>NC_092708.1:280967794-282392294 GCF_047496885.1 Scyliorhinus torazame | reverse complement strand
AGAGGGGGGGAAGATGGAGGGAGAGGGGGGAAAGAGGGAGGGAGAGGAGGGGGGGAAAGAGGGAGGGAGAGGGGGGGGGAAAGAGGGAGGGGGGGGAAAGAGGGAGGGAGAGGGGGGAAGAGGGAGGGAGAGGGGGGGAAAGAGGGAGGGAGGGGGGGAAAGGGAGAGGGAGGAAGAGGGAGGGAAGAGGGGAGGGAGAGGGGGAAAGAGGGAGGGAGAGGGGGGGAAAGAGGGAGGGAGAGGGGGGAAGAGGGAGGGAGAGGGGGAGGGGAAAGAGGGAGGGAGAGGGGGGGAAAGAGGGAGGGAGGGGGGGGAAGAGGGAGGGAGGGGGGGAAGAGGGAGGGAGGGGGGGAAAGAGAGGGAGGGAGAGGGGGGGTTGGAAAGAGGGAGGGAGAGAGGGGGGAAAGAGGGAGGGAGGAGGGGGGGAAAGAGAGGTCGAGGGGGGAAAGAGGGGGGGGGAAAGAGGGGGGGGAAAGAGGGAGAGAGAGGGGGGGGAAAGAGGGAGGGAGGGGGGGATAAAGAGGGAGGGAGGGGGGGAAAGAGGGAGGGGGAGGAAAGAGGGAGGGAGGGGGGGAAGAGGGAGGGAGAGGGGGGGAAAGAGGGAGGGAGAGGGGGGGGAAGAGGGGGGGAAGAGGGGGGAAGGGGGGGAAGAGGGGGGGAAAGAGAGGGGGGAAAGAGAGGGGGAAAGAGGGGGGGAAAGAGAGGGGCGAAAGAGGGAGGGAGAGGGGGAAAGAGGGAGGGAGAGGGAGGGGGAAAGAGGGAGGGAGAGGGGGGGAAGAGGGAGGGAGAGGGGGGGGGAAAGAGGGAGGGAGAGGGGGGGAAAGAGGGAGGGAGAGGGGGGGAAAGAGGGAGGGAGAGGGGGGGGAAGAGGGAGGGAGAGGGGGGGGAAAGAGGGAGGGAGAGGGGGGTAAGAGGGGAGGGAGAGGGGGGGAAAGATGGAGGGAGAGGGGGGGAAGAGGGAGGGAGAGGGGGGGAAGAGGGAGGGAGAGGGGGGGGGGAAGAGGGAGGGAGAGGGGGGGGAAAGAGGGAGGGAGAGGGGGGGAAAGAGGGAGGGAGAGGGGGGGGAAAGAGGGAGGGAGAGGGGGGAAGAGGGAGGGAGAGGGGGGGAGAGGGAGGGGGGAAAGAGGGAGGGGGGGTAGAGGGAGGGAGGGGGGGGAAAGAGGGAGGGAGAGGGGGGGAAGAGGGAGCGAGAGGGGGGGAAAGAGGGAGGGGAGAGGGGGGGAAAGAGGGAGGGAGAGGGGGGGGAAAGAGGGAGGGAGAGGGGGGGAAAGAGGGAGGGAGAGGGGGGGAAAGAGTAGGGAGGGGGGAAAGAGGGAGGGAGAGGGAGGGAGAGGGGGAAGGGAGAGGGGGGGAGAGAGGGGGGGGGAAGAGGGAGGGGGGGAAAGAGGGAGGGAGGGGGGGGAAAGAGGGAGGGAGAGGGGGGAAGAGGGAGGGAGAGGGGGGGGAAAGAGGGAGGGAGGGGGGGAAAGAGGGAGGGAGAGGGGGCAAGAGGGAGGAGAGGGGGTGGGGAAAGAGGGAGGGAGAGGAGGGGGGAAAGAGGGAGGGAGGGGGGGGAAAGAGGGAGGGAGAGGGGGGGGAAAGTGGGAGGGAGAGGGGGGGAAGAGGGAGGGAGAGGGGGGGAAAGAGGGAGGGAGGGGGGGAAAGGGAGAGGGGGGGGAGAGGGAGGAGAGGGAGGGAGAGGGGGGGGGAAAGAGGGAGGGAGAGGGGGGAAAGCGGCAGGGAGGGGGGGGAAGAGGGAGGGAGAGGGGGAGGGGAAAGAGGGAGGGAGAGGGGGGAAAGAGGGAGGGAGAGGGGGGGGAAAGAGGGAGGGAGGGGGGGAAAAGAGGGAGGGAGAGGGGGGGTGGAAAGAGGAGGGAGAGGGGAAAGAGGGGGGGGAAAGAGGGAGGGAGAGGGGGGGAAAGAGAGAGGGAGAGGGGGGGAAAGAGGGGGGGAAAGAGGGGGGAAAGAGGGAGGGAGAGGGGGGGGAAAGCCATCCATCCAGCCATAGATCCATCCAGCCATCGATCCAGCCATCCATCCATCAATCCATCCCTCCAGCCTGCCATCCATCCAGCCATCCATCCATCCAGCAGTCCATCCAGCCATCCATCCATCCCTCCAGCCAGCCATCCATCCAGCCATCCATCCATCCATCCATCCCTCCAGCCAGCCAACAATCCAGCCAACCTTCCATTCAGCCATCCCTCCATCCAGCCATCCATCCATCCATCCATCCCTCCAGCCAGCCATCCATCCAGCCATCCATCCATCCAGCCATCCAACCAGCCATCCATCCATCAATCCATCCCTCCATCCAGCCATCCATCCAGACACCCATCCATCCAGCCATCCATCCATCCAGCCATCCATTCAGCCATCCATCCAGCCATCCATCCATCCAGCCATCAATCCAGCCATCCATCCATCCATCCATTCCTCCAGACAGCCATCCATCCATCCATCCCTCCAGCCAGCCATCCATCCAGCCATCCATCCATCCTGCCGTACATCCAACCATCCATCCATCCATCCATCCCTCCAGCCAGCTATCCATCCAACCATCCATCCATCCAGCCATCCATTCAGCCTTCCATCCAGCAATCCATCCATCCAGCCATCAATCCAGCCATCCATCCATCCATCCATTCCTCCAGCCAGCCATCCATCCAGCCATCCGTCCATCCAGCCATCCATCCAGCCATCCATCCATCCACCCCTCCAGCCAGCCATCCATCCAGCCATCCATCCGTCCAGCCATCCAGCCATCCAACCATCCAATCATCGCTCAATCCAGCCATCCATCCATCCACCCATCCCTCCAGCCATCCATCCATCCAGCCAGCCATCCAGCCATCGATCCATCCATCCATCCCTCCAGCCAGATATCATTCCAGCCATCCATCCATCCAGCCCTCCAGCCAGCCATCCATCCAGCCATCCCTCTATCCAGCCATCCAACCAGCCATCCATCCATCCATCCCTCCAGCCAGCCATACATCCAGACATCCATCCATCCAGCCATCCATTCAGCCATCCATCCATCCATTCATCCATTCAGCCAGCCAGTCATTAAGCCATCCATCCATCCAGCCATCCATCCATCCATCCATCCCTCCAGCCAGCCATCCATCCAGCCATCCCTCTATCCAGCCATCCAACCAGCCATCCATCCATCCATCCATCCCTCCAGCCAGCCATACATCCAGACATCCATCGATCCAGCCATCCATTCAGCCATCCATCCATCCATTCATCCATTCAGCCAGCCAGTCATTAAGCCATCCATCCCTCCAGCCAGCCATCCATCCAGCCATCCCTCCATCCAGACATCCATCCAGCCAGCCAACCATCCAGCCATCCCTCCATCCAGCCATCCATTCTTCCATCCATCCCTCCAGCCAGCCATCCATCCAGCCATCCATCCATCCAGCCATCTATCCAGCCATCCATCCAGCAATCCATCCGTCCAGCCATCCATCCAGCCATCCATCCAGCCATCCATCCATCCATCCCTCCAGCCAGCCATCCATCCAGCCATCCATCCATTCAGCCAGCCATCCAGCCATCCATCCATCCCTCCAGCCAGCCATCCATCCAGCCATCCTTCCATCCATCCATCCATCCAGCAATCCATCCAGCCATCCATCCATCCATTCATCCCTCCAGCCAGTCATCCATCCAGCCATCAATCCAGCCATCCATCCATCCATCCCTCCAGCCAGCCAATCATCCAGCCATCCATCCATCCAGCCATCCATCCAGCCATCCATCCATACATCCGACCCTCCAGTCAGCCATCCATCCAGCCATCCATCCATCCAGCCATCCATCCAGCCATCCATCCATCCCTCCAGCCTGCCATCCATCCAGCCATTCCTCCATCCAACCATCGATCCAGCCATCCATCCATCCATCCATCTCTCCAGCCAGCCATACATCCAGCCATCCATCCATTCAGCCATTCATCCAGCCAGCCATCCATCCAGCCATCCATCAAGCCATTCATCCTTCCCTCCAGCCAGCCATCCATCCAGCGATCCCTCCATCCAGCCATCCATCCATCCATCCAGCCATCCAGCCAACCATCCAGCCATCCCTCCATCCAGCCATCCATCCATCCGTCCATCCCTCCAGCCAGCCATCCATCCAGCCATCTATCCATCCAGCCATCCATCCCGCCATCCATCCATCAATCCATCACTCCAGCCAGCCATCCATCCAGCCATCCATCAAAACCAGCCGTCCAGCCAGCCATCCATTCATCCATGCATCCCTCCAGCCAGCCATCCATCCAGTCATCCATCCATCCATCCATCACTCCAACGAGCCAACAATCCAGCAATCCCTCCATCCAGCCATCCATCCATCCATCCCTCCAGCCACCCATCCAGCCATCCATCCATCAATCCATCCCTCCAGCCAGCCATCCATCCATCCATCCCTCCAGCCAGATATCCATCCAGCCATCCATCCAGCCATCCATTCAGCCATCCATCCAGCCATCCATCCATCCAGCCATCCATCCAGCCATCCATCCATCCATCCATTCCTTCAGCCAGCCATCCATCCAGCCTTTCATCCATCCAGCCATCCATCCAGCCATCCATCCATCCATCCCTCCAGCAAGCCATCCATCCAGCCATCCATCCGTCCAGCCATCCATCCAGCCATCCATCCATCCATCCCTCCAGCCAGACATCCATCCAGCCATCCATCCTTCCAGCCATCCATCCAGCCATCCATCCATCCATCCATCCCTCCAGCCAGCCATCCATCCAGCCAGCCATCCAGCCATCCATCCATCAATCCATCCCTCCAGGCAGCCATGCATCCAGCCATCCTTCTATCCAGCCATCCATCCAGCCATCCATCCATGACTCCATCCCTCCAGCCATCCATCCATCCATCCATCGATCTAGCCATCCATTCAGCCATCCATCCATCCCTGCAGCCAGCCATCCATCCAGCCTTCCACCCATCCAGCCATCCGTCCAGCCATCCATTAATCAATCCATTCCTCCAGCCAGCAGTCCATCCAGCCATCCATCCAGCCATCCATCCATCCATTCATCCATCCATCCCACCAGCCAGCCATCCATCCAGCCATCCAGCCAGCCATCCATCCAGCCATCCATCCATCCAGCCATCCATCCATCCATCCATCCCTCCAGCCTGCCAGTCATTCAGCCATCCATCCATCCAGCCATCCATCCATCCATCCATCCATCCATCCCTCCAGCCAGCCATTCTATGCAGCCATCCCTCCATCCAGACATCCATCCTGCCAGCCAACCATCCAGCCATCCCTCCATCCAGCCATCCATCCAGACATCCATCAATCCAGCTATCCTTCCAGCCATCCATCCATCAATCCATCCCTCCAGCCAGCCTGCCATCCAGCCATCCATCCATCCAGCCGTCCATCCAGCCATCCATCCATCCATCCATCCCTCCAGCCAGCCATCCATCCAGGCATCCATCCATCCAGCCATCCATTCAGCCATCCATCCATCCATCCATCCCTCCAGCCAGCTATCCATCCAGCCATCCATCCAGCCATCCATCCATCCATCCATCCATTCCTCCAGCCAGCCATCCATCCAGCCATCCATCCATCCAGCCATCCATACAGCCAGCCATCCATCCATCCCTCCAGCCAGCCATCCATCCAGCAATCCATCTGTCCAGCCATACATCCAGCCATCCGTCGATCCATCCATCCCTCCAGCCAGCCATCCATCCAGCGATCAATCCATCCAGCCAGCCATCCATCCATCCATCCATCCCTCCAGCCAGCCATCTATCCAGCCATCCTTCCATCCATCCATCCATCCAGCAATCCATCCAGCCATCCATCCATCCCTCCAGCCAGTCATCCATCCAGCCATCCATCCATCCAGCCATCCAACCAGCCATCCATCCATCCATCCCTCCAGCCAGACAATCATCCAGCCATCCATCCATCCAGCCATCCATCCAGCCATCCATCCATCCATCCAACCTTCCAACTAGCCATCCATCCAGCCGTCCATCCATCCAGCCATCCATCCAGCCATCCATCCATCCATCCACCCTTCTAGCCAGACATCCATCCATCCATTCCTCCATCCAGCCATCCATCCAGCCATCCATCCATCCATCCATCCATCTCTCCAGCCAGCCATACATCCAGCCATCCATCCATTCAGCCATTCATCCAGCCATCCATCCATCCATCCCTCCAGCCAGCCAGCCATTAAGCCATCCATCCATTCAGCCATCCATCCAGCCATCCATCCATCCCTCCAGCCAGCCATCCATCCAGCCATCCCTCCATCCAGCCATCCATCCAGCCATCCATCCATCCATCCATCCAGCCAGCCAACCATCCAGCCATCCCCCCATACAGCCATCCATCCATCCATCCATCCCTCCAGCCATTCATCCATCCAGCCATCTATCCATCCAGCCATCCATCCAGCCATCCATCCATCAATCCATCCCTCCAGCCAGCCATCCATCAAGCCATCCATCCAAACCAGCCGTCCATCCAGCCATCCATCCATCCATGCATCCCTCCAGCCAGCCATCCATCCAGTCATCCATCCATCCATCCATCACTCCAGCCAGCCAACCATCCAGCCATCCCTCCATCCAGCCATCCATCCATCCATCCCTCCAGCCAGCCATCCATCCAGCCATTGATCCATCCAGCCATCGATCCAGCCATCCACCCATCAATCCATCCCTCCAGCCTGCCATCCATCCAGCCATCCATCCATCCAGCAGTCCACCAGCCATCCATCCATCCCTCCAGCCAGCCATCCATCCAGCCATCCATCCATCCATCCATCCCTCCAGCCAGCCAACAATCCAGCCAACCCTCAATCCAGCCATCCCTCTATCCAGCCATCCATCCATCCATCCATCCCTCCAGCCAGCCATCCATCCAGCCATCCATCCATCCAGCCATCCAACCAGCCATCCATCCATCAATCCATCCCTCCAGCCAGCCATCGATCCAGACACCCATCCATCCAGCCATCCATCCATCCAGCCGTCCATTCAGCCATCCATCCAGCCATCCATCCATCCAGCCATCAATCCAGCCATCCATCCATCCATCCATTCCTCCAGACAGCCATCCATCCATCCATCCCTCCAGCCAGCCATCCATCCAGCCATCCATCCATCCTGCCGTACATCCAACCATCCATCCATCCATCCATCCCTCCAGCCAGCTATCCATCCAACCATCCATCCATCCAGCCATCCATTCAGCCTTCCATCCAGCAATCCATCCATCCAGCCATCAATCCAGCCATCCATCCATCCATCCATTCCTCCAGGCAGCCATCCATCCAGCCATCCGTCCATCCAGCCATCCATCCAGCCATCCATCCATCCATCCCTCCAGCCAGCCATCCATCCAGCCATCCATCCGTCCAGCCATCCAGCCATCCAACCATCCAGTCATCGCTCAATCCAGCCATCCATCCATCCACCCATCCCTCCAGCCATCCATCCATCCAGCCATCCATCCAGCCATCGATCCATCCATCCATCCCTCCAGCCAGATATCATTCCAGCCATCCATCCATCCAGCCATCCATTCAGCCATCCATCCAGCCATCCATCCATCCAGCCATCCATCCAGCCATCCATCCATCCATCCATCCATTCCTTCAGCCAGCCATCCATCCAGCCATCCATCCATCCAGCCATCCATCCAGCCATCCATCCATCCATCCATCCCTCCAGCCAGCCATCCATCCAGCCATCCATCCGTCCAGCCATCCATCCAGCCATCCATCCATCCATCCATCCCTCCAGCCAGCCATCCATCCAGCCATCCATCCTTCCAGCCATCCATCCAGCCATCCATCCATCCATCCATCCCTCCAGCCAACCATCCATCCAGCCAGCCATCCAGCCATCCATCCATCAATCCATCCCTCCAGCCAGCCATGCATCCAGCCATCCTTCCATCACGCCATCCATCCAGCCATCCATCCATCCATCCCTCCAGCCAGCCATCCATCCAGCCATCCATCCTTCCAGCCATCCATCCATCCATCCATCCATCCCGGCAGCCAGCCATCCATCCAGCCTGCCATCAATCCAGCCATCCGTCCAGCCATCCATTAATCCATCCATTCCTCCAGCCAGCAATCCATCCAGCCATCCATCCAGCCATCCATCCAGCCATCCATCCATCCATCCATCACTTCATCCAGCCATCCATCCAGCCATCCATCCATCCAGCCATCCATCGAGCCATCCATCCATCCATCCATCCCTCCAGCCAGCCATCCATCCAGCCATCCATCCTTCCAGCCATCCATCCATCCATCCATCCATCCATCCATCCATCCATCCCTCCAGCCAGCCATCCATCCGGACATCCATCCAGCCATCCATCCATCCATCCATTCCTCCAGCCAGCCATCCATCCAGCCATCCGTCCATCCAGCCATCCATCCAGCCATCCATCCATCCACCCCTCCAGCCAGCCATCCATCCAGCCATCCATCCGTCCAGCCATCCAGCCATCCAACCATCCAGTCATCGCTCAATCCAGCCATCCATCCATCCACCCATCCCTCCAGCCATCCATCCATCCAGCCAGCCATCCAGCCATCGATCCATCCATCCATCCCTCCAGCCAGATAACATTCCAGCCATCCATCCATCCAGCCCTCCAGCCAGCCATCCATCCAGCCATCCCTCTATCCAGCCATCCAACCAGCCATCCATCCATCCATCCCTCCAGCCAGCCATACATCCAGACATCCATCCATCCAGCCATCCATTCAGCCATCCATCCATCCATTCATCCATTCAGCCAGCCAGTCATTAAGCCATCCATCCATCCAGCCATCCATCCATCCATCCATCCCTCCAGCCAGCCATCCATCCAGCCATCCCTCTATCCAGCCATCCAACCAGCCATCCATCCATCCATCCATCCCTCCAGCCAGCCATACATCCAGACATCCATCGATCCAGCCATCCATTCAGCCATCCATCCATCCATTCATCCATTCAGCCAGCCAGTCATTAAGCCATCCATCCCTCCAGCCAGCCATCCATCCAGCCATCCCTCCATCCAGACATCCATCCAGCCAGCCAACCATCCAGCCATCCCTCCATCCAGCCATCCATTCTTCCATCCATCCCTCCAGCCAGCCATCCATCCAGCCATCCATCCATCCAGCCATCTATCCAGCCATCCATCCAGCAATCCATCCGTCCAGCCATCCATCCAGCCATCCATCCAGCCATCCATCCATCCATCCCTCCAGCCAGCCATCCATCCAGCCATCCATCCATTCAGCCAGCCATCCAGCCATCCATCCATCCCTCCAGCCAGCCATCCATCCAGCCATCCTTCCATCCATCCATCCATCCAGCAATCCATCCAGCCATCCATCCATCCATTCATCCCTCCAGCCAGTCATCCATCCAGCCATCAATCCAGCCATCCATCCATCCATCCCTCCAGCCAGCCAATCATCCAGCCATCCATCCATCCAGCCATCCATCCAGCCATCCATCCATACATCCGACCCTCCAGTCAGCCATCCATCCAGCCATCCATCCATCCAGCCATCCATCCAGCCATCCATCCATCCCTCCAGCCTGCCATCCATCCAGCCATTCCTCCATCCAACCATCGATCCAGCCATCCATCCATCCATCCATCTCTCCAGCCAGCCATACATCCAGCCATCCATCCATTCAGCCATTCATCCAGCCATCCATCCATCCAGCCATCCATCAAGCCATTCATCCTTCCCTCCAGCCAGCCATCCATCCAGCGATCCCTCCATCCAGCCATCCATCCATCCATCCAGCCATCCAGCCAACCATCCAGCCATCCCTCCATCCAGCCATCCATCCATCCGTCCATCCCTCCAGCCAGCCATCCATCCAGCCATCTATCCATCCAGCCATCCATCCCGCCATCCATCCATCAATCCATCACTCCAGCCAGCCATCCATCCAGCCATCCATCAAAACCAGCCGTCCAGCCAGCCATCCATTCATCCATGCATCCCTCCAGCCAGCCATCCATCCAGTCATCCATCCATCCATCCATCACTCCAACGAGCCAACAATCCAGCAATCCCTCCATCCAGCCATCCATCCATCCATCCCTCCAGCCACCCATCCAGCCATCCATCCATCAATCCATCCCTCCAGCCAGCCATCCATCCATCCATCCCTCCAGCCAGATATCCATCCAGCCATCCATCCAGCCATCCATTCAGCCATCCATCCAGCCATCCATCCATCCAGCCATCCATCCAGCCATCCATCCATCCATCCATTCCTTCAGCCAGCCATCCATCCAGCCTTTCATCCATCCAGCCATCCATCCAGCCATCCATCCATCCATCCCTCCAGCAAGCCATCCATCCAGCCATCCATCCGTCCAGCCATCCATCCAGCCATCCATCCATCCATCCCTCCAGCCAGCCATCCATCCAGCCATCCATCCTTCCAGCCATCCATCCAGCCATCCATCCATCCATCCATCCCTCCAGCCAGCCATCCATACAGCCAGCCATCCAGCCATCCATCCATCAATCCATCCCTCCAGGCAGCCATGCATCCAGCCATCCTTCTATCCAGCCATCCATCCAGCCATCCATCCATGACTCCATCCCTCCAGCCATCCATCCATCCATCCATCGATCTAGCCATCCATTCAGCCATCCATCCATCCCTGCAGCCAGCCATCCATCCAGCCTTCCACCCATCCAGCCATCCGTCCAGCCATCCATTAATCAATCCATTCCTCCAGCCAGCAGTCCATCCAGCCATCCATCCAGCCATCCATCCATCCATTCATCCATCCATCCCACCAGCCAGCCATCCATCCAGCCATCCAGCCAGCCATCCATCCAGCCATCCATCCATCCAGCCATCCATCCATCCATCCATCCCTCCAGCCAGCCAGTCATTCAGCCATCCATCCATCCAGCCATCCATCCATCCATCCATCCATTCATCCCTCCAGCCAGCCATTCTATGCAGCCATCCCTCCATCCAGACATCCATCCTGCCAGCCAACCATCCAGCCATCCCTCCATCCAGCCATCCATCCAGACATCCATCAATCCAGCTATCCTTCCAGCCATCCATCCATCAATCCATCCCTCCAGCCAGCCTGCCATCCAGCCATCCATCCATCCAGCCGTCCATCCAGCCATCCATCCATCCATCCATCCCTCCAGCCAGCCATCCATCCAGGCATCCATCCATCCAGCCATCCATTCAGCCATCCATCCATCCATCCATCCCTCCAGCCAGCTATCCATCCAGCCATCCATCCAGCCATCCATCCATCCATCCATCCATTCCTCCAGCCAGCCATCCATCCAGCCATCCATCCATCCAGCCATCCATACAGCCAGCCATCCATCCATCCCTCCAGCCAGCCATCCATCCAGCAATCCATCTGTCCAGCCATACATCCAGCCATCCGTCGATCCATCCATCCCTCCAGCCAGCCATCCATCCAGCGATCAATCCATCCAGCCAGCCATCCATCCATCCATCCATCCCTCCAGCCAGCCATCTATCCAGCCATCCTTCCATCCATCCATCCATCCAGCAATCCATCCAGCCATCCATCCATCCCTCCAGCCAGTCATCCATCCAGCCATCCATCCATCCAGCCATCCAACCAGCCATCCATCCATCCATCCCTCCAGCCAGACAATCATCCAGCCATCCATCCATCCAGCCATCCATCCAGCCATCCATCCATCCATCCAACCTTCCAACTAGCCATCCATCCAGCCGTCCATCCATCCAGCCATCCATCCAGCCATCCATCCATCCATCCACCCTTCTAGCCAGCCATCCATCCATCCATTCCTCCATCCAGCCATCCATCCAGCCATCCATCCATCCATCCATCTCTCCAGCCAGCCATACATCCAGCCATCCATCCATTCAGCCATTCATCCAGCCATCCATCCATCCATCCCTCCAGCCAGCCAGCCATTAAGCCATCCATCCATTCAGCCATCCATCCAGCCATCCATCCATCCCTCCAGCCAGCCATCCATCCAGCCATCCCTCCATCCAGCCATCCATCCAGCCATCCATCCATCCATCCATCCAGCCAGCCAACCATCCAGCCATCCCCCCATACAGCCATCCATCCATCCATCCATCCCTCCAGCCATTCATCCATCCAGCCATCTATCCATCCAGCCATCCATCCAGCCATCCATCCATCAATCCATCCCTCCAGCCAGCCATCCATCAAGCCATCCATCGAAACCAGCCGTCCATCCAGCCATCCATCCATCCATGCATCCCTCCAGCCAGCCATCCATCCAGTCATCCATCCATCCATCCATCACTCCAGCCAGCCAACCATCCAGCCATCCCTCCATCCAGCCATCCATCCATCCATCCCTCCAGCCAGCCATCCATCCAGCCATTGATCCATCCAGCCATCGATCCAGCCATCCACCCATCAATCCATCCCTCCAGCCTGCCATCCATCCAGCCATCCATCCATCCAGCAGTCCACCAGCCATCCATCCATCCCTCCAGCCAGCCATCCATCCAGCCATCCATTCATCCATCCATCCCTCCAGCCAGCCAACAATCCAGCCAACCCTCAATCCAGCCATCCCTCTATCCAGCCATCCATCCATCCATCCATCCCTCCAGCCAGCCATCCATCCAGCCATCCATCCATCCAGCCATCCAACCAGCCATCCATCCATCAATCCATCCCTCCAGCCAGCCATCGATCCAGACACCCATCCATCCAGCCATCCATCCATCCAGCCGTCCATTCAGCCATCCATCCAGCCATCCATCCATCCAGCCATCAATCCAGCCATCCATCCATCCATCCATTCCTCCAGACAGCCATCCATCCATCCATCCCTCCAGCCAGCCATCCATCCAGCCATCCATCCATCCTGCCGTACATCCAACCATCCATCCATCCATCCATCCCTCCAGCCAGCTATCCATCCAACCATCCATCCATCCAGCCATCCATTCAGCCTTCCATCCAGCAATCCATCCATCCAGCCATCAATCCAGCCATCCATCCATCCATCCATTCCTCCAGGCAGCCATCCATCCAGCCATCCGTCCATCCAGCCATCCATCCAGCCATCCATCCATCCATCCCTCCAGCCAGCCATCCATCCAGCCATCCATCCGTCCAGCCATCCAGCCATCCAACCATCCAGTCATCGCTCAATCCAGCCATCCATCCATCCACCCATCCCTCCAGCCATCCATCCATCCAGCCATCCATCCAGCCATCGATCCATCCATCCATCCCTCCAGCCAGATATCATTCCAGCCATCCATCCATCCAGCCATCCATTCAGCCATCCATCCAGCCATCCATCCATCCAGCCATCCATCCAGCCATCCATCCATCCATCCATCCATTCCTTCAGCCAGCCATCCATCCAGCCATCCATCCATCCAGCCATCCATCCAGCCATCCATCCATCCATCCATCCCTCCAGCCAGCCATCCATCCAGCCATCCATCCGTCCAGCCATCCATCCAGCCATCCATCCATCCCTCCAGCCAGCCATCCATCCAGCCATCCATCCTTCCAGCCATCCATCCAGCCATCCATCCAACCATCCATCCCTCCAGCCAACCATCCATCCAGCCAGCCATCCAGCCATCCATCCATCAATCCATCCCTCCAGCCAGCCATGCATCCAGCCATCCTTCCATCAAGCCATCCATCCAGCCATCCATCCATCCATCCCTCCAGCCAGCCATCCATCCAGCCATCCATCCTTCCAGCCATCCATCCATCCATCCATCCATCCCTGCAGCCAGCCATCCATCCAGCCTGCCATCAATCCAGCCATCCGTCCAGCCATCCATTAATCCATCCATTCCTCCAGCCAGCAATCCATCCAGCCATCCATCCAGCCATCCATCCAGCCATCCATCCATCCATCCATCAATTCATCCAGCCATCCATCCAGCCATCCATCCATCCAGCCATCCATCGAGCCATCCATCCATCCATCCATCCCTCCAGCCAGCCATCTATCCAGCCATCCATCCTTCCAGCCATCCATCCATCCATCCATCCATCCATCCATCCATCCATCCCTCCAGCCAGCCATCCATCCGGACATCCATCCATCCAGCCATCCATCCAGCCACCCATCCATCCATCCATCCCTCCAGCCAGCCATTCATCCAGCCATCCATCTATCCAGCGTTCAATCCGCCAACCATCCATCCATTCCTCCAGCCAGCCATCCAACCATCCATCCCTCCAGCCAGCCATCCATCCAGCCATCCATCCATCCAGCAATCCATCCAGCCATCCATCCATCAATCTATCCATCCAGCCATCCATCCAGCCATCCATTCAGCCATCCATCCAGCCATCCATTCATCCATCCATCCAGCCATCCATCAATCCATCCATCCATCCAGCCATTCTACCAGCCACCCATCCAACCAGCCATCCATCCATCCATCCATCCAGCCAGCCATACATCCATCCAGCCATCCATCCATCCATCCATCCATCCCTCCAGCCAGCCATACATCCAGACATCCATCCATCCAGCCATCCATTCAGCCATCCATCCATCCATTCATCCATTCAGCCAGCCAGTCATTAAGTCATCCATCCATCCAGCCATCCATCCATCCATCCCTCCAGCCAGCCATCCATCCAGCCATCCCTCTATCCAGCCATCCAACCAGCCATCCATCCATCCATCCATCCCTCCAGCCAGCCATACATCCAGACATCCATCCATCCAGCCATCCATTCAGCCATCCATCCATCCATTCATCCATTCAGCCAGCCAGTCATTAAGCCATCCATCCATCCAGCCATCCATCCATCCATCCATCCCTCCAGCCAGCCATCCATCCAGCCATCCCTCTATCCAGCCATCCAACCAGCCATCCATCCATCCATCCATCCCTCCAGCCAGCCATACATCCAGACATCCATCCATCCAGCCATCCATTCAGCCATCCATCCATCCATCCATCCATTCAGCCATCCATCCAGCCATCCATCCATCCCTCCAGCCAGCCATCCATCCAGCCATCCCTCCATCCAGCCATCCATCCAGCCATCCATCCATCCATCCAGCCAGCCAACCATCCAGCCATCCCCCCATACAGCCATCCATCCATCCCTCCAGCCATTCATCCATCCAGCCATCTATCCATCCAGCCATCCATCCAGCCATCCATCCATCAATCCATCCCTCCAGCCAGCCATCCATCAAGCCATCCATCCAAACCAGCCGTCCATCCAGCCATCCATCCATCCATGCATCCCTCCAGCCAGCCATCCATCCAGTTATCCATCCATCCATCCATCACTCCAGCTAGCCAACCATCCAGCCATCCCTCCATCCAGCCATCCATCCATCCATCCCTCCAGCCAGCCATCCATCCAGCCATTGATCCATCCAGCCATCGATCCAGCCATCCACCCATCAATCCATCCCTCCAGCCTGCCATCCATCCAGCCATCCATCCATCCAGCAGTCCACCAGCCATCCATCCATCCCTCCAGCCAGCCATCCATCCAGCCATCCATCCATCCATCCATCCCTCCAGCCAGCCAACAATCCAGCCAACCCTCAATCCAGCCATCCCTCTATCCAGCCATCCATCCATCCATCCATCCCTCCAGCCAGCCATCCATCCAGCCATCCATCCATCCAGCCATCCAACCAGCCATCCATCCATCAATCCATCCCTCCAGCCAGCCATCGATCCAGACACCCATCCATCCAGCCAGCCATCCATCCAGCCGTCCATTCAGCCATCCATCCAGCCATCCATCCATCCAGCCATCAATCCAGCCATCCATCCATCCATCCATTCCTCCAGACAGCCATCCATCCATCCATCCCTCCAGCCAGCCATCCATCCAGCCATCCATCCATCCTGCCGTACATCCAACCATCCATCCATCCATCCATCCCTCCAGCCAGCTATCCATCCAACCATCCATCCATCCAGCCATCCATTCAGCCTTCCATCCAGCAATCCATCCATCCAGCCATCAATCCAGCCATCCATCCATCCATCCATTCCTCCAGCCAGCCATCCATCCAGCCATCCGTCCATCCAGCCATCCATCCAGCCATCCATCCATCCATCCCTCCAGCCAGCCATCCATCCAGCCATCCATCCGTCCAGCCATCCAGCCATCCAACCATCCAGTCATCGCTCAATCCAGCCATCCATCCATCCACCCATCCCTCCAGCCATCCATCCATCCAGCCATTCATCCAGCCATCGATCCATCCATCCATCCCTCCAGCCAGATATCATTCCAGCCATCCATCCATCCAGCCATCCATTCAGCCATCCATCCAGCCATCCATCCATCCAGCCATCCATCCAGCCATCCATCCATCCATCCATTCCTTCAGCCAGCCATCCATCCAGCCATCCATCCATCCAGCCATCCATCCAGCCATCCATCCATCCATCCATCCCTCCAGCCAGCCATCCATCCAGCCATCCATCCGTCCAGCCATCCTTCCAGCCATCCATCCATCCATCCATCCCTCCAGCCAGCCATCCATCCAGCCATCCATCCTTCCAGCCATCCATCCAGCCATCCATCCATCCATCCATCCCTCCAGCCAACCATCCATCCAGCCAGCCATCCAGCCATCCATCCATCAATCCATCCCTCCAGCCAGCCATGCATCCAGCCATCCTTCCATCAAGCCATCCATCCAGCCATCCATCCATCCATCCCTCCAGCCAGCCATCCATCCAGCCATCCATCCTTCCAGCCATCCATCCATCCATCCATCCATCCCTGCAGCCAGCCATCCATCCAGCCTGCCATCAATCCAGCCATCCGTCCAGCCATCCATTAATCCATCCATTCCTCCAGCCAGCAATCCATCCAGCCATCCATCCAGCCATCCATCCAGCCATCCATCCATCCATCCATCACTTCATCCAGCCATCCATCCAGCCATCCATCCATCCAGCCATCCATCGAGCCATCCATCCATCCATCCATCCCTCCAGCCAGCCATCCATCCAGCCATCCATCCTTCCAGCCATCCAACCATCCATCCATCCATCCATCCATCCATCCATCCCTCCAGCCAGCCATCCATCCGGACATCCATCCATCCAGCCATCCATCCAGCCACCCATCCATCCATCCATCCCTCCAGCCAGCCATTCATCCAGCCATCCATCTATCCAGCGTTCAATCCGCCAACCATCCATCCATTCCTCCAGCCAGCCATCCAACCATCCATCCCTCCAGCCAGCCATCCATCCAGCCATCCATCCATCCAGCAATCCATCCAGCCATCCATCCATCAATCCATCCATCCAGCCATCCATCCAGCCATCCATTCAGCCATCCATCCAGCCATCCATTCATCCATCCATCCAGCCATCCATCAATCCATCCATCCATCCAGCCATTCTACCAGCCACCCATCCAACCAGCCATCCATCCATCCATCCATCCAGCCAGCCATACATCCATCCAGCCATCCATCCATCCATCCATCCATCCCTCCAGCCAGCCATATATCCAGACATCCATCCATCCAGCCATCCATTCAGCCATCCATCCATCCATTCATCCATTCAGCCAGCCAGTCATTAAGCCATCCATCCATCCAGCCATCCATCCATCCATCCCTCCAGCCAGCCATCCATCCAGCCATCCCTCTATCCAGCCATCCAACCAGCCATCCATCCATCCATCCATCCCTCCAGCCAGCCATACATCCAGACATCCATCCATCCAGCCATCCATTCAGCCATCCATCCATCCATTCATCCATTCAGCCAGCCAGTCATTAAGCCATCCATCCCTCCAGCCAGCCATCCATCCAGCCATCCCTCCATCCAGACATCCATCCAGCCAGCCAACCATCCAGCCATCCCTCCATCCAGCCATCCATTCTTCCATCCATCCCTCTTGCCAGCCATCCATCCAGCCATCCATCCATCCAGCCATCTATCCAGCCATCCATCCAGCAATCCATCCGTCCAGCCATCCATCCAGCCATCCATCCAGCCATCCATCCATCCATCCCTCCAGCCAGCCATCCATCCAGCCATCCATCCATTCAGCCAGCCATCCAGCCATCCATCCATCCCTCCAGCCAGCCATCCATCCAGCCATCCTTCCATCCATCCATCCATCCAGCAATCCATCCAGCCATCCATCCATCCATTCATCCCTCCAGCCAGTCATCCATCCAGCCATCCATCCAGCCATCCATCCATCCATCCCTCCAGCCAGCCAATCATCCAGCCATCCATCCATCCAGCCATCCATCCAGCCATCCATCCATACATCCAACCCTCCAGTCAGCCATCCATCCAGCCATCCATCCATCCAGCCATCCATCCAGCCATCCATCCATCCCTCCAGCTTGCCATCCATCCAGCCATTCCTCCATCCAACCATCGATCCAGCCATCCATCCATCCATCCATCTCTCCAGCCAGCCATACATCCAGCCATCCATCCATTCAGCCATTCATCCAGCCATCCATCCATCCAGCCATCCATCAAGCCATTCATCCTTCCCTCCAGCCAGCCATCCATCCAGCGATCCCTCCATCCAGCCATCCATCCATCCATCCAGCCATCCAGCCAACCATCCAGCCATCCCTCCATCCAGCCATCCATCCATCCGTCCATCCCTCCAGCCAGCCATCCATCCAGCCATCTATCCATCCAGCCATCCATCCCGCCATCCATCCATCAATCCATCACTCCAGCCAGCCATCCATCCAGCCATCCATCAAAACCAGCCGTCCAGCCAGCCATCCATTCATCCATGCATCCCTCCAGCCAGCCATCCATCCAGTCATTCATCCATCCATCCATCACTCCAGCGAGCCAACAATCCAGCAATCCCTCCATCCAGCCATCCATCCATCCATCCCTCCAGCCACCCATCCAGCCATCCATCCATCAATCCATCCCTCCAGCCAGCCATCCATCCATCCATCCATCCAGCCATCCATCCAGCCATCCATCCATCCATCCATCCCTCCAGCCAGATATCCATCCAGCCATCCATCCAGCCATCCATTCAGCCATCCATCCAGCCAGCCGTCCACCCAGCCTTCCATCCATCCAGCCATCCGTCCAGCCATTCATTAATCCATCCATTCCTCCAGCCAGCAATCCATCCAGCCATCCATCCAGCCACACATCCAGCCACCCATCGATCCATCCATCCCTCCAGCAAGCCATCCATCCAGCCATCCATCCATCCAGCTATCCATCCAGCTATCCATCCATCCATCCATCCTTCCAGCCAGCCATCCATCCAGCCATCATCGATCCAGCCATCCATCCATTCATCCATCCATCCATCCATCCCTCCAGCCAGCCATCCATCCGTACATCCATCCATCGAGCCATCATTCCAGCCACCCATCCATCCATCCATCCCTCCAGCCAGACATCCATCCAGCCATCCATCCATCCAGCCATCCATTCAGCCATCCATCCATCCAGCCATCCATCCAGACATCCATCCATCCATCCATTCCTCCAGCCAGGCATCCATCCAGCCATCCATCCATCCAGCCGTCCATCCACCAATCCATCTATCCATCCCTCCAGCCAGCCATCCATCCAGCCATCCATCCGTCCAGCCATCCATCCAGCCATCCATCCATCCATCCATCCCTCCAGCCAGCCATCCATCCAGCCATCCATCCTTCCAGCCATCCATCCAGCCATCTATCCATCCATCCATCCCTCCAGCCAGCCATCCAAGCAGCCAGCCGTCCAGCCATCCATCCATCAATCCATCTCTCCAGCCAGCCTTGCATCCAGCCATCCTTCCATCCAGCCATCCATCCAGCCATCCATCCATGACTCCATCCCTCCAGCCAGCCAACCATCCAGCCATCCATCGATGTAGCCATCCATTCAGCCATCCATCCATCCATCCATCCCTCCGGCCACCCGTCCATCCAGCCTTCCAGCCATCCAGCCATCCGTCCAGCCATCCATTAATCCATCCATTCCTCCAGCAAGCAATCCATCCAGCCATCCATCCAGCCATCCATCCCTCCAGCCAGCTATCTTTCCAGCCATCCATCCATCCAGCCATCCATTCAGCCATCCATCCAGCCACCCATCCATCCATCCATCCAGCCAGCCAGCCAACCATCCAGCCATCCCTCCATATAGCCATCCACCCAACAATCCATCCCTCCAGCCAGCCATCCATCCATCCATTCTTCCCTCCAGCCAGCCATCCATCCATCCATCCATCCCTACAGCCAGCCATCCATCAGGACATCCATCCATCCAGCCAACCATCCAGCCACCCATCCATCCATCCATCCCTCCAGCCACCCATCCAGCCATCCATCCATCCATCCCTCCAGCCAGCCATCCATCCATCCATCCCTCCAGCCAGTCATGCATCCAGCCATCCATCCATCCAGCCATCCATCCAGCCATCCATCCTTCCATCCATCCATCCATCCATCCATCCATCCATCCAGCCATCCATCCATCCATCCATCCAGCCATCCATCCATCCATCCATCCATCCATCCATCCATCCAGCCATCCATCCAGCCATCCATCCATCCATCCAGCCAACCAGCCATCCATCCATCCAGGCAGCCATCCAGACATCCATCCAGCCATCCCTCCAGCCAGCCATCCATCCAGCCATCCATCCTACCAGCCATCCATCCAACCATCCACCCATCCATCACTCCAGCCAGCCATCCATCCAGCCATCCATCCATCCAGCCATCCACCCAGCCAACCATCCATCCATCCATCCTTCCCTCCAGCCAGCCATCCATCCAGCCATCCATCCATCCATCCCACCAGCAAATCGTCCATCCAGCCATCCATCCATCAAGCCATCCATCCAGCCATCCATCCATCCATCCATCCCTCCAGCCAGCCATCCATCCAGCCATCCATCCATCCATCCATCCCTCCAGCCAGCCATCCATCCAGCCATCCATCCATCCATCCCACCAGCAAATCGTCCATCCAGCCATCCATCCATCAAGCTATCCATCCAGCCATCCATCCATCCATCCATTCCTCCATCCAGCCATCCATCCAGCCATCCATCCATCCATCCCTCCAGCCAGCCATCCATCCAGCCATCCCTCCATCCATCCGTCCATCCATCCATCCATCCAGCCATCCTTCATCCAGCCATCCATCCAGCCATCCATCCATGACTCCATCCCTCCAGCCAGCCATCCATCCATCCGTCGATCTAGCCATCCATTCAGCCATCCATCCATCCATTCATCCCTCCAGCCAGCCGTCCACCCAGCCTTCCATCCATCCAGCCATCCGTCCAGCCATTCATTAATCCATCCATTCCTCCAGCCAGCAATCCATCCAGCCATCCATCCAGCCACACATCCAGCCACCCATCGATCCATCCATCCCTCCAGCAAGCCATCCATCCAGCCATCCATCCATCCAGCTATCCATCCAGCTATCCATCCATCCATCCATCCTTCCAGCCAGCCATCCATCCAGCCATCATCGATCCAGCCATCCATCCATTCATCCATCCATCCATCCATCCCTCCAGCCAGCCATCCATCCGTACATCCATCCATCGAGCCATCATTCCAGCCACCCATCCATCCATCCATCCCTCCAGCCAGACATCCATCCAGCCATCCATCCATCCAGCCATCCATTCAGCCATCCATCCATCCAGCCATCCATCCAGACATCCATCCATCCATCCATTCCTCCAGCCAGGCATCCATCCAGCCATCCATCCATCCAGCCGTCCATCCACCAATCCATCTATCCATCCCTCCAGCCAGCCATCCATCCAGCCATCCATCCGTCCAGCCATCCATCCAGCCATCCATCCATCCATCCATCCCTCCAGCCAGCCATCCATCCAGCCATCCATCCTTCCAGCCATCCATCCAGCCATCTATCCATCCATCCATCCCTCCAGCCAGCCATCCAAGCAGCCAGCCGTCCAGCCATCCATCCATCAATCCATCTCTCCAGCCAGCCTTGCATCCAGCCATCCTTCCATCCAGCCATCCATCCAGCCATCCATCCATGACTCCATCCCTCCAGCCAGCCAACCATCCAGCCATCCATCGATGTAGCCATCCATTCAGCCATCCATCCATCCATCCATCCCTCCGGCCACCCGTCCATCCAGCCTTCCAGCCATCCAGCCATCCGTCCAGCCATCCATTAATCCATCCATTCCTCCAGCAAGCAATCCATCCAGCCATCCATCCAGCCATCCATCCCTCCAGCCAGCTATCTTTCCAGCCATCCATCCATCCAGCCATCCATTCAGCCATCCATCCAGCCACCCATCCATCCATCCATCCAGCCAGCCAGCCAACCATCCAGCCATCCCTCCATCCAGCCATCCACCCAACAATCCATCCCTCCAGCCAGCCATCCATCCAGCCATCCATCCATCCAGCCATCCATCCAGCCATCCATCCATCAATCCGTCCCTCAAGCCAGGCGTCCATCCAGCCATCCATCCAAACCAGCCGTCCATCCAGCCATCCATCCATCCATGCATCCCTCCAGCCAGCCATCCATCCATCCATCCATCCATCCCTCCAGCCATCCAACCATCCAGCCACACCTCCATCCAGCCATCCATCCGTCCATCCCTCCAGCCAGCCATCCATCCAGCCATCAATCCATCCAGCCATCCATCCAGCCATCCATCCATCAATCCATCCCTCCAGCCAGCCATCCATCCAGCTATCCATCCATCCAGCCGTCCATCCAGCCACCCATCCATCCCTCCAGCCAGCCATCCATCCAGCCATCCATCCATCCATCCATCCCTCCAGCCAGCCAACCATCCAGCCAACCCTACATCCAGCCATCCCTCCATCCAGCCATCCATCCATCCCTCCAGCCAACCATCCATCCAGCCATCCATCCACCCAGCCATCCATCCAGCCATCCACCCATCAATCCATCCCTCCAGCCAGCCATCCATCCAGCCATCCATCCATCCAGCCGTCCATCCCACCATCCATCCATCCATCCATCCCTCCAGCCAGCTATCCATCCAGCCATCCATCCATCCAGCCATCCATTCATCCATCCATCCAGCCATCCATCCATACATCCATTAATCCAGCCATCCATCCATCCATCCATTCCTCCAGCCAGCCATCCATCCAGCCATCCATCCATCCAGCCATCCATCCAGCCATCCATCCATCCATCCCTCCAGCCAGCCATCCATCCAGCCATCCAACCGTCCAGCCATCCAGCCAGCCAACCATCCAGCCATCCCTCCAACCAGCCATCCATGCATCCATCCATCCCTCCAGCCAGCCATCCATCCAGCCATTCATCCATCCAGCAACCCATCCAGCCATTCATCCATCAATCCATCCCTCCAGCCAGCCATCCATCCAGCCATCCATCTATCCAGCCATCCATCCAGCCATCCATCCATCCCTCCAGCCAGCTATCTATCCATCCATCCATCCATCCAGCCATCCATTCAGCCATACATCCAGCCAACCATCCATCCAGCCATCCAGCCAGCAATCCATCCATCCACCCATTCATCCAGCCAGCCATCCATTCAGCCATCCATCCATCCATCCATCCCTCCGGCCACCCGTCCATCCAGCCTTCCATCCATCCAGCCATCCGTCCAGCCATCCATTAATCCATCCATTCCTCCAGCCAGCAATCCATCCATCCAGCCATCCAGCCATCCATCCAGCCATCGATCCATCCAGTCTTCCCTCCAGCCAGCCATCCATGCAGCCATCCATCCATCCAGCCATCCATCCAGCTATCCATCCATCCATCCATCCCTCCAGCCAGCCATCCATCAGGACATCCATCCATCCAGCCAACCATCCAGCCACCCATCCATCCATCCATCCCTCCAGCCAGCCATCCATCCAGCCATCCATCTATCCAGCCATCCATCCAGCCATCCATCCATCCATCCCTCCAGCCAGCCAGCCATCCATCCATCCCTCCAGCCAGTCATCCATCCAGCCATCCATCCATCCAGCCATCCATCCAGCCATCCATCCTTCCATCCAACCATCCATCCATCCATCCATCCATCCATCCATCCAGCCATCCATCCATCCATCCATCCAGCCATCCATCCATCCATCCATCCATCCATCCAGCCATCCATCCAGCCATCCATCCATCCATCCAGCCAACCAGCCATCCATCCATCCAGGCAGCCATCCAGACAGCCAGCCATCCATCCAGCCATCCATCCAACCAGCCATCCATCCAACCATCCACCCATCCATCACTCCAGCCAGCCATCCATCCAGCCATCCATCCATCCAGCCATCCATCCAGCCATCCATCCATCCATCCATCCATCCCTTCAGCCAGCCATCCATCCAGCCAGCCATCCATCCATTTCACCAGCCAATCGTCCATCCAGCCATCCATCCATGAAGCCATCCATCCAGCCATCCATCCATCCATCCATCCCTCCAGCCAGCCATCCATCCAGCCATTCCTCCATCCAGCCATCCATCCAGCCATCCATCCATCCATCCATCCCTCCAGCCAGCCATCCATCCAGCCATCCCTCCATCCATCCATCCATCCATCCATCCATCCAGCCATCCATCCAGCCATCCATCCATCCATGCAGCCAACCAGCCATCCATCCATCCAGGCAGCTATACAGACATCCAGCCATTCATCCAGCCATCCCTCCAGGAAGCCATCCATTCAGCCATCCATCCATCCATTCATCCCTCCAGCATAGCCGTCCACCCAGCCTTCCATCCATCCAGCCATCCGTCCAGCCATTCATTAATCCATCCATTCCTCCAGCCAGCAATCCATCCAGCCATCCATCCAGCCACACATCCAGCCACCCATCGATCCATCCATCCCTCCAGCAAGCCATCCATCCAGCCATCCATCCATCCAGCTATCCATCCAGCTATCCATCCATCCATCCATCCTTCCAGCCAGCCATCCATCCAGACATCATCGATCCAGCCATCCATCCATTCATCCATCCATCCATCCATCATTCCAGCCACCCATCCATCCATCCATCCCTCCAGCCAGCCATCCATCCAGCCATCCATCCAGCCAGCCATCCATTCAGCCATCCATCCATCCAGCCATCCATCCAGACATCCATCCATCCATCCATTCCTCCAGCCAGCCATCCATCCAGCCATCCATCCATCCAGCCGTCCATCCAGCCATCCATCCATCCATCCCTCCAACCAGCCATCCATCCAGCCATCCATCCGTCCAGCCATCCATCCAGCCATCCATCCATCCATCCATTCCTCCAGCCAGCCATCCATCCAGCCATCCATCCTTCCAGCCATCCATCCAACCATCTATCCATCCATGCATCCCTCCAGCCAGCCATCCAAGCAGCCAGCCGTCCAGCCATCCATCCATCAATCCATCTCTCCAGCCAGCCTTGCATCCAGCCATCCTTCCATCCAGCCATCCATACAGCCATCCATCCATGACTCCATCCCTCCAGCCAGCCAACCATCCAGCCATCCATCGATCTAGCCATCCATTCAGCCATCCAGCCATCCATCCATCCCTCCGGCCAACCGTCCATCCAGCCTTCCAGCCATCCAGCCATCCGTCCAGCCATCCATTAATCCATCCATTCCTCCAGCCAGCAATCCATCCAGCCATCCATCCAGCCATCCATCCCTCCAGCCAGCTATCTATCCAGCCATCCATCCATCCAGCCATCCATTCAGCCATCCATCCAGCCATCCATCCATCCATCTATCCAGCCAGCCAGCCAACCATCCAGCCATCCCTCCATCCAGCCATCCACCCAACAATCCATCCCTCCAGCCAGCCATCCATCCAGCCATCCATCCATCCAGCCATCCATCCAGCCATCCATCCATCAATCCATCCCTCCAGCCAGGCGTCCATCCAGCCATCCATCCAAACCAGCCGTCCATCCAGCCATCCATCCATCCATGCATCCCTCCAGCCAGCCATCCATCCATCCATCCATCCATCCCTCTAGCCATCCAACCATCCAGCCACACCTCCATCCAGCCATCCATCCGTCCATCCCTCCAGCCAGCCATCCATCCAGCCATCCATCCATCCAGCCATCCATCCAGCCATCCATCCATCAATCCATCCCTCCAGCCAGCCATCCATCCAGCTATCCATCCATCCAGCCGTCCATCCAGCCACCCATCCATCCCTCCAGCCAGCCATCCATCCAGCCATCCATCCATCCATCCATCCCTCCAGCCAGCCAACCATCCAGCCAACCCTACATCCAGCCATCCCTCCATCCAGCCATCCATCCATCCCTCCAGCCAGCCATCCATCCAGCCATCCATCCATTCAGCCATCCATCCAGCCATCCACCCATGAATCCATCCCTCCAGCCAGCCATCCATCTAGCCATCCATCCTTCCAGCCATCCATCCAGCCATCCATCCATCCATCCATCCCTCCAGCCAGCCATCCATCCAGCCAGCCGTCCAGCCATCCATCCATCAATCCATCACTCCAGCCCGCCATCCATCCAGCCAACCTTCATCCAGCCATCCATCCAGCCATCCATCCATGACTCCATCCCTCGAGCCAGCCATCCATCCAGCCATCCATCGATCTAGCCATCCATTCAGCCATCCATCCATCCATCCATCCCTCCAGCCAGCCGTCCATCCAGCCTTCCATCCATCCAGCCATCCGTCCAGCCATCCATTAATCCATCCATTCCTCCAGCCAGCAATCCATCCAGCCGTCCATCCAGCCATCCATCCAGCCACCCATCGATCCATCCATGCCTCCAGCAAGCCATCCATCCAGACATCCATCCAGCCAGCTATCCATCCAGCCATCCATCCATCCATCCATCCCTCCAGCCAGCCATCCATCCAGCCATCCATCCATCCAGCCATCCATCCAGCCATCCATCCATCCATCCATCCCTCCAGCCAGCCATCCATCCGTACATCCCTCCATCCAGCCATCATTCCAGACACCCATCCATCCATCCATCCCTGCAGCCAGCCATCCATCCAGCCATCCATCCATGCAGCCATCCATCCAGCCATCCATCCATCCAGCCATCCATCCAGACATCCATCCATCCATCCATTCCTCCAGCCAGCCATCCATCCAGCCATCCATCCATCCAGCCGTCCATCCAGCCATCCATTCATCCATCCCTCCAGCCAGCCATCCATCCAGCCATCCATCCGTCCAGCCATCCATCCAGCCATCTATCCATCCATCCATCCCTCCAGCCAGCCATCCATCCAGCCATCCATCCTTCCAGCCATCCATCCAGCCATCTATCCATCCATCCATCCCTCCAGCCAGCCATCCATCCAGCCAGCCGTCCAGCCTTCCATCCATTAATCCATCTCTCCAGCCAGCCTTGCATTCAGCCATCCTTCCATCCAGCCATCCATCCAGCCATCCATCCATGACTCCATCCCTCCAGCCAGCCAACCATCCAGCCATACATCGATCTAGCCATCCATTCAGCCATCCATCCATCCCTCCGGCCACCGGTCCATCCAGCCTTCCATCCATCCAGCCATCCGTCCACCCATCCATTAATCCATCCATTCCTCCAGCCAGCAATCCACCCAGCCATCCATCCAGCCATCCATCCAGCCACCCATCCATCCATCCATCCCTCCAGCAAGCCATCCATCCAGCCATCCATCCATGCAGCCATCCATCCAGCCATCGATCCATCCATCCATCCCTCCAGCCAGCCATCGATCCAGCCATCCATCCATCCAGCCATCCATCCAGCCATCCATCCATCCATCCATCCCTCCAGCCAGCCATCCATCAGGACATCCATCCACCCAGCCAACCAGCCAGCCACCCATCCATCCATCCATCCCTCCAGCCAGCCATCCATCCAGCCATCCCTCTATCCAGCCATCCATCCAGCCATCCATCCATCCATCCCTCCAGCAAGCCATCCATCCATCCATCCCTCCAGCCAGCCATCCATCCAGCCATCCATCCATCCAGCCATCCATCCAGCCATCCATCCTTCCATCCATCCATCCATCCATCCATCCATCCATCCATCCATCCAGCCATCCATCCATCCATCCATCCAGCCATCCATCCATCCATTCATCCATCCATCCAGCCATCCATTCAGCCATCCATCCATCCATCCAGCCAACCAGCCAACCATCCATCCAGGCAGCCATCCAGACATCCAGCCATCCATCCAGCCATCCATCCAGCCATCCATCCATCCTTCCATCCCTCCAGCCAGCCATCCATCCAGCCATCCATCCAACCAGCCATCCATCGAACCATCCACCCATCCATCACTCCAGCCAGCCATCCATCCAGCCATCCATCCATCCAGCCATTCATCCAGCCATCCATCCATCCATCCATCCATCCCTCCAGCCAGCCATCCATCCAGCGATCCATCCATCCATCCCTCCAGCCAATCGTCCAACCAGCCATCCATCCATCCAGCCATCCATCCATCCATCCGTCCCTCCAGACATCCATCCATCCATTCCTCCAGCCAGCCATCCATCCTGCTGAATGGATGGCTGGAGGGATGGATGGATGGATGGATGGATGGCTGGATGGATGGCTGGATCGATGGATGGCTGGATGTATGGCTGGCTGGAGGGATGGATGGATGGATGGATGGCTGGATGGATGGCTGAATGGTAGGATGGCAGGATGGATGGCTCGCTGGAGGGATGGATGGATGGATGGATGGATGGCTGAATGGATGGATGGCTGGATGAATGGCTGGCTGGAGGGATGGATGGATGACTGGCTGGAGGGATGTGTGGATGGATGGATGGCTGGATGGATGGCTGGATGGATGGATGGCTGGATGGATGGCTTGCTGGAGGGATGGATGGATGGATGGATGGCTGGAAGGATGGCTGGATGGATGGATGCCTGGATGGATGGCTGGCTGGAGTGATGGATGGAATGATGGATGACTGGATGGATGGCTGGATGGATGGATGGCTGGATGGATGGCTGGCAGGAGGGATGGATGGATGGATGGATGGCTGGATGGATGGCTGGATGGATGGCTGGCTGGAGCGATGGATGAATGGATGGCTGGATGGATGGATGGCCGAATGGTTGGCTGGCTGGAGGGATGGATGGATGGATGGCTGAATGGATGGCTGGATGGATGGAAGGATGGATGGCTGGATGGATGGCTGGCTGGATGGATGGATTGATCGATGGATGGCTGGATGGTTGGCTGGATGGATGGATGGCTGGATGGATGGCAGGCTGAAGGGATGAATGGATGGATGGATGGCTGGATGGATGGCTTGCTGGAGGGATGGCTGGATGGATGGATGGCTGGATGGATGGCTGGATGGATGGATGCCTGGATGGATGGCTGGCTGGAGGGATGGATGGAATGATGGATGGCTGGATGGATGGCTGGATGGATGGATGGCTGGATGGATGGCTGGCAGGAGGGATGGATGGATGGATGGATGGCTGGATGGATGGCTGGATGGATGGCTGGCTGGAGCGATGGATGAATGGATGGCTGGATGGATGGATGGCCGAATGGTTGGCTGGCTGGAGGGATGGATGGATGGATGGATGGCTGAATGGATGGCTGGCTGGATGGCAGGATGGATGGATGGCTGGATGGATGGCTGGCTGGATGGATGGATTGATAGATGGATGGCTGGATGGTTGGCTGGATGGATGGATGGCTGGATGGATGGCAGGCTGAAGGGATGAATGGATGGATGGATGGCTGGATGGACGGCTGGATGGATGGATGGCTGGATGGATGGCTGGCTGCAGGGATGGATTGATAGGTGGATGGCTGGATGGATAGCTGGATGGATGGCTGGATGGATGGCTGGCTGGAGGGATGGATGGATGGATGGATGGCTGGATGGAGGGATGGCTGGATGGTTGGCTGGCTGGAGGGATGGATGGATGGATGGATGGCTGGATGGATGGCTGGATGGAGGGATGGCTGGATGGATGGCTGGCTGGAGGGATGGATGGCTGGATGGATGGCTGAATGGATGGATGGATGGCTTAATGACTGGCTGGCTGGAGGGATGGATGGATGGATGGATGGATGGCTGGATGGATGGCTGGATGGATGGATGGCTGGATGTATGGCTGGCTGGAGAGATGGATGAATGGTTGGATGGCTGGATGGATGGCTGGATGGAGGAATGGCTGGATGGATGGCTGGCTGGAGTGACGGATGGATGCATGGCTGGATTGATGGATGTATGGAGGAATGGCTGGATGGAAGGCTGGCTGGATGGATGGATGGCTGGATGGATGGATGGATGGACGGATGGATGGAGGGATGGCTGGATGGATGGCTGGCTGGAGGGATGGATTGATGGATGGCTGGATGGATGGCTGGATAGAGGAATGGCTGGATGGATGGCTGGCTGGAGGGATGGATGGATGGAGGGATGGATGGATGGATGGCTGGATGGATGGCTGGCTGGAGGGATGGATGGATGGATTGATGGATGGCTGGATGGATGGCTGGATGGATGGATGGCTGGATGGATGGCTGGCTGGAGTGATGGATGGGTGGATGGTTGAATGGATGGCTGGTTGGATGGATGGCTGGATGGATGGCTGGCTGGAGGGATGGAAGAATGGATGGATGGCTGGATGGATGGCTGGATGGATGGCTGGATGTCTGGATGGCTGCCTGGATGGATGGTTGGCTGGTTGGCTGGATGGATGGATGGATGGCTGAATGCATGACTGGATGGATGAATGAATGGATGGATGGATGGCTGGATGGATGGATGGATGGATGGCTGGATGGATGGACGGATGGATGGCTGGATGGATGGCTGGCTGGAGGGATGGATGGATGGATGGCTGGATGGATGGCTGGACGGATGGCTGGATGGATGGATGGCTGGATGGATGTCTTGCTGGAGGAATGGGTGGATGGATGAATGGCTGGATGGATGGCTGGCAGGAGGGATGGATGGATGGATGGATGGATGAATGGATCCATCCCTCCAGCCAGCCATCCATTGAGCCATCCATCCTGCCAGCCACCCATCCAGCCGTCCATCCATCCATCCATCCCTCCAGCCAGCCATCCATACAGCCAGCCGTCCAGCCATCCATCCATCAATCCATCACTCCAGCCCGCCATCCATCCAGCCATCCTTCATCCAGCCATCCATCCAGCCATCCATCCATGACTCCATCCCGCCAGCCAGCCATCCATCCAGCCATCCTTCGATCTAGCCATCCATTCAGCCATCCATCCATCCATCCATCCCTCCAGCCAGCCGTCCATCCAGCCTTCCATCCATCCAGCCATCCGTCCAGCCATCCATTAATCCATCCATTCCTCCAGCCAGCAATCCATCCAGCCATCCATCCAGCCATCCATCCAGCCACCCATCGATCCATCCATCCCTCCAGCAAGCCATCCATCCAGCCATCCATCGATCAAGCTATCCATCCAGCCATCCATCCATCCATCCATCCCTCCAGCCAGCCATCCATCCAGCCATCCATCCATCCAGCCATCCATCCATTCATCCATCCATCCATCCATCCCTCCAGCCAGCCATCCATCCGTACATCCATCCATCCAGCCATCATTCCAGCCATCCATCCATCCAGCCATCCATCAATCCAGCCATCCATTCAGCCATCCATCCATCCAGCCATCCATCCAGACATCCATCCATCCATCCATTCCTCCAGCCAGCCATCCATCCAGCCATCCATCCATCCAGCCGTCCGTCCAGCCGTCCATCCATCCATCCCTCCAGCCAGCCATCCATCTAGCCATCCATCCTACCAGCCATCCATGCATCCATCTATCCATCCATCCATCCCTCCATCCAGCCATCCATCCAGCCAGCCGTCCAGCCATCCATCCATCAATCCATCTCTCCAGCCAGCTTTGCATCCAGCCTTCCTTCCATCCAGCCATCCATCCAGCCATCCATCCATGACTCCATCCCTCCAGCCAGCCAACCATCCAGACATCCATCGATCTAGCAATCCATTCAGCCATCCATCCATCCATCCATCCCTCCGGCCACCCGTCCATCCAGCCTTCCATCCATTCAGCCATCCGTCCAGCCATCCATTAATCCATCCATTCCTCCAGCCAGCAATCCATCCAGCCATCCATCCAGCCATCCATCCCTCCAGCCAGCTATCTATCCAGCCATCCATCCATCCAGCCATCCATTCAGCCATCCATCCAGCCATCCATCCACCCATCCATCCATCCAGCCAGCCAACCATCCAGCCATCCCTCCATCCAGCCATCCACCCATCAATCCATCCCTCCAGCCAGCCATCCATCCAGCCATCCATCCATCCAGCCATCCATCCAGCCATCCATCCATCAATCCATTCCTCCAGCCAGGCGTCCATTCAGCCATCCATCCAAACCAGCCGTCCATCCAGCCATCCATCCACCCATGCATCCCTCCAGCCAGCCATCCATCCATCCATCCATCCATCCCTCCAGCCATCCAGCCATCCAGTCACACCTCCATCCAGCCATCCATCCATACATCCCTCCAGCCAGCCATCCATCCAACCATCCATCCATCCAGCCATCCATCCAGCCATCCATCCATCATTCCATCCCTCCAGCCAGCCATCCATCCAGCCATCCATCCATCCAGCCGTCCATCCAGCCACCCATCCATCCCTCCAGCCAGCCATCCATCCAGCCATCCATCCATCCATCCATCCCTCCAGCCAGCCAACCATCCAGCCAACCCTACATCCAGCCATCCCTCCATCCAGCCATCCATCCATCCCTCCAGCCAGCCATCCATCCAGCCATCCATCCATCCAGCCATCCATCCAGCCATCCATCCATCAATCCATCGATCCAGCCAGCCATCCATCCAGCCATCCATCCATCCAGCCGTCCATCCAACCATCCATCCATCCATCCATCCCTCCAGCCAGCTATCCATCCAGCCAGCCATCCATCCAGCCATCCATTCAGCCATCCATCCAGCCATCCATCCATCCATCCATCAATCCAGCCATCCATCCATCCATCCTTTCCTCCAGCCAGCCATCCATCCAGCCAACCATCCATTCAGCCATCCATCCAGCCATCCATCCATCCATCCCTCCAGCCATCCATCCATCCATCCAACCATCCAACGGTCCAGCCATCCAGCCAGCCAACCATCCAGCCATCCCTCCATCCAGCCATCCATCCATCCATCCATCCCTCCAGTCAGCCATCCATCCAGCCATCCATCCATCCAGCAACCCATCCAGCCATTCATCCATCAATCCATCCCTCCAGCCAGCCATCCATCCAGCCATCCATCTATCCAGCCATCCAGCCAGCCAGCCATCCATCCATCCATCCCTCCAGCCAGCTATCTATCCAGCCATCCATCCAGCCATCCATCCAGCATTCCATCCCTCCAGCCAGCCATCCATCCAGCCATCCATCCATCCAGCCGTCCATCCAGCCACCCATCCATCCCTCCAGCCAGCCATCCATCCAGCCATCCATTCATCCATCCATCCCTCCAGCCAGCCAACCATCCATCCAACCCTACATCCAGCCATCCCTCCATCCAGCCATCCATCCATCCCTCCAGCCAGCCATCCATCCAGCCATCCATCCATCCAGCCATACATCCAGCCATCCATCCATCAATCCATCCCTCCAGCCAGCCATCCATCCAGCCATCCATCCATCCAGCCGTCCATCCAACCATCCATCCATTCATCCATCCCTCCAGCCAGCTATCCATCCAGCCATCCATCCATCCAGCCATCCATTCAGCCATCCATCCAGCCATCCATCCATCCAGCCATCAATCCAGCCATCCATCCATCCAACCATTCCTCCAGCCAGCCATCCATCCAGCCATCCATCCATCCAGCCATCCATCCAGACATCCATCCCTCCAGCCAGCCATCCATCCAGCCATCCAACCGTCCAGCCATCCAGCCAGCCAACCATCCAGCCATCCCTCCATTCAGCCATCCATCCATCCATCCATCCCTCCAGCCAGCCATCCATCCAGCCATCCATCCATCCAGCAACCCATCCAGCCATTCATCCATCAATCCATCCCTCCAGCCAGCTATCTATCCAGCCATCCATCCATCCAGCTATCCATTCATCCATACATCCAGCCATCCATCCATCCAGCCATCCATCCAGCCATTCATCCATCCACCCATTCCTCCAGCAAGACATCCATCCAGCCATCCATCCATCCAGCCATCCGTCCAGCCATCCATCCAGCCATCCATCCATCCATCCCTCCAGCCAGCCATCCATCCAGCCATCCATCCGTCCAGCCATCCATCCAGCCATCCATCCATCCATCCATCCCTCCAGCCAGCCATCCATTGAGCCATCCATCCTGCCAGCCACCCATCCAGCCGTCCATCCATCCATCCATCCCTCCAGCCAGCCATCCATACAGCCAGCCGTCCAGCCATCCATCCATCAATCCATCACTCCAGCCCGCCATCCATCCAGCCATCCTTCATCCAGCCATCCATCCAGCCATCCATCCATGACTCCATCCCGCCAGCCAGCCATCCATCCAGCCATCCTTCGATCTAGCCATCCATTCAGCCAGCCGTCCATCCAGCCTTCCATCCATCCAGCCATCCGTCCAGCCATCCATTAATCCATCCATTCCTCCAGCCAGCAATCCATCCAGCCATCCATCCAGCCATCCATCCAGCCACCCATCGATCCATCCATCCCTCCAGCAAGCCATCCATCCAGCCATCCATCGATCAAGCTATCCATCCAGCCATCCATCCATCCATCCATCCCTCCAGCCAGCCATCCATCCAGCCATCCATCCATCCAGCCATCCATCCATTCATCCATCCATCCATCCATCCCTCCAGCCAGCCATCCATCCGTACATCCATCCATCCAGCCATCATTCCAGCCATCCATCCATCCAGCCATCCATCAATCCAGCCATCCATTCAGCCATCCATCCATCCAGCCATCCATCCAGACATCCATCCATCCATCCATTCCTCCAGCCAGCCATCCATCCAGCCATCCATCCACCCAGCCGTCCGTCCAGCCATCCATCCATCCATCCCTCCAGCCAGCCATCCATCAAGCCATCCATCAGTCCAGCCATCAATCCAGCCATCCATCCATCCATCCATCCCTCCAGCCAGCCATCCATCTAGCCATCCATCCTACCAGCCATCCATCCAGCCATCTATCCATCCATCCATCCCTCCATCCAGCCATCCATCCAGCCAGCCGTCCAGCCATCCATCCATCAATCCATCTCTCCAGCCAGCTTTGCATCCAGCCTTCCTTCCATCCAGCCATCCATCCAGCCATCCATCCATGACTCCATCCCTCCAGCCAGCCAACCATCCAGACATCCATCGATCTAGCAATCCATTCAGCCATCCATCCATCCATCCATCCCTCCGCCCACCCGTCCATCCAGCCTTCCATCCATTCAGCCATTCGTCCAGCCATCCATTAATCCATCCATTCCTCCAGGCAGCAATCCATCCAGCCATCCATCCAGCCATCCATCCCTCCAGCCAGCTATCTATCCAGCCATCCATCCATCCAGCCATCCATTCAGCCATCCATCCAGCCATCCATCCACCCATCCATCCATCCAGCCAGCCAACCATCCAGCCATCCCTCCATCCAGCCATCCACCCATCAATCCATCCCTCCAGCCAGCCATCCATCCAGCCATCCATCCATCCAGCCATCCATCCAGCCATCCATCCATCAATCCATTCCTCCAGCCAGGCGTCCATCCAGCCATCCATCCAAACCAGCCGTCCATCCAACCATCCATCCATCCATGCATCCCTCCAGCCAGCCATCCATCCATCCATCCATCCATCCCTCCAGCCTTCCAGCCATCTAGTCACACCTCCATCCAGCCATCCATCCATACATCCCTCCAGCCAGCCATCCATCCAATCATCCATCCATCCAGCCATCCATCCAGCCATCCATCCATCAATCCATCCCTCCAGCCAGCCATCCATCCAGCCATCCATCCATCCAGCCGTCCATCCAGCCACCCATCCATCCCTCCAGCCAGCCATCCATCCAGCCATCCATCCATCCATCCATCCCTCCAGCCAGCCAACCATCCAGCCAACCCTACATCCAGCCATCCCTCCATCCAGCCATCCATCCATCCCTCCAGCCAGCCATCCATCCAGCCATCCATCCATCCAGCCATCCATCCAGCCATCCATCCATCAATCCATCCCTCCAGCCAGCCATCCATCCAGCCATCCATCCATCCAGCCGTCCATCCAACCATCCATCCATCCATCCATCCCTCCAGCCAGCTATCCATCCAGCCAGCCATCCATCCAGCCATCCATTCAGCCATCCATCCAGCCATCCATCCATCCATCCATCAATCCAGCCATCCATCCATCCATCCTTTCCTCCAGCCAGCCATCCATCCAGCCAACCATCCATTCAGCCATCCATCCAGCCATCCATCCATCCATCCCTCCAGCCATCCATCCATCCATCCAACCATCCAACGGTCCAGCCATCCAGCCAGCCAACCATCCAGCCATCCCTCCATCCAGCCATCCATCCATCCATCCATCCCTCCAGTCAGCCATCCATCCAGCCATCCATCCATCCAGCAACCCATCCAGCCATTCATCCATCAATCCATCCCTCCAGCCAGCCATCCATCCAGCCATCCATCTATTCAGCCATCCAGCCAGCCAGCCATCCATCCATCCATCCCTCCAGCCAGCTCTCTATCCAGCCATCCATCCATCCAGCCATCCATTCAGCCATACATCCAGCCATCCATCCAACCAGCCATCCATCCAGCCATCCATCCATCCACCCATTCATCCAGCCAGCCGTCCATCCAGCCATCCATCCATCCAGCCATCCATCCAGCCATCCATCCATCCATCCCTCCAGCCAGCCATCCATCCAGCCATCCATCCGTCCAGCCATCCATCCAGCCATCCATCCATCCATCCCTCCAGCCAGCCATCCATCCAGCCATCCATCCATCCAGCCATCCATCCTTCCAGCCATCCATCCAGCCATCCATCCATCCATCCATCCATCCCTCCAGCCAGCCATCCATCCAGCCAGCCGTCCAGCCATCCATCCATCAATCCATCACTCCAGCCCGCCATCCATCCAGCCATCCTTCATTCAGCCATCCATCCAGCCATCCATCCATGACTCCATCCCTCCAGCCAGCCATCCATCCAGCCATCCGTCGATATAGCCATCCATGCAGCCATCCATCCACCCATCCATCCCTCCAGCCAGCCGTCCATCCAGCCTTCCATTAATCCATCCGTTTTTCCAGCCAGCAATCGATCCAGCCATCCATCCAGCCATCCATCCAGCCACCCATCGATGCATCCATCCCTCCAGCAAGCCATCCATCCAGCCATCCATCCATCCAGCTATCCATCCAGCCATCCATCCATCCATCCACCCCTCCAGCCAGCCATCCATCCAGCCATCCATCCATCCAGCCATCCATCCAGCCATCCATACATCCAGCCATCCATCCAGCCATCCATCCATCCATCCATTCCTCCAGCTAGCCATCCATCCAGCCATCCATCCATCCAGCCGTCCATCCAGCCATCCATCCATCCATCCCTCCAGCCAGCCATCCATCCAGCCATCCATCTGTCCAGCCATCCATCCAGCCATCTATCCACCAATCCATCCCTCCAGCCAGCCATCCATCCAGCCATCCATCCTTCCAGCCATCCATCCAGCCCTCTATCCATCCATCCATCCCTCCAGCCAGCCATCCATCCAGCCAGCCGTCCAGCCTTCCATCCATCAATCCATCTCTCCAGCCAGCCATCCATCCAGCCATCCTTCATCCAGCCATCCATCCAGCCATCCATCCATCCAGCCATCCATCCAGACATCCATCCCTCCAGCCAGCCATCCATCCAGCCATCCAACCGTCCAGTCATCCAGCCAGCCAACCATCCAGCCATCCCTCCATTCAGCCATCCATCCATCCAGCCATTCATCCATAAATCCATCCCTCCAGCCAGCTATCTATCCAGCCATCCATCCATGCAGCTATCCATTCATCCATACATCCAGCCATCCATCCATCCAGCCATCCATCCAGCCATTCATCCATACACCCATTCCTCCAGCCAGACTTCCATCCAGCCATCCAACCATCCAGCCATCCATCCAGCCATCCATCCAGCCATCCATCCATCCATCCCTCCTGCCAGCCATCCATCCAGCCATCCATCCGTCCAGCCATCCATCCAGCCATCCATCCATCCATCCATCCCTCCAGCCAGCCATCCATTGAGCCATCCATCCTGCCAGCCATCCATCCAGCCGTCCATCCATCCATCCATCCCTCCAGCCAGCCATCCATACAGCCAGCCGTCCAGCCAATCATCCATCACTCCAGCCCGCCATCCATTCAGCCATCCTTCATCCAGCCATCCATCCAGCCATCCATCCATGACTCCATCCCGCCAGCCAGCCACCCATCCAGCCATCCGTCGATCTAGCCATCCATTCAGCCATCCATCCATCCATCCATCCCTCCAGCCAGCCGTCCATCCAGCCTTCCATCCATCCAGCCATCCGTCCAGCCATCCATTAATACATCCATTCCTCCAGCCAGCAATCCATCCAGCCATCCATCCAGCCATCCATCCAGCCACCCATCGATCCATCCATCCCTCCAGCAAGCCATCCATCCAGCCATCCATCCATCAAGCTATCCATCCAGCCATCCATCCATCCATCCATCCCTCCAGCCAGCCATCCATCCAGCCATCCATCCATCCAGCCATCCATCCATTCATCCATCCATCCATCCATCCCTCCAGCCAGCCATCCATCCGTACATCCATTCACCCAGCCATCATTCCAGCCATCCATCCATCCAGCCATCCATCAATCCAGCCATCCATTCAGCCATCCATCCATCCAGCCATCCATCCAGACATCCATCCATCCATCCATTCCTCCAGCCAGCCATTCTTCCAGCCATCCATCCATCCAGCCGTCCATCCAGCCAGCCATCCATCCATCCCTCCAGCCAGCCATCCATCAAGCCATCCATCAGTCCAGCCATCAATCCAGCCATCCATCCATCCATCCATCCCTCCAGCCAGCCATCCATCCTGCCATCCATCCTACCAGCCATCCATCCAGCCATCTATCATTCCATCCATCCCTCCAGCCAGCCATCCATCCAGCCAGCCGTCCAGCCATCCATCCATCAATCCATCTCTCCAGCCAGCTTTGCATCCAGCCTTCCTTCCATCCAGCCATCCATCCAGCCATCCATCCATGACTCCATCCCTCCAGCCAGCCAACCATCCAGACATCCATCGATCTAGCAATCCATTCAGCCATCCATCCATCCATCCATCCCTCCGGCCACCCGTCCATCCAGCCTTCCATCCATCCAGCCATCCGTCCAGCCATCCATTAATCCATCCATTCCTCCAGCCAGCAATCCATCCAGCCATCCATCCAGCCATCCATCCCTCCAGCCAGCTATCTATCCAGCCATCCATCCATCCAGCCATACATTCAGCCATGCATCCAGCCATCCATCCATCCATCCATCCATCCAGCCAGCCAACCATCCAGCCATCCCTCCATCCAGCCATCCACCCATCAATCCATCCCTCCAGCCAGCCATCCATCCAGCCATCCATCCATCCAGCCATCCATCCAGACATCCATCCATCAATCCATTCCTCCAGCCAGCCGTCCATCCAGCCATCCATCCAAACCAGCCGTCCATCCAGCCATCCATCCATCCATGCATCCCTCCAGCCAGCCATCCATCCATCCATCCATCCATCCCTCCTGCCATCCAGCCATCCAGTCACACCTCCATCCAGCCATCCATCCATCCATCCCTCCAGCCAGCCATCCATCCAGCCATCCATCCATCCAGCCATCCATCCAGCCATCCATCCATCAATCCATCCCACCAGCCAGCCATCCATCCAGCCATCCATTCATCCAGCCGTCCATCCAGCCACCCATCCATCCCCCCAGCGAGCCATCCATCCAGCCATCCATCCATCCATCCATCCCTCCAGCCAGCCAACCATCCAGCCAACCCTACATCCAGCCATCCCTCCATCCAGCCATCCATCCATCCCTCCAGCCAGCCATCCATCCAGCCATCCATCCATCCAGCCAGCCATCCAGCCATCCATCCACCAATCCATCCCTCCAGCCAGCCATCCATCCAGCCATCCATCCATCCAGCCGTCCATCCAACCATCCATCCATCCATCCATCCCTCCAGCCAGCTATCCATCCAGCCAGCCATCCATCCAGCCATCCATTCAGCCATCCATCCAGCCATCCATCCATCCATCAATCCAGCCATCCATCCATCCATCCATTCCTCCAGCCAGCCATCCATACAGCCATCCATCCATCCAGCCATCCATCCAGCCATCCATCCATCCATCCCTCCAGCCATCCATCCATCCAACCATCCAACGGTCCAGCCATCCAGCCAGCCAACGATCCAGCCATCCCTCCATCCAGCCATCCATCCATCCATCCATCCCTCCAGTCAGCCATCCATCCAGCCATCCATCCATCCAGCAACCCATCCAGCCATTCATCCATCAATCCATCCCTCCAGCCAGCCATCCATCCAGCCATCCATCTATCCAGCCATCCATCCAGCCAGCCATCCATCCATCCATCCCTCCAGCCAGCTATCTATCCAGCCATCCATCCATCCAGCCATCCATTCAGCCATACATCCAGCCATCCATCCAACCAGCCATCCATCCAGCCATCCATCCATCCAGCCATCCATCCAGCCATCCATCCATCCATCCCTCCAGCCAGCCATCCATCCAGCCATCCATCCGTCCAGCCATCCATCCAGCCATCCATCCATCCATCCCTCCAGCCAGCCATCCATCCAGCCATCCAACCATCCAGCCATCCATCCTTCCAGCCATCCATCCAGCCATCCATCCATCCATCCCTCCAGCCAGAAATCCATACAGCCAGCCGTCCAGCCATCCATCCATCAATCCATCACTCCAGCCCGCCATCCATCCAGCCATCCTTCATCCAGCCATCCATCCAGCCATCCATCCATGACTCCATCCCTCCAGCCAGCCATCCATCCACCCATCCATCCCTCCAGCCAGCCGTCCATCCAGCCTTCCATCCATCCAGCCATCCGTCCAGCCATCCATTAATCCATCCGTTTTTCCAGCCAGCAATCCATCCAGCCATCCATCCAGCCATCCATCCAGCCACCCATCGATCCATCCATCCCTCCAGCAAGCCATCCGTCCAGCCATCCATCCATCCAGATATCCATCCAGCCATCCATCCATCCATCCACCCCTCCAGCCAGCCATCCATCCAGCCATCCATCCATCCAGCCATCCATCCAGCCATCCATCCATCCAGCCATCCATCCAGCCATCCATCCATCCATCCATTCCTCCAGCTAGCCATCCATCCAGCCATCCATCCATCCAGCCGTCCATCCAGCTATCCATCCATCCATCCCTCCAGCCAGCCATCCATCCAGCCATCCACCTGTCCAGCCATCCATCCAGCCATCTATCCACCAATCCATCCCTCCTGCCAGCCATCCATCCAGCCATCCATCCTTCCAGCCATCCATCCAGCCTTCTATCCATCCATCCATCCCTCCAGCCAGCCATCCATCCAGCCAGCCGTCCAGCCTTCCATCCATCAATCCATCTCTCCAGCCAGCCATCCATCCAGCCATCCTTCATCCAGCCATCCATCCAGCCATCCATCCATCCAGCCATCCATCCAGACATCCATCCCTCCAGCCAGCCATCCATCCAGCCATCCAACCGTCCAGCCATCCAGCCAGCCAACCATCCAGCCATCCCTCCATTCAGCCATCCATCCATCCATCCATGCCTCCAGCCAGCCATCCATCCAGCCATCCATCCATCCAGCCATCCATCCAGACATCCATCCATCAATCCATTCCTCCAGCCAGGCGTCCATCCAGCCATCCATCCAAACCAGCCGTCCATCCAGCCATCCATCCATCCATGCATCCCTCCAGCCAGCCATCCATCCATCCATCCATCCATCCCTCCTGCCATCCAGCCATCCAGTCACACCTCCATCCAGCCATCCATCCATCCATCCCTCCAGCCAGCCATCCATCCAGCCATCCAGCCATCCAGCCATCCATCCAGCCATCCATCCATCAATCCATCCCACCAGCCAGCCATCCATCCAGCCATCCATTCATCCAGCCGTCCATCCAGCCACACATCCATCCCCCCAGCGAGCCATCCATCCAGCCATCCATCCATCCATCCATCCCTCCAGCCAGCCAACCATCCAGCCAACCCTACATCCAGCCATCCCTCCATCCAGCCATTCTTCCATCCCTCCAGCCAGCCATCCATCCAGCCATCCATCCATCCAGCCATCCATCCAGCCATCCATCCACCAATCCATCCCTCCAGCCAGCCATCCATCCAGCCATCCATCCATCCAGCCGTCCATCCAACCATCCATCCATCCATCCATCCCTCCAGCCAGCTATCCATCCAGCCAGCCATCCATCCAGCCATCCATTCAGCCATCCATCCAGCCATCCATCCATCCATCAATCCAGCCATCCATCCATCCATCCATTCCTCCAGCCAGCCATCCATCCAGCCATCCATCCATCCAGCCATCCATCCAGCCATCCATCCATCCATCCCTCCAGCCATCCATCCATCCAACCATCCAACGGTCCAGCCATCCAGCCAGCCAACGATCCAGCCATCCCTCCATCCAGCCATCCATCCATCCATCCATCCCTCCAGTCAGCCATCCATCCAGCCATCCATCCATCCAGCAACCCATCCAGCCATTCATCCATCAATCCATCCCTCCAGCCAGCCATCCATCCAGCCATCCATCTATCCAGCCATCCATCCAGCCAGCCATCCATCCATCCATCCCTCCAGCCAGCTATCTATCCAGCCATCCATCCATCCAGCCATCCATTCAGCCATACATCCAGCCATCCATCCAACCAGCCATCCATCCAGCCATCCATCCATCCAGCCATCCATCCAGCCATCCATCCATCCATCCCTCCAGCCAGCCATCCATCCAGCCATCCATCCGTCCAGCCATCCATCCAGCCATCCATCCATCCATCCCTCCAGCCAGCCATCCATCCAGCCATCCAACCATCCAGCCATCCATCCTTCCAGCCATCCATCCAGCCATCCATCCATCCATCCCTCCAGCCAGAAATCCATACAGCCAGCCGTCCAGCCATCCATCCATCAATCCATCACTCCAGCCCGCCATCCATCCAGCCATCCTTCATCCAGCCATCCATCCAGCCATCCATCCATGACTCCATCCCTCCAGCCAGCCATCCATCCACCCATCCATCCCTCCAGCCAGCCGTCCATCCAGCCTTCCATCCATCCAGCCATCCGTCCAGCCATCCATTAATCCATCCGTTTTTCCAGCCAGCAATCCATCCAGCCATCCATCCAGCCATCCATCCAGCCACCCATCGATCCATCCATCCCTCCAGCAAGCCATCCGTCCAGCCATCCATCCATCCAGCTATCCATCCAGCCATCCATCCATCCATCCACCCCTCCAGCCAGCCATCCATCCAGCCATCCATCCATCCAGCCATCCATCCAGCCATCCATCCATCCAGCCATCCATCCAGCCATCCATCCATCCATCCATTCCTCCAGCTAGCCATCCATCCAGCCATCCATCCATCCAGCCGTCCATCCAGCTATCCATCCATCCATCCCTCCAGCCAGCCATCCATCCAGCCATCCACCTGTCCAGCCATCCATCCAGCCATCTATCCACCAATCCATCCCTCCTGCCAGCCATCCATCCAGCCATCCATCCTTCCAGCCATCCATCCAGCCTTCTATCCATCCATCCATCCCTCCAGCCAGCCATCCATCCAGCCAGCCGTCCAGCCTTCCATCCATCAATCCATCTCTCCAGCCAGCCATCCATCCAGCCATCCTTCATCCAGCCATCCATCCAGCCATCCATCCATCCAGCCATCCATCCAGACATCCATCCCTCCAGCCAGCCATCCATCCAGCCATCCAACCGTCCAGCCATCCAGCCAGCCAACCATCCAGCCATCCCTCCATTCAGCCATCCATCCATCCATCCATGCCTCCAGCCAGCCATCCATCCAGCCATCCATGCATCCAGCAACCCATCCAGCCATTCATCCATCAATCCATCCCTCCAGCCAGCTATCTATCCAGCCATCCATCTATCCAGCTATCCATTCATCCATACATCCAGCCATCCATCCATCCAGCCATCCATCCAGCCATTCATCCATCCACGCATTCCTCCAGCCAGACATCCATCCAGCCATCCATCCATCCAGCCATCCATCCAGCCATCCATCCAGCCATCCATCCATCCATCCCTCCAGCCAGCCATCCATCCAGCCATCCATCCGTCCAGCCATCCATCCAGCCATCCATCCATCCATCCATCCCTCCAGCCAGCCATCCATTGAGCCATCCATCCTTCCAGCCATCCATCCAGCCGTCCATCCATCCATCCATCCCTCCAGCCAGCCATCCATACAGCCAGCCGGCCAGCCATCCATCCATCAATCCATCACTCCAGCCCGCCATCCATCCAGCCATCCTTCATCCAGCCATCCATCCAGCCATCCATCCATGACTCCATCCCGCCAGCCAGCCATCCATCCAGCCATCCGTCGATCTAGCCATCCATTCAGCCATCCATCCATCCATCCATCCCTTCAGCCAGCCGTCCATCCAGCCTTCCATCCATCCAGCCATCCGTCCAGCCATCCATTAATCCATCCATTCCTCCAGCCAGCAATCCATCCAGCCATCCATCCAGCCATCCATCCAGCCACCCATCGATCCATCCATCCCTCCAGCAAGCCATGCATCCAGCCATCCATCCATCAAGCTATCCATCCAGCCATCCATCCATCCATCCATCCCTCCAGCCAGCCATTCATCCAGCCATCCATGCATCCAGCCACCCATCCATTCATCCATCCATCCATCCATCCCTCCAGCCAGCCATCCATCCATCCATCCATCCATCCCTCCGGCCACCCGTCCATCCAGCCTTCCATCCATTCAGCCATCCGTCCAGCCATCCATTAATCCATCCATTCCTCCAGCCAGCAATCCATCCAGCCATCCATCCAGCCATCCATCCCTCCAGCCAGCTATCTATCCAGCCATCCATCCATCCAGCCATCCATTCAGCCATCCATCCAGCCATCCATCCACCCATCCATCCATCCAGCCAGCCAAGCATCCAGCCATCCCTCCATCCAGCCATCCACCCATCAATCCATCCCTCCAGCCAGCCATCCATCCAGCCATCCATCCATCCAGCCATCCATCCAGCCATCCATCCATCAATCCATTCCTCCAGCCAGGCGTCCATCCAGCCATCCATCCAAACCAGCCGTCCATCCAGCCATCCATCCATCCATGCATCCCTCCAGCCAGCCATCCATCCATCCATCCATCCCTCCAGCCATCCAGCCATCCAGTCACACCTCCATCCAGCCATCCATCCATACATCCCTCCAGCCAGCCATCCATCCAACCATCCATCCATCCAGCCATCCATCCAGCCATCCATCCATCAATCCATCCCTCCAGCCAGCCATCCATCCAGCCATCCATCTATCCAGACGTCCATCCAGCCACCCATCCATCCCTCCAGCCAGCCATCCATCCAGCCATCCATCCATCCATCCATCCCTCCAGCCAGCCAACCATCCAGCCAACCCTACATCCAGCCATCCCTCCATCCAGCCATCCATCCATCCCTCCAGCCAGCCATCCATCCAGCCATCCATCCATCCAGCCATCCATCCAGCCATCCATCCATCAATCCATCCCTCCAGCCAGCCATCCATCCAGCCATCCATCCATCCAGCCGTCCATCCAACCATCCATCCATCCATCCATCCCTCCAGCCAGCTATCCATCCAGCCAGCCATCCATCCAGCCATCCATTCAGCCATCCATCCAGCCATCCATCCATCCATCCATCAATCCAGCCATCCATCCATCCATCCTTTCCTCCAGCCAGCCATCCATCCAGCCAACCATCCATTCAGCCATCCATCCAGCCATCCATCCATCCATCCCTCCAGCCATCCATCCATCCATCCAACCATCCAACGGTCCAGCCATCCAGCCAGCCAACCATCCAGCCATCCCTCCATCCAGCCATCCATCCATCCATCCATCCCTCCAGTCAGCCATCCATCCAGCCATCCATCCATCCAGCAACCCATCCAGCCATTCATCCATCAATCCTTCCCTCCAGCCAGCCATCCATCCAGCCATCCATCTATCCAGCCATCCAGCCAGCCAGCCATCCATCCATCCATCCCTCCAGCCAGCTATCTATCCAGCCATCCATCCATCCAGCCATCCATTCAGCCATACATCCAGCCATCCATCCAACCAGCCATCCATCCAGCCATCCATCCATCCACCCATTCATCCAGCCAGCCGTCCATCCAGCCATCCATCCATCCAGCCATCCATCCAGCCATCCATCCATCCATCCCTCCAGCCAGCCATCCATCCAGCCATCCATCCGTCCAGCCATCCATCCAGCCATCCATCCATCCATCCCTCCAGCCAGCCACCCATCCAGCCATCCATCCATCCAGCCATCCATCCTTCCAGCCATCCATCCAGCCATCCATCCATCCATCCATCCATCCCTCCAGCCAGCCATCCATCCAGCCAGCCGTCCAGCCATCCATCCATCAATCCATCACTCCAGCCCGCCATCCATCCAGCCATCCTTCATCCAGCCATCCATCCAGCCATCCATCCATGACTCCATCCCTCCAGCCAGCCATCCATCCAGCCATCCGTCGATATAGCCATCCATGCAGCCATCCATCCACCCATCCATCCCTCCAGCCAGCCGTCCATCCAGCCTTCCATTAATCCATCCGTTTTTCCAGCCAGCAATCCATCCAGCCATCCATCCAGCCATCCATCCAGCCACCCATCGATGCATCCATCCCTCCAGCAAGCCATCCATCCAGCCATCCATCCATCCAGCTATCCATCCACACCTCCAGCCAGCCATCCATCCAGCCATCCATCCATCCAGCCATCCATCCAGCCATCCATACATCCAGCCATCCATCCAGCCATCCATCCATCCATCCATTCCTCCAGCTAGCCATCCATCCAGCCATCCATCCATCCAGCCGTCCATCCAGCCATCCATCCATCCATCCCTCCAGCCAGCCATCCATCCAGCCATCCATCTGTCCAGCCATCCATCCAGCCATCTATCCACCAATCCATCCCTCCAGCCAGCCATCCATCCAGCCATCCATCCTTCCAGCCATCCATCCAGCCCTCTATCCATCCATCCATCCCTCCAGCCAGCCATCCATCCAGCCAGCCGTCCAGCCTTCCATCCATCAATCCATCTCTCCAGCCAGCCATCCATCCAGCCATCCTTCATCCAGCCATCCATCCAGCCATCCATCCATCCAGCCATCCATCCAGACATCCATCCCTCCAGCCAGCCATCCATCCAGCCATCCAACCGTCCAGCCATCCAGCCAGCCAACCATCCAGCCATCCCTCCATTCAGCCATCCATCCATCCAGCAACCCATCCAGCCATTCATCCATCAATCCATCCCTCCAGCCAGCTATCTATCCAGCCATCCATCCATCCAGCTATCCATTCATCCATACATCCAGCCATCCATCCATCCAGCCATCCATCCAGCCATTCATCCATACACCCATTCCTCCAGCCAGACATCCATCCAGCCATCCAACCATCCAGCCATCCATCCAGCCATCCATCCAGCCATCCATCCATCCATCCCTCCAGCCAGCCATCCATCCAGCCATCCATCCGTCCAGCCATCCATCCAGCCATCCATCCATCCATCCATCCCTCCAGCCAGCCATCCATTGAGCCATCCATCCTGCCAGCCATCCATCCAGCCGTCCATCCATCCATCCATCCCTCCAGCCAGCCATCCATACAGCCAGCCGTCCAGCCATTCATCCATCAATCCATCACTCCAGTCCGCCATCCATTCAGCCATCCTTCATCCAGCCATCCATCCAGCCATCCATCCATGACTCCATCCCTCCAGCCAGCCGTCCATCCAGCCTTCCATCCATCCAGCCATCCGTCCAGCCATCCATTAATACATCCATTCCTCCAGCCAGCAATCCATCCAGCCATCCATCCAGCCATCCATCCAGCCACCCATCGATCCATCCATCCCTCCAGCAAGCCATCCATCCAGCCATCCATCCATCAAGCTATCCATCCAGCCATCCATCCATCCATCCATCCCTCCAGCCAGCCATCCATCCAGCCATCCATCCATCCAGCCATCCATCCATTCATCCATCCATCCATCCATCCCTCCAGCCAGCCATCCATCCGTACATCCATCCATCCAGCCATCATTCCAGCCATCCATCCATCCAGCCATCCATCAATCCAGCCATCCATTCAGCCATCCATCCATCCAGCCATCCATCCAGACATCCATCCATCCATCCATTCCTCCAGCCAGCCATTCTTCCAGCCATCCATCCATCCAGCCGTCCATCCAGCCAGCCATCCATCCATCCCTCCAGCCAGCCATCCATCAAGCCATCCATCAGTCCAGCCATCAATCCAGCCATCCATCCATCCATCCATCCCTCCAGCCAGCCATCCATCCAGCCATCCATCCTACCAGCCATCCATCCAGCCATCTATCATTCCATCCATCCCTCCAGCCAGCCATCCATCCAGCCAGCCGTCCAGCCATCCATCCATCAATCCATCTCTCCAGCCAGCTTTGCATCCAGCCTTCCTTCCATCCAGCCATCCATCCAGCCATCCATCCATGACTCCATCCCTCCAGCCAGCCAACCATCCAGACATCCATCGATCTAGCAATCCATTCAGCCATCCATCCATCCATCCATCCCTCCGGCCACCCGTCCATCCAGCCTTCCATCCATCCAGCCATCCGTCCAGCCATCCATTAATCCATCCATTCCTCCAGCCAGCAATCCATCCAGCCATCCATCCAGCCATCCATCCCTCCAGCCAGCTATCTATCCAGCCATCCATCCATCCAGCCATACATTCAGCCATGCATCCAGCCATCCATCCATCCATCCATCCATCCATCCAGCCAGCCAACCATCCAGCCATCCCTCCATCCAGCCATCCACCCATCAATCCATCCCTCCAGCCAGCCATCCATCCAGCCATCCATCCATCCAGCCATCCATCCAGACATCCATCCATCAATCCATTCCTCCAGCCAGGCGTCCATCCAGCCATCCATCCAAACCAGCCGTCCATCCAGCCATCCATCCATCCATGCATCCCTCCAGCCAGCCATCCATCCATCCATCCATCCATCCCTCCAGCCATCCAGCCATCCAGTCACACCTCCATCCAGCCATCCATCCATCCATCCCTCCAGCCAGCCATCCATCCAGCCATCCATCCATCCAGCCATCCATCCAGCCATCCATCCATCAATCCATCCCACCAGCCAGCCATCCATCCAGCCATCCATCCATCCAGCCGTCCATCCAGCCACCCATCCATCCCCCCAGCGAGCCATCCATCCAGCCATCCATCCATCCATCCATCCCTCCAGCCAGCCAACCATCCAGCCAACCCTACATCCAGCCATCCCTCCATCCAGCCATCCATCCATCCCTCCAGCCAGCCATCCATCCAGCCATCCATCCATCCAGCCATCCATCCAGCCATCCATCCACCAATCCATCCCTCCAGCCAGCCATCCATCCAGCCATCCATCCATCCAGCCGTCCATCCAACCATCCATCCATCCATCCATCCCTCCAGCCAGCCATCCATCCAGCCATCCATCTGTCCAGCCATCCATCCAGCCATCTATCCACCAATCCATCCCTCCAGCCAGCCATCCATCCAGCCATCCATCCTTCCAGCCATCCATCCAGCCCTCTATCCATCCATCCATCCCTCCAGCCAGCCATCCATCCAGCCAGCCGTCCAGCCTTCCATCCATCAATCCATCTCTCCAGCCAGCCATCCATCCAGCCATCCTTCATCCAGCCATCCATCCAGCCATCCGTCCATCCAGCCATCCATCCAGACATCCATCCCTCCAGCCAGCCATCCATCCAGCCATCCAACCGTCCAGCCATCCAGCCAGCCAACCATCCAGCCATCCCTCCATTCAGCCATCCATCCATCCAGCAACCCATCCAGCCATTCATCCATCAATCCATCCCTCCAGCCAGCTATCTATCCAGCCATCCATCCATCCAGCTATCCATTCATCCATACATCCAGCCATCCATCCATCCAGCCATCCATCCAGCCATTCATCCATACACCCATTCCTCCAGCCAGACATCCATCCAGCCATCCAACCATCCAGCCATCCATCCAGCCATCCATCCAGCCATCCATCCATCCATCCCTCCAGCCAGCCATCCATCCAGCCATCCATCCGTCCAGCCATCCATCCAGCCATCCATCCATCCATCCATCCCTCCAGCCAGCCATCCATTGAGCCATCCATCCTGCCAGCCATCCATCCAGCCGTCCATCCATCCATCCATCCCTCCAGCCAGCCATCCATACAGCCAGCCGTCCAGCCATTCATCCATCAATCCATCACTCCAGCCCGCCATCCATTCAGCCATCCTTCATCCAGCCATCCATCCAGCCATCCATCCATGACTCCATCCCGCCAGCCAGCCATCCATCCAGCCATCCGTCGATCTAGCCATCCATTCAGCCATCCATCCATCCATCCATCCCTCCAGCCAGCCGTCCATCCAGCCTTTCATCCATCCAGCCATCCGTCCAGCCATCCATTAATACATCCATTCCTCCAGCCAGCAATCCATCCAGCCATCCATCCAGCCATCCATCCAGCCACCCATCGATCCATCCATCCCTCCAGCAAGCCATCCATCCAGCCATCCATCCATCAAGCTATCCATCCAGCCATCCATCCATCCATCCATCCCTCCAGCCAGCCATCCATCCAGCCATCCATCCATCCAGCCATCCATCCATTCATCCATCCATCCATCCATCCCTCCAGCCAGCCATCCATCCGTACATCCATCCATCCAGCCATCATTCCAGCCATCCATCCATCCAGCCATCCATCAATCCAGCCATCCATTCAGCCATCCATCCATCCAGCCATCCATCCAGACATCCATCCATCCATCCATTCCTCCAGCCAGCCATTCTTCCAGCCATCCATCCATCCAGCCGTCCATCCAGCCAGCCATCCATCCATCCCTCCAGCCAGCCATCCATCAAGCCATCCATCAGTCCAGCCATCAATCCAGCCATCCATCCATCCATTCATCCCTCCAGCCAGCCATCCATCCAGCCATCCATCCTACCAGCCATCCATCCAGCCATCTATCATTCCATCCATCCCTCCAGCCAGCCATCCATCCAGCCAGCCGTCCAGCCATCCATCCATCAATCCATCTCTCCAGCCAGCTTTGCATCCAGCCTTCCTTCCATCCAGCCATCCATCCAGCCATCCATCCATGACTCCATCCCTCCAGCCAGCCAACCATCCAGACATCCATCGATCTAGCAATCCATTCAGCCATCCATCCATCCATCCATCCCTCCGGCCACCCGTCCATCCAGCCTTCCATCCATCCAGCCATCCGTCCAGCCATCCATTAATCCATCCATTCCTCCAGCCAGCAATCCATCCAGCCATCCATCCAGCCATCCATCCCTCCAGCCAGCTATCTATCCAGCCATCCATCCATCCAGCCATACATTCAGCCATGCATCCAGCCATCCATCCATCCATCCATCCATCCATCCAGCCAGCCAACCATCCAGCCATCCCTCCATCCAGCCATCCACCCATCAATCCATCCCTCCAGCCAGCCATCCATCCAGCCATCCATCCATCCAGCCATCCATCCAGACATCCATCCATCAATCCATTCCTCCAGCCAGGCGTCCATCCAGCCATCCATCCAAACCAGCCGTCCATCCAGCCATCCATCCATCCATGCATCCCTCCAGCCAGCCATCCATCCATCCATCCATCCATCCCTCCAGCCATCCAGCCATCCAGTCACACCTCCATCCAGCCATCCATCCATCCATCCCTCCAGCCAGCCATCCATCCAGCCATCCATCCATCCAGCCACCCATCCAGCCATCCATCCATCAATCCATCCCACCAGCCAGCCATCCATCCAGCCATCCATCCATCCAGCCGTCCATCCAGCCACCCATCCATCCCCCCAGCGAGCCATCCATCCAGCCATCCATCCATCCATCCATCCCTCCAGCCAGCCAACCATCCAGCCAACCCTACATCCAGCCATCCCTCCATCCAGCCATCCATCCATCCCTCCAGCCAGCCATCCATCCAGCCATCCATCCATCCAGCCATCCATCCAGCCATCCATCCACCAATCCATCCCTCCAGCCAGCCATCCATCCAGCCATCCATCCATCCAGCCGTCCATCCAACCATCCATCCATCCATCCATCCCTCCAGCCAGCTATCCATCCAGCCAGCCATCCATCCAGCCATCCATTCAGCCATCCATCCAGCCATCCATCCATCCATCAACCCTGCCATCCATCCATCCATCCATTCCTCCAGCCAGCCATCCATCCAGCCATCCATCCATCCAGCCATCCATCCAGCCATCCATCCATCCATCCCTCCAGCCATCCATCCATCCAACCATCCAACGGTCCAGCCATCCAGCCAGCCAACGATCCAGCCATCCCTCCATCCAGCCATCCATCCATCCATCCATCCCTCCAGTCAGCCATCCATCCAGCCATCCATCCATTCAGCAACCCATCCAGCCATTCATCCATCAATCCATCCCTCCAGCCAGCCATCCATCCAGCCATCCATCTATCCAGCCATCCATCCAGCCAGCCATCCATCCATCCATCCCTCCAGCCAGCTATCTATCCAGCCATCCATCCATCCAGCCATCCATTCAGCCATACATCCAGCCATCCATTCAACCAGCCATCCATCCAGCCATCCATCCATCAAGCCATCCATCCAGCCATCCATCCATCCATCCCTCCAGCCAGCCATCCATCCAGCCATCCATCCGTCCAGCCATCCATCCAGCCATCCATCCATCCATCCCTCCAGCCAGCCATCCATTCAGCCATCCAACCATCCAGCCATCCATCCTTCCAGCCATCCATCCAGCCATCCATCCATCCATTCATCCATCCCTCCAGCCAGAAATCCATACAGCCAGCCGTCCAGCCATCCATCCATCAATCCATCACTCCAGCCCGCCATCCATCCAGCCATCTTTCATCCAGCCATCCATCCAGCCATCCATCCATGACTCCATCCCTCCAGTCAGCCATCCATCCACCCATCCATCCCTCCAGCCAGCCGTCCATCCAGCCTTCCATCCATCCAGCCATCCGTCCAGCCATCCATTAATCCATCCGTTTTTCCAGCCAGCAATCCATCCAGCCATCCATCCAGCCATCCATCCAGCCACCCATCGATCCATCCATCCCTCCAGCAAGCCATCAGTCCAGCCATCCATCCATCCAGCTATCCATCCAGCCATCCATCCATCCATCCACCCCTCCAGCCAGCCATCCATCCAGCCATCCATCCATCCAGCCATCCATCCAGCCATCCATCCATCCAGCCATCCATCCAGCCATCCATCCATCCATCCATTCCTCCAGCTAGCCATCCATCCAGCCATCCATCCATCCAGCCGTCCATCCAGCCATCCATCCATCCATCCCTCCAGCCAGCCATCCATCCAGCCATCCACCTGTCCAGCCATCCATCCAGCCATCTATCCACCAATCCATCCCTCCTGCCAGCCATCCATCCAGCCATCCATCCTTCCAGCCATCCATCCAGCCCTCTATCCATCCATCCATCCCTCCAGCCAGCCATCCATCCAGCCAGCCGTCCAGCCTTCCATCCATCAATCCATCTCTCCAGCCAGCCATCCATCCAGCCATCCTTCATCCAGCCATCCATCCAGCCATCCATCCATCCAGCCATCCATCCAGACATCCATCCCTCCAGCCAGCCATCCATCCAGCCATCCAACCGTCCAGCCATCCAGCCAGCCAACCATCCAGCCATCCCTCCATTCAGCCATCCATCCATCCATCCATGCCTCCAGCCAGCCATCCATCCAGCCATCCATGCGTCCAGCAACCCATCCAGCCATTCATCCATCAATCCATCCCTCCAGCCAGCTATCTATCCAGCCATCCATCTATCCAGCTATCCATTCATCCATACATCCAGCCATCCATCCATCCAGCCATCCATCCAGCCATTCATCCATTCACGCATTCCTCCAGCCAGACATCCATCCAGCCAGCCATCCATCCAGCCATCCATCCGTCCAGCCATCCATCCAGCCATCCATCCATCCATCCATCCCTCCAGCCAGCCATCCATTGAGCCATCCATCCTTCCAGCCATCCATCCAGCCGTCCATCCATCCATCCATCCCTCCAGCCAGCCATCCATACAGCCAGCCGGCCAGCCATCCATCCATCAATCCATCACTCCAGCCCGCCATCCATCCAGCCATCCTTCATCCAGCCATCCATCCAGCCATCCATCCATGACTCCATCCCGCCAGCCAGCCATCCATCCAGCCATCCGTCGATCTAGCCATCCATTCAGCCATCCATCCATCCATCCATCCCTCCAGCCAGCCGTCCATCCAGCCTTCCATCCATCCAGCCATCCGTCCAGCCATCCATTAATCCATCCATTCCTCCAGCCAGCAATCCATCCAGCCATCCATCCAGCCATCCATCCAGCCACCCATCGATCCATCCATCCCTCCAGCAAGCCATCCATCCAGCCATCCATCCATCAAGCTATCCATCCAGCCATCCATCCATCCATCCATCCCTCCAGCCAGCCATTCATCCAGCCATCCATCCATCCAGCCATCCATCCATTCATCCATCCATCCATTCATCCCTCCAGCCAGCCATCCATCCGTACATCCATCCATCCAGCCATCATTCCAGCCATCCATCCATCCAGCCAGCCATCAATCCAGCCATCCATTCAGCCATCCATCCATCCAGCCATCCATCCAGACATCCATCCATCCATCCATTCCTCCAGCCAGCCATCCACCCAGCCATCCATCCATCCAGCCGTCCATCCAGCCATCCATCCATCCATCCCTCCAGCCAGCCATCCATCAAGCCATCCATCAGTCCAGCCATCAATCCAGCCATCCATCCATCCATCCATCCCTCCAGCCAGCCATCCATCCAGCCATCCATCCTACCAGCCATCCATCCAGCCATCTATCCATCCATCCATCCCTCCAGCCAGCCATCCATCCAGCCATCCATCCATCAATCCATCTCTCCAGCCAGCTTTGCATCCAGCCTTCCTTCCATCCAGCCATCCATCCAGCCATCCATCCATGACTCCATCCCTCCAACCAGCCAACCATCCAGACATCCATCGATCTAGCAATCCATTCAGCCATCCATCCATCCATCCATCCCTCCGGCCACCCGTCCATCCAGCCTTCCATCCATCCAGCCATCCGTCCAGCCATCCATTAATCCATCCATTCCTCCAGCCAGCAGTCCATCCAGCCATCCATCCAGCCATCCATCCTTCCAGCCAGCTATCTATCCAGCCATCCATCCATCCAGCCATCCATTCAGCCATCCATCCAGCCATCCATCCATCCATCCATCCATCCAGCCAGCCAACCATCCAGCCATCCCTCCATCCAGCCATCCACCCATCAATCCATCCCTCCAGCCAGCCATCCATCCAGCCATCCATCCATCCAGCCAGCCATCCAGCCATCCATCCATCAATCCATTCCTCCAGCCAGGCGTCCATCCAGCCATCCATCCAAACCAGCCGTCCATCCAGCCATCCATCCATCCATGCATCCCTCCAGCCAGCCATCCATCCATCCATCCATCCATCCCTCCAGCCATCCAGCCATCCAGTCACACCTCCATCCAGCCATCCATCCATCCATCCCTCCAGCCAGCCATCCATCCAGCCATCCATCCATCCAGCCATCCATCCAGCCATCCATCCATCAATCCATCCCTCCAGCCAGCCATCCATCCAGCCATCCATCCATCCAGCTGTCCATCCAGCCACCCATCCATCCCTCCAGCCAGCCATCCATCCAGCCATCCATCCATCCATCCATCCCTCCAGCCAGCCAACCATCCAGCCAACCCTACTTCCAGCCATCCCTCCATCCAGCCATCCATCCATCCCTCCAGCCAGCCATCCATCCAGCCATCCATCCATCCAGCCATCCATCCAGCATCCATCCATCAATCCATCCCTCCAGCCAGCCATCCATCCAGCCATCCATCCATCCAGCCGTCCATCCAACCATCCATCCATCCATCCATCCCTCCAGCCAGCTATCCATCCAGCCAGCCATCCATCCAGCCATCCATTCAGCCATCCATCCAGCCATCCATTCATCCATCCATCAATCCAGCCATCCATCCATCCATCCATTCCTCCAGCCAGCCATCCATCCAGCCATCCATCCATCCAGCCATCCATCCAGCCATCCATCCATCCATCCCTCCAGCCATCCATCCATCCAACCATCCAACGGTCCAGCCATCCAGCCAGCCAACCATCCAGCCATCCCTCCATCCAGCCATCCATCCATCCATCCATCCCTCCAGTCAGCCATCCATCCAGCCATCCATCCATCCAGCAACCCACCCAGCCATTCATCCATCAATCCATCCCTCCAGCCAGCCATCCATCCAGCCATCCATCTATCCAGTCATCCATCCAGCCAGCCATCCATCCATCCATCCCTCCAGCCAGCTATCTATCCAGCCATCCATCCATCCAGCCATCCATTCAGCCATACATCCAGCCATCCATCCAACCAGCCATCCATACAGCCATCCATCCATCCACCCATTCATCCAGCCAGCCGTCCATCCAGCCATCCATCCATCCAGCCATCCATCCAGCCATCCATCCCTCCAGCCAGCCATCCATCCAGCCATCCATCCATCCAGCCATCCATCCATCCATCCATCCCTCCAGCCAGCCATCCATTGAGCCATCCATCCTTCCAGCCATCCATCCAGCCGTCCATCCATCCATCCATCCCTCCAGCCAGCCATCCATACAGCCAGCCGGCCAGCCATCCATCCATCAATCCATCACTCCAGCCGGCCATCCATCCAGCCATCCTTCATCCAGCCATCCATCCAGCCATCCATCCATGACTCCATCCCGCCAGCCAGCCATCCATCCAGCCATCCGTCGATCTAGCCATCCATTCAGCCATCCATCCATCCATCCATCCCTCCAGCCAGCCGTCCATCCAGCCTTCCATCCATCCAGCCATCCGTCCAGCCATCCATTAATCCATCCATTCCTCCAGCCAGCAATCCATCCAGCCATCCATCCAGCCATCCATCCAGCCACCCATCGATCCATCCATCCCTCCAGCAAGCCATCCATCCAGCCATCCATCCATCAAGCTATCCATCCAGCCATCCATCCATCCATCCATCCCTCCAGCCAGCCATTCATCCAGCCATCCATCCATCCAGCCATCCATCCATTCATCCATCCATCCATTCATCCCTCCAGCCAGCCATCCATCCGTACATCCATCCATCCAGCCATCATTCCAGCCATCCATCCATCCAGCCAGCCATCAATCCAGCCATCCATTCAGCCATTCATCCATCCAGCCATCCATCCAGACATCCATCCATCCATCCATTCCTCCAGCCAGCCATCCACCCAGCCATCCATCCATCCAGCCGTCCATCCAGCCATCCATCCATCCATCCCTCCAGCCAGCCATCCATCAAGCCATCCATCAGTCCAGCCATCAATCCAGCCATCCATCCATCCATCCATCCCTCCAGCCAGCCATCCATCCAGCCATCCATCCTACCAGCCATCCATCCAGCCATCTATCCATCCATCCATCCCTCCAGCCAGCCATCCATCCAGCCATCCATCCATCAATCCATCTCTCCAGCCAGCTTTGCATCCAGCCTTCCTTCCATCCAGCCATCCATCCAGCCATCCATCCATGACTCCATCCCTCCAGCCAGCCAACCATCCAGACATCCATCGATCTAGCAATCCATTCAGCCATCCATCCATCCATCCATCCCTCCGGCCACCCGTCCATCCAGCCTTCCATCCATCCAGCCATCCGTCCAGCCATCCATTAATCCATCCATTCCTCCAGCCAGCAGTCCATCCAGCCATCCATCCAGCCATCCATCCTTCCAGCCAGCTATCTATCCAGCCATCCATCCATCCAGCCATCCATTCAGCCATCCATCCAGCCATCCATCCATCCATCCATCCATCCAGCCAGCCAACCATCCAGCCATCCCTCCATCCAGCCATCCACCCATCAATCCATCCCTCCAGCCAGCCATCCATCCAGCCATCCATCCATCCAGCCATCCATCCAGCCATCCATCCATCAATCCATTCCTCCAGCCAGGCGTCCATCCAGCCATCCATCCAAACCAGCCGTCCATCCAGCCATCCATCCATCCATGCATCCCTCCAGCCAGCCATCCATCCATCCATCCATCCATCCCTCCAGCCATCCAGCCATCCAGTCACACCTCCATCCAGCCATCCATCCATCCATCCCTCCAGCCAGCCATCCATCCAGCCATCCATCCATCCAGCCATCCATCCAGCCATCCATCCATCAATCCATCCCTCCAGCCAGCCATCCATCCAGCCATCCATCCATCCAGCTGTCCATCCAGCCACCCATCCATCCCTCCAGCCAGCCATCCATCCAGCCATCCATCCATCCATCCATCCCTCCAGCCAGCCAACCATCCAGCCAACCCTACTTCCAGCCATCCCTCCATCCAGCCATCCATCCATCCCTCCAGCCAGCCATCCATCCAGCCATCCATCCATCCAGCCATCCATCCAGCATCCATCCATCAATCCATCCCTCCAGCCAGCCATCCATCCAGCCATCCATCCATCCAGCCGCCCATCCAACCATCCATTCATCCATCCATCCCTCCAGCCAGCTATCCATCCAGCCAGCCATCCATCCAGCCATCCATTCAGCCATCCATCCAGCCATCCATTCATCCATCCATCAATCCAGCCATCCATCCATCCATCCATTCCTCCAGCCAGCCATCCATCCAGCCATCCATCCATCCAGCCATCCATCCAGCCATCCATCCATCCATCCCTCCAGCCATCCATCCATCCAACCATCCAACGGTCCAGCCATCCAGCCAGCCAACCATCCAGCCATCCCTCCATCCTGCCATCCATCCATCCATCCATCCCTCCAGTCAGCCATCCATCCAGCCATCCATCCATCCAGCAACCCACCCAGCCATTCATCCAACAATCCATCCCTCCAGCCAGCCATCCATCCAGCCATCCATCTATCCAGCCATCCATCCAGCCAGCCATCCATCCATCCATCCCTCCAGCCAGCTATCTATCCAGCCATCCATCCATCCAGCCATCCATTCAGCCATACATCCAGCCATCCATCCAACCAGCCATCCATACAGCCATCCATCCATCCACCCATTCATCCAGCCAGCCGTCCATCCATCCAGCCATCCATCCAGCCATCCATCCCTCCAGCCAGCCATCCATCCAGCCATCCATCCGTCCAGCCATCCATCCAGCCATCCATCCATCCATCCATCCCTCCAGCCAGCCATCCATCCAGCCATCCATCCATCCAGCCATCCATCCTTCCAGCCATCCATCCAGCCATCCATCCATCCATCCATCCATCCCTCCAGCCATCCATCCATCCAGCCAGCCGTCCAGCCATCCATCCATCAATCCATCACTCCAGCCCGCCATCCATCCAGCCATCCTTCATCCAGCCATCCATCCAGCCATCCATCCATGACTCCATCCCTCCAGCCAGCCATCCATCCAGCCATCCGTCGATCTAGCCATCCATGCAGCCATCCATCCACCCATCCATCCCTCCAGCCAGCCGTCCATCCAGCCTTCCATCCATCCAGCCATCCGTCCAGCCATCCATTAATCCATCCGTTTTTCCAGCCAGCAATCCATCCAGCCATCCATCCAGCGATCCATCCAGCCACCCATCGATCCATCCATCCCTCCAGCAAGCCATCCATCCAGCCATCCATCCATCCAGCTATCCATCCAGCCATCCATCCATCCATCCATCTCTCCAGCCAGCCATCCATCCAGCCATCCATCCTGCCATCCATCCATCCAGCCATCCATCCAGCCATCCATCCATCCATCCATTCCTCCAGCTAGCCATCCATCCAGCCATCCATCCATCCAGCCGTCCATTCAGCCATCCATCCATCCATCCCTCCAGCCAGCCAACCATCCAGCCATCCATCTGTCCAGCCATCCATCCAGCCATCTATCCACCAATCAATCCCTCTAGCCATCCATCCATCCAGCCATCCATCCTTCCAGCCATCCATCCAGCCCTCTATCCATCCATCCATCCCTCCAGCCAGCCATCCATCCAGCCAGCCGTCCAGCCTTCCATCCATCAATCCATCTCTCCAGCCAGCCTTGCATCCAGCCATCATTCCTTCCAGCCATCCATCCAGCCATCCATCCATGACTCCATCCCTCCAGCCAGCCAACCATCCAGCCATCCATCGATCTAGCCATCCATTCAGCCATCCATCCATCCCTCCGGCCACCCGTCCATCTTGCCTTCCATCCATCCAGCCATCCGTCCAGCCAACCATTAATCCATCCATTCCTCCAGCCAGCAATCCATCCAGCCATCCATCCAGCCATCCATCCAGCCACCCATCCATCCATCCATCCCTCCAGCAAGCCATCCATCCAGCCATCCAGCCATCCAGCCATCCATCCAGCCATCGATCCATCCATTCTTTTCTACAGCCAGCCATCCATCCAGCCATCCATCCATCCAGCCATCCATCCAGCCATCCATCCATCCATCCATCCCTCCAGCCAGCCATCCATCAGGACATCCATCCATCCAGACAACCATCCAGCCACCCATCCATCCATCCATCCCTCCAGCCAGCCATCCATCAGGCCATCCATCTATCCAGCCATCCATCCAGCCATCCATCCATCCATCCCTCCAGCCAGCCATCCATCTATCCATCCCTCCAGCCAGGCATCCATCCAGCCATACATCCACCCAGCCATCCATCCAGCCATCCATCCTTCCATCCATCCATCCATCCATCCATCCATCCATCCATCCATCCAGCAATCCATCCATCCATCCATCCCGCCATCCATCCATCCATCCATCCATCCATCCAGCCATCCATCCAGCCATCCATCCATCCATCCAGCCAACCAGCCATCCATCCATCCAGGCAGCCGTCCAGACATCCAGCCATCCATCCAGCCATCCATCCAGCCATCCATCCATCCTTCCATCCCTCCAGCCAGCCATCCATCCAGCCATCCATCCAACCAGCCATCCATCCAACCATCCACCCATCCATCACTCCAGCCAGCCATCCATCCAGCCATCCATTCATCCAGCCATTCATCCAGACATCCATCCATCCATCCATCCATCCCTCCAGCCAGCCATCCATCCAGCCATCCATCCATCCATCCCACCAGCCAATCGTCCATCCAGCCATCCATCCATCAAGCCATCCATCCAGCCATCCATCCATCCATCCATCCCTCCAGCCAGCCATCCATCCAGCCATTCCTCCATCCAGCCATCCATCCAGCCATCCATCCATCCATCCATCCCTCCAGACAGCCATCCATCCAGCCATCCCTCCATCCATCCGTCCATCCATCCATTCATCCAGCCATCCTTCATCCAGCCATCCATCCAGCCATCCATCCATGACTCCATCCCTCCAGCCAATCATCCATCCATCCATCCGTCGATCTAGCCATCCATTCAGCCATCCATCCATCCCTCCAGCCAGCCGTCCATCCAGCCTTCCATCCATCGAGCCATCCGTCCAGCCATTCATTAATCCATCCATTCCTCCAGCCAGCAATCCATCCAGCCATCCATCCAGCCACACATCCAGCCACCCATCGATCCATCCATCCCTCCAGCAAGCCATCCATCCAGCCATCCATCCATCCAGCTATCCATCCAGCTATCCATCCATCCATCCATCTTTCCAGTCAGCCATCCATCCAGCCATCATCGATCCAGCCATCCATCCATTCATCCATCCATCCATCCATCCCTCCAGCCAGCCATCCATCCGTACATCCATCCATCCAGCCTATCATTCCAGCCACCCATCCATCCATCCATCCCTCCAGCCAGCCATCCATCCAGCCATCCATCCATCCAGCCATCCATTCAGCCATCCATCCATCCATCCAGACATCCATCCATCCATCCATTCCTCCAGCCAGCCATCCATCCAGACATCCATCCATCCAGCCGTCCATCCAGCCATCCATCCATCCATCCCTCCAGCCAGCCATCCATCCAGCCATCCATCCAGCCATCCATCCGTCCAGCCATCCATCCAGCCATCCATCCATCCATCCATCCCTCCAGCCAGCCATCCATCCAGCCATCCATCCTTCCAGCCATCCATCCAGCCATCTATCCATCCATCCATCCCTCCAGCCAGCCATCCAAGCACCCAGCCGTCCAGCCATCCATCCATCAATCCATCTCTCCAGCCAGCCTTGCATCCAGCCATCCTTCCATCCAGCCATCCATCCAGCCATCCATCCATGACTCCATCCCTCCAGCCAGCCAACCATCCATCCATCCATCGATCTACCCATCCATTCAGCCATCCATCCATCCAACCATCCCTCCGGCCACCCGTCCATCCAGCCTTCCATCCATCCAGCCATCCGTCCAGCCATCCATTACTCCATCCATTCCTCCAGCCAGCAATCCATCCAGCCATCCATCCAGCCATCCATCCCTCCAGCCAGCTATCTATCCAGCCATCCATCCATCCAGCCATCCATTCAGCCATCCATCCAGCCATCCATCCATCCATCCAGCCAGCCAGCCAGCCAACCATCCAGCCATCCCTCCATCCAGCCTTCCACCCATCAATCCATCCCTCCAGCCAGCCATCCATCCAGCCATCCATCCAGCCAGCCATCCATCCAGCCATCCATCCATCAATCCATCCCTCCAGCCAGGCGTCCATCCAGCCATCCATCCAAACCAGCCTTCCATCCAGCCATCCATCCATCCATGCATCCCTCCAGCCAGCCATCCATCCATCCATCCATCCATCCCTCCAGCCATCCAACCATCCAGCCACACCTCCATCCAGCCATCCATCCGTCCATCCCTCCAGCCAGCCATCCATCCAGCCATCCATCCATCCAGCCAGCCATCCATCCATCAATCCATCCCTCCAGCCAGCCATCCATCCAGCCATCCATCCATCCAGCCGTCCATCCAGCCACCCATCCATCCCTCCAGCCAGCCATCCATCCAGCCATCCATCCATCCATCCATCCATCCCTCCAGCCAGCCAACCATCCAGCCAACCCTACATCCAGCCATCCCTCCATCCAGCCATCCATCCATCCCTCCAGCCAGCCATCCATCCAGCCATCCACTATCCAGCCATCCATCCAGCCATCCACCCATCAATCCATCCCTCCAGCCAGCCATCCATCCAGCCATCCATCCATCCAGCCGTCCATCCCACCATCCATCCATCCATCCATCCCTCCAGCCAGCTATCCATCCAGCCATCCATCCATCCAGCCATCCATCTATCCAGCCATCCATCCAGCCATCCATCCATCCCTCCAGCCAGCTATCTATCCATCCATCCATCCAGCCAGCCATCCATTCAGCTATACATCCAGCCATCCATCCATCCAGCCATCCATCCAGCCATCCATCCATCCACCCATTCATCCAGCCAGCCATCCATCCAGCCATCCATCCATCCAGCCATCCATCCAGCCATCCATCCATCCATCCCTCCATCCAGCCATCAATCCAGCCATCCATCCGTCCAGCCATCCATCCAGCCATCCATCCATCCATCCATCCCTCCAGCCAGCCATCCATCCAGCCATCCATCCTTCCAGCCATCCATCCAGCCATCCATCCATCCATCCATCCCTCCAGCCAGCCATCCATCCAGCCAGCCGTCCAGCCATCCATCCATCAATCCATCACTCCAGCCCGCCATCCATCCAGCCATCCTTCATCCACCAATCCATCCAGCCATCCATCCATGACTCCATCCCTCCAGCCAGCCATCCATCCAGCCATCCATCGATCTAGCCATCCATTCAGCCATCCATCCATCCATCCATCCCTCCAGCCAGCCGTTCATCCAGCCTTCCATCCATTCAGCCATCCGTCCAGCCATCCATTAATCCATCCATTCCTCCAGCCAGCAATCCATCCAGCCGTCCATCCAGCCATCCATCCAGCCACCCATCGATCCATCCATCCCTCCAGCAAGCCATCCATCCAGACATCCATCCATCCAGCTATCCATCCAGCCATCCATCCATCCATCCCTCCAGCCAGCCATCCATCCATCCATCCATCCATCCAGCCATCCATCCAGCCATCCATCCATCCATCCCTCCAGCCAGCCATCCATCTATCCATCCCTCCAGCCAGGCATCCATCCAGCCATACATCCACCCAGCCATCCATCCAGCCATCCATCCTTCCATCCATCCATCCATCCATCCATCCATCCATCCATCCATCCAGCAATCCATCCATCCATCCATCCCGCCATCCATCCATCCATCCATCCATCCATCCAGCCATCCATCCAGCCATCCATCCATCCATCCAGCCAACCAGCCATCCATCCATCCAGGCAGCCGTCCAGACATCCAGCCATCCATCCAGCCATCCATCCAGCCATCCATCCATCCTTCCATCCCTCCAGCCAGCCATCCATCCAGCCATCCATACAACCAGCCATCCATCCAACCATCCACCCATCCATCACTCCAGCCAGCCATCCATCCAGCCATCCATTCATCCAGCCATTCATCCAGACATCCATCCATCCATCCATCCATCCCTCCAGCCAGCCATCCATCCAGCCATCCATCCATCCATCCCACCAGCCAATCGTCCATCCAGCCATCCATCCATCAAGCCATCCATCCAGCCATCCATCCATCCATCCATCCCTCCAGCCAGCCATCCATCCAGCCATTCCTCCATCCAGCCATCCATCCAGCCATCCATCCATCCATCCATCCCTCCAGACAGCCATCCATCCAGCCATCCCTCCATCCATCCGTCCATCCATCCATTCATCCAGCCATCCTTCATCCAGCCATCCATCCAGCCATCCATCCATGACTCCATCCCTCCAGCCAATCATCCATCCATCCATCCGTCGATCTAGCCATCCATTCAGCCATCCATCCATCCCTCCAGCCAGCCGTCCATCCAGCCTTCCATCCATCGAGCCATCCGTCCAGCCATTCATTAATCCATCCATTCCTCCAGCCAGCAATCCATCCAGCCATCCATCCAGCCACACATCCAGCCACCCATCGATCCATCCATCCCTCCAGCAAGCCATCCATCCAGCCATCCATCCATCCAGCTATCCATCCAGCTATCCATCCATCCATCCATCTTTCCAGTCAGCCATCCATCCAGCCATCATCGATCCAGCCATCCATCCATTCATCCATCCATCCATCCATCCCTCCAGCCAGCCATCCATCCGTACATCCATCCATCCAGCCTATCATTCCAGCCACCCATCCATCCATCCATCCCTCCAGCCAGCCATCCATCCAGCCATCCATCCATCCAGCCATCCATTCAGCCATCCATCCATCCATCCAGACATCCATCCATCCATCCATTCCTCCAGCCAGCCATCCATCCAGACATCCATCCATCCAGACGTCCATCCAGCCATCCATCCATCCATCCCTCCAGCCAGCCATCCATCCAGCCATCCATCCAGCCATCCATCCGTCCAGCCATCCATCCAGCCATCCATCCATCCATCCATCCCTCCAGCCAGCCATCCATCCAGCCATCCATCCTTCCAGCCATCCATCCAGCCATCTATCCATCCATCCATCCCTCCAGCCAGCCATCCAAGCACCCAGCCGTCCAGCCATCCATCCATCAATCCATCTCTCCAGCCAGCCTTGCATCCAGCCATCCTTCCATCCAGCCATCCATCCAGCCATCCATCCATGACTCCATCCCTCCAGCCAGCCAACCATCCATCCATCCATCGATCTACCCATCCATTCACCCATCCATCCATCCAACCATCCCTCCGGCCACCCGTCCATCCAGCCTTCCATCCATCCAGCCATCCGTCCAGCCATCCATTACTCCATCCATTCCTCCAGCCAGCAATCCATCCAGCCATCCATCCAGCCATCCATCCCTCCAGCCAGCTATCTATCCAGCCATCCATCCATCCAGCCATCCATTCAGCCATCCATCCAGCCATCCATCCATCCATCCAGCCAGCCAGCCAGCCAACCATCCAGCCATCCCTCCATCCAGCCTTCCACCCATCAATCCATCCCTCCAGCCAGCCATCCATCCAGCCATCCATCCAGCCAGCCATCCATCCAGCCATCCATCCATCAATCCATCCCTCCAGCCAGGCGTCCATCCAGCCATCCATCCAAACCAGCCTTCCATCCAGCCATCCATCCATCCATGCATCCCTCCAGCCAGCCATCCATCCATCCATCCATCCATCCCTCCAGCCATCCAACCATCCAGCCACACCTCCATCCAGCCATCCATCCGTCCATCCCTCCAGCCAGCCATCCATCCAGCCATCCATCCATCCAGCCAGCCATCCATCCATCAATCCATCCCTCCAGCCAGCCATCCATCCAGCCATCCATCCATCCAGCCGTCCATCCAGCCACCCATCCATCCCTCCAGCCAGCCATCCATCCAGCCATCCATCCATCCATCCATCCATCCCTCCAGCCAGCCAACCATCCAGCCAACCCTACATCCAGCCATCCCTCCATCCAGCCATCCATCCATCCCTCCAGCCAGCCATCCATCCAGCCATCCACTATCCAGCCATCCATCCAGCCATCCACCCATCAATCCATCCCTCCAGCCAGCCATCCATCCAGCCATCCATCCATGCAGTCGTCCATCCCACCATCCATCCATCCATCCATCCCTCCAGCCAGCTATCCATCCAGCCATCCATCCATCCAGCCATCCATCTATCCAGCCATCCATCCAGCCATCCATCCATCCCTCCAGCCAGCTATCTATCCATCCATCCATCCAGCCAGCCATCCATTCAGCTATACATCCAGCCATCCATCCATCCAGCCATCCATCCAGCCATCCATCCATCCACCCATTCATCCAGCCAGCCATCCATCCAGCCATCCATCCATCCAGCCATCCATCCAGCCATCCATCCATCCATCCCTCCATCCAGCCATCAATCCAGCCATCCATCCGTCCAGCCATCCATCCAGCCATCCATCCATCCATCCATCCCTCCAGCCAGCCATCCATCCAGCCATCCATCCTTCCAGCCATCCATCCAGCCATCCATCCATCCATCCATCCCTCCAGCCAGCCATCCATCCAGCCAGCCGTCCAGCCATCCATCCATCAATCCATCACTCCAGCCCGCCATCCATCCAGCCATCCTTCATCCACCAATCCATCCAGCCATCCATCCATGACTCCATCCCTCCAGCCAGCCATCCATCCAGCCATCCATCGATCTAGCCATCCATTCAGCCATCCATCCATCCATCCATCCCTCCAGCCAGCCGTTCATCCAGCCTTCCATCCATTCAGCCATCCGTCCAGCCATCCATTAATCCATCCATTCCTCCAGCCAGCAATCCATCCAGCCGTCCATCCAGCCATCCATCCAGCCACCCATCGATCCATCCATCCCTCCAGCAAGCCATCCATCCAGACATCCATCCATCCAGCTATCCATCCAGCCATCCATCCATCCATCCCTCCAGCCAGCCATCCATCCATCCATCCATCCATCCAGCCATCCATCCAGCCATCCATCCATCCATCCCTCCAGCCAGTCATCCATCCGTACATCCATCCATCCAGCCATCATTCCAGCCACCCATCCATCCATCCATCCCTCCAGCCAGCCATCCATCCAGCCATCCATCCGTCCAGCCATCCATCCAGCCATCCATCCATCCAGCCATCCATCCAGACATCCATCCATCCATCCATTCCTCCAGCCAGCCATTCATCCAGCCATCCATCCATCCAGCCGTCCATCCAGCCATTCATTCATCCATCCCTCCAGCCAGCCATCCATCCAGCCATCCATCCGTCCAGCCATCCATCCAGCCATCTATCCATCCATCCATCCCTCCAGCCAGCCATCCATCCAGCCATCCATCCTTCCAGCCATCCATCCAGCCATCTATCCATCCATTCATCCCTCCAGCCAGCCGTCCATCCAGCCAGCCGTCCAGCCTTCCATCCATCAATCCATCTCTCCAGCCAGCCTTGCATTCAGCCATCCTTCCATCCAGCCATCCATCCAGCCATCCATCCATGACTCCATCCCTCCAGCCAGCCAACCATCCAGCCATCCATCGATCTAGCCATCCATTCAGCCATCCATCCATCCCCCCGGCCACCGGTCCATCCAGCCTTCCATCCATCCAGCCATCCGTCCACCCATCCATTAATCCATCCATTCCTCCAGCCAGCAATCCATCCAGCCATCCATCCAGCCATCCATCCAGCCATCCATCCAGCCACCCATCCATCCATCTATCCCTCCAGCAAGCCATCCATCCAGCCATCCATCCATGCAGCCATCCATCCAGCCATCTATCCATCCATCCATCCCTCCAGCCAGCCATCCATCCAGCCATCCATCCATCCAGCCATCCATCCAGCCATCCATCCATCCATCCATCCCTCCAGGCAGCCATCCATCAGGACATCCATCCACCCAGCCAACCATCCAGCCACCCATCCATCCATCCATCCGTCCAGCCAGCCATCCATCCAGCCATCCCTCTATCCAGCCATCCATCCAGCCATCCATCCATCCATCCCTCCAGCCAGCCATCCATCCATCCATCCATCCCTCCAGCCAGCCATCCATCCAGCCATCCATCCATCCAGCCATCCATCCAGCCATCCATCCTTCCATCCATCCATCCATCCATCCATCCATCCAGCCATCCATCCATCCATCCATCCAGCCATCCATCCATCCATTCATCCATCCATCCAGCCATCCATTCAGACATCCATCCATCCATCCAGCCATCCATCCATCCTTCCATCCCTCCATCCATCCATTCAGCTGGAGGGATGGCTGGCTGGAGGAATGGATGGATGGATGTCTGGAGGGATGGATGGCTGGATGGATGACTGGCTGGAGGGATGGATGGATGGATGGATGGCTGGATGGATGGCTGGATGGATGGATTGCTGGATGGATGGCTTGCTGGAGGGATGGCTGGATGGATGGATGGCTGGATGAATGGCTGGGTGGATGGATGCCTGGATGGATGGCTGGCTGGAGGGATGGAATGAATGATGGATGACTGGATGGAAGACTGGATGAATGGATGGCTGGATGGATGGCTGGCAGGAGGGATGGATGGATGGATGGATGGCTGGATGGATGGCTGGATGGATGGCTGGCTGGAGCGATGGATGAATGGATGGCTGGATGGATGGATGGCCGAATGGTTGGCTGGCTGGAGGGATGGATGGATGGATGGATGGCTGAATGTATGGCTGGATGGATGGCAGGATGGATGGATGGCTGGATGGATGGCTGGCTGGATGGATGGATTGATAGATCGATGGCTGGATGTTTGGCTGGATGGATGGATGGCTGGATGTATGGCAGGCTGAAGGGATGAATGGATGGATGGATGGCTGGATGGATGGCTTGCTGGAGGGATGGCTGGATGGATGGATGGCTGGATGGATGGCTGGATGGATGGATGCCTGGATGGATGGCTGGCTGGAGGGATGGATGGAATGATGAATGGCTGAATGGATGGCTGGATGGATGGATGGCTGGATGGATGGCTGGCAGGAGGGATGGATGGAAGGATGGATGGCTGGATGGATGGCAGGCTGGAGCGATGGATGAATGGATGGCTGGATGGATGGATGGCCGAATGGTTGGCTGGCTGGAGGGATGGATGGATGGCTGAATGGATGGCAGGATGGATGGCAGGATGGATGGATGGCTGGATGGATGGCTGGCTGGATGGATGGATTGATAGATGGATGGCTGGATGGTTGGCTGGATGGATGGATGACAGGATGGATGGCAGGCTGAAGGGATGAATGGATGGATGGACGGCTGGATGGACGGCTGGATGGATGGATGGCTGGATGGATGGCTGGCTGGAGGGATGGATTGATTGGTGGATGGCTGGCTGGATAGCTGGATGGATGGCTGGATGGATGACTGGCTGGTGGGATGGATGGATGGATGGATGGCTGGATGGAGGGATGGCTGGATGGTTGGCTGGCTGGAGGGATGGATGGATGGATGGATGGCTGGAGGGATGGATGGCTGGATGGATGGCTGAATGGATGGATGGATGGATGGATGGCTTAATGACTGGCTGGCTGGAGGGATGGATGGATGGATGGATGGCTGGATGGATGGCTGGATGGATGGATGGCTGGATGTATGGCTGGCTGGAGAGATGGATGAATGGTTGGATGGCTGGATGGATGGCTGGATGGAGGAATGGCTGGATGGATGGCTGGCTGGAGTGACGGATGGATGCATGGCTGGATTGATGGATGTATGGAGGAATGGCTGGATGGAAGGCTGGCTGGATGGATGGATGGCTGGATGGATGGATGGATGGACGGATGGATGGAGGGATGGCTGGATGGATGGCTGGCTGGAGGGATGGATGGATGGATGGCTGGATGGATGGCTGGATGGAGGAATGGCTGGATGGATGGCTGGCTGGAGGGTTGGATGGATGGCTGGATGGATGGATGGCTGGATGGATGGCTGGCTGGAGGGATGGATGGATGGATGGATGGATGGATGGCTGGATGGATGGCTGGATGGATGAATGGCTGGATGGATGGCTGGCTGGAGTGATGGATGGGTGGATGGTTGGATGGATGGCTGGTTAGATGGATGGCTGGATGGATGGCTGGCTGGAGGGATGGAAGGATGGATGGATGGCTGGATGGATGGCTGGATGGATGGCTGGATGTCTGGATGGCTGCCTGGATGGATGGTTGGCTGGTTGGCTTGATGGATGGATGGATGGCTGAATGGATGGCTGGATGGATGGATGAATGGATGGATGGATGGCTGGATGGATGGATGGATGGATGGATGGATGGATGGAAGGATGGATGGCTGGATGGATGGCTGGATGGATGGATGGCTGGATGGATGGCTGGCTGGAGGGATGGATGGATGGATGGATGGCTGGCTGGAGGGATGGATGGATGGATGGCTGGATGGATGGTTGGATAGAGGGATGGCTGGATGGATGGCTGGCTGGAGGGATGGATGGATGGATGGGTGGCTGGATGGTTGGCTGGGTGGATGGATGCCCTGATGGATGGCTGGCTGGAGCGATGGATGGATGGATGGATGGCTGGATGGATGCCTGAATGGATGGATGGCTGGATGGATGGCTGGCTGGAGGGATGGATGGATGGATCGATGGCTGGATGGATGGCTGCATGGATGGATGGCTGGATGGATGGCTTGCTGGAGGGATGGATGGATGGATGGGTGGCTGGATGGATGGCTGGATGGATAGCTGGATGGATTGCTGGCTCGAGGAATGGATGGATTAATGGATGGGTGGACGGATGGCTGGATGGATGGAAGGCTGGATGGACCGGTCGCCGGAGGGATGGATGGATGGCTGAATGGATGGCTAGATCGATGGATGGCTGGATGGTTGGCTGGCTGGAGGGATGGAGTCATGGATGGATGGCTGGATGGATGGCTGGATGGTAGGATGGCTGAATGCAAGGCTGGCTGGAGAGATGGATTGATGGATGGCTGGAAGGATGGATGGCTGGATGGATGGCTGGCTGGAGGGATGGATGGATGGATAGATGGCTGGATGGATGGCTGGACGGATGGATGGCTGGATGGATGGCTGGCTGGAGGGATGGATGAATGGATGGCTGGATGGACGGCTGGATGGATGGATGGCTGGATGGATGGCTGGCTGGAGGAATGGATGGATGGATGGATGTCTGGATGGATGGCTGGATGGATGGATGGTTGGATGGATGGCTGGATGGATGGATGGCTGGATGGATGGCTGGCTGGAGGGATGGATGGATGGATGGGTGGCTGGAATGATGGCTGGATGGATGGATGTACGGTTGGATGGCTGGCTGGAGGAATGGATGGATGGATGGATGGCTGGATGGATAGCTGGATGGATGGATGTCTGGATGGATGGCTTGCTGGAGGGATGGATGGATCGATGGGTGGCTGGATGGATGGCTGGATGGACGGCTGGATGGATTGCTGGCTGGAGGAATGGATGGATTAATGGATGGCTGGACGGATGGCTGGATGGATGGACGGCTGGATGGACGGCTGGCTGGAGGGATGGATGGATGGATGGCTGAATGGATGGCTAGATCGATGGATGGCTGGATGGATGGCTGGCTGGAGGGATGGAGTCATGGATGGATGGCTGGATGGATGGCTGGATGAAGGATTGCTGGATGGATGGCGGGCTGGAGTGATGGATTAATGGATGGATGGCTGGACGGCTGGCTGGATGGATGGCTGGCTGGAGGGATGGATGGATGGATGGATGGCTGGATGGATGGCTGGAAGGATGGATGGCTGGATGGATGGCTGGCTGGAGGGATGGATGGATGGATGGATGGATGGCTGGATGGATGGATGGCTGGATTGATGGCTTGATGGAGGGATGGATGGATGGATGGCTGGATGGATGGCTGGATGGATGGATGGCTGGATGGATGGCTGGCTGGATGAATGGGTGGATGGATGGATGGCTGAATGGATGGCTGGATGGATGGATGGCTGGATGTATGGCTGAATGGATGGCTGGATGGATGGATGGCTGGATAGATAGCTGGCTGGAGGGTTGGATGGATGGCTGGATGGATGGCTTGATAGATGGATGGCTGGATGGATGGCTGGCTGGAGGGATGGTTTGATGGATAAATGGCTGGATGGGTTGCTGGATGGATGGATGGCTGGCTGGAGGGATTGATGGATGCATGGATGGCTGGTTGGAGGGATGGCTGGATGGTTGGCTGGCTGGATGGCTGGACGGTTGGATGGCTGGATGGATGGCTGGCTGGAGGGATGGATGGATGGATGGCTGGATGGATGGCTGGATGGATGGATGGCTGGATGGATGGCTGGCTGTAGGAATGGATGGATGGATGGATGGCTGGATTGATGGATGGATGGATGGATGGCTGGATGGATGGATGAATGGATGGCTGGATGGATGGATGGCTGGATGGATAGCTGGCTGGAGGGATGGATGGATGGATGGATGGTGGGATGGACGGCTGGATGGATGGATGGCTGGATGGATCGCTGGCTGGAGGGATGGATGGCTGGATGGATGGATGGATGGATGGATGGCTGGAAGGATGGCTGGATGGAGGGATGGCTGGATGGATGGCTGGCTGAAGGGATGGATGGCTGGATGGATGGCTGAATGGATGGATGGATGGATGGATGGCTTAATGACTGGCTGGCTGGAGGGATGGATGGATGGATGGATGGCTGGATGGATGGCTGGATGGATGGATGGCTGGATGTATGGCTGGCTGGAGAGATGGATGAATGGTTGGATGGCTGGATGTATGGCTGGATGGAGGAATGGCTGGATGGATGGCTGGCTGGAGTGACGGATGGATGCATGGCTGGATTGATGGATGTATGGAGGAATGGCTGGATGGAAGGCAGGCTGGATGGATGGATGGCTGGATGGATGGATGGATGGACGGATGGATGGATGGATGGCTGGATGGATGGCTGGCTGGAGGGATGGATGGATGGATGGCTGGATGGATGGCTGGATGGAGGAATGGCTGGATGGATGGCTGGCTGGAGGGATGGATGGATGGATGGATGGCTGGATGGATGGCTTGATGGATGGATGGCTGGATGGACGATTAGCTGGAGGCATGGATGGATGGATGGCTGGATGGATGGCTGGCTGGAGGGATGGATGGATGGATGGATGGATGTCTGGATGGATGGCTGGATGGATGGATGGCTGGATGGATGGCTGGCTGGAGTGATGGATGGGTGGATGGTTGGATGGATGGCTGGTTGGATGGATGGCTGGATGGATGGCTGGCTGGAGGGATGGAAGGATGGATGGATGGCTGGATGGATGGCTGGATGGATGGCTGGATGTCTGGATGGCTGCCTGGATGGATGGTTGGCTGGTTGGCTGGATGGATGGATGGATGGCTGAATGGATGGATGGATGGCTGGATGGATGGATGGATGGATGGCTGGATGGATGGATGGATGGATGGATGGATGGAAGGATGGATGGCTGGATGGATGGCTGGATGGATGGATTGCTTGATGGATGGCTGGCTGGAGGGATGGATGGATGGATGGATGGCTGGCTGGAGGGATGGATGGATGGATGGCTGGATGGATGGTTGGATAGAGGGATGGCTGGATGGATGGCTGGCTGGAGGGATGGATGGATGGATGGGTGGCTGGATGGTTGGCTGGGTGGATGGATGACCTGATGGATGGCTGGCTGGAGCGATGGATGGATGGATGGATGGCTGGATGGATGGCTGGATGGATGGATGGCTGGATGGATGACAGGCTGGAGGGATGGATGGATGGATCGATGGCTGGATGGATGGCTGCATGGATGGATGGCTGGATGGATGGCTTGCTGGAGGGATGGATGGATGGATGGGTGGCTGGATGGATGGCTGGATGGATGGCTGTATGGAAGGATGGCTGAATGCAAGGCTGGCTGGAGAGATGGATTGATGGATGGCTGGAAGGATGGATGGCTGGATGGATGGCTGGCTGGAGGGATGGATGGATGGATAGATGGCTGGATGGATGGCTGGACGGATGGATGGCTGGATGGATGGCTGGCTGGAGGGATGGATGAATGGATGGCTGGATGGACGGCAGGATGGATGGATGGCTGGATGGATGGCTGGCTGGAGGAATGGATGGGTGGATGGATGTCTGGATGGATGGCTGGATGGATGGCTGGATGAATGGATGGCTGGATGGATGGCTGGATGGATGGATGGCTGGATGGACCGGTCGCCGGAGGGATGGATGGATGGCTGAATGGATGGCTAGATCGATGGATGGCTGGATGGTTGGCTGGCTGGAGGGATGGAGTCATGGATGGATGGCTGGATGGATGGCTAGATGGAAGGATGGCTGAATGCAAGGCTGGCTGGAGAGATGGATTGATGGATGGCTGGAAGGATGGATGGCTGGATGGATGGCTGGCTGGAGGGATGGATGGATGGATAGATGGCTGGATGGATGGCTGGACGGATGGATGGCTGGATGGATGGCTGGCTGGAGGGATGGATGAATGGATGGCTGGATGGACGGCAGGATGGATGGATGGCTGGCTGGAGGAATGGATGGATGGATGGATGTCTGGATGGATGGCTGGATGGATGGCTGGATGAATGGATGGCTGGATGGATGGCTGGATGGATGGATGGCTGGATGGATGGCTGGCTGGAGGGATGGATGGATGGATGGGTGGCTGGAATGATGGCTGGATGGATGGATGTACGGTTGGATGGCTGGCTGGAGGGATGGATGGATGGATGGATGGCTGGATGGATGGCTGGATGGATGGATGGCTGGATGGATGGATGGCTGGCTGGAGGGATGGATGGATGGATGGATGGCTGGATGGATAGCTGGATGGATGGATGTCTGAATGGATGGCTTGCTGGAGGGATGGATGGATCGCTGGGTGGCTGGATGGATGGCTGGATGGACGGTTGGATGGATTGCTGGCTGGAGGAATGGATGGATTAATGGATGGCTGGACGGATGGCTGGATGGATGGAAGGCTGGATGGACGGCTGGCTGGAGGGATGGATGGATGGATGGATGGCTGAATGGATGGCTAGATCGATGGATGGCTGGATGGATGGCAGGCTGGAGGGATGGAGTCATGGATGGATGGCTGGATGGATGGCTGGATGAAGGATAGCTGGATGGATGGCGGGCTGGAGTGATGGATTGATGGATGGATGGCTGGACGGCTGGCTGGATGGATGGCTGGCTGGAGGGATGGATGGATGGATGGATGGCTGGATGGATGGCTGGAAGGATGGATGGCTGGATGGATGGCTGGCTGGAGGGATGGATGGATGAATGGATGGATGGCTGGATGCATGGCTGGACGGATGGATGGCTGGATTGATGGCTGGATGGAGGGATGGATGGAATGATGGATGACTGGATGGAAGACTGGATGAATGGATGGCTGGATGGATGTCTGGCAGGAGGGATGGATGGATGGATGGATGGCTGGATGGATGGCTGGATGGATGGCTGGCTGGAGCGATGGATGAATGGATGGCTGGATGGATGGATTGCCGAATGGTTGGCTGGCTGGAGGGATGGATGGATGGATGGCTGAATGAATGGCTGGATGGATGGCAGGATGGATGGATGGCTGGATGGATGGCTGGCTGGATGGATGGATTGATAGATCGATGGCTGGATGTTTGGCTGGATGGATGGATGGCTGGATGTATGGCAGGCTGAAGGGATGAATGGATGGATGGATGGCTGGATGGATGGCTTGCTGGAGGGATGGCTGGATGGATGGATGGCTGGATGGATGGCTGGATGGATGGATGCCTGGATGGATGGCTGGCTGGAGGGATGGATGGAATGATGAATGGCTGGATGGATGGCTGGATGGATGGATGGCTGGATGGATGGCTGGCAGGAGGGATGGATGGATGGATGGATGACTGGATGGATGGCTGGCTGGAGCGATGGATGAATGGATGGCTGGATGGATGGATGGCCGAATGGTTGGCTGGCTGGAGGGATGGATGGATGGCTGAATGGATGGCAGGATGCATGGCAGGATGGATGGATGGCTGGATGGATGGCTGGCTGGATGGATGGATTGATAGATGGATGGCTGGATGGTTGGCTGGATGGATGGATGGCTGGATGGATGGCAGGCTGAAGGGATGAATGGATGGATGGACGGCTGGATGGACGGCTGGATGGATGGATGGCTGGATGGATGGCTGGCTGGAGGGATGGATTGATTGGTGGATGGCTGGCTGGATAGCTGGATGGATGGCTGGATGGATGACTGGCTGGTGGGATGGATGGATGGATGGATGGCTGGATGGAGGGATGGCTGGATGGTTGGCTGGCTGGAGGGATGGATGGATGGATGGATGGCTGGAGGGATGGATGGCTGGATGGATGGCTGAATGGATGGATGGATGGATGGATGGCTTAATGACTGGCTGGCTGGAGGGATGGATGGATGGATGGATGGCTGGAGGGATGGCTGGATGGATGGATGGCTGGATGTATGGCTGGCTGGAGACATGGATGAATGGTTGGATGGCTGGATGGATGGCTGGATGGAGGAATGGCTGGATGGATGGCGGGCTGGAGTGACGGATGGATGCATGGCTGGATTGATGAATGTATGGAGGAATGGCTGGATGGAAGGCTGGCTGGATGGATGGATGGCTGGATGGATGGATGGATGGACGGATGGATGGAGGGATGGCTGGATGGATGGCTGGCTGGAGGGATGGATGGATGGATGGCTGGATGGATGGCTGGATGGAGGAATGGCTGGATGGATGGCTGGCTGGAGGGTTGGATGGATGGCTGGATGGATGGATGGCTGGATGGATGGCTGGCTGGAGGGATGGATGGATGGATGGATGGATGGATGGCTGGATGGATGGCTGGATGGATGGATGGCTGGATGGATGGCTGGCTGGAGTGATGGATGGGTGGATGGTTGGATGGATGGCTGGTTGGATGGATGGCTGGATGGATGGCTGGCTGGAGGGATGGAAGGATGGATGGATGGCTGGATGGATGGCTGGATGGATGGCTGGATGTCTGGATGGCTGCCTGGATGGATGGTTGGCTGGTTGGCATAATGGATGGATGGATGGCTGAATGGATGGCTGGATGGATGGATGAATGGATGGATGGATGGCTGGATGGATGGATGGATGGATGGATGGATGGATGGATGGATGGATGGAAGGATGGATGGCTGGATGGATGGCTGGATGGATGGATGGCTGGATGGATGGCTGGCTGGAGGGATGGATGGATGGATGGATGGCTGGCTGGAGGGATGGATGGATGGATGGCTGGATGGATGGTTGGATAGAGGGATGGCTGGATGGATGGCTGGCTGGAGGGATGGATGGATGGATGGGTGGCTGGATGGTTGGCTGGGTGGATGGATGCCCTGATGGATGGCTGGCTGGAGCGATGGATGGATGGATGGATGGCTGGATGGATGCCTGAATGGATGGATGGCTGGATGGATGGCTGGCTGGAGGGATGGATGGATGGATCGATGGCTGGATGGATGGCTGCATGGATGGATGGCAGGATGGATGGCTTGCTGGAGGGATGGATGGATGGATGGGTGGCTGGATGGATGGCTGGATGGATAGCTGGATGGATTGCTGGCTCGAGGAATGGATGGATTAATGGATGGGTGGACGGATGGCTGGATGGATGGAAGGCTGGATGGACCGGTCGCCGGAGGGATGGATGGATGGCTGAATGGATGGCTAGATCGATGGATGGCTGGATGGTTGGCTGGCTGGAGGGATGGAGTCATGGATGCATGGCTGGATGGATGGCTGGATGGTAGGATGGCTGAATGCAAGGCTGGCTGGAGAGATGGATTGATGGATGGCTGGAAGGATGGATGGCTGGATGGATGGCTGGCTGGAGGGATGGATGGATGGATAGATGGCTGGATGGATGGCTGGACGGATGGATGGCTGGATGGATGGCTGGCTGGAGGGATGGATGAATGGATGGCTGGATGGACGTCTGGATGGATGGATGGCTGGATGGATGGCTGGCTGGAGGAATGGATGGATGGATGGATGTCTGGATGGATGGCTGGATGGATGGATGGCTGGATGGATGGCTGGATGGATGGATGGCTGGATGGATGGCTGGCTGGAGGGATGGATGGATGGATGGGTGGCTGGAATGATGGCTGGATGGATGGATGTACGGTTGGATGGCTGGCTGGAGGAATGGATGGATGGATGGATGGCTGGATGGATGGCTGGATGGATGGATGGCTGGATGGATGGATGGCTGGTTGGAGGGATGGATGGATGGATGGATGGCTGGATGGATAGCTGGATGGATGGATGTCTGGATGGATGGCTTGCTGGAGGGATGGATGGATCGATGGGTGGCTGGATGGATGGCTGGATGGACGGCTGGATGGATTGCTGGCTGGAGGAATGGATGGATTAATGGATGGCTGGACGGATGGCTGGATGGATGGACGGCTGGATGGACGGCTGGCTGGAGGGATGGAAGAATGGCTGGATGGATGGCTAGATCGATGGATGGCTGGATGGATGGCTGGCTGGAGGGATGGAGTCATGGATGGATGGCTGGATGGATGGCTGGATGAAGGATGGCTGGATGGATGGCGGGCTGGAGTGATGGATTGATGGATGGATGGCTGGACGGCTGGCTGGATGGATGGCTGGCTGGAGGGATGGATGGATGGATGGATGGCTGGATGGATGGCTGGAAGGATGGATGGCTGGATGGATGGCTGGCTGGAGGGATGGATGGATGGATGGATGGATGGCTGGATGGATGGCTGGACGGATGGATGGCTGGATTGATGGCTGGATGGAGGGATGGATGGATGGATGGCTGGATGGATGGCTGGATGGATGGATGGCTGGATGGATGGCTGGCTGGATGAATGGGTGGATGGATGGATGGCTGGATGGATGGCTGGATGGATGGATGGCTGGATGTATGGCTGAATGGATGGCTGGATGGATGGATGGCTGGATAGATAGCTGGCTGGAGGGTTGGATGGATGGCTGGATGGATGGCTGGATAGATGGATGGCTGGATGGATGGCTGGCTGGAGGGATGGGTTGATGGATAAATGGCTGGATGGGTTGCTGGATGGATGGATGGCTGGATGGATGGCTGGCTGGAGGGATTGATGGATGCATGGATGGCTGGTTGGAGGGATGGCTGGATGGTTGGCTGGCTGGATGGCTGGACGGTTGGATGGCTGGATGGATGGCTGGCTGGAGGGATGGATGGATGGATGGCTGGATGGATGGCTGAATGGATGGATGGCTGGATGGATGGCTGGCTGTAGGAATGGATGGATGGATGGATGGCTGGATTGATGGATGGATGGATGGATGGCTGGATGGATGGATGAATGGATGGCTGGATGGATGGATGGCTGAATGGATAGCTGGCTGGAGGGATGGATGGATGGATGGATGGTGGGATGGACGGCTGGATGGATGGATGGTTGGATGGATGGCTGGAGGGATGGATGGCTGGATGGATGGATGGATGGATGGATGGCTGGATGGATGGCTGGATGGAGGGATGGCTGGATGGATGGCTGGCTGAAGGGATGGATGGCTGGATGGATGGCTGAATGGATGGATGGATGGATGGATGGCTTAATGACTGGCTGGCTGGAGGGATGGATGGATGGATGGATGGCTGGATGGATGGCTGGATGGATGGATGGCTGGATGTATGGCTGGCTGGAGAGATGGATGAATGGTTGGATGGCTGGATGTATGGCTGGATGGAGGAATGGCTGGATGGATGGCTGGCTGGAGTGACGGATGGATGCATGGCTGGATTGTTGGATGTATGGAGGAATGGCTGGATGGAAGGCAGGCTGGATGGATGGATGGCTGGATGGATGGATGGATGGACGGATGGATGGATGGATGGCTGGATGGATGGCTGGCTGGAGGGATGGATGGATGGATGGCTGGATGGATGGCTGGATGGAGGAATGGCTGGATGGATGGCTGGCTGGAGGGATGGATGGATGGATGGATGGCTGGATGGATGGCTTGATGGATGGATGGCTGGATGGACGATTGGCTGGAGGGATGGATGGATGGATGGCTGGATGGATGGCTGGCTGGAGGGATGGATGGATGGATGGATGGATGTCTGGATGGATGGCTGGATGGATGGATGGTTGGATGGATGGCTGGCTGGAGTAATGGATGGGTGGATGGTTGGATGGATGGCTGGTTGGATGGATGGCTGGATGGATGGCTGGCTGGAGGGATGGAAGGATGGATGGATGGCTGGATGGATGGCTTGATGGATGGCTGGATGTCTGGATGGCTGCCTGGATGGATGGTTGGCTGGTTGGCAGGATGGATGGATGGATGGCTGAATGGATGGCTGGATGGATGGATGAATGGATGGATGGATGGCTGGATGGATGGATGGATGGATGGCTGGATGGATGGATGGATGGATGGATGGATGGAAGGATGGATGGCTGGATGGATGGCTGGATGGATGGATTGCTGGATGGATGGCTGGCTGGAGGGATGGATGGATGGATGGATGGCTGGCTGGAGGGATGGATGGATGGATGGCTGGATGGATGGTTGGATAGAGGGATGGCTGGATGGATGGCTGGCTGGAGGGATGGATGGATGGATGGGTGGCTGGATGGTTGGCTGGGTGGATGGATGACCTGATGGATGGCTGGCTGGAGCGATGGATGGATGGCTGGATGGATGGCTGGATGGATGGATGCCTGGATGGATGACAGGCTGGAGGGATGGATGGATGGATCGATGGCTGGATGGATGGCTGCATGGATGGATGGCTGGATGGATGGCTTGCTGGAGGGATGGATGGATGGATGGGTGGCTGGATGGATGGCTGGATGGATAGCTGGATGGATTGCTGGCTGGATGGTTGGCTGGCTGGAGGGATGGAGTCATGGATGGATGGCTGGATGGATGGCTGTATGGAAGGATGGCAGAATGCAAGGCTGGCTGGAGAGATGGATTGATGGATGGCTGGAAGGATGGATGGCTGGATGGATGGCTGGCTGGAGGGATGGATGGATGGATAGATGGCTGGATGGATGGCTGGACGGATGGATGGCTGGATGGATGGCTGGCTGGAGGGATGGATGAATGGATGGCTGGATGGACGGCAGGATGGATGGATGGCTGGATGGATGGCTGGCTGGAGGAATGGATGGATGGATGGATGTCTGGATGGATGGCTGGATGGATGGCTGGATGAATGGATGGCTGGATGGATGGCTGGATGGATGGATGGCTGGATGGACCGGTCGCCGGAGGGATGGATGGATGGCTGAATGGATGGCTAGATCGATGGATGGCTGGATGGTTGGCTGGCTGGAGGGATGGAGTCATGGATGGATGGCTGGATGGATGGCTGGATGGAAGGATGGCTGGAGGGATGGATGGATGGATAGATGGCTGGATGGATGGCTGGACGGATGGATGGCTGGATGGATGGCTGGCTGGAGGGATGGATGAATGGATGGCTGGATGGACGGCAGGATGGATGGATGGATGTCTGGATGGATGGCTGGATGGATGGCTGGATGAATGGATGGCTGGATGGATGGCTGGATGGATGGATGGCTGGATGGATGGCTGGCTGGAGGGATGGATGGATGGATGGGTGGCTGGAATGATGGCTGGATGGATGGGTGTACGGTTGGATGGCTGGCTGGAGGGATGGATGGATGGATGGATGGCTGGATGGATGGCTGGATGGATGGATGGCTGGATGGATGGATGGCTGGCTGGAGGGATGGATGGATGGATGGATGGCTGGATGGATAGCTGGATGGATGGATGTCTGAATGGATGGCTTGCTGGAGGGATGGATGGATCGATGGGTGGCTGGATGGATGGCTGGATGGATGGCTGGATGGATTGCTGGCTGGAGGAATGGATGGATTAATGGATGGCTGGACGGATGGCTGGATGGATGGAAGGCTGGATGGACGGCTGGCTGGAGGGATGGATGGATGGATGGATGGCTGAATGGATGGCTGGATCGATGGATGGCTGGATGGATGGCTGGCTGGAGGGATGGAGTCATGGATGGATGGCTGGATGGACGGCTGGATGAAGGATAGCTGGATGGATGTCGGGCTGGAGTGATGGATTGATGGATGGATGGCTGGACGGCTGGCTGGATGGATGGCTGGCTGGAGGGATGGATGGATGGATGGATGGCTGGATGGATGGCTGGAAGGATGGATGGCTGGATGGATGGCTGGCTGGAGGGATGGATGGATGAATGGATGGATGGCTGTATGGAGGGATGGATGGATGGATGCCTGGATGGATGGCTGGATGGATGGATGGCTGGATGGATGGCTGGCTGGATGAATGGGTGGATGGATGGATGGCTGAATGGATGGCTGGATGGATGGATGGCTGGATGTATGGCTGAATGGATGGCTGGATGGATGGATGGCTGGATAGATAGCTGGCTGGAGCGTTGGATGGATGGCTGGATGGATGACTGGATAGATGGATGGCTGGATGGATGGCTGGCTGGAGGGATGGTTGATGGATGAATGGCTGGATGGGTTGCTGGATGGATGGATGGCTGGATGGATGGCTGGCTGGAGGGATTGATGGATGCATGGATGGCTGGTTGGAGGGATGGCTGGATGGTTGGCTGGCTGGATGGCTGGATGGGTGGCTGGCTGGAGGGATGGATGGATGGCTGGATGGATGGCTGGATGGATGGATGGCTGGATGGATGGCTGGCTGGAGGAATGGATGGATGGATGGATGGCTGGATTGATGGATGGAAGGATGGATGGCTGGATGGATGGATGAATGGATGGCTGGATGGATGGATGGCTGGATGGATAGCTGGCTGGAGGGGTGGATGGATGGATGGATGGTTGGATGGACGGCTGGATGGATGGATGGCTGGATGGATGGCTGGCTGGAGGGATGGATTGATGGGTGGATGGCTGGATGGATGGCTGGATGGATGGATGGCTGGATGGATGGCTGGCTGGAGGGATGGATGGATGGCTGGATGGAGGGATGGCAATTTGTAGGGTTGGCTGGATGGTTGGCTGGCTGGAGGGATGGATGGATGGATGGATGGCTGGATGGATGGCTGGCTGGAGGGATGGATGGGTGCCTGGATGGACGGCTGGATGGATGGATGGCTGGATGGATGGCTGGCTGGAGGGATGGATTGATGGATGGATGGCTGGATGAATGGCTGGATGGATGGGTGGTTGGATGGATGGCTGGCTGGAGGGATGGACGGATGGATGGCTGGATGGAGGTGTGGCTGGATGGTTGGATGGCTGGAGGGATGGATGGATGGATGGAAGGCTGGATGGACGGCTGGTTTGGATGAATGGCTGGATGGACGCCTGGCTGGAGGGATGGAAAGATGGATGGATGGCTGGATGGATGGCTGGATGGATGGATGGCTGGATGGCTGGATGGATGGCTGGATAGATGGATGGCTGGATGGATGGCTGGCTGGAGGGATGGTTTGATGGATAAATGGCTGGATGGGTTGCTGGATGGATGGATGGCTGGATGGATGGCTGGCTGGAGGGATTGATGGATGCATGGATGGCTGGTTGGAGGGATGGCTGGATGGTTGGCTGGCTGGATGGCTGGACGGTTGGATGGCTGGATGGATGGCTGGCTGGAGGGATGGATGGATGGATGGCTGGATGGATGGCTGAATGGATGGATGGCTGGATGGATGGCTGGCTGTAGGAATGGATGGATGGATGGATGGCTGGATTGATGGATGGATGGATGGATGGCTGGATGGATGGATGAATGGATGGCTGGATGGATGGATGGCTGGATGGATAGCTGGCTGGAGGGATGGATGTATGGATGGTGGGATGGACGGCTGGATGGATGGATGGCTGGGTGGATGGCTGGCTGGAGGGATGGATGGCTGGATGGATGGATGGATGGATGGATGGCTGGATGGATGGCTGGATGGAGGGATGGCTGGATGGATGGCTGGCTGAAGGGATGGATGGCTGGATGGATGGCTGAATGGATGGATGGATGGATGGATGGCTTAATGACTGGCTGGCTGGTGGGATGGATGGATGGATGGATGGCTGGATGGATGGCTGGATGGATGGATGGCTGGATGTATGGCTGGCTGGAGAGATGGATGAATGGTTGGATGGCTGGATGTATGGCTGGATGGAGGAATGGCTGGATGGATGGCTGGCTGGAGTGACGGATGGATGCATGGCTGGATTGATGGATGTATGGAGGAATGGCTGGATGGAAGGCAGGCTGGATGGATGGATGGCTGGATGGATGAATGGATGGACGGATGGATGGATGGATGGCTGGATGGATGGCTGGCTGGAGGGATGGATGGATGGATGGCTGGATGGATGGCTGGATGGAGGAATGGCTGGATGGATGGCTGGCTGGAGGGATGGATGGATGGATGGATGGCTGGATGGATGGCTTGATGGATGGATGGCTGGATGGACGATTGGCTGGAGGGATGGATGGATGGATGGCTGGATGGATGGCTGGCTGGAGGGATGGATGGATGGATGGATGGATGTCTGGATGGATGGCTGGATGGATGGATGGCTGGATGGATGGCTGGCTGGAGTGATGGATGTGTGGATGGTTGGATGGATGGCTGGTTGGATGGATGGCTGGATGGATGGCTGGCTGGAGGGATGGAAGGATGGATGGATGGCTGGATGGATGGCTGGATGGATGGCTGGATGTCTGGATGGCTGCCTGGATGGATGGTTGGCTGGTTGGCTGGATGGATGGATGGATGGCTGAATGGATGGCTGGATGGATGGATGAATGGATGGATGGATGGCTGGATGGATGGATGGATGGATGGCTGGATGGATGGATGGATGGATGGATGGATGGAAGGATGGATGGCTTGATGGATGGCTGGATGGATGGATTGCTGGATGGATGGCTGGCTGGAGGGATGGATGGCTGGATGGATGGTTGGATAGAGGGATGGCTGGATGGATGGCTGGCTGGAGGGATGGATGGATGGATGGGTGGCTGGATGGTTGGCTGGGTGGATGGATGACCTGATGGATGGCTGGCTGGAGCGATGGATGGATGGATGGATGGCTGGATGGATGGCTGGATGGATGGATGGCTGGATGGATGACAGGCTGGAGGGATGGATGGATGGATCGATGGCTGGATGGATGGCTGCATGGATGGATGGCTGGATGGATGGCTTGCTGGAGGGATGGATGGATGGATGGGTGGCTGGATGGATGGCTGGATGGATAGCTGGATGGATTGCTGGCTGGATGGTTGGCTGGCTGGAGGGATGGAGTCATGGATGGATGGCTGGATGGATGGCTGTATGGAAGGATGGCTGAATGCAAGGCTGGCTGGAGAGATGGATTGATGGATGGCTGGACGGATGGATGGCTGGATGGATGGCTGGCTGGAGGGATGGATGAATGGATGGCTGGATGGACGGCAGAATGGATGGATGGCTGGATGTATGGCTGGCTGGAGGAATGGATGGATGGATGGATGTCTGGATGGATGGCTGGATGGATGGCTGGATGAATGGATGGCTGGATGGATGGCTGGATGGATGGATCGCTGGATGGACCGGTCGCCGGAGGGATGGATGGATGGCTGAATGGATGGCTAGATCGATGGATGGCTGGATGGTTGGCTGGCTGGAGGGATGGAGTCATGGATGGATGGCTGGATGGATGGCTGGATGGAAGGATGGCTGAATGCAAGGCTGGCTGGAGAGATGGATTGATGGATGTCTGGAAGGATGGATGGCTGGATGGATGGCTGGCTGGAGGGATGGATGGATGGATAGATGGCTGGATGGATGGCTGGACGGATGGATGGCTGGATGGATGGCTGGATGGATGGCTGGACGGATGGATGGCTGGATGGATGGCTGGCAGGAGGGATGGATGAATGGATGGCTGGATGGACGGCAGGATGGATGGATGGCTGGATGGATGGCTGGCTGGAGGAATGGATGGATGGATGGATGTCTGGATGGATGGCTGGATGGATGGCTGGATGAATGGATGGCTGGATGGATGGCTGGATGGATGGATGGCTGGATGGATGGCTGGCTGGAGGGATGGATGGATGGATGGGTGGCTGGAATGATGGCTGGATGGATGGATGTACGGTTGGATGGCTGGCTGGAGGGATGGATGGATGGATGGCTGGATGGATGGCTGGATGGATGGATGGCTGGATGGATGGATGGCTGGCTGGAGGGATGGATGGATGGATGGATGGCTGGATGGATAGCTGGATGGATGGATGTCTGAATGGATGGCTTGATGGAGGGATGGATGGATCGATGGGTGGCTGGATGGATGGCTGGATGGACGGCTGGATGGATTGCTGGCTGGAGGAATGGATGGATTAATGGATGGCTGGACGGATGGATGGATGGATGGATGGCTGGATGGATGGCTGGATGGATGGATGGCTGGATGGATGACAGGCTGGAGGGATGGATGGATGGATCGATGGCTGGATGGATGGCTGCATGGATGGATGGCTGGATGGATGGCTTGCTGGAGGGATGGATGGATGGATGGGTGGCTGGATGGATGGCTGGATGGATGGCTGTATGGAAGGATGGCTGAATGCAAGGCTGGCTGGAGAGATGGATTGATGGATGGCTGGAAGGATGGATGGCTGGATGGATGGCTGGCTGGAGGGATGGATGGATGGATAGATGGCTGGATGGATGGCTGGACGGATGGATGGCTGGATGGATGGCTGGCTGGAGGGATGGATGAATGGATGGCTGGATGGACGGCAGGATGGATGGATGGCTGGATGGATGGCTGGCTGGAGGAATGGATGGGTGGATGGATGTCTGGATGGATGGCTGGATGGATGGCTGGATGAATGGATGGCTGGATGGATGGCTGGATGGATGGATGGCTGGATGGACCGGTCGCCGGAGGGATGGATGGATGGCTGAATGGATGGCTAGATCGATGGATGGCTGGATGGTTGGCTGGCTGGAGGGATGGAGTCATGGATGGATGGCTGGATGGATGGCTAGATGGAAGGATGGCTGAATGCAAGGCTGGCTGGAGAGATGGATTGATGGATGGCTGGAAGGATGGATGGCTGGATGGATGGCTGGCTGGAGGGATGGATGGATGGATAGATGGCTGGATGGATGGCTGGACGGATGGATGGCTGGATGGATGGCTGGCTGGAGGGATGGATGAATGGATGGCTGGATGGACGGCAGGATGGATGGATGGCTGGATGGATGGCTGGCTGGAGGAATGGATGGATGGATGGATGTCTGGATGGATGGCTGGATGGATGGCTGGATGAATGGATGGCTGGATGGATGGCTGGATGGATGGATGGCTGGATGGATGGCTGGCTGGAGGGATGGATGGATGGATGGGTGGCTGGAATGATGGCTGGATGGATGGATGTACGGTTGGATGGCTGGCTGGAGGGATGGATGGATGGATGGATGGCTGGATGGATGGCTGGATGGATGGATGGCTGGATGGATGGATGGCTGGCTGGAGGGATGGATGGATGGATGGATGGCTGGATGGATAGCTGGATGGATGGATGTCTGAATGGATGGCTTGCTGGAGGGATGGATGGATCGATGGGTGGCTGGATGGATGGCTGGATGGACAGCTGGATGGATTGCTGGCTGGAGGAATGGATGGATTAATGGATGGCTGGACGGATGGCTGGATGGATGGAAGGCTGGATGGACGGCTGGCTGGAGGGATGGATGGATGGATGGATGGCTGAATGGATGGCTAGATCGATGGATGGCTGGATGGATGGCAGGCTGGAGGGATGGAGTCATGGATGGATGGCTGGATGGATGGCTGGATGAAGGATAGCTGGATGGATGGCGGGCTGGAGTGATGGATTGATGGATGGATGGCTGGACGGCTGGCTGGATGGATGGCTGGCTGGAGGGATGGATGGATGGATGGATGGCTGGATGGATGGCTGGAAGGATGGATGGCTGGATGGATGGCTGGCTGGAGGGATGGATGGATGAATGGATGGATGGCTGTATGCATGGCTGGACGGATGGATGGCTGGATTGATGGCTGGATGGAGGGATGGATGGAATGATGGATGACTGGATGGAAGCCTGGATGAATGGATGGCTGGATGGATGGCTGGCAGGAGGGATGGATGGATGGATGGATGGCTGGATGGATGGCTGGATGGATGGCTGGCTGTAGGAATGGATGGATGGATGGATGGCTGGATTGATGGATGGATGGATGGATGGCTGGATGGATGGATGAATGGATGGCTGGATGGATGGATGGCTGGATGGATAGCTGGCTGGAGGGATGGATGGATGGATGGTGGGATGGACGGCTGGATGGATGGATGGCTGGATGGATGGCTGGCTGGAGGGATGGATGGCTGGATGGATGGATGGATGGATGGATGGCTGGATGGATGGCTGGATGGAGGGATGGCTGGATGGATGGCTGGCTGAAGGGATGGATGGCTGGATGGATGGCTGAATGGATGGATGGATGGATGGATGGCTTAATGACTGGCTCCCTGGAGGGATGGATGGATGGATGGATGGCTGGATGGATGGCTGGATGGATGGATGGCTGGATGTATGGCTGGCTGGAGAGATGGATGAATGGTTGGATGGCTGGATGTATGGCTGGATGGAGGAATGGCTGGATGGATGGCTGGCTGGAGTGACGGATGGATGCATGGCTGGATTGATGGATGTATGGAGGAATGGCTGGATGGAAGGCAGGCTGGATGGATGGATGGCTGGATGGATGGATGGATGGACGGATGGATGGATGGATGGCTGGAAGGATGGCTGGCTGGAGGGATGGATGGATGGATGGCTGGATGGATGGCTGGATGGAGGAATGGCTGGATGGATGGCTGGCTGGAGGGATGGATGGATGGATGGATGGCTGGATGGATGGCCTGATGGATGGATGGCTGGATGGACGATTGGCTGGAGGGATGGATGGATGGATGGCTGGATGGATGGCTGGCTGGAGGGATGGATGGATGGATGGATGGATGTCTGGATGGATGGCTGGATGGATGGATGGCTGGATGGATGGCTGGCTGGAGTGATGGATGGGTGGATGGTTGGATGGATGGCTGGTTGGATGGATGGCTGGATGGATGGCTGGCTGGAGGGATGGAAGGATGGATGGATGGCTGGATGGATGGCTGGATGGATGGCTGGATGTCTGGTTGGCTGCCTGGATGGATGGTTGGCTGGTTGGCTGGATGGATGGATGGATGGCTGAATGGATGGATGGATGGATGGATGAATGGATGGATGGATGGCTGGATGGATGGATGGATGGATGGCTGGATGGATGGATGGATGGATGGATGGATGGCAAGATGGATGGCTGGATGGATGGCTGGATGGATGGATTGCTGGATGGATGGCTGGCTGGAGGGATGGATGGATGGATGGATGGCTGGCTGGAGGGATGGATGGCTGGATGGATGGTTGGATAAAGGGATGGCTGGATGGATGGCTGGCTGGAGGGATGGATGGATGGATGGGTGGCTGGATGGTTGGCTGGGTGGATGGATGACCTGATGGATGGCTGGCTGGAGCGATGGATGGATGGCTGGATGGATGGCTGGATGGATGGATGGCTGGATGGATGACAGGCTGGAGGGATGGATGGATGGATCGATGGCTGGATGGATGGCTGCATGGATGGATGGCTGGATGGATGGCTTGCTGTAGGGATGGGTGGATGGATGGGTGGCTGGATGGATGGCTGGATGGATAGCTGGATGGATTGCTGGCTGGATGGTTGGCTGGCTGGAGGGATGGAGTCATGGATGGATGGCTGGATGGATGGCTGTATGGAAGGATGGCTGAATGCAAGGCTGGCTGGAGAGATGGATTGATGGATGGCTGGAAGGATGGATGGCTGGATGGATGGCTGGCTGGAGGGATGGATGGATGGATAGATGGCTGGATGGATGGCTGGACGGATGGATGGCTGGATGGATGGCTGGCTGGAGGGATGGATGAATGGATGGCTGGATGGACGGCAGGATGGATGGATGTATGGCTGGCTGGAGGAATGGATGGATGGATGGATGTCTGGATGGATGGCTGGATGGATGGCTGGATGAATGGATGGCTGGATGGATGGCTGGATGGATGGATGGCTGGATGGACCGGTCGCCGGAGGGATGGATGGATGGCTGAATGGATGGCTAGATCGATGGATGGCTGGATGGTTGGCTGGCTGGAGGGATGGAGTCATGGATGGATGGCTGGATGGATGGCTGGATGGAAGGATGGCTGAATGCAAGGCTGGCTGGAGAGATGGATTGATGGATGGCTGGAAGGATGGATGGCTGGATGGATGGCTGGCTGGAGGGATGGATGGATGGATAGATGGCTGGATGGATGGCTGGACGGATGGATGGCTGGATGGATGGCTGGCTGGAGGGATGGATGAATGGATGGCTGGATGGACGGCAGGATGGATGGATGGCTGGATGGATGGCTGGCTGGAGGAATGGATGGATGGATGGATGTCTGGATGGATGGCTGGATGGATGGCTGGATGAATGGATGGCTGGATGGATGGCTGGATGGATGGATGGCTGGATGGATGGCTGGCTGGAGGGATGGATGGATGGATGGGTGGCTGGAATGATGGCTGGATGGATGGATGTACGGTTGGATGGCTGGCTGGAGGGATGGATGGATGGATGGATGGCTGGATGGATGGCTGGATGGATGGATGGCTGGATGGATGGATGGCTGGCTGGAGTGATGGATGGATGGATGGATGGCTGGATGGATAGCTGGATGGATGGATGTCTGAATGGATGGCTTGCTGGAGGGATGGATGGATCGATGGGTGGCTGGATGGATGGCTGGATGGACGGCTGGATGGATTGCTGGCTGGAGGAATGGATGGATTAATGGATGGCTGGACGGATGGATGGATGGATGGATGGCTGGATGGATGGCTGGATGGATGGATGGCTGGATGGATGACAGGCTAGAGGGATGGATGGATGGATCGATGGCTGGATGGATGGCTGCATGGATGGATGGCTGGATGGATGGCTTGCTGGAGGGATGGATGGATGGATGGGTGGCTGGATGGATGGCTGGATGGATGGCTGTATGGAAGGATGGCTGAATGCAAGGCTGGCTGGAGAGATGGATTGATGGATGGCTGGAAGGATGGATGGCTGGATGGATGGCTGGCTGGAGGGATGGATGGATGGATAGATGGCTGGATGGATGGCTGGACGGATGGATGGCTGGATGGATGGCTGGCTGGAGGGATGGATGAATGGATGGCTGGATGGACGGCAGGATGGATGGATGGCTGGATGGATGGCTGGCTGGAGGAATGGATGGGTGGATGGATGTCTGGATGGATGGCTGGATGGATGGCTGGATGAATGGATGGCTGGATGGATGGCTGGATGGATGGATGGCTGGATGGACCGGTCGCCGGAGGGATGGATGGATGGCTGAATGGATGGCTAGATCGATGGATGGCTGGATGGTTGGCTGGCTGGAGGGATGGAGTCATGGATGGATGGCTGGATGGATGGCTAGATGGAAGGATGGCTGAATGCAAGGCTGGCTGGAGAGATCGATTGATGGATGGCTGGAAGGATGGATGGCTGGATGGATGGCTGGCTGGAGGGATGGATGGATGGATAGATGGCTAGATGGATGGCTGGACGGATGGATGGCTGGATGGATGGCTGGCTGGAGGGATGGATGAATGGATGGCTGGATGGACGGCAGGATGGATGGATGGCTGGATGGATGGCTGGCTGGAGGAATGGATGGATGGATGGATGTCTGGATGGATGGCTGGATGGATGGCTGGATGAATGGATGGCTGGATGGATGGCTGGATGGATGGATGGCTGGATGGATGGCTGGCTGGAGGGATGGATGGATGGATGGGTGGCTGGAATGATGGCTGGATGGATGGATGTACGGTTGGATGGCTGGCTGGAGGGATGGATGGATGGATGGATGGCTGGATGGATGGCTGGATGGATGGATGGCTGGATGGATGGATGGCTGGCTGGAGGGATGGATGGATGGATGGATGGCTGGATGGATAGCTGGATGGATGGATGTCTGAATGGATGGCTTGCTGGAGGGATGGATGGATCGATGGGTGGCTGGATGGATGGCTGGATGGACGGCTGGATGGATTGCTGGCTGGAGGAATGGATGGATTAATGGATGGCTGGACAGATGGCTGGATGGATGGAAGGCTGGATGGACGGCTGGCTGGAGGGATGGATGGATGGATGGATGGCTGAATGGATGGCTAGATCGATGGATGGCTGGATGGATGGCAGGCTGGAGGGATGGAGTCATGGATGGCTGGCTGGATGGATGGCTGGATGAAGGATAGCTGGATGGATGTCGGGCTGGAGTGATGGATTGATGGATGGATGGCTGGACGGCTGGCTGGATGGATGGCTGGCTGGAGGGATGGATGGATGGATGGATGGCTGGATGGATGGCTGGAAGGATGGATGGCTGGATGGATGGCTGGCTGGAGGGATGGATGGATGAATGGATGGATGGCTGTATGCATGGCTGGACGGATGGATGGCTGGATTGATGGCTGGATGGAGCGATGGATGGAATGATGGATGACTGGATGGAAGCCTGGATGAATGGATGGCTGGATGGATGGCTGGCAGGAGGGATGGATGGATGGATGGATGGCTGGATGGATGGCTGGATGGATGGCTGGCTGGAGCGATGGATGAATGGATGGCTGGATGGATGGATGGCCGAATGGTTGGCTGGCTGGAGGGATGGATGGATGGATGGATGGCTGAATGAATGGCTGGATGGATGGCAGGATGGATGGATGGCTGGATGGATGGCTGGCTGGATGGATGGATTGATAGATCGATGGCTGGATGTTTGGCTGGATGGATAGATGGCTGGATGTATGGCAGGCTGAAGGGATGAATGGATGGATGGATGGCTGGATGGATGGCTTGCTGGAGGGATGGCTGGATGGATGGATGGCTGGATGGATGGCTGGATGGATGGATGCCTGGATGGATGGCTGGCTGGAGGGATGGATGGAATGATGAATGGCTGGATGGATGGCTGGATGGATGGATGGCTGGATGGATGGCTGGCAGGAGGGATGGATGGATGGATGGATGGCTGGATGGATGGCTGGCTGGAGCGATGGATGAATGGATGGCTGGATGGATGGATGGCCGAATGGTTGGCTGGCTGGAGGGATGGATGGATGGCTGAATGGATGGCAGGATGCATGGCAGGATGGATGGATGGCTGGATGGATGGCTGGCTGGATGGATGGATTGATAGATGGATGGCTGGATGGTTGGCTGGATCGATGGATGGCTGGATGGATGGCAGGCTGAAGGGATGAATGGATGGATGGACGGCTGGATGGACGGCTGGATGGATGGATGGCTGGATGGATGGCTGGCTGGAGGGATGGATTGATTGGTGGATGGCTGGCTGGATAGCTGGATGGATGGCTGGATGGATGACTGGCTGGTGGGATGGATGGATGGATGGATGGCTGGATGGAGGGATGGCTGGATGGTTGGCTGGCTGGAGGGATGGATGGATGGATGGATGGCTGGAGGGATGGATGGCTGGATGGATGGCTGAATGGATGGATGGATGGATGGATGGCTTAATGACTGGCTGGCTGGAGGGATGGATGGATGGATGGATGGCTGGAGGGATGGCTGGATGGATGGATGGCTGGATGTATGGCTGGCTGGAGAGATGGATGAATGGTTGGATGGCTGGATGGATGGCTGGATGGAGGAATGGCTGGATGGATGGCTGGCTGGAGAGATGGATTGATGGATGGCTGGATGGATGGAAGGCTGGATGGACGGCTGGCTGGAGGGATGGATGGATGGATGGATGGCTGAATGGATGGCTAGATCGATGGATGGCTGGATGGATGGCAGGCTGGAGGGATGGAGTCATGGATGGATGGCTGGATGGATGGCTGGATGAAGGATAGCTGGATGGATGGCGGGCTGGAGTGATGGATTGATGGATGGATGGCTGGACGGCTGGCTGGATGGATGGCTGGCTGGAGGGATGGATGGATGGATGGATGGCTGGATGGATGGCTGGAAGGATGGATGGCTGGATGGATGGCTGGCTGGAGGGATGGATGGATGAATGGATGGATGGCTGTATGCATGGCTGGACGGATGGATGGCTGGATTGATGGCTGGATGGAGGGATGGATGGAATGATGGATGACTGGATGGAAGCCTGGATGAATGGATGGCTGGATGGATGGCTGGCAGGAGGGATGGATGGATGGATGGATGGCTGGATGGATGGCTGGATGGATGGCTGGCTGTAGGAATGGATGGATGGATGGATGGCTGGATTGATGGATGGATGGATGGATGGCTGGATGGATGGATGAATGGATGGCTGGATGGATGGATGGCTGGATGGATAGCTGGCTGGAGGGATGGATGGATGGATGGTGGGATGGACGGCTGGATGGATGGATGGCTGGATGGATGGCTGGCTGGAGGGATGGATGGCTGGATGGATGGATGGATGGATGGATGGCTGGATGGATGGCTGGATGGAGGGATGGCTGGATGGATGGCTGGCTGAAGGGATGGATGGCTGGATGGATGGCTGAATGGATGGATGGATGGATGGATGGCTTAATGACTGGCTCCCTGGAGGGATGGATGGATGGATGGATGGCTGGATGGATGGCTGGATGGATGGATGGCTGGATGTATGGCTGGCTGGAGAGATGGATGAATGGTTGGATGGCTGGATGTATGGCTGGATGGAGGAATGGCTGGATGGATGGCTGGCTGGAGTGACGGATGGATGCATGGCTGGATTGATGGATGTATGGAGGAATGGCTGGATGGAAGGCAGGCTGGATGGATGGATGGCTGGATGGATGGATGGATGGACGGATGGATGGATGGATGGCTGGAAGGATGGCTGGCTGGAGGGATGGATGGATGGATGGCTGGATGGATGGCTGGATGGAGGAATGGCTGGATGGATGGCTGGCTGGAGGGATGGATGGATGGATGGATGGCTGGATGGATGGCCTGATGGATGGATGGCTGGATGGACGATTGGCTGGAGGGATGGATGGATGGATGGCTGGATGGATGGCTGGCTGGAGGGATGGATGGATGGATGGATGGATGTCTGGATGGATGGCTGGATGGATGGATGGCTGGATGGATGGCTGGCTGGAGTGATGGATGGGTGGATGGTTGGATGGATGGCTGGTTGGATGGATGGCTGGATGGATGGCTGGCTGGAGGGATGGAAGGATGGATGGATGGCTGGATGGATGGCTGGATGGATGGCTGGATGTCTGGTTGGCTGCCTGGATGGATGGTTGGCTGGTTGGCTGGATGGATGGATGGATGGCTGAATGGATGGCTGGATGGATGGATGAATGGATGGATGGATGGCTGGATGGATGGATGGATGGATGGCTGGATGGATGGATGGATGGATGGATGGATGGCAAGATGGATGGCTGGATGGATGGCTGGATGGATGGATTGCTGGATGGATGGCTGGCTGGAGGGATGGATGGATGGATGGATGGCTGGCTGGAGGGATGGATGGCTGGATGGATGGTTGGATAAAGGGATGGCTGGATGGATGGCTGGCTGGAGGGATGGATGGATGGATGGGTGGCTGGATGGTTGGCTGGGTGGATGGATGACCTGATGGATGGCTGGCTGGAGCGATGGATGGATGGCTGGATGGATGGCTGGATGGATGGATGGCTGGATGGATGACAGGCTGGAGGGATGGATGGATGGATCGATGGCTGGATGGATGGCTGCATGGATGGCTGGCTGGATGGATGGCTTGCTGTAGGGATGGGTGGATGGATGGGTGGCTGGATGGATGGCTGGATGGATAGCTGGATGGATTGCTGGCTGGATGGTTGGCTGGCTGGAGGGATGGAGTCATGGATGGATGGCTGGATGGATGGCTGTATGGAAGGATGGCTGAATGCAAGGCTGGCTGGAGAGATGGATTGATGGATGGCTGGAAGGATGGATGGCTGGATGGATGGCTGGCTGGAGGGATGGATGGATGGATAGATGGCTGGATGGATGGCTGGACGGATGGATGGCTGGATGGATGGCTGGCTGGAGGGATGGATGAATGGATGGCTGGATGGACGGCAGGATGGATGGATGTATGGCTGGCTGGAGGAATGGATGGATGGATGGATGTCTGGATGGATGGCTGGATGGATGGCTGGATGAATGGATGGCTGGATGGATGGCTGGATGGATGGATGGCTGGATGGACCGGTCGCCGGAGGGATGGATGGATGGCTGAATGGATGGCTAGATCGATGGATGGCTGGATGGTTGGCTGGCTGGAGGGATGGAGTCATGGATGGATGGCTGGATGGATGGCTGGATGGAAGGATGGCTGAATGCAAGGCTGGCTGGAGAGATGGATTGATGGATGGCTGGAAGGATGGATGGCTGGATGGATGGCTGGCTGGAGGGATGGATGGATGGATAGATGGCTGGATGGATGGCTGGACGGATGGATGGCTGGATGGATGGCTGGCTGGAGGGATGGATGAATGGATGGCTGGATGGACGGCAGGATGGATGGATGGCTGGATGGATGGCTGGCTGGAGGAATGGATGGATGGATGGATGTCTGGATGGATGGCTGGATGGATGGCTGGATGAATGGATGGCTGGATGGATGGCTGGATGGATGGATGGCTGGATGGATGGCTGGCTGGAGGGATGGATGGATGGATGGGTGGCTGGAATGATGGCTGGATGGATGGATGTACGGTTGGATGGCTGGCTGGAGGGATGGATGGATGGATGGATGGCTGGATGGATGGCTGGATGGATGGATGGCTGGATGGATGGATGGCTGGCTGGAGGGATGGATGGATGGATGGATGGCTGGATGGATAGCTGGATGGATGGATGTCTGAATGGATGGCTTGCTGGAGGGATGGATGGATCGATGGGTGGCTGGATGGATGGCTGGATGGACGGCTGGATGGATTGCTGGCTGGAGGAATGGATGGATTAATGGATGGCTGGACGGATGGATGGATGGATGGATGGCTGGATGGATGGCTGGATGGACGGATGGCTGGATGGATGACAGGCTAGAGGGATGGATGGATGGATCGATGGCTGGATGGATGGCTGCATGGATGGATGGCTGGATGGATGGCTTGCTGGAGGGATGGATGGATGGATGGGTGGCTGGATGGATGGCTGGATGGATGGCTGTATGGAAGGATGGCTGAATGCAAGGCTGGCTGGAGAGATGGATTGATGGATGGCTGGAAGGATGGATGGCTGGATGGATGGCTGGCTGGAGGGATGGATGGATGGATAGATGGCTGGATGGATGGCTGGACGGATGGATGGCTGGATGGATGGCTGGCTGGAGGGATGGATGAATGGATGGCTGGATGGACGGCAGGATGGATGGATGGCTGGATGGATGGCTGGCTGGAGGAATGGATGGGTGGATGGATGTCTGGATGGATGGCTGGATGGATGGCTGGATGAATGGATGGCTGGATGGATGGCTGGATGGATGGATGGCTGGATGGACCGGTCGCCGGAGGGATGGATGGATGGCTGAATGGATGGCTAGATCGATGGATGGCTGGATGGTTGGCTGGCTGGAGGGATGGAGTCATGGATGGATGGCTGGATGGATGGCTAGATGGAAGGATGGCTGAATGCAAGGCTGGCTGGAGAGATCGATTGATGGATGGCTGGAAGGATGGATGGCTGGATGGATGGCTGGCTGGAGGGATGGATGGATGGATAGATGGCTAGATGGATGGCTGGACGGATGGATGGCTGGATGGATGGCTGGCTGGAGGGATGGATGAATGGATGGCTGGATGGACGGCAGGATGGATGGATGGCTGGATGGATGGCTGGCTGGAGGAATGGATGGATGGATGGATGTCTGGATGGATGGCTGGATGGATGGCTGGATGAATGGATGGCTGGATGGATGGCTGGATGGATGGATGGCTGGATGGATGGCTGGCTGGAGGGATGGATGGATGGATGGGTGGCTGGAATGATGGCTGGATGGATGGATGTACGGTTGGATGGCTGGCTGGAGGGATGGATGGATGGATGGATGGCTGGATGGATGGCTGGATGGATGGATGGCTGGATGGATGGATGGCTGGCTGGAGGGATGGATGGATGGATGGATGGCTGGATGGATAGCTGGATGGATGGATGTCTGAATGGATGGCTTGCTGGAGGGATGGATGGATCGATGGGTGGCTGGATGGATGGCTGGATGGACGGCTGGATGGATTGCTGGCTGGAGGAATGGATGGATTAATGGATGGCTGGACAGATGGCTGGATGGATGGAAGGCTGGATGGACGGCTGGCTGGAGGGATGGATGGATGGATGGATGGCTGAATGGATGGCTAGATCGATGGATGGCTGGATGGATGGCAGGCTGGAGGGATGGAGTCATGGATGGCTGGCTGGATGGATGGCTGGATGAAGGATAGCTGGATGGATGGCGGGCTGGAGTGATGGATTGATGGATGGATGGCTGGACGGCTGGCTGGATGGATGGCTGGCTGGAGGGATGGATGGATGGATGGATGGCTGGATGGATGGCTGGAAGGATGGATGGCTGGATGGATGGCTGGCTGGAGGGATGGATGGATGAATGGATGGATGGCTGTATGCATGGCTGGACGGATGGATGGCTGGATTGATGGCTGGATGGAGCGATGGATGGAATGATGGATGACTGGATGGAAGCCTGGATGAATGGATGGCTGGATGGATGGCTGGCAGGAGGGATGGATGGATGGATGGATGGCTGGATGGATGGCTGGATGGATGGCTGGCTGGAGCGATGGATGAATGGATGGCTGGATGGATGGATGGCCGAATGGTTGGCTGGCTGGAGGGATGGATGGATGGATGGATGGCTGAATGAATGGCTGGATGGATGGCAGGATGGATGGATGGCTGGATGGATGGCTGGCTGGATGGATGGATTGATAGATCGATGGCTGGATGTTTGGCTGGATGGATAGATGGCTGGATGTATGGCAGGCTGAAGGGATGAATGGATGGATGGATGGCTGGATGGATGGCTTGCTGGAGGGATGGCTGGATGGATGGATGGCTGGATGGATGGCTGGATGGATGGATGCCTGGATGGATGGCTGGCTGGAGGGATGGATGGAATGATGAATGGCTGGATGGATGGCTGGATGGATGGATGGCTGGATGGATGGCTGGCAGGAGGGATGGATGGATGGATGGATGGCTGGATGGATGGCTGGCTGGAGCGATGGATGAATGGATGGCTGGATGGATGGATGGCCGAATGGTTGGCTGGCTGGAGGGATGGATGGATGGCTGAATGGATGGCAGGATGCATGGCAGGATGGATGGATGGCTGGATGGATGGCTGGCTGGATGGATGGATTGATAGATGGATGGCTGGATGGTTGGCTGGATCGATGGATGGCTGGATGGATGGCAGGCTGAAGGGATGAATGGATGGATGGACGGCTGGATGGACGGCTGGATGGATGGATGGCTGGATGGATGGCTGGCTGGAGGGATGGATTGATTGGTGGATGGCTGGCTGGATAGCTGGATGGATGGCTGGATGGATGACTGGCTGGTGGGATGGATGGATGGATGGATGGCTGGATGGAGGGATGGCTGGATGGTTGGCTGGCTGGAGGGATGGATGGATGGATGGATGGCTGGAGGGATGGATGGCTGGATGGATGGCTGAATGGATGGATGGATGGATGGATGGCTTAATGACTGGCTGGCTGGAGGGATGGATGGATGGATGGATGGCTGGAGGGATGGCTGGATGGATGGATGGCTGGATGTATGGCTGGCTGGAGAGATGGATGAATGGTTGGATGGCTGGATGGATGGCTGGATGGAGGAATGGCTGGATGGATGGCTGGCTGGAGTGACGGATGGATGCATGGCTGGATTGATGAATGTATGGAGGAATGGCTGGATGGAAGGCTGGCTGGATGGATGGATGGCTGGATGGATGGATGGATGGACGGATGGATGGAGGGATGGCTGGATGGATGGCTGGCTGGAGGGATGGATGGATGGATGGCTGGATGGATGGCTGGATGGAGGAATGGCTGGATGGATGGCTGGCTGGAGGGTTGGGTGGATGGCTGGATGGATGGATGGCTGGATGGATGGCTGGCTGGAGGGATGGATGGATGGATGGATGGATGGATGGCTGGATGGATGGCTGGATGGATGGATGGCTGGATGGATGGCTGGCTGGAGTGATGGATGGGTGGATGGTTGGATGGATGGCTGGTTGGATGGATGGCTGGATGGATGGCTGGCTGGAGGGATGGAAGGATGGATGGATGGCTGGATGGATGGCTGGATGGATGGCTGGATGTCTGGATGGCTGCCTGGATGGATGGTTGGCTGGTTGGCTTGATGGATGGATGGATGGCTGAATGGATGGCTGGATGGATGGATGAATGGATGGATGGATGGCTGGATGGATGGATGGATGGATGGATGGATGGATGGATGGATGGATGGATGGAAGGATGGATGGCTGGATGGATGGCTGGATGGATGGATGGCTGGATGGATGGCTGGCTGGAGGGATGGATGGATGGATGGATGGCTGGCTGGAGGGATGGATGGATGGATGGGTGGCTGGATGGTTGGCTGGGTGGATGGATGCCCTGATGGATGGATGGCTGGAGCGATGGATGGATGGATGGATGGCTGGATGGATGCCTGAATGGATGGATGGCTGGATGGATGGCTGGCTGGAGGGATGGATGGATGGATCGATGGCTGGATGGATGGCTGCATGGATGGATGGCAGGATGGATGGCTTGCTGGAGGGATGGATGGATGGATGGGTGGCTGGATGGATGGCTGGATGGATAGCTGGATGGATTGCTGGCTCGAGGAATGGATGGATTAATGGATGGGTGGACGGATGGCTGGATGGATGGAAGGCTGGATGGACCGGTCGCCGGAGGGATGGATGGATGGCTGAATGGATGGCTAGATCGATGGATGGCTGGATGGTTGGCTGGCTGGAGGGATGGAGTCATGGATGGATGGCTGGATGGATGGCTGGATGGTAGGATGGCTGAATGCAAGGCTGGCTGGAGAGATGGATTGATGGATGGCTGGAAGAATGGATGGCTGGATGGATGGCTGGCTGGAGGGATGGATGGATGGATAGATGGCTGGATGGATGGCTGGACGGATGGATGTCTGGATGGATGGCTGGCTGGAGGGATGGATGAATGGATGGCTGGATGGACGGCTGGATGGATGGATGGCTGGATGGATGGCTGGCTGGAGGAATGGATGGATGGATGGATGTCTGGATGGATGGCTGGATGGATGGATGGCTGGATGGATGGCTGGATGGGTGGATGGCTGGATGCATGGCTGGCTGGAGGGATGGATGGATGGATGGGTGGCTGGAATGATGGCTGGATGGATGGATGTACGGTTGGATGGCTGGCTGGAGGAATGGATGGATGGATGGATGGCTGGATGGATGGCTGGATGGATGGATGGCTGGATGGATGGATGGCTGCTTGGAGGGATGGATGGATGGATGGATGGCTGGATGGATAGCTGGATGGATGGATGTCTGGATGGATGGCTTGCTGGAGGGATGGATGGATCGATGGGTGGCTGGATGGATGGCTGGATGGACGGCTGGATGGATTGCTGGCTGGAGGAATGGATGGATTAATGGATGGCTGGACGGATGGCTGGATGGATGGACGGCTGGATGGACGGCTTGCTGGAGGGATGGAAGAATGGCTGGATGGATGGCTAGATCGATGGATGGTTGGATGGATGGCTGGCTGGAGGGATGGAGTCATGGATGGATGGCTGGATGGATGGCTGGATGAAGGATGGCTGGATGGATGGCGGGCTGGAGTGATGGATTGATGGATGGATGGGTGGACGGCTGGCTGGATGGATGGCTGGCTGGAGGGATGGATGGATGGATGGATGGCTGGATGGATGGCTGGAAGGATGGATGGCTGGATGGATGGCTGGCTGGAGGGATGGATGGATGGATGGATGGATGGCTGGTTGGATGGCTGGACGGATGGATGGCTGGATTGATGGCTGGATGGAGGGATGGATGGATGGATGGCTGGATGGATGGCTGGATGGATGGATGGCTGGATGGATGGCTGGCTGGATGAATGGGTGGATGGATGGATGGCTGGATGGATGGCTGGATGGATGGATGGCTGGATGTATGGCTGAATGGATGGCTGGATGGATGGATGGCTGGATAGATAGCTGGCTGGAGGGTTGGATGGATGGCTGGATGGATGGCTGGATAGATGGATGGCTGGATGGATGGCTGGCTGGAGGGATGGTTTGATGGATAAATGGCTGGATGGGTTGCTGGATGGATGGATGGCTGGATGGATGGCTGGCTGGAGGGATTGATGGATGCATGGATGGCTGGTTGGAGGGATGGCTGGATGGTTGGCTGGCTGGATGGCTGGACGGTTGGATGGCTGGATGGATGGCTGGCTGGAGGGATGGATGGATGGATGGCTGGATGGATGGCTGAATGGATGGATGGCTGGATGGATGGCTGGCTGTAGGAATGGATGGATGGATGGATGGCTGGATTGATGGATGGATGGATGGATGGCTGGATGGATGGATGAATGGATGGCTGGATGGATGGATGGCTGGATGGATAGCTGGCTGGAGGGTTGGATGGATGGATGGATGGCGGGATGGACGGCTGGATGGATGGATGGTTGGATGGATGGCTGGAGGGATGGATGGCTGGATGGATGGATGGATGGATGGATGGCTGGATGGATGGCTGGATGGAGGGATGGCTGGATGGATGGCTGGCTGAAGGGATGGATGGCTGGATGGATGGCTGAATGGATGGATGGATGGATGGATGGCTTAATGACTGGCTGGCTGGAGGGATGGATGGATGGATGGATGGCTGGATGGATGGCTGGATGGATGGATGGCTGGATGTATGGCTGGCTGGAGAGATGGATGAATGGTTGGATGGCTGGATGTATGGCTGGATGGAGGAATGGCTGGATGGATGGCTGGCTGGAGTGACGGATGGATGCATGGCTGGATTGATGGATGTATGGAGGAATGGCTGGATGGAAGGCAGGCTGGATGGATGGATGGATGGATGGATGGATGTCTGGATGGATGGCTGGATGGATGGATGGCTGGATGGATGGCTGGCTGGAGTGATGGATGGGTGGATGGTTGGATGGATGGCTGGTTGGATGGATGGCTGGATGGATGGCTGGCTGGAGGGATGGAAGGATGGATGGATGGCTGGATGGATGGCTGGATGGATGGCTGGATGTCTGGATGGCTGCCTGGATGGATGGTTGGCTGGTTGGCTGGATGGATGGATGGATGGCTGAATGGATGGCTGGATGGATGGATGAATGGATGGATGGATGGCTGGATGGATGGATGGATGGATGGCTGGATGGATGGATGGATGGATGGATGGATGGAAGGATGGATGGCTGGATGGATGGCTGGATGGATGGATTGCTGGATGGATGGCTGGCTGGAGGGATGGATGGATGGATGGATGGCTGGCTGGAGGGATGGATGGATGGATGGCTGGATGGATGGTTGGATAGAGGGATGGCTGGATGGATGGCTGGCTGGAGGGATGGATGGATGGATGGGTGGCTGGATGGTTGGCTGGGTGGATGGATGACCTGATGGATGGCTGGCTGGAGCGATGGATGGATGGATGGATGGCTGGATGGATGGCTGGATGGATGGATGCCTGGATGGATGACAGGCTGGAGGGATGGATGGATGGATCGATGGCTGGATGGATGGCTGCAAGATGGATGGCTGGATGGATGGCTTGCTGGAGGGATGGATGGATGGATGGGTGGCTGGATGGATGGCTGGATGGATAGCTGGATGGATTGCTGGCTGGATGGTTGGCTGGCTGGAGGGATGGAGTCATGGATGGATGGCTGGATGGATGGCTGTATGGAAGGATGGCAGAATGCAAGGCTGGCTGGAGAGATGGATTGATGGATGGCTGGAAGGATGGATGGCTGGATGGATGGCTGGCTGGAGGGATGGATGGATGGATAGATGGCTGGATGGATGGCTGGACGGATGGATGGCTGGATGGATGGCTGGCTGGAGGGATGGATGAATGGATGGCTGGATGGACGGCAGGATGGATGGATGGCTGGATGGATGGCTGGCTGGAGGAATGGATGGATGGATGGATGTCTGGATGGATGGCTGGATGGATGGCTGGATGAATGGATGGCTGGATGGATGGCTGGATGGATGGATGGCTGGATGGACCGGTCGCCGGAGGGATGGATGGATGGCTGAATGGATGGCTAGATCGATGGATGGCTGGATGGTTGGCTGGCTGGAGGGATGGAGTCATGGATGGATGGCTGGATGGATGGCTGGATGGAAGGATGGCTGGAGGGATGGATGGATGGATAGATGGCTGGATGGATGGCTGGACGGATGGATGGCTGGATGGATGGCTGGCTGGAGGGATGGATGAATGGATGGCTGGATGGACGGCAGGATGGATGGATGGATGTCTGGATGGATGGCTGGATGGATGGCTGGATGAATGGATGGCTGGATGGATGGCAGGATGGATGGATGGCTGGATGGATGGCTGGCTGGAGGGATAGATGGATGGATGGGTGGCTGGAATGATGGCTGGATGGATGGGTGTACGGTTGGATGGCTGGCTGGAGGGATGGATGGATGGATGGCTGGATGGATGGCTGGATGGATGGATGGCTGGATGGATGGATGGCTGGCTGGAGGGATGGATGGATGGCTGGATGGATAGCTGGATGGATGGATGTCTGAATGGATGGCTTGCTGGAGGGATGGATGGATCGATGGGTGGCTGGATGGATGGCTGGATGGACGGCTGGATGGATTGCTGGCTGGAGGAATGGATGGATTAATGGATGGCTGGACGGATGGCTGGATGGATGGAAGGCTGGATGGACGGCTGGCTGGAGGGATGGATGGATGGATGGATGGCTGAATGGATGGCTGGATCGATGGATGGCTGGATGGATGGCTGGCTGGAGGGATGGAGTCATGGATGGATGGCTGGATGGATGGCTGGATGAAGGATAGCTGGATGGATGGCGGGCTGGAGTGATGGATTGATGGATGGATGGCTGGACGGCTGGCTGGATGGATGGCTGGCTGGAGGGATGGATGGATGGATGGATGGCTGGATGGATGGCTGGAAGGATGGATGGCTGGATGGATGGCTGGCTGGAGGGATGGATGGATGAATGGATGGATGGCTGGATGCATGGCTGGACGGATGGATGGCTGGATTGATGGCTGGATGGAGGGATGGATGGATGGATGGCTGGATGGATGGCTGGATGGATGGATGGCTGGATGGATGGCTGGCTGGATGAATGGATGGATGGATGGATGGCTGGATGGATGGCTGGATGGATGGATGGCTGGATGTATGGCTGAATGGATGGCTGGATGGATGGATGGCTGGATAGATAGCTGGCTGGAGGGTTGGATGGATGGCTGGATGGATGACTGGATAGATGGATGGCTGGATGGATGGCTGGCTGGAGGGATGATTGATGGATGAATGGCTGGATGGGTTGCTGGATGGATGGATGGCTGGATGGATGGCTGGCTGGAGGGATTGATGGATGCATGGATGGCTGGTTGGAGGGATGGCTGGAAGGTTGGCTGGCTGGATGGCTGGATGGGTGGCTGGCTGGAGGGATGGATGGATGGATGGCTGGATGGATGGCTGGATGGATGGATGGCTGGATGGATGGCTGGCTGGATGAATGGATGGATGGATGGATGGCTGGATTGATGGATGGAAGGATGGATGGCTGGATGGATGGATGAATGGATGGCTGGATGGATGGATGGCTGGATGGATAGCTGGCTGGAGGGGTGGATGGATGGATGGATGGTTGGATGGACGGCTGGATGGATGGATGGCTGGATGGATGGCTGGCTGGAGGGATGGATTGATGGGTGGATGGCTGGATGGATGGCTGGATGGATGGATGGCTGGATGGATGGCTGGCTGGAGGGATGGATGGATGGCTGGATGGAGGGATGGCAATTTGTAGGGTTGGCTGGATGGTTGGCTGGCTGGAGGGATGGATGGATGGATGGATGGCTGGATGAATGGATGGCTGGATGGATGGCTGGATGGATGGATGGCTGGATGGATGGCTGGCTGGAGGGATGGATGGATGGATGGGTGGCTGGAATGATGGCTGGATGGATGGGTGTACGGTTGGATGGCTGGCTGGAGGGATGGATGGATGGATGGATGGCTGGATGGATGGCTGGATGGATGGATGGCTGGATGGATGGATGGCTGGCTGGAGGGATGGATGGATGGATGGATGGCTGGATGGATAGCTGGATGGATGGATGTCTGAATGGATGGCTTGCTGGAGGGATGGATGGATCGATGGGTGGCTGGATGGATGGCTGGATGGACGGCTGGATGGATTGCTGGCTGGAGGAATGGATGGATTAATGGATGGCTGGACGGATGGCTGGATGGATGGAAGGCTGGATGGACGGCTGGCTGGAGGGATGGATGGATGGATGGATGGCTGAATGGATGGCTGGATCGATGGATGGCTGGATGGATGGCTGGCTGGAGGGATGGAGTCATGGATGGATGGCTGGATGGATGGCTGGATGAAGGATAGCTGTATGGATGGCGGGCTGGAGTGATGGATTGATGGATGGATGGCTGGACGGCTGGCTGGATGGATGGCTGGCTGGAGGGATGGATGGATGGATGGATGGCTGGATGGATGGCTGGAAGGATGGATGGCTGGATGGATGGCTGGCTGGAGGGATGGATGGATGAATGGATGGATGGCTGGATGCATGGCTGGACGGATGGATGGCTGGATTGATGGCTGGATGGAGGGATGGATGGATGGATGGCTGGATGGATGGCTGGATGGATGGATGGCTGGATGGATGCATGGCTGGATGAATGGGTGGATGGATGGATGGCTGGATGGATGGCTGGATGGATGGATGGCTGGATGTATGGCTGAATGGATGGCTGGATGGATGGATGGCTGGATAGATAGCTGGCTGGAGGGTTGGATGGATGGCTGGATGGATGACTGGATAGATGGATGGCTGGATGGATGGCTGGCTGGAGGGATGGTTGATGGATAAATGGCTGGATGGGTTGCTGGATGGATGGATGGCTGGATGGATGGCTGGCTGGAGGGATTGATGGATGCATGGATGGCTGGTTGGAGGGATGGCTGGATGGTTGGCTGGCTGGATGGCTGGACGGTTGGATGGCTGGATGGATGGCTGGCTGGAGGGATGGATGGATGGATGGCTGGATGGATGGCTGAATGGATGGATGGCTGGATGGATGGCTGGCTGTAGGAATGGATGGATGGATGGATGGCTGGATTGATGGATGGATGGATGGATGGCTGGATGGATGGATGAATGGATGGCTGGATGGATGGATGGCTGGATGGATAGCTGGCTGGAGGGTTGGATGGATGGATGGATGGCGGGATGGACGGCTGGATGGATGGATGGTTGGATGGATGGCTGGAGGGATGGATGGCTGGATGGATGGATGGATGGATGGATGGCTGGATGGATGGCTGGATGGAGGGATGGCTGGATGGATGGCTGGCTGAAGGGATGGATGGCTGGATGGATGGCTGAATGGATGGATGGATGGATGGATGGCTTAATGACTGGCTGGCTGGAGGGATGGATGGATGGATGGATGGCTGGATGGATGGCTGGATGGATGGATGGCTGGATGTATGGCTGGCTGGAGAGATGGATGAATGGTTGGATGGCTGGATGTATGGCTGGATGGAGGAATGGCTGGATGGATGGCTGGCTGGAGTGACGGATGGATGCATGGCTTGATTGATGGATGTATGGAGGAATGGCTGGATGGAAGGCAGGCTGGATGGATGGATGGCTGGATGGATGGATGGACGGACGGATGGATGGATGGATGGCTGGATGGATGGCTGGCTGGAGGGATGGATGGATGGATGGCTGGATGGATGGCTGGATGGAGGAATGGCTGGATGGATGGCTGGCTGGAGGGATGGATGGATGGATGGATGGCTGGATGGATGGCTTGATGGATGGATGGCTGGATGGACGATTGGCTGGAGGAATGGATGGATGGATGGCTGGATGGATGGCTGGCTGGAGGGATGGATGGATGGATGTCTGGATGGATGGCTGGATGGATGGATGGCTGGATGGATGGCTGGCTGGAGTGATGGATGGGTGGATGGTTGGATGGATGGCTGGTTGGATGGATGGCTGGATGGATGGCTGGCTGGAGGGATGGAAGGATGGATGGATGGCTGGATGGATGGCTGGATGGATGGCTGGATGTCTGGATGGCTGCCTGGATGGATGGTTGGCTGGTTGGCTGGATGGATGGATGGATGGCTGAATGGATGGCTGGATGGATGGATGAATGGATGGATGGATGGCTGGATGGATGGATGGATGGATGGCTGGATGGATGGATGGATGGATGGATGGATGGAAGGATGGATGGCTGGATGGATGGCTGGATGGATGGATTGCTGGATGGATGGCTGGCTGGAGGGATGGATGGATGGATGGATGGCTGGCTGGAGGGATGGATGGATGGATGGCTGGATGGATGGTTGGATAGAGGGATGGCTGGATGGATGGCTGGCTGGAGGGATGGATGGATGGATGGGTGGCTGGATGGTTGGCTGGGTGGATGGATGACCTGATGGATGGCTGGCTGGAGCGATGGGTGGATGGATGGATGGCTGGATGGATGGCTGGATGGATGGATGCCTGGATGGATGACAGGCTGGAGGGATGGATGGATGGATCGATGGCTGGATGGATGGCTGCATGGATGGATGGCTGGATGGATGGCTTGCTGGAGGGATGGATGGATGGATGGGTGGCTGGATGGATGGCTGGATGGATAGCTGGATGGATTGCTGGCTGGATGGTTGGCTGGCTGGAGGGATGGAGTCATGGATGGATGGCTGGATGGATGGCTGTATGGAAGGATGGCAGAATGCAAGGCTGGCTGGAGAGATGGATTGATGGATGGCTGGAAGGATGGATGGCTGGATGGATGGCTGGCTGGAGGGATGGATGGATGGATAGATGGCTGGATGGATGGCTGGACGGATGGATGGCTGGATGGATGGCTGGCTGGAGGGATGGATGAATGGATGGCTGGATGGACGGCAGGATGGATGGATGGCTGGATGGATGGCTGGCTGGAGGAATGGATGGATGGATGGATGTCTGGATGGATGGCTGGATGGATGGCTGGATGAATGGATGGCTGGATGGATGGCTGGATGGATGGATGGCTGGATGGACCGGTCGCCGGAGGGATGGATGGATGGCTGAATGGATGGCTAGATCGATGGATGGCTGGATGGTTGGCTGGCTGGAGGGATGGAGTCATGGATGGATGGCTGGATGGATGGCTGGATGGAAGGATGGCTGGAGGGATGGATGGATGGATAGATGGCTGGATGGATGGCTGGACGGATGGATGGCTGGATGGATGGCTGGCTGGAGGGATGGATGAATGGATGGCTGGATGGACGGCAGGATGGATGGATGGATGTCTGGATGGATGGCTGGATGGATGGCTTGATGAATGGATGGCTGGATGGATGGCAGGATGGATGGATGGCTGGATGGATGGCTGGCTGGAGGGATGGATGGATGGATGGGTGGCTGGAATGATGGCTGGATGGATGGGTGTACGGTTGGATGGCTGGCTGGAGGGATGGATGGATGGATGGCTGGATGGATGGCTGGATGGATGGATGGCTGGATGGATGGCTGGCTGGAGGGATGGATGGATGGATGGATGGCTGGATGGATAGCTGGATGGATGGATGTCTGAATGGATGGCTTGCTGGAGGGATGGATGGATCGATGGGTGGCTGGATGGATGGCTGGATGGACGGCTGGATGGATTGCTGGCTGGAGGAATGGATGGATTAATGGATGGCTGGACGGATGGCTGGATGGATGGAAGGCTGGATGGACGGCTGGCTGGAGGGATGGATGGATGGCTGAATGGATGGCTGGATCGATGGATGGCTGGATGGATGGCTGGCTGGAGGGATGGAGTCATGGATGGATGGCTGGATGGATGGCTGGATGAAGGATAGCTGGATGGATGGCGGGCTGGAGTGATGGATTGATGGATGGATGGCTGGACGGCTGGCTGGATGGATGGCTGGCTGGAGGGATGGATGGATGGATGGATGGCTGGATGGATGGCTGGAAGGATGGTTGGCTGGATGGATGGCTGGCTGGAGGGATGGATGGATGAATGGATGGATGGCTGGATGCATGGCTGGACGGATGGATGGCTGGATTGATGGCTGGATGGAGGGATGGATGGATGGATGGCTGGATGGATGGCTGGATGGATGGATGGCTGGATGGATGGCTGGCTGGATGAATGGATGGATGGATGGATGGCTGGATGGATGGCTGGATGGATGGATGGCTGGATGTATGGCTGAATGGATGGCTGGATGGATGGATGGCTGGATAGATAGCTGGCTGGAGGGTTGGATGGATGCATGGATGGCTGGTTGGAGGGATGGCTGGAAGGTTGGCTGGCTGGATGGCTGGATGGGTGGCTGGCTGGAGGGATGGATGGATGGATGGCTGGATGGATGGCTGGATGGATGGATGGCTGGATGGATGGCTGGCTGGATGAATGGATGGATGGATGGATGGCTGGATTGATGGATGGAAGGATGGATGGCTGGATGGATGGATGAATGGATGGCTGGATGGATGGATGGCTGGATGGATAGCTGGCTGGAGGGGTGGATGGATGGATGGATGGTTGGATGGACGGCTGGATGGATGGATGGCTGGATGGATGGCTGGCTGGAGGGATGGATTGATGGGTGGATGGCTGGATGGATGGCTGGATGGATGGATGGCTGGATGGATGGCTGGCTGGAGGGATGGATGGATGGCTGGATGGAGGGATGGCAATTTGTAGGGTTGGCTGGATGGTTGGCTGGCTGGAGGGATGGATGGATGGATGGATGGCTGGATGGATGGCTGGCTGGAGGGATGGATGGGTGGCTGGATGGACGGCTGGATGGATGGATGGCTGGATGGATGGCTGGCTGGAGGGATGGATTGATGGATGGATGGCTGGATGAATGGCTGGATGGATGGGTGGCTGGATGGATGGCTGGCTGGAGGGATGGACGGATGGATGGCTGGATGGAGGTGTGGCTGGATGGTTGGATGGCTGGAGGGATGGATGGATGGATGGAAGGCTGGATGGACGGCTGGTTTGGATGAATGGCTGGATGGACGCCTGGCTGGAGGGATGGAAAGATGGATGGATGGCTGGATGGATGGCTGGATGGATGGATGGCTGGATGGCTGGATGGATGGCTGGATAGATGGATGGCTGGATGGATGGCTGGCTGGAGGGATGGTTTGATGGATAAATGGCTGGATGGGTTGCTGGATGGATGGATGGCTGGATGGATGGCTGGCTGGAGGGATTGATGGATGCATGGATGGCTGGTTGGAGGGATGGCTGGATGGTTGGCTGGCTGGATGGCTGGACGGTTGGATGGCTGGATGGATGGCTGGCTGGAGGGATGGATGGATGGATGGCTGGATGGATGGCTGAATGGATGGATGGCTGGATGGATGGCTGGCTGTAGGAATGGATGGATGGCTGGATTGATGGATGGATGGATGGATGGCTGGATGGATGGATGAATGGATGGCTGGATGGATGGATGGCTGGATGGATAGCTGGCTGGAGGGATGGATGGATGGATGGTGGGATGGACGGCTGGATGGATGGATGGCTGGATGGATGGCTGGCTGGAGGGATGGATGGCTGGATGGATGGATGGATGGATGGATGGCTGGATGGATGGCTGGATGGAGGGATGGCTGGATGGATGGCTGGCTGAAGGGATGGATGGCTGGATGGATGGCTGAATGGATGGATGGATGGATGGATGGCTTAATGACTGGCTGGCTGGAGGGATGGATGGATGGATGGATGGCTGGATGGATGGCTGGATGGATGGATGGCTGGATGTATGGCTGGCTGGAGAGATGGATGAATGGTTGGATGGCTGGATGTATGGCTGGATGGAGGAATGGCTGGATGGATGGCTGGCTGGAGTGACGGATGGATGCATGGCTGGATTGATGGATGTATGGAGGAATGGCTGGATGGAAGGCAGGCTGGATGGATGGATGGCTGGATGGATGGATGGATGGACGGATGGATGGATGGATGGCTGGATGGATGGCTGGCTGGAGGGATGGATGGATGGATGGCTGGATGGATGGCTGGATGGAGGAATGGCTGGATGGATGGCTGGCTGGAGGGATGGATGGATGGATGGATGGCTGGATGGATGGCTTGATGGATGGATGGCTGGATGGACGATTGGCTGGAGGGATGGATGGATGGATGGCTGGATGGATGGCTGGCTGGAGGGATGGATGGATGGATGGATGGATGTCTGGATGGATGGCTGGATGGATGGATGGCTGGATGGATGGCTGGCTGGAGTGATGGATGGGTGGATGGTTGGATGGATGGCTGGTTGGATGGATGGCTGGATGGATGGCTGGCTGGAGGGATGGAAGGATGGATGGATGGCTGGATGGATGGCTGGATGGATGGCTGGATGTCTGGATGGCTGCCTGGATGGATGGTTGGCTGTTTGGCTGGATGGATGGATGGATGGCTGAATGGATGGCTGGATGGATGGATGAATGGATGGATGGATGGCTGGATGGATGGATGGATGGATGGCTGGATGGATGGATGGATGGATGGATGGATGGATGGAAGGATGGATGGCTGGATGGATGGCTGGATGGATGGATTGCTGGATGGATGGCTGGCTGGAGGGATGGATGGATGGATGGATGGCTGGCTGGAGGGATGGATGGCTGGATGGATGGTTGGATAGAGGGATGGCTGGATGGATGGCTGGCTGGAGGGATGGATGGATGGATGGGTGGCTGGATGGTTGGCTGGGTGGATGGATGACCTGATGGATGGCTGGCTGGAGCGATGGATGGATGGATGGATGGCTGGATGGATGGCTGGATGGATGGATGGCTGGATGGATGACAGGCTGGAGGGATGGATGGATGGATCGATGGCTGGATGGATGGCTGCATGGATGGATGGCTGGATGGATGGCTTGCTGGAGGGATGGATGGATGGATGGGTGGCTGGATGGATGGCTGGATGGATAGCTGGATGGATTGCTGGCTGGATGGTTGGCTGGCTGGAGGGATGGAGTCATGGATGGATGGCTGGATGGATGGCTGTATGGAAGGATGGCTGAATGCAAGGCTGGCTGGAGAGATGGATTGATGGATGGCTGGAAGGATGGATGGCTTGATGGATGGCTGGCTGGAGGGATGGATGGATGGATAGATGGCTGGATGGATGGCTGGACGGATGGATGGCTGGATGGATGGCTGGCTGGAGGGATGGATGAATGGATGGCTGGATGGACGGCAGGATGGATGGATGGCTGGATGTATGGCTGGCTGGAGGAATGGATGGATGGATGGCTGTCTGGATGGATGGCTGGATGGATGGCTGGATGAATGGATGGCTGGATGGATGGCTGGATGGATGGATGGCTGGATGGACCGGTCGCCGGAGGGATGGATGGATGGCTGAATGGATGGCTAGATCGATGGATGGCTGGATGGTTGGCTGGCTGGAGGGATGGAGTCATGGATGGATGGCTGGATGGATGGCTGGATGGAAGGATGGCTGAATGCAAGGCTGGCTGGAGAGATGGATTGATGGATGGCTGGAAGGATGGATGGCTGGATGGATGGCTGGCTGGAGGGATGGATGGATGGATAGATGGCTGGATGGATGGCTGGACGGATGGATGGCTGGATGGATGGCTGGCTGGAGGGATGGATGAATGGATGGCTGGATGGACGGCAGGATGGATGGATGGCTGGATGGATGGCTGGCTGGAGGAATGGATGGATGGATGGATGTCTGGATGGATGGCTGGATGGATGGCTGGATGAATGGATGGCTGGATGGATGGCTGGATGGATGGATGGCTGGATGGATGGCTGGCTGGAGGGATGGATGGATGGATGGGTGGCTGGAATGATGGCTGGATGGATGGATGTACGGTTGGATGGCTGGCTGGAGGGATGGATGGATGGATGGATGGCTGGATGGATGGCTGGATGGATGGATGGCTGGATGGATGGATGGCTGGCTGGAGGGATGGATGGATGGATGGATGGCTGGATGGATAGCTGGATGGATGGATGTCTGAATGGATGGCTTGCTGGAGGGATGGATGGATCGATGGGTGGCTGGATGGATGGCTGGATGGACGGCTGGATGGATTGCTGGCTGGAGGAATGGATGGATTAATGGATGGCTGGACGGATGGCTGGATGGATGGAAGGCTGGATGGACGGCTGGCTGGAGGGATGGATGGATGGATGGATGGCTGAATGGATGGCTAGATCGATGGATGGCTGGATGGATGGCTGGCTGGAGGGATGGAGTCATGGATGGATGGCTGGATGGATGGCTGGATGAAGGATAGCTGGATGGATGGCGGGCTGGAGTGATGGATTGATGGATGGATGGCTGGACGGCTGGCTGGATGGATGGCTGGCTGGAGGGATGGATGGATGGATGGATGGCTGGATGGATGGCTGGAAGGATGGATGGCTGGATGGATGGCTGGCTGGAGGGATGGATGGATGAATGGATGGATGGCTGGATGCATGGCTGGACGGATGGATGGCTGGATTGATGGCTGGATGGAGGGATGGATGGATGGATGGCTGGATGGATGGCTGGATGGATGGATGGCTGGATGGATGGCTGGCTGGATGAATGGGTGGATGGATGGATGGCTGGATGGATGGCTGGATGGATGGATGGCTGGATGTATGGCTGAATGGATGGCTGGATGGATGGATGGCTGGATAGATAGCTGGCTGGAGGGTTGGATGGATGGCTGGATGGATGACTGGATAGATGGATGGCTGGATGGATGGCTGGCTGGAGGGATGGTTGATGGATGAATGGCTGGATGGGTTGCTGGATGGATGGATGGCTGGATGGATGGCTGGCTGGAGGGATTGATGGATGCATGGATGGCTGGTTGGAGGGATGGCTGGATGGTTGGCTGGCTGGATGGCTGGATGGATGGCTGGCTGGAGGGATGGATGGATGGATGGCTGGATGGATGGCTGGATGGATGGATGGCTGGATGGATGGCTGGCTGGAGGAATGGATGGATGGATGGATGGCTGGATTGATGGATGGAAGGATGGATGGCTGGATAGATAGCTGGCTGGAGGGTTGGATGGATGGCTGGATGGATGGCTGGATAGATGGATGGCTGGATGGATGGCTGGCTGGAGGGATGGTTTGATGGATAAATGGCTGGATGGGTTGCTGGATGGATGGATGGCTGGATGGATGGCTGGCTGGAGGGATTGATGGATGCATGGATGGCTGGTTGGAGGGATGGCTGGATGGTTGGCTGGCTGGATGGCTGGACGGTTGGATGGCTGGATGGATGGCTGGCTGGAGGGATGGATGGATGGATGGCTGGATGGATGGCTGAATGGATGGATGGCTGGATGGATGGCTGGCTGTAGGAATGGATGGATGGATGGATGGCTGGATTGATGGATGGATGGATGGGTGGCTGGATGGATGGATGAATGGATGGCTGGATGGATGGATGGCTGGATGGATAGCTGGCTGGAGGGTTGGATGGATGGATGGATGGCGGGATGTACGGCTGGATGGATGGATGGTTGGATGGATGGCTGGAGGGATGGATGGCTGGATGGATGGATGGATGGATGGATGGATGGCTGGATCGATGGCTGGATGGAGGGATGGCTGGATGGATGGCTGGCTGAAGGGATGGATGGCTGGATGGATGGCTGAATGGATGGATGGATGGATGGATGGCTTAATGACTGGCTGGCTGGAGGGATGGATGGATGGATGGATGGCTGGATGGATGGCTGGATGGATGGATGACTGGATGTATGGCTGGCTGGAGAGATGGATGAATGGTTGGATGGCTGGATGTATGGCTGGATGGAGGAATGGCTGGATGGATGGCTGGCTGGAGTGACGGATGGATGCATGGCTGGATTGATGGTTGTATGGAGGAATGGCTGGATGGAAGGCAGGCTGGATGGATGGATGGCTGGATGGATGGATGGATGGACGGATGGATGGATGGATGGCTGGATGGATGGCTGGCTGGAGGGATGGATGGATGGATGGCTGGATGGATGGCTGGATGGAGGAATGGCTGGATGGATGGCTGGCTGGAGGGATGGATGGATGGATGGATGGCTGGATGGATGGCTTGATGGATGGATGGCTGGATGGACGATTGGCTGGAGGGATGGATGGATGGATGGCTGAATGGATGGCTGGCTGGAGGGATGGATGGATGGATGGATGGATGTCTGGATGGATGGCTGGATGGATGGATGGCTGGATGGATGGCTGGCTGGAGTGATGGATGGGTGGATGGTTGGATGGATGGCTGGTTGGATGGATGGCTGGATGGATGGCTGGCTGGAGGGATGGAAGGATGGATGGATGGCTGGATGGATGGCTGGATGGATGGCTGGATGTCTGGATGGCTGCCTGGATGGATGGTTGGCTGGTTGGCTGGATGGATGGATGGATGGATGGCTGGATGGATGGATGGATGGATGGATGGATGGAAGGATGGATGGCTGGATGGATGGCTGGATGGATGGATTGCTGGATGGATGGCTGGCTGGAGGGATGGATGGATGGATGGATGGCTGGCTGGAGGGATGGATGGATGGATGGCTGGATGGATGGTTGGATAGAGGGATGGCTGGATGGATGGCTGGCTGGAGGGATGGATGGATGGATGGGTGGCTGGATGGTTGGCTGGGTGGATGGATGACCTGATGGATGGCTGGCTGGAGCGATGGATGGATGGATGGATGGCTGGATGGATGGCTGGATGGATGGATGCCTGGATGGATGACAGGCTGGAGGGATGGATGGATGGATCGATGGCTGGATGGATGGCTGCATGGATGGATGGCTGGATGGATGGCTTGCTGGAGGGATGGATGGATGGATGGGTGGCTGGATGGATGGCTGGATGGATAGCTGGATGGATTGCTGGCTGGATGGTTGGCTGGCTGGAGGGATGGAGTCATGGATGGATGGCTGGATGGATGGCTGTATGGAAGGATGGCAGAATGCAAGGCTGGCTGGAGAGATGGATTGATGGATGGCTGGAAGGATGGATGGCTGGATGGATGGCTGGCTGGAGGGATGGATGGATGGATAGATGGCTGGATGGATGGCTGGACGGATGGATGGCTGGATGGATGGCTGGCTGGAGGGATGGATGAATGGATGGCTGGATGGACGGCAGGATGGATGGATGGCTGGATGGATGGCTGGCTGGAGGAATGGATGGATGGATGGATGTCTGGATGGATGGCTGGATGGATGGCTGGATGAATGGATGGCTGGATGGATGGCTGGATGGATGGATGGCTGGATGGGCCGGTCGCCGGAGGGATGGATGGATGGCTGAATGGATGGCTAGATCGATGGATGGCTGGATGGTTGGCTGGCTGGAGGGATGGAGTCATGGATGGATGTCTGGATGGATGGCTGGATGGAAGGATGGCTGGAGGGATGGATGGATGGATAGATGGCTGGATGGATGGCTGGACGGATGGATGGCTGGATGGATGGCTGGCTGGAGGGATGGATGAATGGATGGCTGGATGGACGGCAGGATGGATGGATGGATGTCTGGATGGATGGCTGGATGGATGGCTGGATGAATGGATGGCTGGATGGATGGCTGGATGGATGGATGGCTGGCTGGAGGGATGGTTTGATGGATAAATGGCTGGATGGGTTGCTGGATGGATGGATGGCTGGATGGATGGCTGGCTGGAGGGATTGATGGATGCATGGATGGCTGGTTGGAGGGATGGCTGGATGGTTGGCTGGCTGGATGGCTGGACGGTTGGATGGCTGGATGGATGGCTGGCTGGAGGGATGGATGGATGGATGGCTGGATGGATGGCTGAATGGATGGATGGCTGGATGGATGGCTGGCTGTAGGAATGGATGGATGGATGGATGGCTGGATTGATGGATGGATGGATGGGTGGCTGGATGGATGGATGAATGGATGGCTGGATGGATGGATGGCTGGATGGATAGCTGGCTGGAGGGTTGGATGGATGGATGGATGGCGGGATGTACGGCTGGATGGATGGATGGTTGGATGGATGGCTGGAGGGATGGATGGCTGGATGGATGGATGGATGGATGGATGGCTGGATCGATGGCTGGATGGAGGGATGGCTGGATGGATGGCTGGCTGAAGGGATGGATGGCTGGATGGATGGCTGAATGGATGGATGGATGGATGGATGGCTTAATGACTGGCTGGCTGGAGGGATGGATGGATGGATGGATGGCTGGATGGATGGCTGGATGGATGGATGACTGGATGTATGGCTGGCTGGAGAGATGGATGAATGGTTGGATGGCTGGATGTATGGCTGGATGGAGGAATGGCTGGATGGATGGCTGGCTGGAGTGACGGATGGATGCATGGCTGGATTGATGGTTGTATGGAGGAATGGCTGGATGGAAGGCAGGCTGGATGGATGGATGGCTGGATGGATGGATGGATGGACGGATGGATGGATGGATGGCTGGATGGATGGCTGGCTGGAGGGATGGATGGATGGATGGCTGGATGGATGGCTGGATGGAGGAATGGCTGGATGGATGGCTGGCTGGAGGGATGGATGGATGGATGGATGGCTGGATGGATGGCTTGATGGATGGATGGCTGGATGGACGATTGGCTGGAGGGATGGATGGATGGATGGCTGAATGGATGGCTGGCTGGAGGGATGGATGGATGGATGGATGGATGTCTGGATGGATGGCTGGATGGATGGATGGCTGGATGGATGGCTGGCTGGAGTGATGGATGGGTGGATGGTTGGATGGATGGCTGGTTGGATGGATGGCTGGATGGATGGCTGGCTGGAGGGATGGAAGGATGGATGGATGGCTGGATCGATGGCTGGATGGATGGCTGGATGTCTGGATGGCTGCCTGGATGGATGGTTGGCTGGTTGGCTGGATGGATGGATGGATGGATGGCTGGATGGATGGATGGATGGATGGATGGATGGAAGGATGGATGGCTGGATGGATGGCTGGATGGATGGATTGCTGGATGGATGGCTGGCTGGAGGGATGGATGGATGGATGGATGGCTGGCTGGAGGGATGGATGGATGGATGGCTGGATGGATGGTTGGATAGAGGGATGGCTGGATGGATGGCTGGCTGGAGGGATGGATGGATGGATGGGTGGCTGGATGGTTGGCTGGGTGGATGGATGACCTGATGGATTGCTGGCTGGAGCGATGGATGGATGGATGGATGGCTGGATGGATGGCTGGATGGATGGATGCCTGGATGGATGACAGGCTGGAGGGATGGATGGATGGATCGATGGCTGGATGGATGGCTGCATGGATGGATGGCTGGATGGATGGCTTGCTGGAGGGATGGATGGATGGATGGGTGGCTGGATGGATGGCTGGATGGATAGCTGGATGGATTGCTGGCTGGATGGTTGGCTGGCTGGAGGGATGGAGTCATGGATGGATGGCTGGATGGATGGCTGTATGGAAGGATGGCAGAATGCAAGGCTGGCTGGAGAGATGGATTGATGGATGGCTGGAAGGATGGATGGCTGGATGGATGGCTGGCTGGAGGGATGGATGGATGGATAGATGGCTGGATGGATGGCTGGACGGATGGATGGCTGGATGGATGGCTGGCTGGAGGGATGGATGAATGGATGGCTGGATGGACGGCAGGATGGATGGATGGCTGGATGGATGGCTGGCTGGAGGAATGGATGGATGGATGGATGTCTGGATGGATGGCTGGATGGATGGCTGGATGAATGGATGGCTGGATGGATGGCTGGATGGATGGATGGCTGGATGGACCGGTCGCCGGAGGGATGGATGGATGGCTGAATGGATGGCTAGATCGATGGATGGCTGGATGGTTGGCTGGCTGGAGGGATGGAGTCATGGATGGATGTCTGGATGGATGGCTGGATGGAAGGATGGCTGGAGGGATGGATGGATGGATAGATGGCTGGATGGATGGCTGGACGGATGGATGGCTGGATGGATGGCTGGCTGGAGGGATGGATGAATGGATGGCTGGATGGACGGCAGGATGGATGGATGGATGTCTGGATGGATGGCTGGATGGATGGCTGGATGAATGGATGGCTGGATGGATGGCTGGATGGATGGATGGCTGGATGGATGGCTGGCTGGAGGGATGGATGGATGGATGGGTGGCTGGAATGATGGCTGGATGGATGGGTGTACGGTTGGATGGCTGGCTGGAGGGATGGATGGATGGATGGATGGCTGGATGGATGGCTGGATGGTTGGATGGCTGGATGGATGGATGGCTGGCTGGAGGGATGGATGGATGGATGGATGGCTGGATGGATAGCTGGATGGATGGATGTCTGAATGGATGGCTTGCTGGAGGGATGGATGGATCGATGGGTGGCTGGATGGATGGCTGGATGGACGGCTGGATGGATTGCTGGCTGGAGGAATGGATGGATTAATGGATGGCTGGACGGATGGCTGGATGGATGGAAGGCTGGATGGACGGCTGGCTGGAGGGATGGATGGATGGATGGATGGCTGAATGGATGGCTGGATCGATGGATGGCTGGATGGATGGCTGGCTGGAGGGATGGAGTCATGGATGGATGGCTGGATGGATGGCTGGATGAAGGATAGCTGGATGGATGGCGGGCTGGAGTGATGGATTGATGGATGGATGGCTGGACGGCTGGCTGGATGGATGGCTGGCTGGAGGGATGGATGGATGGATGGATGGCTGGATGGATGGCTGGAAGGATGGATGGCTGGATGGATGGCTGGCTGGAGGGATGGATGGATGAATGGATGGATGGCTGGATGCATGGCTGGACGGATGGATGGCTGGATTGATGGCTGGATGGAGGGATGTATGGATGGATGGCTGGATGGATGGCTGGATGGATGGATGGCTGGATGGATGGCTGGCTGGATGAATGGGTGGATGGATGGATGGCTGGATGGATGGCTGGATGGATGGATGGCTGGATGTATGGCTGAATGGATGGCTGGATGGATGGATGGCTGGATAGATAGCTGGCTGGAGGGTTGGATGGATGGCAGGATGGATGACTGGATAGATGGATGGCTGGATGGATGGCTGGCTGGAGGGATGGTTGATGGATGAATGGCTGGATGGGTTGCTGGATGGATGGATGGCTGGATGGATGGCTGGCTGGAGGGATTGATGGATGCATGGATGGCTGGTTGGAGGGATGGCTGGATGGTTGGCTGGCTGGATGGCTGGACGGTTGGATGGCTGGATGGATGGCTGGCTGGAGGGATGGATGGATGGATGGCTGGATGGATGGCTGAATGGATGGATGGCTGGATGGATGGCTGGCTGTAGGAATGGATGGATGGATGGATGGCTGGATTGATGGATGGATGGATGGATGGCTGGATGGATGGATGAATGGATGGCTGGATGGATGGATGGCTGGATGGATAGCTGGCTGGAGGGTTGGATGGATGGATGGATGGCGGGATGGACGGCTGGATGGATGGATGGTTGGATGGATGGCTGGAGGGATGGATGGCTGGATGGGTGGATGGATGGATGGATGGCTGGATGGATGGCTGGATGGAGGGATGGCTGGATGGATGGCTGGCTGAAGGGATGGATGGCTGGATGGATGGCTGAATGGATGGATGGATGGATGGATGGCTTAATGACTGGCTGGCTGGAGGGATGGATGGATGGATGGATGGCTGGATGGATGGCTGGATGGATGGATGGCTGGATGTATGGCTGGCTGGAGAGATGGATGAATGGTTGGATGGCTGGATGTATGGCTGGATGGAGGAATGGCTGGATGGATGGCTGGCTGCAGTGACGGATGGATGCATGGCTGGATTGATGGATGTATGGAGGAATGGCTGGATGGAAGGCAGGCTGGATGGATGGATGGCTGGATGGATGGATGGACGGACGGATGGATGGATGGATGGCTGGATGGATGGCTGGCTGGAGGGATGGATGGATGGATGGCTGGATGGATGGCTGGATGGAGGAATGGCTGGATGGATGGCTGGCTGGAGGGATGGATGGATGGATGGATGGCTGGATGGATGGCTTGATGGATGGATGGCTGGATGGACGATTGGCTGGAGGAATGGATGGATGGCTGGCTGGATGGATGGCTGGCTGGAGGGATGGATGGATGGATGTCTGGATGGATGGCTGGATGGATGGATGGCTGGATGGATGGCTGGCTGGAGTGATGGATGGGTGGATGGTTGGATGGATGGCTGGTTGGATGGATGGCTGGATGGATGGCTGGCTGGAGGGATGGAAGGATGGATGGATGGCTGGATGGATGGCTGGATGGATGGCTGGATGTCTGGATGGCTGCCTGGATGGATGGTTGGCTGGTTGGCTGGATGGATGGATGGATGGCTGAATGGATGGCTGGATGGATGGATGAATGGATGGATGGATGGCTGGATGGATGGATGGATGGATGGCTGGATGGATGGATGGATGGATGGATGGATGGAAGGATGGATGGCTGGATGGATGGCTGGATGGATGGATTGCTGGATGGATGGCTGGCTGGAGGGATGATTGGATGGATGGATGGCTGGCTGGAGGGATGGATGGATGGATGGCTGGATGGATGGTTCGATAGAGGGATGGCTGGATGGATGGCTGGCTGGAGGGATGGATGGATGGATGGGTGGCTGGATGGTTGGCTGGGTGGATGGATGACCTGATGGATGGCTGGCTGGAGCGATGGATGGATGGATGGATGGCTGGATGGATGGCTGGATGGATGGATGCCTGGATGGATGACAGGCTGGAGGGATGGATGGATGGATCGATGGCTGGATGGATGGCTGCATGGATGGATGGCTGGATGGATGGCTTGCTGGAGGGATGGATGGATGGATGGGTGGCTGGATGGATGGCTGGATGGATAGCTGGATGGATTGCTGGCTGGATGGTTGGCTGGCTGGAGGGATGGAGTCATGGATGGATGGCTGGATGGATGGCTGTATGGAAGGATGGCAGAATGCAAGGCTGGCTGGAGAGATGGATTGATGGATGGCTGGAAGGATGGATGGCTGGATGGATGGCTGGCTGGAGGGATGGATGGATGGATAGATGGCTGGATGGATGGCTGGACGGATGGATGGCTGGATGGATGGCTGGCTGGAGGGATGGATGAATGGATGGCTGGATGGACGGCAGGATGGATGGATGGCTGGATGGATGGCTGGCTGGAGGAATGGATGGATGTATGGATGTCTGGATGGATGGCTGGATGGATGGCTGGATGAATGGATGGCTGGATGGATGGCTGGATGGATGGATGGCTGGATGGACCGGTCGCCGGAGGGATGGATGGATGGCTGAATGGATGGCTAGATCGATGGATGGCTGGATGGTTGGCTGGCTGGAGGGATGGAGTCATGGATGGATGGCTGGATGGATGGCTGGATGGAAGGATGGCTGGAGGGATGGATGGATGGATAGATGGCTGGATGGATGGCTGGACGGATGGATGGCTGGATGGATGGCTGGCTGGAGGGATGGATGAATGGATGGCTGGATGGACGGCAGGATGGATGGATGGATGTCTGGATGGATGGCTGGATGGATGGCTGGATGAATGGATGGCTGGATGGATGGCTGGATGGATGGATGGCTGGATGGATGGCTGGCTGGAGGGATGGATGGATGGATGGGTGGCTGGAATGATGGCTGGATGGATGGGTGTACGGTTGGATGGCTGGCTGGAGGGATGGATGGATGGATGGCTGGATGGATGGCTGGATGGATGGATGGCTGGATGGATGGATGGCTGGCTGGAGGGATGGATGGATGGATGGATGGCTGGATGGATAGCTGGATGGATGGATGTCTGAATGGATGGCTTGCTGGAGGAATGGATGGATTAATGGATGGCTGGACGGATGGCTGGATGGATGGAAGGCTGGATGGACGGCTGGCTGGAGGGATGGATGGATGGATGGATGGCTGAATGGATGGCTGGATCGATGGATGGCTGGATGGATGGCTGGCTGGAGGGATGGAGTCATGGATGGATGGCTGGATGGATGGCTGGATGAAGGATAGCTGGATGGATGGCGGGCTGGAGTGATGGATTGATGGATGGATGGCTGGACGGCTGGCTGGATGGATGGCTGGCTGGAGGGATGGATGGATGGATGGATGGCTGGATGGATGGCTGGAAGGATGGATGGCTGGATGGATGGCTGGCTGGAGGGATGGATGGATGAATGGATGGATGGCTGGATGCATGGCTGGACGGATGGATGGCTGGATTGATGGCTGGATGGAGGGATGGATGGATGGATGGCTGGATGGATGGCTGGATGGATGGATGGCTGGATGGATGGCTGGCTGGATGAATGGGTGGATGGATGGATGGCTGGATGGATGGCTGGATGGATGGATGGCTGGATGTATGGCTGAATGGATGGCTGGATGGATGGATGGCTGGATAGATAGCTGGCTGTAGGTTTGGATGGATGGCTGGATGGATGACTGGATAGATGGATGGCTGGATGGATGGCTGGCTGGAGGGATGATTGATGGATGAATGGCTGGATGGGTTGCTGGATGGATGGATGGCTGGATGGATGGCTGGCTGGAGGGATTGATGGATGCATGGATGGCTGGTTGGAGGGATGGCTGGAAGGTTGGCTGGCTGGATGGCTGGATGGGTGGCTGGCAGGAGGGATGGATGGATGGATGGCTGGATGGATGGCTGGATGGATGGATGGCTGGATGGATGGCTGGCTGGATGAATGGATGGATGGATGGATGGCTGGATTGATGGATGGAAGGATGGATGGCTGGATGGATGGATGAATGGATGGCTGGATGGATGGATGGCTGGATGGATAGCTGGCTGGAGGGGTGGATGGATGGATGGATGGTTGGATGGACGGCTGGATGGAAGGATGGCTGGATGGATGGCTGGCTGGAGGGATGGATTGATGGGTGGATGGCTGGATGGATGGCTGGATGGATGGATGGCTGGATGGATGGCTGGCTGGAGGGATGGATGGATGGCTGGATGGAGGGATGGCAATTTGTAGGGTTGGCTGGATGGTTGGCTGGCTGGAGGGATGGATGGATGGATGGATGGCTGGATGGATGGCTGGCTGGAGGGATGGATGGGTGGCTGGATGGACGGCTGGATGGATGGATGGCTGGATGGATGGCTGGCTGGAGGGATGGATTGATGGATGGATGGCTGGATGAATGGCTGGATGGATGGGTGGCTGGATGGATGGCTGGCTGGAGGGATGGACGGATGGATGGCTGGATGGAGGTGTGGCTGGATGGTTGGATGGCTGGAGGGATGGATGGATGGATGGAAGGCTGGATGGACGGCTGGTTTGGATGAATGGCTGGATGGACGCCTGGCTGGAGGGATGGAAAGATGGATGGATGGCTGGATGGTTGGCTGGATGGATGGATGGCTGGATGGCTGGATGGATGGCTGGATAGATGGATGGCTGGATGGATGGCTGGCTGGAGGGATGGTTTGATGGATAAATGGCTGGATGGGTTGCTGGATGGATGGATGGCTGGATGGATGGCTGGCTGGAGGGATTGATGGATGCATGGATGGCTGGTTGGAGGGATGGCTGGATGGTTGGCTGGCTGGATGGCTGGACGGTTGGATGGCTGGATGGATGGCTGGCTGGAGGGATGGATGGATGGATGGCTGGATGGATGGCTGAATGGATGGATGGCTGGATGGATGGCTGGCTGTAGGAATGGATGGATGGCTGGATTGATGGATGGATGGATGGATGGCTGGATGGATGGATGAATGGATGGCTGGATGGCTGGATGGCTGGATGGATAGCTGGCTGGAGGGATGGATGGATGGATGGTGGGATGGACGGCTGGATGGATGGATGGCTGGATGGATGGCTGGCTGGAGGGATGGATGGCTGGATGGATGGATGGATGGATGGATGGCTGGATGGATGGCTGGATGGAGGGATGGCTGGATGGATGGCTGGCTGAAGGGATGGATGGCTGGATGGATGGCTGAATGGATGGATGGATGGATGGATGGCTTAATGACTGGCTGGCTGGAGGGATGGATGGATGGATGGATGGCTGGATGGATGGCTGGATGGATGGATGGCTGGATGTATGGCTGGCTGGAGAGATGGATGAATGGTTGGATGGCTGGATGTATGGCTGGATGGAGGAATGGCTGGATGGATGGCTGGCTGGAGTGACGGATGGATGCATGGCTGGATTGATGGATGTATGGAGGAATGGCTGGATGGAAGGCAGGCTGGATGGATGGATGGCTGGATGGATGGATGGATGGACGGATGGATGGATGGATGGCTGGATGGATGGCTGGCTGGAGGGATGGATGGATGGATGGCTGGATGGATGGCTGGATGGAGGAATGGCTGGATGGATGGCTGGCTGGAGGGATGGATGGATGGATGGATGGCTGGATGGATGGCTTGATGGATGGATGGCTGGATGGACGATTGGCTGGAGGGATGGATGGATGGATGGCTGGATGGATGGCTGGCTGGAGGGATGGATGGATGGATGGATGGATGTCTGGATGGATGGCTGGATGGATGGATGGCTGGATGGATGGCTGGCTGGAGTGATGGATGGGTGGATGGTTGGATGGATGGCTGGTTGGATGGATGGCTGGATGGATGGCTGGCTGGAGGGATGGAAGGATGGATGGATGGCTGGATGGATGGCTGGATGGATGGCTGGATGTCTGGATGGCTGCCTGGATGGATGGTTGGCTGGTTGGCTGGATGGATGGATGGATGGCTGAATGGATGGCTGGATGGATGGATGGATGGATGGCTGGATGGATGGATGGATGGATGGCTGGATGGATGGATGGATGGATGGATGGATGGAAGGATGGATGGCTGGATGGATGGCTGGATGGATGGATTGCTGGATGGATGGCTGGCTGGAGGGATGGATGGATGGATGGATGGCTGGCTGGAGGGATGGATGGCTGGATGGATGGTTGGATAGAGGGATGGCTGGATGGATGGCTGGCTGGAGGGATGGATGGATGGATGGGTGGCTGGATGGTTGGCTGGGTGGATGGATGACCTGATGGATGGCTGGCTGGAGCGATGGATGGATGGATGGATGGCTGGATGGATGGCTGGATGGATGGATGGCTGGATGGATGACAGGCTGGAGGGATGGATGGATGGATCGATGGCTGGATGGATGGCTGCATGGATGGATGGCTGGATGGATGGCTTGCTGGAGGGATGGATGGATGGATGGGTGGCTGGATGGATGGCTGGATGGATAGCTGGATGGATTGCTGGCTGGATGGTTGGCTGGCTGGAGGGATGGAGTCATGGATGGATGGCTGGATGGATGGCTGTATGGAAGGATGGCTGAATGCAAGGCTGGCTGGAGAGATGGATTGATGGATGGCTGGAAGGATGGATGGCTGGATGGATGGCTGGCTGGAGGGATGGATGGATGGATAGATGGCTGGATGGATGGCTGGACGGATGGATGGCTGGATGGATGGCTGGCTGGAGGGATGGATGAATGGATGGCTGGATGGACGGCAGGATGGATGGATGGCTGGATGTATGGCTGGCTGGAGGAATGGATGGATGGATGGATGTCTGGATGGATGGCTGGATGGATGGCTGGATGAATGGATGGCTGGATGGATGGCTGGATGGATGGATGGCTGGATGGACCGGTCGCCGGAGGGATGGATGGATGGCTGAATGGATGGCTAGATCGATGGATGGCTGGATGGTTGGCTGGCTGGAGGGATGGAGTCATGGATGGATGGCTGGATGGATGGCTGGATGGAAGGATGGCTGAATGCAAGGCTGGCTGGAGAGATGGATTGATGGATGGCTGGAAGGATGGATGGCTGGATTGATGGCTGGCTGGAGGGATGGATGGATGGATAGATGGCTGGATGGATGGCTGGACGGATGGATGGCTGGATGGATGGCTGGCTGGAGGGATGGATGAATGGATGGCTGGATGGACGGCAGGATGGATGGATGGCTGGATGGATGGCTGGCTGGAGGAATGGATGGATGGATGGATGTCTGGATGGATGGCTGGATGGATGGCTGGATGAATGGATGGCTGGATGGATGGCTGGATGGATGGATGGCTGGATGGATGGCTGGCTGGAGGGATGGATGGATGGATGGGTGGCTGGAATGATGGCTGGATGGATGGATGTACGGTTGGATGGCTGGCTGGAGGGATGGATGGATGGATGGATGGCTGGATGGATGGCTGGATGGATGGATGGCTGGATGGATGGATGGCTGGCTGGAGGGATGGATGGATGGATGGATGGCTGGATGGATAGCTGGATGGATGGATGTCTGAATGGATGGCTTGCTGGAGGGATGGATGGATCGATGGGTGGCTGGATGGATGGCTGGATGGACGGCTGGATGGATTGCTGGCTGGAGGAATGGATGGATTAATGGATGGCTGGACGGATGGCTGGATGGATGGAAGGCTGGATGGACGGCTGGCTGGAGGGATGGATGGATGGATGGATGGCTGAATGGATGGCTAGATCGATGGATGGCTGGATGGATGGCTGGCTGGAGGGATGGAGTCATGGATGGATGGCTGGATGGATGGCTGGATGAAGGATAGCTGGATGGATGGCGGGCTGGAGTGATGGATTGATGGATGGATGGCTGGACGGCTGGCTGGATGGATGGCTGGCTGGAGTGATGGATGGATGGATGGATGGCTGGATGGATGGCTGGAAGGATGGATGGCTGGATGGATGGCTGGCTGGAGGGATGGATGGATGAATGGATGGATGGCTGGATGCATGGCTGGACGGATGGATGGCTGGATTGATGGCTGGATGGAGGGATGGATGGATGGATGGCTGGATGGATGGCTGGATGGATGGATGGCTGGATGGATGGCTGGCTGGATGAATGGGTGGATGGATGGATGGCTGGATGGATGGCTGGATGGATGGATGGCTGGATGTATGGCTGAATGGATGGCTGGATGGATGGATGGCTGGATAGATAGCTGGCTGGAGGGTTGGATGGATGGCTGGATGGATGACTGGATAGATGGATGGCTGGATGGATGGCTGGCTGGAGGGATGGTTGATGGATGAATGGCTGGATGGGTTGCTGGATGGATGGATGGCTGGATGGATGGCTGGCTGGAGGGATTGATGGATGCATGGATGGCTGGTTGGAGGGATGGCTGGATGGTTGGCTGGCTGGATGGCTGGATGGATGGCTGGCTGGAGGGATGGATGGATGGATGGCTGGATGGATGGCTGGATGGATGGATGGCTGGATGGATGGCTGGCTGGAGGAATGGATGGATGGATGGATGGCTGGATTGATGGATGGAAGGATGGATGGCTGGATGGATGGATGAATGGATGGCTGGATGGATGGATGGCTGGATGGATAGCTGGCTGGAGGGGTGGATGGATGGATGGATGGTGGGATGGACGGCTGGATGGATGGATGGCTGGCTGGATGGCTGGCTGGAGGGATGGATTGATGGGTGGATGGCTGGATGGATGGCTGGATGGATGGATGGCTGGATGGATGGCTGGCTGGAGGGATGGATGGATGGCTGGATGGAGGGATGGCTGGATGTAGGGTTGGCTGGATGGTTGGCTGGCTGGAGGGATGGATGGATGGATGGATGGCTGGATGGATGGCTGGCTGGAGGGATGAATGGGTGGCTGGATGGACGGCTGGATGGATGGATGTCTGGATGGATGGCTGGCTGGAGGGATGGATTGATGGATGGATGGCTGGATGAATGGCTGGATGGATGGGTGGCTGGATGGATGGCTGGCTGGAGGGATGGACGGATGGATGGCTGGATGGAGGTGTGGCTGGATGGTTGGATGGCTGGAGGGATGGATGGATGGATGGAAGGCTGGATGGACGGCTGGTTTGGATGAATGGCTGGATGGACGCCTGGCTGGAGGGATGGAAAGATGGATGGATGGCTGGATGGATGGCTGGATGGATGGATGGCTGGATGGATGGCTGGCTGGAGGGATGGATTGATGGGTGGATGGCTGGATGGAGGGATGGCTGGATGGTTGGCTGGCTGGCTGGATGGATGGATGGATGGATGGCTGGATGGTTGGCTGAATGGATGGATGGATGGATGGCTGGATAGATAGCTGGCTGGAGGGATGGATGGCTGGATGGATGGCTGGATGGATTGCTGTCTGGAGGAATGGATGGATTAATGGAGGGCTGGACGGATGGCTGGATGGATGGAAGGCTGGATGGACGGGTGGCCGGAGGGATGGATGAATGGATGGATGGCTGGATGGATGGCTGGACGGATGGATGGCTGGATGGATGGCTGAATGGATGGCTAGATCGATGGATGGCTGGATGGTTGGCTGGCTGGAGGGATGGAGTCATGGATGGATGGCTGGATGGATGGCTGGATGGAAGAATGGCTGGATGCAAGGCTGGCTGGAGAGATGGATTGATGGATGGATGGCTGGACGGCTGGCTGCTTGGATGGCTGGCTGGAGGGATGGATGGATGGATAGATGGCTGGATGGATGGCTGGAAGGATTGATGGCTGGATGGATGGCTAGCTGGAGGGATGGATGGATGGATGGATGGCTGGATGGATGGCTGGACGGATGGATGGCTGGATGGATGGCTGGCTGGAGGGATGGATGGATGGATGGCTGGATGGACGGCTGGATGGATGTATGGCTGGATGGATGGCTGGCTGGAGGAATGGATGGATGGATGGATGTCTGGATGGATGGCTGGACGGATGGATGGCTGAATGGATGGCTGGATGGATGAATGGCTGGATGGATGGCTGGCTGGAGGGATGGATGGGTGGATGGGTGGCTGGAATGTTGGCTGGATGGATGGATGTACGGATGGATGGCTGCCTGGAGGGATGGATGGATGGATGGATGGATGGCTGGATGGATGGCTGGATGAATGGATGGCTGGATGGATGGCTGGCTGGAGGGAAGAATGGATGGATCGATGGCTGGATGGATGGCTGGATGGCTGGATGGCTGGATGGATGGCTTGCTGGAGGGATGGATGGATGGGTGGCTGGATGGATGGCTGGATGGATGGCTGAATGGATTGCTGGCTGGAGGAATGGATGGATTAATGGATGGCTGGACGGATGGCTGGATGGATGGAAGGCTGGATGGACGGGTGGCCGGAGGGATGGATGGATGGATGGATGGCTGAATGGATGGCTAGATCGATGGATGGCTGGATGCAAGGCTGGCTGGAGAGATGGATTGATGGATGGAAGGCTGGACGGCAGGCTGGATGGATGGCTGGCTGGAGGGATGGATGGATGGATAGAGGGCTGGATGGATGGCTGGAATGATGGATGGCTGGATGGATGGCTGGCTGGAGGGATGGATGGATGGATAGATGGCTGGATGGATGGCTGGACAGATGGATGGCTGGATGGATGGCTGGCTGGAGGGATGGATGGATGGATGGCTGGATGGACGGCTGGATGGATGGATGGCTGGATGGATGGCTAGCTGGAGGAATGGATGGATGGATGGATGGCTGGATGGATGGCTGGAAGGATGGATGGCTGGATGGAAGGCTGGATGGATGGCTGGATGGATGGCTGGATGGCTGGATGGCTGGATGGATGGCTGGCTGGAGGGATGGATGGATGGCTGGATGGATAGCTGGATGGATGGATGGCTGGAGGGATGGATGGCTGGATGGATGGCTGGCTGGAGGGATGGATGGATGGCTGGATGGATAGCTGGATCGATGGGTGGCTGGATGGATGGCTGGATGGATGGCTGGATGGATGGCTGGCTGGAGGGATGGATGGATGGATGGCTGGATGGACGGCTGGATGGATGGATGGCTGGATGGATAGCTGGCTGGAGGAATGGATGGATGGATGGATGTCTGGATGGATGGCTGGATGGATGGATGGCTGAATGGATGGCTGGATGGATGGATGGCTGGATGGATGACTGGCTGGAGGGATGGATGGATGGATGGGTGGCTGGAATGATGGCTGGATGGATGGATGTACGGATGGATGGCTGGCTGGAGGGATGGATGGATGAATGGATGGATGGCTGGATCGATGATGGCTGGATGGATGGCTGGCTGGAAGGATGGATGGATGGATGGATAGCTGGATGGATAGCTGGATGGATGGATGGCTGGATGAATGGCTTGCTGGAGGGATGGATGGATCGATGGGTGGCTGGATGTGTGGCTGGATGGATGGCTGGATGGATTGCTGGCTGGAGGAATGGATGGATTAATGAATGGCTGGACGGATGGCTGGATGGATGGAAGGCTGGATGGACAGCTGGCTGGAGGGATGGATGGATGGATGGATGGCTGAATGGATGGCTAGATCGACGGATGGATGGATGGATGGCTGGCTGGAGGGATGGAGTCATGGATGGATGGCTGGATGAAGGATGGCTGGATGGATGGATGGATGGACGGATGGATGGAGGGATGGCTGGATGGATGGCTGGCTGGAGGGATGGATGGATGGCCGGATGGATGGAGGAATGGCTGGATGGATGGCTGGCTGGAGGGATGGATGGATGGATGGATGGCTGGATGGATGGCTTGATGGATGGATGGCTGGATGGACGAATGGCTGGTGGGATGGATGGATGGATGGATGGCTGGCTGGAGGGATGGATGGATGGATGGATGGATGGCTGGATGGATGGCTGGATGGATGGATGGCTGGATGGTTGGCTGGCTGGAGTGATGGATGGGTGGATGTTTGGATGGATGGCTGGTTGGATGGATGGCTGGATGGATGGCTGGCTGGAGGGATGGAAGGATGGATGGATGGCTGGATGGATGGCTGGATGGATGGCTGGATGTCTGGATGGCTGCCTGGATGGATGGATGGCTGGTTGGCTGGATGGATGGATGGATGGCTGGATGGATGGATGGATGGCTGGATGGATGGATGGATGGCTGGATGGATGGATGGATGGATGGCTGGATGGATGGATGGATGGATGGATGGATGGATGGAAGGATGGATGGCTGGGTGGATGACTGGATGGATGGATGGCTGGATGGATGACTGGCTGGAGGGAATGATGGATGGATGGCTGGCTGGAGGGATGGAGGGATGGATGGCTGGATGGATGGCTGGATAGATGGATGGCTGGATGGATGGCTGGCTGGAGGGATGGATGGATGGATGGGTGGCTGGATGGTTGGCTGGATGGATGGATGTCCTGATGGATGGCTGGCTGGAGGGATGGGTGGATGGATGGATGGCTGGATGGATGGCTGGATGGATTGATGGCTGGATGGATGGCTGGCTGGAGGGAAGAATGGATGGATCGATTGCTGGATGGATGGCTGGATGGCTGGATGGATGGCTTGCTGGAGGGATGGATGGATGGATGGGTGGCTGGATGGATGGCTGGATGGATGGCTGGATGGATTGCTGGCTGGAGGAATGGATGGATTAATGGATGGCTGGACGGATGGCTGGATGGATGGAAAGCTGGATGGACGGGTGGCCGGAGGGATGGATGGATGGATGGATGGCTGAATGGATGGCTAGATCGATGGATGGCTGGATGGTTGGCTGGCTGGAGGGATGGAGTCATGGATGGATGGCTGGATGGATGGCTGGATAGAAGGATGGCTGGATGCAAGGCTGGCTGGAGAGATGGATTGATGGATGGAAGGCTGGACGGTTGGCTGGATGGATGGCTGGCTGGAGGGATGGATGGATGGAGAGAGGGCTGGATGGATGGCTGGAAGGATGGATGGCTGGATGGATGGCTGGCTGGAGGGATGGATGGATGGATAGATGGCTGGATGGATGGCTGGACAGATGGATGGCTGGATGGATGGCTGGCTGGAGGGATGGATGGATGGATGGCTGGATGGACGGCTGGATGGATGGATGGCTGGATGGATGGCTAGCTGGAGGAATGGATGGATGGATGGTTGGCTGGATGGATGGCTGGAAGGATGGATGGCTGGATGGATGGCTGGATGGATGGCTGGATGGATGGATGGCTGGATGGATGGCTGGCTGGAGGGATGGATGGATGGATGGATGGCTGGAAGTATAGCTGGATGGATGGATGGCTGGATGGATGGCTTGCTGGAGGGATGGATGGATCGATGGGTGGCTGGATGGATGGCTGGATGGATGGCTGGATGGATTGCTGGCTGGAGGAATGGATGGATTAATGGATGGCTGGACGGATGGCTGGATGGATGGAAGGCTGGATGGACGGCTGGCTGGAGGGATGGATGGGTGGATGGATGGCTGGACGGCTGGCTGGATGGATGGCTGGCTGGAGGGATGGATGGATGGATGGATGGATGGCTGGATGGATGGCTGGAAGGATGGATGGCTGGATGGATGGCTGGCTGGAGGGATGGATGGATGGATGGCTGGATGGATGGCTGGACGGATGGATGGCTGGATGGATGGCTGGATGGAGGGATGGATGGATGGATGGATGGCTGGATGGATGGCTGGAAGGATGGATGGCTGGATGGATGGCGGGCTGGAGTGATGGATTGAAGGATGGATGGCTGGACGGCTGGCTGGATGGATGGCTGGCTGGAGGGATGGATGGATGGATGGATGGATGGCTGGATGGGTGTCTGGAAGGATGGATGGCTGGATGGATGGCTGGCTGGAGGGATGGATGGATGGATGGCTGGATGGATGGCTGGACGGATGGATGGCTGGATGGATGGCTGGATCGAGGGTTGGATGGATGGATGGCTGGATGGTTGGCTGGATGGATGGATGGCTGGATGGATGGCTGGCTGGATGACTGGGTGGATGGATGGATGGCTGGATGTATGGCTGGTTGGATGGATGGCTGGATGTATGGCTGAATGGATGGCTGGATGGATGGATGGCTGGATAGATAGCTGGCTGGAGGGATGGATGGATGGATGGATGACTGGATGGATGGCTGGATAGATGGATGGCTGGATGGATGGCTGGCTGGAGGGATGGATTGATGGATGAATGGCTGGATGGGTTGCTGGATGGATGGATGGCTGGATGGATGGCTGGCTGGAGGGATGGATGGATGGACGGATGGCTGGATGGAGGGATGGCTGGATGGTTGGCTGGCTGGATGGCTTGACCGTTGGATGGTTGGATGGATGGCTGGCTGGATGGATGGCTGGCTGGATGGATAGCTGGCTGGAGGGATGGATGGATGGATGGATGGATGGTTGGATGGACGGCTGGATGGATGGATGGCTGGATGGATGGCTGGCTGGAGGGATGGATTGTTGGATGGATGGCTGGATGGATGGCTGGATGGATGGATGGCTGGATGGATGGCTGGCTGGAGGGATGCATGGATGGCTGGATGGAGGGATGGCTGGATGTAGGGTTGGCTGGATGGTTGGCTGGTTGGAGGGATGGATGGATGGATGGATGGCTGGATGGATGGCTGGCTGGAGGGATGGACGGGTGGCTGGATGGACGGCTGGATGGATGGATGGCTGGATGGATGGCTGGCTGGAGGGATGGATTGATGGATGGATGGCTGGATGGATGGCTGGATGGATGGCTCGATGGATGGCTGGCTGGAGGGATGGACAGATGGATGGCTGGATGGAGGTGTGGCTGGATGGTTGGATGGCTGGAGGGATGGATGGATGGATGGATGGATGGCTGGCTGGAGGGATGCATGGATGGTTGGATGGCTGGATGGACGGCTGGTTTGGATGGATGGCTGGATGGACGCCTGGCTGGAGGAATGGATTGATGGATGGATGGCTGGATGGATGGCTGGATGGATGGATGGCTGGATGGATGGCTGGCTGGAGAGATGGATTGATGGGTGGATGGCTGGATGGAGGGATGGCTGGATGGTTGGCTGGCTGGATGGATGGATGGATCGCTGGATGGATGGCTGAATGGATGGCTGGATGGATGGATGGCTGGATAGATAGCTGGCTGGAGGGATGGATGGCTGGATGGATGGCTGGATGGATTGCTGGCTGGAGGAATGGATGGATTAATGTATGGCTGGACGGATGGCTGGATAGATGGAAGGCTGGATGGACGGGTGGCCGGAGGGATGGATGGATGGCTGAATGGATGGCTAGATCGATGGATGGCTGGATGGTTGGCTGGCTGGAGGGATGGAGTCATGGATGGATGGCTGGATGGATGGCTGGATGGAAGGAAGGCTGGATGCAAGGCTGGCTGGAGAGATGGATTGATGGATGGATGGCTGGACGGCTGGCTGGATGGATGGCTGGCTGGAGGGATGGATGGATGGATAGATGGCTGGATGGATGGCTGGAAGGATGGATGGCTGGATGGATGGCTGGCTGGAGGGATGGATGGATGGATGGCTGGATTGATGGCTGGACGGATGGATGGCTTGATGGATGGCTGGCTGGAGGGATGGATGGATGGATGGCTGGATGGACGGCTGGATGGATGGCTGGATGGATGGCTGGCTGGAGGAATGGATGGATGGATGGATGTCTGGATGGATGGCTGGATGGATGGATGGCTGAATGGATGGCTGGATTGATGGATGGCTGGATGGATGGATGGCTGGAGGGATGGATGGATGGATGGGTGGCTGGAATGATGGCTGGATGGATGGATGTACGGATGGATGGCTGGCTGGAGGGATGGATGGATGGATGGATGAATGGATGGATGGCTGGATGGATGGATGGCTGGACGGATGGCTGGCTGGAGGGATGGATGGATGGATGGATGGCTGGATGGATAGCTGGATGGATGGATGGCTGGATAGATGGCTTGTTGGAGGGATGGATGGATCGATGGGTTGCTGGATGGATGGCTGGATGGATGGCGGGATGGATTGCTGGCTGGAGGAATGGATGGATTAATGGATGGCTGGACGGATGGCTGGATGGATGGAAGGCTGGATGGACGGCTGGCTGGAGGGATGGATGGATGGATGGATGGCTGGCTGGAGGGATGGAGTCATGGATGGATGGCTGGATGGATGGCTGGATGAAGGATGGCTGGATGGATGGCGGGCTGGAGTGATGGATTGATGGATGGATGGCTGGACGGCTGGCTGGATGGATGGCTGGCTGGAGGGATGGATGGATGGATGGATGGCTGGATGGATGGCTGGAAGGATGGATGGCTGGATGGATGGCTGGCTGGAGGGATGGATGGATGGATGGATGGCTGGATAGATGGCTGGACGGATGGATGGCTGGATGGATGGCTGGCTGGAGGGATGGATGGATGGATGGCTGGATGGATGGCTTGATGGATGGCTGGATGGATGGACGGCTGGATGGATGGCTGGGTGGAGGAATGGGTGGATGGATGAATGGCTGGATGGATGGCTGGATGGATGGATGGCTGGATGTATGGATGAATGGATAGCTGGATGGATGGATGGCTGCATAGATAGCTGGCTGGAGGGATGGATGGATGGCTGGATGGATGGCTGAATAGATGGATGGCTGGATGGATGGCTGGCTGGAGGGATGGATTGATGGATGAATGGCTGGATGGGTTGCTGGATGGATGGATGGCTGGATGGATGGCTGGCTGGAGGGATGGATGGATGGATGGATGGCTGGATGGAGGGAAGGCTGGATGGTTGGCTGGCTGGATGGCTGGACGGTTGGATGGCTGGATGGATGGATGGCTGGAGGGATGGATGGATGGATGTCTGGATGGATGGCTGGATGGATGGATGGCTGGATGGATGGCTGGCTGGAGGAATGGATGGATGGATGGATGGCTGGATTGATGGCTGGATGGATGGATGGCTGGATGGATGGCTGAATGGATGGCTGGATGGATGGATGGCTGGATGGTAGCTGGCTGGAGGGATGGATGGATGGATGGATGGTTGGATGGACGGCTGGATGGATGGATGGCTGGATGGATGGCTGGCTGGAGGGATGGATTGATGGATGGATGGCTGGATGGATGGCTGGATGGATGGATGGCTGGATGGATGGCTGGCTGGAGGGTTGGATGGATGGCTGGATGGAGGGATGGCTGGAAGTAGGGTTGGATGGATGGTTGGCTGGCTGGAGGGATGGATGGATGGATGGATGGCTGGATGGATGGCTGGCTGGAGGGATGGATGGGTGGCTGGATAGACGCCTGGATGGATTGATGGCTGGATGGATGGCTGGCTGGAGGGATGGATTGATGGATGGATGGCTGGATGGATGGCTGGATGGATGGATGGCTGAATGGATGGCTGGCTGGAGGGATGGATGGTTGGATGGCTGGATGGAGGTGTGGCTGGATGGTTGGCTGGCTGGAGGGATGGATGGATGGATGGCTGGATGGACGGCTGGTTTGGATGGATGGCTGGATGGACGGTTGGCTGGAGGGATGGATTGATGGATGGATGGCTGGATGGATGGCTGGATGGATGGATGGCTGGATGGATGGCTGGCTGGAGGGATGGATTGATGGGTGGATGGCTGGATGGATGGCTGAAGGGATGGCTGGATCGATGGATGTCTGGAAAGATAACTGGCTGGAGGGATGGATGGATGGATGGATGGCTGGATGGATGGCTGGATGGATGGATGGCTGGATGGATGGCTGGCTGGAGGGATGGATTGATGGATGGATGGCTGGATGGGTTGCTGGATGGATGGATGGCTGGATGGATGGCTGGCTGGAGGGATGGATGGATGGATGGATAGCTGGATGGAGGGATGGCTGGATGGTTGGCTGGCTGCTTGGCTGGACGGTTGGATGACTGGATGGCTGGCTGGCTGGAGGGATGGATGGATGGATGGCTGGAAGGATGGATGGATGAATGGATGGCTGGATGGATGGCTGGCTGGAGGAATGGATGGATGGATGGATGGTCGGATTGATGGCTGGATGGATGGATGGCTGGATGGATGGCTGAATGGATGGCTGGATGGATGGCTGGCTGGATGGATAGCTGGCTGGAGGGATGGATGGATGGATGGATGGTTGGATGGACGGCTGGATGGATGGATGGCTGGATGGATGGCTGGCTGGAGGGATGGATTGATGGATGGATGGCTGGATGGATGGCTGAATGGATGGATGGCTGGCTGGATGGATGGCTGGATGGATGGCTGGCTGGAGGAATGGATGGCTGGATGGAGGGATGGAGGGATGGCTGGATGTAGGGTTGGCTAGATGGTTGGCTGGCTGGAGGGATGGATGGATGGCTGGATGGATGGCTGGCTGGAGGGATGGATGGATGGCTGGATGGATCGAGGGATGGCTGGATGGTTGGCTGGCTAGAGGGATGGATGGATGGATGGATGGCTGGATGGATGGCTGGCTGGAGGGATGCATGGATGGATGGATTGATGGATGGATGGCTGGATGGATGGCTGGATGGATGGATGACTGGATGGATGGCTGGCTGGTGGGATGAATGGATGGATGGCTGGATCGAGGGATGGCAGGATGGTTGGCTGGCTAGAGGGATGGATGGATGGATGGCTGGATGGATGGCTGGCTGGAGGGATGCATGGATGGATGGATGGCTGGATGGACGGCTGGTTTGGATGGATGGCTGGATGGATGGCTGGCTGGAGGGATGGATGGATGGGTGGATGGCTGGATGGAGGGATGGCTGGATGGTTGGCTGGCTGGCTGGATGGATGGATGGATGGATAGCTGGATGGATGGCTGGATGGAGGGATTGCTGGATGGATGGCTGGCTGGAGGGATGGATGGATGGCTGGATGGATGGCTAGATGGATGGATGGCTTAATGGCTGGCTGGCTGGAGGGATGGATGGCTGGATGGATGGCTGGATGGATGGATGGATGGATGGATGGCTGGCTGGAAGTATGGCTGGATGGATGGCTGGATGGAGAGATGGATGAATGCATGGATGGCTGGATGGATGGCTGGATGGAGGGATGGTTGGATGGATGGCTTGCTGGAGGGATGGATGGATGGATGGTTGGCTGGATTGATGGTTGTATGGCTGGGTGGACGGCTTGCTGGATGGATGGATGGATGGATGGATGGATGGCTGAATGGATGGCTGGATGGATGGATGGCTGGATGAATGGCTGGCTGGAGGGATGGATGGATGGATGGCTGGATGGATGGATGGCTGGATGGATGAATTGCTGGCGGGATGGATGAATGGATGGATGGCTGGATGGATGGCTTAAATGATGGATGGCTGGATGGATGGCTGGATGGTTGGATGGATGGATGGCTGGATGGATGGATGGCTGGATGGATGGATGGCTGGAATGCTGGAAGTCTGGATTGATGGGTGGCTGGCTGGATGGCTGGATGGCTGGATGGCTGGACGGATGGATGGCTGGATGGATGGCTGGCTGGAGGGATGGATGGATGGATGGATGGCTGGATGGATGGCTGGATAGATGGATGGCTGGATGGATGGCTGGCTGGAGGGATGGATTGATGGGTGAATGGCTGGATGGGTTGCTGGATGGATGGATGGCTGGATGGATGGCTGGCTGGAGGAATGGATGGATGGATGGATGGCTGGATGGAGGAATGGCTGGATGGTTGGCTGGCTGGAGGGCTGGACGGTTGGATGGCTGGATGGATGGCTGGCTGGAGGGATGGATGGATGGATGTCTGGATGGATGGCTGGATGGATGGATGGCTGGATGGATGGATGGCTGGATGGATGGCTGGCTGGAGGAATGGATGGATGGATGGATGGCTGGATTGATGGCTGGATGGATGGATGGCTGGATGGATGGCTGAATGGATGGCTGGATGGATGGATGGCTGGATGGATAGCTGGCTGGAGGGATGGATGGATGGATGGACGGTTGGATGGACGGCTGGATGGATGGATGGCTGGATGGATGGCTGGCTGGAGGGAAGGATTGATGGATGGATGGCTGGATGGATGGCTGGATGGATGGATGGCTGGATGGATGGCTGGCTGGAGGGATGGATGGATGGCTGCATGGAGGGATGGCTGGATGTAGGGTTGGCTGGATGGTTGACTGGCTGGAGGGATGGATGGATGGATTGATGGCTGGATGGATGGCTGGCTGGAGGGATGGATGGGTGGCTGGATGGACGGCTGGATGGATGGATGGCTGGATGGATGGCTGGCTGGAGGGATGGATTGATGGATGGATGGCTGGATGGATGGCTGGATGGATGGATGGCTGGCTGGATGGCTGGCTGGAGGGATGGATGGCTGGATGAAGGTGTGGCTGGATGGTTGGCTGGCTGGAGGGATAGATGGATGGATGGATGGATGGCTGGCTGGAGGGATGCATGGATGGATGGATGGCTGGATGGACGGCTGGTTTGGATGGATGGCTGGATGGACGGCTGGCTGGAGGGATGGATTGATGGATGGATGGCTGGATGGATGGCTGGATGGATGGATGGCTGGGTGGATGGCTGGCTGGAGGGATGGATTGATGGGTGGATGGCTGGATGGAGGAATGGCTGGATGGTTGGCTGGCTGGATGGATGGATGGATGGCTGGATGGATGGCTCAATGGATGGCTGGATGGCTGGATGGCTGGAAAGATAGCTGGCTGGAGGGATGGATGGATGGATGGATGGATGGATGGCTGGATGGATGGATGGCTGGATGGATGGCTGGCTGGAGGGATGGATTGATGGATGGATGGCTGGATGGGTTGCTGGATGGATGGATGGCTGGATGGATGGCTGGCTGGAGGGATGGATGGATGGATGGATGGCTGGATGGAGGGATGGCTGGATGGTTGTCTGGCTGGTTGGCTGGACGGTTGGATGGCTGGATGGATGGCTGGCTGGAGGGATGGATGGATGGATGGCTGGAAGGATGGCTGGATGAATGGATGGCTGGATGGATGGCTGGCTGGAGGAATGGATTGATGGATGGATGGCTGGATGGATGGCTGGATGGAGGGATGGATTGATGGATGGATGGCTGGATGGATGGCTGGATGGATGGATGGCTGGATGGATGGCTGGCTGGAGGGATGGATGGATGGCTGGATGGAGGGATGGATGGATGGATGGCTGGATGGATGGCTGGATGGATGAATGGCTGGATGGATGGCTGGCTGGAGGAATGGGTGGATGGATGAATGGCTGGATGGATGGCTGGATGGATGGATGGCTGGATGTATGGCTGAATGGATAGCTGGATGGACGGATGGCTGGATAGATAGCTGGCTGGAGGGATGGATGGATGGATGGATGGCTGGATGGATGGCTGGATAGATGGATGGCTGGATGGATGGCTGGCTGGAGGGATGGATTGATGGATGAATGGCTGGATGGGTTGCTGGATGGATGGATGGCTGGATGGATGGCTGGCTGGAGGGATGGATGGATGGATGGATGGCTGGATGGAGGGATGGCTGGATGGTTGGCTGGCTGGAAGGCTGGACGGTTGGATGGCGGGATGGATGGCTGGCTGGAGGGATGGATGGTTGGATGTCTGGATGGATGGCTGGATGGATGGATGGCTGGATGGATGGCTGGCTGGAGGAATGGATGGAAGGATGGATGGCTGGATTGATGGCTGGATAGATGGATGGCTGGATGGATGGCTGAAAGAATGGCTGGATGGATGGTTGGCTGGATGGATAGCTGGCTGGAGGGATCAATGGATGGATGGATGGTTGGATGGACGGCTGGATGGATGGATGGCTGGATGGATGGCTGGCTGGACGGATGGATTGAAGGATGGATGGCTGGATGGATGGCTGGATGGATGGATGGCTGGATGGATGGCTGGCTGGAGGGATGGATGGATGGCTGGATGGAGGGATGGCTGGATGTAGGGTTGGCTGGATGGTTGGCTGGCTGGAGGGATGGATGGATGGATGGCTGGATGGATGGCTGGCTGGAGGGATGGATGGGTGGCTGGATGGACGGCTGGATGGATGGATGGCTGGATGGATGTCTGGCTGGAGGGATGGATTGATGGATGGATGGCTGGATGGATGGCTGGATGGATGGATGGCTGGATGGATGGCTGGCTGGTGGGATGAATGGATGGATGGCTGGATGGAGGGATGGCTGGATGGTTGGCTGGCTAGAGGGATGGATGGATGGATGGATGGCTGGATGGATGGCTGGCTGGAGGGATGCATGGATGGATGGATGGCTGGATGGACGGCTGGTTTGGATGGATGGCTGGATGGATGGCTGGATGGAGGGATGGATGGATGGATGGCTGGATGGATGGCTGGATGGATGAATGGCTGGATGGATGGCTGGCTGGAGGAATGGGTGGATGGATGAATGGCTGGATGGATGGCTGGATGGATGGATGGCTGGATGTATGGCTGAATGGATAGCTGGATGGACGGATGGCTGGATAGATAGCTGGCTGGAGGGATGGATGGATGGATGGATGGCTGGATGGATGGCTGGATAGATGGATGGCTGGATGGATGGCTGGCTGGAGGGATGGATTGATGGATGAATGTCTGGATGGGTTGCTGGATGGATGGATGGCTGGATGGATGGCTGGCTGGAGTGATGGATGGATGGATGGATGGCTGGATGGAGGGATGGCTGGATGGTTGGCTGGCTGGAAGGCTGGACGGTTGGATGGCTGGATGGATGGCTGGCTGGAGGGATGGATGGTTGGATGTCTGGATGGATGGCTGGATGGATGGATGGCTGGATGGATGGCTGGCTGGAGGAATGGATGGAAGGATGGATGGCTGGATTGATGGCTGGATAGATGGATGGCTGGATGGATGGCTGAATGGATGGCTGGATGGAAGGTTGGCTGGATGGATAGCTGGCTGGAGGGATCGATGGATGGATGGATGGTTGGATGGACGGCTGGATGGATGGATGGCTGGATGGATGGCTGGCTGGAGGGATGGATTGATGGATGGATGGCTGGATGGATGGCTGGATGGATGGATGGCTGGATGGATGGCTGGCTGGAGGGATGGATGGATGGCTGGATGGAGGGATGGCTGGATGTAGGGTTGGCTGGATGGTTGGCTGGAGGGATGGATGGATGGATGGCTGGATGGCTGGCTGGCTGGAGGGATGGATGGGTGGCTGGATGGACGGCTGGATGGATGGATGGCTGGATGGATGGCTGGCTGGAGGGATGGATTGATGGATGGATGGCTGGATGGATGGCTGGATGGATGGATGGCTGGATGGATGGCTGGCTGGTGGGATGAATGGATGGATGGCTGGATGGAGGGATGGCTGGATGGTTGGCTGGCTAGAGGGATGGATGGATGGATGGATGGCTGGATGGATGGCTGGCTGGATGGATGCATGGATGGATGGATGGCTGGATGGACGGCTGGTTTGGAAGGATGGCTGGATGGATGGCTGGCTGGAGGGATGGATGGATGGGTGGATGGCTGGATGGAGGGATGGCTGGATGGTTGGCTGGCTGGATGGATGGATGGATGGATGGATAGCAGGATGGATGGCTGGATGGAGGGATTGCTGGATGGATGGCTGGCTGGAGGGATGGCTGGATGGCTGGATGGATGGCTGGATGGATGGATGGCTTAATGGCTGGCTGGCTGGAGGGATGGATGGCTGGATGGATAGCTGGATGGATGGATGGATGGATGGATGGCTGGCTGGAGGTATGGCTGGATGGATGGCTGGATGGAGAGATGGATGAATGCATGGATGGCTGGATGGATGGCTGGATGGAGGGATGGTTGGATGGATGGCTTGCTGGAGGGATGGATGGATGGATGGTTGGCTGGATTGATGGCTGTATGGCTGGGTGGACGGCTTGCTGGAGGGATGGATGGATGGATGGATGGATGGCTGAATGGATGGCTGGATGGATGGATGGCTGGTTGAATGGCTGGCTGGAACGATGGATGGATGGATGGCTGGATGGATGGATGGCTGGATGGATGAATCGCTGGCGGGATGGATGAATGGATGGATGGCTGGATGGATGGCTTAAATTATGGATGGCTGGATGGATGGCTGGATGGTTGGATGGATGGATGGCTGGATGGATGGATGGCTGGATGGATGGATGGCTGGATGGCTGGAAGTCTGGATTGATGGGTGGCTGGCTGGATGGCTGGATGGCTGGATGGCTGGACGGATGGATGGCTGGATGGATGGCTGGCTGGAGGGATGGATGGATGGTTGACTGGATGGGTGGCTGGATGGATGGATGGCTGGATGGATGGCTGGCTGGAGGAATGGGTGGATGGATGAATGGCTGGATGGATGGCTGAATGGATGGATGGCTGGATAGATAGCTGGCTGAAGGGATGGATGGATGGATGGATGGCTGGATGGATGGCTGGATAGATGGATGGCTGGATGGATGGCTGGCTGGAGGGATGGATTGATGGATGAATGGCTGGATGGATTGCTGGATGGATGGATGGCTGGATGGATGGCTGGCTGGAGGAATGGATGGAAGGATGGATGGCTGGATGGAGGGATGGCTGGATGGTTTGCTGGCTGGAAGGCTGGACGGTTGGATGGCTGGATGGATGGCTGGCTGGAGGGATGGATGGATGGATGGATGGATGGATGGCTGGATGGATGGATGGCTGGATGGATGGCTGGCTGGAGGAATGGATGGATGGATGGATGGCTGGATTGATGGCTGGATGGATGGATGGCTGGATGGATGGCTGAAAGAATGGCTGGATGGATGGATGGCTGGATGGATAGCTGGCTGGAGGGATGGATGGATGGATGGACGGTTGGATGGACGGCTGGATGGATGGATGGCTGGATGGATGGCTGGCTGGAGGGAAGGATTGATGGATGGATGGCTGGATGGATGGCTGGATGGATGGATGGTTGGATGGATGGCTGGCTGGAGGGATGGATGGATGGCTGCATGGAGGGATGGCTGGATGTAGGGTTGGCTGGATGGTTGACTGGCTGGAGGGATGGATGGATGGATTGATGGCTGGATGGATGGCTGGCTGGAGGGATGGTTGGGTGGCTGGATGGACGGCTGGATGGATGGATGGCTGGATGGATGGCTGGCTGGAGGGATGGATTGATGGATGGATGGCTGGATGGATGGCTGGATGGATGGATGGCTGGCTGGATGGCTGGCTGGAGGGATGGATGGCTGGATGAAGGTGTGGCTGGATGGTTGGCTGGCTGGAGGGATAGATGGATGGATGGCTGGCTGGAGGGATGCATGGATGGATGGATGGCTGGATGGACGGCTGGTTTGGATGGATGCCTGGATGGACGGCTGGCTGGAGGGATGGATTGATGGATGGATGGCTGGATGGATGGCTGGATGGATGGATGGCTGGGTGGATGGCTGGCTGGAGGGATGGATTGATGGGTGGATGGCTGGATGGAGGGATGGCTGGATGGTTGGCTGGCTGGATGGATGGATGGATGGCTGGATGGATGGCTGAATGGATGGCTGGATGGCTGGAAAGATAGCTGGCTGGAGGGATGGATGGATGGATGGATGGATGGATGGCTGGATGGATGGATGGCTGGATGGATGGCTAGCTGGAGGGATGGATTGATGGATGGATGGCTGGATGGGTTGCTGGATGGATGGATGGCTGGATGGATGGCTGGCTGGAGGGATGGATGGATGGATGGATGGCTGGATGGAGGGATGGCTGGATGGTTGTCTGGCTGGTTGGCTGGACGGTTGGATGGCTGGATGGATGGCTGGCTGGAGGGATGGATGGATGGATGGCTGGAAGGATGGCTGGATGAATGGATGGCTGGATGGATGGCTGGCTGGAGGAATGGATTGATGGATGGATGGCTGGATGGATGGCTGGATGGAGGGATGGATTGATGGATGGATGGCTGGATGGATGGCTGGATGGATGGATGGCTGGATGGATGGCTGGCTGGAGGGATGGATGGATGGCTGGATGGAGGGATGCATGGATGGATGGCTGGATGGATGGCTGGATGGATGAATGGCTGGATGGATGGCTGGCTGGAGGAATGGGTGGATGGATGAATGGCTGGATGGATGGCTGGATGGATGGATGGCTGGATGTATGGCTGAATGGATAGCTGGATGGACGGATGGCTGGATAGATAGCTGGCTGGAGGGATGGATGGATGGATGGATGGCTGGATGGATGGCTGGATAGATGGATGGATGGATGGATGGATGGATGGATGGATGGATGGATGGATGGATGGATGGATTGATGGATGGATGGATGGATGGGTGGCTGGAGGGATGGATGGAAGGCTGGCTGGAGGGATGGATGGATGGATGGATGGATGGATGGATGGATGGATGGATGGATGGATGGATGGATGGATTGATGGATGGATGGATGGATGGGTGGCTGGAGGGATGGATGGAAGGCTGGCTGGAGGGATGGATGGATGGATGGCTGGATGGATGGCTGGATAGATGGATGGCTGGATGGATGGCTGGCTGGAGGGATGGATGGATGCATGGGTGGCTGGATGGATGGCTGGTTGGATGGATTTCCGGATGGATGGCTGTCTGGAGAGATGGCTGGATGGATGGATGGCTGGATGGATGGCTGGCTGGAGGGATGGATGGATGGATGGATGGCTGGATGGATGGCTGGATGGATGGATGTCTGGATGGATGGCTTGCTGGAGGGATGGATGGGTGGCTGGATGGATGGCTGGATGGATGGCTGGATGGATTGCTGGCTGGAGGAATGGATGGATTAATGGATGGCTGGACGGATGGCTGGATGGATGGAAGGCTGGGTGGATGGCTGGCTGGAGTAATGGATGGATGGATGGCTGAATGGATGGCTAGATCGATGGATGGCTGGATGGATGGCTGGCTGGAGGGATGGAGTCATGGATGGATGGCTGGATGGATGGCTGGATGGAAGGATGGCTGGATGCATGGCTGGCTGGAGGGATGGATTGAATGATGGATGGCTGGATGGCTGGCTGGATGGATGGCTGGCTGGAGCGATGGATGGATGGATGGATGGCAGGATGGATGGCTGGAAGGATGGATGGCTGGATGGATGGCTAGCTGGAGGGATGGATGGTTGGATGGAAGGCTGGATGGATGGATGGACGAATGGATGGCTGGATGGATGGCTGGCTGGAGGGATGGATGGATGGAGGGATGGATGGATGGATGGATGGCTGAATGGATGGCTAGATCGATGGATGGCTGTAGGAATGGATGGATGGATGGATGGATGGATGGCTGGATGGATTGATGGCTGGATGGATGGCTGAATGGATGGCTGGATGGATGGATGGCTGGGTGGATAGCTGGCTGGAGGGATGGATGGATGGATGGATGGCTGGATGGATTGCTGGATGGATGGGTGGATGGTTGGATGGAGGGATGGCGGGTTGGTTGGCTGGCTGAATGGATGGATGGATGGCTGGATGGATGGCTGGATGGAGGGATTGCTGGATGGATGGCTGGCTGGAGGGATGGACGGATGGCTGGATGGATGGCTTGATGGATGGATGGCTTAATGGCTGGCTGGCTGGAGAGATGGATGGCTGGATGGATGGCTGAATGGATGGATGGATGGATGGATGTCTGGCTGGAGGTATGGATGGTTGGATGATTGGCTGGATGGATGGCTGGATGGAGAGATGGATGAAAGCATGGATGGCTGGATGGATGGCTGGATGGAGGGATGGCTGGATGGATAGCTTGCTGGAGGGATGGATGGATGGATGGATGGCTGGATGGAGGAATGGCTGGATGGATGGCTGGCTGGAGGGATGGATGGATGGATGGATGGCTGGATGGATGGCTGGATGGATGGATTGCTGGATGGACGAATGGCTGGAGGGATGGATGGATGGATGGAAGGCTGAATGGATGGATGGACGAATGGATGGCTGGGTGGATGGCTGGCTGGAGGGATGGATGGATGGAGGGATGGATGGATGGATGGATGGCTGAATGGATGGCTAGATCGATGGATGGCTGTAGGAATGGATGGATGGATGGATGGATGGATGGCTGGATGGATTGATGGCTGGATGGATGGCTGAATGGATGGCTGGATGGATGGATGGCTGGGTGGATAGCTGGCTGCAGGGATGGATGGATGGATGGATGGCTGGATGGATTGCTGGATGGATGGGTGGATGGTTGGATGGAGGGATGGCTGGATGGTTGGCTGGCTGGATGGATGGATGGATGGCTGGATGGATGGCTGGATGGAGGGATTGCTGGATGGACGGCTGGCTGGAGGGATGGACGGATGGCTGGATGGATGGCTGGATGGATGGATGGCTTAATGGCTGGCTGGCTGGAGAGATGGATGGCTGGATGGATGGCTGGATGGATGGATGGATGGATGGATGTCTGGCTGGAGGTATGGATGGTTGGATGATTGGCTGGATGGATGGCTGGATGGAGAGATGGATGAATGCATGGATGGCTGGATGGATGGCTGAATGGAGGGATGGCTGGATGGATAGCTTGCTGGAGGGATGGATGGATGGATGGTTGGCTGGATTGATGGCTGGATGGCTGGATGGCTGGATGGATGGCTTGCTGGAGGAATGGATGGATGGATGGATGGATGGCTGGATGGATGGCTGGATGGATGGATGGCTGGATGAATGGCTGGCTGGAGGAATGGATGGATGGCTGGATGGATGGCTGGATGGATGGATGGCTGGATGGATGGCTCGCTGGCGGGATGGATGGATGGATGGATGGCTGGATGGATGGCTTAATGGATGGATGGCTGGATGGATGGCTGGATGGTTGGATGGATGGATGGCTGGATGGATGGATGGCTGGTGGATGGATGGCTGGATGGCTGGAAGTCTGGATGGATGGCTGGATGGATGGCTGGATGGATGGACGGATGGATGGAGGGATGGCTGGATGGATGGCTGGATGGAAGGATGGATGGCTGTCTGGATGCATGTCTGGATGGAGGAATGGCTGGATGGATGGATGGCTGGAGGGATGGATGGATGGATGGATGGCTGGATGGATGGCTGGATGGATGGATTGCTGGATGGACGAATGGCTGGAGGGATGGATGGATGGATGGCTGGATGGATGGCTGGCTGGAGGGATGGATGGATGGATGGAAGGATGGCTGTATGGATGGCTGGATGGATGGATGGCTGGATGGAAGGCTGGCTGGAGTGATGGATGCTTGGATGGTTGGATGGATGGCTAGTTGGATTGATGGCTGGATGGATGGCTGGCTGGAGGGATGGAAGGATGGATGGATAGCTGGATGGATGTCTGGATGGATGGCTGGATGTCTGGATGGCTGGCTGGATGGATGGATGACTGGTTGGCTGGATGTATGGATGGATGGCTGGATGGATGGTTGGATGGATGGATGGATGGATGGATGGCTGGATGGATGGATGGATGGATGGCTGGATGGATGGCTGGATGGATGGCTGGATGGATGGATGGATGGATGGATGGATGGATGGATGGCTGGCTGGAGGGATGGATGGAAGGCTGGCTGGAGGGATGGATGGATGGATGGCAGGATGGATGGCTTGTTAGATGGATGGCTGGATGGATGGCTGGCTGGATGGATGGCTGGATGGATGGATGGATGGATGGATGAATGGATGAATGGATGGATGGATGGATGGATGGATGGATGGATGGATGTATGGATGGCTGGCTGGCTGGAGGGATGGATGGAAGGCTGGCTGGAGGGATGGATGGATGGATGGCTGGATGGATGGCTGGATAGATGGATGGCTGGAAGGATGGCTGGCTGGAGGGATGGATTGATGCTTGGGTGGCTGGATGGATGGCTGGATGGATGGATTTCCGGATGGATGGCTGTCTGGAGAGATGGCTGGATGGATGGATGGCTGGATGGATGGCTGGCTGGAGGGATGGATGGATGGATGGCTGGAAGGATGACTGGATGAATGGATGGCTGGATGGATGGCTGGCTGGAGGAATGGATGGATGGATGGCTGGATTGATGGCTGGATGGATGGATGGCTGGATGGATGGCTGAATGGATGGCTGGATGGATGGATGGCTGGATGAATAGCTGGCTGGAGGGATGGATGGATGGATGGATGGTGGATGGACGGCTGGATGGATGGATGGCTGGATGGATGGCTGGTTGGAGGGATGGATTGATGGATGGATGGCTGGATGGATGGCTGGATGGATGGATGGCTGGATAGATGGCTGGCTGGAGGGATGGATGGATGGCTGGATGGAGGGATGGAGGGATGGCTGGATGTAGGGTTGGCTAGTTGGTTGGCTGGCTGGAGGGATGGATGGATGGCTGGATGGATGGCTGGCTGGAGGGATGGATGGATGGCTGGATGGACGGCTGGATGGATGGATGGCTGGATGGATGGCTGGCTGGAGGGATGGATTGATGGATGGATGGCTGGATGGATGGCTGGATGGATGGATGGCTGGATGGATGGCTGGCTGGAGGGATGGATGGATGGATGGCTGAATGGAGGGATGGCTGGATGGTTGGCTGGCTAGAGGGAGGGATGGATGAATGGATGGCTGGATGGATGGCTGGCTGGAGGGATGCATGGATGGATGGATGGCTGGATGGACGGCTGGTTTGGATGGATGGCTGGATGGATGGCTGGCTGGAGGGATGGGTTGATGGATGGATGACTGGTTGGATGGCTGGATGGATGGATTGCTGGATGGATGGCTGACTGGAGGGATGGATGGATGCGTGGATGGCTGGATGGAGGGATGGCTGGATGGTTGGCTGGATGGATGGATGGATGGATGGATGGCTGGATGGATGGCTGGATGGAGGGATTGCTGGATGGATGGCTGGCTGGAGCGATGGATGGATGGCTGGATGGATGGATGGCTTAATGGCTGGCTGGCTGGAGGGATGGATGGCTGGATGGATGGCTGGTTGGATGGATGGCTGGCTGGCTGGAGGTATGGATGGATGGATGATTGGCTGGATGGATGGCTGGATGGAGAGATGGATGAATGCATGGATGGCTGGATGGATGGCAGGATGGAGGGATGGCTGGATGGATGGCTTGCTGGAGGGATGGATGGATGGATGGTTGGCTGGATTGATGGCTGGATGGCTGGATGGCTGGATGGATGGCTTGCTGGAGGGATGGATGGATGGATGGATGGATGGCTGGATGGATGGCTGGATGGATGGATGGCTGGATGAATGGCTGGCTGGAGGGATGGATGGATGGCTGAATGGATGGCTGGATGGATGGATGGCTGGATGGATGACTCGCTGGATGGATGGCTTAATGGATGAATGGCTGGATGGATGGCTGGATGGTTGGATGGATGGATGGATGGATGGATGGATGGCTGGATGGATGGATGGTTGGATGGCTGGAAGTCTGGATGGATGGATGGCTGGATGGATGGCTGAATGGATGGACGGATGGATGGAGGGATGGCTGGATGGATGGCTGGCTGGAGGGATGGATGTATGGCTGGATGGATGTCTGGATGGAGGAATGGCTGGATGGATGGCTGGCTGGAGAGATGGATCGATGGATGGATGGCTGGATGGATGGCTGGATGGATGGATGGCTGGACGGACGATTGGCTCGAGGGATGTATGGGTGGATGGCTGGATGGATGGCTGGCTGGAGGGAAGGATGGATGGATGGATGGCTGTATGGATGGCTGGATGGAAAGATGGCTGGATGGATGGCTGGCTGGAGTGATGGATGCGTGGATGGTTGGATGGATGGCTAGTGGGATTGATGGCTGGATGGATGGCTGGCTGGAGGGATGGAAGGATGGATGGATGGCTGGATGAATGGCTGGATGGATGGCTCGATGTCTTGATGGCTGGCTGGATGGATGGATGACCGGTTGGCTGGATGTATGGATGGATGGCTGGATGGATGGCTGGCTGGATGGATGGATGGATGGCTGGATGGATGGCTGGATGGATGGATGGATGGATGGATGGATGGATGGATGGATGGATGGATGGATGGATGGATGGCTGGAGGGATGGATGGAAGGCTGGCTGGAGGGATGGATGGATGGATGGCTGGATGGATGGCTGGATAGATGGATGGCTGGATGGATGGCTGGCTGGAGGGATGGATGGATGCATGGCTGGCTGGATGGATGGCTGGATGGATGGATTTCCGGATGGATGGCTGCCTGGAGAGATGGCTGGATGGATGGATGGCTGGATGGATGGCTGGCTGGAGTGATGGATGCGTGGATGGTTGGATGGATGGCTAGTTGGATTGATGGCTGGATGGATGGCTGGCTGGAGGGATGGAAGGATGGATGGATGGCTGGATGGATGGCTGGATGGATGGCTGGATGTCTGGATGGCTGGCTGGATGGATGGATGACTGGTTGGCTGGATGTATGGATGGATGGCTGGATGGATGGTTGGATGGATGGATGGATGGATGGATGGCTGGATGGATGGATGGATGGATGGCTGGATGGATGGCTGGATGGATGGCTGGATGGATGGATGGATGGATGGATGGATGGATGGATGGATGGATGGATGGATGGATGGCTGGCTGGAGGGATGGATGGAAGGCTGGCTGGAGGGATGGATGGATGGATGGCTGGATGGGTGGCTGGTTAGATGGATGGCTGGATGGATGGCTGGCTGGAGGGATGGATTGATGGATGGGTGGCTGGATGGATGGCTGGATGGATGGATGGATGGATGGATGGATGGATGGATGGATGGATGGATGGATGGATGGATGGCTGGCTGGCTGGAGGGATGGATGGAAGGCTGGCTGGAGGGAAGGATGGATATATGGCTGGATGGATGGCTGGATAGATGGATGGCTGGATGGATGGCTGGCTGGAGGGATGGATGGATGCATGGGTGGCTGGATGGATGGCTGGATGGATGGATTTCCGGATGGATGGCTGTCTGGAGAGATGGCTGGATGGATGGATGGCTGGATGGATGGCTGGCTGGAGGAATGGATGGATGGATGGCTGGAAGGATGACTGGATGAATGGATGGCTGGATGGATGGCTGGCTGGAGGAATGGATGGATGGATGGCTGGATTGATGGCTGGATGGATGGATGGCTGGATGGATGGCTGAATGGATGGCTGGATGGATGGCTGGCTGGATGGATAGCTGGCTGGAGGGATGGATGGATGGATGGATGGTTGGATGGACGGCTGGATGGATGGATGGCTGGATGGAGGGATGGCTGGATGGCTGGCTTGCTGGAGGGATGGATGGATGGATGGTTGGCTGGATTGATGGCTGGATGGCTGGATGGCTGGATGGATGGCTTGCTGGAGGAATGGATGGATGGATGGATGGATGGCTGGATGGATGGCTGGATGGATAGATGGCAGGATGAATGGCTGGCTGGAGGGATGGATGGATGGCTGAATGGATGGCTGGATGGATGGATGGCTGGATGGATGCCTCGCTGGATGGATGGCTTAATGGATGGATGGCTGGATGGATGGCTGGATGGTTGGATGGATGGATGGATGGATGGATGGATGGATGGCTGGATGGATGGATGGCTGGATGGCTGGAAGTCTGGATGGATGGATGGCTGGATGGATGGCTGGATGGATGGACGGATGGATGGAGGGATGGCTGGATGGATGGCTGGCTGGAGGGATGGATGGATGGCTGGATGGATGTCTGGATGGAGGAATGGCTGGATGGATGGCTGGCTGGAGAGATGGGTCGATGGATGGATGGCTGGATGGATGGCTGGATGGATGGCTGGCTGGATGGACGATTGGCTGGAGGGATGTATGGATGGATGGCTGGATGGATGGCTGGCTGGAGGGAAGGATGGATGGATGAATGGATGGCTGTATGGATGGCTGGATGGATGGATGGCTGGATGGATGACTCGATGGATGGATGGCTTAAAGTATGGATGGCTGGATGGATGGCTGGATGGTTTAATGGATGGATGGATGGATGGATGGATGGCTGGATGGATGGATGGCTGGATGGCTGGAAGTCTGGATGGAAGGATGGCTGGATGGATGGATGGCTGGATGGACGGCTGGATGGATGGATGGCTGGATGAATGGCTGGCTGGAGGGATGGATTGATGGATGGATGGCTGGATGGATGGCTGGATGGATGGATGGCTGGATGGATGGCTGGCTGGAGGGATGGATGGATGGATGGCTGGATGGAGGGATGTCTGGATGGTTGGCTGGCTAGAGGTAGGGATGGATGAATGGATGGCTGGATGGATGGCTGGCTGGAGGGATGCATGGATGGATGGATGGCTGGATGGACGGCTGGTTTGGATGGATGGCTGGATGGATGGCTGGCTGGAGGGATTGATTGATGGATGGATGACTGGTTGGATGGCTGGATGGATGGATTGCTGGATGGATAGCTGGCTGGAGGGATGGATGGATGGGTGGATGGCTGGATGGAGGGATGGCTGGATGGTTGGCTGGCTGGATGGATGGATGGATGGATGGCTGGATGGATGGCTGGATGGAGGGATTGCTGGATGGATGGCTGGCTGGAGCGATGGATGGATGGCTGGATGGATGGCTGGATGGATGGATGGCTTAATGGCTGGCTGGCTGGAGGGATGGATGGCTGGATGGATGGCTTGATGGATGGATGGGTGGATGGCTGATTGGAGGTATGGATGGATGGATGATTGGCTGGATGAATGGCTGGATGGAGAGATGGATGAATGCATGGATGGCTGGATGGATGGCTGGATGGAGGGATGGCTGGATGGATGGCTTGCTGGAGGGATGGATGGATGGATGGTTGGCTGGATTGATGGCTGGATGGCTGGATGGATGGCTTGCTGGAGGGATGGATGGATGAATGGATGGATGGCTGGATGGATGGCTGGATGCATGGATGGCTGGATGAATGGCTGGCTGGAGGGATGGATGGATGGCTGAATGGATGGCTGGATGGATGGATGGCTGGATGGATGACTCGCTGGATGGATGGCTTAATGGATGGATGGCTGGATGGATGGCTGGATGGTTGGATGGATGGATGGATGGATGGATGGATGGATGGATGGCTGGATGGCTGGAAGTCTGGATGGATGGATGGCTGGATGGTTGGCTGGATGGATGGATGGACGGATGGATGGAGGGATGGCTGGATGGATGGCTGGCTGGAGGGATGGATGGATGGCTGGATGGATGTCTGGATGGAGAAATGGCTGGATGGATGGCTGGCTGGAGAGATGGATCGATGGATGGATGGCTGGATGGATGGCTGGATGGATGGATGGCTGGATGGACGATTGGCTGGAGGGATGTATGGATGGATGGCTGGATGGATGGCTGGCTGGAGGGAAGGATGGATGGATGGATGGATGGCTGTATGGATGGCTGGATGGATAGATGGCTGGATGGATGGCTGGCTGGAGTGATGGATGCGTGTATGGTTGGATGGATGGCTAGTTGGATTGATGGCTGGATGGATGGCTGGCTGGAGGGATGGAAGGATGGATGGATGGCTGGATGGATGGCTGGATGGATGGCTGGATGTCTTGATGGCTGGCTGGATGGATGGATGACTGGTTGGCTGGATGTATGGATGGATGGCTGGATGGATGGCTGGATGGATGGATGGATGAATGGATGGATGGCTGGATGGATGGATGGATGGATGGATGGCTGGATGGATGGCTGGATGGATGGCTGGCTGGATGGATGGATGGATGGATGGATGGATGGATGGATGGATGGATGGCTGGCTGGCTGGAGGGATGGATGGAAGGCTGGCAGGAGGGATGGATGAATCGATGGCTGGATGGATGGCTGGATAGATGGATGGCTGGATGGATGGCTGGCTGGAGGGATGGATGGATGCATGGGTGGCTGGATGGATGGCTGGATGGATGGATTTCCGGATGGATGGCTGTCTGGAGAGATGGCTGGATGGATGGATGGCTGGATGGATGGCTGGCTGGAGGGATGGATGGATGGATGGATGGCTGGATGGATGGCTGGATGGATGGATGTCTGGATGGATGGCTTGCTGGAGGGATGGATGGGTGGCTGGATGGATGGCTGGATGGATGGCTGGATGGATTGCTGGCTGGAGGAATGGATGGATCAATGGATGGCTGGACGGATGGCTGGATGGATGGAAGGCTGGGTGGATGGCTGGCTGGAGTAATGGATGGATGGATGGCTGAATGGATGGCTAGATCGATGGATGGCTGGATGGATGGATGGATGGATGGCTGGAGGGATGGATGGAAGGCTGGCTGGAGGGATGGATGGATGGATGGCTGGATGGATGGCTGGATAGATGGATGGCTGGATGGATGGCTGGCTGGAGGGATGGATGGATGCATGGCTGGCTGGATGGATGGCTGGATGGATGGATTTCCGGATGGATGGCTGCCTGGAGAGATGGCTGGATGGATGGATGGCTGGATGGATGGCTGGCTGGAGTGATGGATGCGTGGATGGTTGGATGGATGGCTAGTTGGATTGATGGCTGGATGGATGGCTGGCTGGAGGGATGGAAGGATGGATGGATGGCTGGATGGATGGCTGGATGGATGGCTGGATGTCTGGATGGCTGGCTGGATGGATGGATGACTGGTTGGCTGGATGTATGGATGGATGGCTGGATGGATGGTTGGATGGATGGATGGATGGATGGATGGCTGGATGGATGGATGGATGGATGGCTGGATGGATGGCTGGATGGATGGCTGGATGGATGGATGGATGGATGGATGGATGGATGGATGGATGGATGGATGGATGGATGGCTGGCTGGAGGGATGGATGGAAGGCTGGCTGGAGGGATGGATGGATGGATGGCTGGATGGGTGGCTGGTTAGATGGATGGCTGGATGGATGGCTGGCTGGAGGGATGGATTGATGGATGGGTGGCTGGATGGATGGCTGGATGGATGGATGGATGGATGGATGGATGGATGGATGGATGGATGGATGGATGGATGGATGGCTGGCTGGCTGGAGGGATGGATGGAAGGCTGGCTGGAGGGAAGGATGGATATATGGCTGGATGGATGGCTGGATAGATGGATGGCTGGATGGATGGCTGGCTGGAGGGATGGATGGATGCATGGGTGGCTGGATGGATGGCTGGATGGATGGATTTCCGGATGGATGGCTGTCTGGAGAGATGGCTGGATGGATGGATGGCTGGATGGATGGCTGGCTGGAGGAATGGATGGATGGATGGCTGGAAGGATGACTGGATGAATGGATGGCTGGATGGATGGCTGGCTGGAGGAATGGATGGATGGATGGCTGGATTGATGGCTGGATGGATGGATGGCTGGATGGATGGCTGAATGGATGGCTGGATGGATGGCTGGCTGGATGGATAGCTGGCTGGAGGGATGGATGGATGGATGGATGGTTGGATGGACGGCTGGATGGATGGATGGCTGGATGGAGGGATGGCTGGATGGCTGGCTTGCTGGAGGGATGGATGGATGGATGGTTGGCTGGATTGATGGCTGGATGGCTGGATGGCTGGATGGATGGCTTGCTGGAGGAATGGATGGATGGATGGATGGATGGCTGGATGGATGGCTGGATGGATAGATGGCAGGATGAATGGCTGGCTGGAGGGATGGATGGATGGCTGAATGGATGGCTGGATGGATGGATGGCTGGATGGATGCCTCGCTGGATGGATGGCTTAATGGATGGATGGCTGGATGGATGGCTGGATGGTTGGATGGATGGATGGATGGATGGATGGATGGATGGCTGGATGGATGGATGGCTGGATGGCTGGAAGTCTGGATGGATGGATGGCTGGATGGATGGCTGGATGGATGGACGGATGGATGGAGGGATGGCTGGATGGATGGCTGGCTGGAGGGATGGATGGATGGCTGGATGGATGTCTGGATGGAGGAATGGCTGGATGGATGGCTGGCTGGAGAGATGGGTCGATGGATGGATGGCTGGATGGATGGCTGGATGGATGGCTGGCTGGATGGACGATTGGCTGGAGGGATGTATGGATGGATGGCTGGATGGATGGCTGGCTGGAGGGAAGGATGGATGGATGAATGGATGGCTGTATGGATGGCTGGATGGATGGATGGCTGGATGGATGACTCGATGGATGGATGGCTTAAAGTATGGATGGCTGGATGGATGGCTGGATGGTTTAATGGATGGATGGATGGATGGATGGATGGCTGGATGGATGGATGGCTGGATGGCTGGAAGTCTGGATGGAAGGATGGCTGGATGGATGGATGGCTGGATGGACGGCTGGATGGATGGATGGCTGGATGAATGGCTGGCTGGAGGGATGGATTGATGGATGGATGGCTGGATGGATGGCTGGATGGATGGATGGCTGGATGGATGGCTGGCTGGAGGGATGGATGGATGGATGGCTGGATGGAGGGATGTCTGGATGGTTGGCTGGCTAGAGGTAGGGATGGATGAATGGATGGCTGGATGGATGGCTGGCTGGAGGGATGCATGGATGGATGGATGGCTGGATGGACGGCTGGTTTGGATGGATGGCTGGATGGATGGCTGGCTGGAGGGATTGATTGATGGATGGATGACTGGTTGGATGGCTGGATGGATGGATTGCTGGATGGATAGCTGGCTGGAGGGATGGATGGATGGGTGGATGGCTGGATGGAGGGATGGCTGGATGGTTGGCTGGCTGGATGGATGGATGGATGGATGGCTGGATGGATGGCTGGATGGAGGGATTGCTGGATGGATGGCTGGCTGGAGCGATGGATGGATGGCTGGATGGATGGCTGGATGGATGGATGGCTTAATGGCTGGCTGGCTGGAGGGATGGATGGCTGGATGGATGGCTTGATGGATGGATGGGTGGATGGCTGATTGGAGGTATGGATGGATGGATGATTGGCTGGATGAATGGCTGGATGGAGAGATGGATGAATGCATGGATGGCTGGATGGATGGCTGGATGGAGGGATGGCTGGATGGATGGCTTGCTGGAGGGATGGATGGATGGATGGTTGGCTGGATTGATGGCTGGATGGCTGGATGGATGGCTTGCTGGAGGGATGGATGGATGAATGGATGGATGGCTGGATGGATGGCTGGATGCATGGATGGCTGGATGAATGGCTGGCTGGAGGGATGGATGGATGGCTGAATGGATGGCTGGATGGATGGATGGCTGGATGGATGACTCGCTGGATGGATGGCTTAATGGATGGATGGCTGGATGGATGGCTGGATGGTTGGATGGATGGATGGATGGATGGATGGATGGATGGATGGCTGGATGGCTGGAAGTCTGGATGGATGGATGGCTGGATGGTTGGCTGGATGGATGGATGGACGGATGGATGGAGGGATGGCTGGATGGATGGCTGGCTGGAGGGATGGATGGATGGCTGGATGGATGTCTGGATGGAGAAATGGCTGGATGGATGGCTGGCTGGAGAGATGGATCGATGGATGGATGGCTGGATGGATGGCTGGATGGATGGATGGCTGGATGGACGATTGGCTGGAGGGATGTATGGATGGATGGCTGGATGGATGGCTGGCTGGAGGGAAGGATGGATGGATGGATGGATGGCTGTATGGATGGCTGGATGGATAGATGGCTGGATGGATGGCTGGCTGGAGTGATGGATGCGTGTATGGTTGGATGGATGGCTAGTTGGATTGATGGCTGGATGGATGGCTGGCTGGAGGGATGGAAGGATGGATGGATGGCTGGATGGATGGCTGGATGGATGGCTGGATGTCTTGATGGCTGGCTGGATGGATGGATGACTGGTTGGCTGGATGTATGGATGGATGGCTGGATGGATGGCTGGATGGATGGATGGATGAATGGATGGATGGCTGGATGGATGGATGGATGGATGGATGGCTGGATGGATGGCTGGATGGATGGCTGGCTGGATGGATGGATGGATGGATGGATGGATGGATGGATGGATGGATGGCTGGCTGGCTGGAGGGATGGATGGAAGGCTGGCAGGAGGGATGGATGAATCGATGGCTGGATGGATGGCTGGATAGATGGATGGCTGGATGGATGGCTGGCTGGAGGGATGGATGGATGCATGGGTGGCTGGATGGATGGCTGGATGGATGGATTTCCGGATGGATGGCTGTCTGGAGAGATGGCTGGATGGATGGATGGCTGGATGGATGGCTGGCTGGAGGGATGGATGGATGGATGGATGGCTGGATGGATGGCTGGATGGATGGATGTCTGGATGGATGGCTTGCTGGAGGGATGGATGGGTGGCTGGATGGATGGCTGGATGGATGGCTGGATGGATTGCTGGCTGGAGGAATGGATGGATCAATGGATGGCTGGACGGATGGCTGGATGGATGGAAGGCTGGGTGGATGGCTGGCTGGAGTAATGGATGGATGGATGGCTGAATGGATGGCTAGATCGATGGATGGCTGGATGGATGGCTGGCTGGAGGGATGGAGTCATGGATGGATGGCTGGATGGATGGCTGGATGGAAGGATGGCTGGATGCATGGCTGGCTGGAGGGATGGATTGAATGATGGATGGATGGATGGCTGGCTGGATGGATGGCTGGCTGGAGCGATGGATGGATGGATGGATGGCAGGATGGATGGCTGGAAGGATGGATGGTTGGATGGATGGCTGGCTGGAGGGATGGATGGATGGATGGAAGGCTGGATGGATGGATGGACGAATGGATGGCTGGATGGATGGCTGGCTGGAGGGATGGATGGATGGAGGGATGGTTGGATGGATGGATAGATGGCTGAATGGTTGGCTAGATCGATGGATGGCTGTAGGAATGGATGGATGGATGGCTGGATGGATGGCTGGATGGATTGATGGCTGGATGGATGGCTGAATGGATGGCTGGATGGATGGATGGCTGGGTGGATAGCTGGCTGCAGTGATGGATGGATGGCTGGATGGATGGCTGGATGGATGGGTGGATGGTTGGATGGAGGGAAAGCTGGATGGTTGGCTGGCTGGGTGGATGGATGGATGGATTGATGGCTGGATGGAGGGATTGCTGGATGGAGGGATTGCTGGATGGATGGCTGGCTGGAGGGATGGACGGATGGCTGGATGGATGACTGGATGGATGGATGGCTTAATGGCTGGCTGGCTGGAGGGATGGATGGCTGGATGTATGGCTGGATGGATGGATGGATGGATGGATGGCTGGCTGGAGGTATGGATGGATGGATGATTGGCTGAATGGATGGCTGGATGGAGAGATGGATGAATGCATCGATGGCTGGATGGATGGCTGGATGGAGGGATGGATGGATGGCTGGATGGACGGCTGGATGGATGGATGGCTGGATGGATGGCTGGCTGGAGGGATGGATTGATGGATGGATGGCTGGATGGATGGCTGGATGGATGGATGGCTGAATGGATGGCTGGCTGGAGGGATGAATGGATGGATGGCTGGATGGAGGGATGGCTGGATGGTTGGCTGGCTAGAGGGATGGATGGATGGCTGGATGGATGGCTGGCTGGAGGGATGCATGGATGGATGGGTGGCTGGATGGACGGCTGGTTTGGATGGATGGCTGGATGGATGGCTGGCTGGAGGGATGGATGAATGGGTGGATGGCTGGATGGAGGGATGGCTGGATGGTTGGCTGGCTGGATGGATGGATGGATGGATTGATGGCTGGATGGATGGCTGGATGGAGGGATTGCTGGATGGATGGCTGGCTGGAGGGATGGATGGCTGGATGGATGGCTGGATGGATGGATGGATGGATGGAAGGATGGCTGGCTGGAGGTATGGATGGATGGATGATTGGCTGGACGGATGGCTGGATGGAGAGATGGATGAATGCATGGATGGCTGGATGGATGGCTGGATGGTGGGATGGTTGGATGGATGGCTTGCTGGAGGGATGGATGGATGGATGGTTGGCTGGATTGATGGCTGTTTGGCTGGATGGATGGCTTGCTGGAGGGATGGATGGATGGATGGCTGAATGGATGGCTGGATGGATGGATGGCTGGATGAATGGCTTGCTGGAGGGATGGATGGATGGCTGGATGGATGGCTGGATGGATGGATGGCTGGATGGATGACTCGCTGGCGGGATGGATGGATGGATGGATGGCTCGATGGATTGCTTAATGGATGGATGGCTGGATGGTTGGATGGATGGATGGCTGGATGGACGGATGGATGGATGGATGGATGGCTGGAAGGCTGGAAGTCTGGATGCATGGATGGCTGGATGGATGGCTGAATGGATGGATGGCTGGACGGATGGATGGCTGGATGGATGGCTGGCTGGAGGGATGGATGGATGGATGGATGGATGGATGGCTGGATGGATGGATGGCTGGATGGATGGCTGGCTGGAGGAATGGGAGGATGGATGAATGGCTGGATGGATGGCTGGATGGATGGATGGCTGGATGTATGGCTGAATGGATAGCTGGATGGACGGATGGCTGGATAGATAGCTGGCTGGAGGGATGGATGGATGGATGGATGGCTGGATGGATCGCTGGATAGATGAATGGCTGGATGGATGGCTGGCTGGAGGGATGGATTGATGGATGAATGGCTGGATGGGTTGCTGGATGGATGGATGGCTGGATGGATGGCTGGCTGGAGGGATGGATGGATGGCTGGATGGAGGGATGGATGGATGGTTGGCTGGCTGGAAGGCTGGACGGTTGGATGGCTGGTGGATGGCTGGCTGGAGGGAAGGATGGATAGATGTCTGGGTGGATGGCTGGATGGATGGATGGCTGGATGGATGGCTGGCTGGAGGAATGGATGGATGGATGGATGGCTGGATTGATGGCTGGATTTTTATCAATGACCTAGAGGAAGGCGCAGAAGGGTGGGTGAGTAAATTTGCAGATGATACTAAAGTCGGTGGTGTTGTCGATAGTGTGGAAGGATGTAGCAGGTTACAGAGGGATATAGATAAGCTGCAGAGCTGGGCTTAGAGGTGGCAAATGGAGTTTAATGTAGAGAAGTGTGAGGTGATTCACTTTGGAAGGAATAACAGGAATGCGGAATATTTGGCTAATCGTAAAGTTCTTGAAAGTGTGGATGAGCAGAGGGATCTAGGTGTCCATGTACATAGATCACTGAAAGTTGCCACCCAGGTTGATAGGGTTGTGAAGAAGGCCTATGGAGTGTTGGCCTTTATTGGTAGAGGGATTGAGTTCCGGAGTCGGGAGGTCATGTTGCAGCTGTACAGAACTCTGGTCCGGCCGCATTTGGAGTATTGCGTACAGTTCTGGTCACCGCATTATAGGAAGGACGTGGATGCTTTGGAGCGGGTGCAGAGGAGATTTACCAGGATGTTGCCTGGTATGGAGGGAAAATCTTATGAGGAAAGGCTGACGGACTTGAGGTTGTTTTCGTTGGAGAGAAGAAGGTTAAGAGGAGACTTAATAGAGGCATACAAAATGATCAGGGGGTTGGATAGGGTGGACAGTGAGAGCCTTCTCCCGCGGATGGATATGGCTGGCACGAGGGGACATAACTTTAAATTGAGGGGTAATAGATATAGGACAGAGGTCAGAGGTAGGTTCTTTACGCAAAGAGTAGTGAGGCCGTGGAATGCCCTACCTGCTACAGTAGTGAACTCGCCAACATTGAGGGCATTTAAAAGTTTATTGGATAAACATATGGATGATAATGGCATAGTGTAGGTTAGATGGCTTTTGTTTCGGTGCAACATCGTGGGCCGAAGGGCCTGTACTGCGCTGTATTGTTCTATGTTCTATATGTTCTATGGATGGATGGATGGCTGGATGGATGGCTGAATGGATGGTTGGATGGATGGATGGCTGGATGGATAGATGGCTGGAGGGATGGATGGATGGATGGATGGTTGGATGGACGGCTGGATGGATGGATGGCTGGATGGATGGCTGGCTGGAGGGATGGATTGATGGATGGATGGCTGGATGGATGGCTGGATGGATGGATGGCTGGATGGATGGCTGGCTGGAGGGATGGATGGATGGCTGGTTGGAGGGATGGCTGGATGTAGGGTTGGCTGGATGGTTGGCTGGCTGGAGGGATGGATGGATGGATGGATGGCTGGATGGATGGCTGGCTGGAGGGATGGATGGGTGGCTGGATGGACGGCTGGATGGATGGATGGCTGGATGGATGGCTGGCTGGAGGGATGGATTGATGGATGGATGGCTGGATGGATGGCTGGATGGATGGATGGCTGGATGGATGGCTGGCTGGAGGGATGGATGGTTGGATGGCTGGATGGAGGTATGGCTGGATGGTTGGCTGGCTGGAGGGATGGATGGATGGATGGCTGGCTGGAGGGATGCATGGATGGATGGATGGCTGGATGGACGGCTGGTTTGGATGGATGGCTGGATGGACGGCTGGCTGGAGGGATGGATTGATGGATGGATGGCTGGATGGATGGCTGGATGGATGGATGGCTTGGAGGATGGCTGGCTGGAGGGATGGATTGATGGGTGGATGGCTGGATGGAGGGATGGCTGGATGGTTGGCTGGCTGGCTGGATGGATGGATGGATGGATGGCTGGATGGATGGCTGAATGGATGGCTGGATGGATGGATGGCTGGAAAGATAGCTGGCTGGAGGGATGGATGGATGGATGGATGGCTGGCTGGATGGATGGATGGCTGGATGGATGGCTGGCTGGAGGGATGGATTGATGGATGGATGGCTGGATGGGTTGCTGGATGGATGGATGGCTGGATGGATGGCTGGCTGGAGGGATGGATGGACGGATGGATGGATGGATGGAGGGATGGCTGGATGGTTGGCTGGCTGGTTGGCTGGACGGTTGGATGGCTGGATGGCTGTCTGGCTGGAGGGATGGATGGATGGATGGCTGGAAGGATGACTGGATGAATGGATGGCTGGATGGATGGCTGGATGGAGGAATGGATGGATGGTTGGATGGCTGGATTGATGGCTGGATGGATGGATGGCTGGGTGGATGGCTGAATGGATGGCTGGATGGATGGCTGGCTGGATGGATAGCTGGCTGGAGGGATGGATGGATGGATGGATGGTTGGATGGACGGCTGGATGGATGGATGGCTGGATGGATGGCTGGCTGGAGGGATGGATTGATGGATGGATGGCTGGATGGATGGCTGGATGGATGGATGGCTGGATAGATGGCTGGCTGGAGGGATGGATGGATGGCTGGATGGAGGGATGGAGGGATGGCTGGATGTAGGGTTGGCTAGATGGTTGGCTTGCTGGAGGGATGGATGGATGCCTGGATGGATGGCTGGCTGGAGGGATGGATGGATGGCTGGATGGACGGCTGGATGGATGGATGGCTGGATGGATGGCTGGCTGGAGGGATGGATTGATGGATGGATGGCTGGATGGATGGCTGGATGGATGAATGGCTGGATGGATGGCTGGCTGGAGGGATGGAGGGATGGATGGCTGGATGGAGGGATGGCTGGATGGTTGGCTGGCTAGAGGTATGGATGGATGAATGGATGGCCGGATGGATGGCTGGCTGGAGGAATGCATGGATGGATGGATGGCTGGATGGACCGCTGGTTTGGATGGATGGCTGGATGGATGGCTGGCTGGAGGGATGGATTGATGGATGGATGACTGGTTGGATGGCTGGATGGATGGATTGCTGGATGGATGGCTGGCTGGAGGGATGGATGGATGGGTGGATGGCTGGATGGAGGGATGGCTGGATGGTTGGCTGGCTGGATGGATGGATGGATGGATGGCTGGATGGATGGCTGGATGGAGGGATTGCTGGATGGATGGCTGGCTGGAGCGATGGAGGCCAGCAAGCCATCCATCCAGCCATCCAGCCATCCATCCAGCCATCCATCCATCAATCCATCCCTCCAGCCAGCCATCCATCCAGCCATCCATCCATCCAGCCGTCCATCCAGCCATCCATCCATCCCTCCAGCCAGCCATCCATCCAGCCATCCATCCATCCAGCCATCCATTCAGCCATCCATCCATCCATCCATCCCTCCAGCCAGCCATCCATCCAGCCAGCCATCCATCCAGCCATCCATCCAGCCATCCCTCTAGCCAGCCATCCATCCAGCAATCCATCCGTCCAGCCATCCATCCAGCCATCCATGCATTCTTCAAGGCAGCCATCCGTCCAGCCATCCATCCATCCAGCCAGCCATTCAGTCATCCCTCCAGCCAACCATCCATCCAGCCATCCGTCCATCCATCCATCCATCCAGCAATCCATCCAGCCATCTATCCATCCATCCATCCCTCCAGCCAGCCATCCATCCATTAAGCCATCCATCCAGCCGTCCATCCATCCATCCATCCCTCTAGCCAGCCATCCATCCAGCCATTCCTCCATCCAGTCATCTATCCAGCCATCCATCCATCCATCCATCTCTCCAGCCAGCCATACATCCAGCCATCCATCCATTCAGCCATTCATCCAGCCAACCATCCATCCAGCCATCCATCCATCCAGCCATCCATCCAGCCATCCATCCATCAATCCATCCCTCCAGCCAGCCATTCATCCAGCAATCCATCCAAACCATCCGTCCATCCAGCCATCCATCCATCCATGCATCACTCCAGCCAGCCAGCCAGGCAGCCATCCGTCCATCCATCCATCTCTCCAACCAGCCAACCATCCAGCCATCCCTCCATCCAGCCATCCATCCATTCATCCCTCCAGCCAGCCATCCATCCAGCCATCCATCCATCCAGCCATCCATCCAGCCATCCATCCATCAATCCATCCCTCCAGCCAGCCATCCATCCAGCCATCCATCCATCTAGCCGTCCATCCAGCCATCCATCCAGCCATCCATCCATCGCTTCAGCCAGCCATCCATCCAGCCATCCATCCATCCACCCATCCCTCCAGCCAGCCAACCATCCAGTCAACCCTACATCCAACCATCCCTCCATCCATCCATCCATCCATCGCTGGCTGGCTGGAGAGATGGATGGATGGATGGGTGGCTGGGTGGATGGCTGGATGGATGGATGTCCGGATGGTTGGCTGACTGGAGGGATGGATGGATGGCTGGATGGATGGCTGGATGGATGGATGGCTGGATGGATGGCTGGCTGGATGGATGGAAGGCTGGATGGATGGCTGGCTGGAGGGATGGATGGATGGATGGCTGAATGGATGGCTAGATCGATGGATGGTTGGATGGATGGCTGGCTGGAGGAATGGAGTTATGGATGGATGGCCGGATGGACGGCTGGATGGAAGGATGGCTGGATGCATGGCTGGCTGGAGGGATGGATTGATGGATGGGTGACTGTTTGGATGGCTGGATGGATGGATTGCTGGATGGATGGCTGGCTGGAGGGATGGATGGATGGGTGGATGGCTGGATGGAGGGATGGCTGGATGGTTGGCTGGCTGGATGGATGGATGGATGGATGGATGGATGGCTGGATGGATGGCTGGGTGGAGGGATTGCTGGATGGATGGCTGGCTGGAGGGATGGATGGATGGCTGAATGGATGGATGACTTAATGGCTGGCTGGCTGGAGGGATGGATGGCTGGATGGATGGCTGGATGGATGGATGGATGGATGGATGGATGGCTGGCTGGAGGTATTGATGGATGGATGATTGGTTGGATGGATGGCTGGATGGAGAGATGGATGAATGGATGGATGGCTGGATGGATGGCTGGATGGAGGGATGGCTGGATGGATGGCTTGCTGGAGGGATGGATGGATGGATGGTTGGCTGGATTGATGGCTGGATGGCTGGATGGCTGGATGGATGGCTTGCTGGCGGGATGGATGGATGGATGGATGGCTGGATGGATGGCTGGATGGATGGATGGCTGGATGAATGGCTGGCTGGAGGGATGGATGGATGGCTGGATGGATGGCTGGATGGATGGATGGCTGGATGGATGACTCGCTGGCTGGATGGATGGATGGATGGCTGGATGGATGGCTTAATGGATGGATGGCTGGATGGATGGCTGGATGGTTGGATGGATGGATGGCTGGATGGATGGATGGCTGGATGGATGGATGGCTGGATGGCTGGTAGTCTGGATGGATGGATGGCTGGATGGATGGCTGGATGGATGGACGAATGGATGGAGGGATGGCTGGATGGATGGCTGGCTGGAGGGATGGATTGATGGCTGGATGGATGTCTGGATGGTTGGATGGATGGATGGCTGGATGGATGGATGGCTGGATGGATGGATGGCTGGATGGCTGGAAGTCTGGATGGATGGATGGCTGGATGGATGGCTGGATGGATGGACGGATGGATGGAGGGATGGCTGGATGGATGGCTGGCTGGAGGGATGGATTGATGGCTGGATGGATGTCTGGATGGAGGAATGGCTGGATGGATGGCTGGCTGGAGGGATGGATGGATCGATGGATGGCTGGATGGATGGCTGGATGGATGGATGGCTGGATGGACGATTGGCTGGAGGGATGGATGGATGGATGGCTGGATGGATGGCTGGCTGGATGGATGGATGGATGGATGGATGGATGGCGGTATGGATGGCTGGATGGATGGATGGCTGGATGGATGGCTGGCTGGAGTGATGGATGCGTGGATGGTTGGATCGATGGCTAGTTGGATTAATGGCTGGATGGATGGCATGCTGGAGGGATGGAAGGATGGATGGATGGCTGGATGGATGGCTGGATGGATGGCTGGATGGATGGATGGGTGGCTGGAGGGATGGATGGATGGCTGGATGGAGGGATGGCTGGATGTAGGGTTGGCTGGATGGTTGGCTGGCTGGAGGGATGGATGGATGGATGGCTGGATGGATGGCTGGCTGGAGGGATGGATGGGTGGCTGGATGGACGGCTGGATGGATGGATGGCTGGATGGATGGCTGGCTGGAGGGATGGATTGATGGATGGATGGCTGGATGGATGGCTGGATGGATGGATGGCTGGATGGATGGCTGGCTGGAGGGTTGGATGGTTGGATGGCTGGATGGAGGTATGGCTTGATGGTTGGCTGGCTGGAGGGATGGATGGATGGATGGATGGCTGGATGGATGGCTGGATGGATGGATGGATGGATGGATGGATGGCTGGCTGGAGGTATGGATGGATGGATGTTTGGCGGGATGGATGGCTGGATGGAGAGATGGATGAATGCATGGATGGCTGGATGGATGGCTGGATGGAGGGATGGATGGATGGCTGGATGGACGGCTGGATGGATGGATGGCTGGATGGATGGCTGGCTGGAGGGATGGATTGATGGATGGATGGCTGGATGGATGGCTGGATGGATGGCTGGATGGATGGATGGCTGGAAGGATGGCAGGCTGGTGGGATGAATGGATAGATGGCTGGATGGAGGGATGGCTGGATGGTTGGCTGGCTAGAGGGATGGATGGATGGATGGATGGCTGGATGGATGGCTGGCTGGAGGAATGCATGGATGGATGGATGGCTGGATGGACGGCTGGTTTGGATGGATGGCTGGATGGATGGCTGGATGGATGGATGGCTGGACGGATGGATGGCTGGATGGATGGCTGGCTGGAGGGATGGATCGATGGATGGCTGGATGGATGGCTGGATGGATGGATGGCTGGATGGATGGCTGGCTGGAGGAATGGGAGGATGGATGAATGGCTGGATGGATGGCTGGATGGATGGATGGCTGGATGTATGGCTGAATGGATAGCTGGATGGACGGATGGCTGGATAGAAAGCTGGCTGGAGGGATGGATGGATGGATGGATGGCTGGATGGATGGCTGGATAGATGGATGGCTGGATGGATGGCTGGCTGGAGGGATGGATTGATGGATGAATGGCTGGATGGGTTGCTGGATGGATGGATGGCTGGATGGATGGCTGGCTGGAGGGATGGATGGATGGATGGATGGCTGGATGGAGGGATCGCTGGATGGTTGGCTGGCTGGAAGGCTTGACGGTTGGATGGCTGGATGGCTGGCTGGCTGCAGGGAAGGATGGATGGATGTCTGGATCGATGGCTGGATGGATGGATGGCTGGATGGATGGCTGGCTGGAGGAATGGATGGGTGGATGGATGGCTGGATTGATGGCTGGATGGATGGATGGCTGGATGGATGGCTGAATGGATGGCTGGATGGATGGATGGCTGGATGGATAGCTGGCTGGAGGGATGGATGGATGGATGGATGGTTGGATGGACTGCTGGATGGATTGGATGGCTGGATGGATGGCTGGCTGGAGGGATGGATTGATGGATGGATGGCTGGATGGATGGCTGGATGGATGGATGGCTGGATGGATGGCTGGCTGGAGGGATGGATGGATGGCTGGATGGAGGGATGGCTGGATGTAGGGTTGGCTGGATGGTTGGCTGGCTGGAGGGATGGATGGATGGATGGATGGCTGGATGGATGGCTGGCTGGAGGGATGGATGGGTGGCTGGATGGACGGCTGGATGGATGGATGGCTGGATGGATGGCTGGCTGGAGGGATGGATTGATGGATGGATGGCTGGATGGATGGCTGGATGGATGGATGGCTGGATGGATGGATGGATGGCTGGAGGGTTGGATGGTTGGATGGCTGGATGGAGGTATGGCTTGATGGTTGGCTGGCTGGAGGGATGGATGGATGGATGGCTGGCTGGAGGGATGCATGGATGGTTGGATGGCTAGATGGACGGCTGGTTTGGATGGATGGCTGGATGGACGGCTGGCTGGAGGGATGGATTGATGGATGGATGGCTGGATGGATGGCTGGCTGGAGGGATGGATTGATGGGTGGATGGCTGGATGGAGGGATGGCTGGATGGTTGGCTGGCTGGCTGGATGGATGGATGGATGGATGGCTGGATGGATGGCTGAATGGATGGCTGGATGGATGGATGGCTGGAAAGATAGCTGGCTGGAGGGATGGATGGATGGAGGGATGGCTGGCTGGATGGCTGGCTGGATGGATGGATGGATGGATGGCTGGCTGGAGGGATGGATTGATGGATGGATGGCTGGATGGGTTGCTGGATGGATGGATGGCTGGATGGATGGCTGGCTGGAGGGATGGATGGATGGATGGATGGCTGGATGGAGGGATGGCTGGATGGTTGGCTGGCTGGTTGGCTGGACGGTTGGATGGCTGGATGGCTGGCTGGCTGGAGGGATGGATGGATGGATGGCTGGAAGGATGACTGGATGAATGGATGGCTGGATGGATGGCTGGCTGGAGGAATGGATGGATGGATGGATGGCTGGATTGATGGCTGGATGGATCGATGGCTGGATGGATGGCTGAATGGATGGCTGGATGGATGGCTGGCTGGATGGATAGCTGGCTGGAGGGATGGATGGATGGATGGATGGTTGGATCGATGGCTGGCTGGAGGGATGGATTGATGGATGGATGGCTGGATGGATGGCTGGATGCATGGATGGCTGGATAGATGGCTGGCTGGAGGGATGGATGGATGGCTGGATGGAGGGATGGAGGGATGGCTGGATGCATGGATGGCTGGATGGACGATTGGCTGGAGGGATGTATGGATGGATGGCTGGATGGATGGCTGGCTGGAGGGAAGGATGGATGGATGGATGAATGGCTGTATGGATGGCTGGATGGATAGATGGCTGGATGGATGGCTGGCTGGAGTGATGGATGCGTGGATGGTTGGATGGATGGCTAGTTGGATGGATGGCTGGATGGATGGCTGGCTGGAGGGATGGAAGGATGGATGGATGGCTGGATGGATGGCTGGATGGATGGCTGGATGGATGGATGACTGGTTGGCTGGATGTATGGATGGATGGCTGGATGGATGGCTGGATGGATGGATGGATGAATGGATGGATGGCTGGATGGATGGATGGATGGATGGCTGGATGGATGGCTGGATGGATGGATGGATGGATGGATGGATGGATGGATGGATGGATGGATGGATGGATGGATGGATGGATGGATTGATGGATGGATGGATGGATGGGTGGCTGGAGGGATGGATGGAAGGCTGGCTGGAGGGATGGATGGATGGATGGCTGGATGGATGGCTGGATAGATGGATGGCTGGATGGATGGCTGGCTGGAGTGATGGATGGATGCATGGGTGGCTGGATGGATGGCTGGATGGATGGATTTCCGGATGGATGGCTGTCTGGAGAGATGGCTGGATGGATGGATGGCTGGATGGATGGCTGGCTGGAGGGATGGATGGATGGATGGATGGCTGGATGGATGGCTGGATGGATGGATGTCTGGATGGATGGCTTGCTGGAGGGATGGATGGGTGGCTGGATGGATGGCTGGATGGATGGCTGGATGGATTGCTGGCTGGAGGAATAGATGGATTAATGGATGGCTGGACGGATGGCTGGATGGATGGAAGGCTGGGTGGATGGCTGGCTGGAGTAATGGATGGATGGATGACTGAATGGATGGCTAGATCGATGGATGGCTGGATGGATGGCTGGCTGGAGGGATGGAGTCATGGATGGATGGCTGGATGGATGGCTGGATGGAAGGATGGCTGGATGCATGGCTGGCTGGAGGGATGGATTGAATGATGGATGGCTGGATGGCTGGCTGGATGGATGGCTGGCTGGAGCGATGGATGGATGGATGGATGGCAGGATGGATGGCTGGAAGGATGGATGGCTGGATGGATGGCTGGCTGGAGGGATGGATGGATGGATGGAAGGCTGGATGGATGGATGGACGAATGGATGGCTGGATGGATGGCTGGCTGGAGGGATGGATGGATGGAGGGATGGATGGATGGATGGATGGCTGAATGGATGGCTAGATCGATGGATGGCTGTAGGAATGGATGGATGGATCGATGGATGGATGGCTGGATGGATTGATGGCTGGATGGATGGCTGAATGGATGGCTGGATGGATGGATGGCTGGGTGGATAGCTGGCTGGAGGGATGGATGGATGGATGGATGGCTGGATGGATTGCTGGCTGGATGGGTGGATGGTTGGATGGATGGATGGCTGGATGGTTGGCTGGCTGGATGGATGGATGGATGGCTGGATGGATGGCTGGATGGAGGGATTGCTGGATGGATGGCTGGCAGGAGGGATGGACGGATGGCTGGATGGATGGCTGGATGGATGGATGGCTTAATGGCTGGCTGGCTGGAGAGATGGATGGCTGGATGGATGGATGGATGGATGGATGGATGGATGGCTGACTGGAGGTATGGATGGTTGGATGATTGGCTGGATGGATGGCTGGATGGAGAGATGGATGAATGCATGGATGGCTGGATGGATGGCTGGATGGAGGGATGGCTGGATGGATAGCTTGCTGGAGGGATGGATGGATGGATGGTTGGCTGGATTGATGGCTGGATGGCTGGATGGCTGGATGGATGGCTTGCTGGAGGGATGGATGGATGGATGGATGGATGGCTGGATGGATGGCTGGATGGATGGATGGCTGGATGAATGGCTGGCTGGAGGAATGGATGGATGGCTGGATGGATGGCTGGATGGATGGATGGCTGGATGGATGGCTCGCTGGCGGGATGGATGGATGGATGGATGGCTGGATGGATGGCTTAATGGATGGATGGCTGGATGGATGGCTGGATGGTTGGATGGATGGATGGCTGGATGGATGGATGGCTGGTGGATGGATGGCTGGATGGCTGGAAGTCTGGATGGATGGCTGGATGGATGGCTGGATGGATGGACGGATGGATGGAGGGATGGCTGGATGGATGGCTGGATGGAAGGATGGATGGCTGTCTGGATGCATGTCTGGATGGAGGAATGGCTGGATGGATGGCTGGCTGGAGGGATGGATGGATGGCTGGATGGATGGCTGGATGGATGGATTGCTGGATGGACGAATGGCTGGAGGGATGGATGGATGGATGGCTGGATGGATGGCTGGCTGGAGGGATGGATGGATGGATGGAAGGATGGCTGTATGGATGGCTGGATGGATGGATGGCTGGATGGATGGCTGGCTGGAGTGATGGATGCGTGGATGGTTGGATGGATGGCTAGTTGGATTGATGGCTGGATGGATGGCTGGCTGGAGGGATGGAAGGATGGATGGATGGCTGGATGGATGTCTGGATGGATGGCTGGATGTCTGGATGGCTGACTGGATGGATGGATGACTGGTTGGCTGGATGTATGGATGGATGGCTGGATGGATGGTTGGATGGATGGATGGATGGATGGATGGCTGGATGGATGGATGGATGGATGGATGGCTGGATGGATGGCTGGATGGATGGCTGGATGGATGGATGGATGGATGGATGGATGGATGGATGGATGGCTGGCTGGAGGGATGGATGGAAGGCTGGCTGGAGGGATGGATGGATGGATGGCAGGATGGATGGCTTGTTAGATGGATGGCTGGGTGGATGGCTGGCTGGAGGGATGGATGGATGGATGGGTGGCTGGATGGATGGCTGGATGGATGGATGGATGGATGGATGAATGGATGAATGGATGGATGGATGGATGGATGGATGGATGGATGTATGGATGGCTGGCTGGCTGGAGGGATGGATGGAAGGCTGGCTGGAGGGATGGATGGATGGATGGCTGGATGGATGGCTGGATAGATGGATGGCTGGATGGATGGCTGGCTGGAGGGATGGATGGACGCATGGGTGGCTGGATGGATGGCTGGATGGATGGATTTCCGGATGGATGGCTGTCTGGAGAGATGGCTGGATGGATGGGTGGCTGGATGGATGGCTGGCTGGAGGGATGGATGGATGGATGGCTGGAAGGATGACTGGATGAATGGATGGCTGGATGGATGGCTGGCTGGAGGAATGGATGGATGGATGGCTGGATTGATGGCTGGATGGATGGATGGCTGGATGGATGGCTGAATGGATGGCTGGATGGATGGATGGCTGGATGAATAGCTGGCTGGAGGGATGGATGGATGGATGGATGGTGGATGGACGGCTGGATGGATGGATGGCTGGATGGATGGCTGGCTGGAGGGATGGATTGATGGATGGATGGCTGGATGGATGGCTGGATGGATGGATGGCTGGATAGATGGCTGGCTGGAGGGATGGATGGATGGCTGGATGGAGGGATGGAGGGATGGCTGGATGAAGGGTTGGCTAGTTGGTTGGCTGGCTGGAGGGATGGATGGATGGCTGGATGTATGGCTGGCTGGAGGGATGGATGGATGGCTGGATGGACGGCTGGATGGATGGATGGCTGGATGGATGGCTGGCTGGAGGGATGGATTGATGGATGGATGGCTGGATGGATGGCTGGATGGATGGATGGCTGGATGGATGGCTGGCTGGAGGGATGGATGGATGGATGGCTGAATGGAGGGATGGCTGGATGGTTGGCTGGCTAGAGGGAGGGATGGATGAATGGATGGCTGGATGGATGGCTGGCTGGAGGGATGCATGGATGGATGGATGGCTGGATGGACGGCTGGTTTGGATGGATGGCTGGATGGATGGCTGGCTGGAGGGATGGGTTGATGGATGGATGACTGGTTGGATGAATGGATTGATTGCTGGATGGATGGCTGACTGGAGGGATGGATGGATGCGTGGATGGCTGGATGGAGGGATGGCTGGATGGTTGGCTGGCTGGATGGATGGATGGATGGATGGCTGGATGGATGGCTGGATGGAGGGATTGCTGGATGGATGGCTGGCTGGAGCGATGGATGGATGGCTGGATGGATGGCTGGATGGATGGATGGCTTAATGGCTGGCTGGCTGGAGGGATGGATGGCTGGATGGATGGATGGATGGCTGGCTGGAGGTATGGATGGATGGATGATTGGCTGGATGGATGGCTGGATGGAGAGATGGATGAATGCATGGATGGCTGGATGGATGGCAGGATGGAGGGATGGCTGGATGGATGGCTTGCTGGAGGGATGGATGGATGGATGGTTGGCTGGATTGATGGCTGGATGGCTGGATGGCTGGATGGATGGCTTGCTGGAGGGATGGATGGATGGATGGCTGGATGGCTGGATGGATGGCTGGATGGATGGATGGCTGGATGAATGGCTGGCTGGAGGGATGGATGGATGGCTGAATGGATGGCTGGATGGATGGATGGCTGGATGGATGACTCGCTGGATGGATGGCTTAATGGATGGATGGCTGGATGGATGGCTGGATGGTTGGATGGATGGATGGATGGATGGATGGATGGCTGGATGGATGGATGGCTGGATGGCTGGAAGTCTGGATGGATGGATGGCTGGATGGATGGCTGGATGGATGGACGGATGGATGGAGGGATGGCTGGATGGATGGCTGGCTGGAGGGATGGATGTATGGCTGGATGGATGTCTGGATGGAGGAATGGCTGGATGGATGGCTGGCTGGAGAGATGGATCGATGGATGGATGGCTGGATGGATGGCTGGATGGATGGATGGCTGGACGGACGATTGGCTCGAGGGATGTATGGGTGGATGGCTGTATGGATGGCTGGCTGGAGGGAAGGATGGATGGATGGATGGCTGTATGGATGGCTGGATGGAAAGATGGCTGGATGGATGGCTGGCTGGAGTGATGGATGCGTGGATGGTTGGATGGATGGCTAGTTGGATTGATGGCTGGATGGATGGCTGGCTGGAGGGATGGAAGGATGGATGGATGGCTGGATGGATGGCTGGATGGATGGCTCGATGTCTTGATGGCTGGCTGGATGGATGGATGACCGGTTGGCTGGATGTATGGATGGATGGCTGGATGGATGGCTGGATGGATGGATGGATGAATGGATGGATGGCTGGCTGGATGGATGGATGGATGGCTGGATGGATGGCTGGATGGATGGCTGGATGGATGGATGGATGGATGGATGGATGGATGGATGGATGGATGGATGGATGGATGGAAGGCTGGCTGGAGGGATGGATGGATGGATGGCTGGATGGATGGCTGGATAGATGGATGGCTGGATGGATGGCTGGCTGGAGGGATGGATGGATGCATGGCTGGCTGGATGGATGGCTGGATGGATGGATTTCCGGATGGATGGCTGCCTGGAGAGATGGCTGGATGGATGGATGGCTGGATGGATGGCTGGCTGGAGTGATGGATGCGTGGATGGTTGGATGGATGGCTAGTTGGATTGATGGCTGGATGGATGGCTGGCTGGAGGGATGGAAGGATGGATGGATGGCTGGATGGATGGCTGGATGGATGGCTGGATGTCTGGATGGCTGGCTGGATGGATGGATGACTGGTTGGCTGGATGTATGGATGGATGGCTGGATGGATGGTTGGATGGATGGATGGATGGATGGATGGCTGGATGGATGGATAGATGCATGGCTGGATGGATGGCTGGATGGATGGCTGGATGGATGGATGGATGGATGGATGGATGGATGGATGGATGGATGGATGGCTGGCTGGAGGGATGGATGGAAGTCTGGCTGGAGGGATGGATGGATGGATGGCTGGATGGGTGGCTGGTTAGATAGATGGCTGGATGGATGGCTGGCTGGAGGGATGGATGGATGGATGGGTGGCTGGATGGATGGCTGGATGGATGGATGGATGGATGGATGGATGGATGGATGGATGGATGGATGGATGGATGGATGGCTGGCTGGCTGGAGGGATGGATGGAAGGCTGGCTGGAGGGAAGGATGGATGGATGGCTGGATGGATGGCTGGATAGATGGATGGCTGGATGGATGGCTGGCTGGAGGGATGGATGGATGCATGGGTGGCTGGATGGATGGCTGGATGGATGGATTTCCGGATGGATGGCTGTCTGGTGAGATGGCTGGATGGATGGATGGCTGGATGGATGGCTGGCTGGAGGAATGGATGGATGGATGGCTGGAAGGATGACTGGATGAATGGATGGCTGGATGGATGGCTTGCTGGAGGAATGGATGGATGGATGGCTGGATTGATGGCTGGATGGATGGATGGCTGGATGGATGGCTGAATGGATGGCTGGATGGATGGCTGGCTGGATGGATAGCTGGCTGGAGGGATGGATGGATGGATGGATGGTTGGATGGACGGCTGGATGGATGGATGGCTGGATGGAGGGATGGCTGGATGGCTGGCTTGCTGGAGGGATGGATGGATGGATGGTTGGCTGGATTGATGGCTGGATGGCTGGATGGCTGGATGGATGGCTTGCTGGAGGAATGGATGGATGGATGGATGGATGGCTGGATGGATGGCTGGATGGATGGATGGCAGGATGAATGGCTGGCTGGAGGGATGGATGGATGGCTGAATGGATGGCTGGATGGATGGATGGCTGGATGGATGACTCGCTGGATGGATGGCTTAATGGATGGATGGCTGGATGGATGGCTGGATGGTTGGATGGATGGATGGATGGATGGATGGATGGATGGATGGCTGGATGGATGGATGGCTGGATGGCTGGAAGTCTGGATGGATGGATGGCTGGATGGATGGCTGGATGGATGGACGGATGGATGGAGGGATGGCTGGATGGATGGCTGGCTGGAGGGATGGATGGATGGCTGGATGCATGTCTGGATGGAGGAATGGCTGGATGGATGGCTGGCTGGAGAGATGGATCGATGGATGGATGGATGGCTGGATGGATGGCTGGCTGAATGGACGATTGGCTGGAGGGATGTATGGATGGATGGCTGGATGGATGGCTGGCTGGAGGGAAGGATGGATGGATGGATGGATGGCTGTATGGATGGCTGGATGGATGGATGGCTGGATGGATGACTCGATGGATGGATGGCTTAAAGGATGGATGGCTGGATGGATGGCTGGGTGGTTGGATGGATGGATGGATGGATGGATGGATGGCTGGATGGATGGATGGCTGGATGGCTGGAAGTCTGGATGGATGGATGGCTGGATGGATGGATGGCTGGATGGACGGCTGGATGGATGGATGGCTGGATGAATGGCTGGCTGGAGGGATGGATTGATGGATGGATGGCTGGATGGATGGCTGGATGGATGGATGGCTGGATGGATGGCTGGCTGGAGGGATGGATGGATGGATGGCTGGATGGAGGCATGTCTGGATGGTTGGCTGGCTAGAGGTAGGGATGGATGAATGGGTGGCTGGATGGATGGCTGGCTGGAGGGATGCATGGATGGATGGATGGCTGGATGGACGGCTGGTTTGGATGGATGGCTGAATGGATGGCTGGCTGGATGGATGGATTGATGGATGGATGACTGGTTGGATGGCTGGATGGATGGATTGCTGGATGGATAGCTGGCTGGAGGGATGGATGGATGGGTGGATGGCTGGATGGAGGGATGGCTGGATGGTTGGCTGGCTGGATGGATGGATGGATGGATGGCTGGATGGATGGCTGGATGGAGGGATTGCTGGATGGATGGCTGGCTGGAGCGATGGATGGATGGCTGGATGGATGGCTGGATGGATGGATGGCTTAATGGCTGGCTGGCTGGAGGGATGGATGGCTGGATGGATGGCTTGATGGATGGATGGGTGGATGGCTGATTGGAGGTATGGATGGATGGATGATTGGCTGGATGAATGGCTGGATGGAGAGATGGATGAATGCATGGATGGCTGGATGGATGGCTGGATGGAGGGATGGCTGGATGGATGGCTTGCTGGAGGGATGGATGGATGGATGGTTGGCTGGATTGATGGCTGGATGGCTGGATGGCTGGATGGATGGCTTGCTGGAGGGATGGATGGATGAATGGATGGATGGCTGGATGGATGGCTGGATGGATGGATGGCTGGATGAATGGCTGGCTGGAGGGATGGATGGTTGGCTGAATGGATGGCTGGATGGATGGATGGCTGGATGGATGGCTCGCTGGATGGATGGCTTAATGGATGGATGGCTGGATGGATGGCTGGATGGTTGGATGGATGGATGGATGGATGGATGGATGGATGGATGGATGGATGGATGGATGGATGGATGGATGGATGGATGGCTGGATGGCTGGAAGTCTGGATGGATGGATGGCTGGATGGATGGCTGGATGGATGGATGGACGGATGGATGGAGGGATGGCTGGATGGATGGCTGGCTGGAGGGATGGATGGACGGCTGGATGGATGTCAGGATGGAGGAATGGCTGGATGGATGGCTGGCTGGAGAGATGGATCGATGGATGGATGGCTGGATGGATGGCTGGATGGATATTTGGCTGGATGGACGATTGGCTGGAGGGATGTGTGGATGGATGGCTGGATGGATGGCTGGCTGGAGGGAAGGATGGATGGATGGATGGATGGCTGTATGGATGGCTGGATGGATAGATGGCTGGATGGATGGCTGGCTGGAGTGATGGATGCGTGTATGGTTGGATGGATGGCTAGTTGGATTGATGGCTGGATGGATGGCTGGCTGGAGGGATGGAAGGATGGATGGATGGCTGGATGGATGGCTGGATGGATGGCTGGATGTCTTGATGGCTGGCTGGATGGATGGATGACTGGTTGGCTGGATGTATGGATGGATGGCTGGATGGATGGCTGGATGGATGGAAGGATGAATGGATGGATGGCTGGATGGATGGATGGATGGATGGATGGCTGGATGGATGGCTGGATGGATGGCTGGCTGGCTGGATGGATGGATGGATGGATGGATGGATGGATATATTCCTGGCTGGAGGGATGGATGGAAGGCTGGCAGGAGGGATGGATGAATCGATGGCTGGATGGATGGCTGGATAGATGGATGGCTGGATGGATGGCTGGCTGGAGGGATGGATGGATGCATGGGTGGCTGGATGGATGGCTGGATGGATGGATTTCCGGATGGATGGCTGTCTGGAGAGATGGCTGGATGGATGGATGGCTGGATGGATGGCTGGCTGGAGGGATGGATGGATGGATGGATGGCTGGATGGATGGCTGGATGGATGGATGTCTGGATGGATGGCTTGCTGGAGGGATGGATGGGTGGCTGGATGGATGGCTGGATGGATGGCTGGATGGATTGCTGGCTGGAGGAATGGATGGATTAATGGATGGCTGGACGGATGGCTGGATGGATGGAAGGCTGGGTGGATGGCTGGCTGGAGTAATGGATGGATGGATGGCTGAATGGATGGCTAGATCGATGGATGGCTGGATGGATGGCTGGCTGGAGGGATGGAGTCATGGATGGATGGCTGGATGGATGGCTGGATGGAAGGATGGCTGGATGCATGGCTGGCTGGAGGGATGGATTGAATGATGGATGGCTGGATGGCTGGCTGGATGGATGGCTGGCTGGAGCGATGGATGGATGGATGGATGGCAGGATGGATGGCTGGAAGGATGCATGGTTGGATGGATGGCTGGCTGGAGGGATGGATGGATGGATGGAAGGCTGGATGGATGGATGGACGAATGGATGGCTGGATGGATGGCTGGCTGGAGGGATGGATGGATGGAGGGATGGTTGGATGGATGGATAGATGGCTGAATGGTTGGCTAGATCGAAGGATGGCTGTAGGAATGGATGGATGGATGGCTGGATGGATGGCTGGATGGATTGATGGCTGGATGGATGGCTGAATGGATGGCTGGATGGATGGATGGCTGGGTGGATAGCTGGCTGCAGGGATGGATGGATGGCTGGATGGATGGCTGGATGGATGGGTGGATGGTTGGATGGAGGGAAAGCTGGATGGTTGGCTGGCTGGATGGATGGATGGATGGATGGATGGCTGGATGGAGGGATTGCTGGATGGAGGGATTGCTGGATGGATGGCTGTCTGGAGGGATGGACGGATGGCTGGATGGATGGCTGGATGGATGGATGGCTTAATGGCTGGCTGGCTGGAGGGATGGATGGCTGGATGGATGGCTGGATGGATGGATGGATGGATGGATGGCTGGCTGGAGGTATGGATGGATGGATGATTGGCTGGATGGATGGCTGGATGGAGAGATGGATGAATGCATCGATGGCTGGATGGATGGCTGGATGGAGGGATGGATGGATGGCTGGATGGACGGCTGGATGGATGGATGGCTGGATGGATGGCTGGCTGGAGGGATGGATTGATGGATGGATGGCTGGATGGATGGCTGGATGGATGGATGGCTGAATGGATGGCTGGCTGGAGGGATGAATGGATGGATGGCTGGATGGAGGGATGGTTGGCTGGCTAGAGGGATGGATGGATGGATGGATGGCTGCATGGATGGCTGGCTGGAGGGATGCATGGATGGATGGATGGCTGTATGGACGGCTGGTTTGGATGGATGGCTGGATGGATGGCTGGCTGGAGGGATGGATGAATGGGTGGATGGCTGGATGGAGGGATGGCTGGATGGTTGGCTGGCTGGATGGATGGATGGATGGATTGATGGCTGGATGGATGGCTGGATGGAGGGATTGCTGGATGGATGGCTGGCTGGAGGGATGGATGGATGGCTGGATGGATGGCTGGATGGATGGATGGCTTAATGTCTGGCTGGCTGGAGGGATGGATGGCTGGATGGATGGCTGGATGGATGGATGGATGGATGGAAGGATGGCTGGCTGGAGGTATGGATGGATGGATGATTGGCTGGACGGATGGCTGGATGGAGAGATGGATGAATGCATGGATGGCTGGATGGATGGCTGGATGGAGGGATGGATGGATGGATGGTTGGCTGGATTGATGGCTGTTTGGCTGGATGGATGGCTTGCTGGAGGGATGGATGGATGGATGGCTGAATGGATGGCTGGATGGATGGATGGCTGGATGAATGGCTTGCTGGAGGGATGGATGGATGGCTGGATGGATGGCTGGATGGATGGATGGCTGGATGGATGACTCGCTGGCGGGATGGATGGATGGATGGATGGCTCGATGGATGGCTTAATGGATGGATGGCTGGATGGTTGGATGGATGGATGGCTGGATGGACGGATGGATGGATGGATGGATGGCTGGAAGGCTGGAAGTCTGGATGCATGGATGGCTGGATGGATGGCTGAATGGATGGATGGCTGGACGGATGGATGGCTGGATGGATGGCTGGCTGGAGGGATGGATGGATGGATGGATGGATGGATGGCTGGATGGATGGATGGCTGGATGGATGGCTGGCTGGAGGAATGGGAGGATGGATGAATGGCTGGATGGATGGCTGGATGGATGGATGGCTGGATGTATGGCTGAATGGATAGCTGGATGGACGGATGGCTGGATAGATAGCTGGCTGGAGGGATGGATGGATGGATGGATGGCTGGATGGATGGCTGGATAGATGAATGGCTGGATGGATGGCTGGCTGGAGGGATGGATTGATGGATGAATGGCTGGATGGGTTGCTGGATGGATGGATGGCTGGATGGATGGCTGGCTGGAGGGATGGATGGATGGCTGGATGGAGGGATGGCTGGATGGTTGGCTGGCTGGAAGGCTGGACGGTTGGATGGCTGGTGAATGGCTGGCTGGAGGGAAGGATGGATAGATGTCTGGATGGATGGCTGGATGGATGGATGGCTGGATGGATGGCTGGCTGGAGGAATGGATGGATGGATGGATGGCTGGATTGATGGCTGGATTTTTATCAATGACCTAGAGGAAGGCGCAGAAGGGTGGGTGAGTAAATTTGCAGATGATACTAAAGTCGGTGGTGTTGTCGATAGTGTGGAAGGATGTAGCAGGTTACAGAGGGATATAGATAAGCTGCAAAGCTGGGCTTAGAGGTGGCAAATGGAGTTTAATGTAGAGAAGTGTGAGGTGATTCACTTTGGAAGGAATAACAGGAATGCGGAATATTTGGCTAATCGTAAAGTTCTTGAAAGTGTGGATGAGCAGAGGGATCTAGGTGTCCATGTACATAGATCCCTGAAAGTTGCCACCCAGGTTGATAGGGTTGTGTAGAAGGCCTATGGAGTGTTGGCCTTTATTGGTAGAGGGATTGAGTTCCGGAGTCGGGAGGTCATGTTGCAGCTGTACAGAACTCTGGTCCGGCCGCATTTGGAGTATTGCGTACAGTTCTGGTCACCGCATTATAGGAAGGACGTGGAGGCTTTGGAGCGGGTGCAGAGGAGATTTACCAGGATGTTGCCTGGTATGGAGGGAAAATCTTATGAGGAAAGGCTGACGGACTTGGGGTTGTTTTCGTTGGAGAGAAGAAGGTTAAGAGGAGACTTAATAGAGGCATACAAAATGATCAGGGGGTTGGATAGGGTGGACAGTGAGAGCCTTCTCCCGCAGATGGATATGGCTGGCACGAGGGGACATAACTTTAAACTGAGGGGTAATAGATATAGGACAGAGGTCAGAGGTAGGTTCTTTACGCAAAGAGTAGTGAGGCCGTGGAATGCCCTACCTGCTACAGTAGTGAACTCGCCAACATTGAGGGCATTTAAAAGTTTATTGGATAAACATATGGATGATAATGGCATAGTGTAGGTTAGATGGCTTTTGTTTCGGTGCAACATCGTGGGCCGAAGGGCCTGTACTGCGCTGTATTGTTCTATGTTCTATATGTTCTATGGATGGATGGATGGCTGGATGGATGGCTGAATGGATGGCTGGATGGATGGATGGCTGGATGGATAGATGGCTGGAGGGATGGATGGATGGATGGATGGTTGGATGGACGGCTGGATGGATGGATGGCTGGATGGATGGCTGGCTGGAGGGATGGATTGATGGATGGATGGCTGGATGGATGGCTGGATGGATGGATGGCTGGATGGATGGCTGGCTGGAGGGATGGATGGATGGCTGGTTGGAGGGATGGCTGGATGTAGGGTTGGCTGGATGGTTGGCTGGCTGGAGGGATGGATGGATGGATGGATGGCTGGATGGATGGCTGGCTGGAGGGATGGATGGGTGGCTGGATGGACGGCTGGAGGGATGGATGGCTGGATGGATGGCTGGCTGGAGGGATGGATTGATGGATGGATGGCTGGATGGATGGCTGGATGAATGGATGGCTGGATGGATGGCTGGCTGGAGGGATGGATGGTTGGATGGCTGGATGGAGGTATGGCTGGATGGTTGGCTGGCTGGAGGGATGGATGGATGGATGGCTGGCTGGAGGGATGCATGGATGGATGGATGGCTGGATGGACGGCTGGTTTGGATGGATGGCTGGATGGACGGCTGGCTGGAGGGATGGATTGATGGATGGATGGCTGGATGGATGGCTGGATGGATGGATGGCTGGGTGGATGGCTGGCTGGAGGGATGGATTGATGGGTGGATGGCTGGATGGAGGGATGGCTGGATGGTTGGCTGGCTGGCTGGATGGATGGATGGATGGATGGCTGGATGGATGGCTGGATGGATGGCTGGATGGATGGATGGCTGGAAAGATAGCTGGCTGGAGGGATGGATGGATGGATGGATGGCTGGCTGGATGGATGGATGGCTGGATGGATGGCTGGCTGGAGGGATGGATTGATGGATGGATGGCTGGATGGGTTGCTGGATGGATGGATGGCTGGATGGATGGCTGGCTGGAGGGATGGATGGACGGATGGATGGCTGGATGGAGTGATGGCTGGATGGTTGGCTGGCTGGTTGGCTGGACGGTTGGATGGCTGGATGGCTGTCTGGCTGGAGGGATGGATGGATGGATGGCTGGAAGGATGACGGGATGAATGGATGGCTGGATGGATGGCTGTCTGGAGGAATGGATGGATGGATGGATGGCTGGATTGATGGCTGGATGGATGGATGGCTGGATGGATGGCTGAATGGATGGCTGGATGGATGGCTGGCTGGATGGATAGCTGGCTGGAGGGATGGATGGATGGATGGATGGTTGGATGGACGGCTGGATGGATGGATGGCTGGATGGATGGCTGGCTGGAGGGATGGATTGATGGATGGATGGCTGGATGGATGGCTGGATGGATGGATGGCTGGATAGATGGCTGGCTGGAGGGATGGATGGATGGCTGGATGGAGGGATGGAGGGATGGCTGGATGTAGGGTTGGCTAGATGGTTGGCTTGCTGGAGGGATGGATGGATGGCTGAATGGATGGCTGGCTGGAGGGATGGATGGATGGCTGGATGGACGGCTGGATGGATGGATGGCTGGATGGATGGCTGGCTGGAGGGATGGATTGATGGATGGATGGCTGGATGGATGGCTGGATGGATGGATGGCTGGATGGATGGCTGGCTGGAGGGATGGAGGGATGGATGGCTGGATGGAGGGATGGCTGGATGGTTGGCTGGCTAGAGGTATGGATGGATGAATGGATGGCCGGATGGATGGCTGGCTGGAGGAATGCATGGATGGATGGATGGCTGGATGGACCGCTGGTTTGGATGGATGGCTGGATGGATGGCTGGCTGGAGGGATGGATTGATGGATGGATGACTGGTTGGATGGCTGGATGGATGGATTGCTGGATGGATGGCTGGCTGGAGGGATGGATGGATGGGTGGATGGCTGGATGGAGGGATGGCTGGATGGTTGGCTGGCTGGATGGATGGATGGATGGATGGATGGCTGGATGGATGGCTGGATGGAGGGATTGCTGGATGGATGGCTGGCTGGAGCGATGGAGGCCAGCCAGCCATCCATCCAGCCATCCAGCCATCCATCCAGCCATCCATCCATCCATCCATCCATCCAGCCAGCCAACCATCCAGCCATCCCTCCATCCAGCCATCCACCCATCCATCCATCCCTCCAGCCAGCCATCCATCCAGCAATCCATCGATCCAGCCATCCAACCAGTCATCCATCCATCAATCCATCCCTCCAGCCAGCCATCCATCCAGCCATCCATCCAGCCAGCCATCCATCCAGCCATCCATCCAGCCATCCCTCTAGCCAGCCATCCATCCAGCAATCCATCCGTCCAGCCATCCATCCAGCCACCCATCCATTCTTCAAGCCAGCCATCCGTCCAGCCATCCATCCATCCAGCCAGCCATTCAGTCATCCCTCCAGCCAACCATCCATCCAGCCATCCGTCCATCCATCCATCCATCCAGCAATCCATCCAGCCATCTATCCATCCATCCATCCCTCCAGCCAGCCATCCATCCATTAAGCCATCCATCCAGCCATCCATCCATCCATCCATCCCTCTAGCCAGCCATCCATCCAGCCATTCCTCCATCCAGTCATCTATCCAGCCATCCATTCATCCATCCATCTCTCCAGCCAGCCATACATCCAGCCATTTCCATTCAGCCATTCATCCAGCCAACCATCCATCCAGCCATCCATCCATCCAGCCATCCATCCAGCCATCCATCCATCAATCCATCCCTCCATCCAGCCATTCATCCAGCAATCCATCCAAACCATCCGTCCATCCAGCCATCCATCCATCCATGCATCACTCCAGCCAGCCAGCCAGGCAGCCATCCGTCCATCCATCCATCTCTCCAACCAGCCAACCATCCAGCCATCCCTCCATCCAGCCATCCATCCATTCATCCCTCCAGCCAGCCATCCATCCAGCCATCCATCCATCCAGCCATCCATCCAGCCATCCATCCATCAATCCATCCCTCCAGCCAGCCATCCATCCAGCCATCCATCCATCCAGCCGTCCATCCAGCCATCCATCCAGCCATCCATCCATCCCTTCAGCCAGCCATCCATCCAGCCATCCATCCATCCACCCATCCCTCCAGCCAGCCAACCATCCAGTCAACCCTACATCCAACCATCCCTCCATCCATCCATCCATCCATCGCTGGCTGGCTGGAGAGATGGATGGATGGATGGGTGGCTGGGTGGATGGCTGGATGGATGGATGTCCGGATGGTTGGCTGACTGGAGGGATGGATGGATGGCTGGATGGATGGCTGGATGGATGGATGGCTGGAGGGATGGATTGATGGATGGATGGCTGGATGGATGGCTGGATGAATGGATGGCTGAATGGATGGCTGGCTGGAGGGATGGATGGTTGGATGGCTGGATGGAGGTATGGCTGGATGGTTGGCTGGCTGGAGGGATGGATGGATGGATGGCTGGCTGGAGGGATGCATGGATGGATGGATGGCTGGATGGACGGCTGGTTTGAATGGATGGCTGGATGGACGGTTGGCTGGAGGGATGGATTGATGGATGGATGGCTGGATGGATGGCTGGATGGATGGATGGCTGGGTGGATGGCTGGCTGGAGGGATGGATTGATGGGTGGATGGCTGGATGGAGGGATGGCTGGATGGTTGGCTGGCTGGCTGGATGGATGGATGGATGGATGGCTGGATGGATGGCTGAATGGATGGCTGGATGGATGGATGGCTGGAAAGATAGCTGGCTGGAGGGATGGATGGATGGATGGATGGCTGGCTGGATGGATGGATGGCTGGATGGATGGCTGGCTGGAGGGATGGATTGATGGATGGATGGCTGGATGGGTTGCTGGATGGATGGATGGCTGGATGGATGGCTGGCTGGAGGGATGGATGGACGGATGGATGGCTGGATGGAGGGATGGCTGGATGGTTGGCTGGCTGGTTGGCTGGACGGTTGGATGGCTGGATGGCTGTCTGGCTGGAGGGATGGATGGATGGATGGCTGGAAGGATGACTGGATGAATGGATGGCTGGATGGATGGCTGGCTGGAGGAATGGATGGATGGATGGATGGCTGGATTGATGGCTGGATGGATGGATGGCTGGATGGATGGCTGAATGGATGGCTGGATGGATGGCTGGCTGGATGGATAGCTGGCTGGAGGGATGGATGGATGGATGGATGGTTGGATGGACGGCTGGATGGATGGATGGCTGGATGGATGGCTGGCTGGAGGGATGGATTGATGGATGGATGGCTGGATGGATGGCTGGATGGATGGATGGCTGGATAGATGTCTTGCTGGAGGGATGGATGGATGGCTGGATGGAGGGATGGAGGGATGGCTGGATGTAGGGTTGGCTAGATGGTTGGCTTGCTGGAGGGATGGATGGATGGCTGGATGGATGGCTGGCTGGAGGGATGGATGGATGGCTGGATGGACGGCTGGATGGATGGATGGCTGGATGGATGGCTGGCTGGAGGGATGGATTGATGGATGGATGGCTGGATGGATGGCTGGATGGATGGATGGCTGGATGGATGGCTGGCTGGAGGGATGGAGGGATGGATGGCTGGATGGAGGGATGGCTGGATGGTTGGCTGGCTAGAGGTATGGATGGATGAATGGATGGCCGGATGGATGGCTGGCTGGAGGAATGCATGGATGGATGGATGGCTGGATGGACCGCTGGTTTGGATGGATGGCTGGATGGATGGCTGGCTGCAGGGATGGATTGATGGATGGATGACTGGTTGGATGGCTGGATGGATGGATTGCTGGATGGATGGCTGGCTGGAGGGATGGATGGATGGGTGGATGGCTGGATGGAGGGATGGCTGGATGGTTGGCTGGCTGGATGGATGGATGGATGGATGGATGGCTGGATGGATGGCTGGATGGAGGTATTGCTGGATGGATGGCTGGCTGGAGCGATGGAGGCCAGCCAGCCATCCATCCAGCCATCCAGCCATCCATCCAGCCATCCATCCATCCATCCATCCATCCAGCCAGCCAACCATCCAGCCATCCCTCCATCCAGCCATCCACCCATCCATCCATCCCTCCAGCCAGCCATCCATCCAGCAATCCATCCATCCAGCCATCCAACCAGTCATCCATCCATCAATCCATCCCTCCAGCCAGCCATCCATCCAGCCATCCATCCAGCCAGCCATCCATCCAGCCATCCATCCAGCCATCCCTCTAGCCAGCCATCCATCCAGCAATCCATCCGTCCAGCCATCCATCCAGCCATCCATCCATTCTTCAAGCCAGCCATCCGTCCAGCCATCCATCCATCCAGCCAGCCATTCAGTCATCCCTCCAGCCAACCATCCATCCAGCCATCCGTCCATCCATCCATCCATCCAGCAATCCATCCAGCCATCTATCCATCCATCCATCCCTCCAGCCAGCCATCCATCCATTAAGCCATCCATCCAGCCATCCATCCATCCATCCATCCCTCTAGCCAGCCATCCATCCAGCCATTCCTCCATCCAGTCATCTATCCAGCCATCCATCCATCCATCCATCTCTCCAGCCAGCCATACATCCAGCCATCCATCCATTCAGCCATTCATCCAGCCAACCATCCATCCAGCCATCCATCCATCCAGCCATCCATCCAGCCATCCATCCATCAATCCATCCCTCCAGCCAGCCATTCATCCAGCAATCCATCCAAACCATCCGTCCATCCAGCCATCCATCCATCCATGCATCACTCCAGCCAGCCAGCCAGGCAGCCATCCGTCCATCCATCCATCTCTCCAACCAGCCAACCATCCAGCCATCCCTCCATCCAGCCATCCATCCATTCATCCCTCCAGCCAGCCATCCATCCAGCCATCCATCCATCCAGCCATCCATCCAGCCATCCATCCATCAATCCATCCCTCCAGCCAGCCATCCATCCAGCCATCCATCCATCCAGCCGTCCATCCAGCCATCCATCCAGCCATCCATCCATCCCTTCAGCCAGCCATCCATCCAGCCATCCATCCATCCACCCATCCCTCCAGCCAGCCAACCATCCAGTCAACCCTACATCCAACCATCCCTCCATCCATCCATCCATCCATCGCTGGCTGGCTAGAGAGATGGATGGATGGATGGGTGGCTGGGTGGATGGCTGGATGGATGGATGTCCGGATGGTTGGCTGGCTGGAGGGATGGATGGATGGCTGGATGGATGGCTGGATGGATGGATGGCTGGATGGATGGCTGGCTGGATGGATGGAAGGCTGGATGGATGGCTGGCTGGAGGGATGGATGGATGGATGGTTGAATGGATGGCTAGATCGATGGATGGTTGGATGGATGGCTGGCTGGAGGAATGGAGTTATGGATGGATGGCCGGATGGACGGCTGGATGGAAGGATGGCTGGATGCATGGCTGGCTGGAGGGATGGATTGATGGATGGGTCACTGGTTGGATGGCTGGATGGATGGATTGCTGGATGGATGGCTGGCTGGAGGGATGGATGGATGGGTGGATGGCTGGATGGAGGGATGGCTGGATGGTTGGCTGGCTGGATGGATGGATGGATGGATGGATGGATGGCTGGATGGAAGGCTGGGTGGAGGGATTGCTGGATGGATGGCTGGCTGGAGGGATGGATGGATGGCTGAATGGATGGATGACTTAATGGCTGGCTGGCTGGAGGGATGGATGGCTGGATGGATGGCTGGATGGATGGATGGATGGATGGATGGATGGCTGGCTGGAGGTATTGATGGATGGATGATTGGCTGGATGGATGGCTGGATGGAGAGATGGATGAATGGATGGATGGCTGGATGGATGGCTGGATGGAGGGATGGCTGGATGGATGGCTTGCTGGAGGGATGGATGGATGGATGGTTGGCTGGATTGATGGCTGGATGGCTGGATGGCTGGATGGATGGCTTGCTGGCGGGATGGATGGATGGATGGATGGCTGGATGGATGGCTGGATGGATGGATTGCTGGATGAATGGCTGGCTGGAGGGATGGATGGATGGCTGGATGGATGGCTGGATGGATGGATGGCTGGATGGATGACTCGCTGGCTGGATGGATGGATGGCTGGATGGATGGCTTAATGGATGGATGGCTGGATGGATGGCTGGATGGTTGGATGGAAAATGGCTGGATGGATGGATGGCTGGATGGATGGATGGCTGGATGGCTGGTAGTCTGGATGGATGGATGGCTGGATGGATGGCTGGATGGATGGACGAATGGATGGAGGGATGGCTGGATGGATGGCTGGCTGGAGGGATGGATTGATGGCTGGATGGATGTCTGGATGGTTGGATGGATGGATGGCTGGATGGATGGATGGCTGGATGGATGGATGGCTGGATGGCTGGAAGTCTGGATGGGTGGATGGCTGGTGGATGGCTGGATGGATGGACGGATGGATGGAGGGATGGCTAGATGGATGGCTGGCTGGAGGGATGGATTGATGGCTGGATGGATGTCTGGATGGAGGAATGGCTGGATGGATGGCTGGCTGGAGGGATGGATGGATCGATGGATGGCTGGATGGATGGCTGGATGGATGGATGGCTGGATGGACGATTGGCTGGAGGGATGGATGGATGGATGGCTGGATGGATGGCTGGCTGGATGGATGGATGGATGGATGGATGGATGGCTGTATGGATGGCTGGATGGATGGATGGCTGGATGGATGGCTGGCTGGAGTGATGGATGCGTGGATGGTTGGATCGATGGCTAGTTGGATTAATGGCTGGATGGATGGCAGGCTGGAGGGATGGAAGGATGGATGGATGGCTGGATGGATGGCTGGATGGATGGCTGGATGGATGGGTGGATGGATGGATGGGTGGCTGGAGGGATGGATGGATGGCTGGATGGAGGGATGGCTGGATGTAGGGTTGGCTGGATGGTTGGCTGGCTGGAGGGATGGATGGATGGATGGCTGGATGGATGGCTGGCTGGAGGGATGGATGGGTGGCTGGATGGACGGCTGGATGGATGGATGGCTGGATGGATGGCTGGCTGGAGGGATGGATTGATGGATGGATGGCTGGATGGATGGCTGGATGGATGGATGGCTGGATGGATGGCTGGCTGGAGGGTTGGATGGTTGGATGGCTGGATGGAGGTATGGCTTGATGGTTGGCTGGCTGGAGGGATGGATGGATGGATGGATGGCTGGATGGATGGCTGGATGGATGGATGGATGGATGGATGGATGGCTGGCTGGAGGTATGGATGGATGGATGATTGGCGGGATGGATGGCTGGATGGAGAGATGGATGAATGCATGGATGGCTGGATGGATGGCTGGATGGAGGGATGGATGGATGGCTGGATGGACGGCTGGATGGATGGATGGCTGGATGGATGGCTGGCTGGAGGGATGGATTGATGGATGGATGGCTGGATGGATGGCTGGATGGATGGCTGGATGGATGGATGGCTGGATGGATGGCAGGCTGGAGGGATGAATGGATAGATGGCTGGATGGAGGGATGGCTGGATGGTTGGCTGGCTAGAGGGATGGATGGATGGATGGATGGCTGGATGGATGGCTGGCTGGAGGAATGCATGGATGGATGGATGGCTGGATGGACGGCTGGTTTGGATGGATTGCTGGATGGATGGCTGGATGGATGGATGGCTGGACGGATGGATGGCTGGATGGATGGCTGGCTGGAGGGATGGATCGATGGATGGCTGGATGGATGGCTGGATGGATGGATGGCTGGATGGATGGCTGGCTGGAGGAATGGGAGGATGGATGAATGGCTGGATGGATGGCTGGATGGATGGATGGCTGGATGTATGGCTGAATGGATAGCTGGATGGACGGATGGCTGGATAGAAAGCTGGCTGGAGGGATGGATGGATGGATGGATGGCTGGATGGATGGCTGGATAGATGGATGGCTGGATGGATGGCTGGCTGGAGGGATGGATTGATGGATGAATGGCTGGATGGGTTGCTGGATGGATGGATGGCTGGATGGATGGCTGGCTGGAGGGATGGATGGATGGATGGATGGCTGGATGGAGGGATCGCTGGATGGTTGGCTGGCTGGAAGGCTGGACGGTTGGATGGCTGGATGGATGGCTGGCTGGAGGGAAGGATGGATGGATGTCTGGATGGATGGCTGGATGGATGGATGGCTGGATGGATGGCTGGCTGGAGGAATGGATGGGTGGATGGATGGCTGGATTGATGGCTGGATGGATGGATGGCTGGATGGATGGCTGAATGGATGGCTGGATGGAAGGATGGCTGGATGGATAGCTGGCTGGAGGGATGGATGGATGGATGGATGGTTGGATGGACTGCTGGATGGATTGGATGGCTGGATGGATGGCTGGCTGGAGGGATGGATGGATGGATGGATGGTTGGATGGACTGCTGGATGGAGGAATGGCTGGATGGATGGCTGGCTGGAGAGATGGATCGATGGATGGATGGCTGGATGGATGGCTGGATGGATGGCTGGCTGGATGGACGATTGGCTGGAGGGATGTATGGATGGATGGCTGGATGGATGGCTGGCTGGAGGGAAGGATGGATGGATGGATGGATGGCTGTTTGGATGGCTGGATGGACGGATGGCTGGATGGATGACTCGATGGATGGATGGCTTAAAGGATGGATGGCTGGATGGATGGCTGGATGGTTGGATGGATGGATGGATGGATGGATGGATGGCTGGATGGATGGATGGCTGGATGGCTGGAAGTCTGGATGGATGGATGGCTGGATGGATGGATGGCTGGATGGACGGCTGGATGGATGGATGGCTGGATGAATGGCTGGCTGGAGGGATGGATTGATGGATGGATGGCTGGATGGATGGCTGGATGGATGGATGGTTGGATGGATGGCTGGCTGGAGGGATGGATGGATGGATGGCTGGATGGAGGGATGTCTGGATGGTTGGCTGGCTAGAGGTAGGGATGGATGAATGGATGGCTGGATGGATGGCTGGCTGGAGGGATGCATGGATGGATGGATGGCTGGATGGACGGCTGGTTTGGATGGATGGCTGGATGGATGGCTGGCTGGAGGGATGGATTGATGGATGGATGACTGGTTGGATGGCTGGATGGATGGATTGCTGGATGGATAGCTGGCTGGAGGGATGGATGGATGGGTGGATGGCTGGATGGAGGGATGGCTGAATGGTTGGCTGGCTGGATGGATGGATGGATGGATGGCTGGATGGATGGCTGGATGGAGGGATTGCTGGATGGATGGCTGGCTGGAGCGATGGATGGATGGCTGGATGGTTGGCTGGATGGATGGATGGCTTAATGGCTGGCTGGCTGGAGGGATGGATGGCTGGATGGATGGCTTGATGGATGGATGGGTGGATGGCTGATTGGAGGTATGGATGGATGGATGATTGGCTGGATGAATGGCTGGATGGAGAGATGGATGAATGCATGGATGGCTGGATGGATGGCTGGATGGAGGGATGGCTGGATGGATGGCTTTCTGGAGGGATGGATGGATGGATGGCTGGCTGGATTTATGGCTGGATGGCTGGATGGCTGGATGGATGGCTTACTGGAGGGATGGATGGATGAATGGATGGATGGCTGGATGGATGGCTGGATGGATGGATGGCTGGATGAATGGCTGGCTGGAGGGATGGATGGATGGCTGAATGGATGGCTGGATGGATGGATGGCTGGATGGATGACTCGCTGGATGGATGGCTTAATGGATGGATGGCTGGATGGATGGCTGGATGGTTGGATGGATGGATGGATGGATGGATGGATGGATGGATGGATGGATGGATGGATGGATGGCTGGATGGCTGGAAGTCTGGATGGATGGATGGCTGGATGGATGGCTGGATGGATGGATGGACGGATGGATGGAGGGATGGCTGGATGGATGGCTGGCTCTAGGGATGGATGGATGGCTGGATGGATGTCTGGATGGAGGAATGGCTGGATGGATGGCTGGCTGGAGAGATGGATCGATGGATGGATGGCTGGATGGATGGCTGGATGGATGGATGGCTGGATGGACGATTGGCTGGAGGGATGTATGGATGGATGGCTGGATGGATGGCTGGCTGGAGGGAAGGATGGATGGATGGATGGATGGCTGTATGGATGGCTGGATGGATAGATGGCTGGATGGATGGCTGGCTGGAGTGATGGATGCGTGTATGGTTGGATGGATGGCTAGTTGGATTGATGGCTGGATGGATGGCTGGCTGGAGGGATGGAAGGATGGATGGATGGCTGGATGGATGGCTGGATGGATGGCTGGATGTCTTGATGGCTGGCTGGATGGATGGATGACTGGTTGGCTGGATGTATGGATGGATGGCTGGATGGATGGCTGGATGGATGGATGGATGAATGGATGGATGGCTGGATGGATGGATGGATGGATGGATGGCTGGATGGATGGCTGGATGGATGGCTGGCTGGCTGGATGGATGGATGGATGGATGGATGGATGGATGGATGGATGGATGGATGGATGGATGGATGGCTGGCTGGCTGGAGGGATGGATGGAAGGCTGGCAGGAGGGATGGATGAATCGATGGCTGGATGGATGGCTGGATAGATGGATGGCTGGATGGATGGCTGGCTGGAGGGATGGATGGATGCATGGGTGGCTGGATGGATGGCTGGATGGATGGATTTCCGGATGGATGGCTGTCTGGAGAGATGGCTGGATGGATGGATGGCTGGATGGATGGCTGGCTGGAGGGATGGATGGATGGATGGATGGCTGGATGGATGGCTGGATGGATGGATGTCTGGATGGATGGCTTGCTGGAGGGATGGATGGGTGGCTGGATGGATGGCTGGATGGATGGCTGGATGGATTGCTGGCTGGAGGAATGGATGGATTAATGGATGGCTGGACGGATGGCTGGATGGATGGAAGGCTGGGTGGATGGCTGGCTGGAGTAATGGATGGATGGATGGCTGAATGGATGGCTAGATCGATGGATGGCTGGATGGATGGCTGGCTGGAGGGATGGAGTCATGGATGGATGGCTGGATGGATGGCTGGATGGAAGGATGGCTGGATGCATGGCTGGCTGGAGGGATGGATTGAATGATGGATGGCTGGATGGCTGGCTGGATGGATGGCTGGCTGGAGCGATGGATGGATGGATGGATGGCAGGATGGATGGCTGGAAGGATGCATGGTTGGATGGATGGCTGGCTGGAGGGATGGATGGATGGATGGAAGGCTGGATGGATGGATGGACGAATGGATGGCTGGATGGATGGCTGGCTGGAGGGATGGATGGATGGAGGGATGGTTGGATGGATGGATAGATGGCTGAATGGTTGGCTAGATCGATGGATGGCTGTAGGAATGGATGGATGGATGGCTGGATGGATGGCTGGATGGATTGATGGCTGGATGGATGGCTGAATGGATGGCTGGATGGATGGATGGCTGGGTGGATAGCTGGCTGCAGGGATTGATGGATGGCTGGATGGATGGCTGGATGGATGGGTGGATGGTTGGATGGAGGGAAAGCTGGATGGTTGGCTGGCTGGATGGATGGATGGATGGATGGATGGATGGCTGGATGGAGGGATTGCTGGATGGAGGGATTGCTGGATGGATGGCTGGCTGGAGGGATGGACGGATGGCTGGATGGATGGCTGGATGTATGGATGGCTTAATGGCTGGCTGGCTGGAGGGATGGATGGCTGGATGGATGGCTGGATGGATGGATGGATGGATGGATGGCTGGCTGGAGGTATGGATGGATGGATGATTGGCTGGATGGATGGCTGGATGGAGAGATGGATGAATGCATCGATGGCTGGATGGATGGCTGGATGGAGGGATGGATGGATGGCTGGATGGACGGCTGGATGGATGGATGGCTGGATGGATGGCTGGCTGGAGGGATGGATTGATGGATGGATGGCTGGATGGATGGCTGGATGGATGGATGGCTGAATGGATGGCTGGCTGGAGGGACGAATGGATGGATGGCTGGATGGAAGGATGGCTGGATGGTTGGCTGGCTAGAGGGATGGATGGATGGATGGATGGCTGGATGGATGGCTGGCTGGAGGGATGCATGGATGGATGGATGGCTGGATGGACGGCTGGTTTGGATGGATGGCTGGATGGATGGCTGGCTGGAGGGATGGATGAATGGGTGGATGGCTGGATGGAGGGATGGCTGGATGGTTGGCTGGCTGGATGGATGGATGGATGGATTGATGGCTGGATGGATGGCTGGATGGAGGGATTGCTGGATGGATGGCTGGCTGGAGGGATGGATGGATGGCTGGATGGATGGCTGGATGGATGGATGGCTTAATGTCTGGCTGGCTGGAGGGATGGATGGCTGGATGGATTGCTGGATGGATGGATGGATGGATGGAAGGATGGCTGGCTGGAGGTATGGATGGATGGATGATTGGCTGGACGGATGGCTGGATGGAGAGATGGATGAATGCATGGATGGCTGGATGGATGGCTGGATGGAGGGATGGTTGGATGGATGGCTTGCTGGAGGGATGGATGGATGGATGGTTGGCTGGATTGATGGCTGTTTGGCTGGATGGATGGCTTGCTGGAGGGATGGATGGATGGATGGCTGAATGGATGGCTGGATGGATGGATGGCTGGATGAATGGCTTGCTGGAGGGATGGATGGATGGCTGGATGGATGGCTGGATGGATGGATGGCTGGATGGATGACTCGCTGGCGGGATGGATGGATGGATGGATGGCTCGATGGATGGCTTAATGGATGGATGGCTGGATGGTTGGATGGATGGATGGCTGGATGGACGGATGGATGGATGGATGGATGGCTGGAAGGCTGGAAGTCTGGATGCATGGATGGCTGGATGGATGGCTGAATGGATGGATGGCTGGACGGATGGATGGCTGGATGGATGGCTGGCTGGAGGGATGGATGGATGGATGGATGGATGGATGGCTGGATGGATGGATGGCTGGATGGCTGGCTGGCTGGAGGAATGGGAGGATGGATGAATGGCTGGATGGATGGCTGGATGGATGGATGGCTGGATGTATGGCTGAATGGATAGCTGGATGGACGGATGGCTGGATAGATAGCTGGCTGGAGGGATGGATGGATGGATGGATGGCTGGATGGATGGCTGGATAGATGAATGACTGGATGGATGGCTGGCTGGAGGGATGGATTGATGGATGAATGGCTGGATGGGTTGCTGGATGGATGGATGGCTGGATGGATGGCTGGCTGGAGGGATGGATGGATGGCTGGATGGAGGGATGGCTGGATGGCTGGCTGGCTGGAAGGCTGGACGGTTGGATGGCTGGTGGATGGCTGGCTGGAGGGAAGGATGGATAGATGTCTGGATGGATGGCTGGATGGATGGATGGCTGGATGGATGGCTGGCTGGAGGAATGGATGGATGGATGGATGGCTGGATTGATGGCTGGATTTTTATCAATGACCTAGAGGAAGGCGCAGAAGGGTGGGTGAGTAAATTTGCAGATGATACTAAAGTCGGTGGTGTTGTCGATAGTGTGGAAGGATGTAGCAGGTTACAGAGGGATATAGATAAGCTGCAGAGCTGGGCTTAGAGGTGGCAAATGGAGTTTAATGTAGAGAAGTGTGAGGTGATTCACTTTGGAAGGAATAACAGGAATGCGGAATATTTGGCTAATCGTAAAGTTCTTGAAAGTGTGGATGAGCAGAGGGATCTAGGTGTCCATGTACATAGATCCCTGAAAGTTGCCACCCAGGTTGATAGGGTTGTGAAGAAGGCCTATGGAGTGTTGGCCTTTATTGGTAGAGGGATTGAGTTCCGGAGTCGGGAGGTCATGTTGCAGCTGTACAGAACTCTGGTCCGGCCGCATTTGGAGTATTGCGTACAGTTCTGGTCACCGCATTATAGGAAGGACGTGGAGGCTTGGGAGCGGGTGCAGAGGAGATTTACCAGGATGTTGCCTGGTATGGAGGGAAAATCTTATGAGGAAAGGCTGACGGACTTGAGGTTGTTTTCGTTGGAGAGAAGAAGGTTAAGAGGAGACTTAATAGAGGCATACAAAATGATCAGGGGGTTGGATAGGGTGGACAGTGAGAGCCTTCTCCCGCGGATGGATATGGCTGGCACGAGGGGACATAACTTTAAACTGAGGGGTAATAGATATAGGACAGAGGTCAGAGGTAGGTTCTTTACGCAAAGAGTAGTGAGGCCGTGGAATGCCCTACCTGCTACAGTAGTGAACTCGCCAACATTGAGGGCATTTAAAAGTTTATTGGATAAACATATGGATGATAATGGCATAGTGTAGGTTAGATGGCTTTTGTTTCGGTGCAACATCGTGGGCCGAAGGGCCTGTACTGCGCTGTATTGTTCTATGTTCTATATGTTCTATGGATGGATGGATGGCTGGATGGATGGCTGAATGGATGGCTGGATGGATGGATGGCTGGATGGATAGATGGCTGGAGGGATGGATGGATGGATGGATGGCTGGATGGATGGCTGGATGGATGGATGGCTGGATGGATGGCTGGCTGGAGGGATGGATGGATGGCTGGTTGGAGGGATGGCTGGATGTAGGGTTGGCTGGATGGTTGGCTGGCTGGAGGGATGGATGGATGGATGGATGGCTGGATGGATGGCTGGCTGGAGGGATGGATGGGTGGCTGGATGGACGGCTGGATGGATGGATGGCTGGATGGATGGCTGGCTGGAGGGATGGATTGATGGATGGATGGCTGGATGGATGGCTGGATGAATGGATGGCTGGATGGATGGCTGGCTGGAGGGATGGATGGTTGGATGGCTGGATGGAGGTATGGCTGGATGGTTGGCTGGCTGGAGGGATGGATGGATGGATGGCAGGCTGGAGGGATGCATGGATGGATGGATGGCTGGATGGACGGCTGGTTTGGATGGATGGCTGGATGGACGGCTGGCTGGAGGGATGGATTGATGGATGGATGGCTGGATGGATGGCTGGATGGATGGATGGCTGGGTGGATGGCTGGCTGGAGGGATGGATTGATGGGTGGATGGCTGGATGGAGGGATGGCTGGATGGTTGGCTGGCTGGCTGGATGGATGGATGGATGGATGGCTGGATGGATGGCTAAATGGATGGCTGGATGGATGGATGGCTGGAAAGATAGCTGGCTGGAGGGATGGATGGATGGATGGATGGCTGGCTGGATGGATGGATGGCTGGATGGATGGCTGGCTGGAGGGATGGATTGATGGATGGATGGCTGGATGGGTTGCTGGATGGATGGATGGCTGGATGGATGGCTGGCTGGAGGGATGGATGGACGGATGGATGGCTGGATGGAGGGATGGCTGGATGGTTGGCTGGCTGGTTGGCTGGACGGTTGGATGGCTGGATGGCTGTCTGGCTGGAGGGATGGATGGATGGATGGCTGGAAGGATGACTGGATGAATGGATGGCTGGATGGATGGCTGGCTGGAGGAATGGATGGATGGATGGATGGCTGGATTGATGGCTGGATGGATGGATGGCTGGATGGATGGCTGAATGGATGGCTGGATGGATGGCTGGCTGGATGGATAGCTGGCTGGAGGGATGGATGGATGGATGGATGGTTGGATGGACGGCTGGATGGATGGATGGCTGGATGGATGGCTGGCTGGAGGGATGGATTGATGGATGGATGGCTGGATGGATGGCTGGATGGATGGATGGCTGGATAGATGGCTGGCTGGAGGGATGGATGGATGGCTGGATGGAGAGATGGAGGGATTGCTGGATGTAGGGTTGGCTAGATGGTTGGCTTGCTGGAGGGATGGATGGATGGCTGGATGGATGGCTGGCTGGAGGGATGGATGGATGGCTGGATGGACGGCTGGATGGATGGATGGCTGGATGGATGGCTGGCTGGAGGGATGGATTGATGGATGGATGGCTGGATGGATGGCTGGATGGATGGATGGCTGGATGGATGGCTGGCTGGAGGGATGGATTGATGGATGGATGGCTGGATGGATGGCTGGATGAATGGATGGCTGGATGGATGGCTGGCTGGAGGGATGGATGGTTGGATGGCTGGATGGAGGTATGGCTGGATGGTTGGCTGGCTGGAGGGATGGATGGATGGATGGCAGGCTGGAGGGATGCATGGATGGATGGATGGCTGGATGGACGGCTGGTTTGGATGGATGGCTGGATGGACGGCTGGCTGGAGGGATGGATTGATGGATGGATGGCTGGATGGATGGCTGGATGGATGGATGGCTGGGTGGATGGCTGGCTGGAGGGATGGATTGATGGGTGGATGGCTGGATGGAGGGATGGCTGGATGGTTGGCTGGCTGGCTGGATGGATGGATGGATGGATGGCTGGATGGATGGCTAAATGGATGGCTGGATGGATGGATGGCTGGAAAGATAGCTGGCTGGAGGGATGGATGGATGGATGGATGGCTGGCTGGATGGATGGATGGCTGGATGGATGGCTGGCTGGAGGGATGGATTGATGGATGGATGGCTGGATGGGTTGCTGGATGGATGGATGGCTGGATGGATGGCTGGCTGGAGGGATGGATGGACGGATGGATGGCTGGATGGAGGGATGGCTGGATGGTTGGCTGGCTGGTTGGCTGGACGGTTGGATGGCTGGATGGCTGTCTGGCTGGAGGGATGGATGGATGGATGGCTGGAAGGATGACTGGATGAATGGATGGCTGGATGGATGGCTGGCTGGAGGAATGGATGGATGGATGGATGGCTGGATTGATGGCTGGATGGATGGATGGCTGGATGGATGGCTGAATGGATGGCTGGATGGATGGCTGGCTGGATGGATAGCTGGCTGGAGGGATGGATGGATGGATGGATGGTTGGATGGACGGCTGGATGGATGGATGGCTGGATGGATGGCTGGCTGGAGGGATGGATTGATGGATGGATGGCTGGATGGATGGCTGGATGGATGGATGGCTGGATAGATGGCTGGCTGGAGGGATGGATGGATGGCTGGATGGAGAGATGGAGGGATTGCTGGATGTAGGGTTGGCTAGATGGTTGGCTTGCTGGAGGGATGGATGGATGGCTGGATGGATGGCTGGCTGGAGGGATGGATGGATGGCTGGATGGACGGCTGGATGGATGGATGGCTGGATGGATGGCTGGCTGGAGGGATGGATTGATGGATGGATGGCTGGATGGATGGCTGGATGGATGGATGGCTGGATGGATGGCTGGCTGGAGGGATGGAGGGATGGATGGCTGGATGGAGGGATGGCTGGATGGTTGGCTGGCTAGAGGTATGGATGGATGAATGGATGGCCGGATGGATGGCTGGCTGGAGGAATGCATGGATGGATGGATGGCTGGATGGACCGCTGGTTTGGATGGATGGCTGGATGGATGGCTGGCTGGAGGGATGGATTGATGGATGGATGACTGGTTGGATGGCTGGATGGATGGATTGCTGGATGGATGGCTGGCTGGAGGGATGGATGGATGGGTGGATGGAGGGATGGCTGGATGGTTGGCTGGCTGGATGGATGGATGGATGGATGGCTGGATGGATGGCTGGATGGAGGGATTGCTGGATGGATGGCTGGCTGGAGCGATGGAGGCCAGCCAGCCATCCATCCAGCCATCCAGCCATCCATCCAGCCATCCATCCATCAATCCATCCCTCCAGCCAGCCATCCATCCAGCCATCCATCCATCCAGCCGTCCATCCAGCCATCCATCCATCCCTCCAGCCAGCCATCCATCCAGCCATCCATCCATCCAGCCATCCATTCAGCCATCCATCCATCCATCCATCCCTCCAGCCAGCCATCCATCCAGCCAGCCATCCATCCAGCCATCCATCCAGCCATCCCTCTAGCCAGCCATCCATCCAGCAATCCATCCGTCCAGCCATCCATCCAGCCATCCATCCATTCTTCAAGCCAGCCATCCGTCCAGCCATCCATCCATCCAGCCAGCCATTCAGTCATCCCTCCAGCCAACCATCCATCCAGCCATCCGTCCATCCATCCATCCATCCAGCAATCCATCCAGCCATCTATCCATCCATCCATCCCTCCAGCCAGCCATCCATCCATTAAGCCATCCATCCAGCCATCCATCCATCCATCCATCCCTCTAGCCAGCCATCCATCCAGCCATTCCTCCATCCAGTCATCTATCCAGCCATCCATCCATCCATCCATCTCTCCAGCCAGCCATACATCCAGCCATCCATCCATTCAGCCATTCATCCAGCCAACCATCCATCCAGCCATCCATCCATCCAGCCATCCATCCAGCCATCCATCCATCAATCCATCCCTCCAGCCAGCCATTCATCCAGCAATCCATCCAAACCATCCGTCCATCCAGCCATCCATCCATCCATGCATCACTCCAGCCAGCCAGCCAGGCAGCCATCCGTCCATCCATCCATCTCTCCAACCAGCCAACCATCCAGCCATCCCTCCATCCAGCCATCCATCCATTCATCCCTCCAGCCAGCCATCCATCCAGCCATCCATCCATCCAGCCATCCATCCAGCCATCCATCCATCAATCCATCCCTCCAGCCAGCCATCCATCCAGCCATCCATCCATCCAGCCGTCCATCCAGCCATCCATCCAGCCATCCATCCATCCCTTCAGCCAGCCATCCATCCAGCCATCCATCCATCCACCCATCCCTCCAGCCAGCCAACCATCCAGTCAACCCTACATCCAACCATCCCTCCATCCATCCATCCATCCATCGCTGGCTGGCTGGAGAGATGGATGGATGGATGGGTGGCTGGGTGGATGGCTGGATGGATGGATGTCCGGATGGTTGGCTGGCTGGAGGGATGGATGGATGGCTGGATGGATGGCGGGATGGATGGATGGCTGGATGGATGGCTGGCTGGATGGATGGAAGGCTGGATGGATGGCTGGGTGGAGGGATGGATGGATGGATGGCTGAATGGATGGCTAGATCGATGGATGGTTGGATGGATGGCTGGCTGGAGGAATGGAGTTATGGATGGATGGCCGGATGGACGGCTGGATGGAAGGATGGCTGGATGCATGGCTGGCTGGAGGGATGGATTGATGGATGGGTGACTGGTTGGATGGCTGGATGGATGGATTGCTGGATGGATGGCTGGCTGGAGGGATGGATGGATGGGTGGATGGCTGGATGGAGGGATGGCTGGATGGTTGGCTGGCTGGATGGATGGATGGATGGATGGATGGATGGCTGGATGGATGGCTGGATGGAGGGATTGCTGGATGGATGGCTGGCTGGAGGGATGGATGGATGGCTGAATGGATGGATGACTTAATGGCTGGCTGGCTGGAGGGATGGATGGCTGGATGGATGGCTGGATGGATGGATGGATGGATGGATGGATGGCTGGCTGGAGGTATTGATGGATGGATGATTAGCTGGATGGATGGCTGGATGGAGAGATGGATGAATGGATGGATGGCTGGATGGATGGCTGGATGGAGGGATGGCTGGATGGATGGCTTGCTGGAGGGATGGATGGATGGATGGTTGGCTGGATTGATGGCTGGATGGCTGGATGGCTGGATGGATGGCTTGCTGGAGGGATGGATGGATGGATGGATGGCTGGATGGATGGCTGGATGGATGGATGGCTGGATGAATGGCTGGCTGGAGGGATGGATGGATGGCTGGATGGATGGCTGGATGGATGGATGGCTGGATGGATGACTCGCTGGCTGGATGGATGGATGGATGGCTGGATGGATGGCTTAATGGATGGATGGCTGGATGGATGGCTGGATTGTTGGATGGATGGATGGCTGGATGGATGGATGGCTGGATGGATGGATGGCTGGATGGCTGGTAGTCTGGATGGATGGATGGCTGGATGGATGGCTGGATGGATGGACGAATGGATGGAGGGATGGTTGGATGGATGGCTGGCTGGAGGGATGGATTGATGGCTGGATGGATGTCTGGATGGTTGGATGGATGGATGGCTGGATGGATGGATGGCTGGATGGATGGATGGCTGGATGGCTGGAAGTCTGGATGGATGGATGGCTGGATGGATGGCTGGATGGATGGACGGATGGATGGAGGGAAGGCTGGATGGATGGCTGGCTGGAGGGATGGATTGATGGCTGGATGGATGTTTGGATGGAGGAATGGCTGGATGGATGGCTGGCTGGAGGGATGGATGGATCGATGGATGGCTGGATGGATGGCTGGATGGATGGATGGCTGGATGGACGATTGGCTGGAGGGATGGATGGATGGATGGCTGGATGGATGGCTGGCTGTAGGGATGGATGGATGGATGGATGGATGGCTGTATGGATGGCTGGATGGATGGATGGCTGGATGGATGGCTGGCTGGAGTGATGGATGCGTGGATGGTTGGATCGATGGCTAGTTGGATTAATGGCTGGATGGATGGCAGGCTGGAGGGATGGAAGGATGGATGGATGGCTGGATGGATGGCTGGATGGATGGCTGGATGGATGGATGGATGGATGGATGGGTGGCTGGATGGATGGATGGATGGATGGCTGGATGGATGGCTGGATGGATGGCTGGTTGGATGGATGGATGGATGGATGGATGGATGGATGGATGGATGGATGGATGGATGGATGGCTGGCTGGCTGGCTGGATGGATGGCTGGCTGGAGGGATGGATGAAAGGCTGGCTGGATGGCTGGATGGAAGGCTGGCTGGAGGGATGGATGGATGGATGGGTGGCTGGATGGATGGCTGGATGGATGGATTTCCGGATGGATGGCTGTCTGGAGGGATGGCTGGATGGATGGATGGCTGGATGGATGGCTGGCAGGAGGAATGGATGGATGGATGGATGGCTGGAAGGATGGCTGGATGGATGGATGTCTGGATGGATGGCTTGCTGGAGGGATGGATGGATGGATGGGTGGCTGGATGGATGGCTGGATGGATGGCTGGATGGATTGCTGGCTGGAGGAATGGATGGAGTAATGGATGGCTGGACGGATCGCTGGATGGATGGAAGGCTGGATGGATGGCTGGCTGGAGGGATGGATGGATGGATGGCTGAATGGATTGCTAGATCGATGGATGGCTGGATGGATGGCTGGCTGGAGGGATGGAGTCATGGATGGATGGCTGGATGGCTGGCTGGATGGATGGCTGGCTGGAGCGATGGATGGATGGATGGATGGCAGGATGGATGGCTGGAAGGATGGATGGCTGGATGGATGGCTGGCTGGAGGGATGGATGGATGGATGGATGGCTGGATGGATGGTTGGACGAATGGATGGCTGGATGGATGGCTGGCTGGAGGGATGGATGGATGGAGGGATGGATGGATGGATGGATGGCTGGATGGATGGATGGCTGGATGGCTGGAAGTCTGGATGGATGGATGGCTGGATGGATGGCTGGATGGATGGACGGATGGATGGAGGGATGGCTGGATGGATGGCTGGCTGGAGGGATGGATTGATGGCTGGATGGATGTCTGGATGGAGGAATGGCTGGATGGATGGCTGGCTGGAGGGATGGATGGATGGATGGATGGCTGGATGGATGGCTGGATGGATGGATGGCTGGATGGACGATTGGCTGGAGGGATGGATGGATGGATGGCTGGATGGATGGCTGGCTGGAGGGATGGATGGATGGATGGATGGATGGCTGTATGGATGGCTGGATGGATGGATGGCTGGATGGATGGCTGGCTGGAGTGATGGATGCGTGGATGGTTGGATGGATGGCTAGTTGGATTAATGGCTGGATGGATGGCTGGCTGGAGGGATGGAAGGATGGATGGATGGCTGGATGGATGGCTGGATGGATGGCGGGATGTCTGGATGGCTGGCTGGATGGATGGATGACTGGTTGGCTGGCTGGATGGATGGATGGATGGATGGATGGATGGATGGCTGGATGGATGGCTGGATGGAGGGATTGCTGGATGGATGGCTGGCTGGAGGGATGGATGGCTGGCTGGATGGCTGGATGGATGGATGGCTTAATGGCTGGCTGGCTGGAGGGATGGATGGCTGGATGGATGGCTGGATGGATGGATGGACGGCTGGCTGGAGGTATGGATGGATGGATGATTGGCTGGATGGATGGCTGGATGGAGAGATGGATGAATGGATGGATGGCTGGATGGATTGATGGCTGGATGGCTGGATGGCTGGATGGATGGCTTGCTGGAGGGATGGATGGATGGATGGATGGATGGCTGGATGGATGGTTGGATGGATGGATGGCTGGATGAACGGCTGGCTGGAGGGATGGATGGATGGCTGGATGGATGGCTGGATGGATGGATGGCTGGATGGATGACTCGCTGGCGGGATGGATGGATGGATGGATGGCTTAATGGATGGATGGCTGGATGGATGGCTGGATGGTTGGATGGATGTGTGGCTGGATGGATGGATGGCTGGATGGCTGGAAGTCTGGATGGATGGATGGCTGGATGGAGGGCTGGATGGATCGCCGGATGGATGGAGGGATGGCTGGAAGGATGGCTGGCTGGAGGGATGGATTGATGGCTGGATGGATGTCTGGATGGAGGAATGGCTGGATGGATGGCTGGCTGGAGGGATGGATGGATGGATGGATGGCTGGATGGATGGCTGGATGGATGGATGTCTGGATGGACGATTGGCTGGAGGGATGGATGGATGGATGGCTGGATGGATGGCTGGCTGGAGGGATGGATGGATGGATGGCTGTATGGATGGCTGAATGGATGGCTGGATGGATGGCTGGCTGGAGTGATGGATGGGTGGATGTTTGGATCGGTGGCTAGTTGGATTAATGGCTGGATGGATGGCAGGCTGGAGGGATGGAAGGATGGATGGATGGCTGGATGGATGGCTGGATGGATGGCTGGATGTCTGGATGGCTGGCTGGATGGATGGATGAATGGTTGGCTGGATGTATGGATGGATGGCTGGATGGATGGCTGGATGGATGGATGGATGGATGGATGGATGGATGGATGGATGGCTGGATGGATGGATGGATGGATGGCTGGATGGATGGCTGGATGGATGGCTGGATGGATGGATGGATGGATGGATGGATGGATGGATGGATGGATGGATGGATGGATGGATGGTTGGATGGATGGCGGGATGTCTGGATGGCTGGCTGGATGGATGGATGACTGGTTGGCTGGCTGGATGGATGGATGGATGGATGGATGGATGGATGGCTGGATGGATGGCTGGATGGAGGGATTGCTGGATGGATGGCTGGCTGGAGGGATGGATGGCTGGCTGGATGGCTGGATGGATGGATGGCTTAATGGCTGGCTGGCTGGAGGGATGGATGGCTGGATGGATGGCTGGATGGATGGATGGATGGCTGGCTGGAGGTATGGATGGATGGATGATTGGCTGGATGGATGGCTGGATGGAGAGATGGATGAATGGATGGATGGCTGGATGGATTGATGGCTGGATGGCTGGATGGCTGGATGGATGGCTTGCTGGAGGGATGGATGGATGGATGGATGGATGGCTGGATGGATGGTTGGATGGATGGATGGCTGGATGAATGGCTGGCTGGAGGGATGGATGGATGGCTGGATGGATGGCTGGATGGATGGATGGCTGGATGGATGACTCGCTGGCGGGATGGATGGATGGATGGATGGCTTAATGGATGGATGGCTGGATGGATGGCTGGATGGTTGGATGGATGGGTGGCTGGATGGATGGATGGCTGGATGGCTGGAAGTCTGGATGGATGGATGGCTGGATGGAGGGCTGGATGGATGGACGGATGGATGGAGGGATGGCTGGATGGATGGCTGGCTGGAGGGATGGATTGATGGCTGGATGGATGTCTGGATGGAGGAATGGCTGGATGGATGGCTGGCTGGAGGGATGGATGGATGGATGGATGGCTGGATGGATGGCTGGATGGATGGATGTCTGGATGGACGATTGGCTGGAGAGATGGATGGATGGATGGCTGGATGGATGGCTGGCTGGAGGGATGGATGGATGGATGGCTGTATGGATGGCTGGATGGATGGCTGGATGGATGGCTGGCTGGAGTGATGGATGGGTGGATGTTTGGATCGGTGGCTAGTTGGATTAATGGCTGGATGGATGGCAGGCTGGAGGGATGGAAGGATGGATGGATGGCTGGATGGATGGCTGGATTGATGGCTGGATGTCTGGATGGCTGGCTGGATGGATGGATGAATGGTTGGCTGGATGTATGGATGGATGGCTGGATGGATGGCTGGATGGATGGATGGATGGATGGATGGATGGATGGCTGGATGGATGGATGGATGGATGGCTGGATGGATGGCTGGATGGATGGCTGGATGGATGAATGGATGGATGGATGGATGGATGGATGGATGGATGGATGGATGGCTGGCTGGATGGATGGCTGGCTGGCTGGAGGGATGGATGGAAGGCTGGCTGGAGGGATGGATGGATGGATGGCTGGATGGATGGCTGGATAGATGGATGGCTGGATGGATGGCTGGCTGGAGGAATGGATGGATGGATGGGTGGCTGGATGGATGGCTGGATGGATGGATTTCCGGATGGATGGCTGTCTGGAGGGATGGCTGGATGGATGGATGGCTGGATGGATGACTGGCAGGAGGAATGGATGGATGGATGGATGGCTGGATGGATGGCTGGATGGATGGATGTCTGGATGGATGGCTTGCTGGAGGGATGGATGGATGGATGGGTGGCTGCATGGATGGCTGGATGGATGGCTGGATGGATTGCTGGCTGGAGGAATGGATGGATTAATGGATGGCTGTACGGATGGCTGGATGGATGGAAGGCTGGATGGATGGCTGGCTGGAGGGATGGATGGATGGATGGCTGAATGGATGGCTAGATCGATGGATGGCTGGATGGATGGCTGGCTGGAGGGATGGAGTCATGGATGGATGGCTGGATGGATGGCTGGATGGAAGGATGACAAAATGCATGGCTGGCTGGAGGGATGGATTGAATGATGGATGGCTGGATGGCTGGCTGGATGGATGGCTGGCTGGAGCGATGGATGGATGAATGGATGGCAGGATGGATGGCTGGAAGGATGGATGGCTGGATGGATGGCTGGCTGGAGGGATGGATGGATGGATGGATGGCTGGATGGATGGTTGGACGAATGGATGGCTGGATGGATGCCTGGCTGGAGGGATGGATGGATGGAGGGATGGATGGATGGATGGATGGCTGAATGGATGGCTAGATCGATGGATGGCTGTAGGAATGGATGGATGGATGGCTGGATGGATGGCTGGATGGATTGATGGCTGGATGGATGGCTGAATGGATGACTGGATGGATGGATGGCTGGGTGGATAGCTGGCAGGAGGGATGGATGGCTGGATGGATGGCTGGATGGATGGATGGCTGGATGGATGGCTGCCTGGAGGGATGGCTGGATGGATGGATGGCTGGATGGGTGGCTGGATGGATGGATGACTGGATGGATGGCTGGCTGGAGGGATGGATGGATGGATGGATGGCTGGATGGAGGGATGGCTGGATGGATGGCTGGCTGGAGGAATGGATGGATGGATGGATGGCTGGATTGATGGCTGAATCGATGGATGGCGGAATGGATGGCTGAATGGATGGCTGGATGGATGGATGGCTGGATGGATAGCTGGCTGGAAAGATGGATGGATGGATGGATGGTCCGATGGACGGCTGGATGGATGGATGCCTGGATGGATGGCTGGCTGGAGGAATGGATTGATGGATGGATGGCTGGATGGATGGCTGGATGGATGGATGGCTGGATGGATGGCTGGCTGGAGGGATGGATGGATGGATGGATGGCTGGATGGAGGGATGGCTGGATGTAGGGTTGGCTGGATGGTTGGCTGGCAGGAGGGATGGGTGGATGGATGGATGGCTGGATGGATGGTTGGCTGGAGGGATGGATGGATGGCTGGATGGACGGCTGGATGGATGGATGGCTGGATGGATGGCTGGCTGGAGGGATGGATTGATGTTTCGATGGCTGGATGGATGGATGGCTGGATGGATGGCTGGCTGGACGGATGGATGGATGGATGGCTGGATGGAGGGATGGCTGGATGGTTGGCTGGCTGGAGGGATGGATGGATGGATGGCTGGATGGATGGCTGGCTGGAGAGATGCATGGATGGAAGGATGGCTGGGTGGACGGATGGTTCGGATGGATTGCTGGATGGATGGCTGGCTGGAGGGATGGATTGATGGATGGATGGCTGGATGGATGGCTGGATGGATGGATGGCTGGATGGATGGCTGGCTGGTGGGATGGATGGATGGCTGGATGGAGGGATGGCTGGATGGTTGGCTGGCTGGATGGATGGATGGATGGATGGATGGTTGGATGGATGGCTGGATGGAGGGATGGCTGGATGGATGGCTGGCTGGAGGGATGGATGGATGGCTGGATGGCTGGCTGGATGGATGGATGGCTTAATGGCTGGCTGGCTGGAGGGATGGATGGATGGATGGATGGCTGGATGAATGGCTGAATGGATGGATGGCTGGATGTATGGCTGGCTGGAGAGATGGATGGATGGATGGCTGGATGGATGGCTGGATGGAGGAATGGCTGGATGGATGGTTGGCTAGAGGGATGGATGGATGGATGGATGGCTGGATGGATGGCTTAATGGATGGATGGCTGGATTAAAGGCTGGCTGGAGGGATGGATGGAAGGATGGCTGGATGGATGGCTGGATGGATGAATGGCTGGATGGATGACTGGCTGGAGGGAAGAATGGATGGATGGATGGCCGGATGGATTGCTGGATGGATGGATGGATGGACGGATGGCTGGATGGATGGCTGGCTGGAGGAATGGATGGATGGCTGGCTGGATGGATGGATGGCTGGATGGATGGCTGGCTGGAGGGATGGATGGATGGCTGGATGGATGGCTGGATGGATTGATGGTTGGATGGATGGCTGGCTGGAGGAATGGATGGATGGATGGATGGCTGGATGGATGGCTGGATGGATGTATGGCTGGATTGATGGCTGGCTGGAGGGATGGATGGATGGATGGATGGCTGGCTGGACGGCTGGATGGATCGATGGCTGGATCATGGCTGGCTGGAGGGATGGATTGATGGATGGATGGCTGGATGGATGCCTGGATGGAGGGATGGCTGGATGGATGGCTGGCTGGAGGGATGGATGGATGGATGGATGGCTGGATGGATGGCTGGATGGATGGATGGCTGGATGGATGGCTCGCTGGCGGGATGGATGGATGGATGGATGGCTGGATGGATGGCTTAATGGATGGATGGCTGGATGGATGGCTGGATGGTTGGATGGATGGATGGCTGGATGGATGGATGGCTGGTGGATGGATGGCTGGATGGCTGGAAGTCTGGATGGCTGGCTGGATGGATGGCTGGATGGATGGACGGATGGATGGAGGGATGGCTGGATGGATGGCTGGATGGAAGGATGGATGGCTGTCTGGATGGATGTCTGGATGGAGGAATGGCTGGATGGATGGCTGGCTGGAGGGATGGATGGATGGGTGGATGGCTGGATGGATGGCTGGATGGATGGATTGCTGGATGGACGAATGGCTGGAGGGATGGATGGATGGATGGCTGGATGGATGGCTGGCTGGAGGGATGGATGGATGGATGGAAGGATGGCTGTATGGATGGCTGGATGGATGGATAGCTGGATGGATGGCTGGCTGGAGTGATGGATGCGTGGATGGTTGGATGGATGGCTAGTTGGATTGATGGCTGGATGGATGGCTGGCTGGAGGGATGGAAGGATGGATGGATGGCTGGATGGATGTCTGGATGGATGGCTGGATGTCTGGATGGCTGGCTGGATGGATGGATGTCTGGTTGGCTGGATGTATGGATGGATGGCTGGATGGATGGTTGGATGGATGGATGGATGGATGGATGGCTGGATGGATGGATGGATGGATGGCTGGATGGATGGCTGGATGGATGGCTGGATGGATGGATGGATGGATGGATGGATGGATGGATGGATTGATGGCTGGCTGGAGGGATGGATGGAAGGCTGGCTGGAGGGATGGATGGATGGATGGCAGGATGGATGGCTGGTTAGATGGATGGCTGGATGGATGGCTGGCTGGAGGGATGGATGGATGGATGGGTGGCTGGATGGATGTCTGGATGGATGGTTGGATGGATGGATGGATGGATGAATGGATGGATGGATGGATGGATGGATGGATGGATGGATGGATGTATGGATGGCTGGCTGGCTGGAGGGATGGATGGAAGGCTGGCTGGAGGGATGGATGGATGGATGGCTGGATGGATGGCTGGATAGATGGATGGCTGGATGGATGGCTGGCTGGAGGGATGGATGGATGCATTGGTGGCTGGATGGATCGCTGGATGGATGGATTTCCGGATGGATGGCTGTCTGGAGAGATGGCTGGATGGATGGATGGCTGGATGGATGGCTGGCTGGAGGGATGGATGGATGGATGGCTGGAAGGATGACTGGATGAATGGATGGCTGGATGGATGGCTGGCTGGAGGAATGGATGGATGGATGGCTGGATTGATGGCTGGATGGATGGATGGCTGGATGGATGGCTGAATGGATGGCTGGATGGATGGATGGCTGGATGAATAGCTGGCTGGAGGGATGGATGGATGGATGGATGGTGGATGGACGGCTGGATGGATGGATGGCTGGATGGATGGCTGGCTGGAGGGATGGATTGATGGATGGATGGCTGGATGGATGGCTGGATGGATGGATGGCTGGATAGATGGGTGGCTGGAGGGATGGATGGATGGCTGGATGGAGGGATGGAGGGATGGCTGGATGTAGGGTTGGCTAGATGATTGGCTGGCTGGAGGGATGGATGGATGGCTGGATGGATGGCTGGCTGGAGGGATGGATGGATGGCTGGATGGACGGCTGGATGGATGGATGGCTGGATGGATGGCTCGCTGGAGGGATGGATTGATGGATGGATGGCTGGATGGATGGCTGGATGGCTGAATGGATGGCTGGCTGGAGGGATGGATGGATGGATGGCTGAATGGAGGGATGGCTGGATGGTTGGCTGGCTAGAGGGAGGGATGGATGAATGGATGGCTGGATGGATGGCTGGCTGGAGGGATGCATGGATGGATGGATGGCTGGATGGACGGCTGGTTTGGATGGATGGCTGGATGGATGGCTGGCTGGAGGGATGGGTTGATGGATGGATGACTGGTTGGATGGCTGGATGGATGGATTGCTGGATGGATGGCTGACTGGAGGGATGGATGGATGCGTGGATGGCTGGATGGAGGGATGGCTGGATGGTTGGCTGGCTGGATGGATGGATGTATAGATGGCTGGATGGATGGCTGGATGGAGGGATTGCTGGATGGATGGCTGGCTGGAGCGATGGATGGATGGCTGGATGGATGGATGGCTTAATGGCTGGCTGGCTGGAGGGATGGATGGCTGGATGGATGGCTGGATGGATGGAAGGATGGCTGGCTGGAGGTATGGATGGATGGATGATTGGCTGGATGGATGGCTGGATCGATGGATGGCTGGATGAATGGCTGGCTGGAGGGATGGATGGATGGCTGAATGGATGGCTGGATGGATGGATGGCTGGATGGATGACTCGCTGGATGGATGGCTTAATGGATGGATGGCTGGATGGATGGCTGGATGATTGGATGGATGGATGGATGGATGGATGGATGGCTGGATGGATGGATGGCTGGATGGCTGGAAGTCTGGATGGATGGATGGCTGGATGGATGGCTGGATGGATGGACGGATGGATGGAGGGATGGCTGGATGGATGGCTGGCTGGAGGGATGGATGTATGGCTGGATGGATGTCTGGATGGAGGAATGGATGGATGGATGGCTGGCTGGAGAGATGGATCGATGGATGGATGGCTGGATGGATGGCTGGATGGATGGATGGCTGGACGGACGATTGGCTGGAGGGATGTATGGGTGGATGGCTGGATGGATGGCTGGCTGGAGGGAAGGATGGATGGATGAATGGATGGCTGTATGGATGGCTGGATGGAAAGATGGCTGGATGGATGGCTGGCTGGAGTGATGAATGCGTGGATGGTTGGATGGATGGCTAGTTGGATTGATGGCTGGATGGATGGCTGGCTGGAGGGATGGAAGGATGGATGGATGGCTGGATGGATGGCTGGATGGATGGCTCGATGTCTTGATGGCTGGCTGGATGGATGGATGACTGGTTGGCTGGATGTATGGATGGATGGCTGGATGGATGGCTGGATGGATGGATGGATGAATGGATGGATGGCTGGATGGATGGATGGATGGATGGCTGGATGGATGGCTGGATGGATGGCTGGATGGATGGATGGATGGATGGATGGATGGATGGATGGATGGATGGATGGATGGATGGATGGATGGATGGCTGGAGGGATGGATGGAAGGCTGGCTGGAGGGATGGATGGATGGATGGCTGGATGGATGGCTGGATAGATGGATGGCTGGATGGATGGCTGGCTGGAGGGATGGATGGATGCATGGGTGGCTGGATGGATGGCTGGATGGATGGATTTCCGGATGGATGGCTGCCTGGAGAGATGGCTGGATGGATGGATGGCTGGATGGATGGCTGGCTGGAGTGATGGATGCGTGGATGGTTGGATGGATGGCTAGTTGGATTGATGGCTGGATGGATGGCTGGCTGGAGGGATGGAAGGATGGATGGATGGCTGGATGGATGGCTGGATGGATGGCTGGATGTCTGGATGGCTGGCTGGATGGATGGATGACTGGTTGGCTGGATGTATGGATGGATGGCTGGATGGATGGTTGGATGGATGGATGGATGGATGGATGGCTGGATGGATGGATGGATGGATGGCTGGATGGATGGCTGGATGGATGGCTGGATGGATGGATGGATGGATGGATGGATGGATGGATGGATGAATGGCTGGCTGGAGGGATGGATGGAAGGCTGGCTGGAGGGATGGATGGATGGATGGCTGGATGGATGGCTGGTTAGATGGATGGCTGGATGGATGGCTGGCTGGAGGGATGGATGGATGGATGGGTGGCTGGATGGATGGCTGGATGGATGGATGGATGGATGGATGGATGGATGGATGGATGGCTGGCTGGCTGGCTGGAGGGATGGATGGAAGGCTGGCTGGAGGGATGGATGGATGGATGGCTGGATGGATGGCTTGATAGATGGATGGCTGGATGGATGGCTGGCTGGAGGGATGGATGGATGCATGGGTGGCTGGATGGATGGCTGGATGGATGGATTTCCGGATGGATGGCTGTCTGGAGAGGTGGCTGGATGGATGGATGGCTGGATGGATGGCTGGCTGGAGGAATGGATGGATGGCTGGCTGGAACGATGACTGGATGAATGGATGGCTGGATGGATGGCTGGCTGGAGGAATGGATGGATGGATGGCTGGATTGATGGCTGGATGGATGGATGGCTGGATGGATGGCTGAATGGATGGCTGGATGGATGGCTGGCTGGATGGATAGCTGGCTGGAGGGATGGATGGATGGATGGATGGTTGGATGGACGGCTGGATGGATGGATGGCTGGATGGATGGCTGGCTGGAGGGATGGATTGATGGATGGATGGCTGGATGGATGGCTGGATGGAGGGATGGCTGGATGGCTGGCTTGCTGGAGGGATGGATGGATGGATGGTTGGCTGGATTGATGGCTGGATGGCTGGATGGCTGGATGGATGGCTTGCTGGAGGAATGGATGGATGGATGGATGGATGGCTGGATGGATGGCTGGATGGATGGATGGCAGGATGAATGGCTGGCTGGAGGGATGGATGGATGGCTGAATGGATGGCTGGATGGATGGATGGCTGGATGGATGACTCGCTGGATGGATGGCTTAATGGATGGATGGCTGGATGGATGGCTGGATGGTTGGATGGATGGATGGATGGATGGATGGATGGATGGATGGCTGGATGGATGGATGGCTGGATGGCTGGAAGTCTGGATGGATGGATGGCTGGATGGATGGCTGGATGGATGGACGGATGGATGGAGGGATGGCTGGATGGATGGCTGGCTGGAGGGATGGATGGATGGCTGGATGGATGTCTGGATGGAGGAATGGCTGGATGGATGGCAGGCTGGAGAGATGGATCGATGGATGGATGGCTGGATGGATGGCTGGATGGATGGCTGGCTGGAGGGAAGAATGGATGGATGGATGGATGGCTGTAGGGATGGCTGGATGGATGGATGGCTGGATGGTTGGATGGATGGATGGATGGATGGATGGATGGATGGCTGGATGGATGGATGGCTGGATGGCTGGAAGTCTGGATGGATGGATGGCTGGATGGATGGATGGCTGGATGGACGGCTGGATGGATGGATGGCTGGATGGATGGCTGGCTGGAGGGATGGATTGATGGATGGATGGCTGGATGGATGGCTGGATGGATGGATGGCTGGATGGATGGCTGGCTGGAGGGATGGATGGATGGATGGCTGGATGGAGGGATGTCTGGATGGTTGGCTCGCTAGAGGGAGGGATGGATGAATGGCTGGCTGGATGGATGGCTGGCTGGAGGGATGCATGGATGGATGGATGGCTGGATTGACGGCTGGTTTGGATGGATGGCTGGATGGATGGCTGGCTGGAGGGATGGATTGATGGATGGATGACTGGTTGGATGGCTGGATGGATGGATTGCTGGATGGATAGCTGGCTGGAGGGATGGATGGATGGGTGGATGGCTGGATGGAGGGATGGCTGGATGGTTGGCTGGCTGGATGGATGGATGGATGGATGGCTGTCTGGATGGCTGGATGGAGGGATTGCTGGATGGATGGCTGGCTGGAGCGATGGATGGATGGCTGGATGGATGGCTGGATGGATGGATGGCTTATTGGCTGGCTGGCTGGAGGGATGGATGGCTGGATGGATGGCTTGATGGATGGATGGGTGGATGGCTGATTGGAAGTATGGATGGATGGATGATTGGCTGGATGGATGGCTGAATGGAGAGATGGATGAATGCATGGATGGCTGGATGGATGGCTGGATGGAGGGATGGCTGGATGGATGGCTTGCTGGAGGGATGGATGGATGGATGGTTGGCTGGATTGATGGCTGGATGGCTGGATGGATGGCTTGCTGGAGGGATGGATGGATGAATGGATGGATGGCTGGATGGATGGCTGGATGGATGGATGGATGGATGGGTGAATGGATGGCTGGATGGATGGATGGCTGGATGGATGACTCGCTGGATGGATGGCTTAATGGATGGATGGCTGGATGGATGGCTGGATGGTTGGATGGATGGATGGATGGATGGATGGATGGATGGATGGATGGATGGCTGGATGGCTGGAAGTCTGGATGGATGGATGGCTGGATGGATGGCTGGATGGATGGATGGACGGATGGATGGAGGGATGGCTGGATGGATGGCTGGCTGGATGGATGGATGGATGGCTGGATGGATGTCTGGATGGAGGAATGGCTGGATGGATGGCTATATGGATGGCTGGATGGATAGATGGCTGGATGGATGGCTGGCTGGAGTGATGGATGCGTGTATGGTTGGATGGATGGCTAGTTGGATTGATGGCTGGATGGATGGCTGGCTGGAGGGATGGAAGGATGTATGGATGGCTGGATGGATGGCTGGATGGATGGCTGGATGTCTTGATTGCTGGCTGAATGGATAGATGACTGGTTGGCTGGATGTATGGATGGATGGCTGGATGGATGGCTGGATGGATGGATGGATGAATGGATGGATGGCTGGATGGATGGATGGATGGATGGATGGCTGGATGGATGGCTGGATGGTTGGCTGGCTGGATGGATGGATGGATGGATGTATGGATGGATGGATGGATGGATGGATGGATGGATGGATGGATGGCTGGCTGGCTGGAGGGATGGATGGAAGGCTGGCTGGAGGGTTGGATGAATCGATGGCTGGATGGATGGCTGGATAGATGGATGGCTGGATGGATGGCTGGCTGGAGGGATGGATGGATGCATGGGTGGCTGGATGGATGGCTGGATGGATGGATTTCCGGATGGATGGCTGTCTGGAGAGATGGCTGGATGGATGGCTGGCTGGATGGATGGCTGGCTGGAGGGACGGATGGATGGATGGATGGCTGGATGGATGGCTGGATGGATGGATGTCTGGATGGATGGCTTGCTGGAGGGATGGATGGGTGGCTGGATGGATGGCTGGATGGATGGCTGGATGGATTGCTGGCTGGAGGAATGGATGGATTAATGGATGGCTGGACGTATGGCTGGATGGATGGAAGGCTGGGTGGATGGCTGGCTGGAGTAATGGATGGATGGATGGCTGAATGGATGGCTAGATCGATGGATGGCTGGATGGATGGCTGGCTGGATGGATGGAGTCATGGATGGATGGCTGGATGGATGGCTGGATGGAAGGATGGCTGGATGCATGGCTGGCTGGAGGGATGGATTGAATGATGGATGGCTGGATGGCTGGCTGGATGGATGGCTGGCTGGAGCGATGGATGGATGGATGGATGGCAGGATGGATGGCTGGAAGGATGGATGGCTGGATGGATGGCTGGCTGGAGGGATGGATGGATGGATGGAAGGCTGGATGGATGGATGGACGAATGGATGGCTGGATGGATGGCTGGCTGGAGGGATGGATGGATGGAGGGATGGATGGATGGATGGATGGATGGCTGAATGGTTGGCTAGATCGATGGATGTCTGTAGGAATGGATGGATGGATGGCTGGATGGATGGCTGGATGGATTGATGGCTGGATGAATGGCTGAATGGATGGCTGGATGGATGGATGGCTGGGTGGATAGCTGGCTGCAGGGATGGATGGATGGCTGGATGGATGGGTGGATGGTTGGATGGAGGGAAAGCTGGATGGCTGGCTGGCTGGAGTGATGGATGGCTGGATGGATGGCTGGATGGATGGATGGATGGATGGATGGATGGCTGGCTGGAGGTATGGATGGATGGATGATTGGCTGGATGGATGGCTGGATGGAGAGATGGATGAATGCATCGATGGCTGGATGGATGGCTGGATGGAGGGATGGATGGATGGCTGGATGGACGGCTGGATGGATGGATGGCTGGATGGATGGCTGGCTGGAGGGATGGATTGATGGATGGATGGCTGGATGGATGGCTGGATGGATGGATGGCTGGATGGATGGCTGGCTGGAGGGATGAATGGATGGATGGCTGGATGGAGGGATGGCTGGATGGTTGGCTGGCTAGAGGGATGGATGGATGGATGGATGGCTGGATGGATGGCTGGCTGGAGGGATGCATGGATGGATGGATGGCTGGATGGACGGCTGGTTTGGATGGATGGCTGGATGGATGGCTGGCTGGAGGGATGGATGAATGGGTGGATGGCTGGATGGAGGGATGGCTGGATGGTTGGCTAGCTGGATGGATGGATGGATGGATTGATGGCTGGATGGATGGCTGGATGGAGGGATTGCTGGATGGATGGCTTGCTGGAGGGATGGATGGATGGCTGGATGGATGGCTGGATGGATGGATGGCTGGATGGATGTCTCGCTGGCGGGATGGATGGATGGATGGATGGCTCGATGGATGGCTTAATGGATGGATGGCTGGATGGTTGGATGGATGGATGGCTGGATGGACGGATGGATGGATGGATGGATGGCTGGATGGCTGGAAGTCTGGATGGATGGATGGCTGGATGGATGGCTGAATGGATGGATGGCTGGACGGATGGATGGCTGGATGGATGGCTGGCTGGAGGGATGGATGGATGGATGGATGGATGGATGGCTGGATGGATGGATGGCTGGATGGATGGCTGGCTGGAGGAATGGGAGGATGGATGAATGGCTGGATGGATGGCTGGATGGATGGACGGATGGACGGAGGGATGGCTGGATGGATGGCTGGCTGGAGGGATGGATTGATGGCTGGATGGATGTCTGGATGGAGGAATGGCTGGATGGATGGCTGGCTGGAGGGATGGATGGATGGATGGATGGCTGGATGAATGGCTGGATGGATGGATGTCTGGATGGACGATTGGCTGGAGGGATGGATGGATGGATGGCTGGATGGATGGATGGCTGGATGGATGGATGGCTGGAGGGATGGATGGATGGATGGCTGTATGGATGGCTGGATGGATGGCTGGATGGATGGCTGGCTGGAGTGATGGATAGGTGGATGTTTGGATCGGTGGCTAGTTGGATTAATGGCTGGATGGATGGCAGGCTGGAGGGATGGAAGGATGGATGGATGGCTGGATGGATGGCTGGATGGATGGCTGGATGTCTGGATGGCTGGCTGGATGGATGGATGAATGGTTGGCTGGATGTATGAATGGATGGCTGGATGGATGGCTGGATGGATGGATGGATGGATGGATGGATGGATGGCTGGATGGATGGATGGATGGATGGCTGGTTGGATGGCTGGATGGATGGCTGGATGGATGGATGGATGGATGGATGGATGGATGGATGGATGGATGGATGGCTGGCTGGCTGGATGGATGGCTGGCTGGAGGGGTGGATGGAAGGCTGGCTGGAGGGATGGATGGATGGATGGCTGGATGGATGGCTGGATAGATGGATGGCTGGATGGATGGCTGGCTGGAGGGATGGATGGATGGATGGGTGGCTGGATGGATGGCTGGATGGATGGATTTCCGGATGGATGGCTGTCTGGAGGGATGGCTGGATGGATGGATGGCTGGATGGATGGCTGGCAGGAGGAATGGATGGATGGATGGATGGCTGGATGGATGGCTGGATGGATGGATGTCTGGATGGATGGCTGGCTGGAGGGATGGATGGATGGATGGAAGGCTGGATGGATGGATGGACGAATGGATGGCTGGATGGATGGCTGGCTGGAGGGATGGATGGATGGAGGGATGGATGGATGGATGGCTGAATGGTTGGCTAGATCGATGGATGGCTGTAGGAATGGATGGATGGATGGCTGGATGGATGGCTGGATGGATTGATGGCTGGATGGATGGCTGAATGGATGGCTGGATGGATGGATGGCTGGGTGGATAGCTGGCTGCAGGGATGGATGGATGGCTGGATGGATGGCTGGATGGATGGGTGGATGGTTGGATGGAGGGAAAGCTGGATGGTTGGCTGGCTGGATGGATGGATGGATGGATGGATGGCTGGATGGAGGGATTGCTGGATGGAGGGATTGCTGGATGGATGGCTGGCTGGAGGGATGGACGGATGGGTGGATGGATGGCTGGATGGATGGTTCGCTTAATGGCTGGCTGGCTGGAGTGATGGATGGCTGGATGGATGGCTGGATGGATGGATGGATGGATGGCTGGCTGGAGGTATGGATGGATGGATGATTGGCTGGATGGATGGCTGGATGGAGAGATGGATGAATGCATCGGTGGCTGGATGGATGGCTGGATGGAGGGATGGATGGATGGCTGGATGGACGGCTGGATGGATGGATGGCTGGATGGATGGCTGGCTGGAGGGATGGATTGATGGATGGATGGCTGGATGGATGGCTGGATGGATGGATGGCTGGATGGATGGCTGGCTGGAGGGATGAATGGATGGATGGCTGGATGGAGGGATGGCTGGATGGTTGGCTGGCTAGAGGGATGGATGGATGGATGGATGGCTGGATGGATGGCTGGCTGAAGGGATGCATGGATGGATGGATGGCTGGATGGACGGCTGGTTTGGATGGATGGCTGGATGGATGGCTGGCTGGAGGGATGGATGAATGGGTGGATGGCTGGATGGAGGGATGGCTGGATGGTTGGCTGGCTGGATGGATGGATGGATGGATTGATGGCTGTATGGATGGCTGGATGGAGGGATTGCTGGATGGATGGCTGGCTGGAGGGATGGATGGATGGCTGGATGGATGGCTGGATGGATGGATGGCTTAATGTCTGACTGGCTGGAAGGATGGATGGCTGGATGGATGGATGGATGGATGGATGGATGGATGGAAGGATGGCTGGTTGGAGGTATGGATGGATGGATGATTGGCTGGATGGATGGCTGGATGGAGAGATGGATGAATGCATGGATGGCTGGATGGATGGCTGGATGGAGGGATGGTTGGATGGATGGCTTGCTGGAGGGATGGATGGATGGATGGTTGGCTGGATTGATGGCTGTTTGGCTGGATGGATGGCTTGCTGGAGATCTGGATGGATGGATGGCTGAATGGATGGCTGGATGGATGGATGGCTGGATGAATGGCTTGCTGGAGGGATGGATGGATGGCTGGATGGATGGCTGGATGGATGGATGGCTGGATGGATGACTCGCTGGCGGGATGGATGGATGGATGGATGGCTCGATGGATGGCTTAATGGATGGATGGCTGGATGGTTGGATGGATGGATGGCTGGATGGACGGATGGATGGATGGATGGATGGCTGGATGGCTGGAAGTCTGGATGGATGGATGGCTGGATGGATGGCTGAATGGATGGATGGCTGGACGGATGGATGGCTGGATGGATGGCTGGCTGGAGGGATGGATGGATGGATGGATGGATGGATGGCTGGATGGATGGATGGCTGGATGGATGGCTGGCTGGAGGAATGGGAGGATGGATGAATGGCTGGATGGATGGCTGGATGGATGGACGGATGGATGGAGGGATGGCTGGATGGATGGCTGGCTGGAGGGATGGATTGATGGCTGGATGGATGTCTGGATGGAGGAATGGCTGGATGGCTGGCTGGCTGGAGGGATGGATGGATGGCTGGATGGACGATTGGCTGGAGGGATGGATGGATGGATGGCTGGATGGATGGCTGGCTGGAGGGATGGATGGATGGATGGCTGTATGGATGGCTGGATGGATGGCTGGATGGATGGCTGGCTGGAGTGATGGATGGGTGGATGTTTGGATCGGTGGCTAGTTGGATTAATGGCTGGATGGATGGCAGGCTGGAGGGATGGAAGGATGGATGGATGGCTGGATGGATGGCTGGATGGATGGCTGGATGTCTGGATGGCTGGCTGGATGGATGGATGAATGGTTGGCTGGATGTATGGATGGATGGCTGGATGGATTGCTGGATGGATGGATGGATGGATGGATGGATGGATGGCTGGATGGATGGATGGATGGATGGCTGGATGGATGGCTGGATGGATGGCTGGATGGATGGATGGATGGATGGATGGATGGATGGATGGATGGCTGGCTGGCTGGATGGATGGCTGGCTGGAGGGGTGGATGGAAGGCTGGCTGGAGGGATGGATGGATGGATGGCTGGATGGATGGCTGGATAGATGGATTGCTGGATGGATGGCTGGCTGGAGGGATGGATGGATGGATGGGTGGCTGGATGGATGGCTGGATGGATGGATTTCCGGATGGATGGCAGTCTGGAGGGATGGCTGGATGGATGGATGGCTGGATGGATGGCTGGCAGGAGGAATGGATGGATGGATGGATGGCTGGATGGATGGCTGGATGGATGGATGTCTGGATGGATGGCTTGCTGGAGTGATGGATGGATGGATGGGTGGCTGCATGGATGGCTGGATGGATGGCTGGATGGATTGCTGGCTGGAGGAATGGATGGATTAATGGATGGCTGGTCGGATGGCTGGATGGATGGAAGGCTGGATGGATGGCTGGCTGGAGGGATGGATGGATGGATGGCTGAATGGATGGCTAGATCGATGGATGGCTGGATGGATGGCTGGCTGGAGGGATGGAGTCATGGATGGATGGCTGGATGGATGGCTGGATGGAAGGATGACTGGATGCATGGCTGGCTGGAGGGATGGATTGAATGATGGATGGCTGGATGGCTGGCTGGATGGATGGCTGGCTGGAGCGATGGATGGATGGATGGATGGCAGGATGGATGGCTGGAAGGATGGATGGCTGGATGGATGGCTGGCTGGAGGGATGGATGGATGGATGGATGGCTGGATGGATGGTTGGACGAATGGATGGCTGGATGGATGGCTGGCTGGAGGGATGGATGGATGGAGGGATGGATGGATGGATGGATGGCTGGTTGGAGGGATGGCTGGATGGATGGCTGGCTGGAGGAATGGATGGATGGATGGATGGCTGGATTGATGGATGGCTGGATGGATGGTTGGACGAATGGATGGCTGGATGGATGGCTGGCTGGAGGGATGGATGGATGGAGGGATGGATGGATGGATGGATGGCTGGATGGAGGGATGGCTGGATGGATGGCTGGCTGGAGGAATGGATGGATGGATGGATGGCTGGATTGATGGCTGGATCGATGGATGGCGGAATGGATGGCTGAATGGATGGCTGGATGGATGGATGGCTGGATGGATAGCTGGCTGGAAAGATGGATGGATGGATGGATGGTCCGATGGACGGCTGGATGGATGGATGGCTGGATGGATGGCTGGCTGGAGGAATGGATTGATGGTGGATGGCTGGATGGATGGCTGGATGGATGGATGGCTGGATGGATGGCTGGCTGGAGGGATGGATGGATGGATGGATGGCTGGATGGAGGGATGGCTGGATGTAGGGTTGGCTGGATGGTTGGCTGGCTGGAGGGATGGGTGGATGGATGGATGGCTCGATGGATGGTTGGCTGGAGGGATGGATGGATGGCTGGATGGACGGCTGGATGGATGGATGGCTGGATGGATGGCTGGCTGGAGGGATGGATTGATGTTTCGATGGCTGGATGGATGGATGGCTGGATGGATGGCTGGCTGGACGGATGGATGGATGGATGGCTGGATGGAGGGATGGATGGTTGGCTGGCTGGAGGGATGGATGGATGGATGGATGGCTGGATGGATGGCTGGCTGGAGAGATGCATGGATGGATGGATGGCTGGATGGACGGATGGTTCGGATGGATTGCTGGATGGATGGCTGGCTGGAGGGATGGATTGATGGATGGATGGCTGGATGGATGGCTGGATGGATGGATGGCTGGATGGATGGCTGGCTGGAGGGATGGATGGATGGATGGATGGCTGGATGGAGGGATGGCTGGATGGTTGGCTGGCTGGCTGGATGGGTGGATGGATGGATGGTTGGATGGATGGCTGGATGGAGGGATGGCTGGATGGATGGCTGGCTGGAGGGATGGATGGATGGCTGGATGGATGGCTGGATGGATGGATGGCTTAATGGCTGGCTGGAGGGATGGATGGATGGATGGATGGCTGGATGAATGGCTGAATGGATGGATGGCTGGATGTATGGCTGGCTGGAGAGATGGATGGATGGCTGGATGGATGGCTGGATGGAGGAATGGCTGGATGGATGGCTGGCTAGAGGGATGGATGGATGGATGGATGGCTGGATGGATGGCTTAATGGATGGATGGCTGGATTAAAGGCTGGCTGGAGGGATGGATGGAAGGATGGCTGGATGGATGGCTGGATGGATGAATGGCTGGATGGATGACTGGCTGGAGGGAAGAATGGATGGATGGATGGCTGGATGGATTGCTGGATGGATGGATGGATGGACGGATGACTGGATGGATGGCTGGCTGGAGGAATGGATGGATGGCTGGCTGGATGGATGGATGGCTGGATGGATGGCTGGCTGGAGGGATGGATGGATGGCTGGATGGATGGCTGGATGGATTGATGGTTGGATGGATGGCTGGCTGGAGGAATGGATGGATGGATGGATGGATGGCTGGATGGATGTATGGCTGGATGGATGGCTGGCTGGAGGGATGGATGGATGGATGGATGGCTGGATGGACGGCTGGATGGATGGATCGCTGGATCATGGCTGGCTGGAGGGATGGATTGATGGATGGATGGCTGGATGGATGCCTGGATGGAGGGATGGCTGGATGGATGGCTGGCTGGAGGGATGGATGGATGGATGGATGGCTGGATGGATGGCTGGATGGATGGATGGCTTAATGACTGGATGGCTGGAGGGATGGATGGATGGATGGATGGCTGGATGGTTGGCTGGATCGATGGATGGCTGGATGTATGGCTGGCTGGAGGGATGGATGGATGGATGGATGGATGGCTGGATGGATGGCTGGATAGGGATGGCTGGATGGATGGCTGGCTGGAGGGATGGATGGATGGATGGATGGCTGGATGGATGGCTGAATGGATGGATGGCTAGATGGATGGCTGGCTGGAGGGATGGATGGATGGATGGATGGCTGGATGGATGGCTGAATGGATGGATGGCTGGATGAATGGCTGTCTGGAGAGATGGATGGATGGATTGATGGATGGCAGGATGGATGGATGGATGGATGGCTGGATGGATGACTGGCTGGAGGGATGGATGGATGGATGGATGGCTGGATGGATGGCTGGATGGATGGATGGCTGGATGGATGGCTGGCTGGAGGGATGGATGGACGGATGGCTGAATGGATGGCTGGATGGATGGCTGGATGGATGGCTGGATGGAAGAATGGCTGGATGGATGGCTGGCAGGAGGGATGGATGGATGGATGGATGTCTGGATGGATGGCCGAATGGATGGCTGGCTGAAGGGATAGATGAATGGATGGCTGTATGGATGGATGGCCGAATGGTTGGCTGGCTGGAGGGATTGATGGATGGATGGATGGCTGAATGGATGGCTGGATAGATGGTAGGATGGATGGATGGCTGGATGGATGGCTGGCTGGACGGATGGATTGATGGATGGATGGCTAGATGGGTGACTGGATGGATGGATGGCTGGATGGATGGCAGGCTGAAGGGTTGGATGGATGGATGGATGGCTGGATGGACGGCTGGATGGATGGATGGCTGGATGGATGGCTGGCTGGAGGGATGGATTGATGGATGGATGGCTGGATGGATAGATGGATGGATGGCTGCATGGATGGCTGGCTGGTGTGATGGATGGATGGATGGATGGCTGGATGGTGGGATGGCTGGATGATTGGCTGGCTGGAGGGATGGATGGATGAATGGATGGATGGCTGCATGGATGGCTGGATGGAGGGATGGCTGGATGGATGGCTGGCTGGAGGGATGGATGGCTGGATGGATTGCTGGATGGATGGCTGAATGGTTGGATGGCTTAATGACTGGCTGGCTGGAGGGATGGATGGATGAATGGATGGCTGGATGGACGGCTGGATGGATGGATGGCTGGATGGATGGCTGTATGGAGGGATGGCTTGATGGATGGCTGGCTGGAGGGATGGATGGATGGATGGATGGCTGGACGGATGGATGGATGGCTTGATGGATGGCTTGATGGATGGCTTGCTGGAGGGATGGATGGATGGACGGCTGGATGGATGGCTGGATGGGTGGATGGCTGGATGAAGGCTGGCTGGAGGAATGGATGGATGGATGGCTGGATGGATGGCTGGTTGCCTGGATGGCTGGATGGATGACTGGCTGGAGGTATGGATGGATGGATGGATGGCTGGATGGGTGGCTGAATGGATGGATGGCTGGATGGATGACTGGCTGCAAGGAAGGATGGATGGATGGATGGCTGGATGGATGTCTGGATGGATGGATGGCTGGATGGATGGCTGGCTGGAGGGACGGATGGATGGATGGATGGCTGGATGGATGGTTGGATAGATGGATGGCTGGATGGATGGCTGGCAGGAGGGATGGATGGCTGGATGGATGGCTGGCAGGAGGGATGGATGGATGGATGGATGGCTGGAAGGATGGCAGGATGGATGGATGGCTGGATGTATGGCTGGCTGGAGGGATGGATGGATGGATGGCTGCATGGATGGATGGCCGAATGGATGGCTTGGCTGAAGGGATGGATGGATGGATGGCTGAAAGGATGGCTGGATGGATGGATGGCTGGATGGATGGCTGGCTGGAGGGATGGATGAATGGATGGATGGCTGGATGGATGGCTAGATGGCTGGATGGCTGGATGGATGGCTGGCTGAATGGATGGTTGGATGGCTGGATGGCTGGATGGATGGATGGATGGCTGAATGGATGGCTGGATAGATGGCAGGATGGATGGATGGATGGATGGATGGCTGGCTGGATGGATTGATTGATGGATGGATGGCTGGATGGGTGGCTGGATGGATGGATGGCTGGATGGATGGCAGGCTGAAGGGATGGATGGATGGATGGATGGCTGGATGGACGGCTGGATGGATGGATGGCTGGATGGAAGGCTGGCTGGAGGGATGGATTGATGGATGGATGGCTGGATGGATAGCTGGATGGATGGCTGCATGGATGGCTGGCTGGTGGGATGGATGGATGGATGGATGGCTGGATGGTGGGATGGCTGGATATTGGCTGGCTGGATGGATGACTGGCTGGAAGGAAGGATGGATGGATGGATGGCTGGATGGATGGCTGGATGGATGGATGGCTGGATGGATGGCTGGCAGGAGGGATGGATGGATGGCTGGAAGGATGGCAGGATGGATGGATGGCTGGATGGATGGCTGGCTGGAGGGATGGATGGATGGATGGCTGGATGGATGGATGGCCGAATGGATGGCTGGCTGAAGGGATGGATGGATAGATGGATGGCTGAATGGATGGCTGGATGGATGGATGGCTGGATTGGTGGCTGGCTGGAGGGATGGATGAATGGATGGATGGCTGGATGGATGACTGGATGGCTGGATGGCTGGATGGATGGCTGGCTGGGCGGGTGGATTGATGGATGAATGGCTGGATGGATGGCTGGATGGATGGATGGATGGCTGGCTGGTTGGCTGGAGGTATGGATGGATGGATGAATGTCTGGATAGATGGCTGGCTGGAGGGACGGATGGATGGATGGATGGCTGGATGGATGGTTGGATGGATGGATGGCTGGATGGATGGCTGACAGGAGGGATGGATGGATGGATGGATGGCTGGAAGGATGGCAGGAAGAATGGATGGCTGGATGGATGGCTGGCTGGAGGGATGGATGGATGGATGGCTGGATGGATGGATGGCCGAATGGATGGCTGGCTGAAGGGATGGATGGATGGATGGCTGAATGGATGGCTGGATGGATGGATGGCTGGATGGATGGCTGGCTGGAGGGATGGATGAATGGATGGATGGCTGGATGGATGGCTGGATGGCTGGATGGCTGGTTGGATGGCTGGCTGGGCGGGTGGATTGATGGATGGATGGCTGGATGGATGGCTGGATGGATGGATGGATGGATGGCTGGCTGGCTGGAGGTATGGATGGATGGATGAATGGCTGGATAGATGGCTGGATGGAGAGATGGATGAATGCATGGATGGCTGGATGGATGACTTGATGGAGGGATGGCTGGGTGGATGGTTGGCTGGAGGGATGGATGGATGGACGGATGGCTGGATGGATGGCAGGATGGATGGATGGCTGGATGGACGGCTTGCTGGAGGGATGGATTGATGGATGGATGGCTGGATGGATGGCTGGATGGATAGATGGCTGGATGAATGGCTGGCTGGAGGTATGGATGGATGGATGGATGGCTGGATGGATGGCTGGATGGATGGATGGCTGGATGGATGACTCGCTGGCGGGATGGATGGATGGATGGATGGCTGGATGGATGGCTGGATGGATGGATGGCTGGATGGATGGATGGATGGATGGATGGATGGATGGCAGGATGGATGGATGGGTGGATGGATGGATGGCTGGATGGCTGGAAGGCTGGATGGATGGATGGCTGGATGGATGGCTGGAAGGATGAATGAATGGATGGATGGATAGCTGGATGGATGGCTGGATGTAGGGATAGCTGGAGGGATGGATGGATGGCTGGATGGATGGCTGGATGGATGGATGGCTGGAAGGATTGCTGGCTGGAGGAATGGATGGATGGATGGATGGCTGGATGGATGGCAGGATGGATGGATGGCTGGATGGATGGCTGGCTGGAGGGATGGATGGATGGATGGCTGAATGGATGGCAGGATGGATGGATGGCTGGATGGATGGCTGGCTGGAGGGATGGATGGCTGGATGGACGGCTGGATGGATGGAGGGCTGGATGGATGGCTGGCTGGAGGGATGGATTGATGGATGGATGGCTGGATGGATGGCTGGATGGATGAATGGCTGGATGGATGGCTGGATGGAGTGATGGATGGATGGATGGATGGCTGGATGGATGGCTGGATGGATGGATGGCTGGATGGATGGCTGGCAGGAGGGATCGATGGATGGATGGATGGCTGGATGGATGGCTGGATGGATGGCTGGCTGGAGCGATGGATGAATGGGTGGCTGGATGGATGGATGGCCGAATGGTTGGCTGGCTGGAGGGATGGATGAATGGATGGATGGCCGAATGGATGGCTGGACAGATGGCAGGATGGATGGATGGCTGGATGGATGGCTGGCTGGATGGATGGATTGATGGATGGATGGCTGAATGGATGGCTGGATGGATGGATGGCTGGATGGATGGCAGGCTGAAGGGATGGATGGATGGATCGATGGCTGGATGGACGGCTGGTTGGATAGATGGCTGGATGGATGGCTGGCTGGAGGGATGGATTGATGGATGGATGTCTGGATGGATAGCTGGATGGATGGCTGGATGGATGGCTGGCTGGGGGGATGGATGGATGGATGGATGGCTGGATGGAGGGAAGGCTGGTTGGTTGGCTGGCTGGAGGGATGGATGGATGGATGGATGGATGGCTGGATGGATGGCTGGATGGAGGGATGGCTGGATGGATGGCTGGCTGGATGGATGGATGGCTGGATGGATGGCTGGATGCATGGATGGCTTAATGACTGGCTGGCTGGAGGGATGGATGGATGGATGGATGGCTGGATGGATGGCTGGATGGAAGGATGGCTGGATGGATGGCTGGCTGGAGAGATGGATGAATGGTTGGATGGCTGGATGGATGGCTGGATGCAGGGATGGCAGGATGGATGACTTGCTGGAGGGTTGGATGGATGGATGGTTGGCTGGATGGGTGGCTGGATGGATGGATGGCTGGATGGATGGCTGGCTGGAGCGAAGGATGGATGGATGGATGGCTGGATGGATGGCTTGATGGATGGATGGCTGGATGGATGGCTGGCTGGAGGGACGGATGGATGGCTGGATGGATGGTGGGATGGATGGATGGCTGGATTGATGGCTGGCAGGAGGGATAGATGGATGGATGGATGGCTGGATGGATGGTGGATGGATGGATGGCTGGATTGTGGGATGGCTGGTTGGTTGGCTGGCTGGAGGGATGGGTGGATGGCTGGATGTAAGGCTGGCTGGAGAGATGGATGAATGGTTGGATGGCTGGATGGATGTCTGGATGGAGGGCTGGCAGGATGAATGTCTGGCTGGAGGGATGGATGGATGGATGGATGGCTGGATGGGTGGCTGGACGGATGGATGGCTGGATGGATGGCTGGCTGCAGGGAAGGATGGATGGATGGATGGCTGGATGGATGGCTGTATGGATGGATGGCTGAATGGATGGCTGGCTGGAGGGAAGGATGGATGGATGGATGGCTGGATGGATGGTTGGATGGATGGATGGCTGGATGGATGGCTGGCAGGAGGGATAGATGGATGGATGGATGGCTGGATGGATGGCTGGATGGATGGATGGCTGGATGGATGGCTGGCTGGAGGGATGGATGGATGGATGTCTGGATGGATGGCCGAATGGATGGCTGGCTGAAGGGATGGATGGATGGATGGGTGGCTGAATGGATGGCTGGATGGACGGATGGCTGGGCTGGTGGCTGGCTGGAGGGATGGATGAATGGATGGATGGCTGGATGGATGAGTGGATGGCTGGATGGCTGGATGGATGGGTGGCTGGGCGGGTGGATTGATGGATGGATGGCTGGATGGATGGATGGCTGGATGGATGGCTGGCTGGAGGGATGGATGGATGGATGGATGCATGGATGAATGGCTGGATGGATGGATGGATGGCTGGATGGATGGCTGGATGGATGGCTGGATGGATGGATGGGCGGATGGATGGATGGCTGGATGGTTGGCGGATGGATGGATGGCTGGATGGATGGCTGGCTGGAGGGATGGATGGATGGATGGCTGGCTGGAGGGATGGATGGATGGATGGCTTGATGGATGGCTGGATAGTTGGAAGACTGGATGGCTGGCTGGTTGGAGAGATGGATGAATGGATGGGTGGCTGAATGGATGGCTGGATGGATGGATGTCCGGATGGATGGCTGGCTGGAGGGATAGATGGTTGGATGGATGGCTGGATGGATGTCTGGATGGATGGATGGCTGGATGGATGGCTGGCTGAAGGGATGGATGGATGGATGGATGGCTGGATGGATGGCTGGCTGGAGGGATGGATGGATGGATGGCTGGATGGATGGCTGGATGGATGGCTGGATGGATTGCTGGCTGGAGGAATGGATGGATTAATGAATGGCTGGACGGATGGCTGGATGGATGGAAAGCTGGATGGATGGCTGGCTGGAGGGATGGATGGATGTCTGGTTGAATGGATGGCAAGATCGATGGCTGGCTGGATGGATGGCTGGCTGGAGGAATGGAGTCATGGATGGATGGCCGGATGGACGGCTGGATGGAAGGATGGCTGGATGCATGGCTGGCTGGAGGGATGGATTGATGGATGGTTGTCTGGATGGCTGGCTGGATGGATGTATGGATCGATGATGGCTGGCTGGAGGGATGGATGGATGGATGGATGGATGGCTGGATGGATGGCTGGATGGAGGGATGGCTGGATGGTTGGCTGGCTGGAGGGATGGATGGATGGCTGGATGGATGGCTGGATGGATGGATGGCTGGATGGATGGCTGGCTGGAGGGATGGATGGATGGATTATTGGCTTGATGGATGGCTGGATGGAGGGATGGCTGGATGGGCGGCTGGCTGGAGGGATGGTTGGATGGCTGGATGGATGGCTGGATGGAGGGATGACTGGCTGGAGTGACGGATGGATGGATGGCTGGATGGATGGCTGTATGGAGGGATGGCTGGATGGAAGGCTGGCTGGATGGATGGATGGCTGGATGGATGGATGGATGGACGGATGGATGGAGGGATGGCCTGATGGATATCTGGCTGGAGGGATGGATGGATGGATGGCTGGATGGATGGCTGCATGGAGGAATGGTTGGATGGGTGGATTGCTGGAGGGATGGATGGCTGGATGGATGGCTGGATGGATGGCTGGATGGATGGCTGGATGGATGGACGGCTGGATGGGCGATTGGCTGGAGGGATGGATGGATGGATGGCTGGATGGATGGCTGGATGGATGGCTGGATGGATGGATGGCTGGATGGATGGATGGCTGGAGTGATGGATGGGTGGATGGTTCGATGGATGGCTAGCTGGATGGATGGCTGGATGGATGGCTGGCTGGAGGGAATGAAGGATGGTTGGATGGCTGGATGGATGGCTGGATGGATGGCTGGATGGACGGATGGATGGATGGATGGCTGGATGGATGGATGGATGGATGGATGGATGGATGGATGGATGGCTGGATGGATGGCTGGATGTATGGATGGCTGGATGGATGGCTGGCTGGAGGGATAGATGGATGGATGGCTGGCTGGAGGGATGGCTGGATGGATGGCTGGATGGATGGCTAGATAGATGGATGGCTGGATGGCTGGCTGGCTGTAGAAATGGATTGATGGGTGGGTGGCTGGGTGGATGGCTGGATGGATGGATGTCCGGATGGTTGGCTGGCTGGAGGGATGGATGGATGGATGGATGGCTGGATGGATGTCTGGATGGATGGATGGCTGGATGGATGGCTGGCTGGTGGGATGGATGGATGGATGGATCGCATGATGGATGGCTGGATGGATGGATGGCTGGATGGATGGCTGGCTGGAGGGATGGATGGAAGGATGGCTGGATGGATGGCTGGATGGATGGCTGGATGGATTGTTTGCTGGAGGAATGGATGGATTAATGAATGGCTGGACGGATGGCTTGATGGATGGTAGGCTGGATGGATGGCTGGCTGGAGGGATGGATGGATGGATGGCTGAATGGATGGCTAGATCGAAGGATGGTTGGATGGATGGCTGGCTGGAGGAATGGGGTCATGGATGGATGGCCGGATGGACGGCTGGATGGAAGGATGGCTGGATGCATGGCTGGCTGGAGGGATGGATTGATGGATGGCTGGCTGGATGGCTGGCTGCATGGATGGATGGCTCGATGGACGGCTGGCTGGAGGGATGGATGGATGGCTGGATGGATGGATGGCTGGATGGATGGCTGGATGGAGGGATGGCTGGATGGTTGGCTGGCTGGAGGGATGGATGGATGGCTGGATTGATGGCTGGATGGTGGGGTGGCTGGATGGATGGCTGGCTGGAGGGATGGATGGATGGATTATTGGCTGGATGGATGGCTGGATGGAGGGATGGCTGTATGGGTGGCTGGCTGGAGGGATGAATTGATGGCTGGATGGACGGCTGGATGGAGGGATGGCTGGCTGGATGGCTGGCTGGAGGGATGGATGGATGGATGGATGGCTGGATGGATGGCTGGATGGAGGGATGGCTGGATGGATGGCTGGCTGGAGGGATGGATGGATGGATGAATGGCCGAATGGATGGCTGGATGGATGGCTGGCTGGAGGGATGGAAGGATGGATGGAAGGCTGGATGGACGGCTGGATGGATGGCTGGATGTCTGGATGGCTGGCTGGATGGATGGATGGCTGGTTGGCTGGATGGATGGATGGAAGGCTGGATGGATGGATGGATGGACGGATGGATGGAGGGATGAATGGATGGATGGATGGCTGGATGGATGGCTGGATGGATGGATGGCTGGATGGATGGATGGATGGATGGATGCATGGATATATGGCTGGCTGGATGGATGGATGGATGGCTGGATGGATGGCTGGATGGATGGCAGGATGGATGGATGGACGGATGGATGGATGGCTGGATGGATGGCGGGATGGATGGATGGCTGGATGGATGGATGGCTGGCTGGAGGGATGGATGGATGGATGGCTGGCTGGAGGGATGGATGGATGGATGGCTGGATGGATGGCTGGATAGATGGATGGCTGGATGGCTGGCTGGCTGGAGAGATGGATGGATGGATGGGTGGCTGAATGGATGGCTGAATGGATGGATGTCCGGAGGGATGGCTGGCTGGAGGGATAGATGGTTGGATGGATGGCTGGATGGATGTCTGAATGGATGGATGGCTGGATGGATGGCTGGCTGGAGGGATGGATGGATGGACGGATGGCTGGATGGATGGCTGGCTGGAGGGATGGATGGATGGATGGATGGCTGGATGGATGGCTGGATGGATGGCTGGATGGATTGCTGGCTGGAGGAATGGATGGATTAATGAATGGCTGGACGGATGGCTGGATGGATGGAAGGCTGGATGGATGGCTGGCTGGCGGGATGGATGGATGGCTGGCTGAATGGATGGCTAGATCGATGGATGGCTGGATGGATGGCTGGCTGGAGGAATGGAGTCATGGATGGATGGCCGGATGGACGGCTGGATGGAAGGATGGCTGGATGCATGGCTGGCTGGAGGGATGGATTGATGGATGGTTGTCTGGATGGCTGGCTGGATGGATGGATGGCTCGATGGATGGCTGGCTGGAGGGATGGATGGATGGATGGATGGCTGGATGGATGGCTGGATGGAGGGATGGCTGGATGGTTGGCTGGCTGGAGGGATGGATGGATGGCTGGATGGATGGCTGGATGGAGGGATGGCTGGATGGATGGCTGTCTGGATGGATGGCTGGATGGATGGATGGCTGGATGGATGGATGGATGGATGGATGGATGGATGGATGGATGGCAGGATGGATGGATGGGTGGATGGATGGATGGCTGGATGGCTGGAAGGCTGGATGGATGGATGGCTGGATGGATGGCTGGAAGGACGAATGGATGGATGGATGGATAGCTGGATGGATGGCTGGATGTAGGGATAGCTGGAGGGATGGATGGATGGCTGGATGGATGGCTGGATGGATGGATGGCTGGAAGGATTGCTGGCTGGAGGAATGGATGGATGGATGGATGGCTGGATGGATGGCAGGATGGATGGATGGCTGGATAGATGGCTGGCTGGAGGGATGGATGGATGGATGGCTGAATGGATGGCAGGATGGATGGATGGCTGGATGGATGGCTGGAAGGATGAATGGATGGATGGATGGATAGCTGGATGGATGGGTGGATGTAGGGATAGCTGGAGGGATGGATGGATGGCTGGCTGGATGGATGGATGGCTGGATGGATGGCTGGCTGGAGCGAAGGATGGATGGATGGATGGCTGGATGGATGGCTTGATGGATGGATGGCTGGATGGATGGCTGGCTGGAGGGACGGATGGATGGCTGGAGGGATGGATGGATGGATGGATGGCTGGATGGATGGATGGATGGATGGCTGGATGGATGGCTGGATAGATGGATGGATTGATGGCTGGATGGATGGCTGGATGGATGGATGGCTGGATGGATGGCTGGCTGGAGGGATGGATGGATGGATGGCTGGATGGATGGCCGAATGGATGGCTGGCTGAAAGGATGGATGGATGGATGGCTGAATGGATGGCTGGATGGATGGATGGCTGGATTGGTGGCTGGCTGGAGGGATGGATGAATGGATGGATGGCTGGATGGATGACTGGATGGCTGGATGGCTGATGGATGGCTGGCTGGGCGGGTGGATTGATGGATGGATGGCTGGATGGATGGATGGCTGGATGGATGACTGGCTGGAGGGATGGATGGATGGATGGATGCATGGATGAATGGCTGGTTGGATGGATGGATGGCTGGATGGATGGCTGGATGGATGGATGGATGGATGGACGGCTTGCTGGAGGGATGGATTGATGGATGGATGGCTGGATGGATGGCTGGATGGATAGATGGCTGGATGAATGGCTGGCTGGAGGTATGGATGGATGGATGGATGGCTGGATGGATGGCTGGATGGATGGATGGCTGGATGGATGACTCGCTGGCGGGATGGATGGATGGATGGATGGCTGGATGGATGGCTGGATGGATGGATGGCTGGATGGATGGATGGATGGATGGATGGATGGATGGATGGCAGGATGGATGGATGGGTGGATGGATGGTTGGCTGGATGGCTGGAAGGCTGGATGGATGGATGGCTGGATGGATGGCTGGAAGGATGAATGGATGGATGGATGGATAGCTGGATGGATGGCTGGATGTAGGGATAGCTGGAGGGATGGATGGATGGCTGGATGGATGGCTGGATGGATGGATGGCTGGAAGGATTGCTGGCTGGAGGAATGGATGGATGGATGGATGGCTGGATGGATGGCAGGATGGATGGATGGCTGGATGGAAGGCTGGCTGGAGGGATGGATGGATGGATGGCTGAATGGATGGCAGGATGGATGGATGGCTGGATGGATGGCTGGCTGGAGGGATGGATGGCTGGATGGACGGCTGGATGGATGGAGGGCTGGATGGATGGCTGGCTGGAGGGATGGATTGATGGATGGATGGCTGGATGGATGGCTGGATGGATGGATGGCTGGATGGATGGCTGGATGGAGTGATGGATGGATGGATGGATGGCTGGATGGATGGCTGGATGGATGGAAGGCTGGATGGATGGCTGGCAGGAGGGATCGATGGATGGGTGGATGGCTGGATGGATGGCTGGATGGATGGCTGGCTGGAGCGATGGATGAATGGGTGGCTGGATGGATGGATGGCCGAATGGTTGGCTGGCTGGAGGGATGGATGAATGGATGGATGGCCGAATGGATGGCTGGACAGATGGCAGGATGGATGGATGGCTGGATGGATGGCTGGCTGGATGGATGGATTGATGGATGGATGGCTAGATGGATGGCTGGATGGATGGATGGCTGGATGGATGGCAGGCTGAAGGGATGGATGGATGGATCGATGGCTGGATGGACGGCTGGTTGGATAGATGGCTGGATGGATGGCTGGCTGGAGGGATGGATTGATGGATGGATGGCTGGATGGATAGCTGGATGGATGGCTGGATGGATGGCTGGCTGGGGGGATGGATGGATGGATGGATGGCTGGATGGAGGGAAGGCTGGTTGGTTGGCTGGCTGGAGGGATGGATGGATGGATGGCTGGATGGATGGCTGGATGGAGGGATGGCTGGATGGATGGCTGGCTGGATGGATGGATGGCTGGATGGATGGCTGGATGCATGGATGGCTTAATGACTGGCTGGCTGGAGGGATGGCTGGATGGATGGATGGCTCGATGGATGGCTGGATGGAAGGATGGCTGGATGTATGGCTGGCTGGAGAGATGGATGAATGGTTGGATGGCTGGATGGATGGCTGGATGCAGGGATGGCAGGATGGATGACTTGCTGGAGGGTTGGATGGATGGATGGTTGGCTGGATGGGTGGCTGGATGGATGGATGGCTGGATGGATGGCTGGCTGGAGCGAAGGATGGATGGATGGATGGCTGGATGGATGGCTTGATGGATGGATGGCTGGATGGATGGCTGGCTGGAGGGACGGATGGATGGCTGGATGGATGGTGGGATGGATGGATGGCTGGATGGATGGCTGGCAGGAGGGATAGATGGATGGATGGATGGCTGGATGGATGGTGGATGGATGGATGGCTGGATTGTGGGATGGCTGCTTGGTTGGCTGGCTGGAGGGATGGATGGATGGCTGGATGTAAGGCTGGCTGGAGAGATGGATGAATGGTTGGATGGCTGGATGGATGTCTGGATTGAGGGCTGGCAGGATGAATGTCTGGCTGGAGGGATGGATGGCTGGATGGATGGCTGGATGGGTGGCTGGATGGATGGATGGCTGGATGGATGGCTGGCTGCAGGGAAGGATGGATGGATGGATGGCTTGATGGATGGCTGTATGGATGGATGGCTGAATGGATGGCTGGCTGGAAGGAAGGATGGATGGATGGATGGCTGGATGGATGGTTGGATGGATGGATGGCTGGATGGATGGCTGGCAGGAGGGATAGATGGATGGATGGATGGCTGGATGGATGGCTGGATGGATGGATGGCTGGATGGATGGCTGGCTGGAGGGATGGATGGATGGATGTCTGGATGGATGGCCGAATGGATGGCTGGCTGAAGGGATGGATGGATGGATGGGTGGCTGGACTGGTGGCTGGCTGGAGGGATGGATGAATGGATGGATGGCTGGATGGATGAGTGGATGGCTGGATGGCTGGATGGATGGCTGGCTGGGCGGGTGGATTGATGGATGGGTGGCTGGATGGATGGATGGCTGGATGGATGGCTGGCTGGAGGGATGGATGGATGGATGGATGCATGGATGAATGGCTGGATGAATGGATGGATGGCTGGATGGATGGCTGGATGGATGGCTGGATGGATGGATGGGCGGATGGATGGATGGCTGGATGGTTGGCGGATGGATGGATGGCTGGATGGATGGCTGGCTGGAGGGATGGATGGATGGATGGCTGGCTGGAGGGATGGATGGATGGATGGCTTGATGGATGGCTGGATAGTTGGAAGACTGGATGGCTGGCTGGCTGGAGAGATGGATGAATGGATGGGTGGCTGAATGGATGGCTGGATGGATGGATGTCCGGATGGATGGCTGGCTGGAGGGATAGATGGTTGGATGGATGGCTGGATGGATGTCTGGATGGATGGATGGCTGGATGGATGGCTGGCTGAAGGGATGGATGGATGGATGGATGGCTGGATGGATGGCTGGCTGGAGGGATGGATGGATGGATGGCTGGATGGATGGCTGGATGGATGGCTGGATGGATTGCTGGCTGGAGGAATGGATGGATTAATGAATGGCTGGACGGATGGCTGGATGGATGGAAAGCTGGATGGATGGCTGGCTGGAGGGATGGATGGATGTCTGGTTGAATGGATGGCAAGATCGATGGCTGGCTGGATGGATGGCTGGCTGGAGGAATGGAGTCATGGATGGATGGCCGGATGGACGGCTGGATGGAAGGATGGCTGGATGCATGGCTGGCTGGAGGGATGGATTGATGGATGGTTGTCTGGATGGCTGGCTGGATGGATGTATGGATCGATGATGGCTGGCTGGAGGGATGGATGGATGGATGGCTGGATGGATGGCTGGATGGAGGGATGGCTGGATGGTTGGCTGGCTGGAGGGATGGATGGATGGCTGGATGGATGGCTGGATGGATGGATGGCTGGATGGATGGCTGGCTGGAGGGATGGATGGATGGATTATTGGCTTGATGGATGGCTGGATGGAGGGATGGCTGGATGGGCGGCTGGCTGGAGGGATGGTTGGATGGCTGGATGGATGGCTGGATGGAGGGATGACTGGCTGGAGTGACGGATGGATGGATGGCTGGATGGATGGCTGTATGGAGGGATGGCTGGATGGAAGGCTGGCTGGATGGATGGATGGCTGGATGGATGGATGGATGGACGGATGGATGGAGGGATGGCCTGATGGATATCTGGCTGGAGGGATGGATGGATGGATGGCTGGATGGATGGCTGCATGGAGGAATGGTTGGATGGGCGGATTGCTGGAGGGATGGATGGCTGGATGGATGGCTGGATGGATGGCTTGATGGATGGATGGCTGGATGGATGGCTGGCTGGAGGGACGGATGGATGGCTGGAGGGATGGATGGATGGATGGATGGCTGGATGGATGGATGGATGGATGGCTGGATGGATGGCTGGATAGATGGATGGATTGATGGCTGGATGGATGGCTGGATGGATGGATGGCTGGATGGATGGCTGGCTGGAGGGATGGATGGATGGATGGCTGGATGGATGGCCGAATGGATGGCTGGCTGAAAGGATGGATGGATGGATGGCTGAATGGATGGCTGGATGGATGGATGGCTGGATTGGTAGCTGGCTGGAGGGATGGATGAATGGATGGATGGCTGGATGGATGACTGGATGGCTGGATGGCTGGATGGATGGCTGGCTGGGCGGGTGGATTGATGGATGGATGGCTGGATGGATGGATGGCTGGATGGATGACTGGCTGGAGGGATGGATGGATGGATGGATGCATGGATGAATGGCTGGTTGGATGGATGGATGGCTGGATGGATGGCTGGATGGATGGATGGATGGATGGACGGCTTGCTGGAGGGATGGATTGATGGATGGATGGCTGGATGGATGGCTGGATGGATAGATGGCTGGATGAATGGCTGGCTGGAGGTATGGATGGATGGATGGATGGCTGGATGGATGGCTGGATGGATGGATGGCTGGATGGATGACTCGCTGGCGGGATGGATGGATGGATGGATGGCTGGATGGATGGCTGGATGGATGGATGGCTGGATGGATGGATGGATGGATGGATGGATGGATGGATGGATGGCAGGATGGATGGATGGGTGGATGGATGGATGGCTGGATGGCTGGAAGGCTGGATGGATGGATGGCTGGATGGATGGCTGGAAGGATGAATGGATGGATGGATGGATAGCTGGATGGATGGCTGGATGTAGGGATAGCTGGAGGGATGGATGGATGGCTGGATGGATGGCTGGATGGATGGATGGCTGGAAGGATTGCTGGCTGGAGGAATGGATGGATGGATGGATGGCTGGATGGGTGGCAAGATGGATGGATGGCTGGATGGATGGCTGGCTGGAGGGATGGATGGATGGATGGCTGAATGGATGGCAGGATGGATGGATGGCTGGATGGATGGCTGGCTGGAGGGATGGATGGCTGGATGGACGGCTGGATGGATGGAGGGCTGGATGGATGGCTGGCTGGAGGGATGGATTGATGGATGGATGGCTGGATGGATGGCTGGATGGATGGATGGCTGGATGGATGGCTGGATGGAGTGATGGATGGATGGATGGATGGCTGGATGGATGGCTGGATGGATGGATGGCTGGATGGATGGCTGGCAGGAGGGATCGATGGATGGATGGATGGCTGGATGGATGGCTGGATGGATGGCTGGCTGGAGCGATGGATGAATGGGTGGCTGGATGGATGGATGGCCGAATGGTTGGCTGGCTGGAGGGATGGATGAATGGATGGATGGCCGAATGGATGGCTGGACAGATGGCAGGATGGATGGATGGCTGGATGGATGGCTGGCTGGATGGATGGATTGATGGATGGATGGCTGGATGGATGGCTGGATGGATGGATGGCTGGATGGATGGCAGGCTGAAGGGATGGATGGATGGATCGATGGCTGGATGGACGGCTGGTTGGATAGATGGCTGGATGGATGGCTGGCTGGAGGGATGGATTGATGGATGGATGGCTGGATGGATAGCTGGATGGATGGCTGGATGGATGGCTGGCAGGGGGGATGGATGGATGGATGGATGGCTGGATGGAGGGTAGGCTGGTTGGTTGGCTGGCTGGAGGGATGGATGGATGGATGGATGGATGGCTGGATGGATGGCTGGATGGAGGGATGGCTGGATGGATGGCTGGCTGGATGGATGGATGGCTGGATGGATGGCTGGATGCATGGATGGCTTAATGACTGGCTGGCTGGAGGGATGGATGGATGGATGGATGGCTGGATGGATGGCTGGTTGGAAGGATGGCTGGATGTATGGCTGGCTGGAGAGATGGATGAATGGTTGGATGGCTGGATGGATGGCTGGATGCAGGGATGGCAGGATGGATGACTTGCTGGAGGGTTGGATGGATGGATGGTTGGCTGGATGGGTGGCTGGATGGATGGATGGCTGGATGGATGGCTGGCTGGAGCGAAGGATGGATGGATGGATGGCTGGATCGATGGCTTGATGGATGGATGGCTGGATGGATGGCTGGCTGGAGGGACGGATGGATGGCTGGATGGATGGTGGGATGGATGGATGGCTGGATGGATGGCTGGCAGGAGGGATAGATGGATGGATGGATGGCTGGATGGATGGTGGATGGATGGATGGCTGGATTGTGGGATGGCTGGTTGGTTGGCTGGCTGGAGGGATGGATGGATGGCTGGATGTAAGGCTGGCTGGAGAGATGGATGAATGGTTGGATGGCTGGATGGATGTCTGGATTGAGGGCTGGCAGGATGAATGTCTGGCTGGAGGGATGGATGGATGGATGGATGGCTGGATGGGTGGCTGGATGGATGGATGGCTGGATGGATGGCTGGCTGCAGGGAAGGATGGATGGATGGATGGCTGGGTGGATGGCTGTATGGATGGATGGCTGAATGGATGGCTGGCTGGAGGGAAGGATGGATGGATGGATGGCTGGATGGATGGTTGGATGGATGGATGGCTGGATGGATGGCTGGCAGGAGGGATAGATGGATGGGTGGATGGCTGGATGGATGGCTGGATGGATGGATGGCTGGATGGATGGCTGGCTGGAGGGATGGATGGATGGATGTCTGGATGGATGGCCGAATGGATGGCTGGCTGAAGGGATGGATGGATGGATGGGTGGCTGAATGGATGGCTGGATGGACGGATGGCTGGACTGGTGGCTGGCTGGAGGGATGGATGAATGGATGGATGGCTGGATGGATGAGTGGATGGCTGGATGGCTGGATGGATGGCTGGCTGGGCGGGTGGATTGATGGATGGATGGCTGGATGGATGGCTGGCTGGAGTGTTGGATGGATGGATGGATGCATTGATGAATGGCTGGATGGATGGATGGATGGCTGGATGGATGGCTGGATGGATGGCTGGATGGATGGATGGGCGGATGGATGGATGGCTGGATGGTTGGCGGATGGATGGATGGCTGGATGGATGGCTGGCTGGAGGGATGGATGGATGAATGGCTGGCTGGAGGGATGGATGGATGGATGGCTTGATGGATGGCTGGATAGTTGGAAGACTGGATGGCTGGCTGGCTGGAGAGATGGATGAATGGATGGGTGGCTGAATGGATGGCTGGATGGATGGATGTCCGGATGGATGGCTGGCTGGAGGGATAGATGGTTGGATGGATGGCTGGATGGATGTCTGGATGGATGGATGGCTGGATGGATGGCTGGCTGAAGGGATGGATGGATGGATGGATGGCTGGATGGATGGCTGGCTGGAGGGATGGATGGATGGATGGCTGGATGGATGGCTGGATGGATGGCTGGATGGATTGCTGGCTGGAGGAATGGATGGATTAATGAATGGCTGGACGGATGGCTGGATGGATGGAAAGCTGGATGGATGGCTGGCTGGAGGGATGGATGGATGTCTGGTTGAATGGATGGCAAGATCGATGGCTGGCTGGATGGATGGCTGGCTGGAGGAATGGAGTCATGGATGGATGGCCGGATGGACGGCTGGATGGAAGGATGGCTGGATGCATGGCTGGCTGGAGGGATGGATTGATGGATGGTTGTCTGGATGGCTGGCTGGATGGATGTATGGATCGATGATGGCTGGCTGGAGGGATGGATGGATGGATGGCTGGATGGATGGCTGGATGGAGGGATGGCTGGATGGTTGGCTGGCTGGAGGGATGGATGGATGGCTGGATGGATGGCTGGATGGATGGATGGCTGGATGGATGGCTGGCTGGAGGGATGGATGGATGGATTATTGGCTTGATGGATGGCTGGATGGAGGGATGGCTGGATGGGCGGCTGGCTGGAGGGATGGCTGGATGGATGACTCGCTGGCGGGATGGATGGATGGATGGATGGCTGGATGGATGGCTGGATGGATGGATGGCTGGATGGATGGATGGATGGATGGATGGATGGATGGATGGCAGGATGGATGGATGGGTGGATGGATGGTTGGCTGGATGGCTGGAAGGCTGGATGGATGGATGGCTGGATGGATGGCTGGAAGGATGAATGGATGGATGGATGGATAGCTGGATGGATGGCTGGATGTAGGGATAGCTGGAGGGATGGATGGATGGCTGGATGGATGGCTGGATGGATGGATGGCTGGAAGGATTGCTGGCTGGAGGAATGGATGGATGGATGGATGGCTGGATGGATGGCAGGATGGATGGATGGCTGGATGGATGGCTGGCTGGAGGGATGGATGGATGGATGGCTGAATGGATGGCAGGATGGATGGATGGCTGGATGGATGGCTGGCTGGAGGGATGGATGGCTGGATGGACGGCTGGATGGATGGAGGGCTGGATGGATGGCTGGCTGGAGGGATGGATTGATGGATGGATGGCTGGATGGATGGCTGGATGGATGGATGGCTGGATGGATGGCTGGATGGAGTGATGGATGGATGGATGGATGGCTGGATGGATGGCTGGATGGATGGATGGCTGGATGGATGGCTGGCAGGAGGGATCGATGGATGGATGGATGGCTGGATGGATGGCTGGATGGATGGCTGGCTGGAGCGATGGATGAATGGGTGGCTGGATGGATGGATGGCCGAATGGTTGGCTGGCTGGAGGGATGGATGAATGGATGGATGGCCGAATGGATGGCTGGACAGATGGCAGGATGGATGGATGGCTGGATGGATGGCTGGCTGGATGGATGGATTGATGGATGGATGGCTAGATGGATGGCTGGATGGATGGATGGCTGGATGGATGGCAGGCTGAAGGGATGGATGGATGGATCGATTGCTGGATGGACGGCTGGTTGGATAGATGGCTGGATGGATGGCTGGCTGGAGGGATGGATTGATGGATGGATGGCTGGATGGATAGCTGGATGGATGGCTGGATGGATGGCTGGCTGGGGGGATGGATGGATGGATGGATGGCTGGATGGAGGGAAGGCTGGTTGGTTGGCTGGCTGGAGGGATGGATGGATGGATGGATGGATGGCTGGATGGATGGCTGGATGGAGGGTTGGCTGGATGGATGGCTGGCTGGATGGATGGATGGCTGGATGGATGGCTGGATGCATGGATGGCTTAATGACTGGCTGGCTGGAGGGATGGCTGGATGGATGGATGGCTGGATGGATGGCTGGATGGAAGGATGGCTGGATGTATGGCTGGCTGGAGAGATGGATGAATGGTTGGATGGCTGGATGGATGGCTGGATGCAGGGATGGCAGGATGGATGACTTGCTGGAGGGTTGGATGGATGGATGGTTGGCTGGATGGGTGGCTGGATGGATGGATGGCTGGATGGATGGCTGGCTGGAGCGAAGGATGGATGGATGGATGGCTGGATGGATGGCTTGATGGATGGATGGCTGGATGGATGGCTGGCTGGAGGGACGGATGGATGGCTGGATGGATGGTGGGATGGATGGATGGCTGGATGGATGGCTGGCAGGAGGGATAGATGGATGGATGGATGGCTGGATGGATGGTGGATGGATGGATGGCTGGATTGTGGGATGGCTGCTTGGTTGGCTGGCTGGAGGGATGGATGGATGGCTGGATGTAAGGCTGGCTGGAGAGATGGATGAATGGTTGGATGGCTGGATGGATGTCTGGATTGAGGGCTGGCAGGATGAATGTCTGGCTGGAGGGATGGATGGATGGATGGATGGCTGGATGGGTGGCTGGATGGATGGATGGCTGGATGGATGGCTGGCTGCAGGGAAGGATGGATGGATGGATGGCTGGATGGATGGCTGTATGGATGGATGGCTGAATGGATGGCTGGCTGGAGGGAAGGATGGATGGATGGATGGCTGGATGGATGGTTGGATGGATGGATGGCTGGATGGATGGCTGGCAGGAGGGATAGATGGATGGATGGATGGCTGGATGGATGGCTGGATGGATGGATGGCTGGATGGATGGCTGGCTGGAGGGATGGATGGATGGATGTCTGGATGGAAGGCCGAATGGATGGCTGGCTGAAGGGATGGATGGATGGATGGGTGGCTGGACTGGTGGCTGGCTGGAGGGATGGATGAATGGATGGATGGCTGGATGGATGAGTGGATGGCTGGATGGCTGGATGGATGGCTGGCTGGGCGGGTGGATTGATGGATGGGTGGCTGGATGGATGGATGGCTGGATGGATGGCTGGCTGGAGGGATGGATGGATGGATGGATGCATGGATGAATGGCTGGATGGATGGATGGATGGCTGGATGGATGGCTGGATGGATGGCTGGATGGATGGATGGGCGGATGGATGGATGGCTGGATGGTTGGCGGATGGATGGATGGCTGGATGGATGGCTGGCTGGAGGGATGGATGGATGGATGGCTGGCTGGAGGGATGGATGGATGGATGGCTTGATGGATGGCTGGATAGTTGGAAGACTGGATGGCTGGCTGGCTGGAGAGATGGATGAATGGATGGGTGGCTGAATGGATGGCTGGATGGATGGATGTCCGGATGGATGGCTGGCTGGAGGGATAGATGGTTGGATGGATGGCTGGATGGATGTCTGGATGGATGGATGGCTGGATGGATGGCTGGCTGAAGGGATGGATGGATGGATGGATGGCTGGATGGATGGCTGGCTGGAGGGATGGATGGATGGATGGCTGGATGGATGGCTGGATGGATGGCTGGATGGATTGCTGGCTGGAGGAATGGATGGATTAATGAATGGCTGGACGGATGGCTGGATGGATGGAAAGCTGGATGGATGGCTGGCTGGAGGGATGGATGGATGTCTGGTTGAATGGATGGCAAGATCGATGGCTGGCTGGATGGATGGCTGGTTGGAGGAATGGAGTCATGGATGGATGGCCGGATGGACGGCTGGATGGAAGGATGGCTGGATGCATGGCTGGCTGGAGGGATGGATTGATGGATGGTTGTCTGGATGGCTGGCTGGATGGATGTATGGATCGATGATGGCTGGCTGGAGGGATGGATGGATGGATGGCTGGATGGATGGCTGGATGGAGGGATGGCTGGATGGTTGGCTGGCTGGAGGGATGGATGGATGGCTGGATGGATGGCTGGATGGATGGATGGCTGGATGGATGGCTGGCTGGAGGGATGGATGGATGGATTATTGGCTTGATGGATGGCTGGATGGAGGGATGGCTGGATGGGCGGCTGGCTGGAGGGATGGTTGGATGGCTGGATGGATGGCTGGATGGAGGGATGACTGGCTGGAGTGACGGATGGATGGATGGCTGGATGGATGGCTGTATGGAGGGATGGCTGGATGGAAGGCTGGCTGGATGGATGGATGGCTGGATGGATGGATGGATGGACGGATGGATGGAGGGATGGCCTGATGGATATCTGGCTGGAGGGATGGATGGATGGATGGCTGGATGGATGGCTGCATGGAGGAATGGTTGGATGGGCGGATTGCTGGAGGGATGGATGGCTGGATGGATGGCTGGATGGATGGCTTGATGGATGGATGGCTGGATGGATGGCTGGCTGGAGGGACGGATGGATGGCTGGAGGGATGGATGGATGGATGGATGGCTGGATGGATGGATGGATGGATGGCTGGATGGATGGCTGGATAGATGGATGGATTGATGGCTGGATGGATGGCTGGATGGATGGATGGCTGGATGGATGGCTGGCTGGAGGGATGGATGGATGGATGGCTGGATGGATGGCCGAATGGATGGCTGGCTGAAAGGATGGATGGATGGATGGCTGAATGGATGGCTGGATGGATGGATGGCTGGATTGGTGGCTGGCTGGAGGGATGGATGAATGGATGGATGGCTGGATGGATGACTGGATGGCTGGATGGCTGGATGGATGGCTGGCTGGGCGGGTGGATTGATGGATGGATGGCTGGATGGATGGATGGCTGGATGGATGACTGGCTGGAGGGATGGATGGATGGATGGATGCATGGATGAATGGCTGGTTGGATGGATGGATGGCTGGATGGATGGCTGGATGGATGGATGGATGGATGGACGGCTTGCTGGAGGGATGGATTGATGGATGGATGGCTGGATGGATGGCTGGATGGATAGATGGCTGGATGAATGGCTGGCTGGAGGTATGGATGGATGGATGGATGGCTGGATGGATGGCTGGATGGATGGATGGCTGGATGGATGACTCGCTGGCGGGATGGATGGATGGATGGATGGCTGGATGGATGGCTGGATGGATGGATGGCTGGATGGATGGATGGATGGATGGATGGATGGATGGATGGCAGGATGGATGGATGGGTGGATGGATGGATGGCTGGATGGCTGGAAGGCTGGATGGATGGATGGCTGGATGGATGGCTGGAAGGATGAATGGATGGATGGATGGATAGCTGGATGGATGGCTGGATGTAGGGATAGCTGGAGGGATGGATGGATGGCTGGATGGATGGCTGGATGGATGGATGGCTGGAAGGATTGCTGGCTGGAGGAATGGATGGATGGATGGATGGCTGGATGGGTGGCAGGATGGATGGATGGCTGGATGGATGGCTGGCTGGAGGGATGGATGGATGGATGGCTGAATGGATGGCAGGATGGATGGATGGCTGGATGGATGGCTGGCTGGAGGGATGGATGGCTGGATGGACGGCTGGATGGATGGAGGGCTGGATGGATGGCATGGCTGGAGGGATGGATTGATGGATGGATGGCTGGATGGATGGCTGGATGGATGGATGGCTGGATGGATGGCTGGATGGAGTGATGGATGGATGGATGGATGGCTGGATGGATGGCTGGATGGATGGATGGCTGGATGGATGGCTGGCAGGAGGGATCGATGGATGGATGGATGGCTGGATGGATGGCTGGATGGATGGCTGGCTGGAGCGATGGATGAATGGGTGGCTGGATGGATGGATGGCCGAATGGTTGGCTGGCTGGAGGGATGGATGAATGGATGGATGGCCGAATGGATGGCTGGACAGATGGCAGGATGGATGGATGGCTGGATGGATGGCTGGCTGGATGGATGGATTGATGGATGGATGGCTGGATGGATGGCTGGATGGATGGATGGCTGGATGGATGGCAGGCTGAAGGGATGGATGGATGGATCGATGGCTGGATGGACGGCTGGTTGGATAGATGGCTGGATGGATGGCTGGCTGGAGGGATGGATTGATGGATGGATGGCTGGATGGATAGCTGGATGGATGGCTGGATGGATGGCTGGCTGGGGGGATGGATGGATGGATGGATGGCTGGATGGAGGGAAGGCTGGTTGGTTGGCTGGCTGGAGGGATGGATGGATGGATGGATGGATGGCTGGATGGATGGCTGGATGGAGGGATGGCTGGATGGATGGCTGGCTGGATGGATGGATGGCTGGATGGATGGCTGGATGCATGGATGGCTTAATGACTGGCTGGCTGGAGGGATGGATGGATGGATGGATGGCTGGATGGATGGCTGGATGGAAGGATGGCTGGATGTATGGCTGGCTGGAGAGATGGATGAATGGTTGGATGGCTGGATGGATGGCTGGATGCAGGGATGGCAGGATGGATGACTTGCTGGAGGGTTGGATGGATGGATGGTTGGCTGGATGGGTGGCTGGATGGATGGATGGCTGGATGGATGGCTGGCTGGAGCGAAGGATGGATGGATGGATGGCTGGATGGATGGCTTGATGGATGGATGGCTGGATGGATGGCTGGCTGGAGGGACGGATGGATGGCTGGATGGATGGTGGGATGGATGGATGGCTGGATGGATGGCTGGCAGGAGGGATAGATGGATGGATGGATGGCTGGATGGATGGTGGATGGATGGATGGCTGGATTGTGGGATGGCTGGTTGGTTGGCTGGCTGGAGGGATGGATGGATGGCTGGATGTAAGGCTGGCTGGAGAGATGGATGAATGGTTGGATGGCTGGATGGATGTCTGGATGGAGGGCTGGCAGGATGAATGTCTGGCTGGAGGGATGGATGGATGGATGGATGGCTGGATGGGTGGCTGGATGGATGGATGGCTGGATGGATGGCTGGCTGCAGGGAAGGATGGATGGATGGATGGCTGGATGGATGGCTGTATGAATGGATGGCTGAATGGATGGCTGGCTGGAGGGAAGGATGGATGGATGGATGGCTGGATGGATGGTTGGATGGATGGATGGCTGGATGGATGGCTGGCAGGAGGGATAGATGGATGGGTGGATGGCTGGATGGATGGCTGGATGGATGGATGGCTGGATGGATGGCTGGCTGGAGGGATGGATGGATGGATGTCTGGATGGATGGCCGAATGGATGGCTGGCTGAAGGGATGGATGGATGGATGGGTGGCTGAATGGATGGCTGGATGGACGGATGGCTGGACTGGTGGCTGGCTGGAGGGATGGATGAATGGATGGATGGCTGGATGGATGAGTGGATGGCTGGATGGCTGGATGGATGGCTGGCTGGGCGGGTGGATTGATGGATGGATGGCTGGATGGATGGATGGCTGGATGGATGGCTGGCTGGAGGGATGGATGGATGGATGGATGCATTGATGAATGGCTGGATGGATGGATGGATGGCTGGATGGATGGCTGGATGGATGGCTGGATGGATGGATGGGCGGATGGATGGATGGCTGGATGGTTGGCGGATGGATGGATGGCTGGATGGATGGCTGGCTGGAGGGATGGATGGATGAATGGCTGGCTGGAGGGATGGATGGATGGATGGCTTGATGGATGGCTGGATAGTTGGAAGACTGGATGGCTGGCTGGCTGGAGAGATGGATGAATGAATGGGTGGCTGAATGGATGGCTGGATGGATGGATGTCCGGATGGATGGCTGGCTGGAGGGATAGATGGTTGGATGGATGGCTGGATGGATGTCTGGATGGATGGATGGCTGGATGGATGGCTGGCTGAAGGGATGGATGGATGGATGGATGGATGGCTGGATGGATGGCTGGCTGGAGGGATGGATGGATGGATGGCTGGATGGATGGCTGGATGGATGGCTGGATGGATTGCTGGCTGGAGGAATGGATGGATTAATGAATGGCTGGACGGATGGCTGGATGGATGGAAAGCTGGATGGATGGCTGGCTGGAGGGATGGATGGATGTCTGGTTGAATGGATGGCAAGATCGATGGCTGGCTGGATGGATGGCTGGCTGGAGGAATGGAGTCATGGATGGATGGCCGGATGGACGGCTGGATGGAAGGATGGCTGGATGCATGGCTGGCTGGAGGGATGGATTGATGGATGGTTGTCTGGATGGCTGGCTGGATGGATGTATGGATCAATGATGGCTGGCTGGAGGGATGGATGGATGGATGGATGGATGGCTGGATGGATGGCTGGATGGAGGGATGGCTGGATGGTTGGCTGGCTGGAGGGATGGATGGATGGCTGGATGGATGGCTGGATGGATGGATGGCTGGATGGATGGCTGGCTGGAGGGATGGATGGATGGATTATTGGCTTGATGGATGGCTGGATGGAGGGATGGCTGGATGGGCGGCTGGCTGGAGGGATGGTTGGATGGCTGGATGGATGGCTGGATGGAGGGATGACTGGCTGGAGTGACGGATGGATGGATGGCTGGATGGATGGCTGTATGGAGGGATGGCTGGATGGAAGGCTGGCTGGATGGATGGATGGCTGGATGGATGGATGGATGGACGGATGGATGGAGGGATGGCCTGATGGATATCTGGCTGGAGGGATGGATGGATGGATGGCTGGATGGATGGCTGCATGGAGGAATGGTTGGTTGGGTGGATTGCTGGAGGGATGGATGGCTGGATGGATGGCTGGATGGATGGCTGGATGGATGGCTGGATGGATGGACGGCTGGATGGGCGATTGGCTGGAGGGATGGATGGATGGATGGCTGGATGGATGGCTGGATGGATGGCTGGATGGATGGATGGCTGGATGGATGGATGGCTGGAGTGATGGATGGGTGGATGGTTCGATGGATGGCTAGCTGGATGGATGGCTGGATGGATGGCTGGCTGGAGGGATTGAAGGATGGTTGGATGGCTGGATGGATGGCTGGATGGATGGCTGGATGGACGGATGGATGGATGGATGGCTGGATGGATGGATGGATGGATGGATGGATGGATGGATGGATGGATGGATGGATGGCTGGATGGATGGCTGGATGTATGGATGGCTGGATGGATGGCTGGCTGGAGGGATAGATGGATGGATGGCTGGCTGGAGGGATGACTGGATGGATGGCTGGATGGATGGCTAGATAGATGGATGGCTGGATGGCTGGCTGGCTGTAGAAGTGGATGGATGGGTGGGTGGCTGGGTGGATGGCTGGATGGATGGATGTCCGGATGGTTGGCTGGCTGGAGGGATGGATGGATGGATGGATGGCTGGATGGATGTCTGGATGGATGGATGGCTGGATGGATGGCTGGCTGGTGGGATGGATGGATGGATGGATGGCATGATGGATGGCTGGATGGATGGATGGCTGGATGGATGGCTGGCTGGAGGGATGGATGGAAGGATGGCTGGATGGATGGCTGGATGGATGGCTGGATGGATTGTTTGCTGGAGGAATGGATGGATTAATGAATGGCTGGACGGATGGCTTGATGGATGGAAGGCTGGATGGATGGCTGGCTGGAGGGATGGATGGATGGATGGCTGAATGGATGGCTAGATCGAAGGATGGTTGGATGGATGGCTGGCTGGAGGAATGGAGTCATGGATGGATGGCCGGATGGACGGCTGGATGGAAGGATGGCTGGATGCATGGCTGGCTGGAGGGATGGATTGATGGATGGCTGGCTGGATGGCTGGCTGCATGGATGGATGGCTCGATGGACGGCTGGCTGGAGGGATGGATGGATGGCTGGATGGATGGATGGCTGGATGGATGGCTGGATGGAGGGATGGCTGGATGGTTGGCTGGCTGGAGGGATGGATGGATGGCTGGATTGATGGCTGGATGGTGGGGTGGCTGGATGGATGGCTGGCTGGAGGGATGGATGGATGGATTATTGGCTGGATGGATGGCTGGATGGAGGGATGGCTGTATGGGTGGCTGGCTGGAGGGATGGATTGATGGCTGGATGGACGGCTGGATGGAGGGATGGATGGCTGGATGGCTGGATGGAGTGATGGATGGATGGATGGATGGCTGGATGGATGGCTGGATGGATGGATGGCTGGATGGATGGCTGGCAGGAGGGATCGATGGATGGATGGATGGCTGGATGGATGGCTGGATGGATGGCTGGCTGGAGCGATGGATGAATGGGTGGCTGGATGGATGGATGGCCGAATGGTTGGCTGGCTGGAGGGATGGATGAATGGATGGATGGCCGAATGGATGGCTGGACAGATGGCAGGATGGATGGATGGCTGGATGGATGGCTGGCTGGATGGATGGATTGATGGATGGATGGCTGGATGGATGGCTGGATGGATGGATGGCTGGATGGATGGCAGGCTGAAGGGATGGATGGATGGATCGATGGCTGGATGGACGGCTGGTTGGATAGATGGCTGGATGGATGGCTGGCTGGAGGGATGGATTGATGGATGGATGGCTGGATGGATAGCTGGATGGATGGCTGGATGGATGGCTGGCTGGGGGGATGGATGGATGGATGGATGGCTGGATGGAGGGAAGGCTGGTTGGTTGGCTGGCTGGAGGGATGGATGGATGGATGGATGGATGGCTGGATGAATGGCTGGATGGAGGGATGGCTGGATGGATGGCTGGCTGGATGGATGGATGGCTGGATGGATGGCTGGATGCATGGATGGCTTAATGACTGGCTGGCTGGAGGGATGGATGGATGGATGGATGGCTGGATGGATGGCTGGATGGAAGGATGGCTGGATGTATGGCTGGCTGGAGAGATGGATGAATGGTTGGATGGCTGGATGGATGGCTGGATGCAGGGATGGCAGGATGGATGACTTGCTGGAGGGTTGGATGGATGGATGGTTGGCTGGATGGGTGGCTGGATGGATGGATGGCTGGATGGATGGCTGGCTGGAGCGAAGGATGGATGGATGGATGGCTGGATGGATGGCTTGATGGATGGATGGCTGGATGGATGGCTGGCTGGAGGGACGGATGGATGGCTGGATGGATGGTGGGATGGATGGATGGCTGGATGGATGGCTGGCAGGAGGGATAGATGGATGGATGGATGGCTGGATGGATGGTGGATGGATGGATGGCTGGATTGTGGGATGGCTGGTTGGTTGGCTGGCTGGAGGGATGGATGGATGGCTGGATGTAAGGCTGGCTGGAGAGATGGATGAATGGTTGGATGGCTGGATGGATGTCTGGATGGAGGGCTGGCAGGATGAATGTCTGGCTGGAGGGATGGATGGATGGATGGATGGCTGGATGGGTGGCTGGATGGATGGATGGCTGGATGGATGGCTGGCTGCAGGGAAGGATGGATGGATGGATGGCTGGATGGATGGCTGTATGAATGGATGGCTGAATGGATGGCTGGCTGGAGGGAAGGATGGATGGATGGATGGCTGGATGGATGGTTGGATGGATGGATGGCTGGATGGATGGCTGGCAGGAGGGATAGATGGATGGGTGGATGGCTGGATGGATGGCTGGATGGATGGATGGCTGGATGGATGGCTGGCTGGAGGGATGGATGGATGGATGTCTGGATGGATGGCCGAATGGATGGCTGGCTGAAGGGATGGATGGATGGATGGGTGGCTGAATGGATGGCTGGATGGACGGATGGCTGGACTGGTGGCTGGCTGGAGGGATGGATGAATGGATGGATGGCTGGATGGATGAGTGGATGGCTGGATGGCTGGATGGATGGCTGGCTGGGCGGGTGGATTGATGGATGGATGGCTGGATGGATGGATGGCTGGATGGATGGCTGGCTGGAGGGATGGATGGATGGATGGATGCATTGATGAATGGCTGGATGGATGGATGGATGGCTGGATGGATGGCTGGATGGATGGCTGGATGGATGGATGGGCGGATGGATGGATGGCTGGATGGTTGGCGGATGGATGGATGGCTGGATGGATGGCTGGCTGGAGGGATGGATGGATGAATGGCTGGCTGGAGGGATGGATGGATGGATGGCTTGATGGATGGCTGGATAGTTGGAAGACTGGATGGCTGGCTGGCTGGAGAGATGGATGAATGAATGGGTGGCTGAATGGATGGCTGGATGGATGGATGTCCGGATGGATGGCTGGCTGGAGGGATAGATGGTTGGATGGATGGCTGGATGGATGTCTGGATGGATGGATGGCTGGATGGATGGCTGGCTGAAGGGATGGATGGATGGATGGATGGATGGCTGGATGGATGGCTGGCTGGAGGGATGGATGGATGGATGGCTGGATGGATGGCTGGATGGATGGCTGGATGGATTGCTGGCTGGAGGAATGGATGGATTAATGAATGGCTGGACGGATGGCTGGATGGATGGAAAGCTGGATGGATGGCTGGCTGGAGGGATGGATGGATGTCTGGTTGAATGGATGGCAAGATCGATGGCTGGCTGGATGGATGGCTGGCTGGAGGAATGGAGTCATGGATGGATGGCCGGATGGACGGCTGGATGGAAGGATGGCTGGATGCATGGCTGGCTGGAGGGATGGATTGATGGATGGTTGTCTGGATGGCTGGCTGGATGGATGTATGGATCAATGATGGCTGGCTGGAGGGATGGATGGATGGATGGATGGATGGCTGGATGGATGGCTGGATGGAGGGATGGCTGGATGGTTGGCTGGCTGGAGGGATGGATGGATGGCTGGATGGATGGCTGGATGGATGGATGGCTGGATGGATGGCTGGCTGGAGGGATGGATGGATGGATTATTGGCTTGATGGATGGCTGGATGGAGGGATGGCTGGATGGGCGGCTGGCTGGAGGGATGGTTGGATGGCTGGATGGATGGCTGGATGGAGGGATGACTGGCTGGAGTGACGGATGGATGGATGGCTGGATGGATGGCTGTATGGAGGGATGGCTGGATGGAAGGCTGGCTGGATGGATGGATGGCTGGATGGATGGATGGATGGACGGATGGATGGAGGGATGGCCTGATGGATATCTGGCTGGAGGGATGGATGGATGGATGGCTGGATGGATGGCTGCATGGAGGAATGGTTGGATGGGTGGATTGCTGGAGGGATGGATGGCTGGATGGATGGCTGGATGGATGGCTGGATGGATGGCTGGATGGATGGACGGCTGGATGGGCGATTGGCTGGAGGGATGGATGGATGGATGGCTGGATGGATGGCTGGATGGATGGCTGGATGGATGGATGGCTGGATGGATGGATGGCTGGAGTGATGGATGGGTGGATGGTTCGATGGATGGCTAGCTGGATGGATGGCTGGATGGATGGCTGGCTGGAGGGATTGAAGGATGGTTGGATGGCTGGATGGATGGCTGGATGGATGGCTGGATGGACGGATGGATGGATGGATGGCTGGATGGATGGATGGATGGATGGATGGATGGATGGATGGATGGATGGATGGATGGCTGGATGGATGGCTGGATGTATGGATGGCTGGATGGATGGCTGGCTGGAGGGATAGATGGATGGATGGCTGGCTGGAGGGATGACTGGATGGATGGCTGGATGGATGGCTAGATAGATGGATGGCTGGATGGCTGGCTGGCTGTAGAAGTGGATGGATGGGTGGGTGGCTGGGTGGATGGCTGGATGGATGGATGTCCGGATGGTTGGCTGGCTGGAGGGATGGATGGATGGATGGATGGCTGGATGGATGTCTGGATGGATGGATGGCTGGATGGATGGCTGGCTGGTGGGATGGATGGATGGATGGATGGCATGATGGATGGCTGGATGGATGGATGGCTGGATGGATGGCTGGCTGGAGGGATGGATGGAAGGATGGCTGGATGGATGGCTGGATGGATGGCTGGATGGATTGTTTGCTGGAGGAATGGATGGATTAATGAATGGCTGGACGGATGGCTTGATGGATGGAAGGCTGGATGGATGGCTGGCTGGAGGGATGGATGGATGGATGGCTGAATGGATGGCTAGATCGAAGGATGGTTGGATGGATGGCTGGCTGGAGGAATGGAGTCATGGATGGATGGCCGGATGGACGGCTGGATGGAAGGATGGCTGGATGCATGGCTGGCTGGAGGGATGGATTGATGGATGGCTGGCTGGATGGCTGGCTGCATGGATGGATGGCTCGATGGACGGCTGGCTGGAGGGATGGATGGATGGCTGGATGGATGGATGGCTGGATGGATGGCTGGATGGAGGGATGGCTGGATGGTTGGCTGGCTGGAGGGATGGATGGATGGCTGGATTGATGGCTGGATGGTGGGGTGGCTGGATGGATGGCTGGCTGGAGGGATGGATGGATGGATTATTGGCTGGATGGATGGCTGGATGGAGGGATGGCTGTATGGGTGGCTGGCTGGAGGGATGGATTGATGGCTGGATGGACGGCTGGATGGAGGGATGGCTGGCTGGATGGCTGGCTGGAGGGATGGATGGATGGATGGATGGCTGGATGGATGGCTGGATGGAGGGATGGCTGGATGGATGGCTGGCTGGAGGGATGGATGGATGGATGAATGGCCGAATGGATGGCTGGATGGATGGCTGGCTGGAGGGATGGAAGGATGGATGGAAGGCTGGATGGACGGCTGGATGGATGGCTGGATGTCTGGATGGCTGGCTGGATGGATGGATGGCTGGTTGGCTGGATGGATGGATGGAAGGCTGGATGGATGGATGGATGGACGGATGGATGGAGGGATGAATGGATGGATGGATGGCTGGATGGATGGCTGGATGGATGGATGGCTGGATGGATGGATGGATGCATGGATATATGGCTGGCTGGATGGATGGATGGATGGCTGGATGGATGGCTGGATGGATGGCAGAATGGATGGATGGACGGATGGATGGATGGCTGGATGGATGGCGGGATGGATGGATGGCTGGATGGATGGACGGCTGGCTGGAGGGATGGATGGATGGATGGCTGGCTGGAGGGATGGATGGATGGATGGCTGGATGGATGGCTGGATAGATGGATGGCTGGATGGCTGGCTGGCTGGAGAGATGGATGGATGGATGGGTGGCTGAATGGATGGCTGAATGGATGGATGTCCGGAGGGATGGCTGGCTGGAGGGATAGATGGTTGGATGGATGGCTGGATGGATGTCTGAATGGATGGATGGCTGGATGGATGGCTGGCTGGAGGGATGGATGGATGGACGGATTGCTGGATGGATGGCTGGCTGGAGGGATGGATGGATGGATGGATGGCTGGATGGATGGCTGGATGGATGGCTGGATGGATTGCTGGCTGGAGGAATGGATGCATTAATGAATGGCTGGACGGATGGCTGGATGGATGGAAGGCTGGATGGATGGCTGGCTGGAGGGATGGATGGATGGCTGGCTGAATGGATGGCTAGATCGATGGATGGCTGGATGGATGGCTGGCTGGAGGAATGGAGTCATGGATGGATGGCCGTATGGACGGCTGGATGGAAGGATGGCTGGATGCATGGCTGGCTGGAGGGATGGATTGATGGATGGTTGTCTGGATGGCTGGCTGGATGGATGGATGGCTCGATGGATGGCTGGCTGGAGGGATGGATGGATGGATGGATGGATGGCTGGATGGATGGCTGGATGGAGGGATGGCTGGATGGTTGGCTGGCTGGAGGGATGGATGGATGGCTGGATGGATGGCTGGATGGAGGGATGGCTGGATGGATGGCTGGCTGGAGGGATGGATGGATGGATTATTGGCTGGATGGATGGCTGGATGGAGGGATGGCTGGATGGGTGGCTGGCTGGAGGGATGGATGGATGGCTGGATGGAGGGATGGCTGTATGGAGGGATGGCTGGATGGAAGGCTGGCTGGATGGATGGATGGCTGGATGGATGGATGGATGGCTGGATGGATGGATGGATGGATGGCTGTATGGAGGGATGGCTGGATGGAAGGCTGGCTGGATGGATGGATGGCTGGATGGATGGATGGATGGACGGATGGATGGAGGGATGGCTGGATGGAGGAATGGTTGGATGGATGGATTGCTGGAGGGATGGATGGCTGGATGGATGGATTGATGGATGGCAGGCTGAAGGGATGGATGGATGGATCGATGGCTGGATGGACGGCTGGTTGGATAGATGGCTGGATGGATGGCTGGCTGGAGGGATGGATAGATGGATGGATGGCTGGATGGATAGCTGGTGGATGGCTGGATGGATGGCTGGCTGGTGGGATGGATGGATGGATGGATGGATGGATGGCTGGATGGATGGCTGGATGGAGGGATGGCTGGATGGATGGCTGGCTGGATGGATGGATGGCTGGATGGATGGCTGGATGGTTGGATGGATGCATGGATGGCTTAATGACTGGCTGGCTGGAGGGATGGATGGATGGATGGATGGCTGGATGGATGGCTGGATGGAAGGATGGCTGGATGTATGGGTGGCTGGAGAGATGGATGAATGGTTGGATGGCTGGATGGATGGCTGGTTGCAGGGATGACAGGATGGATGACTGGCTGGAGGGTTGGATGGATGGATGGTTGGCTGGATGGGTGGCTGGATGGATGGATGGCTGGATGGATGGCTGGCTGGAGCGAAGGATGGATGGATGGATGGCTGGATGGATGGCTTGATGGATGGATGGCTGGATGGATGGCTGGCTGGCGGGACGGATGGATGGCTGGATGGATGGTTGGATGGATGGATGGCTGGATGGATGGCTGGCAGGAGGGATAGATGGATGGATGGATGGCTGGATGGATGGCTGGATGGATGGATGGCTGGATTGAGGGATGGCTGGTTGGTTGGCTGGCTGGAGGGATGGATGGATGGATGGCTGGATTTAAGGCTGGCTGGAGAGATGGATGAATGGTTGGATGGCTGGATGGATGTCTGGATGGAGGGCTGGCAGGATGAATGTCTGGCTGGAGGGATGGATGGATGGATGGATGGCTGGATGGGTGGCTGGATGGATGGATGGCTGGATGGATGGCTGGCTGCAGGGAAGGATGGATGGATGGATGGCTGAATGGATGGCTGTATGGATGGATGGCTGAATGGATGGCTGGCTGGAGGGAAGGATGGATGGATGGATGGCTGGATGGATGGTTGAATGGATGGCTGGATGGATGGCTGGCAGGAGGGATAGATGGATGGATTGATGGCTGGATGGATGGCTGGATGGATGGATGGCTGGATGGATGGCTGGCTGGAGGGATGGATGGATGGATGGCTGGATGGATGGCCGAATGGATGGCTGGCTGAAAGGATGGATGGATGGATGGTTGAATGGATGGCTGGATGGATGGATGGCTGGATTGGTGGCTGGCTGGAGGGATGGATGAATGGATGGATGGCTGGATGGATGACTGGATGGCTGGATGGCTGGATGGATGGCTGGCTGGGCGGGTGGATTGATGGATGGATGGCTGGATGGATGGCTGGATGGATGACTGGCTGGAGGGATGGATGGATGGATGGATGCATGGATGAATGGCTGGTTGGATGGATGGATGGCTGGATGGATGGCTGGATGGATGGATGGATGGATGGATGGACGGATGGATGGATGGCTGGATGGATGGCGGATGGATGGATGGCTGGATGGATGGCTGGCTGGAGGGATGGATGGATGGATGGCTGGCTGGAGGGATGGATGGATGGATGGCTGGATGGATGGCTGGATAGATGGATGGCTGGATGGCTGGCTGGCTGGAGAGATGGATGAATGGATGGGTGGCTGAATGGATGGCTGGATGGATGGATGTCCGGATGGATGGCTGGCTGGAGGGATAGATGGTTGGATGGATGGCTGGATGGATGTCTGGATGGATGGATGGCTGGATGGATGGCTGGCTGAAGGGATGGATGGATGGATGGATGGCTGGATGGATGGCTGGCTGGAGGGATGGATGGATGGATGGCTGGATGGATGGCTGGATGGATGGCTGGATCGATTGCTGGCTGGAGGAATGGATGGATTAATGAATGGCTGGACGGATGGCTGGATGGATGGAAGGCTGTATGGATGGCTGGCTGGAGGGATGGATGGATGTCTGGCTGAATGGTTGGCAAGATCGATGGATGGCTGGATGGATGGCTGGCTGGAGGAATGGAGTCATGGATGGATGGCCGGATGGACGGCTGGATGGAAGGATGGCTGGATGCATGGCTGGCTGGAGGGATGGATTGATGGATGGTTGTCTGGATGGCTGGCTGGCTGGATGGATGGATCGATGGATGGCTGGCTGGAGGGATGGATGGATGGATGGATGGATGGCTGGATGGATGGCTGGATGGAGGGATGGCTGGATGGTTGGCTGGCTGGAGGGATGGATGGATGGCTGGATGGATGGCTGGATGGAGGGATGGCTGGATGGATGGCTGGCTGGAGGGATGGATGGATGGATTATTGGCTGGATGGATGGCTGGATGGAGGGATGGCTGGATGGGCGGCTGGCTGGAGGGATGGATGGATGGCTGGATGGATGGCTGGATGGAGGGATGACTGGCTGGAGTGACGGATGGATGGATGGCTGGATGGATGGCTGTATGGAGGGATGGCTGGATGGAAGGCTGGCTGGATGGATGGATGGCTGGATGGATGGATGGATGGACGGATGGATGGAGGGATGGCTTGATGGATATCTGGCTGGAGGGATGGATGGATGGATGGATGGCTGGATGGATGGCTGCATGGAGGAATGGTTGGATGGGTGGATTGCTGGAGGGATGGATGGCTGGATGGATGGCTGGATGGATGGCTGGATGGATGGACGGCTGGATGGGCGATTGGCTGGAGGGATGGATGGATGGATGGCTGGATGGATGGCTGGCTGGAGGGATGGATGGATGGATGGATGGATGGCTGGATGGATGGCTGGATGGATGGATGGCTGGATGGATGGATGGCTGGAGTGATGGATGGGTGGATGGTTCGATGGATGGCTGGCTGGATGGATGGCTGGATGGATGGCTGGCTGGAGGGATTGAAGGATGGATGGATGGCTGGATGGATGGCTGGATGGATGGCTGGATGGACGGATGGATGGATGGATGGCTGGATGGATGGCTGGATGGATGGATGGATGGATGGATGGATGGCTGGATGGATGGCTGGATGGATGGATGGCTGGATGGATGGCTGGCTGGAGGGATAGATGGATGGATGGCTGGCTGGAGGGATGGCTGGATTGATGGCTGGATGGATGGCTAGATAGATGGATGGCTGGATGGCTGGCTGGCTGGAGAGATGGATGGATGGGTGGGTGGCTGGGTGGATGGCTGGATGGATGGATGTCCGGATGGTTGGCTGGCTGGAGGGATGGATGGATGGATGGATGGCTGGATGGATGTCTGGATGGATGGATGGCTGGATGGATGGCTGGCTGGTGGGATGGATGGATGGATGGATGGCTGGATGGATGGCTGGATGGATGGATGGCTGGATGGATGGCTGGCTGGAGGGATGGATGGATGGATGGCTGGATGGATGGCTGGATGGATGGCTGGATGGATTGTTTGCTGGAGGAATGGATGGATTAATGAATGGCTGGACGGATGGCTGGATGGATGGAAGGCTGGATGGATGGCTGGCTGGAGGGATGGATGGATGGATGGCTGAATGGATGGCTAGATCGAAGGATGGTTGGATGGATGGCTGGCTGGAGGAATGGAGTCATGGATGGATGGCCGGATGGACGGCTGGATGGTAGGATGGCTCGATGCATGGCTGGCTGGAGGGATGGATTGATGGATGGATGGCTGGATGGCGGGCTGCATGGATGGATGGCTCGATGGACGGCTGGCTGGAGGGATGGATGGATGGCTGGATGGATGGATGGATGGAGGGATGGCTGGATGGTTGGCTGGCTGGAGGGATGGATGGATGGCTGGATTGATGGCTGGATGGTGGGGTGGCTGGATGGATGGCTGGCTGGAGGGATGGATGGATGGATTATTGGCTGGATGGATGGCTGGATGGAGGGATGGCTGTATGGGTGGCTGGCTGGAGGGATGGATGGATGGCTGGATGGACGGCTGGATGGAGGGATGGCTGGCTGGATGGCTGGCTTAAGGGATGGATGGATGGATGGATGGCTGGATGGATGGCTGTATGGAGGGATGGCTGGATGGATGGCTGGCTGGAGGGATGGATGGATGGATGAATGGCCGAATGGATGGCTGGATGGATGGCTGGCTGGAGGGATGGAAGGATGGATGGAAGGCTGGATGGACGGCTGGATGGATGGCTGGATGTCTGGATGGCTGGCTGGATGGATGGATGGCTGGTTGGCTGGATGGATGGATGGAAGGCTGGATGGATGGATGGATGGACGGATGGATGGAGGGATGGATGGATGGATGGCTGGATGGATGGCTGGATGGATGGATGGCTGGATGGATGGATGGATGGATGGATGCATGGATATATGGCTGGCTGGATGGATGGATGGATGGCTGGATGGATGGCTGGATGGATGGCTGGATGGATGGATGGACGGATGGATGGATGGATGGCTGGATGGATGGCGGGATGGATGGATGGCTGGATGGATGGCTGGCTGGAGGGATGGATGGATGGATGGCTGGCTGGAGGGATGGAGGAATGGATGGCTGGATGGATGGCTGGATAGATGGATGGCTGGATGGCTGGCTGGCTGGAGAGATGGATGGATGGATGGGTGGCTGAATGTATGGCTGAATGGATGGATGTCCGGAGGGATGGCTGGCTGGAGGGATAGATGGTTGGATGGATGGCTGGATGGATGTCTGAATGGATTGATGGCTGGATGGATGGCTGGCTGGAGGGATGGATGGATGGATGGATGGCTGGATGGATGGCTGGCTGGAGGGATGGATGGATGGATGGATGGCTGGATGGATGGCTGGATGGATGGCAGGATGGATTGCTGGCTGGAGGAATGGATGGATTAATGAATGGCTAGACGGATGGCTGGATGGATGGAAGGCTGGATGGATGGCTGGCTGGAGGGATGGATGGATGGCTGGCTGAATGGATGGCTAGATCGATGGATGGATGGCTGGCTGGAGGAATGGAGTCATGGATGGATGGCCGGATGGACGGCTGGATGGAAGGATGGCTGGATGTATGGCTGGCTGGAGGGATGGATTGATGGATGGTTGTCTGGATGGCTGGCTGGATGGATGGATGGCTCGATGGATGGCTGGCTGGAGGGATGGATGGATGGATGGAAGGATGGCTGGATGGATGGCTGGATGGAGGGATGGCTGGATGGTTGGCTGGCTGGAGGGATAGATGGATGGCTGGATGGATGGCTGGATGGAGGGATGGCTGGATGGATGGCTGGCTGGAGGGATGGATGGATGGATTATTGGCTGGATGGATGGCTGGATGGAGAGATGGCTGGATGGGTGGCTGGCTGGAGGGATGGATGGATGGCTGGATGGATGGCTGGATGGAGGGATGACTGGCTGGAGTGACGGATGGATGGATGGCTGGATGGATGGCTGTATGGAGGGATGGCTGGATGGAAGGCTGGCTGGATGGATGGATGGCTGGATGAATGGATGGATGGACGGATGGATGGAGGGATGGCTGGATGGATATCTGGCTGGAGGGATGGATGGAATGATGGATGGCTGGATGGATGGCTGGATGGAGGAATGGTTGGATGGATGAATTGCTGGAGGGATGGATGGCTGGATGGATGGATTGATGGAAGGATGGCTGCATGGATGGCTGGATGGATGGATGGCTGGATGGATGGCAGGCTGAAGGGATGGATGGATGGATCGATGGCTGGATGGACGGCTGGTTGGATAGATGGCTGGATGGATGGCTGGCTGGAGGGATGGATTGATGGATGGATGGCTGGATGGATAGCTGGATGGATGGCTGGATGGATGGCTGGCTGGTGGGATGGATGGATGGATGGATGGCTGGATGGAGGGAAGGCTGGTTGGTTGGCTGGCTGGAGGGATGGATGGATGGATGGATGGATGGATGGCTGGATGGATGGCTGGATGGAGGGATGGCTGGATGGATGGCTGGCTGGATGGATGGATGGCTGGATGGATGGCTGGATGGTTGGATGGATGCATGGATGGCTTAATGACTGGCTGGCTGGAGGGATGGATGGATGGATGGATGGCTGGATGGATGGCTGGATGGAAGGATGGCTGGATGTATGGGTAGCTGGAGAGATGGATGAATGGTTGGATGGCTGGATGGATGGCTGGATGCAGGGATGGCAGGATGGATGACTGGCTGGAGGGTTGGATGGATGGATGGTTGGCTGGATGGGTGGCTGGATGGATGGAAGGCTGGATGGATGGCTGGCTGGAGCGAAGGATGGATGGATGGATGGCTGGATGGATGGCTTGATGGATGGATGGCTGGATGGATGGATGGCTGGAGGGACGGATGGATGGCTGGATGGATGGTTGGATGGATGGATGGCTGGATGGATGGCTGGCAGGAGGGATAGATGGATGGATGGATGGCTGGATGGATGGCTGGATGGATGGATGGCTGGATTGAGGGATGGGTGGTTGGTTGGCTGGCTGGAGGGATGGATGGATGGCTGGATTTAAGGCTGGCTGGAGAGATGGATGAATGGTTGGATGGCTGGATGGATGTCTGGATGGAGGGCTGGCAGGATGAATGTCTGGCTGGAGGGATGGATGGATGGATGGATGGCTGGATGGGTGGCTGGATGGATGGATGGCTGGATGGATGGCTGGCTGCAGGGAAGGATGGATGGATGGATGGCTGAATGGATGGCTGTATGGATGGATGGCTGAATGGATGGCTGGCTGGAGGGAAGGATGGATGGATGGATGGCTGGATGGATGGTTGGATGGATGGCTGGATGGATGGCTGGCAGGAGGGATAGATGGATGGATGGATGGCTGGATGGATGGCTGGATGGATGGATGGCTGGATGGATGGCTGGCTGGAGGGATGGATGGATGGATGTCTGGATGGATGGCCGAATGGATGGCTGGCTGAAGGGATGGATGGATGGCTGAATGGATGGCTGGATGGATGGAAGGCTGGATTGGTGGCTGGCTGGAGGGGTGGATAAATGGATGGATGGCTGGATGGATGACTGGATGGCTGGATGGCTGGATGGTTGGCTGGCTGGGCGGCTGGATTGATGGATGGATGGCTGGATGGATGGATGGCTGGATGGATGGCTGGCTGGAGGGATGGATGGATGGATGGATGCATGGATGAATGGCTGGATGGATGGATGGCTGGATTGATGGCTGGATGGTGGGGTGGCTGGATGGATGGCTGGCTGGAGGGATGGATGGATGGATTATTGGCTGGATGGATGGCTGGATGGAGGGATGGCTGTATGGGTGGCTGGCTGGAGGGATGGATGGATGGCTGGATGGACGGCTGGATGGAGGGATGGCTGGCTGGATGGCTGGCTTAAGGGATGGATGGATGGATGGATGGCTGGATGGATGGCTGTATGGAGGGATGGCTGGATGGATGGCTGGCTGGAGGGATGGATGGATGGATGAATGGCCGAATGGATGGCTGGATGGATGGCTGGCTGGAGGGATGGAAGGATGGATGGAAGGCTGGATGGACGGCTGGATGGATGGCTGGATGTCTGGATGGCTGGCTGGATGGATGGATGGCTGGTTGGCTGGATGGATGGATGGAAGGCTGGATGGATGGATGGATGGACGGATGGATGGAGGGATGGATGGATGGATGGCTGGATGGATGGCTGGATGGATGGATGGCTGGATGGATGGATGGATGGATGGATGGATGCATGGATATATGGCTGGCTGGATGGATGGATGGATGGCTGGATGGATGGCTGGATGGATGGCTGGATGGATGGATGGACGGATGGATGGATGGATGGCTGGATGGATGGCGGGATGGATGGATGGCTGGATGGATGGCTGGCTGGAGGGATGGATGGATGGATGGCTGGCTGGAGGGATGGATGGATGGATGGCTGGATGGATGGCTGGATAGATGGATGGCTGGATGACTGGCTGGCTGGAGAGATGGATGGATGGATGGGTGGCTGAATGTATGGCTGAATGGATGGATGTCCGGAGGGATGGCTGGCTGGAGGGATAGATGGTTGGATGGATGGCTGGATGGATGTCTGAATGGATTGATGGCTGGATGGATGGCTGGCTGGAGGGATGGATGGATGGATGGATGGCTGGATGGATGGCTGGCTGGAGGGATGGATGGATGGATGGATGGCTGGATGGATGGCTGGATGGATGGCTGGATGGATTGCTGGCTGGAGGAGTGGATGGGTTAATGAATGGCTGGACGGATGGCTGGATGGATGGAAGGCTGGATGGATGGCTGGCTGGAGGGATGGATGGATGGCTGGCTGAATGGATGGCTAGATCGATGGATGGCTGGATGGATGGCTGGCTGGAGGAATGGAGTCATGGATGGATGGCCGGATGGACGGCTGGATGGAAGGATGGCTGGATGTATGGCTGGCTGGAGGGATGGATTGATGGATGGTTGTCTGGATGGCTGGCTGGATGGATGGATGGCTCGATGGATGGCTGGCTGGAGGGATGGATGGATGGATGGAAGGATGGCTGGATGGATGGCTGGATGGAGGGATGGCTGGATGGTTGGCTGGCTGGAGGAATGGATGGATGGCTGGATGGATGGCTGGATGGAGGGATGGCTGGATGGATGGCTGGCTGGAGGGATGGATGGATGGATTATTGGCTGGATGGATGGCTGGATGGAGGGATGGATGGATGGATCGATGGCTGGATGGACGGCTGGCTGGCTGGAGGGATGGATGGATGGCTGGATGGATGGCTGGATGGAGGGATGACTGGCTGGAGTGACGGATGGATGGATGGCTGGATGGATGGCTGTATGGAGGGATGGCTGGATGGAAGGCTGGCTGGATGGATGGATGGCTGGATGGATGGATGGATGGACGGATGGATGGAGGGATGGCTGGATGGATATCTGGCTGGAGGGATGGATGGAATGATGGATGGCTGGATGGATGGCTGGATGGAGGAATGGTTGGATGGATAAATTGCTGGAGGGATGGATGGCTGGATGGATGGATTGATGGATGGATGGCTGCATGGATGGCTGGATGGATGGATGGCTGGATGGATTGCAGGCTGAAGGGATGGATGGATGGATCGATGGCTGGATGGACGGCTGGTTGGATAGATGGCTGGATGGATGGCTGGCTGGAGGGATGGATTGATGGATGGATGGCTGGATGGATAGCTGGATGGATGGCTGGATGGATGGCTGGCTGGTGGGATGGATGGATGGATGGATGGCTGGATGGAGGGAAGGCTGGTTGGTTGGCTGGCTGGAGGGATGGATGGATGGATGGATGGATGGATGGCTGGATGGATGGCTGGATGGAGGGATGGCTGGATGGATGGCTGGCTGGATGGATGGATGGCTGGATGGATGGCTGGATGGTTGGATGGATGCATGGATGGCTTAATGACTGGCTGGCTGGAGGGATGGATGGATGGATGGATGGCTGGATGGATGGCTGGATGGAAGGATGGCTGGATGTATGGGTGGCTGGAGAGATGGATGAATGGTTGGATGGCTGGATGGATGGCTGGATGCAGGGATGGCAGGATGGATGACTGGCTGGAGGGTTGGATGGATGGATGGTTGGCTGGATGGGTGGCTGGATGGATGGAAGGCTGGATGGATGGCTGGCTGGAGCGAAGGATGGATGGATGGATGGCTGGATGGATGGCTTGATGGATGGATGGCTGGATGGATGGCTGGCTGGAGGGACGGATGGATGGCTGGATGGATGGTTGGATGGATGGATGGCTGGATGGAAAGCTGGCAGGAGGGATAGATGGATGGATGGATGGCTGGATGGATGGCTGGATGGATGGATGGCTGGATTGAGGGATGGGTGGTTGGTTGGCTGGCTGGAGGGATGGATGGATGGATGGATGGCTGGATTTAAGGCTGGCTGGAGAGATGGATGAATGGTTGGATGGCTGGATGGATGTCTGGATGGAGGGCTGGCAGGATGAATGTCTGGCTGGAGGGATGGATGGATGGATGGATGGCTGGATCGGTGGCTGGCTGGATGGATAGCTGGATGGATGGCTGGCTGCAGGGAAGGATGGATGGATGGATGGCTGAATGGATGGCTGTATGGATGGATGGCTGAATATATGGCTGGCTGGAGGGAAGGATGGATGGATGGATGGCTGGATGGATGGTTGGATGGATGGCTGGATGGATGGCTGGCAGGAGGGATAGATGGATGGATGGATGGCTGGATGGATGGCTGGATGGATGGATGGCTGGATGGATGGCTGGCTGGAGGGATGGATGGATGGATGTCTGGATGGATGGCCGAATGGATGGCTGGTTGAAGGGATGGATGGATGGCTGAATGGATGGCTGGATGGATGGAAGGCTGGATTGGTGGCTGTCTGGAGGGGTGGATAAATGGATGGATGGCTGGATGGATGACTGGATGGCTGGATGGCTGGATGGTTGGCTGGCTGGGCGGCTGGATTGATGGATGGATGGCTGGATGGATGGATGGCTGGATGGATGGCTGGCTGGAGGGATGGATGGATGGATGGATGCATGGATGAATGGCTGGATGGATGGATGGATGGCTGGATGGATGGCTGGATGGATGGATGGATGGATGGATGGACGGATGGATGGATGGCTGGATGGATGGCGGATGGATGGATGGCTGGATGGATGGCTGGCTGGAGGGATGGATGGATGGATGGCTGGCTGGAGGGATGGATGGATGGATGGCTGGATAGATGGCTGGCTAGATGGATGGCTGGATTGATGGCTGGCTGAAGGGATGGATGGATGGATGGATGGCTGGATGGATGGCTGGCTGGAGGGATGGATGGATGGATGGCTGGATGGATGGCTGGATGGATGGCTGGATGGATTGCTGGCTGGAGGAATGGATGGATTAATGAAAGGCTGGACGGATGGCTGGATGGATGGAAGGCTGGATGGATGGCTGGCTGGAGGGATGGATGGATGTCTGGCTGAATGGATGGCAAGATCGATGGATGGCTGGATGGATGGCTGGCTGGAGGAATGGAGTCATGGATGGATGGCCGGATGGACGGCTGGATGGAAGAATGGCTGGATGCATGGCTGGCTGGAGGGATGGATTGATGGATGGTTGTCTGGATGGCTGGCTGGATGGATGGATGGATCGATGGATGGCTGGCTGGAGGGATGGATGGATGGATGGATGGATGGCTGGATGGATGGCTGGATGGAGGGATGGCTGGATGGTTGGCTGGCTGGAGGGATGGATGGATGGCTGGATGGATGGCTGGATGGAGGGATGGCTGGATGGATGGCTGGCTGGAGGGATGGATGGATGGATTATTGGCTGGATGGATGGCTGGATGGAGGGATGGCTGGATGGGCGGCTGGCTGGAGGGATGGATGGATGGCTGGATGGATGGCTGGACGGAGGGATGACTGGCTGGAGTGACGGATGGATGGATGGCTGGATGGATGGCTGTATGGAGGGATGGCTGGATGGAAGGCTGGCTGGATGGATGGATGGCTGGATGGATGGATGGATGGACGGATGGATGGAGGGATGGCTTGATGGATATCTGGCTGGAGGGATGGATGGATGGATGGATGGATGGCTGGATGGATGGCTGCATGGAGGAATGGTTGGATGGGTGGATTGCTGGAGGGATGGATGGCTGGATGGATGGCTGGATGGATGGCTGGATGGATGGACGGCTGGATGGGCGATTGGCTGGAGGGATGGATGGATGGATGGCTGGATGGATGGCTGGCTGGAGGGATGGATGGATGGATGGATGGATGGCTGGATGGATGGCTGGATGGATGGATGGCTGGATGGATGGCTGGCTGAAGGGGTGGATGGATGGATGGATGGCTGGATGGATGGCTGGCTGGAGGGATGGATGGATGGATGGCTGGATGGATGGCTGGATGGATGGCTGGATGGATTGCTGGCTGGAGGAATGGATGGATTAATGAATGGCTGGACGGATGGCTGGATGGATGGAAGGCTGGATGGATGGCTGGCTGGAGGGATGGATGGATGTCTGGCTGAATGGATGGCAAGATCGATGGATGGCTGGATGGATGGCTGGCTGGAGGAATGGAGTCATGGATGGATGGCCGGATGGACGGCTGGATGGAAGGATGGCTGGATGCATGGCTGGCTGGAGGGATGGATTGATGGATGGTTGTCTGGATGGCTGGCTGGATGGATGGATGGATCGATGGATGGCTGGCTGGAGGGATGGATGGATGGATGGATGGATGGCTGGATGGATGGCTGGATGGAGGGATGACTGGATGGTTGGCTGGCTGGAGGGATGGATGGATGGCTGGATGGATGGCTGGATGGAGGGATGGCTGGATGGATGGCTGGCTGGAGGGATGGATGGATGGATTATTGGCTGGATGGATGGCTGGATGGAGGGATGGCTGGATGGGCGGCTGGCTGGAGGGATGGATGGATGGCTGGATGGATGGCTGGATGGAGGGATGACTGGCTGGAGTGACGGATGGATGGATGGCTGGATGGATGGCTGTATGGAGGGATGGCTGGATGGAAGGCTGGCTGGATGGATGGATGGCTGGATGGATGGATGGATGGACGGATGGATGGAGGGATGGCTTGATGGATATCTGGCTGGAGGGATGGATGGATGGATGGATGGCTGGATGGATGGCTGCATGGAGGAATGGTTGGATGGGTGGATTGCTGGAGGGATGGATGGCTGGATGGATGGCTGGATGGATGGCTGGATGGATGGACGGCTGGATGGGCGATTGGCTGGAGGGATGGATGGATGGATGGCTGGATGGATGGCTGGCTGGAGGGATGGATGGATGGATGGATGGATGGCTGGATGGATGGCTGGATGGATGGATGGCTGGAAGGATGGATGGCTGGAGGGATTGAAGGATGGATGGATGGCTGGATGGATGGCTGGATGGATGGCTGGATGGACGGATGGATGGATGGATGGCTGGATGGATGGCTGGATGGATGGATGGATGGATGGATGGATGGCTGGATGGATGGCTGGATGGATGGATGGCTGGATGGATGGCTGGCTGGAGGGATAGATGGATGGATGGCTGGCTGGAGGGATGGCTGGATGGATGGCTGGATGGATGGCTAGATAGATGGATGGCTGGATGGCTGGCTGGCTGGAGAGATGGATGGATGGGTGGGTGGCTGGGTGGATGGCTGGATGGATGGATGTCCGGATGGTTGGCTGGCTGGAGGGATGGATGGATGGATGGATGGCTGGATGGATGTCTGGATGGATGGATGGCTTGATGGATGGCTGGCTGGTGGGATGGATGGATGGATGGATGGCTGGATGGATGGCTGGATGGATGGATGGCTGGATGGATGGCTGGCTGGAGGGATGGATGGATGGATGGCTGGATGGATGGCTGGATGGATGGCTGGATGGATTGTTTGCTGGAGGAATGGTTGGATTAATGAATGGCTGGACGGATGGCTGGATGGATGGAAGGCTGGATGGATGGCTGGCTGGAGGGATGGATGGATGGATGGCTGAATGGATGGCTAGATCGAAGGATGGTTTGATGGATGGCTGGCTGGAGGAATGGAGTCATGGATGGATGGCCGGATGGACGGCTGGATGGAAGGATGGCTGGATGCATGGCTGGCTGGAGGGATGGATTGATGGATGGATGGCTGGATGGCTGGCTGCATGGATGGATGGCTCGATGGACGGCTGGCTGGAGGGATGGATGGATGGCTGGATGGATGGCTGGATGGAGGGATGGCTGGATGGTTGGCAGGCTGGAGGGATGGATGGATGGCTGGATTGATGGCTGGATGGTGGGGTGGCTGGATGGATGGCTGGCTGGAGGGATGGATGGATGGATTATTGGCTGGATGGATGGCTGGATGGAGGGATGGCTGTATGGGTGGCTGGCTGGAGGGATGGATGGATGGCTGGATGGACGGCTGGATGGAGGGATGGCTGGCTGGATGGCTGGCTGGAGGGATGGATGGATGGATGGATGGCTGGATGGATGGCTGGATGGAGGGATGGCTGGATGGATGGCTGGCTGGAGGGATGGATGGATGGATGAATGGCCGAATGGATGGCTGGATGGATGGCTGGCTGGAGGGATGGAAGGATGGATGGAAGGCTGTATGGACGGCTGGATGGATGGCTGGATGTCTGGATGGCTGGCTGGATGGATGGATGGCTGGTTGGCTGGATGGATGGATGGAAGGCTGGATGGATGGATGGATGGACGGATGGATGGAGTGATGGATGGATGGATGGCTGGATGGATGGCTGGATGGATGGATGGCTGGATGGATGGATGGATGGATGGATGCATGGATATATGGCTGGCTGGATGGATGGATGGATGGCTGGATGGATGGCTGGATGGATGGCTGGATGGATGAATGGACGGATGGATGGATGGCTGGATGGATGGCGGGATGGATGGATGGCTGGATGGATGGCTGGCTGGAGGGATGGATGGATGGATGGCTGGCTGGAGGGATGGATGGATGGATGGCTGGATGGATGGCTGGATAGATGGATGGCTGGATGGCTGGCTGGCTGGAGAGATGGATGGATGGATGGGTGGCTGAATGGATGGCTGAATGGATGGATGTCCGGAGGGATGGCTGGCTGGAGGGATAGATGGTTGGATGGATGGCTGGATGGATGTCTGAATGGATGGATGGCTGGATGGATGGCTGGCTGGAGGGATGGATGGATGGATGGATGGCTGGATGGATGGCTGGCTGGAGGGATGGATGGATGGATGGATGGCTGGATGGATGGCTGGATGGATGGCTGGATGGATTGCTGGCTGGAGGAATGGATGGATTAATGAATGGCTGGACGGACGGCTGGATGGATGGAAGGCTGGATGGATGGCTGACTGGAGGGATGGATGGATGGCTGGCTGAATGGATGGCTAGATCGATGGATGGCTGGATGGATGGCTGGCTGGAGGAATGGAGTCATGGATGGATGGCCGGATGGACGGCTGGATGGAAGGATGGCTGGATGCATGGCTGGCTGGAGGGATGGATTGATGGATGGTTGTCTTGATGGCTGCCTGGATGGATGGATGGCTCGATGGATGGCTGGCTGGAGGGATGGATGGATGGATGGATGGATGGCTGGATGGATGGCTGGATGGAGGGATGGCTGGATGGTTGGCTGGCTGGAGGGATGGATGGATGGCTGGATGGATGGCTGGATGGAGGGATGGCTGGATGGATGGCTGGCTGGAGGGATGGATGGATGGATTATTGGCTGGATGGATGGCTGGATGGAGGGATGGCTGGATGGGTGGCTGGCTGGAGGGATGGATGGATGGCTGGATGGATGGCTGGATGGAGGGATGACTGGCTGGAGTGACGGATGGATGAATGGCTGGATGGATGGCTGTATGGAGGGATGGCTGGATGGAAGGCTGGCTGGATGGATGGATGGCTGGATGGATGGATGGATGGACGGATGGATGGAGGGATGGCTGGATGGATATCTGGCTGGAGGGATGGATGGAATGCTGGATGGCTGGATGGATGGCTGGATGGAGGAATGGTTGGATGGATGGATTGTTGGAGGGATGGATGGCTGGATGGATGGCTGGATGGATGGCTGGATGGATGGACGGCTGGATGGGCGATTGGCTGGAGGGTTGGATGGATGGAAGACTGGATGGATGGCTGGCTGGAGGGATGGATGGATGGATGGATGGATGGCTGGATGGATGGCTGGATGGATGGATGGCTGGATGGATGGATGGCTGGAGTGATGGATGGGTGGATGGTTCGATGGATGGCGGGTTGGATGGAAGACTGGATGGATGGCTGGCTGGAGGGATTGAAGGTTGGATGGATGGCTGGATGGATGGCTGGATGGATGGCTGAATGGACGGATGGATGGATGGATGGCTGGATGGATGGCTGGATGGATGGATGGATGGCTGGCTGGAGGGATAGATGGATGGATGGCTGGCTGGAGGGATGGCTGGATGGATGGCTGGATGGGTGGCTGGATCGATGGATGGCTGGATGGCTGGCTGGCTGGAGAGATGGATGGATGGATGGGTGGCTGGGTGGATGGCTGGATGGATGGATGTCCGGATGGTTGGCTGGCTGGAGGGATGGATGGATGGATTGCTGGATTGGTGTCTGGATGGATGGCTGGATGGATGGATGGCTGGATGGATGGCTGGCTGGAGGGATGGATGGATGGATGGATGGATGGATGGCTGGATGGATGGCTTGCTGGAGGGATGGATGGATGGATGGATGGATGGCTGGATGGATGGCTGGATGGATGGATGGCAGGATGAATGGCTGGCTGGAGGGATGGATGGATGGATGGCTGAATGGATGGCTGGATGGATGGATGGCTGGATGGATGGATGGCTGGATGGATGGCTGGATGGTTGGATGGATGGATGGATGGATGGATGGATGGATGGCTGGATGGATGGATGGATGGCTGGAAGTCTGGATGGATGGATGGCTGGATGGATGGCTGGATGGATGGACGGATGGATGGAGGGATGGCTGGATGGATGGCTGGCTGGAGGGATGGATGGATGGCTGGATGGATGTCTGGATGGAGGAATGGCTGGATGGATGGCTGGATGGATGGCTGGCTGGATGGACGATTGGCTGGAGGGATGTATGCATGGATGGCTGGATGGATGGCTGGCTGGAGGGAAGGATGGATGGGTGGATGGATGGCTGTATGGATGGCTGGATGGATGGATGGCTGGATGGATGACTCGCTCGATGGATGGCTTAAAGGGTGGATGGCTGGATGGATGGCTGGATGGTTGGATGGATGGATGGATGGATGGATGGCTGGATGTATGGATGGCTGGATGGCTGGAAGTCTAGATGGATGGATGGCTGGATGGATGGCTGGATGGATGGCTGGCTGGAGGGATGGATTGATGGATGGATGGCTGGATGGATGGCTGGATGGATGGATGGCTGGATGGATGGCTGGCTGGAGGGATGGATGGATGGATGGCTGGATGGAGGGATGTCTGGATGGTTGGCTTGCTAGAGGGAGGGATGGATGAATGGATGGCTGGATGGATGGCTGGCTGGAGGGATGCATGGATGGATGGATGGCTAGATGGACGGCTGGTTTGGATGGATGGCTGGATGGATGGCTGGCTGGAGGGATGGATTGATGGATGGATGAATGGTTGGATGGCTGGATGGATGGATTGCTGGATGGATAGCTGGCTGGAGGGATGGATGGATGGGTGGATGGCTGGATGGAGGGATGGCTGGATGGTTGGCTGGCTGGATGGATGGATGGATGGATGGATGGCTGGATGGAGGGATTGCTGGATGGATGGCTGGCTGGAGCGATGGATGGATGGCTGGATGGATGGCTGGCTGGAGGGATGGATGGATGGCTGAATGGATGGCTGGATGGATGGATGGCTGGATGGATGACTCGCTGGATGGATGGCTTAATGGATGGATGGCTGGATGGATGGCTGGATGGTTGGATGGATGGATGGATGGATGGATGGATGGATGGCTGGATGGATGGATGGCTGGAAGTCTGGATGGATGGATGGCTGGATGGATGGCTGGATAGATGGACGGATGGATGGAGGGATGGCTGGATGGATGGCTGGCTGGAGGGATGGATGGATGGCTGGATGGATGTCTGGATGGAGGAATGGCTGGATGGATGGCTGGCTGGAGAGATGGATCGATGGATGGATGGCTGGATGGATGGATGGCTGGATGGACGATTGGCTGGAGGGATGTATGGATGGATGGCTGGATGGATGGCTGGCTGGAGGGAAGGATGGATGGATGGATGGATGGCTGTATGGATGGCTGGATGGATAGATGGCTGGATGGATGGCTGGCTGGAGTGATGGATGCGTGTATGGTTGGATGGATGGCTAGTTGGATTGATGGCTGGATGGATGGCTGGCTGGAGGGATGGAAGGATGGATGGACGGCTGGATGGATGGCTGGATGGATGGCTGGATGTCTTGATGGCTGGCTGGATGGATGGATGACTGGTTGGCTGGATGTATGGATGGATGGCTGGATGGATGGCTGGATGGATGGATGGATGAATGGATGGATGGCTGGATGGATGGATGGATGGATGGATGGCTGGATGGATAGCTGGATGGATGGCTGGCTGGATGGATGGATGGATGGATGGATGAATGGATGGATGGATGGATGGATGGATGGATGGATGGCTGGCTGGCTGGAGGGATGGATGGAAGGCTGGCTGGAGGGATGGATGAATCGATGGCTGGATGGATGGCTGGATAGATGGATGGCTGGATGGATGGCTGGCTGGAGGGATGGATGGATGCATGGGTGGCTGGATGGATGGCTGGATGGATGGATTTCCAGATGGATGGCTGTCTGGAGAGATGGCTGGATGGATGGATGGCTGGATGGATGGCTGGCTGGAGGGATGGATGGATGGATGGATGGCTGGATGGATGGCTGGATGGATGGATGTCTGGATGGATGGCTTGCTGGAGGGATGGATGGGTGGCTGGATGGATGGCTGGATGGATGGCTGGATGGATTGCTGGCTGGAGGAATGGATGGATTAATGGATGGCTGGACGGATGGCTGGATGGATGGAAGGCTGGGTGGATGGCTGGCTGGAGTAATGGATGGATGGATGGCTGAATGGATGGCTAGATCGATGGATGGCTGGATGGATGGCTGGCTGGAGGGATGGAGTCATGGATGGATGGCTGGATGGATGGCTGGATGGAAGGATGGCTGGATGCATGGCTGGCTGGAGGGATGGATTGAATGATGGATGGCTGGATGGCTGGCTGGATGGATGGCTGGCTGGAGCGATGGATGGATGGATGGATGGATGGATGGCTGGATGGATGGCTGGATGGATTGCTGGCTGGAGGAATGGATGGATTAATGAATGGCTGGACGGATGGCTGGATGGATGGAAGGCTGGATGGATGGCTGGCTGGAGGGATGGATGGATGTCTGGCTGAATGGATGGCAAGATCGATGGATGGCTGGATGGATGGCTGGCTGGAGGAATGGAGTCATGGATGGATGGCCGGATGGACGGCTGGATGGAAGGATGGCTGGATGCATGGCTGGCTGGAGGGATGGATTGATGGATGGTTGTCTGGATGGCTGGCTGGATGGATGGATGGATCGATGGATGGCTGGCTGGAGGGATGGATGGATGGATGGATGGATGGCTGGATGGATGGCTGGATGGAGGGATGACTGGATGGTTGGCTGGCTGGAGGGATGGATGGATGGCTGGATGGATGGCTGGATGGAGGGATGGCTGGATGGATGGCTGGCTGGAGGGATGGATGGATGGATTATTGGCTGGATGGATGGCTGGATGGAGGGATGGCTGGATGGGCGGCTGGCTGGAGGGATGGATGGATGGCTGGATGGATGGCTGGATGGAGGGATGACTGGCTGGAGTGACGGATGGATGGATGGCTGGATGGATGGCTGTATGGAGGGATGGCTGGATGGAAGGCTGGCTGGATGGATGGATGGCTGGATGGATGGATGGATGGACGGATGGATGGAGGGATGGCTTGATGGATATCTGGCTGGAGGGATGGATGGATGGATGGATGGCTGGATGGATGGCTGCATGGAGGAATGGTTGGATGGGTGGATTGCTGGAGGGATGGATGGCTGGATGGATGGCTGGATGGATGGCTGGATGGATGGACGGCTGGATGGGCGATTGGCTGGAGGGATGGATGGATGGATGGCTGGATGGATGGCTGGCTGGAGGGATGGATGGATGGATGGATGGATGGCTGGATGGATGGCTGGATGGATGGATGGCTGGAAGGATGGATGGCTGGAGGGATTGAAGGATGGATGGATGGCTGGATGGATGGCTGGATGGATGGCTGGATGGACGGATGGATGGATGGATGGCTGGATGGATGGCTGGATGGATGGATGGATGGATGGATGGATGGCTGGATGGATGGCTGGATGGATGGATGGCTGGATGGATGGCTGGCTGGAGGGATAGATGGATGGATGGCTGGCTGGAGGGATGGCTGGATGGATGGCTGGATGGATGGCTAGATAGATGGATGGCTGGATGGCTGGCTGGCTGGAGAGATGGATGGATGGGTGGGTGGCTGGGTGGATGGCTGGATGGATGGATGTCCGGATGGTTGGCTGGCTGGAGGGATGGATGGATGGATGGATGGCTGGATGGATGTCTGGATGGATGGATGGCTTGATGGATGGCTGGCTGGTGGGATGGATGGATGGATGGATGGCTGGATGGATGGCTGGATGGATGGATGGCTGGATGGATGGCTGGCTGGAGGGATGGATGGATGGATGGCTGGATGGATGGCTGGATGGATGGCTGGATGGATTGTTTGCTGGAGGAATGGTTGGATTAATGAATGGCTGGACGGATGGCTGGATGGATGGAAGGCTGGATGGATGGCTGGCTGGAGGGATGGATGGATGGATGGCTGAATGGATGGCTAGATCGAAGGATGGTTTGATGGATGGCTGGCTGGAGGAATGGAGTCATGGATGGATGGCCGGATGGACGGCTGGATGGAAGGATGGCTGGATGCATGGCTGGCTGGAGGGATGGATTGATGGATGGATGGCTGGATGCTTGGCTGCATGGATGGATGGCTCGATGGACGGCTGGCTGGAGGGATGGATGGATGGCTGGATGGATGGCTGGATGGAGGGATGGCTGGATGGTTGGCAGGCTGGAGGGATGGATGGATGGCTGGATTGATGGCTGGATGGTGGGGTGGCTGGATGGATGGCTGGCTGGAGGGATGGATGGATGGATTATTGGCTGGATGGATGGCTGGATGGAGGGATGGCTGTATGGGTGGCTGGCTGGAGGGATGGATGGATGGCTGGATGGACGGCTGGATGGAGGGATGGCTGGCTGGATGGCTGGCTGGAGGGATGGATGGATGGATGGATGGCTGGATGGATGGCTGGATGGAGGGATGGCTGGATGGATGGCTGGCTGGAGGGATGGATGGATGGATGAATGGCCGAATGGATGGCTGGATGGATGGCTGGCTGGAGGGATGGAAGGATGGATGGAAGGCTGTATGGACGGCTGGATGGATGGCTGGATGTCTGGATGGCTGGCTGGATGGATGGATGGCTGGTTGGCTGGATGGATGGATGGAAGGCTGGATGGATGGATGGATGGACGGATGGATGGAGTGATGGATGGATGGATGGCTGGATGGATGGCTGGATGGATGGATGGCTGGATGGATGGATGGATGGATGGATGCATGGATATATGGCTGGCTGGATGGATGGATGGATGGCTGGATGGATGGCTGGATGGATGGCTGGATGGATGAATGGACGGATGGATGGATGGCTGGATGGATGGCGGGATGGATGGATGGCTGGATGGATGGCTGGCTGGAGGGATGGATGGATGGATGGCTGGCTGGAGGGATGGATGGATGGATGGCTGGATGGATGGCTGGATAGATGGATGGCTGGATGGCTGGCTGGCTGGAGAGATGGATGGATGGATGGGTGGCTGAATGGATGGCTGAATGGATGGATGTCCGGAGGGATGGCTGGCTGGAGGGATAGATGGTTGGATGGATGGCTGGATGGATGTCTGAATGGATGGATGGCTGGATGGATGGCTGGCTGGAGGGATGGATGGATGGATGGATGGCTGGATGGATGGCTGGCTGGAGGGATGGATGGATGGATGGATGGCTGGATGGATGGCTGGATGGATGGCTGGATGGATTGCTGGCTGGAGGAATGGATGGATTAATGAATGGCTGGACGGACGGCTGGATGGATGGAAGGCTGGATGGATGGCTGACTGGAGGGATGGATGGATGGCTGGCTGAATGGATGGCTAGATCGATGGATGGCTGGATGGATGGCTGGCTGGAGGAATGGAGTCATGGATGGATGGCCGGATGGACGGCTGGATGGAAGGATGGCTGGATGCATGGCTGGCTGGAGGGATGGATTGATGGATGGTTGTCTTGATGGCTGCCTGGATGGATGGATGGCTCGATGGATGGCTGGCTGGAGGGATGGATGGATGGATGGATGGATGGCTGGATGGATGGCTGGATGGAGGGATGGCTGGATGGTTGGCTGGCTGGAGGGATGGATGGATGGCTGGATGGATGGCTGGATGGAGGGATGGCTGGATGGATGGCTGGCTGGAGGGATGGATGGATGGATTATTGGCTGGATGGATGGCTGGATGGAGGGATGGCTGGATGGGTGGCTGGCTGGAGGGATGGATGGATGGCTGGATGGATGGCTGGATGGAGGGATGACTGGCTGGAGTGACGGATGGATGAATGGCTGGATGGATGGCTGTATGGAGGGATGGCTGGATGGAAGGCTGGCTGGATGGATGGATGGCTGGATGGATGGATGGATGGACGGATGGATGGAGGGATGGCTGGATGGATATCTGGCTGGAGGGATGGATGGAATGCTGGATGGCTGGATGGATGGCTGGATGGAGGAATGGTTGGATGGATGGATTGTTGGAGGGATGGATGGCTGGATGGATGGCTGGATGGATGGCTGGATGGATGGACGGCTGGATGGGCGATTGGCTGGAGGGTTGGATGGATGGAAGACTGGATGGATGGCTGGCTGGAGGGATGGATGGATGGATGGATGGATGGCTGGATGGATGGCTGGATGGATGGATGGCTGGATGGATGGATGGCTGGAGTGATGGATGGGTGGATGGTTCGATGGATGGCGGGTTGGATGGAAGACTGGATGGATGGCTGGCTGGAGGGATTGAAGGTTGGATGGATGGCTGGATGGATGGCTGGATGGATGGCTGAATGGACGGATGGATGGATGGATGGCTGGATGGATGGCTGGATGGATGGATGGATGGATGGCTGGCTGGAGGGATAGATGGATGGATGGCTGGCTGGAGGGATGGCTGGATGGATGGCTGGATGGATGGCTGGATCGATGGATGGCTGGATGGCTGGCTGGCTGGAGAGATGGATGGATGGATGGGTGGCTGGGTGGATGGCTGGATGGATGGATGTCCGGATGGTTGGCTGGCTGGAGGGATGGATGGATGGATTGCTGGATTGGTGTCTGGATGGATGGCTGGATGGATGGATGGCTGGATGGATGGCTGGCTGGAGGGATGGATGGATGGATGGATGGATGGATGGCTGGATGGATGGCTTGCTGGAGGGATGGATGGATGGATGGATGGATGGCTGGATGGATGGCTGGATGGATGGATGGCAGGATGAATGGCTGGCTGGAGGGATGGATGGATGGATGGCTGAATGGATGGCTGGATGGATGGATGGCTGGATGGATGGATGGCTGGATGGATGGCTGGATGGTTGGATGGATGGATGGATGGATGGATGGATGGATGGCTGGATGGATGGATGGATGGCTGGAAGTCTGGATGGATGGATGGCTGGATGGATGGCTGGATGGATGGACGGATGGATGGAGGGATGGCTGGATGGATGGCTGGCTGGAGGGATGGATGGATGGCTGGATGGATGTCTGGATGGAGGAATGGCTGGATGGATGGCTGGATGGATGGCTGGCTGGATGGACGATTGGCTGGAGGGATGTATGCATGGATGGCTGGATGGATGGCTGGCTGGAGGGAAGGATGGATGGGTGGATGGATGGCTGTATGGATGGCTGGATGGATGGATGGCTGGATGGATGACTCGCTCGATGGATGGCTTAAAGGGTGGATGGCTGGATGGATGGCTGGATGGTTGGATGGATGGATGGATGGATGGATGGCTGGATGTATGGATGGCTGGATGGCTGGAAGTCTAGATGGATGGATGGCTGGATGGATGGCTGGATGGATGGCTGGCTGGAGGGATGGATTGATGGATGGATGGCTGGATGGATGGCTGGATGGATGGATGGCTGGATGGATGGCTGGCTGGAGGGATGGATGGATGGATGGCTGGATGGAGGGATGTCTGGATGGTTGGCTTGCTAGAGGGAGGGATGGATGAATGGATGGCTGGATGGATGGCTGGCTGGAGGGATGCATGGATGGATGGATGGCTAGATGGACGGCTGGTTTGGATGGATGGCTGGATGGATGGCTGGCTGGAGGGATGGATTGATGGATGGATGAATGGTTGGATGGCTGGATGGATGGATTGCTGGATGGATAGCTGGCTGGAGGGATGGATGGATGGGTGGATGGCTGGATGGAGGGATGGCTGGATGGTTGGCTGGCTGGATGGATGGATGGATGGATGGATGGCTGGATGGAGGGATTGCTGGATGGATGGCTGGCTGGAGCGATGGATGGATGGCTGGATGGATGGCTGGCTGGAGGGATGGATGGATGGCTGAATGGATGGCTGGATGGATGGATGGCTGGATGGATGACTCGCTGGATGGATGGCTTAATGGATGGATGGCTGGATGGATGGCTGGATGGTTGGATGGATGGATGGATGGATGGATGGATGGATGGCTGGATGGATGGATGGCTGGAAGTCTGGATGGATGGATGGCTGGATGGATGGCTGGATAGATGGACGGATGGATGGAGGGATGGCTGGATGGATGGCTGGCTGGAGGGATGGATGGATGGCTGGATGGATGTCTGGATGGAGGAATGGCTGGATGGATGGCTGGCTGGAGAGATGGATCGATGGATGGATGGCTGGATGGATGGCTGGCTGGATGGACGATTGGCTGGAGGGATGTATGGATGGATGGCTGGATGGATGGCTGGCTGGAGGGAAGGATGGATGGATGGATGGATGGCTGTATGGATGGCTGGATGGATAGATGGCTGGATGGATGGCTGGCTGGAGTGATGGATGCGTGTATGGTTGGATGGATGGCTAGTTGGATTGATGGCTGGATGGATGGCTGGCTGGAGGGATGGAAGGATGGATGGACGGCTGGATGGATGGCTGGATGGATGGCTGGATGTCTTGATGGCTGGCTGGATGGATGGATGACTGGTTGGCTGGATGTATGGATGGATGGCTGGATGGATGGCTGGATGGATGGATGGATGAATGGATGGATGGCTGGATGGATGGATGGATGGATGGATGGCTGGATGGATAGCTGGATGGATGGCTGGCTGGATGGATGGATGGATGGATGGATGAATGGATGGATGGATGGATGGATGGATGGATGGATGGCTGGCTGGCTGGAGGGATGGATGGAAGGCTGGCTGGAGGGATGGATGAATCGATGGCTGGATGGATGGCTGGATAGATGGATGGCTGGATGGATGGCTGGCTGGAGGGATGGATGGATGCATGGGTGGCTGGATGGATGGCTGGATGGATGGATTTCCAGATGGATGGCTGTCTGGAGAGATGGCTGGATGGATGGATGGCTGGATGGATGGCTGGCTGGAGGGATGGATGGATGGATGGATGGCTGGATGGATGGCTGGATGGATGGATGTCTGGATGGATGGCTTGCTGGAGGGATGGATGGGTGGCTGGATGGATGGCTGGATGGATGGCTGGATGGATTGCTGGCTGGAGGAATGGATGGATTAATGGATGGCTGGACGGATGGCTGGATGGATGGAAGGCTGGGTGGATGGCTGGCTGGAGTAATGGATGGATGGATGGCTGAATGGATGGCTAGATCGATGGATGGCTGGATGGATGGCTGGCTGGAGGGATGGAGTCATGGATGGATGGCTGGATGGATGGCTGGATGGAAGGATGGCTGGATGCATGGCTGGCTGGAGGGATGGATTGAATGATGGATGGCTGGATGGCTGGCTGGATGGATGGCTGGCTGGAGCGATGGATGGATGGATGGATGGCAGGATGGATGGCTGGAAGGATGGATGGCTGGATGGATGGCTGGCTGGAGGGATGGATGGATGGATGGCTGGATGGATGGCTGGATGGATGGCTGGATGGATTGCTGGCTGGAGGAATGGATGGATTAATGAATGGCTGGACGGATGGCTGGATGGATGGAAGGCTGGATGGATGGCTGGCTGGAGGGATGGATGGATGTCTGGCTGAATGGATGGCAAGATCGATGGATGGCTGGATGGATGGCTGGCTGGAGGAATGGAGTCATGGATGGATGGCCGGATGGATGGCTGGATGGATGGCTGGCTGGATGGACGATTGGCTGGAGGGATGTATGGATGGATGGCTGGATGGATGGCTGGCTGGAGGGAAGGATGGATGGATGGATGGATGGCTGTATGGATGGCTGGATGGATGGATGGCTGGATGGATGACTCGCTGGATGGATGGCTTAAAGGGTGGATGGCTGGATGGATGGCTGGATGGTTGGATGGATGGATGGATGGATGGATGGATGGCTGGATGTATGGATGGCTGGATGGCTGGAAGTCTGGATGGATGGATGGCTGGATGGATGGCTGGATGGATGGCTGGCTGGAGGGATGGATTGATGGATGGATGGCTGGATGGATGGCTGGATGGATGGATGGCTGGATGGATGGCTGGCTGGAGGGATGGATGGATGGATGGCTGGATGGAGGGATGTCTGGATGGTTGGCTGGCTAGAGGGAGGGATGGATGAATGGATGGCTGGATGGATGGCTGGCTGGAGGGATGCATGGATGGATGGATGGCTAGATGGACGGCTGGTTTGGATGGATGGCTGGATGGATGGCTGGCTGGAGGGATGGATTGATGGATGGATGAATGGTTGGATGGCTGGATGGATGGATTGCTGGATGGATAGCTGGCTGGAGGGATGGATGGATGGGTGGATGGCTGGATGGAGGGATGGCTTTATGGTTGGCTGGCTGGATGGATGGATGGATGGATGGCTGGATGGATGGCTGGATGGAGGGATTGCTGGATGGATGGCTGGCTGGAGCGATGGATGGATGGCTGGATGGATGGCTGGATGGATGGATGGCTTAATGGCTGGCTGGCTGGAGGGATGGATGTCTGGATGGATGGCTGGATGGATGGATGGATGGATGGCTGGCTGGAGGTATGGATGGATGGATGTTTGGCTGGATGGATGGCTGGATGGAGAGATGGATGAATGCATGGATGGCTGGATGGATGGCTGGATGGAGGGATGGCTGGATGGATGGCTTGCTGGAGGGATGGATGGATGGATGGTTGGCTGGATTGATGGCTGGATGGCTGGATGGATGGCTTGCTGGAGGGATGGATGGATGGATGGATGGATGGCTGGATGGATGGCTGGATGGATGGATGGCTGGATGAATGGCTGGCTGGAGGGATGGATGGATGGCTGAATGGATGGCTGGATGGATGGATGGCTGGATGGATGACTCGCTGGATGGATGGCTTAATGGATGGATGGCTGGATGGATGGCTGGATGGTTGGATGGATGGATGGATGGATGGATGGATGGATGGCTGGATGGATGGATGGCTGGATGGCTGGAAGTCTGGATGGATGGATGGCTGCATGGATGGCTGGATAGATGGACGGATGGATGGAGGGATGGCTGGATGGATGGCTGGATGGAGGGATGGATGGATGGCTGGATGGATGTCTGGATGGAGGAATGGCTGGATGGATGGCTGGCTGGAGAGATGGATCGATGGATGGATGGCTGGATGGATGGCTGGATGGATGGATGGCTGGATGGACGATTGGCTGGAGGGATGTATGGATGGATGGCTGGATGGATGGCTGGCTGGAGGGAAGGATGGATGGATGGATGGATGGCTGTATGGATGGCTGGATGGATAGATGGCTGGATGGATGGCTGGCTGGAGTGATGGATGCGTGTATGGTTGGATGGATGGCTAGTTGGATTGATGGCTGGATGGATGGCTGGCTGGAGGGATGGAAGGATGGATGGATGGCTGGATGGATGGCTGGATGGATGGCTGGATGTCTTGATGGCTGGCTGGATGGATGGATGACTGGTTGGCTGGATGTATGGATGGATGGCTGGATGGATGGCTGGATGGATGGATGGATGAATGGATGGATGGCTGGATGGATGGATGGATGGATGGATGGCTGGATGGATGGCTGGATGGATGGCTGGCTGGATGGATGGATGGATGGATGGATGAATGGATGGATGGATGGATGAATGGATGGATGGATGGCTGGCTGGCTGGAGGGATGGATGGAAGGCTGGCTGGAGGGATGGATGAATCGATGGCTGGATGGATGGCTGGATAGATGGATGGCTGGATGGATGGCTGGCTGGAGGGATGGATGGATGCATGGGTGGCTGGATGGATGGCTGGATGGATGGATTTCCGGATGGATGGCTGTCTGGAGAGATGGCTGGATGGATGGATGGCTGGATGGATGGCTGGCTGGAGGGATGGATGGATGGATGGATGGCTGGATGGATGGCTGGATGGATGGATGTCTGGATGGATGGCTTGCTGGAGGGATGGATGGGTGGCTGGATGGATGGCTGGATGGATGGCTGGATGGATTGCTGGCTGGAGGAATGGATGGATTAATGGATGGCTGGACGGATGGCTGGATGGATGGATGGATTGAATGATGGATGGCTGGATGGCTGGCTGGATGGATGGCTGGATGGATGGCTGGCTGGAGGGATGGATGGATGGATGGCTGGATGGATGGCTGGATGGATGGCTGGATGGATTGCTGGCTGGAGGAATGGATGGATTAATGAATGGCTGGACGGATGGCTGGATGGATGGAAGGCTGGATGGATGGCTGGCTGGAGGGATGGATGGATGTCTGGCTGAATGGATGGCAAGATCGATGGATGGCTGGATGGATGGCTGGCTGGAGGAATGGAGTCATGGATGGATGGCCGGATGGACGGCTGGATGGAAGGATGGCTGGATGCATGGCTGGCTGGAGGGATGGATTGATGGATGGTTGTCTGGATGGCTGGCTGGATGGATGGATGGATCGATGGATGGCTGGCTGGAGGGATGGATGGATGGATGGATGGATGGCTGGATGGATGGCTGGATGGAGGGATGGCTGGATGGTTGGCTGGCTGGAGGGATGGATGGATGGCTGGATGGATGGCTGGATGGAGGGATGGCTGGATGGATGGCTGGCTGGAGGGATGGATGGATGGATTATTGGCTGGATGGATGGCTGGATGGAGGGATGGCTGGATGGGCGGCTGGCTGGAGGGATGGATGGATGGCTGGATGGATGGCTGGATGGAGGGATGACTGGCTGGAGTGACGGATGGATGGATGGCTGGATGGATGGCTGTATGGAGGGATGGCTGGATGGAAGGCTGGCTGGATGGATGGATGGCTGGATGGATGGATGGATGGACGGATGGATGGAGGGATGGCTTGGTGGATATCTGGCTGGAGGGATGGATGGATGGATGGATGGCTGGATGGATGGCTGCATGGAGGAATGGTTGGATGGGTGGAGTGCTGGTGGGATGGATGGCTGGATGGATGGCTGGATGGATGGACGGCTGGATGGGCGATTGGCTGGAGGGATGGATGGATGGATGGCTGGATGGATGGCTTGCTGGAGGGATGGATGGATGGATGGATGGATGGCTGGATGGATGGCTGGATGGATGGATGGCTGGATGGATGGCTGGCTGAAGGGATGGATGGATGGATGGATGGCTGGATGGATGGCTGGCTGGAGGGATGGATGGATGGATGGCTGGATGGATGGCTGGATGGATGGCTGGATGGATTGCTGGCTGGAGGAATGGATGGATTAATGAATGGCTGGACGGATGGCTGGATGGATGGAAGGCTGGATGGATGGTTGGCTGGAGGGATGGATGGATGTCTGGCTGAATGGATGGCAAGATCGATGGATGGCTGGATGGATGGCTGGCTGGAGGAATGGAGTCATGGATGGATGGCCGGATGGACGGCTGGCTGGAAGGATGGCTGGATGCATGGCTGGCTGGAGGGATGGATTGATGGATGGTTGTCTGGATGGCTGGCTGGCTGGATGGATGGATCGATGGATGGCTGGCTGGAGGGATGGATGGATGGATGGATGGATGGCTGGATGGATGGCTGGATGGAGGGATGGCTGGATGGTTGGCTGGCTGGAGGGATGGATGGATGGCTGGATGGATGGCTGGATGGAGGGATGGCTGGATGGATGGCTGGCTGGAGGGATGGATGGATGGATTATTGGCTGGATGGATGGCTGGATGGAGGGATGGCTGGATGGGAAGCTGGCTGGAGGGATGGATGGATGGTGGATGGATGGCTGGATGGAGGGATGACTGGCTGGAGTGACGGATGGATGGATGGCTGGATGGATGGCTGTATGGAGGGATGGCTGGATGGAAGGCTGGCTGGATGGATGGATGGCTGGTTGGATGGATGGATGGACGGATGGATGGAGGGATGGCTTGATGGATATCTGGCTGGAGGGATGGATGGATGGATGGATGGCTGGATGGATGGCTGCATGGAGGAATGGTTGGATGGGTGGATTGCTGGAGGGATGGATGGCTGGATGGATGGCTGGATGGATGGCTGGATGGATGGACGGCTGGATGGGCGATTGGCTGGAGGGATGGATGGATGGATGGCTGGATGGATGGCTGGCTGGAGGGATGGATGGATGGATGGATGGATGGCTGGATGGATGGCTGGATGGATGGCTGGCTGGAAGGATGGATGGCTGGAGGGATTGAAGGATGGATGGATGGCTGGATGGATGGCTGGATGGATGGCTGGATGGACGGATGGATGGATGGATGGCTGGATGGATGGCTGGATGGATGGATGGATGGATGGATGGATGGCTGGATGGATGGCTGGATGGATGGATGGCTGGATGGATGGCTGGCTGGAGGGATAGATGGATGGATGGCTGGCTGGAGGGATGGCTGGATGGATGGCTGGATGGATGGCTAGATAGATGGATGGCTGGATGGCTGGCTGGCTGGAGAGATGGATGGATGGGTGGGTGGCTGGGTGGATGGCTGGATGGATGGATGTCCGGATGGTTGGCTGGCTGGAGGGATGGATGGATGGATGGATGGCTGGATGGATGTCTGGATGGATGGATGGTTTGATGGATGGCTGGCTGGTTGGATGGATGGATGGATGGATGGCTGGATGGATGGCTGGATGGATGGATGGCTGGATGGATGGCTGGCTGGAGGGATGGATGGATGGATGGCTGGATGGATGGCTGGATGGATGGCTGGATGGATTGTTTGCTGGAGGAATGGTTGGATTAATGAATGGCTGGACGGATGGCTGGATGGATGGAAGGCTGGATGGATGGCTGGCTGGAGGGATGGATGGATGGATGGCTGAATGGATGGCTAGATCGAAGGATGGTTTGATGGATGGCTGGCTGGAGGAATGGAGTCATGGATGGATGGCCGGATGGACGGCTGGATGGAAGGATGGCTAGATGCATGGCTGGCTGGAGGGATGGATTGATGGATGGATGGCTGGATGGCTGGCTGCATGGATGGATGGCTCGATGGACGGCTGGCTGGAGGGATGGATGGATGGCTGGATGGATGGCTGGATGGAGGGATGGCTGGATGGATGTCCGGCTGGAGGGATGGATGGATGGATTATTGGCTGGATGGATGGCTGGATGGAGGGATGGCTGTATGGGTGGCTGGCTGGAGGGATGGATGGATGGCTGGATGGACGGCTGGATGGAGGGATGGCTGGCTGGATGGCTGGCTGGAGGGATGGATGGATGGATGGATGGCTGGATGGATGGCTGGATGGAGGGATGGCTGGATGGATGGCTGGCTGGAGGGATGGATGGAAGGATGAATGGCCGAATGGATGGCTGGATGGATGGCTGGCTGGAGGGATGGAAGGATGGATGGAAGGCTGGATGGACGGCTGGATGGATGGCTGGATGTCTGGATGGCTGGCTGGATGGATGGATGGCTGGTTGGCTGGATGGATGGATGGAAGGCTGGATGGATGGATGGATGGACGGATGGATGGAGTGATGGATGGATGGATGGCTGGATGGATGGCTGGATGGATGGATGGCTGGATGGATGGATGGATGGATGGATGCATGGATATATGGCTGGCTGGATGGATGGATGGATGGCTGGATGGATGGCTGGATGGATGGCTGGATGGATGGATGGACGGATGGATGGATGGCTGGATGGATGTCGGGATGGATGGATGGATGGATGGATGGCTGGCTGGAGGGATGGATGGATGGATGGCTGGCTGGAGTGATGGATGGATGGATGGCTGGATGGATGGCTGGATAGATGGATGGCTGGATGGCTGGCTGGCTGGAGAGATGGATGGATGGATGGGTGGCTGAATGGATGGCTGAATGGATGGATGTCCGGAGGGATGGCTGGCTGGAGGGATAGATGGTTGGATGGATGGCTGGATGGATGTCTGAATGGATGGATGGCTGGCTGGAGGGATGGATGGATGGATGGATGGCTGGATGGATGGCTGGCTGGAGGGATGGATGGATGGATGGATGGCTAGATGGATGGCTGGATGGATGGCTGGATCGATTGCTGGCTGGAGGAATGGATGGATTAATGAATGGCTGGACGGATGGCTGGATGGATGGAAGGCTGGATGGATGGCTGACTGGAGGGATGGATGGATGGCTGGCTGAATGGATGGCTAGATCGATGGATGGCTGGATGGATGGCTGGCTGGAGGAATGGAGTCATGGATGGATGGCCGGATGGACGGCTGGATGGAAGGATGGCTGGATGCATGGCTGGCTGGAGGGATGGATTGATGGATGGTTGTCTGGATGGCTGGCTGGATGGATGGATGGCTCGATGGATGGCTGGCTGGAGGGATGGATGGATGGATGGATGGATGGCTGGATGGATGGCTGGATGGAGGGATGGCTGGATGGTTGGCTGGCTGGAGGGATGGATGGATGGCTGGATGGATGGCTGGATGGAGGGATGGCTGGATGGATGGCTGGCTGGAGGGATGGATGGATGGATTATTGGCTGGATGGATGGCTGGATGGAGGGATGGCTGGATGGGTGGCTGGCTGGAGGGATGGATGGATGGCTCGATGGATGGCTGGATGGAGGGATGACTGGCTGGAGTGACGGATGGATGAATGGCTGGATGGATGGCTGTATGGAGGGATGGCTGGATGGAAGGCTGGCTGGATGGATGGATGGCTGGATGGATGGATGGATGGACGGATGGATGGAGGGATGGCTGGATGGATATCTGGCTGGAGGGATGGATGGAATGCTGGATGGCTGGATGGATGGCTGGATGGAGGAATGGTTGGATGGATGGATTGCTGGAGGGATGGATGGCTGGATGGATGGCTGGATGGATGGCTGGATGGATGGCTGGATGGATGGACGGCTGGATGGGCGATTGGCTGGAGGGTTGGATGGATGGAAGACTGGATGGATGGCTGGCTGGAGGGATGGATGGATGGATGGATGGATGGCTGGATGGATGGCTGGATGGATGGATGGCTGGATGGATGGATGGCTGGAGTGATGGATGGGTGGATGGTTCGATGGATGGCGGGTTGGATGGATGGCTGGATGGATGGATGGCTGGAGGGATTGAAGGTTGGATGGATGGCTGGATGGATGGCTGGATGGATGGCTGGATGGACGGATGGATGGATGGATGGCTGGATGGATGGCTGGATGGATGGATGGATGGATGGCTGGCTGGAGGGGTAGATGGATGGATGGCTGGCTGGAGGGATGGCTGGATGGATGGCTGGATGGATGGCTGGATAGATGGATGGCTGGATGGCTGGCTGGCTGGAGAGATGGATGGATGGATGGGTGGCTGGGTGGATGGCTGGATGGATGGATGTCAGGATGGTTGGCTGGCTGGAGGGATGGATGGATGGATTGCTGGATTGGTGTCTGGATGGATGGATGGCTGGATGGATGGCTGGCTGGAGGGATGGATGGATGGATGGATGGCTGGATGGATGGCTGGATGGATGGATGGCTGGATGGATGGCTGGCTGGAGGGATGGATGGATGGATGGATGGCTGGATGGATGGCTTGCTGGAGGGATGGATGGATGGATGGATGGATGGCTGGATGGATGGCTGGATGGATGGATGGCAGGATGAATGGCTGGCTGGAGGGATGGATGGATGGCTGAATGGATGGCTGGATGGATGGATGGCTGGATGGATGACTCGCTGGATGGATGGCTTAATGGATGGATGGCTGGATGGATGGCTGGATGGTTGGATGGATGGATGGATGGATGGATGGATGGATGGATGGCTGGATGGATGGATGGCTGGATGGCTGGAAGTCTGGATGGATGGATGGCTGGATGGATGGCTGGATGGATGGACGGATGGATGGAGGGATGGCTGGATGGCTGGCTGGAGGGATGGATGGATGGCTGGATGGATGTCTGGATGGAGGAATGGCTGGATGGATGGCTGGATGGATGTCTGGCTGGATGGACGATTGGCTGGAGGGATGTATGGATGGATGGCTGGATGAATGGCTGGCTGGAGGGAAGGATGGATGGATGGATGGATGGCTGTATGGATGGCTGTATGGATGGATGGCTGGATGGATGACTCGCTGGATGGATGGCTTAAAGGGTGGATGGCTGGATGGATGGCTGGATGGTTGGATGGATGGATGGATGGATGGATGGCTGGATGTATGGATGGCTGGATGGCTGGAAGTCTGGATGGATGGATGGCTGGATGGATGGCTGGATGGATGGCTGGCTGGAGGGATGGATTGATGGATGGATGGCTGGATGGATGGCTGGATGGATGGATGGCTGGATGGATGGCTGGCTGGAGGGATGGATGGATGGATGGCTGGATGGAGGGATGTCTGGATGGTTGGCTGGCTAGAGGGAGGGATGGATGAATGGATGGCTGGATGGAGGGATGGAAGGATGGATGGATGGCTGGATGGATGGCTGGATGGATGGCTGGATGTCTTGATGGCTGGCTGGATGGATGGATGACTGGTTGGCTGGATGTATGGATGGATGGCTGGATGGATGGCTGGATGGATGGATGGATGAATGGATGGATGGCTGGATGGATGGATGGATGGATGGATGGCTGGATGGATGGCTGGATGGATGGCTGGCTGGATGGATGGATGGATGGATGGATGAATGGATGGATGGATGGATGGATGGATGGATGGCTGGCTGGCTGGAGGGATGGATGGAAGGCTGGCTGGAGGGATGGATGAATCGATGGCTGGATGGATGGCTGGATAGATGGATGGCTGGATGGATGGCTGGCTGGAGGGATGGATGGATGCATGGGTGGCTGGATGGATGGCTGGATGGATGGATTTCCGGATGGATGGCTGTCTGGAGAGATGGCTGGATGGATGGATGGCTGGATGGATGGCTGGCTGGAGGGATGGATGGATGGATGGATGGCTGGATGGATGGCTGGATGGATGGATGTCTGGATGGATGGCTTGCTGGAGGGATGGATGGGTGGCTGGATGGATGGCTGGATGGATGGCTGGATGGATTGCTGGCTGGAGGAATGGATGGATTAATGGATGGCTGGACGGATGGCTGGATGGATGGAAGGCTGGGTGGATGGCTGGCTGGAGTAATGGATGGATGGATGGCTGAATGGATGGCTAGATCGATGGATGGCTGGATGGATGGCTGGCCGGAGGGATGGAGTCATGGATGGATGGCTGGATGGAAGGATGGCTGGATGCATGGCTGGCTGGAGGGATGGATTGAATGATGGATGGCTGGATGGCTGGCTGGATGGATGGCTGGCTGGAGCGATGGATGGATGGATGGATGGCAGGATGGATGGCTGGAAGGATGGATGGCTGGATGGATGGCTGGCTGGAGGGATGGATGGATGGATGGAAGGCTGGATGGATGGATGGACAAATGGATTGCTGGATGGATGGCTGGCTGGAGGGATGGATGGATGGAGGGATGGATGGATGGATGGATGGATGGCTGAATGGATGGCTAGATCGATGGATGGCTGTAGGAATGGATGGATGGATGGCTGGATGGATGGCTGGATGGATTGATGGCTGGATGGATGGCTGAATGGATGGCTGGATGGATGGATGGCTGGGTGGATAGCTGGCTGCAGGGATGGATGGATGGATGGATGGCTGGATGGATGGCTGGATGGATGGGTGGATGGTTGGATGGAGGGAAAGCTGGATGGTTGGCTGGCTGGATGGATGGATGGATGGAAGGATGGCTGGATGGAGGGATTGCTGGATGGAGGGATTGCTGGATGGATGGCTGGCTGGAGGGATGGACGGATGGCTGGATGGATGGCTGGATGGATGGATGGCTTAATGGCTGGCTGGCTGGAGGGATGGATGGCTGGATGGATGGCTGGATGGATGGATGGATGGCTGGCTGGAGGTATGGATGGATGGATGGATGGCTGGATGGATGGCTGGCTGGAGGGATGGATTGATGGATGGATGGCTGGATGGATGGCTGGCTGGATGGATGGATGGCTGGATGGAGGGCTGGCTCGAGGGATGAATGGATGGATGGCTGGATGGAGGGATGGCTGGATGGTTGGCTGGCTAGAGGGATGGATGGATGGATGGATGGCTGGCTGGAGGGATGGCTGGATGGAGAGATGGATGAATGCATCGATGGCTGGATGGATGGCTGGATGGAGGGATGGATGGATGGCTGGATGGACGGCTGGATGGATGGATGGCTGGATGGATGGCTGGCTGGAGGGATGGATTGATGGATGGATGGATGGATGGCTGGATGGATGGCTGGCTGGATGGATGGATGGCTGGATGGATGGCTGGCTCGAGGGATGAATGGATGGATGGCTGGATGGAGGGATGGCTGGATGGTTGGCTGGCTAGAGGGATGGATGGATGGATGGATGGCTGGCTGGAGGGATGCATGGATGGATGGATGGCTGGATGGACGGCTGGTTTGGATGGATGGCTGGATGGATGGCTGGCTGGAGGGATGGATGAATGGATTGATGGCTGGAGTGATGGATGCGTGTATGGTTGGATGGATGGCTAGTTGGATTGATGGCTGGATGGACGGCTGGCTGGAGGGATGGAAGGATGGATGGATGGCTGGATGGATGGCTGGATGGATGGCTGGATGTCTTGATGGCTGGCTGGATGGATGGATGACTGCTTGGCTGGATGTATGGATGGATGGCTGGATGGATGGCTGGATGGATGGATGGATGAATGGATGGATGGCTGGATGGATGGATGGATGGATGGATGGCTGGATGGATGGCTGGATGGATGGCTGGCTGGATGGATGGATGGATGGATTGATGGCTGGAGTGATGGATGCGTGTATGGTTGGATGGATGGCTAGTTGGATTGATGGCTGGATGGATGGCTGGCTGGATGGATGGATGAATGGATGGATGGCTGGATGGATGGATGGATGGATGGATGGCTGGATGGATGGCTGGATGGATGGCTGGCTGGATGGATGGATGGATGGATGGATGGATGGATGGATGGATGGACGGATGGATGGCTGGCTGGCTGGAGGGATGGATGGAAGGCTGGCTGGAGGGATGGATGAATCGATGGCTGGATGGATGGCTGAATAGATGGATGGCTGGATGGATGGCTGGCTGGAGGGATGGATGGATGCATGGGTGGCTGGATGGATGGCTGGATGGATGGATTTCCGGATGGATGGCTGTCTGGAGAGATGGCTGGATGGATGGATGGCTGGATGGATGGCTGGCTGGAGGGATGGATGGATGGATGGATGGCTGGATGGATGGCTGGATGGATGGATGTCTGGATGGATGGCTTGCTGGAGGGATGGATGGGTGGCTGGATGGATGGCTGGATGGATGGCTGGATGGATTGCTGGCTGGAGGAATGGATGGATTAATGGATGGCTGGACGGATGGCTGGATGGATGGAAGGCTGGGTGGATGGCTGGCTGGAGTAATGGATGGATGGATGGCTGAATGGATGGCTAGATCGATGGATGGCTGGATGGATGGCTGGCTGGAGGGATGGAGTCATGGATGGATGACTGGATGGATGGCTGGATGGAAGGATGGCTGGATGCATGGCTGGCTGGAGGGATGGATTGAATGATGGATGGCTGGATGGCTGGCTGGATGGATGGCTGGCTGGAGCGATGGATGGATGAATGGATGGCAGGATGGATGGCTGGAAGGATGGATGGCTGGATGGATGGCTGGCTGGAGGGATGGATGGATGGATGGAAGGCTGGATGGATGGATGGACGAATGGATTGCTGGATGGATGGCTGGCTGGAGGGATGGATGGATGGAGGGATGGCTGTAGGAATGGATGGATGGATGGCTGGATGGATGGCTGGATGGATTGATGGCTGGATGGATGGCTGAATGGATGGCTGGATGGATGGATGGCTGGGTGGATGGCTGGATGGATGGGTGGATGGTTGGTTGGAGGGAAAGCTGGATGGTTGGCTGGCTGGATGGATGGATGGATGGAAGGATGGCTGGATGGAGGGATTGCTGGATGGAGGGATTGCTGGATGGATGGCTGGCTGGAGGGATGGACGGATGGCTGGATGGATGGCTGGATGGATGGATGGCTTAATGGCTGGCTGGCTGGAGGGATGGATGGCTGGATGGATGGCTGGATGGATGGATGAATGGATGGATGGATGGATGGCTGGCTGGAGGTATGGATGGATGGATGATTGGCTGGATGAATGGCTGGATCGAGAGATGGATGAATGCATCGATGGCTGGATGGATGGCTGGATGGAGGGATGGATGGATGGCTGGATGGACGGCTGGATGGATGGATGGTTGGATGGATGGCTGGCTGGAGGGATGGATGGATGGATGGATGGCTGGATGGATGGCTGGATGGAGGGATGGCTGGATGGATGGCTGGCTGGAGGGATGGATGGATGGATGAATGGCCGAATGGATGGCTGGATGGATGGCTGGCTGGAGGGATGGAAGGATGGACGGAAGGCTGGATGGACGGCTGGATGGATGGCTGGATGTCTGGATGTCTGGCTGGATGGATGGATGGCTGGTTGGCTGGATGGATGGATGGAAGGCTGGATGGATGGATGGATGGACGGATGGATGGAGGGATGGATGGATGGATGGATGGCTGGATGGATGGCTGGATGGATGGATGGCTGGATGGATGGATGGATGGATGGATGCATGGATAGATGGCTGGCTGGATGGATGGATGGATGGCTGGATGGATGGCTGGATGGATGGCTGGATGGATGGATGGACGGATGGATGGATGGCTGGATGGATGGCGGGATGGATGGATGGCTGGATGGATGGCTGGCTGGAGGGATGGATGGATGGATGGCTGGATGGATGGCTGGATTGATGGATGGCTGGATGGCTGGCTGGCTGGAGAGATGGATGGATGGATGGGTGGCTGAATGGATGGCTGAATGGATGGATGTCCGGAGGGATGGCTGGCTGGAGGGATAGATGGTTGGATGGATGGCTGGATGGATGTCTGAATGGATGGATGGCTGGATGGATGGCTGGCTGGAGGGATGAATGGATGGATGGATGGCTGGATGGCTGGCTGGCTGGAGGGATGGATGGATGGCTGGATGGATGGCTGGATGGATGGCTGGATGGATTGCTGGCTGGAGGAATGGATGGATTAATGAATGGCTGGACGGATGGCTGGATGGATGGAAGGCTGGATGGATGGCTGGCTGGAGGGATGGATGGATGGCTGGCTGAATGGATGGCTAGATCGATGGATGGCTGGATGGATGGCTGGCTGGAGGAATGTAGTCATGGATGGATGGCCGGATGGACGGCTGGATGGAAGGATGGCTGGATGCATGGCTGGCTGGAGGGATGGATTGATGGATGGTTGTCTGGATGGCTGGCTGGATGGATGGATGGATCGATGGATGGCTGGCTTGAGGGATGGATGGATGGATGGATGGATGGCTGGATGGATGGCTGGATGGAGGGATGGCTGGATGGTTGGCTGGCTGGAGGGATGGGTGGATGGCTGGATGGATGGCTGGATGGAGCGATGGCTGGATGGATGGCTGGCTGGAGGGATGGATGGATGGATGGATGGCTGGATGGATGTCTGGATGGATGGATGGCTGGATGGATGGCTGGGTGGTGGGATGGATGGATGGATGGATGGCTGGATGGATGGCTGGATGGATGGATGGCTGGATGGATGGCTGGCTGGAGGGATGGATGGATGGATGGCTGGTTGGATGGCTGGATGGATGGCTGGATGGATTGTTTGCTGGTGGAATGGATGGATTAATGAATGGCTGCACGGATGGCTGGATGGATGGAAGGCTGGATGGATGGCTGGCTGGAGGGATGGATGGATGGATGGCTGAATGGATGGCTAGATCGAAGGATGGTTGGATGGATGGCTGGCTGGAGGAATGGAGTCATGGATGGATGGCCGGATGGACGGCTGGATGGAAGGATGGCTGGATGCATGGCTGGCTGGAGGGATGGATTGATGGATGGATGGCTGGATGACTGGCTGCATGGATGGATGGCTCGATGGACGGTTGGCTGGAGGGATGGATGGATGGCTGGATGGATGGCTGGATGGAGGGATGGCTGGATGGTTGGCTGGCTGGAGGGATGGATGGATGGCTGGATTGATGGCTGGATGGTGCGGTGGCTGGATGGATGGCTGGCTGGAGGGATGGATGAATGGATTATTGGCTGGATGGATGGCTGGATGGAGGGATGGCTGTATGGTTGGCTGGCTGGAGGGATGGATGGATGGCTGGATGGACGGCTGGATGGAGGGATGGCTGGCTGGATGGCTGGCTGGAGGGATGGATGGATGGATGGACGGCTGGATGGATGGCTGGATGGAGGGATGGCTGGATGGATGGCTGGCTGGAGGGATGGATGGATGGATGAATGGCCGAATGGATGGCTGGATGGATGGCTGGCTGGAGGGATGGAAGGATGGATGGAAGGCTGGATGGACGGCCGGATGGATGGCTGGATGTCTGGATGGCTGGCTGGATGGATGGATGGCTGGTTGGCTGGATGGATGGATGGAAGGCTGGATGGATGGATGGATGGACGGATGGATGGAGGGATGGATGGATGGATGCATGGCTGGATGGATGGCTGGATGGATGGATGGCTGGATGGATGGATGGATGGATGGATGCATGGATATATGGCTGGCTGGATGGATGGATGGATGGCTGGATGGATGGCTGGATGGATGGCTGGATGGATGGATGGACGGATGGATGGATGGCTGGATGGATGGCGGGATGGATGGATGGCTGGATGGATGGCTGGCTGGAGGGATGGAAGGATGGATGGCTGGCTGGAGGGATGGATGGATGGATGGCTGGATGGATGGCTGGATAGTTGAATGGCTGGATGGCTGGCTGGCTGGAGAGATGGATGGATGGATGGGTGGCTGAATGGATGGCTGAATGGATGGATGTCCGGAGGGATGGCTGGCTGGAGGGATAGATGGTTGGATGGATGGCTGGATGGATGTCTGAATGGATGGATGGCTGGATGGATGGCTGGCTGGAGGGATGGATGGATGGATGGATGGCTGGATGGATGGCTGGCTGGAGGGATGGATGGATGGATGGATGGCTGGATGGCTGGCTGGATGGATGGCTGGATGGATTGCTGGCTGGAGGAATGGATGGATTAATGAATGGCTGGACGGATGGCTGGATGGATGGAAGGCTGGATGGATGGCTGGCTGGAGGGATGGATGGATGGCTGGCTGAATGGATGGCTAGATCGATGGATGGCTGGATGGATGGCTGGCTGGAGGAATGGAGTCATGGATGGATGGCCGGATGGACGGCTGGATGGAAGGATGGCTGGATGCATGGCTGGCTGGAGGGATGGATTGATGGATGGTTGTCTGGATGGCTGGCTGGATGGATGGATGGCTCGATGGATGGCTGGCTTGAGGGATGGATGGATGGATGGATGGATGGCTGGATGGATGGCTGGATGGAGGGATGGCTGGATGGTTGGCTGGCTGGAGGGATGGATGGATGGCTGGATGGATGGCTGGATGGAGGGATGGCTGGATGGATGGCTGGCTGGAGGGATGGATGGATGGATTATTGGCTGGATGGATGGCTGGATGGAGGGATGGCTGGATGGGTGGCTGGCTGGAGGGATGGATGGATGGCTGGATGGATGGCTGGATGGACGGATGACTGGCTGGAGTGACGGATGGATGGATGGCTGGATGGATGGCTGTATGGAGAGATGGCTGGATGTAAGGCTGGCTGGATGGATGGATGGCTGGATGGATGGATGGATGGACGGATGGATGGAGGGATGGCTGGATGGATATCTGGCTGGAGGGATGGATGGAATGCTGGATGGCTGGATGGATGGCTGGATGGAGGAATGGTTGGATGGATGGATTGCTGGAGGGATGGATGGCTGGATGGATGGCTGGATGGATGGCTGGATGGATGGACGGCTGGATGGGCGATTGGCTGGAGGGATGGATGGATGGAAGACTGGATGGATGGCTGCCTGGAGGGATGGATGGATGGATGGATGGATGGCTGGATGGATGGCTGGTTGGATGGATGGCTGGATGGATGGATGGCTGGAGTGATGGATGGGTGGATGGTTCGATGGATGGCTGGTTGGATGGATGGCTGGATGGATGGCTGGCTGGAGGGATTGAAGGTTGGATGGATGGCTGGATGGATGGCTGGATGGATGGCTGGATGTACGGATGGATGGATGGATGGCTGGATGGTTGGCTGAATGGATGAATGGATGGATGGATGGCTGGCTGGAGGGATAGATGGATGGATGGCTGGCTGGAGGGATGGCTGGATGGATGGCTGGATGGATGGCTGGATAGATGGATGGCTGGATGGCTGGCTGGCTGGAGGAATGGAGTCATGGATGGATGGCCGGATGGACGGCTGGAAGGAAGGATGGCTGGATGCATGGCTGGCTGGAGGGATGGATTGATGGATGGATGGCTGGATGGCTGGCTGCATGGATGGATGGCTCGATGGACGGTTGGCTGGAGGGATGGATGGATGGCTGGATGGATGGCTGGATGGAGCGATGGCTGGATGGTTGGCTGGCTGGAGGGATGGATGGATGGCTGGATTGATGGCTGGATGGTGCGGTGGCTGGATGGATGGCTGGCTGGAGGGATGGATGGATGGATTATTGGCTGGATGGATGGCTGGATGGAGGGATGGCTGTATGGTTGGCTGGCTGGAGGGATGGATGGATGGCTGGATGGACGGCTGGATGGAGGGATGGCTGGCTGGATGGCTGGCTGGAGGGATGGATGGATGGATGGATGGCTGGATGGGTGGCTGGATGGAGGGATGGCTGGATGGATGGCTGGCTGGAGGGATGGATGGATGGATGAATGGCCGAATGGATGGCTGGATGGATGGCTGGCTGGAGGGATGGAAGGATGGATGGAAGGCTGGATGGACGGCTGGATGGATGGCTGGATGTCTGGATGGCTGGCTGGATGGATGGATGGGTGGTTGGCTGGATGGATGGATGGAAGGCTGGATGGATGGATGGATGGACGGATGGATGGAGGGATGGATGGATGGATGGATGGCTGGATGGATGGCTGGATGGATGGATGGCTGGATGGATGGATGGATGGATGGATGCATGGATATATGGCTGGCTGGATGGATGGATGGATGGCTGGATGGATGGCTGGATGGATGGCTGGATGGATGGATGGACGGATGGATGGATGGCTGGATGGATGGCGAGATGGATGGATGGCTGGATGGATGGCTGGCTGGAGGGATGGATGGATGGATGGCTGGATGGATGGCTGGATTGATGGATGGCTGGATGGCTGGCTGGCTGGAGAGATGGATGGATGGATGGGTGGCTGAATGGATGGCTGAATGGATGGATGTCCGGAGGGATGGCTGGCTGGAGGGATAGATGGTTGGATGGATGGCTGGATGGATGTCTGAATGGATGGATGGCTGGATGGATGGCTGGCTGGAGGGATGGATGGATGGATGGATGGCTGGATGGATGGCTGGCTGGAGGGATGGATGGATGGCTGGATGGATGGCTGGATGGATGGCTGGATGGATTGCTGGCTGGAGGAATGGATGGATTAATGAATGGCTGGACGGATGGCTGGATGGATGGAAGGCTGGATGGATGGCTGGCTGGAGGGATGGATGGATGGCTGGCTGAATGGATGGCTAGATCGATGGATGGCTGGATGGATGGCTGGCTGGAGGAATGGAGTCATGGATGGATGGCCGGATGGACGGCTGGATGGAAGGATGGCTGGATGCATGGCTGGCTGGAGGGATGGATTGATGGATGGTTGTCTGGATGGCTGGCTGGATGGATGGATGGCTCGATGGATGGCTGGCTTGAGGGATGGATGGATGGATGGATGGCTGGATGGATGGCTGGATGGAGGGATGGCTGGATGGTTGGCTGGCTGGAGGGATGGATGGATGGCTGGATGGATGGCTGGATGGAGGGATGGCTGGATGGATGGCTGGCTGGAGGGATTTCCGGATGGATGGCTGTCTGGAGAGATGGCTGGATGGATGGTTGGCTGGATGGATGGCTGGCTGGAGGGATGGATGGATGGATGGATGGCTGGATGGATGGCTGGATGGATGGATGTCTGGATGGATGGCTTGCTGGAGGGATGGATGGGTGGCTGGATGGATGGCTGGATGGATGGCTGGATGGATTGCTGGCTGGAGGAATGGATGGATTAATGGATGGCTGGACGGATGGCTGGATGGATGGAAGGCTGGGTGGATGGCTGGCTGGAGTAATGGATGGATGGATGGCTGAATGGATGGCTAGATCGATGGATGGCTGGATGGATGGCTGGCTGGAGGGATGGAGTCATGGATGGATGGCTGGATGGATGGCTGGATGGAAGGATGGCTGGATGCATGGCTGGCTGGAGGGATGGATTGAATGATGGATGGCTGGATGGCTGGCTGGATGGATGGCTGGCTGGAGCGATGGATGGATGAATGGATGGCAGGATGGATGGCTGGAAGGATGGATGGCTGGATGGATGGCTGGCTGGAGGGATGGATGGATGGATGGAAGGCTGGATGGATGGATGGACGAATGGATTGCTGGATGGATGGCTGGCTGGAGGGATGGATGGATGGAGGGATGAATGGATGGATGGATGGATGGCTGAATGGATGGCTAGATCGATGGATGGCTGTAGGAATGGATGGATGGATGGCTGGATGGATGGCTGGATGGATTGATGGCTGGATGGATGGCTGAATGGATGGCTGGATGGATGGATGGCTGGGTGGATGGCTGGATGGATGGGTGGATGGTTGGTTGGAGGGAAAGCTGGATGGTTGGCTGGCTGGATGGATGGATGGGTGGAAGGATGGCTGGATGGAGGGATTGCTGGATGGAGGGATTGCTGGATGGATGGCTGGCTGGAGGGATGGACGGATGGCTGGATGGATGGCTGGATGGATGGATGGCTTAATGGCTGGCTGGCTGGAGGGATGGATGGCTGGATGGATGGCTGGATGGATGGATGGATGGATGGATGGATGGATGGCTGGCTGGAGGTATGGATGGATGGATGATTGGCTGGATGGATGGCTGGATGGAGAGATGGATGAATGCATCGATGGCTGGATGGATGGCTGGATGGAGGGATGGATGGATGGCTGGATGGACGGCTGGATGGATGGATGGTTGGATGGATGGCTGGCTGGAGGGATGGATGGATGGATGGATGGCTGGATGGATGGCTGGATGGAGGGATGGCTGGATGGATGGCTGGCTGGAGGGATGGATGGATGGATGAATGGCCGAATGGATGGCTGGATGGATGGCTGGCTGGAGGGATGGAAGGATGGATGGAAGGCTGGATGGACGGCTGGATGGATGGCTGGATGTCTGGATGTCTGGCTGGATGGATGGATGGCTGGTTGGCTGGATGGATGGATGGAAGGCTGGATGGATGGATGGATGGACGGATGGATGGAGGGATGGATGGATGGATGGATGGCTGGATGGATGGCTGGATGGATGGATGGCTGGCTGGATGGATGGATGGATGGATGCATGGATATATGGCTGGCTGGATGGATGGATGGATGGCTGGATGGATGGCTGGATGGATGGCTGGATGGATGGATGGACGGATGGATGGATGGCTGGATGGATGGCGGGATGGATGGATGGCTGGATGGATGGCTGGCTGGAGGGATGGATGGCTGGATGGATGGCTGGATTGATGGATGGCTGGATGGCTGGCTGGCTGGAGAGATGGATGGATGGATGGGTGGCTGAATGGATGGCTGAATGGATGGATGTCCGGAGGGATGGCTGGCTGGAGGGATAGATGGTTGGATGGATGGCTGGATGGATGTCTGAATGGATGGATGGCTGGATGGATGGCTGGCTGGAGGGATGAATGGATGGATGGATGGTTGGATGGATGGCTGGCTGGAGGGATGGATGGATGGCTGGATGGATGGCTGGATGGATGGCTGGATGGATTGCTGGCTGGAGGAATGGATGGATTAATGAATGACTGGACGGATGGCTGGATGGATGGAAGGCTGGATGGATGGCTGGCTGGAGGGATGGATGGATGGCTGGCTGAATGGATGGCTAGATCGATGGATGGCTGGATGGATGGCTGGCTGGAGGAATGTAGTCATGGATGGATGGCCGGATGGACGGCTGGATGGAAGGATGGCTGGATGCATGGCTGGCTGGAGGGATGGATGGATGGATGGCTGGGTGGATAGCTGGCTGCAGGGATGGATGGATGGCTGGATGGATGGCTGGATGGATGGGTGGATGGTTGGATGGAGGGAAAGCTGGATGGCTGGCTGGCTGGAGTGATGGATGGCTGGATGGAAGGCTGGATGGATGGATGGATGGATGGATGGATGGCTGGCTGGAGGTATGGATGGATGGATGATTGGCTGGATGGATGGCTGGATGGAGAGATGGATGAATGCATCGATGGCTGGATGGATGGCTGGATGGAGGGATGGATGGATGGCTGGATGGACGGCTGGATGGATGGATGGCTGGATGGATGGCTGGCTGGAGGGATGGATTGATGGATGGATGGCTGGATGGATGGCTGGATGGATGGATGGCTGGATGGATGGCTGGCTGGAGGGATGAATGGATGGATGGCTGGATGGAGGGATGGCTGGATGGTTGGCTGGCTAGAGGGATGGATGGATGGATGGATGGCTGGATGGATGGCTGGCTGGAGGGATGCATGGATGGATGGATGGCTGGATGGACGGCTGGTTTGGATGGATGGCTGGATGGATGGCTGGCTGGAGGGATGGATGAATGGGTGGATGGCTGGATGGAGGGATGGCTGGATGGTTGGCTAGCTGGATGGATGGATGGATGGATTGATGGCTGGATGGATGGCTGGATGGAGGGATTGCTGGATGGATGGCTGGCTGGAGGGATGGATGGATGGCTGGATGGATGGCTGGATGGATGGATGGCTTAATGTCTGGCTGGCTGGAGGGATGGATGGCTGGATGGATGGCTGGATAGATGGATGGATGGATGGAAGGATGGCTGGCTGGAGGTATGAATGGATGGATGATTGGCTGGATGGATGGCTGGATGGAGAGATGGATGAATGCATGGATGGCTGGATGGATGGCTGGATGGAGGGATGGTTGGATGGATGGCTTGCTGGAGGGATGGATGGATGGATGGTTGGCTGGATTGATGGCTGTTTGGCTGGATGGATGGCTTGCTGGAGGGATGGATGGATGGATGGCTGAATGGATGGCTGGATGGATGGATGGCTGGATGAATGGCTTGCTGGAGGGATGGATGGATGGCTGGATGGATGGCTGGATGGATGGATGGCTGGATGGATGTCTCGCTGGCGGGATGGATGGATGGATGGATGGCTCGATGGATGGCTTAATGGATGGATGGCTGGATGGTTGGATGGATGGATGGCTGGATGGACGGATGGATGGATGGATGGATGGCTGGATGGCTGGAAGTCTGGATGGATGGATGGCTGGATGGATGGCTGAATGGATGGATGGCTGGACGGATGGATGGCTGGATGGATGGCTGGCTGGAGGGATGGATGGATGGATGGATGGATGGATGGCTGGATGGATGGATGGCTGGATGGATGGCTGGCTGGAGGAATGGGAGGATGGATGAATGGCTGGATGGATGGCTGGATGGATGGACGGATGGACGGAGGGATGGCTGGATGGATGGCTGGCTGGAGGGATGGATTGATGGCTGGATGGATGTCTGGATGGAGGAATGGCTGGATGGATGGCTGGCTGGAGGGATGGATGGATGGATGGATGGCTGGATGAATGGCTGGATGGATGGATGTCTGGATGGACGATTGGCTGGAGGGATGGATGGATGGATGGCTGGATGGATGGATGGCTGGATGGATGGATGGCTGGAGGGATGGATGGATGGATGGCTGTATGGATGGCTGGATGGATGGCTGGATGGATGGCTGGCTGGAGTGATGGATAGGTGGATGTTTGGATCGGTGGCTAGTTGGATTAATGGCTGGATGGATGGCAGGCTGGAGGGATGGAAGGATGGATGGATGGCTGGATGGATGGCTGGATGGATGGCTGGATGTCTGGATGGCTGGCTGGATGGATGGATGAATGGTTGGCTGGATGTATGAATGGATGGCTGGATGGATGGCTGGATGGATGGATGGATGGATGGATGGATGGATGGCTGGATGGATGGATGGATGGATGGCTGGATGGATGGCTGGATGGATGGCTGGATGGATGGATGGATGGATGGATGGATGGATGGATGGATGGATGGATGGCTGGCTGGCTGGATGGATGGCTGGCTGGAGGGGTGGATGGAAGGCTGGCTGGAGGGATGGATGGATGGATGGCTGGATGGATGGCTGGATAGATGGATGGCTGGATGGATGGCTGGCTGGAGGGATGGATGGATGGATGGGTGGCTGGATGGATGGCTGGATGGATGGATTTCCGGATGGATGGCTGTCTGGAGGGATGGCTGGATGGATGGATGGCTGGATGGATGGCTGGCAGGAGGAATGGATGGATGGATGGATGGCTGGATGGATGGCTGGATGGATGGATGTCTGGATGGATGGCTGGCTGGAGGGATGGATGGATGGATGGAAGGCTGGATGGATGGATGGACGAATGGATGGCTGGATGGATGGCTGGCTGGAGGGATGGATGGATGGAGGGATGGATGGATGGATGGCTGAATGGTTGGCTAGATCGATGGATGGCTGTAGGAATGGATGGATGGATGGCTGGATGGATGGCTGGATGGATTGATGGCTGGATGGATGGCTGAATGGATGGCTGGATGGATGGATGGCTGGGTGGATAGCTGGCTGCAGGGATGGATGGATGGCTGGATGGATGGCTGGATGGATGGGTGGATGGTTGGATGGAGGGAAAGCTGGATGGTTGGCTGGCTGGATGGATGGATGGATGGATGGATGGCTGGATGGAGGGATTGCTGGATGGAGGGATTGCTGGATGGATGGCTGGCTGGAGGGATGGACGGATGGGTGGATGGATGGCTGGATGGATGGTTCGCTTAATGGCTGGCTGGCTGGAGTGATGGATGGCTGGATGGATGGCTGGATGGATGGATGGATGGATGGCTGGCTGGAGGTATGGATGGATGGATGATTGGCTGGATGGATGGCTGGATGGAGAGATGGATGAATGCATCGGTGGCTGGATGGATGGCTGGATGGAGGGATGGATGGATGGCTGGATGGACGGCTGGATGGATGGATGGCTGGATGGATGGCTGGCTGGAGGGATGGATTGATGGATGGATGGCTGGATGGATGGCTGGATGGATGGATGGCTGGATGGATGGCTGGCTGGAGGGATGAATGGATGGATGGCTGGATGGAGGGATGGCTGGATGGTTGGCTGGCTAGAGGGATGGATGGATGGATGGATGGCTGGATGGATGGCTGGCTGAAGGGATGCATGGATGGATGGATGGCTGGATGGACGGCTGGTTTGGATGGATGGCTGGATGGATGGCTGGCTGGAGGGATGGATGAATGGGTGGATGGCTGGATGGAGGGATGGCTGGATGGTTGGCTGGCTGGATGGATGGATGGATGGATTGATGGCTGTATGGATGGCTGGATGGAGGGATTGCTGGATGGATGGCTGGCTGGAGGGATGGATGGATGGCTGGATGGATGGCTGGATGGATGGATGGCTTAATGTCTGACTGGCTGGAAGGACGGATGGCTGGATGGATGGATGGATGGATGGATGGATGGATGGAAGGATGGCTGGTTGGAGGTATGGATGGATGGATGATTGGCTGGATGGATGGCTGGATGGAGAGATGGATGAATGCATGGATGGCTGGATGGATGGCTGGATGGAGGGATGGTTGGATGGATGGCTTGCTGGAGGGATGGATGGATGGATGGTTGGCTGGATTGATGGCTGTTTGGCTGGATGGATGGCTTGCTGGAGATCTGGATGGATGGATGGCTGAATGGATGGCTGGATGGATGGATGGCTGGATGAATGGCTTGCTGGAGGGATGGATGGATGGCTGGATGGATGGCTGGATGGATGGATGGCTGGATGGATGACTCGCTGGCGGGATGGATGGATGGATGGATGGCTCGATGGATGGCTTAATGGATGGATGGCTGGATGGTTGGATGGATGGATGGCTGGATGGACGGATGGATGGATGGATGGATGGCTGGATGGCTGGAAGTCTGGATGGATGGATGGCTGGATGGATGGCTGAATGGATGGATGGCTGGACGGATGGATGGCTGGATGGATGGCTGGCTGGAGGGATGGATGGATGGATGGATGGATGGATGGCTGGATGGATGGATGGCTGGATGGATGGCTGGCTGGAGGAATGGGAGGATGGATGAATGGCTGGATGGATGGCTGGATGGATGGACGGATGGATGGAGGGATGGCTGGATGGATGGCTGGCTGGAGGGATGGATTGATGGCTGGATGGATGTCTGGATGGAGGAATGGCTGGATGGCTGGCTGGCTGGAGGGATGGATGGATGGCTGGATGGACGATTGGCTGGAGGGATGGATGGATGGATGGCTGGATGGATGGCTGGCTGGAGGGATGGATGGATGGATGGCTGTATGGATGGCTGGATGGATGGCTGGATGGATGGCTGGCTGGAGTGATGGATGGGTGGATGTTTGGATCGGTGGCTAGTTGGATTAATGGCTGGATGGATGGCAGGCTGGAGGGATGGAAGGATGGATGGATGGCTGGATGGATGGCTGGATGGATGGCTGGATGTCTGGATGGCTGGCTGGATGGATGGATGAATGGTTGGCTGGATGTATGGATGGATGGCTGGATGGATGGCTGGATGGATGGATGGATGGATGGATGGATGGATGGCTGGATGGATGGATGGATGGATGGCTGGATGGATGGCTGGATGGATGGCTGGATGGATGGATGGATGGATGGATGGATGGATGGATGGATGGCTGGCTGGCTGGATGGATGGCTGGCTGGAGGGGTGGATGGAAGGCTGGCTGGAGGGATGGATGGATGGATGGCTGGATGGATGGCTGGATAGATGGATGGCTGGATGGATGGCTGGCTGGAGGGATGGATGGATGGATGGGTGGCTGGATGGATGGCTGGATGGATGGATTTCCGGATGGATGGCAGTCTGGAGGGATGGCTGGATGGATGGATGGCTGGATGGATGGCTGGCAGGAGGAATGGATGGATGGATGGATGGCTGGATGGATGGCTGGATGGATGGATGTCTGGATGGATGGCTTGCTGGAGGGATGGATGGATGGATGGGTGGCTGCATGGATGGCTGGATGGATGGCTGGATGGATTGCTGGCTGGAGGAATGGATGGATTAATGGATGGCTGGTCGGATGGCTGGATGGATGGAAGGCTGGATGGATGGCTGGCTGGAGGGATGGATGGATGGATGGCTGAATGGATGGCTAGATCGATGGATGGCTGGATGGATGGCTGGCTGGAGGGATGGAGTCATGGATGGATGGCTGGATGGATGGCTGGATGGAAGGATGACTGGATGCATGGCTGGCTGGAGGGATGGATTGAATGATGGATGGCTGGATGGCTGGCTGGATGGATGGCTGGCTGGAGCGATGGATGGATGGATGGATGGCAGGATGGATGGCTGGAAGGATGGATGGCTGGATGGATGGCTGGCTGGAGGGATGGATGGATGGATGGATGGCTGGATGGATGGTTGGACGAATGGATGGCTGGATGGATGGCTGGCTGGAGGGATGGATGGATGGAGGGATGGATGGATGGATGGATGGCTGGTTGGAGGGATGGCTGGATGGATGGCTGGCTGGAGGAATGGATGGATGGATGGATGGCTGGATTGATGGATGGCTGGATGGATGGTTGGACGAATGGATGGCTGGATGGATGGCTGGCTGGAGGGATGGATGGATGGAGGGATGGATGGATGGATGGATGGCTGGATGGAGGGATGGCTGGATGGATGGCTGGCTGGAGGAATGGATGGATGGATGGATGGCTGGATTGATGGCTGGATCGATGGATGGCGGAATGGATGGCTGAATGGATGGCTGGATGGATGGATGGCTGGATGGATAGCTGGCTGGAAAGATGGATGGATGGATGGATGGTCCGATGGACGGCTGGATGGATGGATGGCTGGATGGATGGCTGGCTGGAGGAATGGATTGATGGTGGATGGCTGGATGGATGGCTGGATGGATGGATGGCTGGATGGATGGCTGGCTGGAGGGATGGATGGATGGATGGATGGCTGGATGGAGGGATGGCTGGATGTAGGGTTGGCTGGATGGTTGGCTGGCTGGAGGGATGGGTGGATGGATGGATGGCTCGATGGATGGTTGGCTGGAGGGATGGATGGATGGCTGGATGGACGGCTGGATGGATGGATGGCTGGATGGATGGCTGGCTGGAGGGATGGATTGATGTTTCGATGGCTGGATGGATGGATGGCTGGATGGATGGCTGGCTGGACGGATGGATGGATGGATGGCTGGATGGAGGGATGGATGGTTGGCTGGCTGGAGGGATGGATGGATGGATGGATGGCTGGATGGATGGCTGGCTGGAGAGATGCATGGATGGATGGATGGCTGGATGGACGGATGGTTCGGATGGATTGCTGGATGGATGGCTGGCTGGAGGGATGGATTGATGGATGGATGGCTGGATGGATGGCTGGATGGATGGATGGCTGGATGGATGGCTGGCTGGAGGGATGGATGGATGGATGGATGGCTGGATGGAGGGATGGCTGGATGGTTGGCTGGCTGGCTGGATGGATGGATGGATGGATGGTTGGATGGATGGCTGGATGGAGGGATGGCTGGATGGATGGCTGGCTGGAGGGATGGATGGATGGCTGGATGGATGGCTGGATGGATGGATGGCTTAATGGCTGGCTGGAGGGATGGATGGATGGATGGATGGCTGGATGAATGGCTGAATGGATGGATGGCTGGATGTATGGCTGGCTGGAGAGATGGATGGATGGCTGGATGGATGGCTGGATGGAGGAATGGCTGGATGGATGGCTGGCTAGAGGGATGGATGGATGGATGGATGGCTGGATGGATGGCTTAATGGATGGATGGCTGGATTAAAGGCTGGCTGGAGGGATGGATGGAAGGATGGCTGGATGGATGGCTGGATGGATGAATGGCTGGATGGATGACTGGCTGGAGGGAAGAATGGATGGATGGATGGCTGGATGGATTGCTGGATGGATGGATGGATGGACGGATGACTGGATGGATGGCTGGCTGGAGGAATGGATGGATGGCTGGCTGGATGGATGGATGGCTGGATGGATGGCTGGCTGGAGGGATGGATGGATGGCTGGATGGATGGCTGGATGGATTGATGGTTGGATGGATGGCTGGCTGGAGGAATGGATGGATGGATGGATGGATGGCTGGATGGATGTATGGCTGGATGGATGGCTGGCTGGAGGGATGGATGGATGGATGGATGGCTGGATGGACGGCTGGATGGATGGATCGCTGGATCATGGCTGGCTGGAGGGATGGATTGATGGATGGATGGCTGGATGGATGCCTGGATGGAGGGATGGCTGGATGGATGGCTGGCTGGAGGGATGGATGGATGGATGGATGGCTGGATGGATGGCTGGATGGATGGATGGCTTAATGACTGGATGGCTGGAGGGATGGATGGATGGATGGATGGCTGGATGGTTGGCTGGATCGATGGATGGCTGGATGTATGGCTGGCTGGAGGGATGGATGGATGGATGGATGGATGGCTGGATGGATGGCTGGATAGGGATGGCTGGATGGATGGCTGGCTGGAGGGATGGATGGATGGATGGATGGCTGGATGGATGGCTGAATGGATGGATGGCTAGATGGATGGCTGGCTGGAGGGATGGATGGATGGATGGATGGCTGGATGGATGGCTGAATGGATGGATGGCTGGATGAATGGCTGTCTGGAGAGATGGATGGATGGATTGATGGATGGCAGGATGGATGGATGGATGGATGGCTGGATGGATGACTGGCTGGAGGGATGGATGGATGGATGGATGGCTGGATGGATGGCTGGATGGATGGATGGCTGGATGGATGGCTGGCTGGAGGGATGGATGGACGGATGGCTGAATGGATGGCTGGATGGATGGCTGGATGGATGGCTGGATGGAAGAATGGCTGGATGGATGGCTGGCAGGAGGGATGGATGGATGGATGGATGTCTGGATGGATGGCCGAATGGATGGCTGGCTGAAGGGATAGATGAATGGATGGCTGTATGGATGGATGGCCGAATGGTTGGCTGGCTGGAGGGATTGATGGATGGATGGATGGCTGAATGGATGGCTGGATAGATGGTAGGATGGATGGATGGCTGGATGGATGGCTGGCTGGACGGATGGATTGATGGATGGATGGCTAGATGGGTGACTGGATGGATGGATGGCTGGATGGATGGCAGGCTGAAGGGTTGGATGGATGGATGGATGGCTGGATGGACGGCTGGATGGATGGATGGCTGGATGGATGGCTGGCTGGAGGGATGGATTGATGGATGGATGGCTGGATGGATAGATGGATGGATGGCTGCATGGATGGCTGGCTGGTGTGATGGATGGATGGATGGATGGCTGGATGGTGGGATGGCTGGATGATTGGCTGGCTGGAGGGATGGATGGATGAATGGATGGATGGCTGCATGGATGGCTGGATGGAGGGATGGCTGGATGGATGGCTGGCTGGAGGGATGGATGGCTGGATGGATTGCTGGATGGATGGCTGAATGGTTGGATGGCTTAATGACTGGCTGGCTGGAGGGATGGATGGATGAATGGATGGCTGGATGGACGGCTGGATGGATGGATGGCTGGATGGATGGCTGTATGGAGGGATGGCTTGATGGATGGCTGGCTGGAGGGATGGATGGATGGATGGATGGCTGGACGGATGGATGGATGGCTTGATGGATGGCTTGATGGATGGCTTGCTGGAGGGATGGATGGATGGACGGCTGGATGGATGGCTGGATGGGTGGATGGCTGGATGAAGGCTGGCTGGAGGAATGGATGGATGGATGGCTGGATGGATGGCTGGTTGCCTGGATGGCTGGATGGATGACTGGCTGGAGGTATGGATGGATGGATGGATGGCTGGATGGGTGGCTGAATGGATGGATGGCTGGATGGATGACTGGCTGCAAGGAAGGATGGATGGATGGATGGCTGGATGGATGTCTGGATGGATGGATGGCTGGATGGATGGCTGGCTGGAGGGACGGATGGATGGATGGATGGCTGGATGGATGGTTGGATAGATGGATGGCTGGATGGATGGCTGGCAGGAGGGATGGATGGCTGGATGGATGGCTGGCAGGAGGGATGGATGGATGGATGGATGGCTGGAAGGATGGCAGGATGGATGGATGGCTGGATGTATGGCTGGCTGGAGGGATGGATGGATGGATGGCTGCATGGATGGATGGCCGAATGGATGGCTTGGCTGAAGGGATGGATGGATGGATGGCTGAAAGGATGGCTGGATGGATGGATGGCTGGATGGATGGCTGGCTGGAGGGATGGATGAATGGATGGATGGCTGGATGGATGGCTAGATGGCTGGATGGCTGGATGGATGGCTGGCTGAATGGATGGTTGGATGGCTGGATGGCTGGATGGATGGATGGATGGCTGAATGGATGGCTGGATAGATGGCAGGATGGATGGATGGATGGATGGATGGCTGGCTGGATGGATTGATTGATGGATGGATGGCTGGATGGGTGGCTGGATGGATGGATGGCTGGATGGATGGCAGGCTGAAGGGATGGATGGATGGATGGATGGCTGGATGGACGGCTGGATGGATGGATGGCTGGATGGAAGGCTGGCTGGATGGATGGATTGATGGATGGATGGCTGGATGGATAGCTGGATGGATGGCTGCATGGATGGCTGGCTGGTGGGATGGATGGATGGATGGATGGCTGGATGGTGGGATGGCTGGATATTGGCTGGCTGGATGGATGACTGGCTGGAAGGAAGGATGGATGGATGGATGGCTGGATGGATGGCTGGATGGATGGATGGCTGGATGGATGGCTGGCAGGAGGGATGGATGGATGGCTGGAAGGATGGCAGGATGGATGGATGGCTGGATGGATGGCTGGCTGGAGGGATGGATGGATGGATGGCTGGATGGATGGATGGCCGAATGGATGGCTGGCTGAAGGGATGGATGGATAGATGGATGGCTGAATGGATGGCTGGATGGATGGATGGCTGGATTGGTGGCTGGCTGGAGGGATGGATGAATGGATGGATGGCTGGATGGATGACTGGATGGCTGGATGGCTGGATGGATGGCTGGCTGGGCGGGTGGATTGATGGATGAATGGCTGGATGGATGGCTGGATGGATGGATGGATGGCTGGCTGGTTGGCTGGAGGTATGGATGGATGGATGAATGTCTGGATAGATGGCTGGCTGGAGGGACGGATGGATGGATGGATGGCTGGATGGATGGTTGGATGGATGGATGGCTGGATGGATGGCTGACAGGAGGGATGGATGGATGGATGGATGGCTGGAAGGATGGCAGGAAGAATGGATGGCTGGATGGATGGCTGGCTGGAGGGATGGATGGATGGATGGCTGGATGGATGGATGGCCGAATGGATGGCTGGCTGAAGGGATGGATGGATGGATGGCTGAATGGATGGCTGGATGGATGGATGGCTGGATGGATGGCTGGCTGGAGGGATGGATGAATGGATGGATGGCTGGATGGATGGCTGGATGGCTGGATGGCTGGTTGGATGGCTGGCTGGGCGGGTGGATTGATGGATGGATGGCTGGATGGATGGCTGGATGGATGGATGGATGGATGGCTGGCTGGCTGGAGGTATGGATGGATGGATGAATGGCTGGATAGATGGCTGGATGGAGAGATGGATGAATGCATGGATGGCTGGATGGATGACTTGATGGAGGGATGGCTGGGTGGATGGTTGGCTGGAGGGATGGATGGATGGACGGATGGCTGGATGGATGGCAGGATGGATGGATGGCTGGATGGACGGCTTGCTGGAGGGATGGATTGATGGATGGATGGCTGGATGGATGGCTGGATGGATAGATGGCTGGATGAATGGCTGGCTGGAGGTATGGATGGATGGATGGATGGCTGGATGGATGGCTGGATGGATGGATGGCTGGATGGATGACTCGCTGGCGGGATGGATGGATGGATGGATGGCTGGATGGATGGCTGGATGGATGGATGGCTGGATGGATGGATGGATGGATGGATGGATGGATGGCAGGATGGATGGATGGGTGGATGGATGGATGGCTGGATGGCTGGAAGGCTGGATGGATGGATGGCTGGATGGATGGCTGGAAGGATGAATGAATGGATGGATGGATAGCTGGATGGATGGCTGGATGTAGGGATAGCTGGAGGGATGGATGGATGGCTGGATGGATGGCTGGATGGATGGATGGCTGGAAGGATTGCTGGCTGGAGGAATGGATGGATGGATGGATGGCTGGATGGATGGCAGGATGGATGGATGGCTGGATGGATGGCTGGCTGGAGGGATGGATGGATGGATGGCTGAATGGATGGCAGGATGGATGGATGGCTGGATGGATGGCTGGCTGGAGGGATGGATGGCTGGATGGACGGCTGGATGGATGGAGGGCTGGATGGATGGCTGGCTGGAGGGATGGATTGATGGATGGATGGCTGGATGGATGGCTGGATGGATGGATGGCTGGATGGATGGCTGGATGGAGTGATGGATGGATGGATGGATGGCTGGATGGATGGCTGGATGGATGGATGGCTGGATGGATGGCTGGCAGGAGGGATCGATGGATGGATGGATGGCTGGATGGATGGCTGGATGGATGGCTGGCTGGAGCGATGGATGAATGGGTGGCTGGATGGATGGATGGCCGAATGGTTGGCTGGCTGGAGGGATGGATGAATGGATGGATGGCCGAATGGATGGCTGGACAGATGGCAGGATGGATGGATGGCTGGATGGATGGCTGGCTGGATGGATGGATTGATGGATGGATGGCAGAATGGATGGCTGGATGGATGGATGGCTGGATGGATGGCAGGCTGAAGGGATGGATGGATGGATCGATGGCTGGATGGACGGCTGGTTGGATAGATGGCTGGATGGATGGCTGGCTGGAGGGATGGATTGATGGATGGATGTCTGGATGGATAGCTGGATGGATGGCTGGATGGATGGCTGGCTGGGGGGATGGATGGATGGATGGATGGCTGGATGGAGGGAAGGCTGGTTGGTTGGCTGGCTGGAGGGATGGATGGATGGATGGATGGATGGCTGGATGGATGGCTGGATGGAGGGATGGCTGGATGGATGGCTGGCTGGATGGATGGATGGCTGGATGGATGGCTGGATGCATGGATGGCTTAATGACTGGCTGGCTGGAGGGATGGATGGATGGATGGATGGCTGGATGGATGGCTGGATGGAAGGATGGCTGGATGGATGGCTGGCTGGAGAGATGGATGAATGGTTGGATGGCTGGATGGATGGCTGGATGCAGGGATGGCAGGATGGATGACTTGCTGGAGGGTTGGATGGATGGATGGTTGGCTGGATGGGTGGCTGGATGGATGGATGGCTGGATGGATGGCTGGCTGGAGCGAAGGATGGATGGATGGATGGCTGGATGGATGGCTTGATGGATGGATGGCTGGATGGATGGCTGGCTGGAGGGACGGATGGATGGCTGGATGGATGGTGGGATGGATGGATGGCTGGATTGATGGCTGGCAGGAGGGATAGATGGATGGATGGATGGCTGGATGGATGGTGGATGGATGGATGGCTGGATTGTGGGATGGCTGGTTGGTTGGCTGGCTGGAGGGATGGGTGGATGGCTGGATGTAAGGCTGGCTGGAGAGATGGATGAATGGTTGGATGGCTGGATGGATGTCTGGATGGAGGGCTGGCAGGATGAATGTCTGGCTGGAGGGATGGATGGATGGATGGATGGCTGGATGGGTGGCTGGACGGATGGATGGCTGGATGGATGGCTGGCTGCAGGGAAGGATGGATGGATGGATGGCTGGATGGATGGCTGTATGGATGGATGGCTGAATGGATGGCTGGCTGGAGGGAAGGATGGATGGATGGATGGCTGGATGGATGGTTGGATGGATGGATGGCTGGATGGATGGCTGGCAGGAGGGATAGATGGATGGATGGATGGCTGGATGGATGGCTGGATGGATGGATGGCTGGATGGATGGCTGGCTGGAGGGATGGATGGATGGATGTCTGGATGGATGGCCGAATGGATGGCTGGCTGAAGGGATGGATGGATGGATGGGTGGCTGAATGGATGGCTGGATGGACGGATGGCTGGGCTGGTGGCTGGCTGGAGGGATGGATGAATGGATGGATGGCTGGATGGATGAGTGGATGGCTGGATGGCTGGATGGATGGGTGGCTGGGCGGGTGGATTGATGGATGGATGGCTGGATGGATGGATGGCTGGATGGATGGCTGGCTGGAGGGATGGATGGATGGATGGATGCATGGATGAATGGCTGGATGGATGGATGGATGGCTGGATGGATGGCTGGATGGATGGCTGGATGGATGGATGGGCGGATGGATGGATGGCTGGATGGTTGGCGGATGGATGGATGGCTGGATGGATGGCTGGCTGGAGGGATGGATGGATGGATGGCTGGCTGGAGGGATGGATGGATGGATGGCTTGATGGATGGCTGGATAGTTGGAAGACTGGATGGCTGGCTGGTTGGAGAGATGGATGAATGGATGGGTGGCTGAATGGATGGCTGGATGGATGGATGTCCGGATGGATGGCTGGCTGGAGGGATAGATGGTTGGATGGATGGCTGGATGGATGTCTGGATGGATGGATGGCTGGATGGATGGCTGGCTGAAGGGATGGATGGATGGATGGATGGCTGGATGGATGGCTGGCTGGAGGGATGGATGGATGGATGGCTGGATGGATGGCTGGATGGATGGCTGGATGGATTGCTGGCTGGAGGAATGGATGGATTAATGAATGGCTGGACGGATGGCTGGATGGATGGAAAGCTGGATGGATGGCTGGCTGGAGGGATGGATGGATGTCTGGTTGAATGGATGGCAAGATCGATGGCTGGCTGGATGGATGGCTGGCTGGAGGAATGGAGTCATGGATGGATGGCCGGATGGACGGCTGGATGGAAGGATGGCTGGATGCATGGCTGGCTGGAGGGATGGATTGATGGATGGTTGTCTGGATTGCTGGCTGGATGGATGTATGGATCGATGATGGCTGGCTGGAGGGATGGATGGATGGATGGATGGATGGCTGGATGGATGGCTGGATGGAGGGATGGCTGGATGGTTGGCTGGCTGGAGGGATGGATGGATGGCTGGATGGATGGCTGGATGGATGGATGGCTGGATGGATGGCTGGCTGGAGGGATGGATGGATGGATTATTGGCTTGATGGATGGCTGGATGGAGGGATGGCTGGATGGGCGGCTGGCTGGAGGGATGGTTGGATGGCTGGATGGATGGCTGGATGGAGGGATGACTGGCTGGAGTGACGGATGGATGGATGGCTGGATGGATGGCTGTATGGAGGGATGGCTGGATGGAAGGCTGGCTGGATGGATGGATGGCTGGATGGATGGATGGATGGACGGATGGATGGAGGGATGGCCTGATGGATATCTGGCTGGAGGGATGGATGGATGGATGGCTGGATGGATGGCTGCATGGAGGAATGGTTGGATGGGTGGATTGCTGGAGGGATGGATGGCTGGATGGATGGCTGGATGGATGGCTGGATGGATGGCTGGATGGATGGACGGCTGGATGGGCGATTGGCTGGAGGGATGGATGGATGGATGGCTGGATGGATGGCTGGATGGATGGCTGGATGGATGGATGGCTGGATGGATGGATGGCTGGAGTGATGGATGGGTGGATGGTTCGATGGATGGCTAGCTGGATGGATGGCTGGATGGATGGCTGGCTGGAGGGAATGAAGGATGGTTGGATGGCTGGATGGATGGCTGGATGGATGGCTGGATGGACGGATGGATGGATGGATGGCTGGATGGATGGATGGATGGATGGATGGATGGATGGATGGATGGCTGGATGGATGGCTGGATGTATGGATGGCTGGATGGATGGCTGGCTGGAGGGATAGATGGATGGATGGCTGGCTGGAGGGATGGCTGGATGGATGGCTGGATGGATGGCTAGATAGATGGATGGCTGGATCGCTGGCTGGCTGTAGAAATGGATTGATGGGTGGGTGGCTGGGTGGATGGCTGGATGGATGGATGTCCGGATGGTTGGCTGGCTGGAGGGATGGATGGATGGATGGATGGCTGGATGGATGTCTGGATGGATGGATGGCTGGATGGATGGCTGGCTGGTGGGATGGATGGATGGATGGATGGCATGATGGATGGCTGGATGGATGGATGGCTGGATGGATGGCTGGCTGGAGGGATGGATGGAAGGATGGCTGGATGGATGGCTGGATGGATGGCTGGATGGATTGTTTGCTGGAGGAATGGATGGATTAATGAATGGCTGGACGGATGGCTTGATGGATGGAAGGCTGGATGGATGGCTGGCTGGAGGGATGGATGGATGGATGGCTGAATGGATGGCTAGATCGAAGGATGGTTGGATGGATGGCTGGCTGGAGGAATGGGGTCATGGATGGATGGCCGGATGGACGGCTGGATGGAAGGATGGCTGGATGCATGGCTGGCTGGAGGGATGGATTGATGGATGGCTGGCTGGATGGCTGGCTGCATGGATGGATGGCTCGATGGACGGCTGGCTGGAGGGATGGATGGATGGCTGGATGGATGGATGGCTGGATGGATGGCTGGATGGAGGGATGGCTGGATGGTTGGCTGGCTGGAGGGATGGATGGATGGCTGGATTGATGGCTGGATGGTGGGGTGGCTGGATGGATGGCTGGCTGGAGGGATGGATGGATGGATTATTGGCTGGATGGATGGCTGGATGGAGGGATGGCTGTATGGGTGGCTGGCTGGAGGGATGAATTGATGGCTGGATGGACGGCTGGATGGAGGGATGGCTGGCTGGATGGCTGGCTGGAGGGATGGATGGATGGATGGATGGCTGGATGGATGGCTGGATGGAGGGATGGCTGGATGGATGGCTGGCTGGAGGGATGGATGGATGGATGAATGGCCGAATGGATGGCTGGATGGATGGCTGGCTGGAGGGATGGAAGGATGGATGGAAGGCTGGATGGACGGCTGGATGGATGGCTGGATGTCTGGATGGCTGGCTGGATGGATGGATGGCTGGTTGGCTGGATGGATGGATGGAAGGCTGGATGGATGGATGGATGGACGGATGGATGGAGGGATGAATGGATGGATGGATGGCTGGATGGATGGCTGGATGGATGGATGGCTGGATGGATGGATGGATGGATGGATGCATGGATATATGGCTGGCTGGATGGATGGATGGATGGCTGGATGGATGGCTGGATGGATGGCAGGATGGATGGATGGACGGATGGATGGATGGCTGGATGGATGGCGGGATGGATGGATGGCTGGATGGATGGATGGCTGGCTGGAGGGATGGATGGATGGATGGCTGGCTGGAGGGATGGATGGATGGATGGCTGGATGGATGGCTGGATAGATGGATGGCTGGATGGCTGGCTGGCTGGAGAGATGGATGGATGGATGGGTGGCTGAATGGATGGCTGAATGGATGGATGTCCGGAGGGATGGCTGGCTGGAGGGATAGATGGTTGGATGGATGGCTGGATGGATGTCTGAATGGATGGATGGCTGGATGGATGGCTGGCTGGAGGGATGGATGGATGGACGGATGGCTGGATGGATGGCTGGCTGGAGGGATGGATGGATGGATGGATGGCTGGATGGATGGCTGGATGGATGGCTGGATGGATTGCTGGCTGGAGGAATGGATGGATTAATGAATGGCTGGACGGATGGCTGGATGGATGGAAGGCTGGATGGATGGCTGGCTGGCGGGATGGATGGATGGCTGGCTGAATGGATGGCTAGATCGATGGATGGCTGGATGGATGGCTGGCTGGAGGAATGGAGTCATGGATGGATGGCCGGATGGACGGCTGGATGGAAGGATGGCTGGATGCATGGCTGGCTGGAGGGATGGATTGATGGATGGTTGTCTGGATGGCTGGCTGGATGGATGGATGGCTCGATGGATGGCTGGCTGGAGGGATGGATGGATGGATGGATGGCTGGATGGATGGCTGGATGGAGGGATGGCTGGATGGTTGGCTGGCTGGAGGGATGGATGGATGGCTGGATGGATGGCTGGATGGAGGGATGGCTGGATGGATGGCTGGCTGGATGGATGGCTGGATGGATGGATGGCTGGATGGATGGATGGATGGATGGATGGATGGATGGATGGCAGGATGGATGGATGGGTGGATGGATGGATGGCTGGATGGCTGGAAGGCTGGATGGATGGATGGCTGGATGGATGGCTGGAAGGACGAATGGATGGATGGATGGATAGCTGGATGGATGGCTGGATGTAGGGATAGCTGGAGGGATGGATGGATGGCTGGATGGATGGCTGGATGGATGGATGGCTGGAAGGATTGCTGGCTGGAGGAATGGATGGATGGATGGATGGCTGGATGGATGGCAGGATGGATGGATGGCTGGATGGATGGCTGGCTGGAGGGATGGATGGATGGATGGCTGAATGGATGGCAGGATGGATGGATGGCTGGATGGATGGCTGGAAGGATGAATGGATGGATGGATGGATAGCTGGATGGATGGGTGGATGTAGGGATAGCTGGAGGGATGGATGGATGGCTGGCTGGATGGATGGATGGCTGGATGGATGGCTGGCTGGAGCGAAGGATGGATGGATGGATGGCTGGATGGATGGCTTGATGGATGGATGGCTGGATGGATGGCTGGCTGGAGGGACGGATGGATGGCTGGAGGGATGGATGGATGGATGGATGGCTGGATGGATGGATGGATGGATGGCTGGATGGATGGCTGGATAGATGGATGGATTGATGGCTGGATGGATGGCTGGATGGATGGATGGCTGGATGGATGGCTGGCTGGAGGGATGGATGGATGGATGGCTGGATGGATGGCCGAATGGATGGCTGGCTGAAAGGATGGATGGATGGATGGCTGAATGGATGGCTGGATGGATGGATGGCTGGATTGGTGGCTGGCTGGAGGGATGGATGAATGGATGGATGGCTGGATGGATGACTGGATGGCTGGATGGCTGATGGATGGCTGGCTGGGCGGGTGGATTGATGGATGGATGGCTGGATGGATGGATGGCTGGATGGATGACTGGCTGGAGGGATGGATGGATGGATGGATGCATGGATGAATGGCTGGTTGGATGGATGGATGGCTGGATGGATGGCTGGATGGATGGATGGATGGATGGACGGCTTGCTGGAGGGATGGATTGATGGATGGATGGCTGGATGGATGGCTGGATGGATAGATGGCTGGATGAATGGCTGGCTGGAGGTATGGATGGATGGATGGATGGCTGGATGGATGGCTGGATGGATGGATGGCTGGATGGATGACTCGCTGGCGGGATGGATGGATGGATGGATGGCTGGATGGATGGCTGGATGGATGGATGGCTGGATGGATGGATGGATGGATGGATGGATGGATGGATGGCAGGATGGATGGATGGGTGGATGGATGGTTGGCTGGATGGCTGGAAGGCTGGATGGATGGATGGCTGGATGGATGGCTGGAAGGATGAATGGATGGATGGATGGATAGCTGGATGGATGGCTGGATGTAGGGATAGCTGGAGGGATGGATGGATGGCTGGATGGATGGCTGGATGGATGGATGGCTGGAAGGATTGCTGGCTGGAGGAATGGATGGATGGATGGATGGCTGGATGGATGGCAGGATGGATGGATGGCTGGATGGATGGCTGGCTGGAGGGATGGATGGATGGATGGCTGAATGGATGGCAGGATGGATGGATGGCTGGATGGATGGCTGGCTGGAGGGATGGATGGCTGGATGGACGGCTGGATGGATGGAGGGCTGGATGGATGGCTGGCTGGAGGGATGGATTGATGGATGGATGGCTGGATGGATGGCTGGATGGATGGATGGCTGGATGGATGGCTGGATGGAGTGATGGATGGATGGATGGATGGCTGGATGGATGGCTGGATGGATGGAAGGCTGGATGGATGGCTGGCAGGAGGGATCGATGGATGGGTGGATGGCTGGATGGATGGCTGGATGGATGGCTGGCTGGAGCGATGGATGAATGGGTGGCTGGATGGATGGATGGCCGAATGGTTGGCTGGCTGGAGGGATGGATGAATGGATGGATGGCCGAATGGATGGCTGGACAGATGGCAGGGTGGATGGATGGCTGGATGGATGGCTGGCTGGATGGATGGATTGATGGATGGATGGCTAGATGGATGGCTGGATGGATGGATGGCTGGATGGATGGCAGGCTGAAGGGATGGATGGATGGATCGATGGCTGGATGGACGGCTGGTTGGATAGATGGCTGGATGGATGGCTGGCTGGAGGGATGGATTGATGGATGGATGGCTGGATGGATAGCTGGATGGATGGCTGGATGGATGGCTGGCTGGGGGGATGGATGGATGGATGGATGGCTGGATGGAGGGAAGGCTGGTTGGTTGGCTGGCTGGAGGGATGGATGGATGGATGGCTGGATGGATGGCTGGATGGAGGGATGGCTGGATGGATGGCTGGCTGGATGGATGGATGGCTGGATGGATGGCTGGATGCATGGATGGCTTAATGACTGGCTGGCTGGAGGGATGGCTGGATGGATGGATGGCTCGATGGATGGCTGGATGGAAGGATGGCTGGATGTATGGCTGGCTGGAGAGATGGATGAATGGTTGGATGGCTGGATGGATGGCTGGATGCAGGGATGGCAGGATGGATGACTTGCTGGAGGGTTGGATGGATGGATGGTTGGCTGGATGGGTGGCTGGATGGATGGATGGCTGGATGGATGGCTGGCTGGAGCGAAGGATGGATGGATGGATGGCTGGATGGATGGCTTGATGGATGGATGGCTGGATGGATGGCTGGCTGGAGGGACGGATGGATGGCTGGATGGATGGTGGGATGGATGGATGGCTGGATGGATGGCTGGCAGGAGGGATAGATGGATGGATGGATGGCTGGATGGATGGTGGATGGATGGATGGCTGGATTGTGGGATGGCTGCTTGGTTGGCTGGCTGGAGGGATGGATGGATGGCTGGATGTAAGGCTGGCTGGAGAGATGGATGAATGGTTGGATGGCTGGATGGATGTCTGGATTGAGGGCTGGCAGGATGAATGTCTGGCTGGAGGGATGGATGGCTGGATGGATGGCTGGATGGGTGGCTGGATGGATGGATGGCTGGATGGATGGCTGGCTGCAGGGAAGGATGGATGGATGGATGGCTTGATGGATGGCTGTATGGATGGATGGCTGAATGGATGGCTGGCTGGAAGGAAGGATGGATGGATGGATGGCTGGATGGATGGTTGGATGGATGGATGGCTGGATGGATGGCTGGCAGGAGGGATAGATGGATGGATGGATGGCTGGATGGATGGCTGGATGGATGGATGGCTGGATGGATGGCTGGCTGGAGGGATGGATGGATGGATGTCTGGATGGATGGCCGAATGGATGGCTGGCTGAAGGGATGGATGGATGGATGGGTGGCTGGACTGGTGGCTGGCTGGAGGGATGGATGAATGGATGGATGGCTGGATGGATGAGTGGATGGCTGGATGGCTGGATGGATGGCTGGCTGGGCGGGTGGATTGATGGATGGGTGGCTGGATGGATGGATGGCTGGATGGATGGCTGGCTGGAGGGATGGATGGATGGATGGATGCATGGATGAATGGCTGGATGAATGGATGGATGGCTGGATGGATGGCTGGATGGATGGCTGGATGGATGGATGGGCGGATGGATGGATGGCTGGATGGTTGGCGGATGGATGGATGGCTGGATGGATGGCTGGCTGGAGGGATGGATGGATGGATGGCTGGCTGGAGGGATGGATGGATGGATGGCTTGATGGATGGCTGGATAGTTGGAAGACTGGATGGCTGGCTGGCTGGAGAGATGGATGAATGGATGGGTGGCTGAATGGATGGCTGGATGGATGGATGTCCGGATGGATGGCTGGCTGGAGGGATAGATGGTTGGATGGATGGCTGGATGGATGTCTGGATGGATGGATGGCTGGATGGATGGCTGGCTGAAGGGATGGATGGATGGATGGATGGCTGGATGGATGGCTGGCTGGAGGGATGGATGGATGGATGGCTGGATGGATGGCTGGATGGATGGCTGGATGGATTGCTGGCTGGAGGAATGGATGGATTAATGAATGGCTGGACGGATGGCTGGATGGATGGAAAGCTGGATGGATGGCTGGCTGGAGGGATGGATGGATGTCTGGTTGAATGGATGGCAAGATCGATGGCTGGCTGGATGGATGGCTGGCTGGAGGAATGGAGTCATGGATGGATGGCCGGATGGACGGCTGGATGGAAGGATGGCTGGATGCATGGCTGGCTGGAGGGATGGATTGATGGATGGTTGTCTGGATGGCTGGCTGGATGGATGTATGGATCGATGATGGCTGGCTGGAGGGATGGATGGATGGATGGCTGGATGGATGGCTGGATGGAGGGATGGCTGGATGGTTGGCTGGCTGGAGGGATGGATGGATGGCTGGATGGATGGCTGGATGGATGGATGGCTGGATGGATGGCTGGCTGGAGGGATGGATGGATGGATTATTGGCTTGATGGATGGCTGGATGGAGGGATGGCTGGATGGGCGGCTGGCTGGAGGGATGGTTGGATGGCTGGATGGATGGCTGGATGGAGGGATGACTGGCTGGAGTGACGGATGGATGGATGGCTGGATGGATGGCTGTATGGAGGGATGGCTGGATGGAAGGCTGGCTGGATGGATGGATGGCTGGATGGATGGATGGATGGACGGATGGATGGAGGGATGGCCTGATGGATATCTGGCTGGAGGGATGGATGGATGGATGGCTGGATGGATGGCTGCATGGAGGAATGGTTGGATGGGCGGATTGCTGGAGGGATGGATGGCTGGATGGATGGCTGGATGGATGGCTTGATGGATGGATGGCTGGATGGATGGCTGGCTGGAGGGACGGATGGATGGCTGGAGGGATGGATGGATGGATGGATGGCTGGATGGATGGATGGATGGATGGCTGGATGGATGGCTGGATAGATGGATGGATTGATGGCTGGATGGATGGCTGGATGGATGGATGGCTGGATGGATGGCTGGCTGGAGGGATGGATGGATGGATGGCTGGATGGATGGCCGAATGGATGGCTGGCTGAAAGGATGGATGGATGGATGGCTGAATGGATGGCTGGATGGATGGATGGCTGGATTGGTAGCTGGCTGGAGGGATGGATGAATGGATGGATGGCTGGATGGATGACTGGATGGCTGGATGGCTGGATGGATGGCTGGCTGGGCGGGTGGATTGATGGATGGATGGCTGGATGGATGGATGGCTGGATGGATGACTGGCTGGAGGGATGGATGGATGGATGGATGCATGGATGAATGGCTGGTTGGATGGATGGATGGCTGGATGGATGGCTGGATGGATGGATGGATGGATGGACGGCTTGCTGGAGGGATGGATTGATGGATGGATGGCTGGATGGATGGCTGGATGGATAGATGGCTGGATGAATGGCTGGCTGGAGGTATGGATGGATGGATGGATGGCTGGATGGATGGCTGGATGGATGGATGGCTGGATGGATGACTCGCTGGCGGGATGGATGGATGGATGGATGGCTGGATGGATGGCTGGATGGATGGATGGCTGGATGGATGGATGGATGGATGGATGGATGGATGGATGGATGGCAGGATGGATGGATGGGTGGATGGATGGATGGCTGGATGGCTGGAAGGCTGGATGGATGGATGGCTGGATGGATGGCTGGAAGGATGAATGGATGGATGGATGGATAGCTGGATGGATGGCTGGATGTAGGGATAGCTGGAGGGATGGATGGATGGCTGGATGGATGGCTGGATGGATGGATGGCTGGAAGGATTGCTGGCTGGAGGAATGGATGGATGGATGGATGGCTGGATGGGTGGCAAGATGGATGGATGGCTGGATGGATGGCTGGCTGGAGGGATGGATGGATGGATGGCTGAATGGATGGCAGGATGGATGGATGGCTGGATGGATGGCTGGCTGGAGGGATGGATGGCTGGATGGACGGCTGGATGGATGGAGGGCTGGATGGATGGCTGGCTGGAGGGATGGATTGATGGATGGATGGCTGGATGGATGGCTGGATGGATGGATGGCTGGATGGATGGCTGGATGGAGTGATGGATGGATGGATGGATGGCTGGATGGATGGCTGGATGGATGGATGGCTGGATGGATGGCTGGCAGGAGGGATCGATGGATGGATGGATGGCTGGATGGATGGCTGGATGGATGGCTGGCTGGAGCGATGGATGAATGGGTGGCTGGATGGATGGATGGCCGAATGGTTGGCTGGCTGGAGGGATGGATGAATGGATGGATGGCCGAATGGATGGCTGGACAGATGGCAGGATGGATGGATGGCTGGATGGATGGCTGGCTGGATGGATGGATTGATGGATGGATGGCTGGATGGATGGCTGGATGGATGGATGGCTGGATGGATGGCAGGCTGAAGGGATGGATGGATGGATCGATGGCTGGATGGACGGCTGGTTGGATAGATGGCTGGATGGATGGCTGGCTGGAGGGATGGATTGATGGATGGATGGCTGGATGGATAGCTGGATGGATGGCTGGATGGATGGCTGGCAGGGGGGATGGATGGATGGATGGATGGCTGGATGGAGGGTAGGCTGGTTGGTTGGCTGGCTGGAGGGATGGATGGATGGATGGATGGATGGCTGGATGGATGGCTGGATGGAGGGATGGCTGGATGGATGGCTGGCTGGATGGATGGATGGCTGGATGGATGGCTGGATGGCTTAATGACTGGCTGGCTGGAGGGATGGATGGATGGATGGATGGCTGGATGGATGGCTGGTTGGAAGGATGGCTGGATGTATGGCTGGCTGGAGAGATGGATGAATGGTTGGATGGCTGGATGGATGGCTGGATGCAGGGATGGCAGGATGGATGACTTGCTGGAGGGTTGGATGGATGGATGGTTGGCTGGATGGGTGGCTGGATGGATGGATGGCTGGATGGATGGCTGGCTGGAGCGAAGGATGGATGGATGGATGGCTGGATCGATGGCTTGATGGATGGATGGCTGGATGGATGGCTGGCTGGAGGGACGGATGGATGGCTGGATGGATGGTGGGATGGATGGATGGCTGGATGGATGGCTGGCAGGAGGGATAGATGGATGGATGGATGGCTGGATGGATGGTGGATGGATGGATGGCTGGATTGTGGGATGGCTGGTTGGTTGGCTGGCTGGAGGGATGGATGGATGGCTGGATGTAAGGCTGGCTGGAGAGATGGATGAATGGTTGGATGGCTGGATGGATGTCTGGATTGAGGGCTGGCAGGATGAATGTCTGGCTGGAGGGATGGATGGATGGATGGATGGCTGGATGGGTGGCTGGATGGATGGATGGCTGGATGGATGGCTGGCTGCAGGGAAGGATGGATGGATGGATGGCTGGATGGATGGCTGTATGGATGGATGGCTGAATGGATGGCTGGCTGGAGGGAAGGATGGATGGATGGATGGCTGGATGGATGGTTGGATGGATGGATGGCTGGATGGATGGCTGGCAGGAGGGATAGATGGATGGGTGGATGGCTGGATGGATGGCTGGATGGATGGATGGCTGGATGGATGGCTGGCTGGAGGGATGGATGGATGGATGTCTGGATGGATGGCCGAATGGATGGCTGGCTGAAGGGATGGATGGATGGATGGGTGGCTGAATGGATGGCTGGATGGACGGATGGCTGGACTGGTGGCTGGCTGGAGGGATGGATGAATGGATGGATGGCTGGATGGATGAGTGGATGGCTGGATGGCTGGATGGATGGCTGGCTGGGCGGGTGGATTGATGGATGGATGGCTGGATGGATGGATGGCTGGATGGATGGCTGGCTGGAGTGTTGGATGGATGGATGGATGCATTGATGAATGGCTGGATGGATGGATGGATGGCTGGATGGATGGCTGGATGGATGGCTGGATGGATGGATGGGCGGATGGATGGATGGCTGGATGGTTGGCGGATGGATGGATGGCTGGATGGATGGCTGGCTGGAGGGATGGATGGATGAATGGCTGGCTGGAGGGATGGATGGATGGATGGCTTGATGGATGGCTGGATAGTTGGAAGACTGGATGGCTGGCTGGCTGGAGAGATGGATGAATGGATGGGTGGCTGAATGGATGGCTGGATGGATGGATGTCCGGATGGATGGCTGGCTGGAGGGATAGATGGTTGGATGGATGGCTGGATGGATGTCTGGATGGATGGATGGCTGGATGGATGGCTGGCTGAAGGGATGGATGGATGGATGGATGGCTGGATGGATGGCTGGCTGGAGGGATGGATGGATGGATGGCTGGATGGATGGCTGGATGGATGGCTGGATGGATTGCTGGCTGGAGGAATGGATGGATTAATGAATGGCTGGACGGATGGCTGGATGGATGGAAAGCTGGATGGATGGCTGGCTGGAGGGATGGATGGATGTCTGGTTGAATGGATGGCAAGATCGATGGCTGGCTGGATGGATGGCTGGCTGGAGGAATGGAGTCATGGATGGATGGCCGGATGGACGGCTGGATGGAAGGATGGCTGGATGCATGGCTGGCTGGAGGGATGGATTGATGGATGGTTGTCTGGATGGCTGGCTGGATGGATGTATGGATCGATGATGGCTGGCTGGAGGGATGGATGGATGGATGGCTGGATGGATGGCTGGATGGAGGGATGGCTGGATGGTTGGCTGGCTGGAGGGATGGATGGATGGCTGGATGGATGGCTGGATGGATGGATGGCTGGATGGATGGCTGGCTGGAGGGATGGATGGATGGATTATTGGCTTGATGGATGGCTGGATGGAGGGATGGCTGGATGGGCGGCTGGCTGGAGGGATGGCTGGATGGATGACTCGCTGGCGGGATGGATGGATGGATGGATGGCTGGATGGATGGCTGGATGGATGGATGGCTGGATGGATGGATGGATGGATGGATGGATGGATGGATGGCAGGATGGATGGATGGGTGGATGGATGGTTGGCTGGATGGCTGGAAGGCTGGATGGATGGATGGCTGGATGGATGGCTGGAAGGATGAATGGATGGATGGATGGATAGCTGGATGGATGGCTGGATGTAGGGATAGCTGGAGGGATGGATGGATGGCTGGATGGATGGCTGGATGGATGGATGGCTGGAAGGATTGCTGGCTGGAGGAATGGATGGATGGATGGATGGCTGGATGGATGGCAGGATGGATGGATGGCTGGATGGATGGCTGGCTGGAGGGATGGATGGATGGATGGCTGAATGGATGGCAGGATGGATGGATGGCTGGATGGATGGCTGGCTGGAGGGATGGATGGCTGGATGGACGGCTGGATGGATGGAGGGCTGGATGGATAGCTGGCTGGAGGGATGGATTGATGGATGGATGGCTGGATGGATGGCTGGATGGATGGATGGCTGGATGGATGGCTGGATGGAGTGATGGATGGATGGATGGATGGCTGGATGGATGGCTGGATGGATGGATGGCTGGATGGATGGCTGGCAGGAGGGATCGATGGATGGATGGATGGCTGGATGGATGGCTGGATGGATGGCTGGCTGGAGCGATGGATGAATGGGTGGCTGGATGGATGGATGGTCGAATGGTTGGCTGGCTGGAGGGATGGATGAATGGATGGATGGCCGAATGGATGGCTGGACAGATGGCAGGATGGATGGATGGCTGGATGGATGGCTGGCTGGATGGATGGATTGATGGATGGATGGCTAGATGGATGGCTGGATGGATGGATGGCTGGATGGATGGCAGGCTGAAGGGATGGATGGATGGATCGATGGCTGGATGGACGGCTGGTTGGATAGATGGCTGGATGGATGGCTGGCTGGAGGGATGGATTGATGGATGGATGGCTGGATGGATAGCTGGATGGATGGCTGGATGGATGGCTGGCTGGGGGGATGGATGGATGGATGGATGGCTGGATGGAGGGAAGGCTGGTTGGTTGGCTGGCTGGAGGGATGGATGGATGGATGGATGGATGGCTGGATGGATGGCTGGATGGAGGGTTGGCTGGATGGATGGCTGGCTGGATGGATGGATGGCTGGATGGATGGCTGGATGCATGGATGGCTTAATGACTGGCTGGCTGGAGGGATGGCTGGATGGATGGATGGCTGGATGGATGGCTGGATGGAAGGATGGCTGGATGTATGGCTGGCTGGAGAGATGGATGAATGGTTGGATGGCTGGATGGATGGCTGGATGCAGGGATGGCAGGATGGATGACTTGCTGGAGGGTTGGATGAATGGATGGTTGGCTGGATGGGTGGCTGGATGGATGGATGGCTGGATGGATGGCTGGCTGGAGCGAAGGATGGATGGATGGATGGCTGGATGGATGGCTTGATGGATGGATGGCTGGATGGATGGCTGGCTGGAGGGACGGATGGATGGCTGGATGGATGGTGGGATGGATGGATGGCTGGATGGATGGCTGGCAGGAGGGATAGATGGATGGATGGATGGCTGGATGGATGGTGGATGGATGGATGGCTGGATTGTGGGATGGCTGCTTGGTTGGCTGGCTGGAGGGATGGATGGATGGCTGGATGTAAGGCTGGCTGGAGAGATGGATGAATGGTTGGATGGCTGGATGGATGTCTGGATTGAGGGCTGGCAGGATGAATGTCTGGCTGGAGGGATGGATGGATGGATGGATGGCTGGATGGGTGGCTGGATGGATGGATGGCTGGATGGATGGCTGGCTGCAGGGAAGGATGGATGGATGGATGGCTGGATGGATGGCTGTATGGATGGATGGCTGAATGGATGGCTGGCTGGAGGGAAGGATGGATGGATGGATGGCTGGATGGATGGTTGGATGGATGGATGGCTGGATGGATGGCTGGCAGGAGGGATAGATGGATGGATGGATGGCTGGATGGATGGCTGGATGGATGGATGGCTGGATGGATGGCTGGCTGGAGGGATGGATGGATGGATGTCTGGATGGATGGCCGAATGGATGGCTGGCTGAAGGGATGGATGGATGGATGGGTGGCTGGACTGGTGGCTGGCTGGAGGGATGGATGAATGGATGGATGGCTGGATGGATGAGTGGATGGCTGGATGGCTGGATGGATGGCTGGCTGGGCGGGTGGATTGATGGATGGGTGGCTGGATGGATGGATGGCTGGATGGATGGCTGGCTGGAGGGATGGATGGATGGATGGATGCATGGATGAATGGCTGGATGGATGGATGGATGGCTGGATGGATGGCTGGATGGATGGCTGGATGGATGGATGGGCGGATGGATGGATGGCTGGATGGTTGGCGGATGGATGGATGGCTGGATGGATGGCTGGCTGGAGGGATGGATGGATGGATGGCTGGCTGGAGGGATGGATGGATGGATGGCTTGATGGATGGCTGGATAGTTGGAAGACTGGATGGCTGGCTGGCTGGAGAGATGGATGAATGGATGGGTGGCTGAATGGATGGCTGGATGGATGGATGTCCGGATGGATGGCTGGCTGGAGGGATAGATGGTTGGATGGATGGCTGGATGGATGTCTGGATGGATGGATGGCTGGATGGATGGCTGGCTGAAGGGATGGATGGATGGATGGATGGCTGGATGGATGGCTGGCTGGAGGGATGGATGGATGGATGGCTGGATGGATGGCTGGATGGATGGCTGGATGGATTGCTGGCTGGAGGAATGGATGGATTAATGAATGGCTGGACGGATGGCTGGATGGATGGAAAGCTGGATGGATGGCTGGCTGGAGGGATGGATGGATGTCTGGTTGAATGGATGGCAAGATCGATGGCTGGCTGGATGGATGGCTGGTTGGAGGAATGGAGTCATGGATGGATGGCCGGATGGACGGCTGGATGGAAGGATGGCTGGATGCATGGCTGGCTGGAGGGATGGATTGATGGATGGTTGTCTGGATGGCTGGCTGGATGGATGTATGGATCGATGATGGCTGGCTGGAGGGATGGATGGATGGATGGCTGGATGGATGGCTGGATGGAGGGATGGCTGGATGGTTGGCTGGCTGGAGGGATGGATGGATGGCTGGATGGATGGCTGGATGGATGGATGGCTGGATGGATGGCTGGCTGGAGGGATGGATGGATGGATTATTGGCTTGATGGATGGCTGGATGGAGGGATGGCTGGATGGGCGGCTGGCTGGAGGGATGGTTGGATGGCTGGATGGATGGCTGGATGGAGGGATGACTGGCTGGAGTGACGGATGGATGGATGGCTGGATGGATGGCTGTATGGAGGGATGGCTGGATGGAAGGCTGGCTGGATGGATGGATGGCTGGATGGATGGATGGATGGACGGATGGATGGAGGGATGGCCTGATGGATATCTGGCTGGAGGGATGGATGGATGGATGGCTGGATGGATGGCTGCATGGAGGAATGGTTGGATGGGCGGATTGCTGGAGGGATGGATGGCTGGATGGATGGCTGGATGGATGGCTTGATGGATGGATGGCTGGATGGATGGCTGGCTGGAGGGACGGATGGATGGCTGGAGGGATGGATGGATGGATGGATGGCTGGATGGATGGATGGATGGATGGCTGGATGGATGGCTGGATAGATGGATGGATTGATGGCTGGATGGATGGCTGGATGGATGGATGGCTGGATGGATGGCTGGCTGGAGGGATGGATGGATGGATGGCTGGATGGATGGCCGAATGGATGGCTGGCTGAAAGGATGGATGGATGGATGGCTGAATGGATGGCTGGATGGATGGATGGCTGGATTGGTGGCTGGCTGGAGGGATGGATGAATGGATGGATGGCTGGATGGATGACTGGATGGCTGGATGGCTGGATGGATGGCTGGCTGGGCGGGTGGATTGATGGATGGATGGCTGGATGGATGGATGGCTGGATGGATGACTGGCTGGAGGGATGGATGGATGGATGGATGCATGGATGAATGGCTGGTTGGATGGATGGATGGCTGGATGGATGGCTGGATGGATGGATGGATGGATGGACGGCTTGCTGGAGGGATGGATTGATGGATGGATGGCTGGATGGATGGCTGGATGGATAGATGGCTGGATGAATGGCTGGCTGGAGGTATGGATGGATGGATGGATGGCTGGATGGATGGCTGGATGGATGGATGGCTGGATGGATGACTCGCTGGCGGGATGGATGGATGGATGGATGGCTGGATGGATGGCTGGATGGATGGATGGCTGGATGGATGGATGGATGGATGGATGGATGGATGGATGGCAGGATGGATGGATGGCTGGATGGATGGATGGCTGGATGGCTGGAAGGCTGGATGGATGGATGGCTGGATGGATGGCTGGAAGGATGAATGGATGGATGGATGGATAGCTGGATGGATGGCTGGATGTAGGGATAGCTGGAGGGATGGATGGATGGCTGGATGGATGGCTGGATGGATGGATGGCTGGAAGGATTGCTGGCTGGAGGAATGGATGGATGGATGGATGGCTGGATGGGTGGCAGGATGGATGGATGGCTGGATGGATGGCTGGCTGGAGGGATGGATGGATGGATGGCTGAATGGATGGCAGGATGGATGGATGGCTGGATGGATGGCTGGCTGGAGGGATGGATGGCTGGATGGACGGCTGGATGGATGGAGGGCTGGATGGATGGCTGGCTGGAGGGATGGATTGATGGATGGATGGCTGGATGGATGGCTGGATGGATGGATGGCTGGATGGATGGCTGGATGGAGTGATGGATGGATGGATGGATGGCTGGATGGATGGCTGGATGGATGGATGGCTGGATGGATGGCTGGCAGGAGGGATCGATGGATGGATGGATGGCTGGATGGATGGCTGGATGGATGGCTGGCTGGAGCGATGGATGAATGGGTGGCTGGATGGATGGATGGCCGAATGGTTGGCTGGCTGGAGGGATGGATGAATGGATGGATGGCCGAATGGATGGCTGGACAGATGGCAGGATGGATGGATGGCTGGATGGATGGCTGGCTGGATGGATGGATTGATGGATGGATGGCTGGATGGATGGCTGGATGGATGGATGGCTGGATGGATGGCAGGCTGAAGGGATGGATGGATGGATCGATGGCTGGATGGACGGCTGGTTGGATAGATGGCTGGATGGATGGCTGGCTGGAGGGATGGATTGATGGATGGATGGCTGGATGGATAGCTGGATGGATGGCTGGATGGATGGCTGGCTGGGGGGATGGATGGATGGATGGATGGCTGGATGGAGGGAAGGCTGGTTGGTTGGCTGGCTGGAGGGATGGATGGATGGATGGATGGATGGCTGGATGGATGGCTGGATGGAGGGATGGCTGGATGGATGGCTGGCTGGATGGATGGATGGCTGGATGGATGGCTGGATGCATGGATGGCTTAATGACTGGCTGGCTGGAGGGATGGATGGATGGATGGATGGCTGGATGGATGGCTGGATGGAAGGATGGCTGGATGTATGGCTGGCTGGAGAGATGGATGAATGGTTGGATGGCTGGATGGATGGCTGGATGCAGGGATGGCAGGATGGATGACTTGCTGGAGGGTTGGATGGATGGATGGTTGGCTGGATGGGTGGCTGGATGGATGGATGGCTGGATGGATGGCTGGCTGGAGCGAAGGATGGATGGATGGATGGCTGGATGGATGGCTTGATGGATGGATGGCTGGATGGATGGCTGGCTGGAGGGACGGATGGATGGCTGGATGGATGGTGGGATGGATGGATGGCTGGATGGATGGCTGGCAGGAGGGATAGATGGATGGATGGATGGCTGGATGGATGGTGGATGGATGGATGGCTGGATTGTGGGATGGCTGGTTGGTTGGCTGGCTGGAGGGATGGATGGATGGCTGGATGTAAGGCTGGCTGGAGAGATGGATGAATGGTTGGATGGCTGGATGGATGTCTGGATGGAGGGCTGGCAGGATGAATGTCTGGCTGGAGGGATGGATGGATGGATGGATGGCTGGATGGGTGGCTGGATGGATGGATGGCTGGATGGATGGCTGGCTGCAGGGAAGGATGGATGGATGGATGGCTGGATGGATGGCTGTATGAATGGATGGCTGAATGGATGGCTGGCTGGAGGGAAGGATGGATGGATGGATGGCTGGATGGATGGTTGGATGGATGGATGGCTGGATGGATGGCTGGCAGGAGGGATAGATGGATGGGTGGATGGCTGGATGGATGGCTGGATGGATGGATGGCTGGATGGATGGCTGGCTGGAGGGATGGATGGATGGATGTCTGGATGGATGGCCGAATGGATGGCTGGCTGAAGGGATGGATGGATGGATGGGTGGCTGAATGGATGGCTGGATGGACGGATGGCTGGACTGGTGGCTGGCTGGAGGGATGGATGAATGGATGGATGGCTGGATGGATGAGTGGATGGCTGGATGGCTGGATGGATGGCTGGCTGGGCGGGTGGATTGATGGATGGATGGCTGGATGGATGGATGGCTGGATGGATGGCTGGCTGGAGGGATGGATGGATGGATGGATGCATTGATGAATGGCTGGATGGATGGATGGATGGCTGGATGGATGGCTGGATGGATGGCTGGATGGATGGATGGGCGGATGGATGGATGGCTGGATGGTTGGCGGATGGATGGATGGCTGGATGGATGGCTGGCTGGAGGGATGGATGGATGAATGGCTGGCTGGAGGGATGGATGGATGGATGGCTTGATGGATGGCTGGATAGTTGGAAGACTGGATGGCTGGCTGGCTGGAGAGATGGATGAATGAATGGGTGGCTGAATGGATGGCTGGATGGATGGATGTCCGGATGGATGGCTGGCTGGAGGGATAGATGGTTGGATGGATGGCTGGATGGATGTCTGGATGGATGGATGGCTGGATGGATGGCTGGCTGAAGGGATGGATGGATGGATGGATGGATGGCTGGATGGATGGCTGGCTGGAGGGATGGATGGATGGATGGCTGGATGGATGGCTGGATGGATGGCTGGATGGATTGCTGGCTGGAGGAATGGATGGATTAATGAATGGCTGGACGGATGGCTGGATGGATGGAAAGCTGGATGGATGGCTGGCTGGAGGGATGGATGGATGTCTGGTTGAATGGATGGCAAGATCGATGGCTGGCTGGATGGATGGCTGGCTGGAGGAATGGAGTCATGGATGGATGGCCGGATGGACGGCTGGATGGAAGGATGGCTGGATGCATGGCTGGCTGGAGGGATGGATTGATGGATGGTTGTCTGGATGGCTGGCTGGATGGATGTATGGATCAATGATGGCTGGCTGGAGGGATGGATGGATGGATGGATGGATGGCTGGATGGATGGCTGGATGGAGGGATGGCTGGATGGTTGGCTGGCTGGAGGGATGGATGGATGGCTGGATGGATGGCTGGATGGATGGATGGCTGGATGGATGGCTGGCTGGAGGGATGGATGGATGGATTATTGGCTTGATGGATGGCTGGATGGAGGGATGGCTGGATGGGTGGCTGGCTGGAGGGATGGTTGGATGGCTGGATGGATGGCTGGATGGAGGGATGACTGGCTGGAGTGACGGATGGATGGATGGCTGGATGGATGGCTGTATGGAGGGATGGCTGGATGGAAGGCTGGCTGGATGGATGGATGGCTGGATGGATGGATGGATGGACGGATGGATGGAGGGATGGCCTGATGGATATCTGGCTGGAGGGATGGATGGATGGATGGCTGGATGGATGGCTGCATGGAGGAATGGTTGGATGGGTGGATTGCTGGAGGGATGGATGGCTGGATGGATGGCTGGATGGATGGCTGGATGGATGGCTGGATGGATGGACGGCTGGATGGGCGATTGGCTGGAGGGATGGATGGATGGATGGCTGGATGGATGGCTGGATGGATGGCTGGATGGATGGATGGCTGGATGGATGGATGGCTGGAGTGATGGATGGGTGGATGGTTCGATGGATGGCTAGCTGGATGGATGGCTGGATGGATGGCTGGCTGGAGGGATTGAAGGATGGTTGGATGGCTGGATGGATGGCTGGATGGATGGCTGGATGGACGGATGGATGGATGGATGGCTGGATGGATGGATGGATGGATGGATGGATGGATGGATGGATGGATGGATGGATGGCTGGATGGATGGCTGGATGTATGGATGGCTGGATGGATGGCTGGCTGGAGGGATAGATGGATGGATGGCTGGCTGGAGGGATGACTGGATGGATGGCTGGATGGATGGCTAGATAGATGGATGGCTGGATGGCTGGCTGGCTGTAGAAGTGGATGGATGGGTGGGTGGCTGGGTGGATGGCTGGATGGATGGATGTCCGGATGGTTGGCTGGCTGGAGGGATGGATGGATGGATGGATGGCTGGATGGATGTCTGGATGGATGGATGGCTGGATGGATGGCTGGCTGGTGGGATGGATGGATGGATGGATGGCATGATGGATGGCTGGATGGATGGATGGCTGGATGGATGGCTGGCTGGAGGGATGGATGGAAGGATGGCTGGATGGATGGCTGGATGGATGGCTGGATGGATTGTTTGCTGGAGGAATGGATGGATTAATGAATGGCTGGACGGATGGCTTGATGGATGGAAGGCTGGATGGATGGCTGGCTGGAGGGATGGATGGATGGATGGCTGAATGGATGGCTAGATCGAAGGATGGTTGGATGGATGGCTGGCTGGAGGAATGGAGTCATGGATGGATGGCCGGATGGACGGCTGGATGGAAGGATGGCTGGATGCATGGCTGGCTGGAGGGATGGATTGATGGATGGCTGGCTGGATGGCTGGCTGCATGGATGGATGGCTCGATGGACGGCTGGCTGGAGGGATGGATGGATGGCTGGATGGATGGATGGCTGGATGGATGGCTGGATGGAGGGATGGCTGGATGGTTGGCTGGCTGGAGGGATGGATGGATGGCTGGATTGATGGCTGGATGGTGGGGTGGCTGGATGGATGGCTGGCTGGAGGGATGGATGGATGGATTATTGGCTGGATGGATGGCTGGATGGAGGGATGGCTGTATGGGTGGCTGGCTGGAGGGATGGATTGATGGCTGGATGGACGGCTGGATGGAGGGATGGCTGGCTGGATGGCTGGCTGGAGGGATGGATGGATGGATGGATGGCTGGATGGATGGCTGGATGGAGGGATGGCTGGATGGATGGCTGGCTGGAGGGATGGATGGATGGATGAATGGCCGAATGGATGGCTGGATGGATGGCTGGCTGGAGGGATGGAAGGATGGATGGAAGGCTGGATGGACGGCTGGATGGATGGCTGGATGTCTGGATGGCTGGCTGGATGGATGGATGGCTGGTTGGCTGGATGGATGGATGGAAGGCTGGATGGATGGATGGATGGACGGATGGATGGAGGGATGAATGGATGGATGGATGGCTGGATGGATGGCTGGATGGATGGATGGCTGGATGGATGGATGGATGCATGGATATATGGCTGGCTGGATGGATGGATGGATGGCTGGATGGATGGCTGGATGGATGGCAGAATGGATGGATGGACGGATGGATGGATGGCTGGATGGATGGCGGGATGGATGGATGGCTGGATGGATGGACGGCTGGCTGGAGGGATGGATGGATGGATGGCTGGCTGGAGGGATGGATGGATGGATGGCTGGATGGATGGCTGGATAGATGGATGGCTGGATGGCTGGCTGGCTGGAGAGATGGATGGATGGATGGGTGGCTGAATGGATGGCTGAATGGATGGATGTCCGGAGGGATGGCTGGCTGGAGGGATAGATGGTTGGATGGATGGCTGGATGGATGTCTGAATGGATGGATGGCTGGATGGATGGCTGGCTGGAGGGATGGATGGATGGACGGATTGCTGGATGGATGGCTGGCTGGAGGGATGGATGGATGGATGGATGGCTGGATGGATGGCTGGATGGATGGCTGGATGGATTGCTGGCTGGAGGAATGGATGCATTAATGAATGGCTGGACGGATGGCTGGATGGATGGAAGGCTGGATGGATGGCTGGCTGGAGGGATGGATGGATGGCTGGCTGAATGGATGGCTAGATCGATGGATGGCTGGATGGATGGCTGGCTGGAGGAATGGAGTCATGGATGGATGGCCGTATGGACGGCTGGATGGAAGGATGGCTGGATGCATGGCTGGCTGGAGGGATGGATTGATGGATGGTTGTCTGGATGGCTGGCTGGATGGATGGATGGCTCGATGGATGGCTGGCTGGAGGGATGGATGGATGGATGGATGGATGGCTGGATGGATGGCTGGATGGAGGGATGGCTGGATGGTTGGCTGGCTGGAGGGATGGATGGATGGCTGGATGGATGGCTGGATGGAGGGATGGCTGGATGGATGGCTGGCTGGAGGGATGGATGGATGGATTATTGGCTGGATGGATGGCTGGATGGAGGGATGGCTGGATGGGTGGCTGGCTGGAGGGATGGATGGATGGCTGGATGGAGGGATGGCTGTATGGAGGGATGGCTGGATGGAAGGCAGGCTGGATGGATGGATGGCTGGATGGATGGATGGATGGCTGGATGGATGGATGGATGGATGGCTGTATGGAGGGATGGCTGGATGGAAGGCTGGCTGGATGGATGGATGGATGGATGGATGGATGGACGGATGGATGGAGGGATGGCTGGATGGAGGAATGGTTGGATGGATGGATTGCTGGAGGGATGGATGGCTGGATGGATGGATTGATGGATGGCAGGCTGAAGGGATGGATGGATGGATCGATGGCTGGATGGACGGCTGGTTGGATAGATGGCTGGATGGATGGCTGGCTGGAGGGATGGATAGATGGATGGATGGCTGGATGGATAGCTGGTGGATGGCTGGATGGATGGCTGGCTGGTGGGATGGATGGATGGATGGATGGATGGATGGCTGGATGGATGGCTGGATGGAGGGATGGCTGGATGGATGGCTGGCTGGATGGATGGATGGCTGGATGGATGGCTGGATGGTTGGATGGATGCATGGATGGCTTAATGACTGGCTGGCTGGAGGGATGGATGGATGGATGGATGGCTGGATGGATGGCTGGATGGAAGGATGGCTGGATGTATGGGTGGCTGGAGAGATGGATGAATGGTTGGATGGCTGGATGGATGGCTGGTTGCAGGGATGACAGGATGGATGACTGGCTGGAGGGTTGGATGGATGGATGGTTGGCTGGATGGGTGGCTGGATGGATGGATGGCTGGATGGATGGCTGGCTGGAGCGAAGGATGGATGGATGGATGGCTGGATGGATGGCTTGATGGATGGATGGCTGGATGGATGGCTGGCTGGCGGGACGGATGGATGGCTGGATGGATGGTTGGATGGATGGGTGGCTGGATGGATGGCTGGCAGGAGGGATAGATGGATGGATGGATGGCTGGATGGATGGCTGGATGGATGGATGGCTGGATTGAGGGATGGCTGGTTGGTTGGCTGGCTGGAGGGATGGATGGATGGATGGCTGGATTTAAGGCTGGCTGGAGAGATGGATGAATGGTTGGATGGCTGGATGGATGTCTGGATGGAGGGCTGGCAGGATGAATGTCTGGCTGGAGGGATGGATGGATGGATGGATGGCTGGATGGGTGGCTGGATGGATGGATGGCTGGATGGATGGCTGGCTGCAGGGAAGGATGGATGGATGGATGGCTGAATGGATGGCTGTATGGATGGATGGCTGAATGGATGGCTGGCTGGAGGGAAGGATGGATGGATGGATGGCTGGATGGATGGTTGAATGGATGGCTGGATGGATGGCTGGCAGGAGGGATAGATGGATGGATTGATGGCTGGATGGATGGCTGGATGGATGGATGGCTGGATGGATGGCTGGCTGGAGGGATGGATGGATGGATGGCTGGATGGATGGCCGAATGGATGGCTGGCTGAAAGGATGGATGGATGGATGGCTGAATGGATGGCTGGATGGATGGATGGCTGGATTGGTGGCTGGCTGGAGGGATGGATGAATGGATGGATGGCTGGATGGATGACTGGATGGCTGGATGGCTGGATGGATGGCTGGCTGGGCGGGTGGATTGATGGATGGATGGCTGGATGGATGGCTGGATGGATGACTGGCTGGAGGGATGGATGGATGGATGGATGCATGGATGAATGGCTGGTTGGATGGATGGATGGCTGGATGGATGGCTGGATGGATGGATGGATGGATGGATGGACGGATGGATGGATGGCTGGATGGATGGCGGATGGATGGATGGCTGGATGGATGGCTGGCTGGAGGGATGGATGGATGGATGGCTGGCTGGAGGGATGGATGGATGGATGGCTGGATGGATGGCTGGATAGATGGATGGCTGGATGGCTGGCTGGCTGGAGAGATGGATGAATGGATGGGTGGCTGAATGGATGGCTGGATGGATGGATGTCCGGATGGATGGCTGGCTGGAGGGATAGATGGTTGGATGGATGGCTGGATGGATGTCTGGATGGATGGATGGCTGGATGGATGGCTGGCTGAAGGGATGGATGGATGGATGGATGGATGGATGGATGGCTGGCTGGAGGGATGGATGGATGGATGGCTGGATGGATGGCTGGATGGATGGCTGGATCGATTGCTGGCTGGAGGAATGGATGGATTAATGAATGGCTGGACGGATGGCTGGATGGATGGAAGGCTGTATGGATGGCTGGCTGGAGGGATGGATGGATGTCTGGCTGAATGGTTGGCAAGATCGGTGGATGGCTGGATGGATGGCTGGCTGGAGGAATGGAGTCATGGATGGATGGCCGGATGGACGGCTGGATGGAAGGATGGCTGGATGCATGGCTGGCTGGAGGGATGGATTGATGGATGGTTGTCTGGATGGCTGGCTGGCTGGATGGATGGATCGATGGATGGCTGGCTGGAGGGATGGATGGATGGATGGATGGATGGCTGGATGGATGGCTGGATGGAGGGATGGCTGGATGGTTGGCTGGCTGGAGGGATGGATGGATGGCTGGATGGATGGCTGGATGGAGGGATGGCTGGATGGATGGCTGGCTGGAGGGATGGATGGATGGATTATTGGCTGGATGGATGGCTGGATGGAGGGATGGCTGGATGGGCGGCTGGCTGGAGGGATGGATGGATGGCTGGATGGATGGCTGGATGGAGGGATGACTGGCTGGAGTGACGGATGGATGGATGGCTGGATGGATGGCTGTATGGAGGGATGGCTGGATGGAAGGCTGGCTGGATGGATGGATGGCTGGATGGATGGATGGATGGACGGATGGATGGAGGGATGGCTTGATGGATATCTGGCTGGAGGGATGGATGGATGGATGGATGGCTGGATGGATGGCTGCATGGAGGAATGGTTGGATGGGTGGATTGCTGGAGGGATGGATGGCTGGATGGATGGCTGGATGGATGGCTGGATGGATGGACGGCTGGATGGGCGATTGGCTGGAGGGATGGATGGATGGATGGCTGGATGGATGGCTGGCTGGAGGGATGGATGGATGGATGGATGGATGGCTGGATGGATGGCTGGATGGATGGATGGCTGGATGGATGGATGGCTGGAGTGATGGATGGGTGGATGGTTCGATGGATGGCTGGCTGGATGGATGGCTGGATGGATGGCTGGCTGGAGGGATTGAAGGATGGATGGATGGCTGGATGGATGGCTGGATGGATGGCTGGATGGACGGATGGATGGATGGATGGCTGGATGGATGGCTGGATGGATGGATGGATGGATGGATGGATGGCTGGATGGATGGCTGGATGGATGGATGGCTGGATGGATGGCTGGCTGGAGGGATAGATGGATGGATGGCTGGCTGGAGGGATGGCTGGATTGATGGCTGGATGGATGGCTAGATAGATGGATGGCTGGATGGCTGGCTGGCTGGAGAGATGGATGGATGGGTGGGTGGCTGGGTGGATGGCTGGATGGATGGATGTCCGGATGGTTGGCTGGCTGGAGGGATGGATGGATGGATGGATGGCTGGATGGATGTCTGGATGGATGGATGGCTGGATGGATGGCTGGCTGGTGGGATGGATGGATGGATGGATGGCTGGATGGATGGCTGGATGGATGGATGGCTGGATGGATGGCTGGCTGGAGGGATGGATGGATGGATGGCTGGATGGATGGCTGGATGGATGGCTGGATGGATTGTTTGCTGGAGGAATGGATGGATTAATGAATGGCTGGACGGATGGCTGGATGGATGGAAGGTTGGATGGATGGCTGGCTGGAGGGATGGATGGATGGATGGCTGAATGGATGGCTAGATCGAAGGATGGTTGGATGGATGGCTGGCTGGAGGAATGGAGTCATGGATGGATGGCCGGATGGACGGCTGGATGGTAGGATGGCTCGATGCATGGCTGGCTGGAGGGATGGATTGATGGATGGATGGCTGGATGGCGGGCTGCATGGATGGATGGCTCGATGGACGGCTGGCTGGAGGGATGGATGGATGGCTGGATGGATGGATGGATGGAGGGATGGCTGGATGGTTGGCTGGCTGGAGGGATGGATGGATGGCTGGATTGATGGCTGGATGGTGGGGTGGCTGGATGGATGGCTGGCTGGAGGGATGGATGGATGGATTATTGGCTGGATGGATGGCTGGATGGAGGGATGGCTGTATGGGTGGCTGGCTGGAGGGATGGATGGATGGCTGGATGGACGGCTGGATGGAGGGATGGCTGGCTGGATGGCTGGCTTAAGGGATGGATGGATGGATGGATGGCTGGATGGATGGCTGTATGGAGGGATGGCTGGATGGATGGCTGGCTGGAGGGATGGATGGATGGATGGCTTGATGGATGGCTGGATAGTTGGAAGACTGGATGGCTGGCTGGCTGGAGAGATGGATGAATGAATGGGTGGCTGAATGGATGGCTGGATGGATGGATGTCCGGATGGATGGCTGGCTGGAGGGATAGATGGTTGGATGGATGGCTGGATGGATGTCTGGATGGATGGATGGCTGGATGGATGGCTGGCTGAAGGGATGGATGGATGGATGGATGGATGGCTGGATGGATGGCTGGCTGGAGGGATGGATGGATGGATGGCTGGATGGATGGCTGGATGGATGGCTGGATGGATTGCTGGCTGGAGGAATGGATGGATTAATGAATGGCTGGACGGATGGCTGGATGGATGGAAAGCTGGATGGATGGCTGGCTGGAGGGATGGATGGATGTCTGGTTGAATGGATGGCAAGATCGATGGCTGGCTGGATGGATGGCTGGCTGGAGGAATGGAGTCATGGATGGATGGCCGGATGGACGGCTGGATGGAAGGATGGCTGGATGCATGGCTGGCTGGAGGGATGGATTGATGGATGGTTGTCTGGATGGCTGGCTGGATGGATGTATGGATCAATGATGGCTGGCTGGAGGGATGGATGGATGGATGGATGGATGGCTGGATGGATGGCTGGATGGAGGGATGGCTGGATGGTTGGCTGGCTGGAGGGATGGATGGATGGCTGGATGGATGGCTGGATGGATGGATGGCTGGATGGATGGCTGGCTGGAGGGATGGATGGATGGATTATTGGCTTGATGGATGGCTGGATGGAGGGATGGCTGGATGGGCGGCTGGCTGGAGGGATGGTTGGATGGCTGGATGGATGGCTGGATGGAGGGATGACTGGCTGGAGTGACGGATGGATGGATGGCTGGATGGATGGCTGTATGGAGGGATGGCTGGATGGAAGGCTGGCTGGATGGATGGATGGCTGGATGGATGGATGGATGGACGGATGGATGGAGGGATGGCCTGATGGATATCTGGCTGGAGGGATGGATGGATGGATGGCTGGATGGATGGCTGCATGGAGGAATGGTTGGATGGGTGGATTGCTGGAGGGATGGATGGCTGGATGGATGGCTGGATGGATGGCTGGATGGATGGCTGGATGGATGGACGGCTGGATGGGCGATTGGCTGGAGGGATGGATGGATGGATGGCTGGATGGATGGCTGGATGGATGGCTGGATGGATGGATGGCTGGATGGATGGATGGCTGGAGTGATGGATGGGTGGATGGTTCGATGGATGGCTAGCTGGATGGATGGCTGGATGGATGGCTGGCTGGAGGGATTGAAGGATGGTTGGATGGCTGGATGGATGGCTGGATGGATGGCTGGATGGACGGATGGATGGATGGATGGCTGGATGGATGGATGGATGGATGGATGGATGGATGGATGGATGGATGGATGGATGGCTGGATGGATGGCTGGATGTATGGATGGCTGGATGGATGGCTGGCTGGAGGGATAGATGGATGGATGGCTGGCTGGAGGGATGACTGGATGGATGGCTGGATGGATGGCTAGATAGATGGATGGCTGGATGGCTGGCTGGCTGTAGAAGTGGATGGATGGGTGGGTGGCTGGGTGGATGGCTGGATGGATGGATGTCCGGATGGTTGGCTGGCTGGAGGGATGGATGGATGGATGGATGGCTGGATGGATGTCTGGATGGATGGATGGCTGGATGGATGGCTGGCTGGTGGGATGGATGGATGGATGGATGGCATGATGGATGGCTGGATGGATGGATGGCTGGATGGATGGCTGGCTGGAGGGATGGATGGAAGGATGGCTGGATGGATGGCTGGATGGATGGCTGGATGGATTGTTTGCTGGAGGAATGGATGGATTAATGAATGGCTGGACGGATGGCTTGATGGATGGAAGGCTGGATGGATGGCTGGCTGGAGGGATGGATGGATGGATGGCTGAATGGATGGCTAGATCGAAGGATGGTTGGATGGATGGCTGGCTGGAGGAATGGAGTCATGGATGGATGGCCGGATGGACGGCTGGATGGAAGGATGGCTGGATGCATGGCTGGCTGGAGGGATGGATTGATGGATGGCTGGCTGGATGGCTGGCTGCATGGATGGATGGCTCGATGGACGGCTGGCTGGAGGGATGGATGGATGGCTGGATGGATGGATGGCTGGATGGATGGCTGGATGGAGGGATGGCTGGATGGTTGGCTGGCTGGAGGGATGGATGGATGGCTGGATTGATGGCTGGATGGTGGGGTGGCTGGATGGATGGCTGGCTGGAGGGATGGATGGATGGATTATTGGCTGGATGGATGGCTGGATGGAGGGATGGCTGTATGGGTGGCTGGCTGGAGGGATGGATTGATGGCTGGATGGACGGCTGGATGGAGGGATGGCTGGCTGGATGGCTGGCTGGAGGGATGGATGGATGGATGGATGGCTGGATGGATGGCTGGATGGAGGGATGGCTGGATGGATGGCTGGCTGGAGGGATGGATGGATGGATGAATGGCCGAATGGATGGCTGGATGGATGGCTGGCTGGAGGGATGGAAGGATGGATGGAAGGCTGGATGGACGGCTGGATGGATGGCTGGATGTCTGGATGGCTGGCTGGATGGATGGATGGCTGGTTGGCTGGATGGATGGATGGAAGGCTGGATGGATGGATGGATGGACGGATGGATGGAGGGATGAATGGATGGATGGATGGCTGGATGGATGGCTGGATGGATGGATGGCTGGATGGATGGATGGATGCATGGATATATGGCTGGCTGGATGGATGGATGGATGGCTGGATGGATGGCTGGATGGATGGCAGAATGGATGGATGGACGGATGGATGGATGGCTGGATGGATGGCGGGATGGATGGATGGCTGGATGGATGGACGGCTGGCTGGAGGGATGGATGGATGGATGGCTGGCTGGAGGGATGGATGGATGGATGGCTGGATGGATGGCTGGATAGATGGATGGCTGGATGGCTGGCTGGCTGGAGAGATGGATGGATGGATGGGTGGCTGAATGGATGGCTGAATGGATGGATGTCCGGAGGGATGGCTGGCTGGAGGGATAGATGGTTGGATGGATGGCTGGATGGATGTCTGAATGGATGGATGGCTGGATGGATGGCTGGCTGGAGGGATGGATGGATGGACGGATTGCTGGATGGATGGCTGGCTGGAGGGATGGATGGATGGATGGATGGCTGGATGGATGGCTGGATGGATGGCTGGATGGATTGCTGGCTGGAGGAATGGATGCATTAATGAATGGCTGGACGGATGGCTGGATGGATGGAAGGCTGGATGGATGGCTGGCTGGAGGGATGGATGGATGGCTGGCTGAATGGATGGCTAGATCGATGGATGGCTGGATGGATGGCTGGCTGGAGGAATGGAGTCATGGATGGATGGCCGTATGGACGGCTGGATGGAAGGATGGCTGGATGCATGGCTGGCTGGAGGGATGGATTGATGGATGGTTGTCTGGATGGCTGGCTGGATGGATGGATGGCTCGATGGATGGCTGGCTGGAGGGATGGATGGATGGATGGATGGATGGCTGGATGGATGGCTGGATGGAGGGATGGCTGGATGGTTGGCTGGCTGGAGGGATGGATGGATGGCTGGATGGATGGCTGGATGGAGGGATGGCTGGATGGATGGCTGGCTGGAGGGATGGATGGATGGATTATTGGCTGGATGGATGGCTGGATGGAGGGATGGCTGGATGGGTGGCTGGCTGGAGGGATGGATGGATGGCTGGATGGAGGGATGGCTGTATGGAGGGATGGCTGGATGGAAGGCTGGCTGGATGGATGGATGGCTGGATGGATGGATGGATGGCTGGATGGATGGATGGATGGATGGCTGTATGGAGGGATGGCTGGATGGAAGGCTGGCTGGATGGATGGATGGCTGGATGGATGGATGGATGGACGGATGGATGGAGGGATGGCTGGATGGAGGAATGGTTGGATGGATGGATTGCTGGAGGGATGGATGGCTGGATGGATGGATTGATGGATGGCAGGCTGAAGGGATGGATGGATGGATCGATGGCTGGATGGACGGCTGGTTGGATAGATGGCTGGATGGATGGCTGGCTGGAGGGATGGATAGATGGATGGATGGCTGGATGGATAGCTGGTGGATGGCTGGATGGATGGCTGGCTGGTGGGATGGATGGATGGATGGATGGATGGATGGCTGGATGGATGGCTGGATGGAGGGATGGCTGGATGGATGGCTGGCTGGATGGATGGATGGCTGGATGGATGGCTGGATGGTTGGATGGATGCATGGATGGCTTAATGACTGGCTGGCTGGAGGGATGGATGGATGGATGGATGGCTGGATGGATGGCTGGATGGAAGGATGGCTGGATGTATGGGTGGCTGGAGAGATGGATGAATGGTTGGATGGCTGGATGGATGGCTGGTTGCAGGGATGACAGGATGGATGACTGGCTGGAGGGTTGGATGGATGGATGGTTGGCTGGATGGGTGGCTGGATGGATGGATGGCTGGATGGATGGCTGGCTGGGGCGAAGGATGGATGGATGGATGGCTGGATGGATGGCTTGATGGATGGATGGCTGGCTGGCGGGACGGATGGATGGCTGGATGGATGGTTGGATGGATGGATGGCTGGATGGATGGCTGGCAGGAGGGATAGATGGATGGATGGATGGCTGGATGGATGGCTGGATGGATGGATGGCTGGATTGAGGGATGGCTGGTTGGTTGGCTGGCTGGAGGGATGGATGGATGGATGGCTGGATTTAAGGCTGGCTGGAGAGATGGATGAATGGTTGGATGGCTGGATGGATGTCTGGATGGAGGGCTGGCAGGATGAATGTCTGGCTGGAGGGATGGATGGATGGATGGATGGCTGGATGGGTGGCTGGATGGATGGATGGCTGGATGGATGGCTGGCTGCAGGGAAGGATGGATGGATGGATGGCTGAATGGATGGCTGTATGGATGGATGGCTGAATGGATGGCTGGCTGGAGGGAAGGATGGATGGATGGATGGCTGGATGGATGGTTGAATGGATGGCTGGATGGATGGCTGGCAGGAGGGATAGATGGATGGATTGATGGCTGGATGGATGGCTGGATGGATGGATGGCTGGATGGATGGCTGGCTGGAGGGATGGATGGATGGATGGCTGGATGGATGGCCGAATGGATGGCTGGCTGAAAGGATGGATGGATGGATGGCTGAATGGATGGCTGGATGGATGGATGGCTGGATTGGTGGCTGGCTGGAGGGATGGATGAATGGATGGATGGCTGGATGGATGACTGGATGGCTGGATGGCTGGATGGATGGCTGGCTGGGCGGGTGGATTGATGGATGGATGGCTGGATGGATGGCTGGATGGATGACTGGCTGGAGGGATGGATGGATGGATGGATGCATGGATGAATGGCTGGTTGGATGGATGGATGGCTGGATGGATGGCTGGATGGATGGATGGATGGATGGATGGACGGATGGATGGATGGCTGGATGGATGGCGGATGGATGGATGGCTGGATGGATGGCTGGCTGGAGGGATGGATGGATGGCTGGCTGGCTGGAGGGATGGATGGATGGATGGCTGGATGGATGGCTGGATAGATGGATGGCTGGATGGCTGGCTGGCTGGAGAGATGGATGAATGGATGGGTGGCTGAATGGATGGCTGGATGGATGGATGTCCGGATGGATGGCTGGCTGGAGGGATAGATGGTTGGATGGATGGCTGGATGGATGTCTGGATGGATGGATGGCTGGATGGATGGCTGGCTGAAGGGATGGATGGATGGATGGATGGCTGGATGGATGGCTGGCTGGAGGGATGGATGGATGGATGGCTGGATGGATGGCTGGATGGATGGCTGGATCGATTGCTGGCTGGAGGAATGGATGGATTAATGAATGGCTGGACGGATGGCTGGATGGATGGAAGGCTGTATGGATGGCTGGCTGGAGGGATGGATGGATGTCTGGCTGAATGGTTGGCAAGATCGATGGATGGCTGGATGGATGGCTGGCTGGAGGAATGGAGTCATGGATGGATGGCCGGATGGACGGCTGGATGGAAGGATGGCTGGATGCATGGCTGGCTGGAGGGATGGATTGATGGATGGTTGTCTGGATGGCTGGCTGGCTGGATGGATGGATCGATGGATGGCTGGCTGGAGGGATGGATGGATGGATGGATGGATGGCTGGATGGATGGCTGGATGGAGGGATGGCTGGATGGTTGGCTGGCTGGAGGGATGGATGGATGGCTGGATGGATGGCTGGATGGAGGGATGGCTGGATGGATGGCTGGCTGGAGGGATGGATGGATGGATTATTGGCTGGATGGATGGCTGGATGGAGGGATGGCTGGATGGGCGGCTGGCTGGAGGGATGGATGGATGGCTGGATGGATGGCTGGATGGAGGGATGACTGGCTGGAGTGACGGATGGATGGATGGCTGGATGGATGGCTGTATGGAGGGATGGCTGGATGGAAGGCTGGCTGGATGGATGGATGGCTGGATGGATGGATGGATGGACGGATGGATGGAGGGATGGCTTGATGGATATCTGGCTGGAGGGATGGATGGATGGATGGATGGCTGGATGGATGGCTGCATGGAGGAATGGTTGGATGGGTGGATTGCTGGAGGGATGGATGGCTGGATGGATGGCTGGATGGATGGCTGGATGGATGGACGGCTGGATGGGCGATTGGCTGGAGGGATGGATGGATGGATGGCTGGATGGATGGCTGGCTGGAGGGATGGATGGATGGATGGATGGATGGCTGGATGGATGGCTGGATGGATGGATGGCTGGATGGATGGATGGCTGGAGTGATGGATGGGTGGATGGTTCGATGGATGGCTGGCTGGATGGATGGCTGGATGGATGGCTGGCTGGAGGGATTGAAGGATGGATGGATGGCTGGATGGATGGCTGGATGGATGGCTGGATGGACGGATGGATGGATGGATGGCTGGATGGATGGCTGGATGGATGGATGGATGGATGGATGGATGGCTGGATGGATGGCTGGATGGATGGATGGCTGGATGGATGGCTGGCTGGAGGGATAGATGGATGGATGGCTGGCTGGAGGGATGGCTGGATTGATGGCTGGATGGATGGCCAGATAGATGGATGGCTGGATGGCTGGCTGGCTGGAGAGATGGATGGATGGGTGGGTGGCTGGGTGGATGGCTGGATGGATGGATGTCCGGATGGTTGGCTGGCTGGAGGGATGGATGGATGGATGGATGGCTGGATGGATGTCTGGATGGATGGATGGCTGGATGGATGGCTGGCTGGTGGGATGGATGGATGGATGGATGGCTGGATGGATGGCTGGATGGATGGATGGCTGGATGGATGGCTGGCTGGAGGGATGGATGGATGGATGGCTGGATGGATGGCTGGATGGATGGCTGGATGGATTGTTTGCTGGAGGAATGGATGGATTAATGAATGGCTGGACGGATGGCTGGATGGATGGAAGGCTGGATGGATGGCTGGCTGGAGGGATGGATGGATGGATGGCTGAATGGATGGCTAGATCGAAGGATGGTTGGATGGATGGCTGGCTGGAGGAATGGAGTCATGGATGGATGGCCGGATGGACGGCTGGATGGTAGGATGGCTCGATGCATGGCTGGCTGGAGGGATGGATTGATGGATGGATGGCTGGATGGCGGGCTGCATGGATGGATGGCTCGATGGACGGCTGGCTGGAGGGATGGATGGATGGCTGGATGGATGGATGGATGGAGGGATGGCTGGATGGTTGGCTGGCTGGAGGGATGGATGGATGGCTGGATTGATGGCTGGATGGTGGGGTGGCTGGATGGATGGCTGGCTGGAGGGATGGATGGATGGATTATTGGCTGGATGGATGGCTGGATGGAGGGATGGCTGTATGGGTGGCTGGCTGGAGGGATGGATGGATGGCTGGATGGACGGCTGGATGGAGGGATGGCTGGCTGGATGGCTGGCTTAAGGGATGGATGGATGGATGGATGGCTGGATGGATGGCTGTATGGAGGGATGGCTGGATGGATGGCTGGCTGGAGGGATGGATGGATGGATGAATGGCCGAATGGATGGCTGGATGGATGGCTGGCTGGAGGGATGGAAGGATGGATGGAAGGCTGGATGGACGGCTGGATGGATGGCTGGATGTCTGGATGGCTGGCTGGATGGATGGATGGCTGGTTGGCTGGATGGATGGATGGAAGGCTGGATGGATGGATGGATGGACGGATGGATGGAGGGATGGATGGATGGATGGCTGGATGGATGGCTGGATGGATGGATGGCTGGATGGATGGATGGATGGATGGATGCATGGATATATGGCTGGCTGGATGGATGGATGGATGGCTGGATGGATGGCTGGATGGATGGCTGGCTGGATGGATGGACGGATGGATGGATGGATGGCTGGATGGATGGCGGGATGGATGGATGGCTGGATGGATGGCTGGCTGGAGGGATGGATGGATGGATGGCTGGCTGGAGGGATGGATGGATGGATGGCTGGATGGATGGCTGGATAGATGGATGGCTGGATGGCTGGCTGGCTGGAGAGATGGATGGATGGATGGGTGGCTGAATGTATGGCTGAATGGATGGATGTCCGGAGGGATGGCTGGCTGGAGGGATAGATGGTTGGATGGATGGCTGGATGGATGTCTGAATGGATTGATGGCTGGATGGATGGCTGGCTGGAGGGATGGATGGATGGATGGATGGCTGGATGGATGGCTGGCTGGAGGGATGGATGGATGGATGGATGGCTGGATGGATGGCTGGATGGATGGCAGGATGGATTGCTGGCTGGAGGAATGGATGGATTAATGAATGGCTAGACGGATGGCTGGATGGATGGAAGGCTGGATGGATGGCTGGCTGGAGGGATGGATGGATGGCTGGCTGAATGGATGGCTAGATCGATGGATGGATGGCTGGCTGGAGGAATGGAGTCATGGATGGATGGCCGGATGGACGGCTGGATGGAAGGATGGCTGGATGTATGGCTGGCTGGAGGGATGGATTGATGGATGGTTGTCTGGATGGCTGGCTGGATGGATGGATGGCTCGATGGATGGCTGGCTGGAGGGATGGATGGATGGATGGAAGGATGGCTGGATGGATGGCTGGATGGAGGGATGGCTGGATGGTTGGCTGGCTGGAGGGATAGATGGATGGATGGATGGATGGCTGGATGGAGGGATGGCTGGATGGATGGCTGGCTGGAGGGATGGATGGATGGATTATTGGCTGGATGGATGGCTGGATGGAGGGATGGCTGGATGGGTGGCTGGCTGGAGGGATGGATGGATGGCTGGATGGATGGCTGGATGGAGGGATGACTGGCTGGAGTGACGGATGGATGGATGGCTGGATGGATGGCTGTATGGAGGGATGGCTGGATGGAAGGCTGGCTGGATGGATGGATGGCTGGATGAATGGATGGATGGACGGATGGATGGAGGGATGGCTGGATGGATATCTGGCTGGAGGGATGGATGGAATGATGGATGGCTGGATGGATGGCTGGATGGAGGAATGGTTGGATGGATGAATTGCTGGAGGGATGGATGGCTGGATGGATGGATTGATGGAAGGATGGCTGCATGGATGGCTGGATGGATGGATGGCTGGATGGATGGCAGGCTGAAGGGATGGATGGATGGATCGATGGCTGGATGGACGGCTGGTTGGATAGATGGCTGGATGGATGGCTGGCTGGAGGGATGGATTGATGGATGGATGGCTGGATGGATAGCTGGATGGATGGCTGGATGGATGGCTGGCTGGTGGGATGGATGGATGGATGGATGGCTGGATGGAGGGAAGGCTGGTTGGTTGGCTGGCTGGAGGGATGGATGGATGGATGGATGGATGGATGGCTGGATGGATGGCTGGATGGAGGGATGGCTGGATGGATGGCTGGCTGGATGGATGGATGGCTGGATGGATGGCTGGATGGTTGGATGGATGCATGGATGGCTTAATGACTGGCTGGCTGGAGGGATGGATGGATGGATGGATGGCTGGATGGATGGCTGGATGGAAGGATGGCTGGATGTATGGGTGGCTGGAGAGATGGATGAATGGTTGGATGGCTGGATGGATGGCTGGATGCAGGGATGGCAGGATGGATGACTGGCTGGAGGGTTGGATGGATGGATGGTTGGCTGGATGGGTGGCTGGATGGATGGAAGGCTGGATGGATGGCTGGCTGGAGCGAAGGATGGATGGATGGATGGCTGGATGGATGGCTTGATGGATGGATGGCTGGATGGATGGATGGCTGGAGGGACGGATGGATGGCTGGATGGATGGTTGGATGGATGGATGGCTGGATGGATGGCTGGCAGGAGGGATAGATGGATGGATGGATGGCTGGATGGATGGCTGGATGGATGGATGGCTGGATTGAGGGATGGGTGGTTGGTTGGCTGGCTGGAGGGATGGATGGATTGCTGGATTTAAGGCTGGCTGGAGAGATGGATGAATGGTTGGATGGCTGGATGGATGTCTGGATGGAGGGCTGGCAGGATGAATGTCTGGCTGGAGGGATGGATGGATGGATGGATGGCTGGATGGGTGGCTGGATGGATGGATGGCTGGATGGATGGCTGGCTGCAGGGAAGGATGGATGGATGGATGGCTGAATGGATGGCTGTATGGATGGATGGCTGAATGGATGGCTGGCTGGAGGGAAGGATGGATGGATGGATGGCTGGATGGATGGTTGGATGGATGGCTGGATGGATGGCTGGCAGGAGGGATAGATGGATGGATGGATGGCTGGATGGATGGCTGGATGGATGGATGGCTGGATGGATGGCTGGCTGGAGGGATGGATGGATGGATGTCTGGATGGATGGCCGAATGGATGGCTGGCTGAAGGGATGGATGGATGGCTGAATGGATGGCTGGATGGATGGAAGGCTGGATTGGTGGCTGGCTGGAGGGGTGGATAAATGGATGGATGGCTGGATGGATGACTGGATGGCTGGATGGCTGGATGGTTGGCTGGCTGGGCGGCTGGATTGATGGATGGATGGCTGGATGGATGGATGGCTGGATGGATGGCTGGCTGGAGGGATGGATGGATGGATGGATGCATGGATGAATGGCTGGATGGATGGATGGCTGGATTGATGGCTGGATGGTGGGGTGGCTGGATGGATGGCTGGCTGGAGGGATGGATGGATGGATTATTGGCTGGATGGATGGCTGGATGGAGGGATGGCTGTATGGGTGGCTGGCTGGAGGGATGGATGGATGGCTGGATGGACGGCTGGATGGAGGGATGGCTGGCTGGATGGCTGGCTTAAGGGATGGATGGATGGATGGATGGCTGGATGGATGGCTGTATGGAGGGATGGCTGGATGGATGGCTGGCTGGAGGGATGGATGGATGGATGAATGGCCGAATGGATGGCTGGATGGATGGCTGGCTGGAGGGATGGAAGGATGGATGGAAGGCTGGATGGACGGCTGGATGGATGGCTGGATGTCTGGATGGCTGGCTGGATGGATGGATGGCTGGTTGGCTGGATGGATGGATGGAAGGCTGGATGGATGGATGGATGGACGGATGGATGGAGGGATGGATGGATGGATGGCTGGATGGATGGCTGGATGGATGGATGGCTGGATGGATGGATGGATGGATGGATGGATGCATGGATATATGGCTGGCTGGATGGATGGATGGATGGCTGGATGGATGGCTGGATGGATGGCTGGATGGATGGATGGACGGATGGATGGATGGATGGCTGGATGGATGGCGGGATGGATGGATGGCTGGATGGATGGCTGGCTGGAGGGATGGATGGATGGATGGCTGGCTGGAGGGATGGATGGATGGATGGCTGGATGGATGGCTGGATAGATGGATGGCTGGATGACTGGCTGGCTGGAGAGATGGATGGATGGATGGGTGGCTGAATGTATGGCTGAATGGATGGATGTCCGGAGGGATGGCTGGCTGGAGGGATAGATGGTTGGATGGATGGCTGGATGGATGTCTGAATGGATTGATGGCTGGATGGATGGCTGGCTGGAGGGATGGATGGATGGATGGATGGCTGGATGGATGGCTGGCTGGAGGGATGGATGGATGGATGGATGGCTGGATGGATGGCTGGATGGATGGCTGGATGGATTGCTGGCTGGAGGAGTGGATGGGTTAATGAATGGCTGGACGGATGGCTGGATGGATGGAAGGCTGGATGGATGGCTGGCTGGAGGGATGGATGGATGGCTGGCTGAATGGATGGCTAGATCGATGGATGGCTGGATGGATGGCTGGCTGGAGGAATGGAGTCATGGATGGATGGCCGGATGGACGGCTGGATGGAAGGATGGCTGGATGTATGGCTGGCTGGAGGGGTGGATTGATGGATGGTTGTCTGGATGGCTGGCTGGATGGATGGATGGCTCGATGGATGGCTGGCTGGAGGGATGGATGGATGGATGGAAGGATGGCTGGATGGATGGCTGGATGGAGGGATGGCTGGATGGTTGGCTGGCTGGAGGAATGGATGGATGGCTGGATGGATGGCTGGATGGAGGGATGGCTGGATGGATGGCTGGCTGGAGGGATGGATGGATGGATTATTGGCTGGATGGATGGCTGGATGGAGGGATGGATGGATGGATCGATGGCTGGATGGACGGCTGGCTGGCTGGAGGGATGGATGGATGGCTGGATGGATGGCTGGATGGAGGGATGACTGGCTGGAGTGACGGATGGATGGATGGCTGGATGGATGGCTGTATGGAGGGATGGCTGGATGGAAGGCTGGCTGGATGGATGGATGGCTGGATGGATGGATGGATGGACGGATGGATGGAGGGATGGCTGGATGGATATCTGGCTGGAGGGATGGATGGAATGATGGATGGCTGGATGGATGGCTGGATGGAGGAATGGTTGGATGGATAAATTGCTGGAGGGATGGATGGCTGGATGGATGGATTGATGGATGGATGGCTGCATGGATGGCTGGATGGCTGGATGGATTGCAGGCTGAAGGGATGGATGGATGGATCGATGGCTGGATGGAAGGCTGGTTGGATAGATGGCTGGATGGATGGCTGGCTGGAGGGATGGATTGATGGATGGATGGCTGGATGGATAGCTGGATGGATGGCTGGATGGATGGCTGGCTGGTGGGATGGATGGATGGATGGATGGCTGGATGGAGGGAAGGCTGGTTGGTTGGCTGGCTGGAGGGATGGATGGATGGATGGATGGATGGATGGATGGCTGGATGGATGGCTGGATGGAGGGATGGCTGGATGGATGGCTGGCTGGATGGATGGATGGCTGGATGGATGGCTGGATGGTTGGATGGATGCATGGATGGCTTAATGACTGGCTGGCTGGAGGGATGGATGGATGGATGGATGGCTGGATGGATGGCTGGATGGAAGGATGGCTGGATGTATGGGTGGCTGGAGAGATGGATGAATGGTTGGATGGCTGGATGGATGGCTGGATGCAGGGATGGCAGGATGGATGACTGGCTGGAGGGTTGGATGGATGGATGGTTGGCTGGATGGGTGGCTGGATGGATGGAAGGCTGGATGGATGGCTGGCTGGAGCGAAGGATGGATGGATGGATGGCTGGATGGATGGCTTGATGGATGGATGGCTGGATGGATGGCTGGCTGGAGGGACGGATGGATGGCTGGATGGATGGTTGGATGGATGGATGGCTGGATGGATGGCTGGCAGGAGGGATAGATGGATGGATGGATGGCTGGATGGATGGCTGGATGGATGGATGGCTGGATTGAGGGATGGGTGGTTGGTTGGCTGGCTGGAGGGATGGATGGATGGATGGATGGCTGGATTTAAGGCTGGCTGGAGAGATGGATGAATGGTTGGATGGCTGGATGGATGTCTGGATGGAGGGCTGGCAGGATGAATGTCTGGCTGGAGGGATGGATGGATGGATGGATGGCTGGATCGGTGGCTGGCTGGATGGATAGCTGGATGGATGGCTGGCTGCAGGGAAGGATGGATGGATGGATGGCTGAATGGATGGCTGTATGGATGGATGGCTGAATATATGGCTGGCTGGAGGGAAGGATGGATGGATGGATGGCTGGATGGATGGTTGGATGGATGGCTGGATGGATGGCTGGCAGGAGGGATAGATGGATGGATGGATGGCTGGATGGATGGCTGGATGGATGGATGGCTGGATGGATGGCTGGCTGGAGGGATGGATGGATGGATGTCTGGATGGATGGCCGAATGGATGGCTGGTTGAAGGGATGGATGGATGGCTGAATGGATGGCTGGATGGATGGAAGGCTGGATTGGTGGCTGTCTGGAGGGGTGGATAAATGGATGGATGGCTGGATGGATGACTGGATGGCTGGATGGCTGGATGGTTGTCTGGCTGGGCGGCTGGATTGATGGATGGATGGCTGGATGGATGGATGGCTGGATGGATGGCTGGCTGGAGGGATGGATGGATGGATGGATGCATGGATGAATGGCTGGATGGATGGATGGATGGCTGGATGGATGGCTGGATGGATGGATGGATGGATGGATGGACGGATGGATGGATGGCTGGATGGATGGCGGATGGATGGATGGCTGGATGGATGGCTGGCTGGAGGGATGGATGGATGGATGGCTGGCTGGAGGGATGGATGGATGGATGGCTGGATAGATGGCTGGCTAGATGGATGGCTGGATTGATGGCTGGCTGAAGGGATGGATGGATGGATGGATGGCTGGATGGATGGCTGGCTGGAGGGATGGATGGATGGATGGCTGGATGGATGGCTGGATGGATGGCTGGATGGATTGCTGGCTGGAGGAATGGATGGATTAATGAAAGGCTGGACGGATGGCTGGATGGATGGAAGGCTGGATGGATGGCTGGCTGGAGGGATGGATGGATGTCTGGCTGAATGGATGGCAAGATCGATGGATGGCTGGATGGATGGCTGGCTGGAGGAATGGAGTCATGGATGGATGGCCGGATGGACGGCTGGATGGAAGAATGGCTGGATGCATGGCTGGCTGGAGGGATGGATTGATGGATGGTTGTCTGGATGGCTGGCTGGATGGATGGATGGATCGATGGATGGCTGGCTGGAGGGATGGATGGATGGATGGATGGATGGCTGGATGGATGGCTGGATGGAGGGATGGCTGGATGGTTGGCTGGCTGGAGGGATGGATGGATGGCTGGATGGATGGCTGGATGGAGGGATGGCTGGATGGATGGCTGGCTGGAGGGATGGATGGATGGATTATTGGCTGGATGGATGGCTGGATGGAGGGATGGCTGGATGGGCGGCTGGCTGGAGGGATGGATGGATGGCTGGATGGATGGCTGGACGGAGGGATGACTGGCTGGAGTGACGGATGGATGGATGGCTGGATGGATGGCTGTATGGAGGGATGGCTGGATGGAAGGCTGGCTGGATGGATGGATGGCTGGATGGATGGATGGATGGACGGATGGATGGAGGGATGGCTTGATGGATATCTGGCTGGAGGGATGGATGGATGGATGGATGGATGGCTGGATGGATGGCTGCATGGAGGAATGGTTGGATGGGTGGATTGCTGGAGGGATGGATGGCTGGATGGATGGCTGGATGGATGGCTGGATGGATGGACGGCTGGATGGGCGATTGGCTGGAGGGATGGATGGATGGATGGCTGGATGGATGGCTGGCTGGAGGGATGGATGGATGGATGGATGGATGGCTGGATGGATGGCTGGATGGATGGATGGCTGGATGGATGGCTGGCTGAAGGGGTGGATGGATGGATGGATGGCTGGATGGATGGCTGGCTGGAGGGATGGATGGATGGATGGCTGGATGGATGGCTGGATGGATGGCTGGATGGATTGCTGGCTGGAGGAATGGATGGATTAATGAATGGCTGGACGGATGGCTGGATGGATGGAAGGCTGGATGGATGGCTGGCTGGAGGGATGGATGGATGTCTGGCTGAATGGATGGCAAGATCGATGGATGGCTGGATGGATGGCTGGCTGGAGGAATGGAGTCATGGATGGATGGCCGGATGGACGGCTGGATGGAAGGATGGCTGGATGCATGGCTGGCTGGAGGGATGGATTGATGGATGGTTGTCTGGATGGCTGGCTGGATGGATGGATGGATCGATGGATGGCTGGCTGGAGGGATGGATGGATGGATGGATGGATGGCTGGATGGATGGCTGGATGGAGGGATGACTGGATGGTTGGCTGGCTGGAGGGATGGATGGATGGCTGGATGGATGGCTGGATGGAGGGATGGCTGGATGGATGGCTGGCTGGAGGGATGGATGGATGGATTATTGGCTGGATGGATGGCTGGATGGAGGGATGGCTGGATGGGCGGCTGGCTGGAGGGATGGATGGATGGCTGGATGGATGGCTGGATGGAGGGATGACTGGCTGGAGTGACGGATGGATGGATGGCTGGATGGATGGCTGTATGGAGGGATGGCTGGATGGAAGGCTGGCTGGATGGATGGATGGCTGGATGGATGGATGGATGGACGGATGGATGGAGGGATGGCTTGATGGATATCTGGCTGGAGGGATGGATGGATGGATGGATGGCTGGATGGATGGCTGCATGGAGGAATGGTTGGATGGGTGGATTGCTGGAGGGATGGATGGCTGGATGGATGGCTGGATGGATGGCTGGATGGATGGACGGCTGGATGGGCGATTGGCTGGAGGGATGGATGGATGGATGGCTGGATGGATGGCTGGCTGGAGGGATGGATGGATGGATGGATGGATGGCTGGATGGATGGCTGGATGGATGGATGGCTGGAAGGATGGATGGCTGGAGGGATTGAAGGATGGATGGATGGCTGGATGGATGGCTGGATGGATGGCTGGATGGACGGATGGATGGATGGATGGATGGCTGGATGGATGGCTGGATGGATGGATGGATGGATGGATGGATGGCTGGATGGATGGCTGGATGGATGGATGGCTGGATGGATGGCTGGCTGGAGGGATAGATGGATGGATGGCTGGCTGGAGGGATGGCTGGATGGATGGCTGGATGGATGGCTAGATAGATGGATGGCTGGATGGCTGGCTGGCTGGAGAGATGGATGGATGGGTGGGTGGCTGGGTGGATGGCTGGATGGATGGATGTCCGGATGGTTGGCTGGCTGGAGGGATGGATGGATGGATGGATGGCTGGATGGATGTCTGGATGGATGGATGGCTTGATGGATGGCTGGCTGGTGGGATGGATGGATGGATGGATGGCTGGATGGATGGCTGGATGGATGGATGGCTGGATGGATGGCTGGCTGGAGGGATGGATGGATGGATGGCTGGATGGATGGCTGGATGGATGGCTGGATGGATTGTTTGCTGGAGGAATGGTTGGATTAATGAATGGCTGGACGGATGGCTGGATGGATGGAAGGCTGGATGGATGGCTGGCTGGAGGGATGGATGGATGGATGGCTGAATGGATGGCTAGATCGAAGGATGGTTTGATGGATGGCTGGCTGGAGGAATGGAGTCATGGATGGATGGCCGGATGGACGGCTGGATGGAAGGATGGCTGGATGCATGGCTGGCTGGAGGGATGGATTGATGGATGGATGGCTGGATGGCTGGCTGCATGGATGGATGGCTCGATGGACGGCTGGCTGGAGGGATGGATGGATGGCTGGATGGATGGCTGGATGGAGGGATGGCTGGATGGTTGGCAGGCTGGAGGGATGGATGGATGGCTGGATTGATGGCTGGATGGTGGGGTGGCTGGATGGATGGCTGGCTGGAGGGATGGATGGATGGATTATTGGCTGGATGGATGGCTGGATGGAGGGATGGCTGTATGGGTGGCTGGCTGGAGGGATGGATGGATGGCTGGATGGACGGCTGGATGGAGGGATGGCTGGCTGGATGGCTGGCTGGAGGGATGGATGGATGGATGGATGGCTGGATGGATGGCTGGATGGAGGGATGGCTGGATGGATGGCTGGCTGGAGGGATGGATGGATGGATGAATGGCCGAATGGATGGCTGGATGGATGGCTGGCTGGAGGGATGGAAGGATGGATGGAAGGCTGTATGGACGGCTGGATGGATGGCTGGATGTCTGGATGGCTGGCTGGATGGATGGATGGCTGGTTGGCTGGATGGATGGATGGAAGGCTGGATGGATGGATGGATGGACGGATGGATGGAGTGATGGATGGATGGATGGCTGGATGGATGGCTGGATGGATGGATGGCTGGATGGATGGATGGATGGATGGATGCATGGATATATGGCTGGCTGGATGGATGGATGGATGGCTGGATGGATGGCTGGATGGATGGCTGGATGGATGAATGGACGGATGGATGGATGGCTGGATGGATGGCGGGATGGATGGATGGCTGGATGGATGGCTGGCTGGAGGGATGGATGGATGGATGGCTGGCTGGAGGGATGGATGGATGGATGGCTGGATGGATGGCTGGATAGATGGATGGCTGGATGGCTGGCTGGCTGGAGAGATGGATGGATGGATGGGTGGCTGAATGGATGGCTGAATGGATGGATGTCCGGAGGGATGGCTGGCTGGAGGGATAGATGGTTGGATGGATGGCTGGATGGATGTCTGAATGGATGGATGGCTGGATGGATGGCTGGCTGGAGGGATGGATGGATGGATGGATGGCTGGATGGATGGCTGGCTGGAGGGATGGATGGATGGATGGATGGCTGGATGGATGGCTGGATGGATGGCTGGATGGATTGCTGGCTGGAGGAATGGATGGATTAATGAATGGCTGGACGGACGGCTGGATGGATGGAAGGCTGGATGGATGGCTGACTGGAGGGATGGATGGATGGCTGGCTGAATGGATGGCTAGATCGATGGATGGCTGGATGGATGGCTGGCTGGAGGAATGGAGTCATGGATGGATGGCCGGATGGACGGCTGGATGGAAGGATGGCTGGATGCATGGCTGGCTGGAGGGATGGATTGATGGATGGTTGTCTTGATGGCTGCCTGGATGGATGGATGGCTCGATGGATGGCTGGCTGGAGGGATGGATGGATGGATGGATGGATGGCTGGATGGATGGCTGGATGGAGGGATGGCTGGATGGTTGGCTGGCTGGAGGGATGGATGGATGGCTGGATGGATGGCTGGATGGAGGGATGGCTGGATGGATGGCTGGCTGGAGGGATGGATGGATGGATTATTGGCTGGATGGATGGCTGGATGGAGGGATGGCTGGATGGGTGGCTGGCTGGAGGGATGGATGGATGGCTGGATGGATGGCTGGATGGAGGGATGACTGGCTGGAGTGACGGATGGATGAATGGCTGGATGGATGGCTGTATGGAGGGATGGCTGGATGGAAGGCTGGCTGGATGGATGGATGGCTGGATGGATGGATGGATGGACGGATGGATGGAGGGATGGCTGGATGGATATCTGGCTGGAGGGATGGATGGAATGCTGGATGGCTGGATGGATGGCTGGATGGAGGAATGGTTGGATGGATGGATTGTTGGAGGGATGGATGGCTGGATGGATGGCTGGATGGATGGCTGGATGGATGGACGGCTGGATGGGCGATTGGCTGGAGGGTTGGATGGATGGAAGACTGGATGGATGGCTGGCTGGAGGGATGGATGGATGGATGGATGGATGGCTGGATGGATGGCTGGATGGATGGATGGCTGGATGGATGGATGGCTGGAGTGATGGATGGGTGGATGGTTCGATGGATGGCGGGTTGGATGGAAGACTGGATGGATGGCTGGCTGGAGGGATTGAAGGTTGGATGGATGGCTGGATGGATGGCTGGATGGATGGCTGAATGGACGGATGGATGGATGGATGGCTGGATGGATGGCTGGATGGATGGATGGATGGATGGCTGGCTGGAGGGATAGATGGATGGATGGCTGGCTGGAGGGATGGCTGGATGGATGGCTGGATGGATGGCTGGATCGATGGATGGCTGGATGGCTGGCTGGCTGGAGAGATGGATGGATGGATGGGTGGCTGGGTGGATGGCTGGATGGATGGATGTCCGGATGGTTGGCTGGCTGGAGGGATGGATGGATGGATTGCTGGATTGGTGTCTGGATGGATGGCTGGATGGATGGATGGCTGGATGGATGGCTGGCTGGAGGGATGGATGGATGGATGGATGGATGGATGGCTGGATGGATGGCTTGCTGGAGGGATGGATGGATGGATGGATGGATGGCTGGATGGATGGCTGGATGGATGGATGGCAGGATGGATGGCTGGATGGATGGATGGCTGGATGGATGGATGGCTGGATGGATGGCTGGATGGTTGGATGGATGGATGGATGGATGGATGGATGGATGGCTGGATGGATGGATGGATGGCTGGAAGTCTGGATGGATGGATGGCTGGATGGATGGCTGGATGGATGGACGGATGGATGGAGGGATGGCTGGATGGATGGCTGGCTGGAGGGATGGATGGATGGCTGGATGGATGTCTGGATGGAGGAATGGCTGGATGGATGGCTGGATGGATGGCTGGCTGGATGGACGATTGGCTGGAGGGATGTATGCATGGATGGCTGGATGGATGGCTGGCTGGAGGGAAGGATGGATGGGTGGATGGATGGCTGTATGGATGGCTGGATGGATGGATGGCTGGATGGATGACTCGCTCGATGGATGGCTTAAAGGGTGGATGGCTGGATGGATGGCTGGATGGTTGGATGGATGGATGGATGGATGGATGGCTGGATGTATGGATGGCTGGATGGCTGGAAGTCTAGATGGATGGATGGCTGGATGGATGGCTGGATGGATGGCTGGCTGGAGGGATGGATTGATGGATGGATGGCTGGATGGATGGCTGGATGGATGGATGGCTGGATGGATGGCTGGCTGGAGGGATGGATGGATGGATGGCTGGATGGAGGGATGTCTGGATGGTTGGCTTGCTAGAGGGAGGGATGGATGAATGGATGGCTGGATGGATGGCTGGCTGGAGGGATGCATGGATGGATGGATGGCTAGATGGACCGCTGGTTTGGATGGATGGCTGGATGGATGGCTGGCTGGAGGGATGGATTGATGGATGGATGAATGGTTGGATGGCTGGATGGATGGATTGCTGGATGGATAGCTGGCTGGAGGGATGGATGGATGGGTGGATGGCTGGATGGAGGGATGGCTGGATGGTTGGCTGGCTGGATGGATGGATGGATGGATGGATGGCTGGATGGAGGGATTGCTGGATGGATGGCTGGCTGGAGCGATGGATGGATGGCTGGATGGATGGCTGGCTGGAGGGATGGATGGATGGCTGAATGGATGGCTGGATGGATGGATGGCTGGATGGATGACTCGCTGGATGGATGGCTTAATGGATGGATGGCTGGATGGATGGCTGGATGGTTGGATGGATGGATGGATGGATGGATGGATGGATGGCTGGATGGATGGATGGCTGGAAGTCTGGATGGATGGATGGCTGGATGGATGGCTGGATAGATGGACGGATGGATGGAGGGATGGCTGGATGGATGGCTGGCTGGAGGGATGGATGGATGGCTGGATGGATGTCTGGATGGAGGAATGGCTGGATGGATGGCTGGCTGGAGAGATGGATCGATGGATGGATGGCTGGATGGATGGATGGCTGGATGGACGATTGGCTGGAGGGATGTATGGATGGATGGCTGGATGGATGGCTGGCTGGAGGGAAGGATGGATGGATGGATGGATGGCTGTATGGATGGCTGGATGGATAGATGGCTGGATGGATGGCTGGCTGGAGTGATGGATGCGTGTATGGTTGGATGGATGGCTAGTTGGATTGATGGCTGGATGGATGGCTGGCTGGAGGGATGGAAGGATGGATGGACGGCTGGATGGATGGCTGGATGGATGGCTGGATGTCTTGATGGCTGGCTGGATGGATGGATGACTGGTTGGCTGGATGTATGGATGGATGGCTGGATGGATGGCTGGATGGATGGATGGATGAATGGATGGATGGCTGGATGGATGGATGGATGGATGGATGGCTGGATGGATAGCTGGATGGATGGCTGGCTGGATGGATGGATGGATGGATGGATGAATGGATGGATGGATGGATGGATGGATGGATGGATGGCTGGCTGGCTGGAGGGATGGATGGAAGGCTGGCTGGAGGGATGGATGAATCGATGGCTGGATGGATGGCTGGATAGATGGATGGCTGGATGGATGGCTGGCTGGAGGGATGGATGGATGCATGGGTGGCTGGATGGATGGCTGGATGGATGGATTTCCAGATGGATGGCTGTCTGGAGAGATGGCTGGATGGATGGATGGCTGGATGGATGGCTGGCTGGAGGGATGAATGGATGGATGGATGGCTGGATGGATGGCTGGATGGATGGATGTCTGGATGGATGGCTTGCTGGAGGGATGGATGGGTGGCTGGATGGATGGCTGGATGGATGGCTGGATGGATTGCTGGCTGGAGGAATGGATGGATTAATGGATGGCTGGACGGATGGCTGGATGGATGGAAGGCTGGGTGGATGGCTGGCTGGAGTAATGGATGGATGGATGGCTGAATGGATGGCTAGATCGATGGATGGCAGGATGGATGGCTGGCTGGAGGGATGGAGTCATGGATGGATGGCTGGATGGATGGCTGGATGGAAGGATGGCTGGATGCATGGCTGGCTGGAGGGATGGATTGAATGATGGATGGCTGGATGGCTGGCTGGATGGATGGCTGGCTGGAGCGATGGATGGATGGATGGATGGCAGGATGGATGGCTGGAAGGATGGATGGCTGGATGGATGGCTGGCTGGAGGGATGGATGGATGGATGGCTGGATGGATGGCTGGATGGATGGCTGGATGGATTGCTGGCTGGAGGAATGGATGGATTAATGAATGGCTGGACGGATGGCTGGATGGATGGAAGGCTGGATGGATGGCTGGCTGGAGGGATGGATGGATGTCTGGCTGAATGGATGGCAAGATCGATGGATGGCTGGATGGATGGCTGGCTGGAGGAATGGAGTCATGGATGGATGGCCGGATGGATGGCTGGATGGATGGCTGGCTGGATGGACGATTGGCTGGAGGGATGTATGGATGGATGGCTGGATGGATGGCTGGCTGGAGGGAAGGATGGATGGATGGATGGATGGCTGTATGGATGGCTGGATGGATGGATGGCTGGATGGATGACTCGCTGGATGGATGGCTTAAAGGGTGGATGGCTGGATGGATGGCTGGATGGTTGGATGGATGGATGGATGGATGGATGGATGGCTGGATGTATGGATGGCTGGATGGCTGGAAGTCTGGATGGATGGATGGCTGGATGGATGGCTGGATGGATGGCTGGCTGGAGGGATGGATTGATGGATGGATGGCTGGATGGATGGCTGGATGGATGGATGGCTGGATGGATGGCTGGCTGGAGGGATGGATGGATGGATGGCTGGATGGAGGGATGTCTGGATGGTTGGCTGGCTAGAGGGAGGGATGGATGAATGGATGGCTGGATGGATGGCTGGCTGGAGGGATGCATGGATGGATGGATGGCTAGATGGACGGCTGGTTTGGATGGATGGCTGGATGGATGGCTGGCTGGAGGGATGGATTGATGGATGGATGAATGGTTGGATGGCTGGATGGATGGATTGCTGGATGGATAGCTGGCTGGAGGGATGGATGGATGGGTGGATGGCTGGATGGAGGGATGGCTTTATCGTTGGCTGGCTGGATGGATGGATGGATGGATGGCTGGATGGATGGCTGGATGGAGGGATTGCTGGATGGATGGCTGGCTGGAGCGATGGATGGATGGCTGGATGGATGGCTGGATGGATGGATGGCTTAATGGCTGGCTGGCTGGAGGGATGGATGTCTGGATGGATGGCTGGATGGATGGATGGATGGATGGCTGGCTGGAGGTATGGATGGATGGATGTTTGGCTGGATGGATGGCTGGATGGAGAGATGGATGAATGCATGGATGGCTGGATGGATGGCTGGATGGAGGGATGGCTGGATGGATGGCTTGCTGGAGGGATGGATGGATGGATGGTTGGCTGGATTGATGGCTGGATGGCTGGATGGATGGCTTGCTGGAGGGATGGATGGATGGATGGATGGATGGCTGGATGGATGGCTGGATGGATGGATGGCTGGATGAATGGCTGGCTGGAGGGATGGATGGATGGCTGAATGGATGGCTGGATGGATGGATGGCTGGATGGATGACTCGCTGGATGGATGGCTTAATGGATGGATGGCTGGATGGATGGCTGGATGGTTGGATGGATGGATGGATGGATGGATGGATGGATGGCTGGATGGATGGATGGCTGGATGGCTGGAAGTCTGGATGGATGGATGGCTGCATGGATGGCTGGATAGATGGACGGATGGATGGAGGGATGGCTGGATGGATGGCTGGATGGAGGGATGGATGGATGGCTGGATGGATGTCTGGATGGAGGAATGGCTGGATGGATGGCTGGCTGGAGAGATGGATCGATGGATGGATGGCTGGATGGATGGCTGGATGGATGGATGGCTGGATGGACGATTGGCTGGAGGGATGTATGGATGGATGGCTGGATGGATGGCTGGCTGGAGGGAAGGATGGATGGATGGATGGATGGCTGTATGGATGGCTGGATGGATAGATGGCTGGATGGATGGCTGGCTGGAGTGATGGATGCGTGTATGGTTGGATGGATGGCTAGTTGGATTGATGGCTGGATGGATGGCTGGCTGGAGGGATGGAAGGATGGATGGATGGCTGGATGGATGGCTGGATGGATGGCTGGATGTCTTGATGGCTGGCTGGATGGATGGATGACTGGTTGGCTGGATGTATGGATGGATGGCTGGATGGATGGCTGGATGGATGGATGGATGAATGGATGGATGGCTGGATGGATGGATGGATGGATGGATGGCTGGATGGATGGCTGGATGGATGGCTGGCTGGATGGATGGATGGATGGATGGATGAATGGATGGATGGATGGATGGATGGATGGATGGATGGCTGGCTGGCTGGAGGGATGGATGGAAGGCTGGCTGGAGGGATGGATGAATCGATGGCTGGATGGATGGCTGGATAGATGGATGGCTGGATGGATGGCTGGCTGGAGGGATGGATGGATGCATGGGTGGCTGGATGGATGGCTGGATGGATGGATTTCCGGATGGATGGCTGTCTGGAGAGATGGCTGGATGGATGGATGGCTGGATGGATGGCTGGCTGGAGGGATGGATGGATGGATGGATGGCTGGATGGATGGCTGGATGGATGGATGTCTGGATGGATGGCTTGCTGGAGGGATGGATGGGTGGCTGGATGGATGGCTGGATGGATGGCTGGATGGATTGCTGGCTGGAGGAATGGATGGATTAATGGATGGCTGGACGGATGGCTGGATGGATGGATGGATTGAATGATGGATGGCTGGATGGCTGGCTGGATGGATGGCTGGCTTGAGCGATGGATGGATGGATGGATGGCAGGATGGATGGCTGGAAGGATGGATGGCTGGATGGATGGCTGGCTGGAGGGATGGATGGATGGATGGCTGGATGGATGGCTGGATGGATGGCTGGATGGATTGCTGGCTGGAGGAATGGATGGATTAATGAATGGCTGGACGGATGGCTGGATGGATGGAAGGCTGGATGGATGGCTGGCTGGAGGGATGGATGGATGTCTGGCTGAATGGATGGCAAGATCGATGGATGGCTGGATGGATGGCTGGCTGGAGGAATGGAGTCATGGATGGATGGCCGGATGGACGGCTGGATGGAAGGATGGCTGGATGCATGGCTGGCTGGAGGGATGGATTGATGGATGGTTGTCTGGATGGCTGGCTGGATGGATGGATGGATCGATGGATGGCTGGCTGGAGGGATGGATGGATGGATGGATGGATGGCTGGATGGATGGCTGGATGGAGGGATGGCTGGATGGTTGGCTGGCTGGAGGGATGGATGGATGGCTGGATGGATGGCTGGATGGAGGGATGGCTGGATGGATGGCTGGCTGGAGGGATGGATGGATGGATTATTGGCTGGATGGATGGCTGGATGGAGGGATGGCTGGATGGGCGGCTGGCTGGAGGGATGGATGGATGGCTGGATGGATGGCTGGATGGAGGGATGACTGGCTGGAGTGACGGATGGATGGATGGCTGGATGGATGGCTGGATGGAGGGATGGCTGGATGGAAGGCTGGCTGGATGGATGGATGGCTGGATGGATGGATGGATGGACGGATGGATGGAGGGATGGCTTGATGGATATCTGGCTGGAGGGATGGATGGATGGATGGATGGCTGGATGGATGGCTGCATGGAGGAATGGTTGGATGGGTGGAGTGCTGGTGGGATGGATGGCTGGATGGATGGCTGGATGGATGGACGGCTGGATGGGCGATTGGCTGGAGGGATGGATGGATGGATGGCTGGATGGATGGCTTGCTGGAGGGATGGATGGATGGATGGATGGATGGCTGGATGGATGGCTGGATGGATGGATGGCTGGATGGATGGCTGGCTGAAGGGATGGATGGATGGATGGATGGCTGGATGGATGGCTGGCTGGAGGGATGGATGGATGGATGGCTGGATGGATGGCTGGATGGATGGCTGGATGGATTGCTGGCTGGAGGAATGGATGGATTAATGAATGGCTGGACGGATGGCTGGATGGATGGAAGGCTGGATGGATGGCTGGCTGGAGGGATGGATGGATGTCTGGCTGAATGGATGGCAAGATCGATGGATGGCTGGATGGATGGCTGGCTGGAGGAATGGAGTCATGGATGGATGGCCGGATGGACGGCTGGCTGGAAGGATGACTGGATGCATGGCTGGCTGGAGGGATGGATTGATGGATGGTTGTCTGGATGGCTGGCTGGATGGATGGATGGATCGATGGATGGCTGGCTGGAGGGATGGATGGATGGATGGATGGATGGCTGGATGGATGGCTGGATGGAGGGATGGCTGGATGGTTGGCTGGCTGGAGGGATGGATGGATGGCTGGATGGATGGCTGGATGGAGGGATGGCTGGATGGATGGCTGGCTGGAGGGATGGATGGATGGATTATTGGCTGGATGGATGGCTGGATGGAGGGATGGCTGGATGGGAAGCTGGCTGGAGGGATGGATGGATGGTGGATGGATGGCTGGATGGAGGGATGACTGGCTGGAGTGACGGATGGATGGATGGCTGGATGGATGGCTGTATGGAGGGATGGCTGGATGGAAGGCTGGCTGGATGGATGGATGGCTGGTTGGATGGATGGATGGACGGATGGATGGAGGGATGGCTTGATGGATATCTGGCTGGAGGGATGGATGGATGGATGGATGGCTGGATGGATGGCTGCATGGAGGAATGGTTGGATGGGTGGATTGCTGGAGGGATGGATGGCTGGATGGATGGCTGGATGGATGGCTGGATGGATGGACGGCTGGATGGGCGATTGGCTGGAGGGATGGATGGATGGATGGCTGGATGGATGGCTGGCTGGAGGGATGGATGGATGGATGGATGGATGGCTGGATGGATGGCTGGATGGATGGCTGGCTGGAAGGATGGATGGCTGGAGGGATTGAAGGATGGATGGATGGCTGGATGGATGGCTGGATGGATGGCTGGATGGACGGATGGATGGATGGATGGCTGGATGGATGGCTGGATGGATGGATGGATGGATGGATGGATGGCTGGATGGATGGCTGGATGGATGGATGGCTGGATGGATGGCTGGCTGGAGGGATAGATGGATGGATGGCTGGCTGGAGGGATGGCTGGATGGATGGCTGGATGGATGGCTAGATAGATGGATGGCTGGATGGCTGGCTGGCTGGAGAGATGGATGGATGGGTGGGTGGCTGGGTGGATGGCTGGATGGATGGATGTCCGGATGGTTGGCTGGCTGGAGGGATGGATGGATGGATGGATGGCTGGATGGATGTCTGGATGGATGGATGGTTTGATGGATGGCTGGCTGGTTGGATGGATGGATGGATGGATGGCTGGATGGATGGCTGGATGGATGGATGGCTGGATGGATGGCTGGCTGGAGGGATGGATGGATGGATGGCTGGATGGATGGCTGGATGGATGGCTGGATGGATTGTTTGCTGGAGGAATGGTTGGATTAATGAATGGCTGGACGGATGGCTGGATGGATGGAAGGCTGGATGGATGGCTGGCTGGAGGGATGGATGGATGGATGGCTGAATGGATGGCTAGATCGAAGGATGGTTTGATGGATGGCTGGCTGGAGGAATGGAGTCATGGATGGATGGCCGGATGGACGGCTGGATGGAAGGATGGCTAGATGCATGGCTGGCTGGAGGGATGGATTGATGGATGGATGGCTGGATGGCTGGCTGCATGGATGGATGGCTCGATGGACGGCTGGCTGGAGGGATGGATGGATGGCTGGATGGATGGCTGGATGGAGGGATGGCTGGATGGATGTCCGGCTGGAGGGATGGATGGATGGATTATTGGCTGGATGGATGGCTGGATGGAGGGATGGCTGTATGGGTGGCTGGCTGGAGGGATGGATGGATGGCTGGATGGACGGCTGGATGGAGGGATGGCTGGCTGGATGGCTGGCTGGAGGGATGGATGGATGGATGGATGGCTGGATGGATGGCTGGATGGAGGGATGGCTGGATGGATGGCTGGCTGGAGGGATGGATGGAAGGATGAATGGCCGAATGGATGGCTGGATGGATGGCTGGCTGGAGGGATGGAAGGATGGATGGAAGGCTGGATGGACGGCTGGATGGATGGCTGGATGTCTGGATGGCTGGCTGGATGGATGGATGGCTGGTTGGCTGGATGGATGGATGGAAGGCTGGATGGATGGATGGATGGACGGATGGATGGAGTGATGGATGGATGGATGGCTGGATGGATGGCTGGATGGATGGATGGCTGGATGGATGGATGGATGGATGGATGCATGGATATATGGCTGGCTGGATGGATGGATGGATGGCTGGATGGATGGCTGGCTGGAGGGATGGATGGATGCATGGGTGGCTGGATGGATGGCTGGATGGATGGATTTCCAGATGGATGGCTGTCTGGAGAGATGGCTGGATGGATGGATGGCTGGATGGATGGCTGGCTGGAGGGATGGATGGATGGATGGATGGCTGGATGGATGGCTGGATGGATGGATGTCTGGATGGATGGCTTGCTGGAGGGATGGATGGGTGGCTGGATGGATGGCTGGATGGATGGCTGGATGGATTGCTGGCTGGAGGAATGGATGGATTAATGGATGGCTGGACGGATGGCTGGATGGATGGAAGGCTGGGTGGATGGCTGGCTGGAGTAATGGATGGATGGATGGCTGAATGGATGGCTAGATCGATGGATGGCAGGATGGATGGCTGGCTGGAGGGATGGAGTCATGGATGGATGGCTGGATGGATGGCTGGATGGAAGGATGGCTGGATGCATGGCTGGCTGGAGGGATGGATTGAATGATGGATGGCTGGATGGCTGGCTGGATGGATGGCTGGCTGGAGCGATGGATGGATGGATGGATGGCAGGATGGATGGCTGGAAGGATGGATGGCTGGATGGATGGCTGGCTGGAGGGATGGATGGATGGATGGCTGGATGGATGGCTGGATGGATGGCTGGATGGATTGCTGGCTGGAGGAATGGATGGATTAATGAATGGCTGGACGGATGGCTGGATGGATGGAAGGCTGGATGGATGGCTGGCTGGAGGGATGGATGGATGTCTGGCTGAATGGATGGCAAGATCGATGGATGGCTGGATGGATGGCTGGCTGGAGGAATGGAGTCATGGATGGATGGCCGGATGGATGGCTGGATGGATGGCTGGCTGGATGGACGATTGGCTGGAGGGATGTATGGATGGATGGCTGGATGGATGGCTGGCTGGAGGGAAGGATGGATGGATGGATGGATGGCTGTATGGATGGCTGGATGGATGGATGGCTGGATGGATGACTCGCTGGATGGATGGCTTAAAGGGTGGATGGCTGGATGGATGGCTGGATGGTTGGATGGATGGATGGATGGATGGATGGATGGCTGGATGTATGGATGGCTGGATGGCTGGAAGTCTGGATGGATGGATGGCTGGATGGATGGCTGGATGGATGGCTGGCTGGAGGGATGGATTGATGGATGGATGGCTGGATGGATGGCTGGATGGATGGATGGCTGGATGGATGGCTGGCTGGAGGGATGGATGGATGGATGGCTGGATGGAGGGATGTCTGGATGGTTGGCTGGCTAGAGGGAGGGATGGATGAATGGATGGCTGGATGGATGGCTGGCTGGAGGGATGCATGGATGGATGGATGGCTAGATGGACGGCTGGTTTGGATGGATGGCTGGATGGATGGCTGGCTGGAGGGATGGATTGATGGATGGATGAATGGTTGGATGGCTGGATGGATGGATTGCTGGATGGATAGCTGGCTGGAGGGATGGATGGATGGGTGGATGGCTGGATGGAGGGATGGCTTTATGGTTGGCTGGCTGGATGGATGGATGGATGGATGGCTGGATGGATGGCTGGATGGAGGGATTGCTGGATGGATGGCTGGCTGGAGCGATGGATGGATGGCTGGATGGATGGCTGGATGGATGGATGGCTTAATGGCTGGCTGGCTGGAGGGATGGATGTCTGGATGGATGGCTGGATGGATGGATGGATGGATGGCTGGCTGGAGGTATGGATGGATGGATGTTTGGCTGGATGGATGGCTGGATGGAGAGATGGATGAATGCATGGATGGCTGGATGGATGGCTGGATGGAGGGATGGCTGGATGGATGGCTTGCTGGAGGGATGGATGGATGGATGGTTGGCTGGATTGATGGCTGGATGGCTGGATGGATGGCTTGCTGGAGGGATGGATGGATGGATGGATGGATGGCTGGATGGATGGCTGGATGGATGGATGGCTGGATGAATGGCTGGCTGGAGGGATGGATGGATGGCTGAATGGATGGCTGGATGGATGGATGGCTGGATGGATGACTCGCTGGATGGATGGCTTAATGGATGGATGGCTGGATGGATGGCTGGATGGTTGGATGGATGGATGGATGGATGGATGGATGGATGGCTGGATGGATGGATGGCTGGATGGCTGGAAGTCTGGATGGATGGATGGCTGCATGGATGGCTGGATAGATGGACGGATGGATGGAGGGATGGCTGGATGGATGGCTGGATGGAGGGATGGATGGATGGCTGGATGGATGTCTGGATGGAGGAATGGCTGGATGGATGGCTGGCTGGAGAGATGGATCGATGGATGGATGGCTGGATGGATGGCTGGATGGATGGATGGCTGGATGGACGATTGGCTGGAGGGATGTATGGATGGATGGCTGGATGGATGGCTGGCTGGAGGGAAGGATGGATGGATGGATGGATGGCTGTATGGATGGCTGGATGGATAGATGGCTGGATGGATGGCTGGCTGGAGTGATGGATGCGTGTATGGTTGGATGGATGGCTAGTTGGATTGATGGCTGGATGGATGGCTGGCTGGAGGGATGGAAGGATGGATGGATGGCTGGATGGATGGCTGGATGGATGGCTGGATGTCTTGATGGCTGGCTGGATGGATGGATGACTGGTTGGCTGGATGTATGGATGGATGGCTGGATGGATGGCTGGATGGATGGATGGATGAATGGATGGATGGCTGGATGGATGGATGGATGGATGGATGGCTGGATGGATGGCTGGATGGATGGCTGGCTGGATGGATGGATGGATGGATGGATGAATGGATGGATGGATGGATGGATGGATGGATGGATGGCTGGCTGGCTGGAGGGATGGATGGAAGGCTGGCTGGAGGGATGGATGAATCGATGGCTGGATGGATGGCTGGATAGATGGATGGCTGGATGGATGGCTGGCTGGAGGGATGGATGGATGCATGGGTGGCTGGATGGATGGCTGGATGGATGGATTTCCGGATGGATGGCTGTCTGGAGAGATGGCTGGATGGATGGATGGCTGGATGGATGGCTGGCTGGAGGGATGGATGGATGGATGGATGGCTGGATGGATGGCTGGATGGATGGATGTCTGGATGGATGGCTTGCTGGAGGGATGGATGGGTGGCTGGATGGATGGCTGGATGGATGGCTGGATGGATTGCTGGCTGGAGGAATGGATGGATTAATGGATGGCTGGACGGATGGCTGGATGGATGGATGGATTGAATGATGGATGGCTGGATGGCTGGCTGGATGGATGGCTGGCTTGAGCGATGGATGGATGGATGGATGGCAGGATGGATGGCTGGAAGGATGGATGGCTGGATGGATGGCTGGCTGGAGGGATGGATGGATGGATGGCTGGATGGATGGCTGGATGGATGGCTGGATGGATTGCTGGCTGGAGGAATGGATGGATTAATGAATGGCTGGACGGATGGCTGGATGGATGGAAGGCTGGATGGATGGCTGGCTGGAGGGATGGATGGATGTCTGGCTGAATGGATGGCAAGATCGATGGATGGCTGGATGGATGGCTGGCTGGAGGAATGGAGTCATGGATGGATGGCCGGATGGACGGCTGGATGGAAGGATGGCTGGATGCATGGCTGGCTGGAGGGATGGATTGATGGATGGTTGTCTGGATGGCTGGCTGGATGGATGGATGGATCGATGGATGGCTGGCTGGAGGGATGGATGGATGGATGGATGGATGGCTGGATGGATGGCTGGATGGAGGGATGGCTGGATGGTTGGCTGGCTGGAGGGATGGATGGATGGCTGGATGGATGGCTGGATGGAGGGATGGCTGGATGGATGGCTGGCTGGAGGGATGGATGGATGGATTATTGGCTGGATGGATGGCTGGATGGAGGGATGGCTGGATGGGCGGCTGGCTGGAGGGATGGATGGATGGCTGGATGGATGGCTGGATGGAGGGATGACTGGCTGGAGTGACGGATGGATGGATGGCTGGATGGATGGCTGTATGGAGGGATGGCTGGATGGAAGGCTGGCTGGATGGATGGATGGCTGGATGGATGGATGGATGGACGGATGGATGGAGGGATGGCTTGATGGATATCTGGCTGGAGGGATGGATGGATGGATGGATGGCTGGATGGATGGCTGCATGGAGGAATGGTTGGATGGGTGGAGTGCTGGTGGGATGGATGGCTGGATGGATGGCTGGATGGATGGACGGCTGGATGGGCGATTGGCTGGAGGGATGGATGGATGGATGGCTGGATGGATGGCTTGCTGGAGGGATGGATGGATGGATGGATGGATGGCTGGATGGATGGCTGGATGGATGGATGGCTGGATGGATGGCTGGCTGAAGGGATGGATGGATGGATGGATGGCTGGATGGATGGCTGGCTGGAGGGATGGATGGATGGATGGCTGGATGGATGGCTGGATGGATGGCTGGATGGATTGCTGGCTGGAGGAATGGATGGATTAATGAATGGCTGGACGGATGGCTGGATGGATGGAAGGCTGGATGGATGGCTGGCTGGAGGGATGGATGGATGTCTGGCTGAATGGATGGCAAGATCGATGGATGGCTGGATGGATGGCTGGCTGGAGGAATGGAGTCATGGATGGATGGCCGGATGGACGGCTGGCTGGAAGGATGGCTGGATGCATGGCTGGCTGGAGGGATGGATTGATGGATGGTTGTCTGGATGGCTGGCTGGATGGATGGATGGATCGATGGATGGCTGGCTGGAGGGATGGATGGATGGATGGATGGATGGCTGGATGGATGGCTGGATGGAGGGATGGCTGGATGGTTGGCTGGCTGGAGGGATGGATGGATGGCTGGATGGATGGCTGGATGGAGGGATGGCTGGATGGATGGCTGGCTGGAGGGATGGATGGATGGATTATTGGCTGGATGGATGGCTGGATGGAGGGATGGCTGGATGGGAAGCTGGCTGGAGGGATGGATGGATGGTGGATGGATGGCTGGATGGAGGGATGACTGGCTGGAGTGACGGATGGATGGATGGCTGGATGGATGGCTGTATGGAGGGATGGCTGGATGGAAGGCTGGCTGGATGGATGGATGGCTGGTTGGATGGATGGATGGACGGATGGATGGAGGGATGGCTTGATGGATATCTGGCTGGAGGGATGGATGGATGGATGGATGGCTGGATGGATGGCTGCATGGAGGAATGGTTGGATGGGTGGATTGCTGGAGGGATGGATGGCTGGATGGATGGCTGGATGGATGGCTGGATGGATGGACGGCTGGATGGGCGATTGGCTGGAGGGATGGATGGATGGATGGCTGGATGGATGGCTGGCTGGAGGGATGGATGGATGGATGGATGGATGGCTGGATGGATGGCTGGATGGATGGCTGGCTGGAAGGATGGATGGCTGGAGGGATTGAAGGATGGATGGATGGCTGGATGGATGGCTGGATGGATGGCTGGATGGACGGATGGATGGATGGATGGCTGGATGGATGGCTGGATGGATGGATGGATGGATGGATGGATGGCTGGATGGATGGCTGGATGGATGGATGGCTGGATGGATGGCTGGCTGGAGGGATAGATGGATGGATGGCTGGCTGGAGGGATGGCTGGATGGATGGCTGGATGGATGGCTAGATAGATGGATGGCTGGATGGCTGGCTGGCTGGAGAGATGGATGGATGGGTGGGTGGCTGGGTGGATGGCTGGATGGATGGATGTCCGGATGGTTGGCTGGCTGGAGGGATGGATGGATGGATGGATGGCTGGATGGATGTCTGGATGGATGGATGGTTTGATGGATGGCTGGCTGGTTGGATGGATGGATGGATGGATGGCTGGATGGATGGCTGGATGGATGGATGGCTGGATGGATGGCTGGCTGGAGGGATGGATGGATGGATGGCTGGATGGATGGCTGGATGGATGGCTGGATGGATTGTTTGCTGGAGGAATGGTTGGATTAATGAATGGCTGGACGGATGGCTGGATGGATGGAAGGCTGGATGGATGGCTGGCTGGAGGGATGGATGGATGGATGGCTGAATGGATGGCTAGATCGAAGGATGGTTTGATGGATGGCTGGCTGGAGGAATGGAGTCATGGATGGATGGCCGGATGGACGGCTGGATGGAAGGATGGCTAGATGCATGGCTGGCTGGAGGGATGGATTGATGGATGGATGGCTGGATGGCTGGCTGCATGGATGGATGGCTCGATGGACGGCTGGCTGGAGGGATGGATGGATGGCTGGATGGATGGCTGGATGGAGGGATGGCTGGATGGATGTCCGGCTGGAGGGATGGATGGATGGATTATTGGCTGGATGGATGGCTGGATGGAGGGATGGCTGTATGGGTGGCTGGCTGGAGGGATGGATGGATGGCTGGATGGACGGCTGGATGGAGGGATGGCTGGCTGGATGGCTGGCTGGAGGGATGGATGGATGGATGGATGGCTGGATGGATGGCTGGATGGAGGGATGGCTGGATGGATGGCTGGCTGGAGGGATGGATGGAAGGATGAATGGCCGAATGGATGGCTGGATGGATGGCTGGCTGGAGGGATGGAAGGATGGATGGAAGGCTGGATGGACGGCTGGATGGATGGCTGGATGTCTGGATGGCTGGCTGGATGGATGGATGGCTGGTTGGCTGGATGGATGGATGGAAGGCTGGATGGATGGATGGATGGACGGATGGATGGAGTGATGGATGGATGGATGGCTGGATGGATGGCTGGATGGATGGATGGCTGGATGGATGGATGGATGGATGGATGCATGGATATATGGCTGGCTGGATGGATGGATGGATGGCTGGATGGATGGCTGGATGGATGGCTGGATGGATGGATGGACGGATGGATGGATGGCTGGATGGATGTCGGGATGGATGGATGGATGGATGGATGGCTGGCTGGAGGGATGGATGGATGGATGGCTGGCTGGAGTGATGGATGGATGGATGGCTGGATGGATGGCTGGATAGATGGATGGCTGGATGGCTGGCTGGCTGGAGAGATGGATGGATGGATGGGTGGCTGAATGGATGGCTGAATGGATGGATGTCCGGAGGGATGGCTGGCTGGAGGGATAGATGGTTGGATGGATGGCTGGATGGATGTCTGAATGGATGGATGGCTGGCTGGAGGGATGGATGGATGGATGGATGGCTGGATGGATGGCTGGCTGGAGGGATGGATGGATGGATGGATGGCTAGATGGATGGCTGGATGGATGGCTGGATCGATTGCTGGCTGGAGGAATGGATGGATTAATGAATGGCTGGACGGATGGCTGGATGGATGGAAGGCTGGATGGATGGCTGACTGGAGGGATGGATGGATGGCTGGCTGAATGGATGGCTAGATCGATGGATGGCTGGATGGATGGCTGGCTGGAGGAATGGAGTCATGGATGGATGGCCGGATGGACGGCTGGATGGAAGGATGGCTGGATGCATGGCTGGCTGGAGGGATGGATTGATGGATGGTTGTCTGGATGGCTGGCTGGATGGATGGATGGCTCGATGGATGGCTGGCTGGAGGGATGGATGGATGGATGGATGGATGGCTGGATGGATGGCTGGATGGAGGGATGGCTGGATGGTTGGCTGGCTGGAGGGATGGATGGATGGCTGGATGGATGGCTGGATGGAGGGATGGCTGGATGGATGGCTGGCTGGAGGGATGGATGGATGGATTATTGGCTGGATGGATGGCTGGATGGAGGGATGGCTGGATGGGTGGCTGGCTGGAGGGATGGATGGATGGCTCGATGGATGGCTGGATGGAGGGATGACTGGCTGGAGTGACGGATGGATGAATGGCTGGATGGATGGCTGTATGGAGGGATGGCTGGATGGAAGGCTGGCTGGATGGATGGATGGCTGGATGGATGGATGGATGGACGGATGGATGGAGGGATGGCTGGATGGATATCTGGCTGGAGGGATGGATGGAATGCTGGATGGCTGGATGGATGGCTGGATGGAGGAATGGTTGGATGGATGGATTGCTGGAGGGATGGATGGCTGGATGGATGGCTGGATGGATGGCTGGATGGATGGCTGGATGGATGGACGGCTGGATGGGCGATTGGCTGGAGGGTTGGATGGATGGAAGACTGGATGGATGGCTGGCTGGAGGGATGGATGGATGGATGGATGGATGGCTGGATGGATGGCTGGATGGATGGATGGCTGGATGGATGGATGGCTGGAGTGATGGATGGGTGGATGGTTCGATGGATGGCGGGTTGGATGGATGGCTGGATGGATGGATGGCTGGAGGGATTGAAGGTTGGATGGATGGCTGGATGGATGGCTGGATGGATGGCTGGATGGACGGATGGATGGATGGATGGCTGGATGGATGGCTGGATGGATGGATGGATGGATGGCTGGCTGGAGGGGTAGATGGATGGATGGCTGGCTGGAGGGATGGCTGGATGGATGGCTGGATGGATGGCTGGATAGATGGATGGCTGGATGGCTGGCTGGCTGGAGAGATGGATGGATGGATGGGTGGCTGGGTGGATGGCTGGATGGATGGATGTCCGGATGGTTGGCTGGCTGGAGGGATGGATGGATGGATTGCTGGATTGGTGTCTGGATGGATGGATGGCTGGATGGATGGCTGGCTGGAGGGATGGATGGATGGATGGATGGCTGGATGGATGGCTGGATGGATGGATGGCTGGATGGATGGCTGGCTGGAGGGATGGATGGATGGATGGATGGCTGGATGGATGGCTTGCTGGAGGGATGGATGGATGGATGGATGGATGGCTGGATGGATGGCTGGATGGATGGATGGCAGGATGAATGGCTGGCTGGAGGGATGGATGGATGGCTGAATGGATGGCTGGATGGATGGATGGCTGGATGGATGACTCGCTGGATGGATGGCTTAATGGATGGATGGCTGGATGGATGGCTGGATGGTTGGATGGATGGATGGATGGATGGATGGATGGATGGATGGCTGGATGGATGGATGGCTGGATGGCTGGAAGTCTGGATGGATGGATGGCTGGATGGATGGCTGGATGGATGGACGGATGGATGGAGGGATGGCTGGATGGCTGGCTGGAGGGATGGATGGATGGCTGGATGGATGTCTGGATGGAGGAATGGCTGGATGGATGGCTGGATGGATGTCTGGCTGGATGGACGATTGGCTGGAGGGATGTATGGATGGATGGCTGGATGAATGGCTGGCTGGAGGGAAGGATGGATGGATGGATGGATGGCTGTATGGATGGCTGTATGGATGGATGGCTGGATGGATGACTCGCTGGATGGATGGCTTAAAGGGTGGATGGCTGGATGGATGGCTGGATGGTTGGATGGATGGATGGATGGATGGATGGATGGCTGGATGTATGGATGGCTGGATGGCTGGAAGTCTGGATGGATGGATGGCTGGATGGATGGCTGGATGGATGGCTGGCTGGAGGGATGGATTGATGGATGGATGGCTGGATGGATGGCTGGATGGATGGATGGCTGCATGGATGGCTGGCTGGAGGGATGGATGGATGGATGGCTGGATGGAGGGATGTCTGGATGGTTGGCTGGCTAGAGGGAGGGATGGATGAATGGATGGCTGGATGGATGGCTGGCTGGAGGGATGCATGGATGGATGGATGGCTAGATGGACGGCTGGTTTGGATGGATGGCTGGATGGATGGCTGGCTGGAGGGATGGATTGATGGATGGATGAATGGTTGGATGGCTGGATGGATGGATTGCTGGATGGATAGCTGGCTGGAGGGATGGATGGATGGGTGGATGGCTGGATGGAGGGATGGCTGGATGGTTGGCTGGCTGGATGGATGGATGGATGGATGGCTGGATGGATGGCTGGATGGAGGGATTGCTGGATGGATGGCTGGCTGGAGCGATGGATGGATGGCTGGATGGATGGCTGGATGGATGGATGGCTTAATGGCTGGCTGGCTGGAGGGATGGATGGCTGGATGGATGGCTGGATGGATGGATGGATGGATGGCTGGCTGGAGGTATGGATGGATGGATGTTTGGCTGGATGGATGGCTGGATGGAGAGATGGATGAATGCATGGATGGCTGGATGGATGGCTGGATGGAGGGATGGATGGATGGATGGCTTGCTGGAGGGATGGATGGATGGATGGTTGGCTGGATTGATGGCTGGATGGCTGGATGGCTGGATGGATGGCTTGCTGGAGGGATGGATGGATGGATGGATGGATGGCTGGATGGATGGCTGGATGGATGGATGGCTGGATGAATGGCTGGCTGGAGGGATGGATGGATGGCTGAATGGATGGCTGGATGGATGGATGGCTGGATGGATGACTCGCTGGATGGATGGCTTAATGGATGGATGGCTGGATGGATGGCTGGATGGTTGGATGGATGGATGGATGGATGGATGGATGGATGGCTGGATGGATGGATGGCTGGATGGCTGGAAGTCTGGATGGAAGGATGGCTGGATGGATGGCTGGATAGATGGACGGATGGATGGAGGGATGGCTGGATGGATGGCTGGCTGGAGGGATGGATGGATGGCTGGATGGAATTCTGGATGGAGGAATGGCTGGATGGATGGCTGGCTGGAGAGATGGATCGATGGATGGGTGGCTGGATGGATGGCTGGATGGATGGATGGCTGGATGGACGATTGGCTGGAGGGATGTATGGATGGATGGCTGGATGGATGGCTGGCTGGAGGGAAGGATGGATGGATGGATGGATGGCTGTATGGATGGCTGGATGGATAGATGGCTGGATGGATGGCTGGCTGGAGTGATGGATGCGTGTATGGTTGGATGGATGGCTAGTTGGATTGATGGCTGGATGGATGGCTGGCTGGAGGGATGGAAGGATGGATGGATGGCTGGATGGATGGCTGGATGGATGGCTGGATGTCTTGATGGCTGGCTGGATGGATGGATGACTGGTTGGCTGGATGTATGGATGGATGGCTGGATGGATGGCTGGATGGATGGATGGATGAATGGATGGATGGCTGGATGGATGGATGGATGGATGGATGGCTGGATGGATGGCTGGATGGATGGCTGGCTGGATGGATGGATGGATGGATGGATGAATGGATGGATGGATGGATGGATGGATGGATGGATGGCTGGCTGGCTGGAGGGATGGATGGAAGGCTGGCTGGAGGGATGGATGAATCGATGGCTGGATGGATGGCTGGATAGATGGATGGCTGGATGGATGGCTGGCTGGAGGGATGGATGGATGCATGGGTGGCTGGATGGATGGCTGGATGGATGGATTTCCGGATGGATGGCTGTCTGGAGAGATGGCTGGATGGATGGATGGCTGGATGGATGGCTGGCTGGAGGGATGGATGGATGGATGGATGGCTGGATGGATGGCTGGATGGATGGATGTCTGGATGGATGGCTTGCTGGAGGGATGGATGGGTGGCTGGATGGATGGCTGGATGGATGGCTGGATGGATTGCTGGCTGGAGGAATGGATGGATTAATGGATGGCTGGACGGATGGCTGGATGGATGGAAGGCTGGGTGGATGGCTGGCTGGAGTAATGGATGGATGGATGGCTGAATGGATGGCTAGATCGATGGATGGCTGGATGGATGGCTGGCCGGAGGGATGGAGTCATGGATGGATGGCTGGATGGAAGGATGGCTGGATGCATGGCTGGCTGGAGGGATGGATTGAATGATGGATGGCTGGATGGCTGGCTGGATGGATGGCTGGCTGGAGCGATGGATGGATGGATGGATGGCAGGATGGATGGCTGGAAGGATGGATGGCTGGATGGATGGCTGGCTGGAGGGATGGATGGATGGATGGAAGGCTGGATGGATGGATGGACAAATGGATTGCTGGATGGATGGCTGGCTGGAGGGATGGATGGATGGAGGGATGGATGGATGGATGGATGGATGGCTGAATGGATGGCTAGATCGATGGATGGCTGTAGGAATGGATGGATGGATGGCTGGATGGATGGCTGGATGGATTGATGGCTGGATGGATGGCTGAATGGATGGCTGGATGGATGGATGGCTGGGTGGATAGCTGGCTGCAGGGATGGATGGATGGATGGATGGCTGGATGGATGGCTGGATGGATGGGTGGATGGTTGGATGGAGGGAAAGCTGGATGGTTGGCTGGCTGGATGGATGGATGGATGGAAGGATGGCTGGATGGAGGGATTGCTGGATGGAGGGATTGCTGGATGGATGGCTGGCTGGAGGGATGGACGGATGGCTGGATGGATGGCTGGATGGATGGATGGCTTAATGGCTGGCTGGCTGGAGGGATGGATGGCTGGATGGATGGCTGGATGGATGGATGGATGGCTGGCTGGAGGTATGGATGGATGGATGGATGGCTGGATGGATGGCTGGCTGGAGGGATGGATTGATGGATGGATGGCTGGATGGATGGCTGGCTGGATGGATGGATGGCTGGATGGATGGCTGGCTCGAGGGATGAATGGATGGATGGCTGGATGGAGGGATGGCTGGATGGTTGGCTGGCTAGAGGGATGGATGGATGGATGGATGGCTGGCTGGAGGGATGGCTGGATGGAGAGATGGATGAATGCATCGATGGCTGGATGGATGGCTGGATGGAGGGATGGATGGATGGCTGGATGGACGGCTGGATGGATGGATGGCTGGATGGATGGCTGGCTGGAGGGATGGATTGATGGATGGATGGATGGATGGCTGGATGGATGGCTGGCTGGATGGATGGATGGCTGGATGGATGGCTGGCTCGAGGGATGAATGGATGGATGGCTGGATGGAGGGATGGCTGGATGGTTGGCTGGCTAGAGGGATGGATGGATGGATGGATGGCTGGCTGGAGGGATGCATGGATGGATGGATGGCTGGATGGACGGCTGGTTTGGATGGATGGCTGGATGGATGGCTGGCTGGAGGGATGGATGAATGGATTGATGGCTGGAGTGATGGATGCGTGTATGGTTGGATGGATGGCTAGTTGGATTGATGGCTGGATGGACGGCTGGCTGGAGGGATGGAAGGATGGATGGATGGCTGGATGGATGGCTGGATGGATGGCTGGATGTCTTGATGGCTGGCTGGATGGATGGATGACTGCTTGGCTGGATGTATGGATGGATGGCTGGATGGATGGCTGGATGGATGGATGGATGAATGGATGGATGGCTGGATGGATGGATGGATGGATGGATGGCTGGATGGATGGCTGGATGGATGGCTGGCTGGATGGATGGATGGATGGATTGATGGCTGGAGTGATGGATGCGTGTATGGTTGGATGGATGGCTAGTTGGATTGATGGCTGGATGGATGGCTGGCTGGATGGATGGATGAATGGATGGATGGCTGGATGGATGGATGGATGGATGGATGGCTGGATGGATGGCTGGATGGATGGCTGGCTGGATGGATGGATGGATGGATGGATGGATGGATGGATGGATGGACGGATGGATGGCTGGCTGGCTGGAGGGATGGATGGAAGGCTGGCTGGAGGGATGGATGAATCGATGGCTGGATGGATGGCTGAATAGATGGATGGCTGGATGGATGGCTGGCTGGAGGGATGGATGGATGCATGGGTGGCTGGATGGATGGCTGGATGGATGGATTTCCGGATGGATGGCTGTCTGGAGAGATGGCTGGATGGATGGATGGCTGGATGGATGGCTGGCTGGAGGGATGGATGGATGGATGGATGGCTGGATGGATGGCTGGATGGATGGATGTCTGGATGGATGGCTTGCTGGAGGGATGGATGGGTGGCTGGATGGATGGCTGGATGGATGGCTGGATGGATTGCTGGCTGGAGGAATGGATGGATTAATGGATGGCTGGACGGATGGCTGGATGGATGGAAGGCTGGGTGGATGGCTGGCTGGAGTAATGGATGGATGGATGGCTGAATGGATGGCTAGATCGATGGATGGCTGGATGGATGGCTGGCTGGAGGGATGGAGTCATGGATGGATGACTGGATGGATGGCTGGATGGAAGGATGGCTGGATGCATGGCTGGCTGGAGGGATGGATTGAATGATGGATGGCTGGATGGCTGGCTGGATGGATGGCTGGCTGGAGCGATGGATGGATGAATGGATGGCAGGATGGATGGCTGGAAGGATGGATGGCTGGATGGATGGCTGGCTGGAGGGATGGATGGATGGATGGAAGGCTGGATGGATGGATGGACGAATGGATTGCTGGATGGATGGCTGGCTGGAGGGATGGATGGATGGAGGGATGGCTGTAGGAATGGATGGATGGATGGCTGGATGGATGGCTGGATGGATTGATGGCTGGATGGATGGCTGAATGGATGGCTGGATGGATGGATGGCTGGGTGGATGGCTGGATGGATGGGTGGATGGTTGGTTGGAGGGAAAGCTGGATGGTTGGCTGGCTGGATGGATGGATGGATGGAAGGATGGCTGGATGGAGGGATTGCTGGATGGAGGGATTGCTGGATGGATGGCTGGCTGGAGGGATGGACGGATGGCTGGATGGATGGCTGGATGGATGGATGGCTTAATGGCTGGCTGGCTGGAGGGATGGATGGCTGGATGGATGGCTGGATGGATGGATGAATGGATGGATGGATGGATGGCTGGCTGGAGGTATGGATGGATGGATGATTGGCTGGATGAATGGCTGGATCGAGAGATGGATGAATGCATCGATGGCTGGATGGATGGCTGGATGGAGGGATGGATGGATGGCTGGATGGACGGCTGGATGGATGGATGGTTGGATGGATGGCTGGCTGGAGGGATGGATGGATGGATGGATGGCTGGATGGATGGCTGGATGGAGGGATGGCTGGATGGATGGCTGGCTGGAGGGATGGATGGATGGATGAATGGCCGAATGGATGGCTGGATGGATGGCTGGCTGGAGGGATGGAAGGATGGACGGAAGGCTGGATGGACGGCTGGATGGATGGCTGGATGTCTGGATGTCTGGCTGGATGGATGGATGGCTGGTTGGCTGGATGGATGGATGGAAGGCTGGATGGATGGATGGATGGACGGATGGATGGAGGGATGGATGGATGGATGGATGGCTGGATGGATGGCTGGATGGATGGATGGCTGGATGGATGGATGGATGGATGGATGCATGGATAGATGGCTGGCTGGATGGATGGATGGATGGCTGGATGGATGGCTGGATGGATGGCTGGATGGATGGATGGACGGATGGATGGATGGCTGGATGGATGGCGGGATGGATGGATGGCTGGATGGATGGCTGGCTGGAGGGATGGATGGATGGATGGCTGGATGGATGGCTGGATTGATGGATGGCTGGATGGCTGGCTGGCTGGAGAGATGGATGGATGGATGGGTGGCTGAATGGATGGCTGAATGGATGGATGTCCGGAGGGATGGCTGGCTGGAGGGATAGATGGTTGGATGGATGGCTGGATGGATGTCTGAATGGATGGATGGCTGGATGGATGGCTGGCTGGAGGGATGAATGGATGGATGGATGGCTGGATGGCTGGCTGGCTGGAGGGATGGATGGATGGCTGGATGGATGGCTGGATGGATGGCTGGATGGATTGCTGGCTGGAGGAATGGATGGATTAATGAATGGCTGGGCGGATGGCTGGATGGATGGAAGGCTGGATGGATGGCTGGCTGGAGGGATGGATGGATGGCTGGCTGAATGGATGGCTAGATCGATGGATGGCTGGATGGATGGCTGGCTGGAGGAATGTAGTCATGGATGGATGGCCGGATGGACGGCTGGATGGAAGGATGGCTGGATGCATGGCTGGCTGGAGGGATGGATTGATGGATGGTTGTCTGGATGGCTGGCTGGATGGATGGATGGATCGATGGATGGCTGGCTTGAGGGATGGATGGATGGATGGATGGATGGCTGGATGGATGGCTGGATGGAGGGATGGCTGGATGGTTGGCTGGCTGGAGGGATGGGTGGATGGCTGGATGGATGGCTGGATGGAGCGATGGCTGGATGGCTGGCTGGCTGGAGGGATGGATGGATGGATGGATGGCTGGATGGATGTCTGGATGGATGGATGGCTGGATGGATGGCTGGGTGGTGGGATGGATGGATGGATGGATGGCTGGATGGATGGCTGGATGGATGGATGGCTGGATGGATGGCTGGCTGGAGGGATGTATGGATGGATGGCTGGTTGGATGGCTGGATGGATGGCTGGATGGATTGTTTGCTGGTGGAATGGATGGATTAATGAATGGCTGCACGGATGGCTGGATGGATGGAAGGCTGGATGGATGGCTGGCTGGAGGGATGGATGGATGGATGGCTGAATGGATGGCTAGATCGAAGGATGGTTGGATGGATGGCTGGCTGGAGGAATGGAGTCATGGATGGATGGCCGGATGGACGGCTGGATGGAAGGATGGCTGGATGCATGGCTGGCTGGAGGGATGGATTGATGGATGGATGGCTGGATGACTGGCTGCATGGATGGATGGCTCGATGGACGGTTGGCTGGAGGGATGGATGGATGGCTGGATGGATGGCTGGATGGAGGGATGGCTGGATGGTTGGCTGGCTGGAGGGATGGACGGATGGCTGGATTGATGGCTGGATGGTGCGGTGGCTGGATGGATGGCTGGCTGGAGGGATGGATGAATGGATTATTGGCTGGATGGATGGCTAGATGGAGGGATGGCTGTATGGTTGGCTGGCTGGAGGGATGGATGGATGGCTGGATGGACGGCTGGATGGAGGGATGGCTGGCTGGATGGCTGGCTGGAGGGATGGATGGATGGATGGACGGCTGGATGGATGGCTGGATGGAGGGATGGCTGGATGGATGGCTGGCTGGAGGGATGGATGGATGGATGAATGGCCGAACGGATGGCTGGATGGATGGCTGGCTGGAGGGATGGAAGGATGGATGGAAGGCTGGATGGACGGCCGGATGGATGGCTGGATGTCTGGATGGCTGGCTGGATGGATGGATGGCTGGTTGGCTGGATGGATGGATGGAAGGCTGGATGGATGGATGGATGGACGGATGGATGGAGGGATGGATGGATGGATGCATGGCTGGATGGATGGCTGGATGGATGGATGGCTGGATGGATGGATGGATGGATGGATGCATGGATATATGGCTGGCTGGATGGATGGATGGATGGCTGGATGGATGGCTGGATGGATGGCTGGATGGATGGATGGACGGATGGATGGATGGCTGGATGGATGGCGGGATGGATGGATGGCTGGATGGATGGCTGGCTGGAGGGATGGAAGGATGGATGGCTGGCTGGAGGGATGGATGGATGGATGGCTGGATGGATGGCTGGATAGTTGAATGGCTGGATGGCTGGCTGGCTGGAGAGATGGATGGATGGATGGGTGGCTGAATGGATGGCTGAATGGATGGATGTCCGGAGGGATGGCTGGCTGGAGGGATAGATGGTTGGATGGATGGCTGGATGGATGTCTGAATGGATGGATGGCTGGATGGATGGCTGGCTGGAGGGATGGATGGATGGATGGATGGCTGGATGGATGGCTGGCTGGAGGGATGGATGGATGGATGGATGGCTGGATGGCTGGCTGGATGGATGGCTGGATGGATTGCTGGCTGGAGGAATGGATGGATTAATGAATGGCTGGACGGATGGCTGGATGGATGGAAGGCTGGATGGATGGCTGGCTGGAGGGATGGATGGATGGCTGGCTGAATGGATGGCTAGATCGATGGATGGCTGGATGGATGGCTGGCTGGAGGAATGGAGTCATGGATGGATGGCCGGATGGACGGCTGGATGGAAGGATGGCTGGATGCATGGCTGGCTGGAGGGATGGATTGATGGATGGTTGTCTGGATGGCTGGCTGGATGGATGGATGGCTCGATGGATGGCTGGCTTGAGGGATGGATGGATGGATGGATGGATGGCTGGATGGATGGCTGGATGGAGGGATGGCTGGATGGTTGGCTGGCTGGAGGGATGGATGGATGGCTGGATGGATGGCTGGATGGAGGGATGGCTGGATGGATGGCTGGCTGGAGGGATGGATGGATGGATTATTGGCTGGATGGATGGCTGGATGGAGGGATGGCTGGATGGGTGGCTGGCTGGAGGGATGGATGGATGGCTGGATGGATGGCTGGATGGACGGATGACTGGCTGGAGTGACGGATGGATGGATGGCTGGATGGATTGCTGTATGGAGAGATGGCTGGATGTAAGGCTGGCTGGATGGATGGATGGCTGGATGGATGGATGGATGGACGGATTGATGGAGGGATGGCTGGATGGATATCTGGCTGGAGGGATGGATGGAATGCTGGATGGCTGGATGGATGGCTGGATGGAGGAATGGTTGGATGGATGGATTGCTGGAGGGATGGATGGCTGGATGGATGGCTGGATGGATGGCTGGATGGATGGACGGCTGGATGGGCGATTGGCTGGAGGGATGGATGGATGGAAGACTGGATGGATGGCTGCCTGGAGGGATGGATGGATGGATGGATGGATGGCTGGATGGATGGCTGGTTGGATGGATGGCTGGATGGATGGATGGCTGGAGTGATGGATGGGTGGATGGTTCGATGGATGGCTGGTTGGATGGATGGCTGGATGGATGGCTGGCTGGAGGGATTGAAGGTTGGATGGATGGCTGGATGGATGGCTGGATGGATGGCTGGATGTACGGATGGATGGATGGATGGCTGGATGGTTGGCTGGATGGATGAATGGATGGATGGATGGCTGGCTGGAGGGATAGATGGATGGATGGCTGGCTGGAGGGATGGCTGGATGGATGGCTGGATGGATGGCTGGATAGATGGATGGCTGGATGGCTGGCTGGCTGGAGGAATGGAGTCATGGATGGATGGCCGGATGGACGGCTGGAAGGAAGGATGGCTGGATGCATGGCTGGCTGGAGGGATGGATTGATGGATGGATGGCTGGATGGCTGGCTGCATGGATGGATGGCTCGATGGACGGTTGGCTGGAGGGATGGATGGATGGCTGGATGGATGGCTGGATGGAGCGATGGCTGGATGGTTGGCTGGCTGGAGGGATGGATGGATGGCTGGATTGATGGCTGGATGGTGCGGTGGCTGGATGGATGGCTGGCTGGAGGGATGGATGGATGGATTATTGGCTGGATGGATGGCTGGATGGAGGGATGGCTGTATGGTTGGCTGGCTGGAGGGATGGATGGATGGCTGGATGGACGGCTGGATGGAGGGATGGCTGGCTGGATGGCTGGCTGGAGGGATGGATGGATGGATGGATGGCTGGATGGGTGGCTGGATGGAGGGATGGCTGGATGGATGGCTGGCTGGAGGGATGGATGGATGGATGAATGGCCGAATGGATGGCTGGATGGATGGCTGGCTGGAGGGATGGAAGGATGGATGGAAGGCTGGATGGACGGCTGGATGGATGGCTGGATGTCTGGATGGCTGGCTGGATGGATGGATGGGTGGTTGGCTGGATGGATGGATGGAAGGCTGGATGGATGGATGGATGGACGGATGGATGGAGGGATGGATGGATGGATGGATGGCTGGATGGATGGCTGGATGGATGGATGGCTGGATGGATGGATGGATGGATGGATGCATGGATATATGGCTGGCTGGATGGATGGATGGATGGCTGGATGGATGGCTGGATGGATGGCTGGATGGATGGATGGACGGATGGATGGATGGCTGGATGGATGGCGAGATGGATGGATGGCTGGATGGATGGCTGGCTGGAGGGATGGATGGATGGATGGCTGGATGGATGGCTGGATTGATGGATGGCTGGATGGCTGGCTGGCTGGAGAGATGGATGGATGGATGGGTGGCTGAATGGATGGCTGAATGGATGGATGTCCGGAGGGATGGCTGGCTGGAGGGATAGATGGTTGGATGGATGGCTGGATGGATGTCTGAATGGATGGATGGCTGGATGGATGGCTGGCTGGAGGGATGGATGGATGGATGGATGGCTGGATGGATGGCTGGCTGGAGGGATGGATGGATGGCTGGATGGATGGCTGGATGGATGGCTGGATGGATTGCTGGCTGGAGGAATGGATGGATTAATGAATGGCTGGACGGATGGCTGGATGGATGGAAGGCTGGATGGATGGCTGGCTGGAGGGATGGATGGATGGCTGGCTGAATGGATGGCTAGATCGATGGATGGCTGGATGGATGGCTGGCTGGAGGAATGGAGTCATGGATGGATGGCCGGATGGACGGCTGGATGGAAGGATGGCTGGATGCATGGCTGGCTGGAGGGATGGATTGATGGATGGTTGTCTGGATGGCTGGCTGGATGGATGGATGGCTCGATGGATGGCTGGCTTGAGGGATGGATGGATGGATGGATGGCTGGATGGATGGCTGGATGGAGGGATGGCTGGATGGTTGGCTGGCTGGAGGGATGGATGGATGGCTGGATGGATGGCTGGATGGAGGGATGGCTGGATGGATGGCTGGCTGGAGGGATTTCCGGATGGATGGCTGTCTGGAGAGATGGCTGGATGGATGGTTGGCTGGATGGATGGCTGGCTGGAGGGATGGATGGATGGATGGATGGCTGGATGGATGGCTGGATGGATGGATGTCTGGATGGATGGCTTGCTGGAGGGATGGATGGGTGGCTGGATGGATGGCTGGATGGATGGCTGGATGGATTGCTGGCTGGAGGAATGGATGGATTAATGGATGGCTGGACGGATGGCTGGATGGATGGAAGGCTGGGTGGATGGCTGGCTGGAGTAATGGATGGATGGATGGCTGAATGGATGGCTAGATCGATGGATGGCTGGATGGATGGCTGGCTGGAGGGATGGAGTCATGGATGGATGGCTGGATGGATGGCTGGATGGAAGGATGGCTGGATGCATGGCTGGCTGGAGGGATGGATTGAATGATGGATGGCTGGATGGCTGGCTGGATGGATGGCTGGCTGGAGCGATGGATGGATGAATGGATGGCAGGATGGATGGCTGGAAGGATGGATGGCTGGATGGATGGCTGGCTGGAGGGATGGATGGATGGATGGAAGGCTGGATGGATGGATGGACGAATGGATTGCTGGATGGATGGCTGGCTGGAGGGATGGATGGATGGAGGGATGAATGGATGGATGGATGGATGGCTGAATGGATGGCTAGATCGATGGATGGCTGTAGGAATGGATGGATGGATGGCTGGATGGATGGCTGGATGGATTGATGGCTGGATGGATGGCTGAATGGATGGCTGGATGGATGGATGGCTGGGTGGATGGCTGGATGGATGGGTGGATGGTTGGTTGGAGGGAAAGCTGGATGGTTGGCTGGCTGGATGGATGGATGGGTGGAAGGATGGCTGGATGGAGGGATTGCTGGATGGAGGGATTGCTGGATGGATGGCTGGCTGGAGGGATGGACGGATGGCTGGATGGATGGCTGGATGGATGGATGGCTTAATGGCTGGCTGGCTGGAGGGATGGATGGCTGGATGGATGGCTGGATGGATGGATGGATGGATGGATGGATGGATGGCTGGCTGGAGGTATGGATGGATGGATGATTGGCTGGATGGATGGCTGGATGGAGAGATGGATGAATGCATCGATGGCTGGATGGATGGCTGGATGGAGGGATGGATGGATGGCTGGATGGACGGCTGGATGGATGGATGGTTGGATGGATGGCTGGCTGGAGGGATGGATGGATGGATGGATGGCTGGATGGATGGCTGGATGGAGGGATGGCTGGATGGATGGCTGGCTGGAGGGATGGATGGATGGATGAATGGCCGAATGGATGGCTGGATGGATGGCTGGCTGGAGGGATGGAAGGATGGATGGAAGGCTGGATGGACGGCTGGATGGATGGCTGGATGTCTGGATGTCTGGCTGGATGGATGGATGGCTGGTTGGCTGGATGGATGGATGGAAGGCTGGATGGATGGATGGATGGACGGATGGATGGAGGGATGGATGGATGGATGGATGGCTGGATGGATGGCTGGATGGATGGATGGCTGGCTGGATGGATGGATGGATGGATGCATGGATATATGGCTGGCTGGATGGATGGATGGATGGCTGGATGGATGGCTGGATGGATGGCTGGATGGATGGATGGACGGATGGATGGATGGCTGGATGGATGGCGGGATGGATGGATGGCTGGATGGATGGCTGGCTGGAGGGATGGATGGCTGGATGGATGGCTGGATTGATGGATGGCTGGATGGCTGGCTGGCTGGAGAGATGGATGGATGGATGGGTGGCTGAATGGATGGCTGAATGGATGGATGTCCGGAGGGATGGCTGGCTGGAGGGATAGATGGTTGGATGGATGGCTGGATGGATGTCTGAATGGATGGATGGCTGGATGGATGGCTGGCTGGAGGGATGAATGGATGGATGGATGGTTGGATGGATGGCTGGCTGGAGGGATGGATGGATGGCTGGATGGATGGCTGGATGGATGGCTGGATGGATTGCTGGCTGGAGGAATGGATGGATTAATGAATGACTGGACGGATGGCTGGATGGATGGAAGGCTGGATGGATGGCTGGCTGGAGGGATGGATGGATGGCTGGCTGAATGGATGGCTAGATCGATGGATGGCTGGATGGATGGCTGGCTGGAGGAATGTAGTCATGGATGGATGGCCGGATGGACGGCTGGATGGAAGGATGGCTGGATGCATGGCTGGCTGGAGGGATGGATTGATGGATGGTTGTCTGGATGGCTGGCTGGATGGATGGATGGATCGATGGATGGCTGGCTTGAGGGATGGATGGATGGATGGATGGATGGCTGGATGGATGGCTGGATGGAGGGATGGCTGGATGGTTGGCTGGCTGGAGGGATGGGTGGATGGCTGGATGGATGGCTGGATGGAGCGATGGCTGGATGGATGGCTGGCTGGAGGGATGGATGGATGGCTGGATGGATGTCTGGATGGATGGATGGCTGGATGGATGGCTGGGTGGTGGGATGGATGGATGGATGGATGGCTGGATGGATGGCTGGATGGATGGATGGCTGGATGGATGGCTGGCTGGAGGGATGGATGGATGGATGGCTGGATGGATGGCTGGATGGATGGCTGGATGGATTGTTTGCTGGAGGAATGGATGGATTAATGAATGGCTGGACGGATGGCTGGATGGATGGAAGGCTGGATGGATGGCTGGCTGGAGGGATGGATGGATGGATGGCTGAATGGATGGCTAGATCGAAGGATGGTTGGATGGATGGCTGGCTGGAGGAATGGAGCCATGGATGGATGGCCGGATGGACGGCTGGATGGAAGGATGGCTGGATGCATGGCTGGCTGGAGGGATGGATTGATGGATGGATGGCTGGATGGCTGGCTGCATGGATGGATGGCTCGATGGACGGTTGGCTGGAGGGATGGATGGATGGCTGGATGGATGGCTGGATGGAGGGATGGCTGGATGGTTGGCTCGCTGGAGGGATGGATGGATGGCTGGATTGATGGCTGGATGGTGCGGTGGCTGGATGGATGGCTGGCTGGAGGGATGGATGGATGGATTATTGGCTGGATGGATGGCTGGATGGAGGGATGGCTGTATGGTTGGCTGGCTGGAGGGATGGATGGATGGCTGGATGGACGGCTGGATGGAGGGATGGCTGGCTGGATGGCTGGCTGGAGGGATGGATGGATGGATGGACGGCTGGATGGATGGCTGGATGGAGGGATGGCTGGATCGATGGCTGGCTGGAGGGAAGGATGGATGGATGAATGGCCGAATGGATGGCTGGATGGATGGCTGGCTGGAGGGATGGAAGGATGGATGGAAGGCTGGATGGACGGCCGGATGGATGGCTGGATGTCTGGATGGCTGGCTGGATGGATGGATGGCTGGTTGGCTGGATGGATGGATGGAAGGCTGGATGGATGGATGGATGGACGGATGGATGGAGGGATGGATGGATGGATGGATGGCTGGATGGATGGCTGGATGGATGGATGGCTGGATGGATGGATGGATGGATGGATGCATGGATATATGGCTGGCTGGATGGATGGATGGATGGCTGGATGGATGGCTGGATGGATGGCTGGATGGATGGATGGACGGATGGATGGATGGCTGGATGGATGGCGGGATGGATGGATGGCTGGATGGATGGCTGGCTGGAGGGATGGAAGGATGGATGGCTGGATGGAGGGATGGATGGATGGATGGCTGGATGGATGGCTGGATAGTTGAATGGCTGGATGGCTGGCTGGCTGGAGAGATGGATGGATGGATGGGTGGCTGAATGGATGGCTGAATGGATGGATGTCCGGAGGGATGGCTGGCTGGAGGGATAGATGGTTGGATGGATGGCTGGATGGATGTCTGAATGGATGGATGGCTGGATGGATGGCTGGCTGGAGGGATGGATGGATGGATGGATGGCTGGATGGCTGGCTGGATGGATGGCTGGATGGATTGCTGGCTGGAGGAATGGATGGATTAATGAATGGCTGGACGGATGGCTGGATGGATGGAAGGCTGGAGGAATGGAGTCATGGATGGATGGCTGGCTCGAGGGATGGATGGATGGCTGGCTGAATGGATGGCTAGATCGATGAATGGCTGGATGGATGGCTGGCTGGAGGAATGGAGTCATGGATGGATGGCCGGTTGGACGGCTGGATGGAAGGATGGCTGGATGCATGGCTGGCTGGAGGGATGGATTGATGGATGGTTGTCTGGATGGCTGGCTGGATGGATGGATGGCTCGATGGATGGCTGGCTTGAGGGATGGATGGATGGATGGATGGATGGCTGGATGGATGGCTGGATGGAGGGATGGCTGGATGGTTGGCTGGCTGGAGGGATGGATGGATGGCTGGTTGGATGGCTGGATGGAGGGATGGCTGGATGGATGGCTGGCTGGAGGGATGGATGGATGGATTATTGGCTGGATGGATGGCTGGATGGAGGGATGGCTGGATGGGTGGCTGGCTGGAGGGATGGATGGATGGCTGGATGGATGGCTGGATGGAGGGATGACTGGCTGGAGTGACGGATGGATGGATGGCTGGATGGATGGCTGTATGGAGCGATGGCTGGATGTAAGGCTGGCTGGATGGATGGATGGCTGGATGGATGGATGGATGGACGGATGGATGGAGGGATGGCTGGATGGATATCTGGCTGGAGGGATGGATGGAATGCTGGATGGCTGGATGGATGGCTGGATGGAGGAATGGTTGGATGGATGGATTGCTGGAGGGATGGATGGCTGGATGGATGGCTGGATGGATGGCTGGATGGATGGACGGCTGGATGGGCGATTGGCTGGAGGGATGGATGGATGGAAGACTGGATGGATGGCTGCCTGGAGGGATGGATGGATGGATGGATGGATGGCTGGATGGATGGCTGGTTGGATGGATGGCTGGATGGATGGATGGCTGGAGTGATGGATGGGTGGATGGTTCGATGGATGGCTGGTTGGATGGATGGTTGGATGGATGGCTAGATGGAGGGATTGAAGGTTGGATGGATGGCTGGATGGATGGCTGGATGGATGGCTGGATGTACGGATGGATGGATGGCTGGCTGGATGGTTGGCTGGATGGATGGATGGATGGATGGATGGCTGGCTGGAGGGATAGATGGATGGATGGCTGGCTGGAGGGATGGCTGGATGGATGGCTGGATGGATGGCTGGATAGATGGATGGCTGGATGGCTGGCTGGCTGGAGGAATGGAGTCATGGATGGATGGCCGGATGGACGGCTGGAAGGAAGGATGGCTGGATGCATGGCTGGCTGGAGGGATGGATTGATGGATGGATGGCTGGATGGCTGGCTGCATGGATGGATGGCTCGATGGACGGTTGGCTGGAAGGATGGATGGATGGCTGGATGGATGGCTGGATGGAGCGATGGCTGGATGGTTGGCTGGCTGGAGGGATGGATGGATGGCTGGATTGATGGCTGGATGGTGCGGTGGCTGGATGGATGGCTGGCTGGAGGGATGGATGGATGGATTATTGGCTGGATGGATGGCTGGATGGAGGGATGGCTGTATGGTTGGCTGGCTGGAGGGATGGATGGATGGCTGGATGGACGGCTGGATGGAGGGATGGCTGGCTGGATGGCTGGCTGGAGGGATGGATGGATGGATGGATGGCTGGATGGATGGCTGGATGGAGGGATGGCTGGATGGATGGCTGGCTGGAGGGATGGATGGATGGATGAATGGCCGAATGGATGGCTGGATGGATGGCTGGCTGGAGGGATGGAAGGTTGGATGGATGGCTGGATGGATGGCTGGATGGATTGTTTGCTGGAGGAATGGATGGATTAATGAATGGCTGGACGGATGGCTGGATGGATGGAAGGCTGGATGGATGGCTGGCTAGAGGGATGGATGGATGGATGGCTGAATGGATGGCTAGATCGAAGGATGGTTGGATGGATGGCTGGCTGGAGGAATGGAGTCATGGATGGATGGCCGGATGGACGGCTGGATGGAAGGATGGCTGGATGCATGGCTGGCTGGAGGGATGGATTGATGGATGGATGGCTGGATGGCTGGCTGCATGGATGGATGGCTCGATGGACGGTTGGCCTGAGGGATGGATGGATGGCTGGATGGATGGCTGGATGGAGGGATGGCTGGATGGTTGGCTGGCTGGAGGGATGGATGGATGGCTGGATTGATGGCTGGATGGTGCGGTGGCTGGATGGATGGCTGGCTGGAGGGATGGATGGATGGATTATTGGCTGGATGGATGGCTGGATGGAGGGATGGCTGTATGGTTGGCTGGCTGGAGGGATGGATGGATGGCTGGATGGACGGCTGGATGGAGGGATGGCTGGCTGGATGGCTGGCTGGAGGGATGGATGTATGGATGGACGGCTGGATGGATGGCTGGATGGAGGGATGGCTGGATGGATGGCTGGCTGGAGGGATGGATGGATGGATGAATCGCCGAATGGATGGCTGGATGGATGGCTGGCTGGAGGGATGGAAGGATGGATGGAAGGCTGGATGGACGGCCGGATGGATGGCTGGATGTCTGGATGGCTGGCTGGATGGATGGATGGCTGGTTGGCTGGATGGATGGATGGAAGGCTGGATGGATGGATGGATGGACGGATGGATGGAGGGATGGATGGATGGATGGATGGCTGGATGGATGGCTGGATGGATGGATGGCTGGATGGATGGATGGATGGATGGATGCATGGATATATGGCTGGCTGGATGGATGGATGGATGGCTGGATGGATGGCTGGATGGATGGCTGGATGGATGGATGGACGGATGGATGGATGGCTGGATGGATGGCGGGATGGATGGATGGCTGGATGGATGGCTGGCTGGAGGGATGGAAGGATGGATGGCTGCCTGGAGGGATGGATGGATGGATGGCTGGATGGATGGCTGGATAGTTGAATGGCTGGATGGCTGGCTGGCTGGAGAGATGGATGGATGGATGGGTGGCTGAATGGATGGCTGAATGGATGGATGTCCGGAGGGATGGCTGGCTGGAGGGATAGATGGTTGGATGGATGGCTGGATGGATGTCTGAATGGATGGATGGCTGGATGGATGGCTGGCTGGAGGGATGGATGGATGGATGGATGGCTGGATGGATGGCTGGCTGGAGGGATGGATGGATGGATGGATGGCTGGATGGCTGGCTGGATGGATGGCTGGATGGATTGCTGGCTGGAGGAATGGATGGATTAATGAATGGCTGGACGGATGGCTGGATGGATGGGAGGCTGGATGGATGGCTGGCTGGAGGGATGGATGGATGGCTGGCTGAATGGATGGCTAGATCGATGGATGGCTGGATGGATGGCTGGCTGGAGGAATGCAGTCATGGATGGATGGCCGGATGGACGGCTGGATGGCAGGATGGCTGGATGCATGGCTGGCTGGAGGGATGGATTGATGGATGGTTGTCTGGATGGCTGGCTGGATGGATGGATGGCTCGATGGATGGCTGGCTTGAGGGATGGATGGATGGATGGATGGATGGCTGGATGGATGGCTGGATGGAGGGATGGCTGGATGGTTGGCTGGCTGGAGGGATGGATGGATGGCTGGATGGATGGCTGGATGGAGGGATGGCTGGATGGATGGCTGGCTGGAGGGATGGATGGATGGATTATTGGCTGGATGGATGGCTGGATGGAGGGATGGCTGGATGGGTGGCTGGCTGGAGGGATGGATGGATGGCTGGATGGATGGCTGGATGGAGGGATGACTGGCTGGAGTGACGGATGGATGGATGGCTGGATGGATGGCTGTATGGAGCGATGGCTGGATGTAAGGCTGGCTGGATGGATGGATGGCTGGATGGATGGATGGATGGACGGATGGATGGAGGGATGGCTGGATGGATATCTGGCTGGAGGGATGGATGGAATGCTGGATGGCTGGATGGATGGCTGGATGGAGGAATGGTTGGATGGATGGATTGCTGGAGGGATGGATGGCTGGATGGATGGCTGGATGGATGGCTGGATGGATGGACGGCTGGATGGGCGATTGGCTGGAGGGATGGATGGATGGAAGACTGGATGGATGGCTGCCTGGAGGGATGGATGGATGGATGGATGGATGGCTGGATGGATGGCTGGTTGGATGGATGGCTGGATGGATGGATGGCTGGAGTGATGGATGGGTGGATGGTTCGATGGATGGCTGGTTGGATGGATGGCTGGATGGATGGCTGGCTGGAGGGATTGAAGGTTGGATGGATGGCTGGATGGATGGCTGGATGGATGGCTGGATGTACGGATGGATGGATGGATGGCTGGATGGTTGGCTGGATGGATGGATGGATGGATGGATGGCTGGCTGGAGGGATAGATGGATGGATGGCTGGCTGGAGGGATGGCTGGATGGATGGCTGGATGGATGGCTGGATAGATGGATGGCTGGATGGCTGGCTGGCTGGAGGAATGGAGTCATGGATGGATGGCCGGATGGACGGCTGGAAGGAAGGATGGCTGGATGCATGGCTGGCTGGAGGGATGGATTGATGGATGGATGGCTGGATGGCTGGCTGCATGGATGGATGGCTCGATGGACGGTTGGCTGGAGGGATGGATGGATGGCTGGATGGATGGCTGGATGGAGCGATGGCTGGATGGTTGGCTGGCTGGAGGGATGGATGGATGGCTGGATTGATGGCTGGATGGTACGGTGGCTGGATGGATGGCTGGCTGGAGGGATGGATGGATGGATTATTGGCTGGATGGATGGCTGGATGGAGGGATGGCTGTATGGTTGGCTGGCTGGAGGGATGGATAGATGGCTGGATGGACGGCTGGATGGAGGGATGGCTGGCTGGATGGCTGGCTGGAGGGATGGATGGATGGATGGATGGCTGGATGGATGGCTGGATGGAGGGATGGCTGGATGGATGGCTGGCTGGAGCGATGGATGGATGGATGAATGGCCGAATGGATGGCTGGATGGATGGCTGGCTGGAGGGATGGAAGGTTGGATGGAAGGCTGGATGGACGGCTGGATGGATGGCTGGATGTCTGGATGGCTGGCTGGATGGATGGATGGCTGGTTGGCTGGATGGATGGATGGAAGGCTGGATGGATGGATGGATGGACGGATGGATGGAGGGATGGATGGATGGATGGATGGCTGAATGGATGGCTGGATGGATGGATGGCTGGATGGATGGATGGATGGATGGATGCATGGATATATGGCTGGCTGGATGGATGGCTGGATGGATGGCTGGATGGATGGCTGGATGGATGGATGGACGGATGGATGGATGGCTGGATGGATGGCGGGATGGATGGATGGCTGGATGGATGGCTGGCTGGAGGGATGGATGGATGGATGGCTGGATGGATGGCTGGATTGATGGATGGCTGGATGGCTGGCTGGCTGGAGAGATGGATGGATGGATGGGTGGCTGAATGGATGGCTGAATGGATGGATGTCCGGAGGGATGGCTGGCTGGAGGGATAGATGGTTGGATGGATGGCTGGATGGATGTCTGAATGGATGGATGGCTGGATGGATGGCTGGCTGGAGGGATGGATGGATGGCTGGATGGATGGCTGGCTGGAGGGATGGATGGATGGCTGGATGGATGGCTGGATGGATGGCTGGATGGATTGCTGGCTGGAGGAATGGATGGATTAATGAATGGCTGGACGGATGGCTGGATGGATGGAAGGCTGGATGGATGGCTGGCTGGAGGGATGGATGGATGGCTGGCTGAATGGATGGCTAGATCGATGGATGGCTGGATGGATGGCTGGCTGGAGGAATGGAGTCATGGATGGATGGCCGGATGGACGGCTGGATGGAAGGATGGCTGGATGCATGGCTGGCTGGAGGGATGGATTGATAGATGGTTGTCTGGATGGCTGGCTGGATGGATGGATGGCTCGATGGATGGCTGGCTTGAGGGATGGATGGATGGATGGATGGCTGGATGGATGGCTGGATGGAGGGATGGCTGGATGGTTGGCTGGCTGGAGGGATGGATGGATGGCTGGATGGATGGCTGGATGGAGGGATGGCTGGATGGATGCTGGCTGGAGGGATGGATGGATGGATTATTGGCTGGATGGATGGCTGGATGGAGGGATGGCTGGATGGGTGGCTGGCTGGAGGGATGGATGGATGGCTGGATGGATGGCTGGATGGAGGGATGACTGGCTGGAGTGACGGACGGATGGATGGCTGGATGGATGGCTGTATGGAGGGATGGCTGGATGGAAGGCTGGCTGGATGGATGGATGGCTGGATGGATGGATGGATGGACGGATGGATGGAGGGATGGCTGGATGGATATCTGGCTGGAGGGATGGATGGAATGCTGGATGGCTGGATGGATGGCTGGATGGAGGAATGGTTGGATGGATGGATTGCTGGAGGGATGGATGGCTGGATGGATGGCTGGATGGATGGCTGGATGGATGGACGGCTTGATGGGCGATTGGCTGGAGGGATGGATGGATGGAAGACTGGATGGATGGCTGGCTGGAGGGATGGATGGATGGATGGATGGATGGCTGGATGGATGGCTGGTTGGATGGATGGCTGGATGGATGGATGGCTGGAGTGATGGATGGGTGGATGGTTCGATGGATGGCTGGTTGGATGGATGGCTGGATGGATGGCTGGCTGGAGGGATTGCAGGTTGGATGGATAGCTGGATGGATGGCTGGATGGATGGCTGGATGGACGGATGGATGGATGGATGGCTGGATGGTTGGCTGAATGGATGGATGGATGGATGGCTGGCTGGAGGGATAGATGGATGGATGGCTGGCTGGAGGGATGGCTGGATGGATGGCTGGATGGATAGCTGGATAGATGGATGGCTGGATGGCTGGCTGGCTGGAGAGATGGATGGATGGATGGGTGGCTGGGTGGATGGCAGGATGGATGGATGTCCGGATGGTTGGCTGGCTGGAGGGATGGATGGATGGATTGCTGGATTGGTGTCTGGATGGATGGATGGCTGGATGGATGGCTGGCTGGAGGGATGGATGGATGGATGGATGGCTGGATGGATGGCTGGATGGATGGATGGCTGGATGGATGGCTGGCTTGAGGGATGGATGGATGGATGGCTGGATGGATGGCTGGATGGATTGTTTGCTGGAGGAATGGTTGGATTAATGAATGGCTGGACGGATGGCTGGATGGATGGAAGTCTGGATGGATGGCTGGCTGGAGGGTTGGTGGATGGATGGCTGAATGGATGGCTAGATCGATGGATGGTTGGATGGCTGGCTGGAGGAATGGAGTCATGGATGGATGGCCGGATGGACGGCTGAATGGAAGGTTGGCTGGATGCATGGCTGGCTGGAGGGATGGATTGATGGATGGATGGCTGGATGGCTGGCTGGATGGATGGATGGCTAGATTGATGGCTGGCTGGAGGGATGGATGGATGGATGGCTGGATGGATGGCTGGATGGAGGGATGGCTGGATGGTTGGCTGGCTGGAGGGATGGATGGATGGCTGGATTGATGGCTGGATGGAGGGGTGGCTGGATGGATGGCTGGCTGGAGGGATGGATGGATGGATTATTGGCTGGATGGATGGCTGGATGGAGGGATGGCTGTATGGGTGGCTGGCTGGAGGGATGGATGGATGGCTGGATGGACGGCTGGATGGAGGGATGGCTGGCTGGATGGCTGGCTGGAGGGTTTGATGGATGGATGGATGGCTGGATGGATGGCTGGATGGAGGGATGGCTGGATGGATGGCTGGCTGGAGGGATGGATGGATGGATGAACGGCCGAATGGATGGCTGGATGGATGGCTGGCTGGAGGGATGGAAGGATGGATGGAAGGCTGGATGGACGGCTGGATGGATGGCTGGATGTCTGGATGGCTGGCTGGATGGATGGATGGCTGGTTGGCTGGATGGATGGATGGAAGGCTGGATGGATGGATGGATGGACGGATGGATGGAGGGATGGTTGGATGGATGGATGGCTGGATGGATGGCTGGATGGATGGATGGCTGGATGGATGGATGGCTGGATGGATGGCTGGCTGGAGGGATGGATGGATGGATGGATGCATGGATGAATGGCTGGCTGGATGGATGGATGAATGGCTGGATGGATGGCTGGATCGATGGCTGGATGGATGGATGGACGGATGGTTGGATGGCTGGATGGATGGCGGGATGGATGGATGTCTGGATGGATGGCTGGCTGGAGGGATGGATGGATGGATGGCTGGCTGGAGGGATGGATGGATGGATGGCTGGATGGATGGCTGGATAGATGGATGGCTGGATGGCTGGCTGGCTGGAGAGATGGATGGATGGATGGGTGGCTGAATGGATGGCTGGATGGATGGATGTCCGGATGGATGGCTGGCTGGTGGGCTAGATGTTTGGATGGATGGCTGGATGGATGTCTGGATGGATGGCTGGATGGATGGCTGGCTGGAGGGATGGATGGATGGATGGATGGCTGGATGGATGGCTGGCTGGAGGGTTGGATGGATGGATGGATGGCTGGATGGATGGCTGGATGGATGGCTGGATGGATTGCTGGCTGGAGGAATGGATGGATTAATGAATGGCTGGACGGATGGCTGGATGGATGGAAGGCTGGATGGATGGCTGGCTGGAGGGATGGATGGATGGCTGGCTGAATGGATGGCTAGATTGTTGGATGGCTGGATGGATGGCTGGCAGGAGGAATGGAGTCATGGATGGATGGCCGGATGGACGGCTGGATGGAAGGATGGCTGGATGCATGGCTGGCTGGAGGGATGGATTGATGGATGGTTTTCTGGATGGCTGGCTGGATGGATGGATGGCTCGATGGATGGCTGGCTGGAGGGAGGGATGGATGGATGGATGGATGGCTGGATGGATGGCTGGATGGCCGGATGGAGGGATGGCTGGATGGTTGGCTGGCTGGAGGGATGGATGGATGGCTGGATGGATGGATGGATGGAGGGATGGCTGGATGGATGGTTGGCTGGAGGGATGGATGGATGGATTATTGGCTGGATGGATGGCTGGATGGAGGAATGGATGGATGGATGGATGGATGGCTGGATAGATGGCTGGATGGATGGATGGCTGGATGGATGGATGGCTGGAGTGATGGATGGGTGGATGGTTCGATGGATGGCTGGTTGGCTGGATGGCTGGATGGATGGCTGGCTGTAGGGATTGAAAGATGGATGGATGGCTGGATGGATGGCTAGATGGATGGCTGGATGGACGGATGGATGGATGGATGGCTGGATGGATGGCTGGATGGAAGGATGGATGGATGGATGGATGGCTGGATGGATGGCTGGATGGATGGATGGCTGGATGGATGGCTGGCTGGAGGGATAGATGGATGCATGGCTGGCTGGAGGGATGGCTGGATGGCTGGCTGGATGGATGGCTGGATAGATGGATGGCTGGATCGCTGGCTGGCTGGTGAGATGGATGGATGGATGGGTGGCTGGGTGGATGGCTGGATGGATGGATGTCCGGATGGTTGGCTGGCTGGAGGGATGGATGGATGGCTGGATGGATGGCTGGATGGATGGATGGCTGGATGGACGGCTGGCTGGAGGGATTGATGGATGGATGGATGGCTGGATGGATGGCTGGATGGATGGATGGCTGGTTGGATGGCTGGCTGGAGGGATGGATGGATGGATGGCTGGATGGATGGCTGGATGGATGGCTGGATGGATTGTTTGCTGGAGGGATGGATGGATGGATGGATGAATGGATGGATGGCTGGTTGAATGGCAGGCTGGAGGATGGATGGATGGCTGGATGGCTGGATGGATGGCTGGATGGATGGATGGCTGGATGGATGGCTGGATGGATGACTGGCTGGAGGGATGGATGGATGGATGGATGGCTGGATGGATGGCTGGATGGATGAATGGCTGGATGGATGGCTGGCTGGAGGGATGGATGGATGGATGGATGGCTGGATGGATGCTGGATGGATGGATGCCTGGATGGATGGCTGGCTGGAGGGATGGATGGGTGGATGGATGGCTGGATGGATGGCTGGATGGATGGATGGCTGGATGGATGGCTGGCAGGAGGGATGGATGGATGGATGGCTGGATGGATGGCTGGATGGATGGCTGGCTGGAGCGATGGATGAATGGATGGCTGGATGGATGGATGGCCGAATGGTTGGCTGGCTGGAGGGATGGATGTATGGATGGATGGCTGAATGGATGGCTGGATGGATGGCAGGATGGATGGATGGCTGGATGGATGGCTCGCTGGATGGATGGATTGATGGATGGATGGATTGATGGATGGATGGCTGAATGGATGGCTGGATGGATGGCAGGCTGAAGGGATGAATGGATGGATGGATGGCTGGATGGACGGCTGGATGGATGGATGGCTGGATGGATGGCTGGCTGGAGGGATGGATTGATGGATGGATGGCTGGATGGATAGCTGGATGGATGGCTGGGTGGATGGATGGATGGATGGCTGGATGGATGGCTGGCTGGAGGGTTGGATGGATGGATGGATGGCTGGATGGATGGCTGGATGGATAGCTGGATGGATTGCTGGCTGGAGGAATGGATGGATGAATGAATGGCTGGACGGATGGCAAGATGGATGGAAGGCTGGATGGATGGCTGGCTGGAGGGATGGATGGATGGCTGGCTGAATGGATGGCTAGATTGATGGATGGCTGGATGGATGGCTGGCAGGAGGAATGGAGTCATGGATGGATGGCCGGATGGACGGCTGGATGGAAGGATGGCTGGATGCATGGCTGGCTGGAGGGATGGATTGATGGATGGTTGTCTGGATGGCTCGCGGGATGGATGGATGGCTCGATGGATGGCTGGCTGGAGGGATGGCTGGATGGGTGGCTGGCTGGAGGGATGGATGAATGGCTGGATGGATGGCTGGATGGAGGGATGACTGGCTGGAGTGACGGATGGATGGATGGCTGGATGGATGGCTGTTTGGAGGGATGGCTGGATGGAAGGCTGGCTGGATGGATGGATGGCTGGATGGCTAGATGGATGGCTGGATGGAAGGATGGATGGATGGATGGATGGCTGGATGGATGGCTGGATGGATGGATGGCTGGATGGATGGCTGGCTGGAGGGATAGATGGATGCATGGCTGGCTGGAGGGATGGCTGGATGGCTGGCTGGATGGATGGCTGGATAGATGGATGGCTGGATCGCTGGCTGGCTGGAGAGATGGATGGATGGATGGGTGGCTGGGTGGATGGCTGGATGGATGGATGTCCGGATGGTTGGCTGGCTGGAGGGATGGATGGATGGCTGGATGGATTGCTGGATGGATGGATGGCTGGATGGATGGCTGGCTGGAGGGATTGATGGATGGATGGATGGCTGGATGGATGGCTGGATGGATGGATGGCTGGTTGGATGGCTGGCTGGAGGGATGGATGGATGGATGGCTGGATGGATGGCTGGATGGATGGCTGGATGGATTGTTTGCTGGAGGGATGGATGGATGGATGGATGGATGGATGAATAGATGGATGGCTGGATGAATGGCAGGCTGGAGGATGGATGGATGGCTGCATGGCTGGATGGATGGCTGGATGGATGGATGGCTGGATGGATGGATGGCTGGATGGATGGCTGGCAGGAGGAATGGAGTCATGGATGGATGGCCGGATGGACGGCTGGATGGAAGGATGGCTGGATGCATGGCTGGCTGGAGGGATGGATTGATGGATGGATGGCTGGATGGATGGCTGGATGGATGGATGGCTGGATGGATGGCTGGCTGGAGGGATGGATGGATGGATGGATGGCTGGATGGATGCTGGATGGATGGATGCCTGGATGGATGGCTGGCTGGAGGGATGGATGGGTGGATGGATGGCTGGATGGATGGCTGGATGGATGGATGGCTGGATGGATGGATGGCTGGATGGATGGCTGGCAGGAGGAATGGAGTCATGGATGGATGGCCGGATGGACGGCTGGATGGAAGGATGGCTGGATGCATGGCTGGCTGGAGGGATGGATTGATGGATGGTTGTCTGGATGGCTGGCTGGATGGATGGATGGCTCGATGGATGGCTGGCTGGAGGGATGGCTGGATGGGTGGCTGGCTGGAGGGGTGGATGAATGGCTGGATGGATGGCTGGATGGAGGGATGACTGGCTGGAGTGACGGATGGATGGATGGCTGGATGGATGGCTGTATGGAGGGATGGCTGGATGGAAGGCTGGCTGGATGGATGGATGGCTGGATGGATGGATGGATGGACGGATGGATGGATGGCTGGATGGAGGGATGGCTGGATGGTTGGCTGGCTGGAGGGATGGATGGATGGCTGGATGGATGGATGGATGGAGGGATGGCTGGATGGATGGCTGGCTGGAGGGATGGATGAATGGCTGGATGGATGGCTGGATGGAGGGATGACTGGCTGGAGTGACGGATGGATGGATGGCTGGATGGATGGCTGTATGGAGGGATGGCTGGATGGAAGGCTGGCTGGATGGATGGATGGCTGGATGGATGGATGGATGGACGGATGGATGGAGGGATGGCTGGATGGATATCTGGCTGGAGGGATGGATGGATGGATGGATGGCTGGATGGATGGCTGGATGGATGGACGGCTGGATGGGCGATTGGCTGGAGGGATGGATGGATGGATGGCTGGATGGATGGCTGGCTGGAGGGATGGATGGATGGATGGATGGATGGATGGATGGCTGGATGGATGGCTGGATGGATGTATGGCTGGATGGATGGATGGCTGGAGTGATGGATGGGTGGATGGTTCGATGGATGGCTGGTTGGCTGGATGGCTGGATGGATGGCTGGCTGGAGGGATTGAAAGATGGATGGATGGCTGGATGGATGGCTAGATGGATGGCTGGATGGACGGATGGATGGATGGATGGCTGGATGGATGGCTGGATGGATGGATGGATGGATGGATGGATGGATGGATGGATGGCTGGATGGATGGATGGCTGGATGGATGGCTGGCTGGAGGGATAGATGGATGGATGGCTGGCTGGAGGGATGGCTGGATGGCTGGCTGGATGGATGGCTGGATAGATGGATGGCTGGATCGCTGGCTGGCTGGAGAGATGGATGGATGGATGGTTGGCTGGGTGGATGGCTGGATGGATGGATGCCCGGATGGTTGGCTGGCTGGAGGGATGGATGGATGGCTGGATGGATGGCTGGATGGATGAATGGCTGGATGGATGGCTGGCTGGAGGGATTGATGGATGGATGGATGGCTGGATGGATGGCTGGATGGATGGATGGCTGGATGGATGGCTGGCTGGAGGGATGGATGGATGGATGGCTGGATGGATGGCTGGATGGATGGCTGGATGGATTGTTTGCTGGAGGGATGGATTGATGGATGGATGGTTGGATGAATGGATGGATGGCTGGATGAATGGCAGGCTGGAGGATGGATGGATGGCTGGATGGCAGGATGGATGGCTGGATGAATGGATGGCTGGATGGCTGGATGGATGGATGGCTGGATGGATGGCTGGCTGGAGGGATAGATGGATGCATGGCTGGCTGGAGGGATGGCTGGATGGCTGGCTGGATGGATGGCTGGATAGATGGATGGCTGGATCGCTGGCTGGCTGGTGAGATGGATGGATGGATGGGTGGCTGGGTGGATGGCTGGATGGATGGATGTCCGGATGGTTGGCTGGCTGGAGGGATGGATGGATGGCTGGATGGATGGCTGGATGGATGGATGGCTGGATGAACGGCTGGCTGGAGGGACTGATGGATGGATGGATGGCTGGATGGATGGCTGGATGGATGGATGGCTGGTTGGATGGCTGGCTGGAGGGATGGATGGATGGATGGCTGGATGGATGGCTGGATGGATGGCTGGATGGATTGTTTGCTGGAGGGATGGATGGATGGATGGATGAATGGATGGATGGCTGGATGAATGGCAGGCTGGAGGATGGATGGATGGCTGGATGGCTGGATGGATGGCTGGATGGATGGATGGCTGGATGGATGGCTGGATGGATGACTGGCTGGAGGGATGGATGGATGGATGGATGGCTGGATGAATGGCTGGATGGATGGATGGCTGGATGGATGGCTGGCTGGAGGGATGGATGGATGGATGGATGGCTGGATGGATGCTGGATGGATGGATGCCTGGATGGATGGCTGGCTGGAGGGATGGATGGGTGGATGGATGGCTGGATGGATGGCTGGATGGATGGATGGCTGGATGGATGGCTGGCAGGAGGGATGGATGGATGGATGGCTGGATGGATGGCTGGATGGATGGCTGGCTGGAGCGATGGATGAATGGATGGCTGGATGGATGGATGGCCGAATGGTTGGCTGGCTGGAGGGATGGATGTATGGATGGATGGCTGAATGGATGGCTGGATGGATGGCAGGATGGATGGATGGCTGGATGGATGGCTCGCTGGATGGATGGATTGATGGATGGATGGATTGATGGATGGATGGCTGAATGGAAGGCTGGATGGATGGCAGGCTGAAGGGATGAATGGATGGATGGATGGCTGGATGGACGGCTGGATGGATGGATGGCTGGATGGATGGCTGGCTGGAGGGATGGATTGATGGATGGATGGCTGGATGGATAGCTGGATGGATGGCTGGGTGGATGGATGGATGGATGGCTGGATGGATGGCTGGCTGGAGGGTTGGATGGATGGATGGATGGCTGGATGGATGGCTGGATGGATGGCTGGATGGATTGCTGGCTGGAGGAATGGATGGATGAATGAATGGCTGGACGGATGGCAAGATGGATGGAAGGCTGGATGGATGGCTGGCTGGAGGGATGGATGGATGGCTGGCTGAATGGATGGCTAGATTGATGGATGGCTGGATGGATGGCTGGCAGGAGGAATGGAGTCATGGATGGATGGCCGGATGGACGGCTGGATGGAAGGATGGCTGGATGCATGGCTGGCTGGAGGGATGGATTGATGGATGGTTGTCTGGATGGCTGGCGGGATTGATGGATGGCTCGATGGATGGCTGGCTGGAGGGATGGCTGGATGGGTGGCTGGCTGGAGGGATGGATGAATGGCTGGATGGATGGCTGGATGGAGGGATGACTGGCTGGAGTGACGGATGGATGGATGGCTGGATGGATGGCTGTATGGAGGGATGGCTGGATGGAAGGCTGCCTGGATGGATGGATGGCTGGATGGCTAGATGGATGGCTGGATGGAAGGATGGATGGATGGATGGATGGCTGGATGGATGGCTGGATGGATGGATGGCTGGATGGATGGCTGGCTGGAGGGATAGATGGATGCATGGCTGGCTGGAGGGATGGCTGGATGGCTGGCTGGATGGATGGCTGGATAGATGGATGGCTGGATCGCTGGCTGGCTGGAGAGATGGATGGATGGATGGGTGGCTGGGTGGATGGCTGGATGGATGGATGTCCGGATGGTTGGCTGGCTGGAGGGATGGATGGATGGCTGGATGGATTGCCGGATGGATGGATGGCTGGATGGATGGCTGGCTGGAGGGATTGATGGATGGATGGATGGCTGGATGGATGGCTGGATGGATGGATGGCTGTTTGGATGGCTGGCTGGAGGGATGGATGGATGGATGGCTGGATGGATGGCTGTATGGATGGCTGGATGGATTGTTTGCTGGAGGGATGGATGGATGGATGGATGGATGGATGAATAGATGGATGGCTGGATGAATGGCAGGCTGGAGGATGGATGGATGGCTGGATGGCTGGATGGATGGCTGGATGGATGGATGGCTGGATGGATGGCTGGATGGATGACTGGCTGGAGGGATGGATGGATGGATGGATGGCTGGATGTCTGGCTGGATGGATGGATGGCTGGATGGATGGCTGGCTGGAGGGATGGATGGATGGATGGATGGCTGGATGGATGCTGGATGGATGGATGCCTGGATGGATGGCTGGCTGGAGGGATGGATGGGTGGATGGATGGCTGGATGGATGGCTGGATGGATGGATGGCTGGATGGATGGATGGCTGGATGGATGGCTGGCAGGAGGAATGGAGTCATGGATGGATGCCCGGATGGACGGCTGGATGGAAGGATGGCTGGATGCATGGCTGGCTGGAGGGATGGATGGGTGGATGGTTCGATGGATGGCTGGTTGGCTGGATGGCTGGATGGATGGCTGGCTGGAGGGATTGAAAGATGGATGGATGGCTGGATGGATGGCTAGATGGATGGCTGGATGGACGGATGGATGGATGGATGGCTGGATGGAAGGCTGGCTGGATGGATGGATGGCTGGATGGATGGATGGATGGACGGATGGATGGAGGGATGGCTGGATGGATATCTGGCTGGAGGGATGGATGGATGGATGGATGGCTGGATGGATGGCTGGATGGATGGACGGCTGGATGGGCGATTGGCTGGAGGGATGGATGGATGGCTGGATGGATGGCTGGCTGGAGGGATGGATGGATGGATGGATGGATGGATGGATGGCTGGATGGATGGCTGGATGGATGTATGGCTGGATGGATGGATGGCTGGAGTGATGGATGGGTGGATGGTTCGATGGATGGCTGGTTGGCTGGATGGCTGGATGGATGGCTGGCTGGAGGGATTGAAAGATGGATGGATGGCTGGATGGATGGCTAGATGGATGGCTGGATGGACGGATGGATGGATGGATGGCTGGATGGATGGCTGGATGGATGGATGGATGGATGGATGGATGGATGGATGGATGGCTGGATGGATGGATGGCTGGATGGATGGCTGGCTGGAGGGATAGATGGATGGATGGCTGGCTGGAGGGATGGCTGGATGGCTGGCTGGATGGATGGCTGGATAGATGGATGGCTGGATCGCTGGCTGGCTGGAGAGATGGATGGATGGATGGGTGGCTGGGTGGATGGCTGGATGGATGGATGTCCGGATGGTTGGCTGGCTGGAGGGATGGATGGATGGCTGGATGGATGGCTGGATGGATGAATGGCTGGATGGATGGCTGGCTGGAGGGATTGATGGATGGATGGATGGCTGGATGGATGGCTGGATGGATGGATGGCTGGATGGATGGCTGGCTGGAGGGATGGATGGATGGATGGCTGGATGGATGGCTGGATGGATGGCTGGATGGATTGTTTGCTGGAGGGATGGATTGATGGATGGATGGATGGATGAATGGATGGATGGCTGGATGAATGGCAGGCTGGAGGATGGATGGATGGCTGGATGGCAGGATGGATGGCTGGATGAATGGATGGCTGGATGGATGGCTGGATGGATGACTGGCTGGAGGGATTGCTGGATGGATGGATGGCTGGATGGATGGCTGGATGGATGGATGGCTGGATGGATGGCTGGCTGGAGGGATGGATGGATGGATGGATGGCTGGATGGATGCTGGATGGATGGATGCCTGGATGGATGGCTGGCTTGAGGGATGGATGGGTGGATGGATGGCTGGATGGATGGCTGGATGGATGGATGGCTGGATGGATGGCTGGCAGGAGGGATGGATGGATGGATGGCTGGATGGATGGCTGGATGGATGGCTGGCTGGAGCGATGGATGAATGGATGGCTGGATGGATGGATGGCCGAATCGTTGGCTGGCTGGAGGGATGGATGTATGGATGGATGGCTGAATGGATGGCTGGATGGATGGCAGGATGGATGGATGGCTGGATGGATGGCTCGCAGGATGGATGGATTGATGGATGGATGGATTGATGGATGGATGGCTGGATGGATGGCTGGATGGATGGCAGGCTGAAGGGATGAATGGATGGATGGATGGCTGGATGGACGGCTGGATGGATGGATGGCTGGATGGATGGCTGGCTGGAGGGATGGATTGATGGATGGATGGCTGGATGGATAGCTGGATGGATGGCTGGATATATGGATGGATGGATGGCTGGATGGATGGCTGGCTGGAGGGTTGGATGGATGGATGGATGGCTGGATGGATGGCTGGATGGATGGCTGGATGGATTGCTGGCTGGAGGAATGGATGGATTAATGAATGGCTGGACGGATGGCTGGATGGATGGAAGGCTGGATGGATGGCTGGCTGGAGGGATGGATGGATGGCTGGCTGGAGGGATGGATGGATGGCTGGCTGAATGGATGGCTAGATTGATGGATGGCTGGATGGATGGCTGGCAGGAGTATTGGAGTCATGGATGGAGGGCCGGATGGACGGCTGGATGGAAGGATGGCTGGATGCATGGCTGGCTGGAGGGATGGATTGATGGATGGTTGTCTGGATGGCTGGCTGGATGGATGGATGGCTCGATGGATGGCTGGCTGGAGGGATGGATGGATGGATGGATGGATGGCTGGATGGATGGCTGGATGGCTGGATGGAGGGATGGCAGGATGGTTGGCTGGCTGGAGGGATGGATGGATGGCTGGATGGATGGATGGATGGAGGGATGGCTGGATGGATGGCTGGCTGGAGGGACGGATGGATGGATTATTGGCTGGATGGATGGCTGGATGGAGGGATGGCTGGATGGGTGGCTGGCTGGATGGAGGGATGACTGGCTGGAGTGACGGATGGATGGATGGCTGGATGGATGGCTGTATGGAGGGATGGCTGGATGGAAGGCTGGCTGGATGGATGGATGGCTGGATGGATGGATGGATGGACGGATGGATGGAGGAATGGCTGGATGGATATCTGGCTGGAGGGATGGATGGATGGATGGATGGCTGGATGGATGGCTGGATGGATGGACGGCTGGATGGGCGATTGGCTGGAGGGATGGATGGATGGATGGCTGGATGGATGGCTGGCTGGAGGGATGGATGGATGGATGGATGGATGGATGGCTGGATGGATGGCTGGATGGATGGATGGCTGGATGGATGGATGGCTGGAGTGATGGATGGGTGGATGGTTCGATGGATGGCTGGTTGGCTGGATGGCTGGATGGATGGCTGGCTGGAGGGATTGAAAGATGGATGGATGGCTGGATGGATGGCTAGATGGATGGCTGGATGGACGGATGGATGGATGGATGGCTGGATGGATGGCTGGATGGATGGATGGATGGATGGATGGATGGCTGGATGGATGGCTGGATGGATGGATGGCTGGATGGATGGCTGGCTGGAGGGATAGATGGATGGATGGCTGGCTGGAGGGATGGCTGGATGGCTGGCTGGATGGATGGCTGGATAGATGGATGGCTGGATCGCTGGCTGGCTGGAGAGATGGATGGATGGATGGGTGGCTGGGTGGATGGCTGGATGGATGGATGTCCGGATGGTTGGCTGGCTGGAGGGATGGATGGATGGCTGGATGGATGGCTGGATGGATGGATGGCTGGATGGATAGCTGGCGGGAGGGATTGATGGATGGATGGATGGCTGTATGGATGGCTGGATGGATGGATGGCTGGATGGATGGCTGGCTGGAGGGATGGATGGATGGATGGCTGGATGGATGGCTGGATGGATGGCTGGATGGATTGTTTGCTGGAGGGATGGATGGATGGATGGATGGATGGAGGAATGGATGGATGGCTGGATGAATGGCAGGCTGGAGGATGGATGGATGGTTGGATGGCTGGATGGATGGCTGGATGGATGGATGGCTGGATGGATGGCTGGATGGATGACTGGCTGGAGGGATGGATGGATGGATGGATGGCTGGATGGATGGCTGGATGGATGGATGGCTGGATGAATGGCTGGCTGGAGGGATGGATGGATGGATGGATGGCTGGATGGATGCTGGATTGATGGATGCCTGGATGGATGGCTGGCTGGAGGGATGGATGGGTGGATGGTTGGCTGGATGGATGGCTGGATGGATGGATGGCTGGATGGATGGCTGGCAGGAGGGATGGATGGATGGATGGCTGGATGGATGGCTGGATGGATGGCTGGCTGGAGCGATGGATGAATGGATGGCTGGATGGATGGATGGCCGAATGGTTGGCTGGCTGGAGGGATGGATGTATGGATGGATGGCTGAATGGATGGCTGGATGGATGGCAGGATGGATGGATGGCTGGATGGATGGCTCGCTGGATGGATGGATTGATGGATGGATGGATTGATGGATGGATGGCTGGATGGATGGCTGGATGGATGGCAGGCTGGAGGGATGGATGGATGGATGGATAGCTGAATGGATGGCTGGATGGATGGATGGCTGTATGGATGGCTGGCAGGAGGGATGGATGGATGGATGGCTGGATGGACGGCTGGATGGATGGAGGTCTGGATGGATGGCTGGCTGGAGGGATGGATTGATGGATGGATGGCTGGATGGATGGCTGAATGGATGGATGGCTGAATGGATGGCTGGCTTGAGGGATGGATGGATGGCTGGATGGATGGCATGATGGATGGATGGCTGGATGGATGGCTGGCTGGAGGGATGGATGGATGGATGGATAGCTGAATGGATGGCTGGATGGATGGATGGCTGGATGGATGGCTGGCAGGAGGGATGGATGGATGGATGGCTGGATGGACGGCTGGATGGATGGAGGTCTGGATGGATGGCTGGCTGGAGGGATGGATTGATGGATGGATGGCTGGATGGATGGCTGAATGGATGGATGGCTGAATGGATGGCTGGCTTGAGGGATGGATGGATGGGTGGGTGGCTGGATGGAGGGATGGCTGGATGGTTGGCTGGCTGGAGGGATGGATGGATGGATGGCTGGATGGATGTCTGAATGGAGGGATGGCTGGATGGATGGCTGGCTGGAGGGATCGATGGATGGATGGATGGATGGCTGGATGGATGGCTGGATGGAAGAATGGCTTAATGGCTGGCTGGCTGGAGGGATGGATGGATGGATGGATGGAAGGATGGCTGGTTGGATGGATTGATCGATGGATGGCTAGATGTATGGCTGGCTTGAGGGATGGATGGATGGATGGATGGCTTGATGGATAGCTGGATAGAGGAATGGCTGGATGGATGGATGGCTGGCTGGAGGGATGGATGGATGGATGGCTGGCTGGATGGCTGAATGGATGGATGGCTGGATGGATGGCTGGCTCGAGGGATGGATGGATGGATGGATGGATGGATGGCTGAATGGATGGATGGCTGGATGAATGGCTGGCTGGAGGGATGGGTGGATGGATGGATGGCTGGATGGATGGATGGCTGGATGGATGGCTGGATGGATGACTGGCTGGAGGGATGGATGGATGGCTGGATGGCTGGATGGATGGCTGGATGGATGGCTAGATGGATGCCTGGATGGATGGCTGGCTGGAGGGATGGTTGAATGGATGGATGGCTGGATGGATGGCTGGATGGATGGATGGCTGGATGGATGGCTGGCAGGAGGGATGAGTGGATGGATGGATGGCTGAACGGATGACTGGATGGATTGATGCCTGGATGGATGGCTGGCTGGAGGGATGGATTGATGGATGGATGGCTGGATGGATGTGTGGATGGATGGATGGCTGGATGGATGGCAGGCTGAAGGGATGAATGGATGGATGGATGGCTGGATGGACGGCTGGATGGATGGATGGCTTGATGGATGGCTGGCTGGAGGGATGGATTGATGGATGGATGGCTAGATGGATAGCTGGATGGATGGCTGGATGGATGGCTGGCTTGTGGGATGGATGGATGGATGGATGGCTGGATGGAGGGATGGCTGGATATTTGTCTGGCTGGAGGGATGGATGGATGGCTGGATGGATGGCTGGATGGAGGGATGGCTGGATGGATGGCTGGTTGGAGGTGTTGATCTCCTATTTTCTTTCTCTGTCAGTCTGGCCTCAATAAAAGTTGAGACGGATTCGCACGTAAACAGAAGTTATTTATTTAGCTTGCAAGCTTTATCATCTTACAGAAATGTAACAGGACGTCCTGCCTCTTACACTCCAGAAAACGACTGAACTAACAGACAAAGGAATCTCTGCAAAATCAGTTCAAATGGTATCAAGTTTCACATACTCGACGGACATAGGTCAGCCTAGGTCCCTCCTGACCTGTTTAATCCATTCTGATTGGCTCACTTCCAATCCCTTTCTCTGGCCCTTATCAATGCAGTCTCACTCTCATAGACACACCTCTTCCTGCTTTTTCCATGCGGTCCCAAATTCCTTTGTCCCTAACTAAAAGAATCAAAGTGGCTTATTTCTACATTACATTAACTAGTATCTCTAAAGTAACTATTTTATATCACATTCGTCAGAGGGATGGATGGCTGGATGGATGGATGGATGGATGGATGGCTTAATGACTGGCTGGCTGGAGGGATGGATGGATAGATGGATGGCGGGATGGATGGTTGGATGGATGGATGGCTGGATGTATGGCTGGCTGGAGAGATGGGTGAATGGTTGGATGGCTGGATGGATGGCTGGATGGAGGGATGGCTGGATGGATGGTTGGCTGGAGTGACGGATGGATGCATGGCTGGATGGATGGCTGTATTGAGGGATGGCTGGCTGGAATGATGGATGGCTGGATGGATGGATGGATGGACGGATTGATGGAGGGATGGCTGGATGGATGGCTGGCTGGAGGGATGGATGGATGGATGGATGGCTGGATGAACGGCTGGATGGAGGAATGGCTTGATGGATGGCTGGCTGGAGGGATGGATGGATGGCTGGATGGATTGCTTGATGGATGGATGGCTGGATGGACGATTGGCTGGAGGGATGGATGGATGGATGGCTGGTTCGATGGCTGGATGGATGAATGGCTGGATGGATGACTGGCTGGCTGGATGGATGGATGGCTGGATGGATGGCTGGCTTGAAGAATGGATGGATGGCTGGATGGATGGCTGGACGGATGGATGGCTGGATATTTGGCTGGCTGGAGGGATGGATGGATGGCTGGATGGATGGCTGGATGGATGGATGGCTGGATGGATGGCTGGCTGAAGGAAGGGATGGATGGATGGATGGCTGGATCGATGGCTGGATGGATGGATGGCAGGATGGATGGCTGGCTGGAGGGATGGATGGATGAATGGATGGCTGAATGGATGGCTGGATGGATGGCTGGATGGATGGCTGAATGGATGGATGGCTGGCTGGAGGGATGGATGGATGGATGGATGGATGGATAGCTGAATGGATGGATGGCTGGATGAATGGCTGGCTGGAGGATGAATGGATGGCTGGATGGATGGCTGGATGAATGGATGGCTGGATGGATGGCTGGATGGATGACTGGCTGGAAGGATGGATGGATGAATGGATGGCTGGATGGATGGCTGGCTGGAGGGATGGATGGATTAATGGATGGCTGGATGGATGGCTGGATGGATGGATGCCTGGATGGATGGCGGGCTGGAGGGATGGATGGGTGGATGGATGGCTGGATGGATGGCTGGATGGATGGATGGCTGGATGGATGGCTGGCAGGAGGGATGGATGGATGGATGGCTGAATGGATGGCTGGATGGATGGCTGGCTGGAGCGATGGATGAATGGATGGCTGGATGGATGGATGGCCGAATGGTTTGCTGGCTGGAGGGATGGATGAATGGATGGATGGCTGAATGGATGGCTGGATGGATGGCAGGTTGGATGGATGGCTGGATGGATGGCTGGCTGGATGGATGGATTGATGACAGGCTGAAGGGATGAATGGATGGATGGATGGCTGGATGGACGGCTAGATGGATGGATGGCTGGATGGATGGCTGGCTGGAGGGATGGATTGATGGATGGATGGCTGGATGGATAGCTGGATGGATGGCTGGATGGATGGATGGATGGATGGATGGATGGAGGGATAGCTGGATGGAGGGATAGTTGGAGGGATGGATGGATGGCTGGATGGATGGCAGGATGGATGGATGGCTGGATGGATGGCTGGCTGGAGGGATGGATGGATGGATGGATGGCCGAATGGATGGCAGGATGGATGGATGGCTGGATGGATGGCTGGCTGGAGGGATGGATGGATGGATGGCTGGATGGACGGCTGGATGGATGGAGGGCTGGATGGATGGCTGGCTGGAGTGATGGATTGATGGATGGATGGCTGGATGGATGGCTGGATGGATGGATGGCTGTATAGATGGCTGTCTGGAGGGATGGATGGATGGATGGGTGGCTGGATGGAGGGATGGCTTGATGGTTGGTTGGCTGGAGGCATGGATGGATGGATGGCTGGATGGATGTCTGGATGGAGGGATGGCTGGATGGATGCCTGGATGGATGGATGGCTTAATGACTGGCTGGCTGGAGGGATGGATGGATGGATGGATGGATGGCTGGTTGGACGGCTGGATCGATGGATGTCTGGATATATGGCTGGCTGGAGGGATGGATGGATGGATGGATGGCTGGATGGATGGCTGAATGGATGGATGGCTGGATGGATGGCTGGCTGGAGGGATGGATGGATGGATGGATGGATGGCTGAATGGATGGATGGCTGGATGAATGACAGGCTGGAGGATGGATGGATGGCTGGATTGCTGGATGGATGGCTGGATGGATGGATGGCTGGATGGATGGCTGGATGGATGACTGGCTGGAGGGATGGATGGATGGATGGATGGCTGGATGGACGGCTGGATGGATGGATGGCTGGATGGATGGCTGGCTGGAGGGATGGATGGATCGATGGATGGCTGGATGGATGCTGGATGGATGGATGCCTGGATGGATGGCTGGCTGGAGGGATGGATGGGTGGATGGATGGCTGGATGGATGGCTGGATGGATGGATGGCTGGATGGATGGCTGGCACGAGGGATGGATGGATGGATGGCTGGATGGATGGCTGGATGGATGGCTGGATGGATGGCTGGCTGGAGCGATGGATGAATGGATGGCTGGATGGATGGATGGCCGAATGGTTGGCTGGCTGGAGGGATGGATGTATGGATGGATGGCTGAATGGATGGCTGGATGGACGGCAAGATGGATGGATGGCTGGATGGATGGCTCGCTGGATGGATGGATTGATGGATGGATGGATTGATGAATGGATGGCTGGATGGATGGCTGGCTGGAGGGATAGATGGATGGATCGCTGGCTGGAGGGATGGCTGGATGGATGGCTGGATGGATGGCTAGATATATGGATGGCTGGATGGCTGGCTGGCTGGAGAAATGGATGGATGGGTGGGTGGCTGGGTGGATGGCTGGATTGATGGATGTCCGGATGGTTGGCTGGCTGGAGGGATGGATGGATGGATGGATGGCTGGATGGATGTCTGGATGGATGGATGGCTGGATGGATGGCTGGCTGGATGGATGGATTGATGGATGGATGGCTGGATGGATGGCTGGATGGATGGATGGCTGGATGGATGACAGGCTGAAGGGATGAATGGATGGATGGATGGCTGGATGGACGGCTAGATGGATGGATGGCTGGATGGATGGCTGGCTGGAGGGATGGATTGATTGATGGATGGCTGGATGGATAGCTGGATGGATGGCTGGCTGGATGGATGGATGGATGGCTGGATGGAGGGATGGCTGGATGGAGGGATAGCTGGAGGGATGGATGGATGGCTGGATGGATGGCAGGATGGATGGATGGCTGGATGGATGGCTGGCTGGAGGGATGGATGGATGGATGGATGGCCGAATGAATGGCAGGATGGATGGATGGCTGGATGGATGGCTGGCTGGAGGGATGGATGGATGGATGGCTGGATGGACGGCTGGATGGATGGAGGGCTGGATGGATGGCTGGCTGGAGTGATGGATTGATGGATGGGTGGCTGGATGGATGGCTGGATGGATGGATGGCTGAATGGATGGCTGTCTGGAGGGATGGATGGATGGATGGGTGGCTGGATGGAGGGATGGCTTGATGGTTGGCTGGCTGGAGGGATGAATGGATGGATGGCTGGATGGATGTCTGGATGGAGGGATGGCTGGAAGGATGCCTGGATGGATGGATGGCTTAATGACTGGCTGGCTGGAGGGATGGATGGATGGATGGCTGGATGGATGGCTGGATGGATGGCTGGCTGGAGCGACGGATGAATGGATGGCTGGATGGATGGATGGCCGAATGGTTGGCTGGCTGGAGGGATGGATGTATGGATGGATGGCTGAATGGATGGCTGGATGGATGGCAGGATGGATGGATGGCTGGATGGATGGCTCGCTGGATGGATGGATTGATGGATGGATGGATTGATGGATGGATGGCTGGATGGATGGCTGGATGGATGGCAGGCTGGAGGGATGGATGGATGGATGGATAGCTGAATGGATGGCTGGATGGATGGATGGCTGGATGGATGGCTGGCAGGAGGGATGGATGGATGGATGGCTGGATGGACGGCTGGATGGATGGAGGTCTGGATGGATGGCTGGCTGGAGGGATGGATTGATGGATGGATGGCTGGATGGATGGCTGAATGGATGGATGGCTGAATGGATGGCTGGCTTGAGGGATGGATGGATGGCTGGATGGATGGCATGATGGATGGATGGCTGGATGGATGGCTGGCTGGAGGGATGGATGGATGGATGGATAGCTGAATGGATGGCTGGATGGATGGATGGCTGGATGGATGGCTGGCAGGAGGGATGGATGGATGGATGGCTGGATGGACGGCTGGATGGATGGAGGTCTGGATGGATGGCTGGCTGGAGGGATGGATTGATGGATGGATGGCTGGATGGATGGCTGAATGGATGGATGGCTGAATGGATGGCTGGCTTGAGGGATGGATGGATGGGTGGGTGGCTGGATGGAGGGATGGCTGGATGGTTGGCTGGCTGGAGGTATGGATGGATGGATGGCTGGATGGATGTCTGAATGGAGGGATGGCTGGATGGATGGCTGGCTGGAGGGATGGATGGATGGATGGATGGCTGGATGGATGGCTGGATGGAAGAATGGCTTAATGGCTGGCTGGCTGGAGGGATGGATGGATGGATGGATGGAAGGATGGCTGGTTGGATGGATGGATCGATGGATGGCTAGATGTATGGCTGGCTTGAGGGATGGATGGATGGATGGATGGCTTGATGGATAGCTGGATAGAGGAATGGCTGGATGGATGGATGGCTGGCTGGAGGGATGGATGGATGGATGGCTGGCTGGATGGCTGAATGGATGGATGGCTGGATGGATGGCTGGCTCGAGGGATGGATGGATGGATGGATGGATGGATGGCTGAATGGATGGATGGCTGGATGAATGGCTGGCTGGAGGGATGGGTGAATGGATGGATGGCTGGATGGATGGATGGCTGGATGGATGGCTGGATGGATGACTGGCTGGAGGGATGGATGGATGGATGGATGGCTGGATGGATGGCTGGATGGATGGCTAGATGGATGCCTGGATGGATGGCTGGCTGGAGGGATGGTTGAATGGATGGATGGCTGGATGGATGGCTGGATGGATGGATGGCTGGATGGATGGCTGGCAGGAGGGATGAGTGGATGGATGGATGGCTGGACGGATGACTGGATGGATTGATGCCTGGATGGATGGCTGGCTGGAGGGATGGATTGATGGATGGATGGCTGGATGGATGGCTGGATGGATGGATGGCTGGATGGATGGCAGGCTGAAGGGATGAATGGATGGATGGATGGCTGGATGGACGGCTGGATGGATGGATGGCTTGTTGGATGGCTGGCTGGAGGGATGGATTGATGGATGGATGGCTAGATGGATAGCTGGATGGATGGCTGGATGGATGGCTGGCTTGTGGGATGGATGGATGGATGGATGGCTGGATGGAGTGATGGCTGGATATTTGGCTGGCTGGAGGGATGGATGGATGGCTGGATGGATGGCTGGATGGAGGGATGGCTGGATGGATGGCTGGTTGGAGGGATGGATGGCTGGATGGATGGATGGATGGATGGATGGCTTAATGACTGGCTGGCTGGAGGGATGGATGGATAGATGGATGGCGGGATGGATGGTTGGATGGATGGATGGCTGGATGTATGGCTGGCTGGAGAGATGGGTGAATGGTTGGATGGCTGGATGGATGGCTGGATGGAGGGATGGCTGGATGGATGGCTGGCTGGAGTGACGGATGGATGCATGGCTGGATGGATGGCTGTATTGAGGGATGGCTGGCTGGAATGATGGATGGCTGGATGGATGGATGGATGGACGGATGGATGGAGGGATGGCTGGATGGATGGCTGGCTGGAGGGATGGATGGATGGATGGATGGCTGGATGAACGGCTGGATGGAGGAATGGCTTGATGGATGGCTGGCTGGAGGGATGGATGGATGGCTGGATGGATTGCTTGATGGATGGATGGCTGGATGGTCGATTGGCTGGAGGGATGGATGGATGGATGGCTGGTTCGATGGCTGGATGGATGAATGGCTGGATGGATGACTGGCTGGCTGGATGGATGGATGGCTGGATGGATGGCTGGCTTGAAGAATGGATGGATGGCTGGATGGATGGCTGGACGGATGGATGGCTGGATATTTGGCTGGCTGGAGGGATGGATGGATGGCTGGATGGATGGCTGGATGGATGGATGGCTGGATGGATGGCTGGCTGAAGGAAGGGATGGATGGATGGATGGCTGGATCGATGGCTGGATGGATGGATGGCAGGATGGATGGCTGGCTGGAGGGATGGATGGATGAATGGATGGCTGAATGGATGGCTGGATGGATGGCTGGATGGATGGCTGAATGGATGGATGGCTGGCTGGAGGGATGGATGGATGGATGGATGGATGGATAGCTGAATGGATGGATGGCTGGATGAATGGCTGGCTGGAGGATGAATGGATGGCTGGATGGATGGCTGGATGAATGGATGGCTGGATGGATGGCTGGATGGATGACTGGCTGGAAGGATGGATGGATGAATGGATGGCTGGATGGATGGCTGGCTGGAGGGATGGATGGATTAATGGATGGCTGGATGGATGGCTGGATGGATGGATGCCTGGATGGATGGCGGGCTGGAGGGATGGATGGGTGGATGGATGGCTGGATGGATGGCTGGATGGATGGATGGCTGGATGGATGGCTGGCAGGAGGGATGGATGGATGGATGGCTGAATGGATGGCTGGATGGATGGCTGGCTGGAGCGATGGATGAATGGATGGCTGGATGGATGGATGGCCGAATGGTTTGCTGGCTGGAGGGATGGATGAATGGATGGATGGCTGAATGGATGGCTGGATGGATGGCAGGTTGGAAGGATGGCTGGATGGATGGCTGGCTGGATGGATGGATTGATGACAGGCTGAAGGGATGAATGGATGGATGGATGGCTGGATGGACGGCTAGATGGATGGATGGCTGGATGGATGGCTGGCTGGAGGGATGGATTGATGGATGGATGGCTGGATGGATAGCTGGATGGATGGCTGGATGGATGGATGGATGGATGGATGGATGGAGGGATAGCTGGATGGATGGCTGGCTGGAGGGATGGATGGATGGATGGATGGCCGAATGGATGGCAGGATGGATGGATGGCTGGATGGATGGCTGGCTGGAGGGATGGATGGATGGATGGCTGGATGGACGGCTGGATGGATGGAGGGCTGGATGGATGGCTGGATGGATGGCGGGCTGGAGGGATGGATGGGTGGATGGATGGCTGGATGGATGGATTGATGGATGGATGGCTGGATGGATGGCTGGATGGATGGATGGCTGGATGGATGACAGGCTGAAGGGATGAATGGATGGATGGATGGCTGGATGGACGGCTAGATGGATGGATGGCTGGATGGATGGCTGGCTGGAGGGATGGATTGATTGATGGATGGCTGGATGGATAGCTGGATGGATGGCTGGCTGGATGGATGGATGGATGGCTGGATGGAGGGATGGCTGGATGGAGGGATAGCTGGAGGGATGGATGGATGGCTGGATGGATGGCAGGATGGATGGATGGCTGGATGGATGGCTGGCTGGAGGGATGGATGGATGGATGGATGGCCGAATGAATGGCAGGATGGATGGATGGCTGGATGGATGGCTGGCTGGAGGGATGGATGGATGGATGGCTGGATGGACGGCTGGATGGATGGAGGGCTGGATGGATGGCTGGCTGGAGTGATGGATTGATGGATGGGTGGCTGGATGGATGGCTGGATGGATGGATGGCTGAATGGATGGCTGTCTGGAGGGATGGATGGATGGATGGGTGGCTGGATGGAGGGATGGCTTGATGGTTGGCTGGCTGGAGGGATGAATGGATGGATGGCTGGATGGATGTCTGGATGGAGGGATGGCTGGAAGGATGCCTGGATGGATGGATGGCTTAATGACTGGCTGGCTGGAGGGATGGATGGATGGATGGCTGGATGGATGGCTGGATGGATGGCTGGCTGGAGCGACGGATGAATGGATGGCTGGATGGATGGATGGCCGAATGGTTGGCTGGCTGGAGGGATGGATGTATGGATGGATGGCTGAATGGATGGCTGGATGGATGGCAGGATGGATGGATGGCTGGATGGATGGCTCGCTGGATGGATGGATTGATGGATGGATGGATTGATGGATGGATGGCTGGATGGATGGCTGGATGGATGGCAGGCTGGAGGGATGGATGGATGGATGGATAGCTGAATGGATGGCTGGATGGATGGATGGCTGGATGGATGGCTGGCAGGAGGGATGGATGGATGGATGGCTGGATGGACGGCTGGATGGATGGAGGTCTGGATGGATGGCTGGCTGGAGGGATGGATTGATGGATGGATGGCTGGATGGATGGCTGAATGGATGGATGGCTGAATGGATGGCTGGCTTGAGGGATGGATGGATGGCTGGATGGATGGCATGATGGATGGATGGCTGGATGGATGGCTGGCTGGAGGGATGGATGGATGGATGGATAGCTGAATGGATGGCTGGATGGATGGATGGCTGGATGGATGGCTGGCAGGAGGGATGGATGGATGGATGGCTGGATGGACGGCTGGATGGATGGAGGTCTGGATGGATGGCTGGCTGGAGGGATGGATTGATGGATGGATGGCTGGATGGATGGCTGAATGGATGGATGGCTGAATGGATGGCTGGCTTGAGGGATGGATGGATGGGTGGGTGGCTGGATGGAGGGATGGCTGGATGGTTGGCTGGCTGGAGGTATGGATGGATGGATGGCTGGATGGATGTCTGAATGGAGGGATGGCTGGATGGATGGCTGGCTGGAGGGATGGATGGATGGATGGATGGCTGGATGGATGGCTGGATGGAAGAATGGCTTAATGGCTGGCTGGCTGGAGGGATGGATGGATGGATGGATGGAAGGATGGCTGGTTGGATGGATGGATCGATGGATGGCTAGATGTATGGCTGGCTTGAGGGATGGATGGATGGATGGATGGCTTGATGGATAGCTGGATAGAGGAATGGCTGGATGGATGGATGGCTGGCTGGAGGGATGGATGGATGGATGGCTGGCTGGATGGCTGAATGGATGGATGGCTGGATGGATGGCTGGCTCGAGGGATGGATGGATGGATGGATGGATGGATGGCTGAATGGATGGATGGCTGGATGAATGGCTGGCTGGAGGGATGGGTGAATGGATGGATGGCTGGATGGATGGATGGCTGGATGGATGGCTGGATGGATGACTGGCTGGAGGGATGGATGGATGGATGGATGGCTGGATGGATGGCTGGATGGATGGCTAGATGGATGCCTGGATGGATGGCTGGCTGGAGGGATGGTTGAATGGATGGATGGCTGGATGGATGGCTGGATGGATGGATGGCTGGATGGATGGCTGGCAGGAGGGATGAGTGGATGGATGGATGGCTGGACGGATGACTGGATGGATTGATGCCTGGATGGATGGCTGGCTGGAGGGATGGATTGATGGATGGATGGCTGGATGGATGGCTGGATGGATGGATGGCTGGATGGATGGCAGGCTGAAGGGATGAATGGATGGATGGATGGCTGGATGGACGGCTGGATGGATGGATGGCTTGTTGGATGGCTGGCTGGAGGGATGGATTGATGGATGGATGGCTAGATGGATAGCTGGATGGATGGCTGGATGGATGGCTGGCTTGTGGGATGGATGGATGGATGGATGGCTGGATGGAGTGATGGCTGGATATTTGGCTGGCTGGAGGGATGGATGGATGGCTGGATGGATGGCTGGATGGAGGGATGGCTGGATGGATGGCTGGTTGGAGGGATGGATGGCTGGATGGATGGATGGATGGATGGATGGCTTAATGACTGGCTGGCTGGAGGGATGGATGGATAGATGGATGGCGGGATGGATGGTTGGATGGATGGATGGCTGGATGTATGGCTGGCTGGAGAGATGGGTGAATGGTTGGATGGCTGGATGGATGGCTGGATGGAGGGATGGCTGGATGGATGGCTGGCTGGAGTGACGGATGGATGCATGGCTGGATGGATGGCTGTATTGAGGGATGGCTGGCTGGAATGATGGATGGCTGGATGGATGGATGGATGGACGGATGGATGGAGGGATGGCTGGATGGATGGCTGGCTGGAGGGATGGATGGATGGATGGATGGCTGGATGAACGGCTGGATGGAGGAATGGCTTGATGGATGGCTGGCTGGAGGGATGGATGGATGGCTGGATGGATTGCTTGATGGATGGATGGCTGGATGGTCGATTGGCTGGAGGGATGGATGGATGGATGGCTGGTTCGATGGCTGGATGGATGAATGGCTGGATGGATGACTGGCTGGCTGGATGGATGGATGGCTGGATGGATGGCTGGCTTGAAGAATGGATGGATGGCTGGATGGATGGCTGGACGGATGGATGGCTGGATATTTGGCTGGCTGGAGGGATGGATGGATGGCTGGATGGATGGCTGGATGGATGGATGGCTGGATGGATGGCTGGCTGAAGGAAGGGATGGATGGATGGATGGCTGGATCGATGGCTGGATGGATGGATGGCAGGATGGATGGCTGGCTGGAGGGATGGATGGATGAATGGATGGCTGAATGGATGGCTGGATGGATGGCTGGATGGATGGCTGAATGGATGGATGGCTGGCTGGAGGGATGGATGGATGGATGGATGGATGGATAGCTGAATGGATGGATGGCTGGATGAATGGCTGGCTGGAGGATGAATGGATGGCTGGATGGATGGCTGGATGAATGGATGGCTGGATGGATGGCTGGATGGATGACTGGCTGGAAGGATGGATGGATGAATGGATGGCTGGATGGATGGCTGGCTGGAGGGATGGATGGATTAATGGATGGCTGGATGGATGGCTGGATGGATGGATGCCTGGATGGATGGCGGGCTGGAGGGATGGATGGGTGGATGGATGGCTGGATGGATGGCTGGATGGATGGATGGCTGGATGGATGGCTGGCAGGAGGGATGGATGGATGGATGGCTGAATGGATGGCTGGATGGATGGCTGGCTGGAGCGATGGATGAATGGATGGCTGGATGGATGGATGGCCGAATGGTTTGCTGGCTGGAGGGATGGATGAATGGATGGATGGCTGAATGGATGGCTGGATGGATGGCAGGTTGGAAGGATGGCTGGATGGATGGCTGGCTGGATGGATGGATTGATGACAGGCTGAAGGGATGAATGGATGGATGGATGGCTGGATGGACGGCTAGATGGATGGATGGCTGGATGGATGGCTGGCTGGAGGGATGGATTGATGGATGGATGGCTGGATGGATAGCTGGATGGATGGCTGGATGGATGGATGGATGGATGGATGGATGGAGGGATAGCTGGATGGATGGCTGGCTGGAGGGATGGATGGATGGATGGATGGCCGAATGGATGGCAGGATGGATGGATGGCTGGATGGATGGCTGGCTGGAGGGATGGATGGATGGATGGCTGGATGGACGGCTGGATGGATGGAGGGCTGGATGGATGGCTGGCTGGAGTGATGGATTGATGGATGGATGGCTGGATGGATGTCTGGATGGATGGATGGCTGAATAGATGGCTGTCTGGAGGGATGGATGGGTGGCTGGATGGATGGATGGCTTGATGGTTGGCTGGCTGGAGGCATGGATGGATGGATGGCTGGATGGATGTCTGGATGGAGGGATGGCTGGATGGATGCCTGGATGGATGGATGGCTTAATGACTGGCTGGCTGGAGGGTTGGATGGATGGATGGATGGATGGCTGGTTGGACGGCTGGATCGATGGATGTCTGGATATATGGCTGGCTGGAGGGATGGATGGATGGATGGATGGCTGGATGGATGGCTGAATGGATGGATGGCTGGATGGATGGCTGGCTGGAGGGATGGATGGATGGATGGATGGATGGCTGAATCGATGGATGGCTGGATGAATGACAGGCTGGAGGATGGATGGATGGCTGGATTGCTGGATGGATGGCTGGATGGATGGATGGCTGGATGGACGGCTGGATGGATGGATGGCTGGATGGATGGCTGGCTGGAGGGATGGATGGATGGATGGATGGCTGGATGGATGCTGGATGGATGGATGCCTGGATGGATGGCTGGCTGGAGGGATGGATGGGTGGATGGATGGCTGGATGGATGGCTGGATGGATGGATGGCTGGATGGATGGCTGGCAGGAGGGATGGATGGATGGATGGCTGGATGGATGGCTGGATGGATGGCTGGATGGATGGCTGGCTGGAGCGATGGATGAATGGATGGCTGGATGGATGGATGGCCGAATGGTTGGCTGGCTGGAGGGATGGATGTATGGATGGATGGCTGAATGGATGGCTGGATGGACGGCAAGATGGATGGATGGCTGGATGGATGGCTCGCTGGATGGATGGATTGATGGATGGATGGATTGATGAATGGATGGCTGGATGGATGGCTGGCTGGAGGGATAGATGGATGGATCGCTGGCTGGAGGGATGGCTGGATGGATGGCTGGATGGATGGCTAGATATATGGATGGCTGGATGGCTGGCTGGCTGGAGAAATGGATGGATGGGTGGGTGACTGGGTGGATGGCTGGATGGATGGATGTCCGGATGGTTGGCTGGCTGGAGGGATGGATGGATGGATGGATGGCTGGATGGATGTCTGGATGGATGGATGGCTGGATGGATGGCTGGCTGGATGGATGGATTGATGGATGGATGGCTGGATGGATGGCTGGATGGATGGATGGCTGGATGGATGACAGGCTGAAGGGATGAATGGATGGATGGATGGCTGGATGGACGGCTAGATGGATGGATGGCTGGATGGATGGCTGGCTGGAGGGATTGATTGATTGATGGATGGCTGGATGGATAGCTGGATGGATGGCTGGATGGATGGATGGATGGATGGCTGGATGGAGGGATGGCTGGATGGAGGGATAGCTGGAGGGATGGATGGATGGCTGGATGGATGGCAGGATGGATGGATGGCTGGATGGATGGCTGGCTGGAGGGATGGATGGATGGATGGATGGCCGAATGAATGGCAGGATGGATGGATGGCTGGATGGATGGCTGGCTGGAGGGATGGATGGATGGATGGCTGGATGGACGGCTGGATGGATGGAGGGCTGGATGGATGGCTGGCTGGAGTGATGGATTGATGGATGGATGGCTGGATGGATGGCTGGATGGATGGATGGCTGAATGGATGGCTGTCTGGAGGGATGGATGGATGGATGGGTGGCTGGATGGAGGGATGGCTTGATGGTTGGCTGGCTGGAGGGATGAATGGATGGATGGCTGGATGGATGTCTGGATGGAGGGATGGCTGGAAGGATGCCTGGATGGATGGATGGCTTAATGACTGGCTGGCTGGAGGGATGGATGGATGGATGGATGGCTGGTTGGACGGCTGGATCGTTGGATGTCTGGATATATGGCTGGCTGGAGGGATGGATGGATGGATGGATGGCTGGATGGATGGCTGAATGGATGGATGGCTGGATGGATGGCTGGCTGGAGGGATGGATGGATGGATGGATGGATGGATGGATGGCTGAATGGATGGATGGCTGGATGAATGGCAGGCTGGAGGATGGATGGATGGCTGGATGGCTGGATGGATGGCTGGATGGATGGATGGCTGGATGGATGGCTGGATGGATGACTGGCTGGAGGGATGGATGGATGGATGGATGGCTGTATGGATGGCTGGATGGATGGATGGCTGGATGGATGGCTGGCTGGAGGGATGGATGGATGGATGGATGGCTGGATGGATGCTGGATGGATGGATGCCTGGATGGATGGCTGGCTGGAGGGATGGATGGGTGGATGGATGGCTGGTTGGATGGCTGGATGGAAGGATGGCTGGATGGATGGCTGGCAGGAGGGATGGATGGATGGATGGCTGGATGGATGGCTGGATGGATGGCTGGCTGGAGCGATGGATGAATGGATGGCTGGATGGATGGATGGCCGAATGGTTGGCTGGCTGGAGGGATGGATGTATGGATGGATCGCTGAATGGATGGCTGGATGGATGGCAAGATGGATGGATGGCTGGATGGATGACTCGTTGGATGGATGGATTGATGGATGGATGGTTTGATGGATGGATGGCTGGATGGATGGCTGGATGGATGGCAGGCTGAAGGGATGAATGGATGGATGGATGGCTGGATGGACGGCTGGATGGATGGATGGCTGGATGGATGGCTGGCTGGAGGGATGGATTGATGGATGGATGGCTGGATGTATAGCTGGATGGATGGCTGGATGGATGGATGGATGGATGGCTGGATGGAGGGATGGCTGGATGGAGGGATAGCTGGAGGGATGGATGGATGGCTGGATGGATGGCATGATGGATGGATGGCTGGATGGATGGCTGGCTGGAGGGATGGATGGATAGCTGAATGGATGGCTGGATGGATGAATGGCTGGATGGATGGCTGGCTGGAGGGTTGGATGGATGGATGGCTGGATGGACGGCTGGATGGATGGAGGGCTGGATGGATGGCTGGCTGGAGGGATGTATTGATGGATGGATGGCTGGATGGATGGCTGGATGGATGGATGGCTGAATGGATGGCTGGCTTGAGGGATGGATGGATGGATGGGTGGCTGGATGGAGGGATGGCTGGATGGTTGGCTGGCTGGAGGGATGGATGGATGGATGGCTGGATGGAATGCTGGATGGAGGGATGGCTGGATGGATGGCTGGCTGGAGGGATGGATGGATGGATGGATGGCTAGATGGATGGATGGATGGCTTAATGGCTGGCTGGTTGGAGGGATGGATGGATGGATGGAAGGATGGCTGATTGGATGGCTGGATCGATGGATGGCTGGATGTATGGCTGGCTTGAGGGATGGATGGATGGATGGATGGCTTGATGGATAGCTGGATAGAGGAATGGCTGGATGGATGGCTGGCTGGAGGGATGGATGGATGGATGGCTGAATGGATGGCTGAATGGATGGATGGCCGGATGGATGGCTGGCTGGAGGGATGGATGGATGGATGGATGGATGGATGGATTGCTGAATGGATGGATGGCTGGATGAATGGCTGGCTGGAGGGATGGGTGGATGGATGGATGGCTGGATGGATGGATGGCTGGATGGATGGCTGGATGGATGACTGGCTGGAGGGATGGATGGATGGATGGATGGCTGGATGGATAACTGGACGGATGGCTGGATGGATGCCTGGATGGATGGCTTGCTGGAGGGATGGATGGATGGATGGATGGCTGGATGGATGGCTGGATGGATGGATGGCTGGATCGATGGCTGGCAGGAGGGATGGGTGGATGGCTGGATGGCTGGATGGATGACTGGATGGATGGATGCCTGGATGGATGGCTGGCTGGAGGGATGGATTGATGGATGGATGGCTGGATGGATGGCTGGATGGATGGATGGCCGGATGGATGGCAGGCTGAAGGGATGAATGGATGGATGGATGGCTGGATGGGCGGCTGGATGGATGGATGGCTGGATGGATGGCTGGCTGGAGGGATGGATTGATGGATGGATGGCTAGATGGATAGCTGGATGGATGGCTGGATGGATGGCTGGCTGGTGGGATGGATGGATGGATGGATGGCTGGATGGAGGGATGGCTGGATATTTGTCTGGCTGGAGGGACGGATGGATGGCTGGATGGATGGCTGGATGGATGGATGGCTGGATGTATGGCTGGCTGGAGAGATGGATGAATGGTTGGATGGCTGGATGGATGGCTGGATGGAGGGTTGGCTGGATGGATGGCTGGCTGGAGTGACGGATGGATGCATGGCTGGATGGATGGCTGTATTGAGGGATGGCTGGATGGAAGGCTGGCTGGATGAATGGATGGCTGGATGGATGGATGGATGGACGGATGGATGGAGGGATGGCTGGATGGATGGCTGGCTGGAGGGTTTGATGGATAAATGGATGGCTGGATGGAAGGCTGGATGGAGGGATGGCTGGATGGATGGCTGGCTGGAGGGATGGATGGATGGATGAACGGCCGAATGGATGGCTGGATGGATGGCTGGCTGGAGGGATGGAAGGATGGATGGAAGGCTGGATGGGCGGCTGGATGGATGGCTGGATATCTGGATGGCTGGCTGGATGGATGGATGGCTGGTTGGCTGGATGGATGGATGGACGGATGGATGGAGGGATGGATGGATGGATGGATGGCTGGATGGATGGCTGGATGGATGGATGGCTGGATGGATGGATGGCTGGATGGATGGCTGGCTGGAGGGATGGATGGATGGATGGAAGCATGGATGAATGGCTGGCTGGATGGATGGATGGATGGCTGGATGGATGGCTGGATCGATGGCTGGATGGATGGATGGACGGATGGTTGGATGGCTGGATGGATGGCGGGATGGATGGATGTCTGGATGGATGGCTGGCTGGAGGGATGGATGGATGGATGGCTGGCTGGAGGGATGGATGGATGGATGGCTGGATGGATGGCTGGATAGATGGATGGCTGGATGACTGGCTGGCTGGAGAGATGGATGGATGGATGGGTGGCTGAATGGATGGCTGGATGGATGGATGTCCGGATGGATGGCTGGCTGGAGGGCTAGATGTTTGGATGGATGGCTGGATGGATGTCTGGATGGATGGATCGCTGGATGAATGGCTGGCTGGAGGGATGGATGGATGGATGGATGGCTGGATGGATGGCTGGCTGGAGGGTTGGATGGATGGATGGATGGCTGGATGGATGGCTGGATGGATGGCTGGATGGATTGCTGGCTGGAGGAATGGATGGATTAATGAATGGCTGGACGGATGGCTGGATGGATGGAAGGCTGGATGGATGGCTGGCTGGAGGGATGGATGGATGGCTGGCTGAATGGATGGCTAGATTGATGGATGGCTGGATGGATGGCTGGCAGGAGGAATGGAGTCATGGATGGATGGCCGGATGGACGGCTGGATGGAAGGATGGCTGGATGCATGGTTGGCTGGAGGGATGGATAGATGGATGGTTGTCTGGATGGCTGGCTGGATGGATGGATGGCTCGATGGATGGCTGGCTGGAGGGATGGATGGATGGATGGATGGATGGATGGCTGGATGGATGGCTGGATGGTTGGATGGAGGGATGGCTGGATGGTTGGCTGGCTGGAGGGATGGATGGATGGCTGGATGGATGGATGGATGGAGGGATGGCTGGATGGATGGCTGGCTGGAGGGATGGATGGATGGATTATTGGCTGGATGGATGGCTGGATGGAGGGATGGCTGGATGGGTGGCTGGCTGGAGGGATGGATGAATGGCTGGATGGATGGCTGGATGGAGGGATGACTGGCTGGAGTGACGGATGGATGGATGGCTGGATGGATGGCTGTATGGAGGGATGGCTGGATGGAAGGCTGGCTGGATGGATGGATGGCTGGATGGATGGATGGATGGACGGATTGATGGAGGGATGGCTGGATGGATATCTGGCTGGAGGGATGGATGGATGGATGGATGGCTGGATGGATGGCTGGATGGATGGACGGCTGGATGGGCGATTGGCTGGAGGGATGGATGGATGGATGGCTGGATGGATGGCTCGCTGGAGGGATGGATGGATGGATGGATGGATGGATGGCTGGATGGATGGCTGGATGGATGGATGGCTGGATGGATGGATGGCTGGAGTGATGGATGGGTGGATGGTTCGATGGATGGCTGGTTGGCTGGATGGCTGGATGGATGGCTGGCTGGAGGGATTGGAAGATGGATGGATGGCTGGATGGATGGCTAGATGGATGGCTGGATGGACGGATGGATGGATGGATGGCTGGATGGATGGCTGGATGGATGGATGGATGGATGGATGGATGGCTGGATGGATGGCTGGATGGATGGATGGCTGGATGGATGGCTGGCTGGAGGGATAGATGGATGGATGGCTGGCTGGAGGGATGGCTGGATGGCTGGCTGGATGGATGGCTGGATAGATGGATGGCTGGATCGCTGGCTTGCTGGAGAGATGGATGGATGGATGGGTGGGTGGGTGGATGGCTGGATGGATGGAGGTCCGGATGGTTGGCTGGCTGGAGGGATGGATGGATGGCTGGATGGATGGCTGGATGGATGGATGGCTGGATGGATGGCTGGCTGGAGGGATTGATGGATGGATGGATGGATGGCTGGATGGATGGCTGGCTGGATGGATGGCTGGATGGATGGCTGACTGGAGGGATGGATGGATGGATGGCTGGATGGATGGCTGGATGGATGGCTGGATGGATTGTCTGCTGGAGGGATGGATGGATGGATGGATGGATGGATGGATGAATGGATGGATGGCTGGATGAATGTCAGGCTGGAGGATGGATGGATGGCTGGATGGCTGGATGGATGGCTGGATGGATGGATGGCTGGATGGATGGCTGGATGGATGACTGGCTGGAGGGATGGATGGATGGATGGATGGCTGGATGGATGGCTGGATGGATGGATGGCTGGATGGATGGCTGGCTGGAGGGATGGATGGATGGATGGATGGCTGGATGGATGCTGGATGGATGGATGCCTGGATGGATGGCTGGCTGGAGGGATGGATGGGTGGATGGATGGCTGGATGGATGGCTGGATGGATGGATGGCTGGATGGATGGCTGGCAGGAGGGATGGATGGATGGATGGCTGGATGGATGGCTGGATGGATGGCTGGCTGGAGCGATGGATGAATGGATGGCTGGATGGATGGATGGCCGAATGGTTGGCTGGCTGGAGGGATGGATGTATGGATGGATGGCTGAATGGATGGCTGGATGGATGGCAGGATGGATGGATGGCTGGATGGATGGCTCGCTGGATGGATGGATTGATGGATGGATGGATTGATGGATGGATGGCTGGATGGATGGCTGGATGGATGGCAGGCTGAAGGGATGAATGGATGGATGGATGGCTGGATGGACGGCTGGATGGATGGATGGCTGGATGGATGGCTGGCTGGAGGGATGGATTGATGGATGGATGGCTGGATGGATAGCTGGATGGATGGCTGGATGGATGGATGGATGGATGGCTGGATGGAGGGATGGCTGGATGGAGGGATAGCTGGAGGGATGGATGAATGGCTGGATGGATGGCATGATGGATGGATGGCTGGATGGATGGCTGGCTGGAGGGATGGATGGATGGATGGATAGCTGAATGGATGGCTGGATGGATGGATGGCTGGATGGATGGCTGGCTGGAGGGATGGATGGACGGATGGCTGGATGGACGGCTGGATGGATGGAGGTCTGGATGGATGGCTGGCTGGAGGGATGGATTGATGGATGGATGGCTGGATGGATGGCTGAATGGATGGATGGCTGAATGGATGGCTGGCTTGATGGATGGATGGATGGGTGGGTGGCTGGATGGAGAGATGGCTGGATGGTTGGCTGGCTGGAGGGATGGATGGATGGATGGCTGGATGGATGTCTGAATGGAGGGATGGCTGGATGGATGGCTGGCTGGAGGGATGGATGGATGGATGGATGGCTGGATGGATGGCTGGATGGAAGAATGGCTTAATGGCTGGCTGGCTGGAGGGATGGATGGATGGATGGAAGGATGGCTGGTTGGATGGCTGGATCGATGGATGGCTAGATGTATGGCTGGCTTGAGGGATGGATGGATAGATGGATGGCTTGATGGATAGCTGGATAGCGGAATGGCTGGATGGATGGCTGGCTGGAGGGATGGATGGATGGATGGCTGAATGGATGGCTGAATGGATGGATGGCCGGATGTTGGCTGGCTGGAGGGATGGATGGATGGATGGATGGATGGATGGCTGAATGGATGGATGGCTGGATGAATGGCTGGCTGGAGGGATGGGTGGATGGATGGATGGCTGGATGGATGGATGGCTGGATGGATGGCTGGATGGATGACTGGCTGGAGGGCTGGATGGATGGATGGATGGCTGGATGGATGGCTGGACGGATGGCTGGATGGATGCCTGGATGGATGGCTGGCTGGAGGGATGGATGGATGGATGGATGGCTGGATGGATGGCTGGATGGATGGATGGCTGGATGGATGGCTGGCAGGAGGGATGGGTGGATGAGTGGATGGCTGGATGGATGACTGGATGGATGGATGCCTGGATGGATGGCTGGCTGGAGGGATGGATTGATGGATGGATGGCTGGATGGATGGCTGGATGGATGGATGGCCGGATGGATGGCAGGCTGAAGGGATGAATGGATGGATGGATGGCTGGATGGTCGGCTGGATGGATGGATGGCTGGATGGATGGCTGGCTGGAGGGATGGATTGATGGATGGATGGCTAGATGGATAGCTGGATGGATGGCTGGATGGATGGCTGGCTGGTTGGATGGATGGATGGATGGATGGCTGGATGGAGGGATGGCTGGATATTTGTCTGGCTGGAGGGATGGATGGATGGCTGGATGGATGGCTGGATGGAGGGATGGCTGGATGGATGGCTGGCTGGAGGGATGGATAGCTGGATGGATGGCTTAATGACTGGCTGGCTGGAGGGATGGATGGATGGCGGGATGGATGGCTGGATGGATGGATGGCTGGATGTATGGCTGGCTGGAGAGATGGATGAATGGTTGGATGGCTGGATGGATGGCTGGATGGAGGGTTGGCTGGATGGATGGCTGGCTGGAGTGACGGATGGATGCATGGCTGGATGGATGGCTGTATTGAGGGATGGCTGGATGGAAGGCTGGCTGGATGGATGGATGGCTGGATGGATGGATGGATGGACGGATGGATGGAGGGATGGCTGGATGGATGGCTGGCTGGAGGGTTTGATGGATGGATGGATGGCTGGATGGATGGCTGGATGGAGGGATGGCTGGATGGATGGCTGTCTGGAGGGATGGATGGATGGATGAACGGCCGAATGGATGGCTGGATGGATGGCTGGCTGGAGGGATGGAAGGATGGATGGAAGGCTGGATGGACGGCTGGATGGATGGCTGGATGTCTGGATGGCTGGCTGGATGGATGGATGGCTGGTTGGCTGGATGGATGGATGGAAGGCTGGATGGATGGATGGATGGACGGATGGATGGAGGGATGGATGGATGGATGGTTGGCTGGATGGATGGCTGGATGGATGGATGGCTGGATGGCTGGATGGCTGGATGGATGGCTGGCTGGAGGGATGGATGGATGGATGGATGCATGGATGAATGGCTGGCTGGATGGCTGGATGGATGGCTGGATGGATGGCTGGATGGATGGCTGGATGGATGGATGGACGGATGGTTGGATGGCTGGATGGATGGCGGGATGGATGGATGTCTGGATGGATGGCTGGCTGGAGGAATGGATGGATGGATGGCTGGCTGGAGGGATGGATGGATGGATGGCTGGATGGATGGCTGGATAGATGGATGGCTGGATGGCTGGCTGGCTGGAGAGATGGATGGATGGATGGGTGGCTGAATGGATGGCTGGATGGATGGATGTCCGGATGGATGGCTGGCTGGAGGGCTAGATGTTTGGATGGATGGCTGGATGGATGTCTGGATGGATGGATGGCTGGATGGATGGCTGGCTGGAGGGATGGATGGATGGATGGATGGCTGGATGGATGGCTGGCTGGAGGGTTGGTTGGATGGATGGATGGCTGGATGGATGGCTGGATGGATGGCTGGATGGATTGCTGGCTGGAGGAATGGATGGATTAATGAATGGCTGGACGGATGGCTGGGTGGATGGAAGGCTGGATGGATGGCTGGCTGGAGGGATGGATGGATGGCTGGCTGAATGGATGGCTAGATTGATGGATGGCTGGATGGATGGCTGGCAGGAGGAATGGAGTCATGGATGGATGGCCGGATGGACGGCTGGATGGAAGGATGGCTGGATGCATGGCTGGCTGGAGGGATGGATTGATGGATGGTTGTCTGGATGGCTGGCTGGATGGATGGATGGCTCGATGGATGGCTGGCTGGAGGGATGGATGGATGGATGGATGGATGGCTGGATGGATGGCTGGATGGCTGGATGGAGGGATGGCTGGATGGTTGGCTGGCTGGAGGGATGGATGGATGGCTGGATGGATGGATGGATGGAGGGATGGCTGGATGGATGGCTGGCTGGAGGGATGGATGGATGGATTATTGGCTGGATGGATGGCTGGATGGAGGGATGGCTGGATGGGTGGCTGGCTGGAGGGATGGATGAATGGCTGGATGGATGGCTGGATGGAGGGATGACTGGCTGGAGTGACGGATGGATGGATGGCTGGATGGATGGCTGTATGGAGGGATGGCTGGATGGAAGGCTGGCTGGATGGATGGATGGCTGGATGGATGGATGGATGGACGGATGGATGGAGGGATGGCTGGATGGATATCTGGCTGGAGGGATGGATGGATGGATGGATGGCTGGATGGATGGCTGGATGGATGGACGGCTGGATGGGCGATTGGCTGGAGGGATGGATGGATGGATGGCTGGATGGATGGCTGGCTGGAGGGATGGATGGATGGATGGATGGATGGCTGGATGGATGGCTGGATGGATGGATGGCTGGATGGATGGATGGCTGGAGTGATGGATGGGTGGATGATTCGATGGATGGCTGGTTGGCTGGATGGCTGGCTGGAGGGATTGAAAGATGGATGGATGGCTGGATGGATGGCTAGATGGATGGCTGGATGGACGGATGGATGGATGGATGGCTGGATGGATGGCTGGATGGATGGATGGATGGATGGATGGATGGCTGGATGGATGGCTGGATGGATGGATGGCTGGATGGATGGCTGGCTGGAGGGATAGATCGATGGATGGCTGGCTGGAGGGATGGCTGGATGGCTGGCTGGATGGATGGCTGGATAGATGGATGGCTGGATCGCTGGCTGGCTGGAGAGATGGATGGATGGATGGGTGGCTGGGTGGATGGCTGGATGGATGGATGTCCGGATGGTTGGCTGGCTGGAGGGATGGATGGATGGCTGGATGGATGGCTGGATGGATGGATGGCTGGATGGATGGCTGGCTGGAGGGTTGATGGATGGATGGATGGCTGGATGGATGGCTGGATGGATGGATGGCTGGATGGCTGGCTGGAGGGATGGATGGATGGATGGCTGGATGGATGGCTGGATGGATGGCTGGATGGTTTTTTTGCTGGAGGGATGGATGGATGGATGGATGGATGAATGGATGGATGGCTGGATGAATGGCAGGCTGGAGGATGGATGGATGGCTGGATGGCTGGATGGCTGGATGGATGGCTGGATGGATGGATGGCTGGATGGATGGCTGGATGGATGACTGGCTGGAGGGATGGATGGATGGATGGATGGCTGGATGGATGGCTGAATGGATGGATGGCTGGATGTATGGCTGGCTGGAGGGATGGATGGATGGATGGATGGCTGGATGGATGCTGGATGGATGGATGCCTGGATGGATGGCTGGCTGGAGGGATGGATGGGTGGATGGATGGCTGGATGGATGGCTGGATGGATGGATGGCTGGATGGATGGCTGGCAGGAGGGATGGATGGATGGATGGCTGGATGGATGGCTGGATGGATGGCTGGCTGGAGCGATGGATGAATGGATGGCTGGATGGATGGATGGCCGAATGGTTGGCTGGCTGGAGGGATGGATGTATGGATGGATGGCTGAATGGATGGCTGGATGGATGGCAGGATGGATGGATGGCTGGATGGATGGCTCGCTGTATGGATGGATTGATGGATGGATGGATTGATGGATGGATGGCTGGATGGATGGCTGGATGGATGGCAGGCTGAAGGGATGAATGGATGGATGGATGACTGGATGGACGGCTGGATGGATGGATGGCTGGATGGATGGCTGGCTGGAGGGATGGATTGATGGATGGATGGCTGGATGGATAGCTGGATGGATGGCTGGATGGATGGATGGATGGATGGCTGGATGGAGGGATGGCTGGATGGAGGGATAGCTGGAGGGATGGATGAATGGCTGGATGGATGGCATGATGAATGGATGGCTGGATGGATGGCTGGCTGGAGGGATGGATGGATGGATGGATAGCTGAATGGATGGCTGGATGGATGAATGGCTGGATGGATGGCTGGCTGGAGGGATGGATGGATGGATGGCTGGATGGACGGCTGGATGGATGGAGGTCTGGATGGATGGCTGGCTGGAGGGATGGATTGATGAATGGATGGCTGGATGGATGGCTGAATGGATGGATGGCTGAATGGATGGCTGGCTTGAGGGATGGATGGATGGGTGGGTGGCTGGATGGAGGGATGGCTGGATGGTTGGCTGGCTGGAGGGATGGATGGATGGATGGCTAGATGGATGTCTGAATGGAGGGATGGCTGGATGGATGGCTGGCTGGAGGGATGGATGGATGGATGGATGGCTGGATGGATGGCTGGATGGATGAATGGCTTAATGGCTGGCGGGCTGGAGGGATGGATGGATGGATGGAAGGATGGCTGGTTGGATGGCTGGATCGATGGATGGCTAGATGTATGGCTGGCTTGAGGGATGGATGGATGGATGGATGGCTTGATGGATAGCTGGATAGAGGAATGGCTGGATGGATGGATGGCTGGCTGGAGGGATGGATGGATGGATGGCTGGCTGGATGGCTGAATGGATGGATGGCTGGATGGATGGCTGGCTCGAGGGATGGATGGATGGATGGATGGATGGATGGCTGAATGGATGGATGGCTGGATGAATGGCTGGCTGGAGGGATGGGTGGATGGATGGATGGCTGGATGGATGGATGGCTGGATGGATGGCTGGATGGTGACTGGCTGGAGGGATGGATGGATGGCTGGATGGATGGCTGGATCGATGGCTGGATGGATGCCTGGATGGATGGCTGGCTGCAGGGATGGATGAATGGATGGATGGCTGGATGGATGGCTGGATGGATGGATGGCTGGATGGATGGCTGGCAGGAGGGATGAGTGGATGGATGGATGGCTGGATGGATGAATGGATGGATTGATGCCTGGATGGATGGCTGGCTGGAGGGATGGATTGATGGATGGATGGCTGGATGGATGGATGGATGGATGGATGGCTGGATGGATGGCAGGCTGAAGGGATGAATGGATGGATGGATAGCTGGATGGACGGCTGGATGGATGGATGGCTTGATGGATGGCTGGCTGGAGGAATGGATTGATGGATGGATGGCTAGATGGATAGCTGGATGGATGGCTGGATGGATGGCTGGCTGGTGGGATGGATGGATGGATGGATGGCTGGATGGAGGGATGGCTGGATATTTGGCTGGCTGGAGGGATGAATGGATGGCTGGATGGATGGCTGGATGGAGGGATGGCTGGATGGATGGCTGGTTGGAGGGATGGATGGCTGGATGGATGGATGGATGGATGGCTTAATGACTGGCTGGCTGGAGGGATGGATGGATAGATGGATGGCGGGATGGATGGCTGGATGGATGGATGGCTGGATGTATGGCTGGCTGGAGAGATGGGTGAATGGTTGGATGGCTGGATGGATGGCTGGATGGAGGGATGGCTGGATGGATGGCTGGCTGGAGTGACGGATGGATGCATGGCTGGATGGATGGCTGTATTGAGGGATGGCTGGATGGACGGCTGGCTGGAATGATGGATGGCTGGATGGATGGATGGATGGACGGATGGATGGAGGGATGGCTGGATGGATGGCTGGCTGGAGGGATGGATGGATGGATGGATGGCTGGATTGATGGCTGGATGGAGGAATGGCTTGATGGATGGCTGGCTGGAGGGATGGATGGATGGCTGGATGGATTGCTTGATGGATGGATGGCTGGATGGACGATTGGCTGGAGGGATGGATGGATGGATGGCTGGATCGATGGCTGGATGGATGAATGGCTGGATGGATGACTGGCTGGCTGGATGGATGGATGGCTGGATGGATGGCTGGCTTGAAGAATGGATGGATGGCTGGATGGATGGCTGGACGGATGGATGGCTGGATATTTGGCTGTCTGGAGGGATGGATGGATGGCTGGATGGATGGCTGGATGGATGGATGGCTGGATGGATGGCTGGCTGAATGAAGGGATGGATGGATGGATGGCTGGATCGATGGCTGGATGGCTGGATGGCAGGATGGATGGCTGGCTGGAGGGATGGATGGATGAATGGATGGCTGAATGGATGGCTGGATGGATGGCTGGATGGATGGCTGAATGGATGGATGGCTGGCTGGAGGGATGGATGGATGGATGGATGGATGGATGGATGGATGGATGGATGGATAGCTGAATGGATGGATGGCTGGATGAATGGCTGGCTGGAGGATGAATGGATGGCTGGATGGCTGGATGGATGGCTGGATGAATGGATGGCTGGATGGATGGCTGGATGGATGACTGGCTGGAAGGATGGATGGATTAATGGATGGCTGGATGGATGGCTGGATGGATGGATGGCTGGAGCGATGGATGAATGGATGGCTGGATGGATTGATGGCCGAATGGTTTGCTGGCTGGAGGGATGGATGAATTGATGGATGGCTGAATGGATGGCTGGATGGATGGCAGGTTGGATGGATGGCTGGATGGATGGCTGGCTGGATGGATGGATTGATGGATGGATGGCTGGATGGATGGCTGGATGGATGGATGGCTGGATGGATGACAGGCTGAAGGGATGAATGGATGGATGGATGGCTGGATGGACGGCTAGATGGATGGATGGCTGGATGGATTGCTGGCTGGAGGGATGGATTGATGGATGGATGGCTGGATGGATAGCTGGATGGATGGCTGGATGGATGGATGGATGGATGGATGGATGGAGGGATAGTTGGATGGAGGGATAGCTGGAGGGATGGATGGATGGCTGGATGGATGGCAGGAAGGATGGATGGCTGGACGGATGGCTGGCTGGAGGGATGGATGGATGGATGGATGGCCGAATGGATGGCAGGATGGATGGATGGCTGGATGGATGGCTGGCTGGAGGGATGTATGGATGGATGGCTGGATGGACGGCTGGATGGATGGAGGGCTGGATGGATGGCTGGCTGGAGTGATGGATTGATGGATGGATGGCTGGATGGATGGCTGGATGGATGGATGGCTGAATGGATGGCTGTCTGGAGGGATGGATGGATGGATGGGTGGCTGGATGGAGGGATGGCTTGATGGTTGGCTGGCTGGAGGGATGGATGGATGGATGGCTGGATGAATGTCTGGATGGAGGGATGGCTGGATGGATGCCTGGATGGATGGATGGCTTAATGACTGGCTGGCTGGAGGGATGGATGGATGGATGGCTGGTTGGACGGCTGGATCGATGGATGTCTGGATATATGGCTGGCTGGAGGGATGGATGGATGGATGGATGGCTGGATGGATGGCTGAATGGATGGATGGCTGGATGGATGGCTGGCTGGAGGGATGGATGGATGGATGGATGGATGGATGGCTGAATGGATGGATGGCTGGATGAATGGCAGGCTGGAGGATGGATGGATGGCTTGATGGCTGGATGGATGGCTGGATGGATGGATGGCTGGATGGATGGCTGGATGGATGACTGGCTGGAGGGATGGATGGATGGATGGATGGCTGGATGGATGGCTGGATGGATGGATGGCTGGATGGATGGCTGGCTGGAGGGATGGATGGATGGATGGATGGCTGGATGGATGCTGGATGGATGGATGCCTGGATGGATGGCTGGCTGGAGGGATGGATGGGTGGATGGATGGCTGGATGGATGGCTGGATGGATGGATGGCTGGATGGATGGCTGGCAGGAGGGATGGATGGATGGATGGCTGGATGGATGGCTGGATGGATGGCTGGCTGGAGCGATGGATGAATGGATGGCTGGATGGATGGATGGCCGAATGGTTGGCTGGCTGGAGGGATGGATGTATGGATGGATGGCTGAATGGATGGCTGGATGGACGGCAAGATGAATGGATGGCTGGATGGATGGCTCGCTGGATGGATGGATTGATGGATGAATGGATTGATGGATGTATGGCTGGATGGATGGCTGGCTGGAGGGATAGATGGATGGATCGCTGGCTGGAGGGATGGCTTGATGGATGGCTGGATGGATGGCTAGATAGATGGATGGCTGGATGGCTGGCTGGCTGGAGAAATGGATGGATGGGTGGGTGGCTGGGTGGATGGCTGGATGGATGGATGTCCGGATGGTTGGCTGGCTGGAGGGATGGATGGATGGATGGATGGCTGGATGGATGTCTGGATGGATGGATGGCTGGATGGATGGCTGGCTGGATGGATGGATTGATGGATGGATGGCTGGATGGATGGCTGGATGGATGGATGGCTGGATGGATGACAGGCTGAAGGGATGAATGGATGGATGGATGGCTGGATGGACGGCTAGATGGATGGATGGCTGGATGGATGGCTGGCTGGAGGGATGGATTGATTGATGGATGGCTGGATGGATAGCTGGATGGATGGCTGGATGAATGGATGGATGGATGGCTGGATGGAGGGATGGCTGGATGGAGGGATAGCTGGAGGGATGGATGGATGGCTGGATGGATGGCAGGATGGATGGATGGCTGGATGGATGGCTGGCTGGAGGGATGGATGGATGGATGGATGGCCGAATGGATGGCAGGATGGATGGATGGCTGGATGGATGGCTGGCTGGAGGGATGGATGGATGGATGGCTGGATGGACGGCTGGATGGATGGAGGGCTGGATAGATGGCTGGCTGGAGTGATGGATTGATGGATGGATGGCTGGATGGATGGCTGGATGGATGGATGGCTGAATGGATGGCTGTCTGGAGGGATGGATGGATGGATGGGTGGTTGGATGGAGGGATGGCTTGATGGTTGGCTGGCTGGAGGGATGGATGGATGGATGGCTGGATGGATGTCTGGATGGAGGGATGGCTGGATGGATGCCTGGATGGATGGATGGCTTAATGACTGGCTGGCTGGAGGGATGGATGGATGGATGGATGGATGGATGGCTGAATGGATGGATGGCTGGATGAATGGCAGGCTGGAGGATGGATGGATGGCTTGATGGCTGGATGGATGGCTGGATGGATGGATGGCTGGATGGATGGCTGGCTCGAGGGATGGATGGATGGATGGATGGATGGATGGCTGAATGGATGGATGGCTGGATGAATGGCTGGCTGGAGGGATGGGTGGATGGATGGATGGCTGGATGGATGGATGGCTGGATGGATGGCTGGATGGTGACTGGCTGGAGGGATGGATGGATGGCTGGATGGATGGCTGGATCGATGGCTGGATGGATGCCTGGATGGATGGCTGGCTGCAGGGATGGATGAATGGATGGATGGCTGGATGGATGGCTGGATGGATGGATGGCTGGATGGATGGCTGGCAGGAGGGATGAGTGGATGGATGGATGGCTGGATGGATGAATGGATGGATTGATGCCTGGATGGATGGCTGGCTGGAGGGATGGATTGATGGATGGATGGCTGGATGGATGGATGGATGGATGGATGGCTGGATGGATGGCAGGCTGAAGGGATGAATGGATGGATGGATAGCTGGATGGACGGCTGGATGGATGGATGGCTTGATGGATGGCTGGCTGGAGGAATGGATTGATGGATGGATGGCTAGATGGATAGCTGGATGGATGGCTGGATGGATGGCTGGCTGGTGGGATGGATGGATGGATGGATGGCTGGATGGAGGGATGGCTGGATATTTGGCTGGCTGGAGGGATGAATGGATGGCTGGATGGATGGCTGGATGGAGGGATGGCTGGATGGATGGCTGGTTGGAGGGATGGATGGCTGGATGGATGGATGGATGGATGGCTTAATGACTGGCTGGCTGGAGGGATGGATGGATAGATGGATGGCGGGATGGATGGCTGGATGGATGGATGGCTGGATGTATGGCTGGCTGGAGAGATGGGTGAATGGTTGGATGGCTGGATGGATGGCTGGATGGAGGGATGGCTGGATGGATGGCTGGCTGGAGTGACGGATGGATGCATGGCTGGATGGATGGCTGTATTGAGGGATGGCTGGATGGACGGCTGGCTGGAATGATGGATGGCTGGATGGATGGATGGATGGACGGATGGATGGAGGGATGGCTGGATGGATGGCTGGCTGGAGGGATGGATGGATGGATGGATGGCTGGATTGATGGCTGGATGGAGGAATGGCTTGATGGATGGCTGGCTGGAGGGATGGATGGATGGCTGGATGGATTGCTTGATGGATGGATGGCTGGATGGACGATTGGCTGGAGGGATGGATGGATGGATGGCTGGATCGATGGCTGGATGGATGAATGGCTGGATGGATGACTGGCTGGCTGGATGGATGGATGGCTGGATGGATGGCTGGCTTGAAGAATGGATGGATGGCTGGATGGATGGCTGGACGGATGGATGGCTGGATATTTGGCTGTCTGGAGGGATGGATGGATGGCTGGATGGATGACTGGATGGATGGATGGCTGGATGGATGGCTGGCTGAAGGAAGGGATGGATGGATGGATGGCTGGATCGATGGCTGGATGGCTGGATGGCAGGATGGATGGCTGGCTGGAGGGATGGATGGATGAATGGATGGCTGAATGGATGGCTGGATGGATGGCTGGATGGATGGCTGAATGGATGGATGGCTGGCTGGAGGGATGGATGGATGGATGGATGGATGGATGGATGGATGGATGGATAGCTGAATGGATGGATGGCTGGATGAATGGCTGGCTGGAGGATGAATGGATGGCTGGATGGCTGGATGGATGGCTGGATGAATGGATGGCTGGATGGATGGCTGGATGGATGACTGGCTGGAAGGATGGATGGATTAATGGATGGCTGGATGGATGGCTGGATGGATGGATGGCTGGAGCGATGGATGAATGGATGGCTGGATGGATTGATGGCCGAATGGTTTGCTGGCTGGAGGGATGGATGAATTGATGGATGGCTGAATGGATGGCTGGATGGATGGCAGGTTGGATGGATGGCTGGATGGATGGCTGGCTGGATGGATGGATTGATGGATGGATGGCTGGATGGATGGCTGGATGGATGGATGGCTGGATGGATGACAGGCTGAAGGGATGAATGGATGGATGGATGGCTGGATGGACGGCTAGATGGATGGATGGCTGGATGGATTGCTGGCTGGAGGGATGGATTGATGGATGGATGGCTGGATGGATAGCTGGATGGATGGCTGGATGGATGGATGGATGGATGGAGGGATAGTTGGATGGAGGGATAGCTGGAGGGATGGATGGATGGCTGGATGGATGGCAGGAAGGATGGATGGCTGGACGGATGGCTGGCTGGAGGGATGGATGGATGGATGGATGGCCGAATGGATGGCAGGATGGATGGATGGCTGGATGGATGGCTGGCTGGAGGGATGTATGGATGGATGGCTGGATGGACGGCTGGATGGATGGAGGGCTGGATGGATGGCTGGCTGGAGTGATGGATTGATGGATGGATGGCTGGATGGATGGCTGGATGGATGGATGGCTGAATGGATGGCTGTCTGGAGGGATGGATGGATGGATGGGTGGCTGGATGGAGGGATGGCTTGATGGTTGGCTGGCTGGAGGGATGGATGGATGGATGGCTGGATGAATGTCTGGATGGAGGGATGGCTGGATGGATGCCTGGATGGATGGATGGCTTAATGACTGGCTGGCTGGAGGGATGGATGGATGGATGGCTGGTTGGACGGCTGGATCGATGGATGTCTGGATATATGGCTGGCTGGAGGGATGGATGGATGGATGGATGGCTGGATGGATGGCTGAATGGATGGATGGCTGGATGGATGGCTGGCTGGAGGGATGGATGGATGGATGGATGGATGGATGGCTGAATGGATGGATGGCTGGATGAATGGCAGGCTGGAGGATGGATGGATGGCTTGATGGCTGGATGGATGGCTGGATGGATGGATGGCTGGATGGATGGCTGGATGGATGACTGGCTGGAGGGATGGATGGATGGATGGATGGCTGGATGGCTGGCTGGATGGATGGATGGCTGGATGGATGGCTGGCTGGAGGGATGGATGGATGGATGGATGGCTGGATGGATGCTGGATGGATGGATGCCTGGATGGATGGCTGGCTGGAGGGATGGATGGGTGGATGGATGGCTGGATGGATGGCTGGATGGATGGATGGCTGGATGGATGGCTGGCAGGAGGGATGGATGGATGGATGGCTGGATGGATGGCTGGATGGATGGCTGGCTGGAGCGATGGATGAATGGATGGCTGGATGGATGGATGGCCGAATGGTTGGCTGGCTGGAGGGATGGATGTATGGATGGATGGCTGAATGGATGGCTGGATGGACGGCAAGATGAATGGATGGCTGGATGGATGGCTCGCTGGATGGATGGATTGATGGATGAATGGATTGATGGATGTATGGCTGGATGGATGGCTGGCTGGAGGGATAGATGGATGGATCGCTGGCTGGAGGGATGGCTTGATGGATGGCTGGATGGATGGCTAGATAGATGGATGGCTGGATGGCCGGCTGGCTGGAGAAATGGATGGATGGGTGGGTGGCTGGGTGGATGGCTGGATGGATGGATGTCCGGATGGTTGGCTGGCTGGAGGGATGGATGGATGGATGGATGGCTGGATGGATGTCTGGATGGATGGATGGCTGGATGGATGGCTGGCTGGATGGATGGATTGATGGATGGATGGCTGGATGGATGGCTGGATGGATGGATGGCTGGATGGATGACAGGCTGAAGGGATGAATGGATGGATGGATGGCTGGATGGACGGCTAGATGGATGGATGGCTGGATGGATGGCTGGCTGGAGGGATGGATTGATTGATGGATGGCTGGATGGATAGCTGGATGGATGGCTGGATGAATGGATGGATGGATGGCTGGATGGAGGGATGGCTGGATGGAGGGATAGCTGGAGGGATGGATGGATGGCTGGATGGATGGCAGGATGGATGGATGGCTGGATGGATGGCTGGCTGGAGGGATGGATGGATGGATGGATGGCCGAATGGATGGCAGGATGGATGGATGGCTGGATGGATGGCTGGCTGGAGGGATGGATGGATGGATGGCTGGATGGACGGCTGGATGGATGGAGGGCTGGATGGATGGCTGGCTGGAGTGATGGATTGATGGATGGATGGCTGGATGGATGGCTGGATGGATGGATGGCTGAATGGATGGCTGTCTGGAGGGATGGATGGATGGATGGGTGGTTGGATGGAGGGATGGCTTGATGGTTGGCTGGCTGGAGGGATGGATGGATGGATGGCTGGATGGATGTCTGGATGGAGGGATGGCTGGATGGATGCCTGGATGGATGGATGGCTTAATGACTGGCTGGCTGGAGGGATGGATGGATGGATGGATGGATGGATGGATGGATGGATGGCTGAATGGATGGATGGCTGGATGAATGGCAGGCTGGAGGATGGATGGATGGCTTGATGGCTGGATGGATGGCTGGATGGATGGATGGCTGGATGGATGGCTGGATGGATGACTGGCTGGAGGGATGGATGGATGGATGGATGGCTGGATGGATGGCTGGATGGATGGATGGCTGGATGGATGGCTGGCTGGAGGGATGGATGGATGGATGGATGGCTGGATGGATGCTGGATGGATGGATGCCTGGATGGATGGCTGGCTGGAGGGATGGATGGGTGGATGGATGGCTGGATGGATGGCTGGATGGATGGATGGCTGGATGGATGGCTGGCAGGAGGGATGGATGGATGGATGGATGGATGGATGGATGGATGGATGGATGGATAGCTGAATGGATGGATGGCTGGATGAATGGCTGGCTGGAGGATGAATGGATGGCTGGATGGCTGGATGGATGGCTGGATGAATGGATGGCTGGATGGATGGCTGGATGGATGACTGGCTGGAAGGATGGATGGATTAATGGATGGCTGGATGGATGGCTGGATGGATGGATGGCTGGAGCGATGGATGAATGGATGGCTGGATGGATTGATGGCCGAATGGTTTGCTGGCTGGAGGGATGGATGAATTGATGGATGGCTGAATGGATGGCTGGATGGATGGCAGGTTGGATGGATGGCTGGATGGATGGCTGGCTGGATGGATGGATTGATGGATGGATGGCTGGATGGATGGCTGGATGGATGGATGGCTGGATGGATGACAGGCTGAAGGGATGAATGGATGGATGGATGGCTGGATGGACGGCTAGATGGATGGATGGCTGGATGGATTGCTGGCTGGAGGGATGGATTGATGGATGGATGGCTGGATGGATAGCTGGATGGATGGCTGGATGGATGGATGGATGGATGGATGGATGGAGGGATAGTTGGATGGAGGGATAGCTGGAGCGTTGGATGGATGGCTGGATGGATGGCAGGAAGGATGGATGGCTGGACGGATGGCTGGCTGGAGGGATGGATGGATGGATGGATGGCCGAATGGATGGCAGGATGGATGGATGGCTGGATGGATGGCTGGCTGGAGGGATGTATGGATGGATGGCTGGATGGACGGCTGGATGGATGGAGGGCTGGATGGATGGCTGGCTGGAGTGATGGATTGATGGATGGATGGCTGGATGGATGGCTGGATGGATGGATGGCTGAATGGATGGCTGTCTGGAGGGATGGATGGATGGATGGGTGGCTGGATGGAGGGATGGCTTGATGGTTGGCTGGCTGGAGGGATGGATGGATGGATGGCTGGATGAATGTCTGGATGGAGGGATGGCTGGATGGATGCCTGGATGGATGGATGGCTTAATGACTGGCTGGCTGGAGGGATGGATGGATGGATGGCTGGTTGGACGGCTGGATCGATGGATGTCTGGATATATGGCTGGCTGGAGGGATGGATGGATGGATGGATGGCTGGATGGATGGCTGAATGGATGGATGGCTGGATGGATGGCTGGCTGGAGGGATGGATGGATGGATGGATGGATGGATGGCTGAATGGATGGATGGCTGGATGAATGGCAGGCTGGAGGATGGATGGATGGCTTGATGGCTGGATGGATGGCTGGATGGATGGATGGCTGGATGGATGGCTGGATGGATGACTGGCTGGAGGGATGGATGGATGGATGGATGGCTGGATGGATGGCTGGATGGATGGATGGCTGGATGGATGGCTGGCTGGAGGGATGGATGGATGGATGGATGGCTGGATGGATGCTGGATGGATGGATGCCTGGATGGATGGCTGGCTGGAGGGATGGATGGGTGGATGGATGGCTGGATGGATGGCTGGATGGATGGATGGCTGGATGGATGGCTGGCAGGAGGGATGGATGGATGGATGGCTGGATGGATGGCTGGATGGATGGCTGGCTGGAGCGATGGATGAATGGATGGCTGGATGGATGGATGGCCGAATGGTTGGCTGGCTGGAGGGATGGATGTATGGATGGATGGCTGAATGGATGGCTGGATGGACGGCAAGATGAATGGATGGCTGGATGGATGGCTCGCTGGATGGATGGATTGATGGATGAATGGATTGATGGATGTATGGCTGGATGGATGGCTGGCTGGAGGGATAGATGGATGGATCGCTGGCTGGAGGGATGGCTTGATGGATGGCTGGATGGATGGCTAGATAGATGGATGGCTGGATGGCCGGCTGGCTGGAGAAATGGATGGATGGGTGGGTGGCTGGGTGGATGGCTGGATGGATGGATGTCCGGATGGTTGGCTGGCTGGAGGGATGGATGGATGGATGGATGGCTGGATGGATGTCTGGATGGATGGATGGCTGGATGGATGGCTGGCTGGATGGATGGATTGATGGATGGATGGCTGGATGGATGGCTGGATGGATGGATGGCTGGATGGATGACAGGCTGAAGGGATGAATGGATGGATGGATGGCTGGATGGACGGCTAGATGGATGGATGGCTGGATGGATGGCTGGCTGGAGGGATGGATTGATTGATGGATGGCTGGATGGATAGCTGGATGGATGGCTGGATGAATGGATGGATGGATGGCTGGATGGAGGGATGGCTGGATGGAGGGATAGCTGGAGGGATGGATGGATGGCTGGATGGATGGCAGGATGGATGGATGGCTGGATGGATGGCTGGCTGGAGGGATGGATGGATGGATGGATGGCCGAATGGATGGCAGGATGGATGGATGGCTGGATGGATGGCTGGCTGGAGGGATGGATGGATGGATGGCTGGATGGACGGCTGGATGGATGGAGGGCTGGATGGATGGCTGGCTGGAGTGATGGATTGATGGATGGATGGCTGGATGGATGGCTGGATGGATGGATGGCTGAATGGATGGCTGTCTGGAGGGATGGATGGATGGATGGGTGGTTGGATGGAGGGATGGCTTGATGGTTGGCTGGCTGGAGGGATGGATGGATGGATGGCTGGATGGATGTCTGGATGGAGGGATGGCTGGATGGATGCCTGGATGGATGGATGGCTTAATGACTGGCTGGCTGGAGGGATGGATGGATGGATGGATGGATGGATGGATGGATGGATGGCTGAATGGATGGATGGCTGGATGAATGGCAGGCTGGAGGATGGATGGATGGCTTGATGGCTGGATGGATGGCTGGATGGATGGATGGCTGGATGGATGGCTGGATGGATGACTGGCTGGAGGGATGGATGGATGGATGGATGGCTGGATGGATGGCTGGATGGATGGATGGCTGAATGGATGGCTGGCTGGAGGGATGGATGGATGGATGGATGGCTGGATGGATGCTGGATGGATGGATGCCTGGATGGATGGCTGGCTGGAGGGATGGATGGGTGGATGGATGGCTGGATGGATGGCTGGATGGATGGATGGCTGGATGGATGGCTGGCAGGAGGGATGGATGGATGGATGGCTGGATGGATGGCTGGATGGATGGCTGGCTGGAGCGATGGATGAATGGATGGCTGGATGGATGGATGGCCGAATGGTTGGCTGGCTGGAGGGATGGATGTATGGATGGATGGCTGAATGGATGGCTGGATGGACGGCAAGATGAATGGATGGCTGGATGGATGGCTCGCTGGATGGATGGATTGATGGATGAATGGATTGATGGATGTATGGCTGGATGGATGGCTGGCTGGAGGGATAGATGGATGGATCGCTGGCTGGAGGGATGGCTGGATGGATGGCTGGATGGATGGCTAGATAGATGGATGGCTGGATGGCTGGCTGGCTGGAGAAATGGATGGATGGGTGGGTGGCTGGGTGGATGGCTGGATGGATGGATGTCCGGATGGTTGGCTGGCTGGAGGGATGGATGGATGGATGGATGGCTGGATGGATGTCTGGATGGATGGATGGCTGGATGAATGGCTGGCTGGATGGATGGATTGATGGATGGATGGCTGGATGGATGGCTGGATGGATGGATGGCTGGATGGATGACAGGCTGAAGGGATGAATGGATGGATGGATGGCTGGATGGACGGCTAGATGGATGGATGGCTGGATGGATGGCTGGCTGGAGGGATGGATTGATTGATGGATGGCTGGATGGATAGCTGGATGGATGGCTGGATGAATGGATGGATGGATGGCTGGATGGAGGGATGGCTGGATGGAGGGATAGCTGGAGGGATGGATGGATGGCTGGATGGATGGCAGGATGGATGGATGGCTGGATGGATGGCTGGCTGGAGGGATGGATGGATGGATGGATGGCCGAATGGATGGCAGGATGGATGGATGGCTGGATGGATGGCTGGCTGGAGGGATGGATGGATGGATGGCTGGATGGACGGCTGGATGGATGGAGGGCTGGATGGATGGCTGGCTGGAGTGATGGATTGATGGATGGATGGCTGGATGGATGGCTGGATGGATGGATGGCTGAATGGATGGCTGTCTGGAGGGATGGATGGATGGATGGGTGGTTGGATGGAGGGATGGCTTGATGGTTGGCTGGCTGGAGGGATGGATGGATGGATGGCTGGATGGATGTCTGGATGGAGGGATGGCTGGATGGATGCCTGGATGGATGGATGGCTTAATGACTGGCTGGCTGGAGGGATGGATGGATGGATGGATGGATGGCTGGTTGGACGGCTTGATCGATGGATGTCTGGATATATGGCTGGCTGGAGGGACGGATGGATGGATGGATGGCTGGATGGATGGCTGAATGGATGGATGGCTGGATGGATGGCTGGCTGGAGGGATGGATGGATGGATGGATGGATGGATGGCTGAATGGATGGATGGCTGGATGAATGGCAGGCTGGAGGATGGATGGATGGCTGGATGGCTGGATGGATGGCTGGATGGATGGATGGCTGGATGGATGGCTGGATGGATGACTGGCTGGAGGGATGGATGGATGGATGGATGGCTGGATGGATGGCTGGATGGATGGATGGCTGGATGGATGGCTGGCTGGAGGGATGGATGGATGGATGGATGGCTGGATGGATGCTGGATGGATGGATGCCTGGATGGATGGCTGGCTGGAGGGATGGATGGGTGGATGGATGGCTGGATGGATGGCTGGATGGATGGATGGCTGGATGGATGGCTGGCAGGAGGGATGGATGGATGGATGGCTGGATGGATGACTGGCTGGAGCGATGGATGAATGGATTGCTGGATGGATGGATGGCCGAATGGTTGGCTGGCTGGAGGGATGGATGTATGGATGGATGGCTGAATGGATGGCTGGATGGATGGCAAGATGGATGGATGGCTGGATGAATGGCTCGCTGGATGGATGGATTGATGGATGGATGGATTGATGGATGGATGGCTGGATGGATGGCTGGATGGATGGCAGGCTGAAGGCATGAATGGATGGATGGATGGCTGGATGGACGGCTGGATGGATGGATGGCTGGATGGATGGCTGGCTGGAGGGATGGATTGATGGATGGATGGCTGGATGTATAGCTGGATGGATGGCTGGATGGATGGATGGATGGATGGCTGGATGGAGGGATGGCTGGATGGAGGGATAGCTGGAGAGTTGGATGGATGGCTGGATGGATGGCATGATGGATGGATGGCTGGATGGATAGCTGGCTGGAGGGATGGATGGATAGCTGAATGGATGGCTGGATGGATGGATGGATGGCTGGATGGCTGGCTGGAGGGATGGATGGATGGATGGCTGGATGGACGGCTGGGTGGATGGAGGGCTGGATGGATGGCTGGCTGGAGGGATGGATTGATGGATGGATGGCTGGATGGATGGCTGGATGGATGGATGGATGGATGAATGGATGGCTGAATGGATGGCTGGATGGATGGCTGGATGGATGGCTGAATGGATGGATGGCTGGCTGGAGGGATGGATGGATGGATGGATGGATGGATGGATGGATGGATAGCTGAATGGATGGATGGCTGGATGAATGGCTGGCTGGAGGATGAATGGATGGCTGGATGGCTGGATGGATGGCTGGATGAATGGATGGCTGGATGGATGGCTGGATGGATGACTGGCTGGAAGGATGGATGGATGAATGGATGGCTGGATGGATGGCTGGATGGATGGATGGCTGGAGCGATGGATGAATGGATGGCTGGATGGATGGATGGCCGAATGGTTTGCTGGCTGGAGGGATGGATGAATTGATGGATGGCTGAATGGATGGCTGGATGGATGGCAGGTTGGATGGATGGCTGGATGGATGGCTGGCTGGATGGATGGATTGATGGATGGATGGCTGGATGGATGGCTGGATGGATGGATGGCTGGATGGATGACAGGCTGAAGGGATGAATGGATGGATGGATGGCTGGATGGACGGCTAGATGGATGGATGGCTGGATGGATGGCTGGCTGGAGGGATGGATTGATGGATGGATGGCTGGATGGATAGCTGCATGGATGGCTGGATGGATGGATGGATGGATGGATGGATGGAGGGATAGTTGGATGGAGGGATAGCTGGAGGGATGGATGGATGGCTGGATGGATGGCAGGATGGATGGATGGCTGGATGGATGGCTGGCTGGAGGGATGGATGGATGGATGGATGGCCGAATGGATGGCAGGATGGATGGATGGCTGAATGGATGGCTGGCTGGAGGGATGGATGGATGGATGGCTGGATGGACGGCTGGATGGATGGAGGGCTGGATGGATGGCTGGCTGGAGTGATGGATTGATGGATGGATGGCTGGATGGATGGCTGGATGGATGGATGGCTGAATGGATGGCTGTCTGGAGGGATGGATGGATGGATGGGTGGCTGGATGGAGGGATGGCTTGATGGTTGGCTGGCTGGAGGGATGGATGGATGGATGGCTGGATGAATGTCTGGATGGAGGGATGGCTGGATGGATGCCTGGATGGATGGATGGCTTAATGACTGGCTGGCTGGAGGGATGGATGGATGGATGGATGGATGGCTGGTTGGACGGCTGGATCGATGGATGTCTGGATATATGGCTGGCTGGAGGGATGGATGGATGGATGGATGGCTGGATGGATGGCTGAATGGATGGATGGCTGGATGGATGGCTGGCTGGAGGGATGGATGGATGGATGGATGGATGGATGGCTGAATGAATGGATGGCTGGATGAATGGCAGGCTGGAGGATGGATGGATGGCTGGATGGCTGGATGGATGGCTGGATGGATGGATGGCTGGATGGATGGCTGGATGGATGACTGGCTGGAGGGATGGATGGATGGCTGGATGGATGGCTGGATGGATGGATGGCTGGATGGATGGCTGGCTGGAGGGATGGATGGATGGATGGATGGCTGGATGGATGCTGGATGGATGGATGCCTGGATGGATGGCTGGCTGGAGGGATGGATGGGTGGATCGATGGCTGGATGGATGGCTGGATGGATGGATGGCTGGATGGATGGCTGGCAGGAGGGATGGATGGATGGATGGCTGGATGGATGGCTGGATGGATGGCTGGCTGGAGCGATGGATGAATGGATGGATGGATGGATGGATGGCCGAATGGTTGGCTGGCTGGAGGGATGGATGTATGGATGGATGGCTGAATGGATGGCTGGATGGACGGCAAGATGGATGGATGGCTGGATGGATGGCTCGCTGGATGGATGGATTGATGGATGGATGGATTGATGGATGTATGGCTGGATGGATGGCTGGCTGGAGGGATAGATGGATGGATCGCTGGCTGGAGGGATGGCTGGATGGATGGCTGGATGGATGGCTAGATAGATGAATGGCTGGATGGCTGGCTGGCTGGAGAAATGGATGGATGGGTGGGTGGCTGGGTGGATGGCTGGTTGGATGGATGTCCGGATGGTTGGCTGGCTGGAGGGATGGATGGATGGATGGATGGCTGGATGGATGTCTGGATGGATGGATGGCTGGATGGATGGCTGGCTGGATGGATGGATTGATGGATGGATGGCTGGATGGATGGCTGGATGGATGGATGGCTGGATGGATGACAGGCTGAAGGGATGAATGGATGGATTGATGGCTGGATGGACGGCTAGATAGATGGATGGCTGGATGGATGGCTGGCTGGAGGGATGGATTGATTGATGGATGGCTGGATGGATACCTGGATGGATGGCTGGATGGATGGATGGATGGATGGCTGGATGGAGGGATGGCTGGATGGAGGGATAGCTGGAGGGATGGATGGATGGCTGGATGGATGGCAGGATGGATGGATGGCTGGATGGATGGCTGGCTGGAGGGATGGATGGATGGATGGATGGCCGAATGGATGGCAGGATGGATGGATGGCTGGATGGATGGCTGGCTGGAGGGATGGATGGATGGATGGCTGGATGGACGGCTGGATGGATGGAGGGCTGGATGGATGGCTGGCTGGAGTGATGGATTGATGGATGGATGGCTGGATGGATGGCTGGATGGATGGATGGCTGAATGGATGGCTGTCTGGAGGGATGGATGGATGGATGGGTGGCTGGATGGAGGGATGGCTTGATGGTTGGCTGGCTGGAGGGATGGATGGATGGATGGCTGGATGGATGTCTGGATGGAGGGATGGCTGGATGGATGCCTGGATGGATGGATGGCTTAATGACTGGCTGGCTGGAGGGATGGATGGATGGATGGATGGATGGCTGGTTGGACGGCTTGATCGATGGATGTCTGGATATATGGCTGTCTGGAGGGACGGATGGATGGATGGATGGCTGGATGGATGGCTGAATGGATGGATGGCTGGATGGATGGCTGGCTGGAGGGATGGATGGATGGATGGATGGATGGATGGCTGAATGGATGGATGGCTGGATGAATGGCAGGCTGGAGGATGGATGGATGGCTGGATGGCTGGATGGATGGCTGGATGGATGGATGGATGGATGGATGGCTGGATGGATGACTGGCTGGAGGGATGGATGGATGGATGGATGGCTGGATGGATGGCTGGATGGATGGATGGCTGGATGGATGGCTGGCTGGAGGGATGGATGGATGGATGGATGGCTGGATGGATGCTGGATGGATGGATGCCTGGATGGATGGCTGGCTGGAGGGATGGATGGGTGGATGGATGGCTGGATGGATGGCTGGATGGATGGATGGCTGGATGGATGGCTGGCAGGAGGGATGGATGGATGGATGGCTGGATGGATGGCTGGATGGATGGCTGGCTGGAGCGATGGATGAATGGATTGCTGGATGGATGGATGGCCGAATGGTTGGCTGGCTGGAGGGATGGATGTATGGATGGATGGCTGAATGGATGGCTGGATGGATGGCAAGATGGATGGATGGCTGGATGAATGGCTCGCTGGATGGATGGATTGATGGATGGATGGATTGATGGATGGATGGCTGGATGGATGGCTGGATGGATGGCAGGCTGAAGGGATGAATGGATGGATGGATGGCTGGATGGACGGCTGGATGGATGGATGGCTGGATGGATGGCTGGCTGGAGGGATGGATTGATGGATGGATGGCTGGATGTATAGCTGGATGGATGGCTGGATGGATGGATGGATGGATGGCTGGATGGAGGGATGGCTGGATGGAGGGATCGCTGGAGGGATGGATGGATGGCTGGATGGATGGCATGATGGATGGATGGCTGGATGGATGGCTGGCTGGAGGGATGGATGGATAGCTGAATGGATGGCTGGATGGATGGATGGATGACTGGATGGCTGGCTGGAGGGATGGATGGATGGATGGCTGGATGGACGGCTGGATGGTTGGAGGGCTGGATGGATGGCTGGCTGGAGGGATGGATTGATGGATGGATGGCTGGATGGATGGCTGGATGGATGGATGGCTGAATGGATGGCTGGCTTGAGGGATGGATGGATGGATGGGTGGCTGGATGGAGGGATGGCTGGATGGTTGGCTGGCTGGAGGGATGGATGGATGGATGGCTGGATGGAATGCTGGATGGAGGGATGGCTGGATGGATGGCTGGCTGGAGGGATGGATGGATGGATGGATTGCTGGATGGATGGCTGGATGGATGGATGGCTTAATGGCTGGCTTGCTGGAGGGATGGATGGATGGATGGAAGGATGGCTGATTGGATGGCTGGATCGATGGATGGCTGGATGTATGGCTGGCTTGAGGGATGGATGGATGGATGGATGGCTTGATGGATAGCTGGATAGAGGAATGGCTGGATGGATGGCTGGCTGGAGGGATGGATGGATGGATGGCTGAATGGATGGCTGAATGGATGGATGGCCGGATGGAAGGCTGGCTGGAGGGATGGATGGATGGATGGATGGATGGCTGAATGGATGGATGGCTGGATGAATGGCTGGCTGGAGGTATGGGTGGATGAATGGATGGCTGGATGGATGGATGGCTGGATGGATGGCTGGATGGATGACTGGCTGGAGGGATGGATGGATGGATGGATGGCTGGATGGATGGCTGGACGGATGGCTGGATGGATGCCTGGATGGATGGCTGGCTGGAGGGATGGATGGATGGATGGATGGCTGGATGGATGGCTGGATGGATGGATGGCTGGATGGATGGCTGGCAGGAGGGATGGGTGGATGGCTGGATGGCTGGATGGATGACTGGATGGATGGATGCCTGGATGGATGGCTGGCTGGAGGGATGGATTGATGGATGGATGGGTGGATGGATGGCTGGATGGATGGATGGCCGGATGGATGGCAGGCTGAAGGGATGAATGGATGGATGGATGGCTGGATGGGCGGCTGGATGGATGGATGGCTGGATGGATGGCTGGCTGGAGGGATGGATTGATGGATGGATGGCTAGATGGATAGCTGGATGGATGGCTGGATGGATGGCTGGCTGGTGGGATGAATGGATGGATGGATGGCTGGATGGAGGGATGGCTGGATATTTGTCTGGCTGGAGGGATGGATGGATGGCTGGATGGATGGCTGGATGGAGGCATGGCTGGATAGATGGCTGGCTGGAGGGATGGATGGCTGGATGGATGGCTTAATGACTGGCTGGCTGGAGGGATGGATGGATGGATGGATGGCGGGATGGATGGCTGGATGGATGGATGGCTGGATGTATGGCTGGCTGGAGAGATGGATGAATGGTTGGATGGCTGGCTGGATGGAGGGTTGGCTGGATGGATGGCTGGCTGGAGTGACATATGGATGCATGGCTGGATGGATGGCTGTATTGAGGGATGGCTGGATATTTGTCTGGCTGGAGGGATGGATGGATGGCTGGATGGATGGCTGGATGGAGGCATGGCTGGATGGATGGCTGGCTGGAGGGAAGGATGGCTGGATGGATGGCTTAATGACTGGCTGGCTGGAGGGATGGATGGATGGATGGATGGCGGGATGGATGGCTGGATGGATGGATGGCTGGATGTATGGCTGGCTGGAGAGATGGATGAATGGTTGGATGGCTGGCTGGATGGAGGGTTGGCTGGATGGATGGCTGGCTGGAGTGACGGATGGATGCATGGCTGGATGGATGGCTGTATTGAGGGATGGCTGGATGGAAGGCTGGCTGGATGGATGGATGGCTGGATGGATGGATGGATGGACGGATGGATGGAGGGATGGCTGGATGGATGGCTGGCTGGAGGGATGGATGGATGGATGGATGGCTGGATGGATGGCTGGATGGAGGAATGGCTTGATGGATGGCTGGCTGGAGGGATGGATGGATGGCTGGATGGATTGCTTGATGGATGGATGGCTGGATGGACGATTGGCTGGAGGGATGGATGGATGGATGGCTGGATCGATGGCTGGATGGATGAATGGCTGGATGGATGACTGGCTGGCTGGATGGATGGATGGCTGGATGGATGGCTGGCTTGAAGAATGGATGGATGGCTGCATGGATGGCTGGGCGGATGGATTGCTGGATAGATGGCGGGCTGGAGGGATGGATGGATAGCTGGATGGATGGCTGGATGGATGGATGGCTGGATGAATGGCTGGCTGGAGGAATGGATGGATGGATGGATGGCTGGATCGATGGCTGGATGGATGGATGGCAGGATGGATGGCTGGCTGGAGGGATGGATGGATGAATGGAAGGCTGAATGGATGGCTGGATGGATGGATGGCTGGATGGATGGCTGGCTGTAGGGATGGATGGATGGATGGATGGCTGGCTGGCTGGCTGGCTGGAGGGATGCATGGATGGATGGATGGCTGGATGGACGGATGGTTTGGATGGATTGCTGGATGAATGGCTGGCTGGAGGGATGGATTGTTGGATGGATGGCTGGATGGATGGCTAGATGGATGGATGGCTGGATGGATGGCTGGCTGGATGGATGGATGGATGGATGGATGGCTGGATGGAAGGATGGCTGGATGGTTGGCTGGCTGGCTGGATGGATGGATGGCTGGAAGGATGGCTGGATGGAGGGATGGCTGGATGGATGGCTGGCTGGAGGGATGGATGGATGGCTGGATGGATGGCTGGATGGATGGATGGCTTAATGGCTGTATGGCTGGCTGGAGGGATGGATGGATGGATGGATGGCTGGATGAATGGCTGAATGGATGGATGGCTGGATGGATTGCTGGATGGATGGATGGATGGACGGTTGGCTGGATAGATGACTGGATGGAGGAATGGCTGGACGGATGGCTGGCTAGACGGATGGATGGATGGCCGGATGGATGGCTGGCTGGAGGGATGGATGTATGGATGGATGGCTGAATGGATGGCTGGATGGATGGCAAGATGGATGGATGGCTGGATGAATGGCAGGCTGGAGGATGGATGGATGGCTGGATGGCTGGATGGATGGCTGGATGGATGGATGGCTGGATGGATGGCTGGATGGATGACTGGCTGGAGGGATGGATGGATGGATGGATGGCTGGATGGATGGCTGGATGGATGGATGGCTGGATGGATGGCTGGCTGGAGGGATGGATGGATGGATGGATGGCTGGATGGATGCTGGATGGATGGATGCCTGGATGGATGGCTGGCTGGAGGGATGGATGGGTGGATGGATGGCTGGATGGATGGCTGGATGGATGGATGGCTGGATGGATGGCTGGCAGGAGGGATGGATGGATGGATGGCTGGATGGATGGCTGGCTGGAGCGATGGATGAATGGATTGCTGGATGGATGGATGGCCGAATGGTTGGCTGGCTGGAGGGATGGATGTATGGATGGATGGCTGAATGGATGGCTGGATGGATGGCAAGATGGATGGATGGCTGGATGAATGGCTCGCTGGATGGATGGATTGATGGATGGATGGATTGATGGATGGATGGCTGGATGGATGGCTGGATGGATGGCAGGCTGAAGGCATGAATGGATGGATGGATGGCTGGATGGACGGCTGGATGGATGGATGGCTGGATGGATGGCTGGCTGGAGGGATGGATTGATGGATGGATGGCTGGATGTATAGCTGGATGGATGGCTGGATGGATGGATGGATGGATGGCTGGATGGAGGGATGGCTGGATGGAGGGATAGCTGGAGAGTTGGATGGATGGCTGGATGGATGGCATGATGGATGGATGGCTGGATGGATAGCTGGCTGGAGGGATGGATGGATAGCTGAATGGATGGCTGGATGGATGGATGGATGGCTGGATGGCTGGCTGGAGGGATGGATGGATGGATGGCTGGATGGACGGCTGGGTGGATGGAGGGCTGGATGGATGGCTGGCTGGAGGGATGGATTGATGGATGGATGGCTGGATGGATGGCTGGATGGATGGATGGATGGATGAATGGATGGCTGAATGGATGGCTGGATGGATGGCTGGATGGATGGCTGAATGGATGGATGGCTGGCTGGAGGGATGGATGGATGGATGGATGGATGGATGGATAGCTGAATGGATGGATGGCTGGATGAATGGCTGGCTGGAGGATGAATGGATGGCTGGATGGCTGGATGGATGGCTGGATGAATGGATGGCTGGATGGATGGCTGGATGGATGACTGGCTGGAAGGATGGATGGATGAATGGATGGCTGGATGGATGGCTGGATGGATGGATGGCTGGAGCGATGGATGAATGGATGGCTGGATGGATGGATGGCCGAATGGTTTGCTGGCTGGAGGGATGGATGAATTGATGGATGGCTGAATGGATGGCTGGATGGATGGCAGGTTGGATGGATGGCTGGATGGATGGCTGGCTGGATGGATGGATTGATGGATGGATGGCTGGATGGATGGCTGGATGGATGGATGGCTGGATGGATGACAGGCTGAAGGGATGAATGGATGGATGGATGGCTGGATGGACGGCTAGATGGATGGATGGCTGGATGGATGGCTGGCTGGAGGGATGGATTGATGGATGGATGGCTGGATGGATAGCTGCATGGATGGCTGGATGGATGGATGGATGGATGGATGGATGGAGGGATAGTTGGATGGAGGGATAGCTGGAGGGATGGATGGATGGCTGGATGGATGGCAGGATGGATGGATGGCTGGATGGATGGCTGGCTGGAGGGATGGATGGATGGATGGATGGCCGAATGGATGGCAGGATGGATGGATGGCTGAATGGATGGCTGGCTGGAGGGATGGATGGATGGATGGCTGGATGGACGGCTGGATGGATGGAGGGCTGGATGGATGGCTGGCTGGAGTGATGGATTGATGGATGGATGGCTGGATGGATGGCTGGATGGATGGATGGCTGAATGGATGGCTGTCTGGAGGGATGGATGGATGGATGGGTGGCTGGATGGAGGGATGGCTTGATGGTTGGCTGGCTGGAGGGATGGATGGATGGATGGCTGGATGAATGTCTGGATGGAGGGATGGCTGGATGGATGCCTGGATGGATGGATGGCTTAATGACTGGCTGGCTGGAGGGATGGATGGATGGATGGATGGATGGCTGGTTGGACGGCTGGATCGATGGATGTCTGGATATATGGCTGGCTGGAGGGATGGATGGATGGATGGATGGCTGGATGGATGGCTGAATGGATGGATGGCTGGATGGATGGCTGGCTGGAGGGATGGATGGATGGATGGATGGATGGATGGCTGAATGAATGGATGGCTGGATGAATGGCAGGCTGGAGGATGGATGGATGGCTGGATGGCTGGATGGATGGCTGGATGGATGGATGGCTGGATGGATGGCTGGATGGATGACTGGCTGGAGGGATGGATGGATGGCTGGATGGATGGCTGGATGGATGGATGGCTGGATGGATGGCTGGCTGGAGGGATGGATGGATGGATGGATGGCTGGATGGATGCTGGATGGATGGATGCCTGGATGGATGGCTGGCTGGAGGGATGGATGGGTGGATCGATGGCTGGATGGATGGCTGGATGGATGGATGGCTGGATGGATGGCTGGCAGGAGGGATGGATGGATGGATGGCTGGATGGATGGCTGGATGGATGGCTGGCTGGAGCGATGGATGAATGGATGGCTGGATGGATGGATGGCCGAATGGTTGGCTGGCTGGAGGGATGGATGTATGGATGGATGGCTGAATGGATGGCTGGATGGACGGCAAGATGGATGGATGGCTGGATGGATGGCTCGCTGGATGGATGGATTGATGGATGGATGGATTGATGGATGTATGGCTGGATGGATGGCTGGCTGGAGGGATAGATGGATGGATCGCTGGCTGGAGGGATGGCTGGATGGATGGCTGGATGGATGGCTAGATAGATGAATGGCTGGATGGCTGGCTGGCTGGAGAAATGGATGGATGGGTGGGTGGCTGGGTGGATGGCTGGTTGGATGGATGTCCGGATGGTTGGCTGGCTGGAGGGATGGATGGATGGATGGATGGCTGGATGGATGTCTGGATGGATGGATGGCTGGATGGATGGCTGGCTGGATGGATGGATTGATGGATGGATGGCTGGATGGATGGCTGGATGGATGGATGGCTGGATGGATGACAGGCTGAAGGGATGAATGGATGGATTGATGGCTGGATGGACGGCTAGATAGATGGATGGCTGGATGGATGGCTGGCTGGAGGGATGGATTGATTGATGGATGGCTGGATGGATACCTGGATGGATGGCTGGATGGATGGATGGATGGATGGCTGGATGGAGGGATGGCTGGATGGAGGGATAGCTGGAGGGATGGATGGATGGCTGGATGGATGGCAGGATGGATGGATGGCTGGATGGATGGCTGGCTGGTGGGATGGATGGATGGATGGATGGCCGAATGGATGGCAGGATGGATGGATGGCTGGATGGATGGCTGGCTGGAGGGATGGATGGATGGATGGCTGGATGGACGGCTGGATGGATGGAGGGCTGGATGGATGGCTGGCTGGAGTGATGGATTGATGGATGGATGGCTGGATGGATGGCTGGATGGATGGAAGGCTGAATGGATGGCTGTCTGGAGGGATGGATGGATGGATGGGTGGCTGGATGGAGGGATGGCTTGATGGTTGGCTGGCTGGAGGGATGGATGGATGGATGGCTGGATGGATGTCTGGATGGAGGGATGGCTGGATGGATGCCTGGATGGATGGATGGCTTAATGACTGGCTGGCTGGAGGGATGGATGGATGGATGGATGGATGGCTGGTTGGACGGCTTGATCGATGGATGTCTGGATATATGGCTGGCTGGAGGGACGGATGGATGGATGGATGGCTGGATGGATGGCTGAATGGATGGATGGCTGGATGGATGGCTGGCTGGAGGGATGGATGGATGGATGGATGGATGGATGGCTGAATGGATGGATGGCTGGATGAATGGCAGGCTGGAGGATGGATGGATGGCTGGATGGCTGGATGGATGGCTGGATGGATGGATGGATGGATGGATGGCTGGATGGATGACTGGCTGGAGGGATGGATGGATGGATGGATGGCTGGATGGATGGCTGGATGGATGGATGGCTGGATGGATGGCTGGCTGGAGGGATGGATGGATGGATGGATGGCTGGATGGATGCTGGATGGATGGATGCCTGGATGGATGGCTGGCTGGAGGGATGGATGGGTGGATGGATGGCTGGATGGATGGCTGGATGGATGGATGGCTGGATGGATGGCTGGCAGGAGGGATGGATGGATGGATGGCTGGATGGATGGCTGGATGGATGGCTGGCTGGAGCGATGGATGAATGGATTGCTGGATGGATGGATGGCCGAATGGTTGGCTGGCTGGAGGGATGGATGTATGGATGGATGGCTGAATGGATGGCTGGATGGATGGCAAGATGGATGGATGGCTGGATGAATGGCTCGCTGGATGGATGGATTGATGGATGGATGGATTGATGGATGGATGGCTGGATGGATGGCTGGATGGATGGCAGGCTGAAGGGATGAATGGATGGATGGATGGCTGGATGGACGGCTGGATGGATGGATGGCTGGATGGATGGCTGGCTGGAGGGATGGATTGATGGATGGATGGCTGGATGTATAGCTGGATGGATGGCTGGATGGATGGATGGATGGATGGCTGGATGGAGGGATGGCTGGATGGAGGGATAGCTGGAGGGATGGATGGATGGCTGGATGGATGGCATGATGGATGGATGGCTGGATGGATGGCTGGCTGGAGGGATGGATGGATAGCTGAATGGATGGCTGGATGGATGGATGGATGGCTGGATGGCTGGCTGGAGGGATGGATGGATGGATGGCTGGATGGACGGCTGGATGGTTGGAGGGCTGGATGGATGGCTGGCTGGAGGGATGGATTGATGGATGGATGGCTGGATGGATGGCTGGATGGATGGATGGCTGAATGGATGGCTGGCTTGAGGGATGGATGGATGGATGGGTGGCTGGATGGAGGGATGGCTGGATGGTTGGCTGGCTGGAGGGATGGATGGATGGATGGCTGGATGGAATGGTGGATGGAGGGATGGCTGGATGGATGGCTGGCTGGAGGGATGGATGGATGGATGGATTGCTGGATGGATGGCTGGATGGATGGATGGCTTAATGGCTGGCTTGCTGGAGGGATGGATGGATGGATGGAAGGATGGCTGATTGGATGGCTGGATCGATGGATGGCTGGATGTATGGCTGGCTTGAGGGATGGATGGATGGATGGATGGCTTGATGGATAGCTGGATAGAGGAATGGCTGGATGGATGGCTGGCTGGAGGGATGGATGGATGGATGGCTGAATGGATGGCTGAATGGATGGATGGCCGGATGGAAGGCTGGCTGGAGGGATGGATGGATGGATGGATGGATGGCTGAATGGATGGATGGCTGGATGAATGGCTGGCTGGAGGTATGGGTGGATGAATGGATGGCTGGATGGATGGATGGCTGGATGGATGGCTGGATGGATGACTGGCTGGAGGGATGGATGGATGGATGGATGGCTGGATGGATGGCTGGACGGATGGCTGGATGGATGCCTGGATGGATGGCTGGCTGGAGGGATGGATGGATGGATGGATGGCTGGATGGATGGCTGGATGGATGGATGGCTGGATGGATGGCTGGCAGGAGGGATGGGTGGATGGCTGGATGGCTGGATGGATGACTGGATGGATGGATGCCTGGATGGATGGCTGGCTGGAGGGATGGATTGATGGATGGATGGGTGGATGGATGGCTGGATGGATGGATGGCCGGATGGATGGCAGGCTGAAGGGATGAATGGATGGATGGATGGCTGGATGGGCGGCTGGATGGATGGATGGCTGGATGGATGGCTGGCTGGAGGGATGGATTGATGGATGGATGGCTAGATGGATAGCTGGATGGATGGCTGGATGGATGGCTGGCTGGTGGGATGGATGGATGGATGGATGGCTGGATGGAGGGATGGCTGGATATTTGTCTGGCTGGAGGGATGGATGGATGGCTGGATGGATGGCTGGATGGAGGCATGGCTGGATGGATGGCTGGCTGGAGGGATGGATGGCTGGATGGATGGCTTAATGACTGGCTGGCTGGAGGGATGGATGGATGGATGGATGGCGGGATGGATGGCTGGATGGATGGATGGCTGGATGTATGGCTGGCTGGAGAGATGGATGAATGGTTGGATGGCTGGCTGGATGGAGGGTTGGCTGGATGGATGGCTGGCTGGAGTGACATATGGATGCATGGCTGGATGGATGGCTGTATTGAGGGATGGCTGGATATTTGTCTGGCTGGAGGGATGGATGGATGGCTGGATGGATGGCTGGATGGAGGCATGGCTGGATGGATGGCTGGCTGGAGGGAAGGATGGCTGGATGGATGGCTTAATGACTGGCTGGCTGGAGGGATGGATGGATGGATGGATGGCGGGATGGATGGCTGGATGGATGGATGGCTGGATGTATGGCTGGCTGGAGAGATGGATGAATGGTTGGATGGCTGGCTGGATGGAGGGTTGGCTGGATGGATGGCTGGCTGGAGTGACGGATGGATGCATGGCTGGATGGATGGCTGTATTGAGGGATGGCTGGATGGAAGGCTGGCTGGATGGATGGATGGCTGGATGGATGGATGGATGGACGGATGGATGGAGGGATGGCTGGATGGATGGCTGGCTGGAGGGATGGATGGATGGATGGATGGCTGGATGGATGGCTGGATGGAGGAATGGCTTGATGGATGGCTGGCTGGAGGGATGGATGGATGGCTGGATGGATTGCTTGATGGATGGATGGCTGGATGGACGATTGGCTGGAGGGATGGATGGATGGATGGCTGGATCGATGGCTGGATGGATGAATGGCTGGATGGATGACTGGCTGGCTGGATGGATGGATGGCTGGATGGATGGCTGGCTTGAAGAATGGATGGATGGCTGCATGGATGGCTGGGCGGATGGATTGCTGGATAGATGGCGGGCTGGAGGGATGGATGGATAGCTGGATGGATGGCTGGATGGATGGATGGCTGGATGAATGGCTGGCTGGAGGAATGGATGGATGGATGGATGGCTGGATCGATGGCTGGATGGATGGATGGCAGGATGGATGGCTGGCTGGAGGGATGGATGGATGAATGGAAGGCTGAATGGATGGCTGGATGGATGGATGGCTGGATGGATGGCTGGCTGTAGGGATGGATGGATGGATGGATGGCTGGCTGGCTGGCTGGCTGGAGGGATGCATGGATGGATGGATGGCTGGATGGACGGATGGTTTGGATGGATTGCTGGATGAATGGCTGGCTGGAGGGATGGATTGTTGGATGGATGGCTGGATGGATGGCTAGATGGATGGATGGCTGGATGGATGGCTGGCTGGATGGATGGATGGATGGATGGATGGCTGGATGGAAGGATGGCTGGATGGTTGGCTGGCTGGCTGGATGGATGGATGGCTGGAAGGATGGCTGGATGGAGGGATGGCTGGATGGATGGCTGGCTGGAGGGATGGATGGATGGCTGGATGGATGGCTGGATGGATGGATGGCTTAATGGCTGTATGGCTGGCTGGAGGGATGGATGGATGGATGGATGGCTGGATGAATGGCTGAATGGATGGATGGCTGGATGGATTGCTGGATGGATGGATGGATGGACGGTTGGCTGGATAGATGACTGGATGGAGGAATGGCTGGACGGATGGCTGGCTAGACGGATGGATGGATGGCCGGATGGATGGCTTAATGGATGGATGGCTGGCTGGAGGGATGGATGGATGGATGGCTGGATGGATGGCTGGATGGATGAATGGCTGGATGGATGACTGGCAGGAGGGATGGATGGATGGATAGATGGCTGGATGGATTGCTGGATGGATGGATGGATGGACGGATGGCTGGATGGATGGCTGGCTGGAGGGATGGCTGAATGGCTGGCTGGATGGATGGATGGCTGGATGGATGGCTGGCTTGAAGAATGGATGGATGGCTGGATGGATGGCTGGACGGATGGATTGCTGGATGGATGGCTGGCTGGAGGGATGGATGGATGGCTGGATGGATGGCTGAATGGATGGATGGCTGGATGGATGGCTGGCTGGAGGAATGGATGGATGGATGGATGGCTGGATGGATGGCTGGATGGATGGATGGCAGGATGGATGGCTGGCTGGAGGGATGGATGGATGGATGGCTGAATGGATTGCTGGATGGATGGATGGCTGGATGGATGGCTGGCTGGAGTGATGGATGGATGGATGGCTGGATGGACGGCTGGATGGATGGAGGGCTGGATGGATGGCTGGCTGGAGGGATGGATTGATGGATGGATGGCTGGATGGATGGCTGGATGGATGGATGGCTGGATGGATGGCTGGCTGGAGGGATGGATGGATGGATTTGTGGCTGGATGGAGGGATGGTTGGATGGTTGGCTGGCTGGAGGGATGGATGAATGGATGACTGGATGGATGTCTGGATGCTGGGATGGCTGGATGAATGGCTGGCTGGAGGGATGGATGGATGGATGGATGGATGGATGGATGGCTGGATGGATGGATGGCTTAATGACTGGCTGGCTGGAGGGATGGATGGATGGATGGCTGGATGGATGGCTGGATCGATGGATGGCTGGATATATGGCTGGCTGGAGGGATGGATGGATGGATGGATGGCTGGATGGATAGCTGGATAGAGGGATAGCTGGATGGATGGCTGGCTGGTGGGATGGATGGATGGATGGATGGCCGGATGGATGGCTGAATGGATGGATGGCTGGCTGGAGGGATGGATGGATGGATGGATGGATGGATGGCTGAATGGATGATTGGCTGGATGAATGGCTGGCTGGAGGATGGATGGATGGCTGGATGGCTGGATGGATGGCTGGATGGATGGATGGCTGGATGGATGGCTGGATGGATGACTGGCTGTAAGGATGGATGGATGAATGGATGGCTGGATGGATGGCTGGATGGATGGATGGCTGGATGGATGGCTGGCTGGAGGGATGGATGGATGGACGGATGGCTGGATGGATGGCTGGATGGATGGATGCCTGGATGGATGGCTGGCTGGAGGGATGAATGGGTGGATGGATGGCTGGATGGATGGCTGGATGGAAGGATGGCTGGATGGATGGCTGGCAGGAGGGATGGATGGATGGATGGCTGAATGGATGGCTGGATGGATGGCTGGCTGGAGCGATGGATGAATGGATGGCTGGAGGGATGGATGGCCGAATGGTTGGCTGGCTGGAGGGATGGATGAATGGATGGATGGCTGAATGAATGGCTGGATGGATGGCAGGATGGATGGATGGATGGATGGCTGGATGGAATGCTGGATGGAGGGATGGCTGGATGGATGGCTGGCTGGAGGGATGGATGGATGGATGGATGGCTGGATGGATGGCTGGATGGATGGATGGCTTAATGGCTGGCTGGCTGGAGGGATGGATGGATGGATGGAAGGATGGCTGATTGGATGGCTGGATCGATGGATGGCTGGATGTATGGCTGGCTTGAGGGATGGATGGATGGATGGATGGCTTGATGGATAGCTGGATAGAGGAATGGCTGGATGGATGGCTGGCTGGAGGGATGGATGGATGGATGGCTGAATGGATGGATGGATGGATGGCTGAATGGATGGATGGCCGGATGGAAGGCTGGCTGGAGGGATGGATGGATGGATGGATGGATGGCTGAATGGATGGATGGCTGGATGAATGGCTGGCTGGAGGAATGGGTGGATGGATGGATGGCTGGATGGATGGATGGCTGGATGGATGGCTGGATGGATGACTGGCTGGAGGGATGGATGGATGGATGGATGGCTGGATGGATGGCTGGACGGATGGCTGGATGGATGCCTGGATGGATGGCTGGCTGGAGGGATGGATGGATGGATGGATGGCTGGATGGATGGCTGGATGGATGGATGGCTGGATGGATGGCTGGCAGGAGGGATGGGTGGATGGCTGGATGGCTGGATGTATGACTGGATGGATGGGTGCCTGGATGGATGGCTGGCTGGAGGGATGGATTGATGGATGGATGGCTGGATGGATGGCTGGATGGATGGATGGCCGGATGGATGGCAGGCTGAAGGGATGAATGGATGGATGGATGGCTGGATGGGCGGCTGGATGGATGGATGGCTGGATGGATGGCTGGATGGATGGCTGGCTGGTGGGATGGATGGATGGATGGATGGCTGGATGGAGGGATGGCTGGATATTTGTCTGGCTGGAGGGATGGATGGATGGCTGGATGGATGGCTGGATGGAGGCATGGCTGGATGGATGGCTGGCTGGAGGGATGGATGGCTGGATGGATGGCTTAATGACTGGCTGGCTGGAGGGATGGATGGATGGATGGATGGCGGGATGGATGGCTGGATGGATGGATGGCTGGATGTATGGCTGGCTGGAGAGATGGATGAATGGTTGGATGGCTGGATGGATGGCTGGATGGAGGGTTGGCTGGATGGATGGCTGGCTGGAGTGACGGATGGATGCATGGCTGGATGGATGACTGTATTGAGGGATGGCTGGATGGAAGGCTGGCTGGATGGATGGCTGGATGGATGGCTGGCTGGAGGAATGGATGGATGGATGGATGGCTGGATCGATGGCTGGATGGATGGATGGCAGGATGGATGGCTGGCTGGAGGGATGGATGGATGAATGGAAGGCTGAATGGATGGCTGGATGGATGGATGGCTGGATGGATGGCTGGCTGTAGGGATGGATGGATGGATGGATGGCTGGCTGGCTGGCTGGCTGGAGGGATGCATGGATGGATGGATGGCTGGATGGACGGATGGTTTGGATGGATTGCTGGATGAATGGCTGGCTGGAGGGATGGATTGTTGGATGGATGGCTGGATGGATGGATGGCTGGGTGGATGGCTGGCTGGATGGATGGATGGATGGATGGATGGCTGGATGGAAGGATGGCTGGATGGTTGGCTGGCTGGCTGGATGGATGGATGGCTGGAAGGATGGCTGGATGGAGGGATGGCTAGATGGATGGCTGGCTGGAGGGATGGATGGATGGCTGGATGGATGGCTGGATGGATGGATGGCTTAATGGCTGTATGGCTGGCTGGAGGGATGGATGGATGGATGGATGGCTGGATGAATGGCTGAATGGATGGATGGCTGGATAGATGACTGGATGGAGCAATGGCTGGACGGATGGCTGGCTAGACGGATGGATGGATGGCCGGATGGATGGCTTAATGGATGGATGGCTGGCTGGAGGGATGGATGGATGGATGGCTGGATGGATGGCTGGATGGATGAATGGCTGGATGGATGACTGGCAGGAGGGATGGATGGATGGACAGATGGCTGGATGGATTGCTGGATGGATGGATGGATGGACGGATGGCTGGATGGATGGCTGGCTGGAGGGATGGCTGAATGGCTGGCTGGAGGGATGGATGGATGGATGGATGGATGGATGGCTGAATGGATGGATGGCTTAATGACTGGCTGGCTGGAGGGATGGATGGATGGATGGATGGATGGCTGGATGGATGGCTGGATCGATGGATGGCTGGATATATGGCTGGCTGGAGGGATGGATGGATGGATGGATGGCTGGATGGATAGCTGGATAGAGGGATAGTCGGATGGATGGCTGGCTGGAGGGATGGATGGATGGATGGATGGCTGGATGGATGGCTGAATGGATGGATGGCTGGATGGATGGCTGGCTGGAGGGATGGATGGATGGATGGATGGATGGATGGCTGAATGGATGGTTGGCTGGATGAATGGCTGGCTGGAGGATGGATGGATGGCTGGATGGCTGGATGGATGGCTGGATGGATGGATGGCTGGATGGATGGCTGGATGGATGACTGGCTGTAAGGATGGATGGATGAATGGATGGCTGGATGGATGGCTGGATGGATGGATGGCTGGATGGATGGCTGGCTGGAGGGATGGATGGATGGACGGATGGCTGGATGGATGGCTGGATGGATGGATGCCTGGATGGATGGCTGGCTGGAGGGATGGATGGGTGGATGGATGGCTGGATGGATGGCTGGATGGAAGGATGGCTGGATGGATGGCTGGCAGGAGGGATGGATGGATGGATGGCTGAATGGATGGCTGGATGGATGGCTGGCTGGAGCGATGGATGAATGGATGGCTGGAGGGATGGATGGCCGAATGGTTGGCTGGCTGGAGGGATGGATGAGTGGATGGATGGCTGAATGAATGGCTGGATGGATGGCAGGATGGATGGATGGCTGGATGGATGCCTGGCTGGATGGATGGATTGATGGATGGATGGCTGGATGGATGGCTGGATGGATGGATGGCTGGATGGATGGCTGGCTGTAGGGATGGATGGATGGATGGATGGCTGGCTGGCTGGCTGGCTGGAGGGATGCATGGATGGATGGATGGCTGGATGGACGGATGGTTTGGATGGATTGCTGGATGAATGGCTGGCTGGAGGGATGGATTGTTGGATGGATGGCTGGATGGATGGCTGGATGGATGGATGGCTGGATGGATGGCTGGCTGGATGGATGGATGGATGGCTGGATGGAAGGATGGCTGGATGGTTGGCTGGCTGGCTGGATGGATGGATGGCTGGAAGCATGGCTGGATGGAGGGATGGCTGGATGGATGGCTGGCTGGAGGGATGGATGGATGGCTGGATGGATGGCTGGATGGATGGCTAGATGGATGGATGGCTTAATGGCTGTATGGCTGGCTGGAGGGATGGATGGATGGATGGATGGCTGGATGAATGGCTGAATGGATGGATGGCTGGATGGATTGCTGGATGGATGGATGGATGGACGGTTGGCTGGATAGATGACTGGATGGAGGAATGGCTGGACGGATGGCTGGCTAGACGGATGGATGGATGGCCGGATGGATGGCTTAATGGGTGGATGGCTGGCTGGAGGGATGGATGGATGGATGGCTGGATGGATGGCTGGATGGATGAATGGCTGGATGGATGACTGGCAGGAGGGATGGATGGATGGATAGATGGCTGGATGGATTGCTGGATGGATGGATGGATGGACGGATGGCTGGATGGATGGCTGGCTGGAGGGATGGCTGAATGGCTGGCTGGATGGATGGATGGCTGGATGGATGGCTGGCTTGAAGAATGGATGGATGGCTGGATGGATGGCTGGACGGATGGATTGCTGGATGGATGGCTGGCTGGAGGGATGGATGGATGGCTGGATGGATGGCTGAATGGATGGATGGCTGGATGGATGGCTGGCTGGAGGAATGGATGGATGGATGGATGGCTGGATGGATGGCTGGATGGATGGATGGCAGGATGGATGGCTGGCTGGAGGGATGGATGGATGGATGGCTGAATGGATTGCTGGATGGATGGATGGCTGGATGGATGGCTGGCTGGAGTGATGGATGGATGGCTGGCTGGATGGACGGCTGGATGGATGGAGGGCTGGATGGATGGCTGGCTGGAGGGATGGATTGATGGATGGATGGCTGGATGGATGGCTGGATGGATGGATGGCTGGATGGATGGCTGGCTGGACGGATGGATGGATGGATTTGTGGCTGGATGGAGGGATGGTTGGATGGTTGGCTGGCTGGAGGGATGGATGAATGGATGACTGGATGGATGTCTGGATGCTGGGATGGCTGGATGGATGGCTGGCTAGAGGGATGGATGGATGGATGGATGGATGGATGGCTGGATGGATGGATGGCTTAATGACTGGCTGGCTGGAGGGATGGATGGATGGATGGATGGATGGCGGGATGGATGGCTGGATCGATGGATGGCTGGAAAAATGGCTGGCTGGAGGGATGGATGGATGGATGGATGGCTGGATGGATAGCTGGATAGAGGGATAGCTGGATGGATGGCTGGCTGGAGGGATGGATGGATGGATGGATGGCTGGATGGATGGCTGAATGGATGGATGGCTGGATGGATGGCTGGCTGGAGGGATGGATGGATGGATGGATGGATGGATGGCTGAATGGATGGTTGGCTGGATGAATGGCTGGCTGGAGGATGGATGGATGGCTGGATGGCTGGATGGATGGCTGGATGGATGGATGGCTGGATGGATGGCTGGATGGATGACTGGCTGTAAGGATGGATGGATGAATGGATGGCTGGATGGATGGCTGGATGGATGGATGGCTGGATGGATGGCTGGCTGGAGGGATGGATGGATGGACGGATGGCTGGATGGATGGCTGGATGGATGGATGCCTGGATGGATGGCTGGCTGGAGGGATGGATGGGTGGATGGATGGCTGGATGGATGGCTGGATGGAAGGATGGCTGGAAGGATGGCTGGCAGGAGGGATGGATGGATGGATGGCTGAATGGATGGCTGGATGGATGGCTGGCTGGAGCGATGGATGAATGGATGGCTGGAGGGATGGATGGCCGAATGGTTGGCTGGCTGGAGGGATGGATGAATGGATGGATGGCTGAATGAATGGCTGGATGGATGGCAGGATGGATGGATGGCTGGATGGATGGCTGGCTGGATTGATGGATTGATGGATGGATGACTGGATGGATGGCTGGATGGATGGATGGCTGGATGGATGAAAGGCTGAAGGGATGAATGGATGGATGGATGGCTGGATGGACGGCTGGATGGATGGAAGGCTGGATGGATGGCTGGCTGGAGGGATGGATTGATGGATGGATGGCTGGATGGATAGCTGGATGGATGGCTGGCTGGAGGGATGGATGGATGGATGGATGGCTGGATGGATGGCTGAATGGATGGATGGCTGGATGGATGGCTGGCTGGAGGGATGGATGGATGGATGGATGGATGGATGGCTGAATGGATGGTTGGCTGGATGAATGGCTGGCAGGAGGATGGATGGATGGCTGGATGGCTGGATGGATGGCTGGATGGATGGATGGCTGGATGGATGGCTGGATGGATGGATGCCTGGATGGATGGCTGGCTGGAGGGATGGATGGATGGACGGATGGCTGGATGGATGGCTGGATGGATGGATGCCTGGATGGATGGCTGGCTGGAGAGATGGATGGGTGGATGGATGGCTGGATGGATGGATGGCTGGATGGATGGCTGGCTGGAGGGATGGATGGATGGACGGATGGCTGGATGGATGGCTGGATGGATGGATGCCTGGATGGATGGCTGGCTGGAGAGATGGATGGGTGGATGGATGGCTGGATGGATGGCTGGATGGAAGGATGGCTGGATGGATGGCTGGCAGGAGGGATGGATGGATGGATGGCTGAATGGATGGCTGGATGGATGGCTGGCTGGAGCGATGGATGAATGGATGGCTGGAGGGATGGATGGCCGAATGGTTGGCTGGCTGGAGGGATGGATGAATGGATGGATGGCTGAATGAATGGCTGGATGGATGGCAGGATGGATGGATGGCTCGATGGATGGCTGGCTGGATGGATGGATTGATGGATGGATGGCTGGATGGATGGCTGGATGGATGGATGGCTGGATGGATGGCTGGCTGTAGGGATGGATGGATGGATGGATGGCTGGCTGGCTGGCTGGCTGGAGGGATGCATGGATGGATGGATGGCTGGATGGACGGATGGTTTGGATGGATTGCTGGATGAATGGCTGGCTGGAGGGATGGATTGTTGGATGGATGGCTGGATGGATGGCTGGATGGATGGATGGCTGGATGGATGGCTGGCTGGATGGATGGATGGATGGATGGATGGCTGGATGGAAGGATGGCTGGATGGTTGGCTGGCTGGCTGGATGGATGGATGGCTGGAAGGATGGCTGGATGGAGGGATGGCTGGATGGATGGCTGGCTGGAGGGATGGATGGATGGCTGGATGGATGGCTAGATGGATGGATGGCTTAATGGCTGTATGGCTGGCTGGAGGGATGGATGGATGGATGGATGGCTGGATGAATGGCTGAATGGATGGATGGCTGGATGGATTGCTGGATGGATGGATGGATGGACGGTTGGCTGGATAGATGACTGGATGGAGGAATGGCTGGACGGATGGCTGGCTAGACGGATGGATGGATGGCCGGATGGATGGCTTAATGGGTGGATGGCTGGCTGGAGGGATGGATGGATGGATGGCTGGATGGATGGCTGGATGGATGAATGGCTGGATGGATGACTGGCAGGAGGGATGGATGGATGGATAGATGGCTGGATGGATTGCTGGATGGATGGATGGATGGACGGATGGCTGGATGGATGGCTGGCTGGAGGGATGGCTGAATGGCTGGCTGGATGGATGGATGGCTGGATGGATGGCTGGCTTGAAGAATGGATGGATGGCTGGATGGATGGCTGGACGGATGGATTGCTGGATGGATGGCTGGCTGGAGGGATGGATGGATGGCTGGATGGATGGCTGAATGGATGGATGGCTGGATGGATGGCTGGCTGGAGGAATGGATGGATGGATGGATGGCTGGATGGATGGCTGGATGGATGGATGGCAGGATGGATGGCTGGCTGGAGGGATGGATGGATGGATGGCTGAATGGATTGCTGGATGGATGGATGGCTGGATGGATGGCTGGCTGGAGTGATGGATGGATGGCTGGCTGGATGGACGGCTGGATGGATGGAGGGCTGGATGGATGGCTGGCTGGAGGGATGGATTGATGGATGGATGGCTGGATGGATGGCTGGATGGATGGATGGCTGGATGGATGGCTGGCTGGACGGATGGATGGATGGATTTGTGGCTGGATGGAGGGATGGTTGGATGGTTGGCTGGCTGGAGGGATGGATGAATGGATGACTGGATGGATGTCTGGATGCTGGGATGGCTGGATGGATGGCTGGCTAGAGGGATGGATGGATGGATGGATGGATGGATGGCTGGATGGATGGATGGCTTAATGACTGGCTGGCTGGAGGGATGGATGGATGGATGGATGGATGGCGGGATGGATGGCTGGATCGATGGATGGCTGGAAAAATGGCTGGCTGGAGGGATGGATGGATGGATGGATGGCTGGATGGATAGCTGGATAGAGGGATAGCTGGATGGATGGCTGGCTGGAGGGATGGATGGATGGATGGATGGCTGGATGGATGGCTGAATGGATGGATGGCTGGATGGATGGCTGGCTGGAGGGATGGATGGATGGATGGATGGATGGATGGCTGAATGGATGGTTGGCTGGATGAATGGCTGGCTGGAGGATGGATGGATGGCTGGATGGCTGGATGGATGGCTGGATGGATGGATGGCTGGATGGATGGCTGGATGGATGACTGGCTGTAAGGATGGATGGATGAATGGATGGCTGGATGGATGGCTGGATGGATGGATGGCTGGATGGATGGCTGGCTGGAGGGATGGATGGATGGACGGATGGCTGGATGGATGGCTGGATGGATGGATGCCTGGATGGATGGCTGGCTGGAGGGATGGATGGGTGGATGGATGGCTGGATGGATGGCTGGATGGAAGGATGGCTGGAAGGATGGCTGGCAGGAGGGATGGATGGATGGATGGCTGAATGGATGGCTGGATGGATGGCTGGCTGGAGCGATGGATGAATGGATGGCTGGAGGGATGGATGGCCGAATGGTTGGCTGGCTGGAGGGATGGATGAATGGATGGATGGCTGAATGAATGGCTGGATGGATGGCAGGATGGATGGATGGCTGGATGGATGGCTGGCTGGATTGATGGATTGATGGATGGATGACTGGATGGATGGCTGGATGGATGGATGGCTGGATGGATGAAAGGCTGAAGGGATGAATGGATGGATGGATGGCTGGATGGACGGCTGGATGGATGGAAGGCTGGATGGATGGCTGGCTGGAGGGATGGATTGATGGATGGATGGCTGGATGGATAGCTGGATGGATGGCTGGCTGGAGGGATGGATGGATGGATGGATGGCTGGATGGATGGCTGAATGGATGGATGGCTGGATGGATGGCTGGCTGGAGGGATGGATGGATGGATGGATGGATGGATGGCTGAATGGATGGTTGGCTGGATGAATGGCTGGCAGGAGGATGGATGGATGGCTGGATGGCTGGATGGATGGCTGGATGGATGGATGGCTGGATGGATGGCTGGATGGATGGATGCCTGGATGGATGGCTGGCTGGAGGGATGGATGGATGGACGGATGGCTGGATGGATGGCTGGATGGATGGATGCCTGGATGGATGGCTGGCTGGAGAGATGGATGGGTGGATGGATGGCTGGATGGATGGATGGCTGGATGGATGGCTGGCTGGAGGGATGGATGGATGGACGGATGGCTGGATGGATGGCTGGATGGATGGATGCCTGGATGGATGGCTGGCTGGAGAGATGGATGGGTGGATGGATGGCTGGATGGATGGCTGGATGGAAGGATGGCTGGATGGATGGCTGGCAGGAGGGATGGATGGATGGATGGCTGAATGGATGGCTGGATGGATGGCTGGCTGGAGCGATGGATGAATGGATGGCTGGAGGGATGGATGGCCGAATGGTTGGCTGGCTGGAGGGATGGATGAATGGATGGATGGCTGAATGAATGGCTGGATGGATGGCAGGATGGATGGATGGCTCGATGGATGGCTGGCTGGATGGATGGATTGATGGATGGATGGCTGGATGGATGGCTGGATGGATGGATGGCTGGATGGATGGCTGGCTGTAGGGATGGATGGATGGATGGATGGCTGGCTGGCTGGCTGGCTGGAGGGATGCATGGATGGATGGATGGCTGGATGGACGGATGGTTTGGATGGATTGCTGGATGAATGGCTGGCTGGAGGGATGGATTGTTGGATGGATGGCTGGATGGATGGCTGGATGGATGGATGGCTGGATGGATGGCTGGCTGGATGGATGGATGGATGGATGGATGGCTGGATGGAAGGATGGCTGGATGGTTGGCTGGCTGGCTGGATGGATGGATGGCTGGAAGGATGGCTGGATGGAGGGATGGCTGGATGGATGGCTGGCTGGAGGGATGGATGGATGGCTGGATGGATGGCTGGATGGATGGATGGCTTAATGGCTGTATGGCTGGCTGGAGGGATGGATGGATGGATGGATGGCTGGATGAATGGCTGAATGGATGGATGGCTGGATGGATTGCTGGATGGATGGATGGATGGACGGTTGGCTGGATAGATGACTGGATGGAGGAATGGCTGGACGGATGGCTGGCTAGACGGATGGATGGATGGCCGGATGGATGGCTTAATGGATGGATGGCTGGCTGGAGGGATGGATGGATGGATGGCTGGATGGATGGCTGGATGGATGAATGGCTGGATGGATGACTGGCAGGAGGGATGGATGGATGGATAGATGGCTGGATGGATTGCTGGATGGATGGATGGATGGACGGATGGCTGGATGGATGGCTGGCTGGAGGGATGGCTGAATGGCTGGCTGGATGGATGGATGGCTGGATGGATGGCTGGCTTGAAGAATGGATGGATGGCTGGATGGATGGCTGGACGGATGGATTGCTGGATGGCTGGCTGGCTGGAGGGATGGATGGATGGCTGGATGGATGGCTGAATGGATGGATGGCTGGATGGATGGCTGGCTGGAGGAATGGATGGATGGATGGATGGCTGGATGGATGGCTGGATGGATGGATGGCAGGATGGATGGCTGGCTGGAGGGATGGATGGATGGATGGCTGAATGGATTGCTGGATGGATGGATGGCTGGATGGATGGCTGGCTGGAGTGATGGATGGATGGATGGCTGGATGGACGGCTGGATGGATGGAGGGCTGGATGGATGGCTGGCTGGAGGGATGGATTGATGGATGGATGGCTGGATGGATGGCTGGATGGATGGCTGGCTGGATGGATGGCTGGCTGGAGGGATGGATGGATGGATTTGTGGCTGGATGGAGGGATGGTTGGATGGTTGGCTGGCTGGAGGGATGGATGAATGGATGACTGGATGGATGTCTGGATGCTGGGATGGCTGGATGGATGGCTGGCTGGAGGGATGGATGGATGGATGGATGGATGGATGGCTGGATGGATGGATGGCTTAATGACTGGCTGGCTGGAGGGATGGATGGATGGATGGATGGATGGCTGGATGGATGGCTGGATCGATGGATGGCTGGATATATGGCTGGCTGGATGGATGGATGGATGGATGGATGGCTGGATGGATAGCTGGATAGAGGGATAGCTGGATGGATGGCTGGCTGGAGGGATGGATGGATGGATGGATGGCTGGATGGATGGCTGAATGGATGGATGGCTGGATGGATGGCTGGCTGGAGGGATGGATGGATGGATGGATGGATGGATGGCTGAATGGATGGTTGGCTGGATGAATGGCTGGCTGGAGGATGGATGGATGGTTGGATGGCTGGATGGATGGCTGGATGGATGGATGGCTGGATGGATGGCTGGATGGATGACTGGCTGTAAGGATGGATGGATGAATGGATGGCTGGATGGATGGCTGGATGGATGGATGGCTGGATGGATGGCTGGCTGGAGGGATGGATGGATGGACGGATGGCTGGATGGATGGCTGGATGGATGGATGCCTGGATGGATGGCTGGCTGGAGGGATGGATGGGTGGATGGATGGCTGGATGGATGGCTGGATGGAAGGATGGCTGGATGGATGGCTGGCAGGAGGGATGGATGGATGGATGGCTGAATGGATGGCTGGATGGATGGCTGGCTGGAGCGATGGATGAATGGATGGCTGGAGGGATGGATGGCCGAATGGTTGGCTGGCTGGAGGGATGGATGAATGGATGGATGGCTGAATGAATGGCTGGATGGATGGCAGGATGGATGGATGGCTGGATGGATGGCTGGCTGGATGGATGGATTGATGGATGGATGGCTGGATGGATGGCTGGATGGATGGATGGCTGGATGGATGACAGGCTGAAGGGATGAATGGATGGATGGATGGCTGGATGGACGGCTGGTTGGATGGAAGGCTGGATGGATGGCTGGCTGGAGGGATGGATTGATGGATGGATGGCTGGATGGATAGCTGGATGGATGGCTGGATGGATGGATGGAATGATGGCTGGATGGAGGGATGGCTGGATGGAGGGATAGCTGGAGGGATGGATGGATGGCTGGATGGATGCTAGGATGGATGGATGGCTGGATGGATGGCTGGCTGGAGGGATGGATGGATGGATGGATGGCCGAATGGATGGCTGGATGGATGGTTGGCTGGATGGATGGCTGGCTGGAGGGATGGATGGATGGATGGCTGGATGGACGGCTGGATGGATGGAAGGCTGGATGGATGGCTGGCTGGAGGGATGGATTGATGGATGGATGGCTGGATGGATGGCTGGATGGATGGATGGCTGAATGGATGGCTGGCTGGAGGGATGGATGGATGGATGGGTGGCTGGATGGAGGGATGGCTGGATGGTTGGCTGGCTGGAGGGATGAATGGACGGATGGCTGAATAGATGTCTGAATGGAGGGATGGCTGGATGGATGGCTGGATGGATGGATGGCTTAATGATTGGCTGGCTGGAGGCATGGATGGATGGATGGATGGATGGCTGGTTGGACGGCTGGATCGATGGATGGCTGGATATATGGCTGGCTGGAGGGATGGATGGATGGATGGATGGCTGGATGGATAGCTGGATAGAGGGATGGCTGGATGGATGGCTGGCTGGAAAGATGGATGGATGGATGGATGGCTGGATGGTTGGCTGAATGGATGGATGGCTGGATGGATGGCTGGCTTGAGGGATGGATGGATGGCGAATGGATGGATGGCTGGATGAATGGCAGGCTGGAGGAACGATGGATGGCTGGATGGCTGGATGGATGGCTGGATGGGTGGATGGCTGGATGGATGGCTGGATGGATGACTGGCTGGAGGGATGGATGGATGGATGGATGGCTGGATGGATGGCTGGATGGATGGATGGCTGGATGGATGTCTGGCTGGAGGGATGGATGGATGGATGGATGGCTGGATGGATGCTGGTGGATGGATGCCTGGATGGATGGCTGGCTGGAGGGATGGATGGGTGGATGGATGGCTGGATGGATGGCTGGATGTATGGATGGCTGGATGGATGGCTGGCAGGAGGGATGGATGGATGGATGGCTGGATGGATGGCTGGATGGATGGCTGGCTGGAGCGATGGATGAATGGGTGGCTGGATGGATGGATGGCCGAATGGTTGGCTGGCTGGAGGGATCGATGGATGGATGGATGGCTGAATGGATGGCTGGATGGATGGCAGGATGGATGGATGGCTGGATGGATGGCTCGCTGGATGGATGGATTGATGGATGGATGGATTGATGGATGGATGGCTGGATGGATGGCTGGATGGATGGCAGGCTGATGGGATGAATGTATGGATGGATGGCTGGATGGACGGCTGGATGGATGAATGGCTGGATGGATGGCTGGCTGGAGGGATGGATTGATTGATGGATGGCTGGATGGCTAGCAGGATGGATGGCTGGATGGATGGATGGATGGATGGCTGGATGCAGGGATGGCTGGATGGAGGGATAGCTGGAGGGATGGATGGATGGCTGGATGGATGGCAGGATGGATGGATGGCTGGATGGATGGCTGGCTGGAGGGATGGATTGATGGATGGATAGATGAATGGATGGCTGGATGGATTGCTGGCTGGATGGATGGCTGGCTGGAGGGATGGATGGATGGATGGCTGGATGGACGGCTGGATGGATGGAGGGCTGGATGGATGGCTGGCTGGAGGGATGTATTGATGGATGGATGGCTGGATGGATGGCTGGATGGATGTATGGCTGAATGGGTGGCTGGCTTGAGGGATGGATGGATGGATGGGTGGCTGGGTGGATGGATGGCTGGATGGATGTCTGGATGGAGGGATGGCTGGATGGATGGCTGGCTGGAGGGATGGATGGATGGATGGATGGCTGGATGGATGGCTGGATGGATGGCTGGATGGATGGCTGGCTGGAGCGATGGATGAATGGATGGCTGGAGGGATGGATGGCCGAATGGTTGGCTGGCTGGAGGGATGGATGAATGGATGGATGGCTGAATGAATGGCTGGATGGATGGCAGGATGGATGGATGGCTGGATGGATGGCTGGCTGGATGGATGGATTGATGGATGGATGGCTGGATGGATGGCTGGATGGATGGATGGCTGGATGGATGACAGGCTGAAGGGATGAATGGATGGATGGATGGCTGGATGGACGGCTGGATGGATGGAAGGCTGGATGGATGGCTGGCTGGAGGGATGGATTGATGGATGGATGGCTGGATGGATAGCTGGATGGATGGCTGGATGGATGGATGGAATGATGGCTGGATGGAGGGATGGCTGGATGGAGGGATAGCTGGAGGGATGGATGGATGGCTGGATGGATGCTAGGATGGATGGATGGCTGGATGGATGGCTGGCTGGAGGGATGGATGGATGGCCGAATGGATGGCTGGATGGATGGATGGCTGGATGGATGGCTGGCTGGAGGGATGGATGGATGGATGGCTGGATGGACGGCTGGATGGATGGAAGGCTGGATGGATGGCTGGCTGGAGGGATGGATTGATGGATGGATGGCTGGATGGATGGCTGGATGGATGGATGGCTGAATGGATGGCTGGCTGGAGGGATGGATGGATGGATGGGTGGCTGGATGGAGGGATGGCTGGATGGTTGGCTGGCTGGAGGGATGAATGGACGGATGGCTGAATAGATGTCTGAATGGAGGGATGGCTGGATGGATGGCTGGATGGATGGATGGCTTAATGATTGGCTGGCTGGAGGGATGGATGGATGGATGGATGGCTGGTTGGACGGCTGGATCGATGGATGGCTGGATATATGGCTGGCTGGAGGGATGGATGGATGGATGGATGGCTGGATGGATAGCTGGATAGAGGGATGGCTGGATGGATGGCTGGCTGGAAAGATGGATGGATGGATGGATGGCTGGATGGTTGGCTGAATGGATGGATGGCTGGATGGATGGCTGGCTGGAGGGATGGATGGATGGCGAATGGATGGATGGCTGGATGAATGGCAGGCTGGAGGAACGATGGATGGCTGGATGGCTGGATGGATGGCTGGATGGATGGATGGCTGGATGGATGGCTGGATGGATGACTGGCTGGAGGGATGGATGGATGGATGGATGGCTGGATGGATGGCTGGATGGATGGATGGCTGGATGGATGTCTGGCTGGAGGGATGGATGGATGGATGGATGGCTGGATGGATGCTGGTGGATGGATGCCTGGATGGATGGCTGGCTGGAGGGATGGATGGGTGGATGGATGGCTGGATGGATGGCTGGATGTATGGATGGCTGGATGGATGGCTGGCAGGAGGGATGGATGGATGGATGGCTGGATGGATGGCTGGATGGATGGCTGGCTGGAGCGATGGATGAATGGGTGGCTGGATGGATGGATGGCCGAATGGTTGGCTGGCTGGAGGGATCGATGGATGGATGGATGGCTGAATGGATGGCTGGATGGATGGCAGGATGGATGGATGGCTGGATGGATGGCTCGCTGGATGGATGGATTGATGGATGGATGGATTGATGGATGGATGGCTGGATGGATGGCTGGATGGATGGCAGGCTGATGGGATGAATGTATGGATGGATGGCTGGATGGACGGCTGGATGGATGAATGGCTGGATGGATGGCTGGCTGGAGGGATGGATTGATTGATGGATGGCTGGATGGCTAGCAGGATGGATGGCTGGATGGATGGATGGATGGATGGCTGGATGCAGGGATGGCTGGATGGAGGGATAGCTGGAGGGATGGATGGATGGCTGGATGGATGGCAGGATGGATGGATGGCTGGATGGATGGCTGGCTGGAGGGATGGATTGATGGATGGATAGATGAATGGATGGCTGGATGGATTGCTGGCTGGATGGATGGCTGGCTGGAGGGATGGATGGATGGATGGCTGGATGGACGGCTGGATGGATGGAGGGCTGGATGGATGGCTGGCTGGAGGGATGTATTGATGGATGGATGGCTGGATGGATGGCTGGATGGATGTATGGCTGAATGGATGGCTGGCTTGAGGGATGGATGGATGGATGGGTGGCTGGGTGGATGGATGGCTGGATGGATGTCTGGATGGAGGGATGGCTGGATGGATGGCTGGCTGGAGGGATGGATGGATGGATGGATGGCTGGATGGATGGCTGGATGGATGGCTGGATGGATGGCTGGCTGGAGCGATGGATGAATGGATGGCTGGAGGGATGGATGGCCGAATGGTTGGCTGGCTGGAGGGATGGATGAATGGATGGATGGCTGAATGAATGGCTGGATGGATGGCAGGATGGATGGATGGCTGGATGGATGGCTGGCTGGATGGATGGATTGATGGATGGATGGCTGGATGGATGGCTGGATGGATGGATGGCTGGATGGATGACAGGCTGAAGGGATGAATGGATGGATGGATGGCTGGATGGACGGCTGGATGGATGGAAGGCTGGATGGATGGCTGGCTGGAGGGATGGATTGATGGATGGATGGCTGGATGGATAGCTGGATGGATGGCTGGATGGATGGATGGAATGATGGCTGGATGGAGGGATGGCTGGATGGAGGGATAGCTGGAGGGATGGATGGATGGCTGGATGGATGCTAGGATGGATGGATGGCTGGATGGATGGCTGGCTGGAGGGATGGATGGATGGCCGAATGGATGGCTGGATGGATGGATGGCTGGATGGATGGCTGGCTGGAGGGATGGATGGATGGATGGCTGGATGGACGGCTGGATGGATGGAAGGCTGGATGGATGGCTGGCTGGAGGGAAGGATTGATGGATGAATGGCTGGATGGATGGCTGGATGGATGGATGGCTGAATGGATGGCTGGCTGGAGGGATGGATGGATGGATGGGTGGCTGGATGGAGGGATGGCTGGATGGTTGGCTGGCTGGAGGGATGAATGGACGGATGGCTGAATAGATGTCTGAATGGAGGGATGGCTGGATGGATGGCTGGATGGATGGATGGCTTAATGATTGGCTGGCTGGAGGGATGGATGGATGGATGGATGGATGGCTGGTTGGACGGCTGGATCGATGGATGGCTGGATATATGGCTGGCTGGAGGGATGGATGGATGGATGGATGGCTGGATGGATAGCTGGATAGAGGGATGGCTGGATGGATGGCTGGCTGGAAAGATGGATGGATGGATGGATGGCTGGATGGTTGGCTGAATGGATGGATGGCTGGATGGATGGCTGGCTGGAGGGATGGATGGATGGCGAATGGATGGATGGCTGGATGAATGGCAGGCTGGAGGAACGATGGATGGCTGGATGGCTGGATGGATGGCTGGATGGATGGATGGCTGGATGGATGGCTGGATGGATGACTGGCTGGAGGGATGGATGGATGGATGGATGGCTGGATGGATGGCTGGATGGATGGATGGCTGGATGGATGTCTGGCTGGAGGGATGGATGGATGGATGGATGGCTGGATGGATGCTGGTGGATGGATGCATGGATGGATGGCTGGCTGGAGGGATGGATGGGTGGATGGATGGCTGGATGGATGGCTGGATGTATGGATGGCTGGATGGATGGCTGGCAGGAGGGATGGATGGATGGATGGCTGGATGGATGGCTGGATGGATGGCTGGCTGGAGCGATGGATGAATGGGTGGCTGGATGGATGGATGGCCGAATGGTTGGCTGGCTGGAGGGATCGATGGATGGATGGATGGCTGAATGGATGGCTGGATGGATGGCAGGATGGATGGATGGCTGGATGGATGGCTCGCTGGATGGATGGATTGATGGATGGATGGATTGATGGATGGATGGCTGGATGGATGGCTGGATGGATGGCAGGCTGATGGGATGAATGTATGGATGGATGGCTGGATGGACGGCTGGATGGATGAATGGCTGGATGGATGGCTGGCTGGAGGGATGGATTGATTGATGGATGGCTGGATGGCTAGCAGGATGGATGGCTGGATGGATGGATGGATGAATGGCTGGATGCAGGGATGGCTGGATGGAGGGATAGCTGGAGGGATGGATGGATGGCTGGATGGATGGCAGGATGGATGGATGGCTGGATGGATGGCTGGCTGGAGGGATGGATTGATGGATGGATAGATGAATGGATGGCTGGATGGATTGCTGGCTGGATGGATGGCTGGCTGGAGGGATGGATGGATGGATGGCTGGATGGACGGCTGGATGGATGGAGGGCTGGATGGATGGCTGGCTGGAGGGATGTATTGATGGATGGATGGCTGGATGGATGGCTGGATGGATGTATGGCTGAATGGATGGCTGGCTTGAGGGATGGATGGATGGATGGGTGGCTGGGTGGATGGATGGCTGGATGGATGTCTGGATGGAGGGATGGCTGGATGGATGGCTGGCTGGAGGGATGGATGGATGGATGGATGGCTGGATGGATGGCTGGATGGATGGATGGCTTAATGGCTGGCTGGCTGGAGGGATGGATGGATGGATGGAAGGATGGCTGGTTGGATGGCTGGATCGATGGATGGCTGGATGTATGGCTGGCTTGAGGGATGGATGGATGGATGAATGGCTTGATGGATAGCTGGATAGAGGAATGGCTGGATGGATGGCTGGCTGGAGGGATGGATGAATGGATGGCTAGATGGATGGCTGAATGGATGGATAGCTGGATGGATGGCTGGCTGGAGGGATGGATGGATGGAAGGATGGATGGATGAATTGATGGCTGAATGGATGGATGGCTGGATGAATGGCTAGCTGGAGGGATGGGTGGATGGATGGATGGCTGGATGGATGGATGGCTGGATGGATGGCTGGATGGATGACTGGCTGGAGGGATGGATGGATGGATGGATGGATGGCTGGATGGATGGCTGGATGGATGGCTGGATGGATGACAGGCTGAAGGGATGAATGGATGGATGGATGGCTGGATGGACGGCTGGATGGATGGAAGGCTGGATGGATGGCTGGCTGGAGGGATGGATTGATGGATGGATGGCTGGATGGATAGCTGGATGGATGGCTGGATGGATGGATGGAATGATGGCTGGATGGAGGGATGGCTGGATGGAGGGATAGCTGGAGGGATGGATGGATGGCTGGATGGATGGTAGAATGGATGGATGGCTGGATGGATGGCTGGCTGGAGGGATGGATGGATGGATGGATGGCCGAATGGATGGCTGGATGGATGGATGGCTGGATGGATGGCTGGCTGGAGGGATGGATGGATGGATGGCTGGATGGACGGCTGGATGGATGGAAGACTGGATGGATGGCTGGCTGGAGGGATGGATTGATGGATGGATGGCTGGATGGATGGCTGGATGGATGGATGGCTGAATGGATGGCTGGCTGGAGGGATGGATGGATGGATGGGTGGCTGGATGGAGGGATGGCTGGATGGTTGGCTGGCTGGAGGGATGAATGGACGGATGGCTGAATAGATGTCTGAATGGAGGGATGGCTGGATGGATGGCTGGATGGATGGATGGCTTAATGATTGGCTGGCTGGAGGGATGGATGGATGGATGGATGGATGGCTGGTTGGACGGCTGGATCGATGGATGGCTGGATATATGGCTGGCTGGAGGGATGGATGGATGGATGGATGGCTGGATGGATAGCTGGATAGAGGGATGGCTGGATGGATGGCTGGCTGGAAAGATGGATGGATGGATGGATGGCTGGATGGTTGGCTGAATGGATGGATGGCTGGATGGATGGCTGGCTGGAGGGATGGATGGATGGCGAATGGATGGATGGCTGGATGAATGGCAGGCTGGAGGAACGATGGATGGCTGGATGGTTGGATGGATGGCTGGATGGATGGATGGCTGGATGGATGGCTGGATGGATGACTGGCTGGAGGGATGGATGGATGGATGGATGGCTGGATGGATGGCTGGATGGATGGATGGCTGGATGGATGTCTGGCTGGAGGGATGGATGGATGGATGGATGGCTGGATGGATGCTGGTGGATGGATGCCTGGATGGATGGCTGGCTGGAGGGATGGATGGGTGGATGGATGGCTGGATGGATGGCTGGATGTATGGATGGCTGGATGGATGGCTGGCAGGAGGGATGGATGGATGGATGGCTGGATGGATGGCTGGATGGATGGCTGGCTGGAGCGATGGATGAATGGGTGGCTGGATGGATGGATGGCCGAATGGTTGGCTGGCTGGAGGGATCGATGGATGGATGGATGGCTGAATGGATGGCTGGATGGATGGCAGGATGGATGGATGGCTGGATGGATGGCTCGCTGGATGGATGGATTGATGGATGGATGGATTGATGGATGGATGGCTGGATGGATGGCTGGATGGATGGCAGGCTGATGGGATGAATGTATGGATGGATGGCTGGATGGACGGCTGGATGGATGAATGGCTGGATGGATGGCTGGCTGGAGGGATGGATTGATTGATGGATGGCTGGATGGCTAGCAGGATGGATGGCTGGATGGATGGATGGATGGATGGCTGGATGCAGGGATGGCTGGATGGAGGGATAGCTGGAGGGATGGATGGATGGCTGGATGGATGGCAGGATGGATGGATGGCTGGATGGATGGCTGGCTGGAGGGATGGATTGATGGATGGATAGATGAATGGATGGCTGGATGGATTGCTGGCTGGATGGATGGCTGGCTGGAGGGATGGATGGAAGGATGGCTGGATGGACGGCTGGATGGATGGAGGGCTGGATGGATGGCTGGCTGGAGGGATGTATTGATGGATGGATGGCTGGATGGATGGCTGGATGGATGTATGGCTGAATGGATGGCTGGCTTGAGGGATGGATGGATGGATGGGTGGCTGGGTGGATGGATGGCTGGATGGATGTCTGGATGGAGGGATGGCTGGATGGATGGCTGGCTGGAGGGATGGATGGATGGATGGATGGCTGGATGGATGGCTGGATGGATGGCTGGATGGATGGCTGGCTGGAGCGATGGATGAATGGATGGCTGGAGGGATGGATGGCCGAATGGTTGGCTGGCTGGAGGGATGGATGAATGGATGGATGGCTGAATGAATGGCTGGATGGATGGCAGGATGGATGGATGGCTGGATGGATGGCTGGCTGGATGGATGGATTGATGGATGGATGGCTGGATGGATGGCTGGATGGATGGATGGCTGGATGGATGACAGGCTGAAGGGATGAATGGATGGATGGATGGCTGGATGGACGGCTGGATGGATGGAAGGCTGGATGGATGGCTGGCTGGAGGGATGGATTGATGGATGGATGGCTGGATGGATAGCTGGATGGATGGCTGGATGGATGGATGGAATGATGGCTGGATGGAGGGATGGCTGGATGGAGGGATAGCTGGAGGGATGGATGGATGGCTGGATGGATGCTAGGATGGATGGATGGCTGGATGGATGGCTGGCTGGAGGGATGGATGGATGGATGGATGGCCGAATGGATGGCTGGATGGATGGATGGCTGGATGGATGGCTGGCTGGAGGGATGGATGGATGGATGGCTGGATGGACGGCTGGATGGATGGAAGGCTGGATGGATGGCTGGCTGGAGGGATGGATTGATGGATGGATGGCTGGATGGATGGCTGGATGGATGGATGGCTGAATGGATGGCTGGCTGGAGGGATGGATGGATGGATGGGTGGCTGGATGGAGGGATGGCTGGATGGTTGGCTGGCTGGAGGGATGAATGGACGGATGGCTGAATAGATGTCTGAATGGAGGGATGGCTGGATGGATGGCTGGATGGATGGATGGCTTAATGATTGGCTGGCTGGAGGGATGGATGGATGGATGGATGGATGGCTGGTTGGGCGGCTGGATCGATGGATGGCTGGATATATGGCTGGCTGGAGGGATGGATGGATGGATGGATGGCTGGATGGATAGCTGGATAGAGGGATGGCTGGATGGATGGCTGGCTGGAAAGATGGATGGATGGATGGATGGCTGGATGGTTGGCTGAATGGATGGATGGCTGGATGGATGGCTGGCTGGAGGGATGGATGGATGGCGAATAGATGGATGGCTGGATGAATGGCAGGCTGGAGGAACGATGGATGGCTGGATGGCTGGATGGATGGCTGGATGGATGGATGGCTGGATGGATGGCTGGATGGATGACTGGCTGGAGGGATGGATGGATGGATGGATGGCTGGATGGATGGCTGGATGGATGGATGGCTGGATGGATGTCTGGCTGGAGGGATGGATGGATGGATGGATGGCTGGATGGATGCTGGTGGATGGATGCCTGGATGGATGGCTGGCTGGAGGGATGGATGGGTGGATGGATGGCTGGATGGATGGCTGGATGTATGGATGGCTGGATGGATGGCTGGCAGGAGGGATGGATGGATGGATGGCTGGATGGATGGCTGGATGGATGGCTGGCTGGAGCGATGGATGAATGGGTGGCTGGATGGATGGATGGCCGAATGGTTGGCTGGCTGGAGGGATCGATGGATGGATGGATGGCTGAATGGATGGCTGGATGGATGGCAGGATGGATGGATGGCTGGATGGATGGCTCGCTGGATGGATGGATTGATGGATGGATGGATTGATGGATGGATGGCTGGATGGATGGCTGGATGGATGGCAGGCTGATGGGATGAATGTATGGATGGATGGCTGGATGGACGGCTGGATGGATGAATGGCTGGATGGATGGCTGGCTGGAGGGATGGATTGATTGATGGATGGCTGGATGGCTAGCAGAATGGATGGCTGGATGGATGGATGGATGGATGGCTGGATGCAGGGATGGCTGGATGGAGGGATAGCTGGAGGGATGGATGGATGGCTGGATGGATGGCAGGATGGATGGATGGCTGGATGGATGGCTGGCTGGAGGGATGGATTGATGGATGGATAGATGAATGGATGGCTGGATGGATTGCTGGCTGGATGGATGGCTGGCTGGAGGGATGGATGGATGGATGGCTGGATGGACGGCTGGATGGATGGAGGGCTGGATGGATGGCTGGCTGGAGGGATGTATTGATGGATGGAAGGCTGGATGGATGGCTGGATGGATGTATGGCTGAATGGATGGCTGGCTTGAGGGATGGATGGATGGATGGGTGGCTGGGTGGATGGATGGCTGGATGGATGTCTGGATGGAGGCATGGCTGGATGGATGGCTGGCTGGAGGGATGGATGGATGGATGGATGGCTGGATGGATGGCTGGATGGATGGATGGCTTAATGGCTGGCTGGCTGGAGGGATGGATGGATGGATGGAAGGATGGCTGGTTGGATGGCTGGATCGATGGATGGCTGGATGTATGGCTGGCTTGAGGGATGGATGGATGGATGAATGGCTTGATGGATAGCTGGATAGAGGAATGGCTGGATGGATGGCTGGCTGGAGGGATGGATGAATGGATGGCTAGATGGATGGCTGAATGGATGGATAGCTGGATGGATGGCTGGCTGGAGGGATGGATGGATGGAAGGATGGATGGATGAATTGATGGCTGAATGGATGGATGGCTGGATGAATGGCTAGCTGGAGGGATGGGTGGATGGATGGATGGCTGGATGGATGGATGGCTGGATGGATGGCTGGATGGATGACTGGCTGGAGGGATGGATGGATGGATGGATGGATGGCTGGATGGATGGCTGGATGGATGGCTGGATGGATGCCTGGATGGATGGCTGGCTGGAGGGATGGATGGATGGATGGCTGGATGGATGGCTGGATGGATGGATGGCTGGATGGATGGCAGGCTGAAGGGATGAATGGATGGATGGATGGCTGGATGGACGGCTGGATGGATGGATGGCTGGATGGATGGCTGGCTGGAGGAATGGATTGATGGATGGATGGCTAGATGGATAGCTGGATGGATGGCTGGATGGATGGCTGGCTTGTGGGATGGATGGATGGATGGATGGCTGAATGGAGGGATGGCTGGATATTTGGCTGGCTGGAGAGATGGATGGATGGCTGGATGGATGGCTGGATGGAGGGATGGCTGGATGGATGGCTGGCTGGATGGATGGCAGGCTGAAGGGATGAATGGATGGATGGATGGCTGGATGGACGGCTGGATGGATGGATGGCTGGATGGATGGCTGGCTGGAGGAATGGATTGATGGATGGTTGGCTAGATGGATAGCTGGATGGATGGCTGGATGGATGGCTGGCTTGTGGGATGGATGGATGGATGGATGGCTGAATGGAGGGATGGCTGGATATTTGGCTGGCTGGAGGGATGGATGGATGGCTGGATGGATGGCTGGATGGAGGGATGGCTGGATGGATGGCTGGCTGGAGGGATGGATGGCTGGATGGATGGCTGGATGGATGGATGGATGGATGGATGGCTTAATGACTGGCTGGCTGGAGGGATGGATGGATGGATGGGTGGCGGGATGGATGGCTGGATGGATGGATGACTGGATGTATGGCTGGCTGGAGAGATGGATGAATGGTTGGATGGCTGGATGGATGGCTGGATGGAGGGATGGCTGGATGGATGGTTGGCTGGAGTGACGGATGGATGCATGGCTGGATGGATGGCTGTATTGAGGGATGGCTGGATGGAAGGCTGGCTGGATGGATGGATGGCTGGATGGATGGATGGATGGACGGATGGATGGAGGAATGGCTGGATGGATGGCTGGCTGGAGGGATGGATGGATGGATGGATGGCTGGATAGATGGCTGGATGGAGGAATGGCTTGATGGATGGCAGGCTGGAGGGATGGATGGATGGCTGGATGGATTGCTTGATGGATGGATGGCTGGTTGGACGATTGGCTGGAGGGATGGATGGATGGATGGCTGGATCGATGGCTGGATGGATGGATGGCTGGATGGATGGCTGGCTTGAAGAATGGATGGATGGCTGGATGGATGGCTGGACGGATGGATTGCTGGATGGATGGCTGGCTGGAGGTATGGATGGATGGCTGGATGGATGGCTGGATGGATGGATGGCTGGATGGATGGCTGGCTGGAGGAATGGATGGATGGATGGATGGCTGGATCGATGGCTGGATGGATGGATGGCTGGATGGATGGCTGGCTGGAGGGATGGATGGATGAATGGATGGCTGAATGGATGGCTGGATGGATGGATGGCTGGATGGATGGCTGGCTGTAGGGTTGGATGGATGGATGGATGGATGGCTGGCTGGCTGGCTGGCTGGAGGGATGCATGGATGGATGGATGGACGGATGGTTTGGATGGATTGCTGGATGAATGGCTGGCTGGAGGGATGGATTGTTGGACGGATGGCTGGTTGGATGGCTGGATGGATGGATGGCTGGATGGATGGCTGGCTGGATGGATGGATGGATGGATGGATGGCTGGATGGAGGGATGGCTGGATGGTTGGCTGGCTGGCTGGATGGATGAATGGATGGATGGCTGGAAGGATGGCTGGATGGAGGGATGGCTGGATGGATGGCTGGCTGGAGGGATGGATGGATGGCTGGATGGATGGCTGGATGGATGGATGGCTTAATGGCTGTATGGCTGGCTGGAGGGATGGATGGATGGATGGATGGCTGGATGAATGGCTGAATGGATGTATGGCTGGATGTATGGCTGGCTGGAGAGATGGATGGATGGATGGATGGCTGGATAGATGACTGGATGGAGGAATGGCTGGATGGATGGCTGGCTAGAGGGATGGATGGATGGCTGGATGGCCGGATGGATTGCTTAATGGATGGATGGCTGGCTGGAGGGATGGATGGATGTATGGCTGGATGGTTGGATGGATGGATGAATGGCTGGATGGATGACTGGGAGGAGGGATGGATGGATGGATAGATGGCTGGATGGATTGCTGGATGGATGGATGGATGGACGGATGGCTGGATGGATGGCTGGCTGGAGGGATGGCTGAATGGCTGGCTGGATGGATGGATGGCTGGATGGATGGCTGGCTTGAAGAATGGATGGATGGCTGGATGGATGGCTGGCTGGAGGGATGGATGGATGGATGGCTGGATGGATGGCTGGATGGATGGCTGGCTGGCTGGCTGGCTGGAGGTATGGATGGATGGATGAATGGCTGGATAGATGGCTGGCTGGAGGGACGGATGGATGGATGGATGGCTGGATGGATGGTTGGATGGATTGATGGCTGGATGGATGGCTGGCAGGAGGGATGGATGGATGGATGGATGGCTGGAAGGATGGCAGGATGGATGGATGGCTGGATGGATGGCTGGCTGGAGGGATGGATGGATGGATGGCTGGATGGATGGATGGCCGAATGGATGTCTGGCTGAAGGGATGGATGGATGGATGGCTGAATGGATGGCTGGATGGATGGATGGCTGGATGGATGGCTGGCTGGAGGGATGGATGAATGAATGGATGGCTGGATGGATGGCTGGATGGCTGGATGGCTGGTTGGATGGCTGGCTGGGCGGGTGGATTGATGGATGGATGGCTGGATGGATGGCTGGATGGATGAATGGATGGATGGCTGGCTGGCTGGAGGTATGGATGGATGGATGAATGGCTGGATAGATGGCTGGATGGAGAGATGGATGAATGCATGGATGGCTGGATGGATGGCTGGATGGAGGGATGGCTGGATGGATGGCTGGCTGGAGGGATGGATGGATGGACTGATGGCTGGATGGATGGCAGGATGGATGGTTGGCTGGATGGACGGCTTGCTGGAGGGATGGATTGATGGATGGATGGCTGGATGGATGGCTGGATGGATGAATGGCTGGCTGGAGGTATGGATGGATGGATGGATGGCTGGATGGATGGCTGGATGGATGGATGGCTGGATGGATGACTCGCTGGCGGGATGGATGGATGGATGGATGGCTGGATGGATGGCTGGATGGATGGATGGCTGGATGGATGGATGGATGGATGGATGGATGGATGGATGGATGGCAGGATGGATGGATGGGTGGATGGATGGATGGCTGGATGGCTGGAAGGCTGGATGGATGGATGGCTGGATGGATGGCTGGAAGGATGAATGGATGGATGGATGGATAGTTGGATGGATGGCTGGATGTAGGGATAGCTGGATGGATGGATGGATGGCTGGATGGATGGCTGGATGGATGGGTGGCTGGAAGGATTGCTGGCTGGAGGAATGGATGGATGGATGGATGGCTGGATGGATGGCAGGATGGATGAATGGCTGGATGGATGGCTGGCTGGAGGGATGGATGGATGGATGGCTGAATGGATGGCAGGATGGATGGATGGCTGGATGGATGGCTGGCTGGAGCTTTGGATTGATGGATGGATGGCTGGATGGATGGCTGGATGGATGGATGGCTGGATGGATGGCTGGCTGGAGGGATGGATGGATGGATGGATGGCTGGATGGAGGGATGGATGGATGGATGGATGGCTGGATGGTTGGCTGGATGGATGGATGGCTGGATGGATGGCTGGCAGGAGGGATCGATGGATGGATGGATGGCTGGATGGATGGCTGGATGGATGGCTGGCTGGAGCGATGGATGAATGGATGGCTGGATGGATGGATGGCCGAATGGTTGGCTGGCTGGAGGGATGGATGAATGGATGGATGGCCGAATGGATGGCTGGACAGATGGCAGGATGGATGGATGGCTGGATGGATGGCTGGCTGGATGGATGGATTGATGGATGGATGGCTAGATGGATGGCTGGATGGATGGATGGCTGGATGGATGGCAGGCTGAAGGGATGGATGGATGTATCGATGGCTGGATGGACGGCTGGATGGATAGATGGCTGGATGGATGGCTGGCTGGAGGGATGGATTGATGGATGGATGGCTGGATGGATAGCTGGATGGATGGCTGGATGGATGGCTGGCTGGTGGGATGGATGGATGGATGGATGGCTGGATGGAGGGAAGGCTGGTTGGTTGGCTGGCTGGAGGGATGGATGGATGGATGGATGGCTGGATGGATGGCTGGATGGAGGGATGGCTGGATGGATGGCTGGCTGGATGGATGGATGGCTGGATGGATGGCTGGATGGATGGATGGATGCATGGATGGCTTAATGACTGGTTGGCTGGAGGGATGGATGGATGGATGGATGGCTGGATGGATGGCTGGATGGAAGGATGGCTGGATGTATGGCTGGTTGGAGGGATGGATGAATGGTTGGATGGCTGGATGGATGGCTGGATGCAGGGATGGCAGGATGGATGACTGGCTGGAGGGTTGGATGGATGGATGGTTGGCTGGATGGATGGCTGGATGGATGGATGGCTGGACGGATGGCTGGCTGGAGCGAAGGATGGATGGATGTATGGCTGGATGGATGGCTTGATGGATGAATGGCTGGATGGATGGCTGGCTGGAGGGACGGATGGATGGCTGGATGGATGGTTGGATGGATGGATGGCTGGATGGATGGCTGGCAGGAGGGATAGATGGATGGATGAATGGCTGGATGGATCGCTGGATGGATGGATGGCTGGATGGAGGGATGGCTGGTTGGTTGGCTGGCTGGAGGGATGGATGGATGGATGGATGGCTGGATGTAAGGCTGGCTGGAGAGATGGATGAATGGTTGGATGGCTGGATGGATGTCTGGATGGAGGGCTGGCAGGATGAATGTCTGGCTGGAGGGATGGATGGATGGATGGATGGCTGGATGGGCGGCTGGATGGATGGATGGCTGGGTGGATGGCTGGCTGCAGGGAAGGATGGATGGATGGATGGCTGGATGGATGGCTGTATGGATGGATGGCTGAATGGATGGCTGGCTGGAGGGAAGGATGGATGGATGGATGGCTGGATGGATGGTTGGATGGATGGATGGCTGGATGGATGGCTGGCAGGAGGGATAGATGGATGGATGGCTGGATGGATGGCTGGATGGATGGATGGCTGGATGGATGGCTGGCTGGAGGGATGGATGGATGGATGTCTGGATGGATGGCCGAATGGATGGCTGGCTGAAGGGTTGGATGGATGGATGGATGGCTGAATGGATGGCTGGATGGATGGATGGCTGGATTGGTGGCTGGCTGAAGTGACGGATGGATGCATGGCTGGATGCATGGCTGTATTGAGGGATGGCTGGATGGAAGGCTGGCTGGATGGATGGATGCCTGGATGGATGGATGGATGGACGGATGGATGGAGGGATGGCTTGATGGATGGCTGGCTGGAGGGATGGATGGATGGATGGATGGATGGCTGGATAGATGGCTGGATGGAGGAATGGCTTGATGGATGGCAGGCTGGAGGGATGGATGGATGGCTGGATGGATTGCTTGATGGATAGATGGCTGGTTGGACGATTGGCTGGAGGGATGGATGGATGGATGGCTGGATCGATGGCTGGATGGATGAATGGCTGGATGGATGACTGGCTGGCTGGATGGATGGGTGGCTGGATGGATGGCTGGCTTGAAGAATGGATGGATGGCTGGATGGATGGCTGGACGGATGGATTGCTGGATGGATGGCTGGCTGGAGGTATGGATGGATGGCTGGATGGATGGCTGGACGGATAGATGGCTGGATGGATGGCTGGCTGGAGGAATGGATGGATGGATGGATGGCTGGATCGATGGCTGGATGGACGGATGGATGGATGTATGGCTGGCTGGAGGGATGGATGAATGGTTGGATGGCTGGATGGATGGCTGGATGCAGGGATGGCAGGATGGATGACTGGCTGGAGGGTTGGATGGATGGATGGTTGGCTGGATGGGTGGCTGGATGGATGGATGGCTGGATGGATGGCTGGCTGGAGCGAAGGATGGATGGATGGATGGCTGGATGGATGGCTTGATGGATGGATGGCTGGATGGATGGCTGGCTGGAGGGACGGATGGATGGCTGGATGGATGGTTGGATGGATGGATGGCTGGATGGATGGCTGGCAGGAGGGATAGATGGATGGATGGATGGCTGGATGGATGGCTGGATGGATGGATGGCTGGATGGAGGGATGGCTGGTTGGTTGGCTGGCTGGAGGGATGGATGGATGGATGGATGGCTGGATGTAAGGCTGGCTGGAGAGATGGATGAATGGTTGGATGGCTGGATGGATGTCTGGATGGAGGGCTGGCAGGATGAATGTCTGGCTGGAGGGATGGATGGATGGCTGGATGGGTGGCTGGATGGATGGATGGCTGGATGGATGGCTGGCTGCAGGGAAGGATGGATGGATGGATGGCTGGATGGATGGCTGTATGGATGGATGGCTGAATGGATGGCTGGCTGGAGGGAAGGATGGATGGATGGATGGCTGGATGGATGGTTGGATGGATGGATGGCTGGACGGATGGCTGGCAGGAGGGATAAATGGATGGATGGCTGGATGGATGGCTGGATGGATGGATGGCTGGATGGATGGCTGGCTGGAGGGATTGATGGATGGATGTCTGGATGGATGGCCGAATGGATGGCTGGCTGAAGGGTTGGATGGATGGATGGATGGCTGAATGGATGGCTGGATGGATGGATGGCTGGATTGGTGGCTGGCTGGAGTGACGGATGATGCATGGCTGGATGCATGGCTGTAATGAGGGATGGCTGGATGGAAGGCTGGCTGGATGGATGGATGCCTGGATGGATGGATGGATGGACGGATGGATGGAGGGATGGCTGGATGGATGGCTGGCTGGAGGGATGGATGGATGGATGGATGGCTGGATAGATGGCTGGATGGAGGAATGGCTTGATGGATGGCAGGCTGGAGGGATGGATGGATGGCTGGATGGATTGCTTGATGGTTAGATGGCTGGTTGGACGATTGGCTGGAGGGATGGATGGATGGATGTCTGGATCGATGGCTGGATGGATGAATGGCTTGATGGATGACTGGCTGGCTGGATGGATGGATGGCTGGATGGATGGCTGGCTTGAAGAATGGATGGATGGCTGGATGGATGGCTGGACGGATGGATTGCTGGATGGATGGCTGGCTGGGGGTATGGATGGATGGCTGGATGGATGGCTGGATGGATGTATGGCTGGATGGATGGCTGGCTGGAGGAATGGATGGATGGATGGATGGCTGGATCGATGGCTGGATGGATGGATGGCTGGATGGATGGCTGGCTGGAGGGATGGATGGATGAATGGATGGCTGAATGGATGGCTGGATGGATGGATGGCTGGATGGATGGCTGGCTGTAGGGATGGATGGATGGATGGCTGGCTGGCTGGCTGGCTGGCTGGAGGGATGCATGGATGGATGGATGGCTGCATGGACGGATGGTTTGGATGGATTGCTGGATGAATGGCTGGCTGGAGGGATGGATTGTTGGATGGATGGCTGGATGGATGGCTGGATGGATGGATGGCTGGATGGATGGCTGGCTGGATGGATGGATGGATGGATGGATGGCTGGATGGAGGGATGGCTGGATGGCTGGCTGGCTGGCTGGATGGATGGATGGATGGATGGCTGGAAGGATGGCTGGATGGAGGGATGGCTGGATGGATGGCTGGCTGGAGGGATGGATGGATGGCTGGATGGATGGCTGGATGGATGGATGGCTTAATGGCTGTATGGCTGCCTGGAGGGATGGATGGATGGATGGATGGCTGGATGAATGGCTGATGGATGTATTGCTGGATGTATGGCTGGCTGGAGAGATGGATGGATGGATGGATGGCTGGATAGATGACTGGATGGAGGAATGGCTGGATGGATGGCTGGCTAGAGGGATGGATGGATGGCTGGATGGCTGGATGGATGGCTTAATGGATGGATGGCTGGCTGGAGGGATGGATGGATGGATGGCTGGATGGATGGCTGGATGGATGAATGGCTGGATGGATGACTGGGAGGAGGGATGGATGGATGGATAGATGGCTGGATGGATTGCTGGATGGATGGATGGATGGACGGATGGCTGGATGGATGGCTGGCTGGACGGATGGCTGAATGGCTGGCTGGATGGATGGATGGCTGGATGGATGGCTGGCTTGAAGAATGGATGGATGGCTGGATGGATGGCTGGCTGGAGGGATGGATGTATGGATGGCTGGATGGATGGCTGGATGGATGGATGGCTGGCTGGCTGGCTGGAGGTATGGATGGATGGATGAATGGCTGGATAGATGGCTGGCTGGAGGGACGGATGGATGGATGGATGGCTGGATGGATGGTTGGATGGATTGATGGCTGGATGGATGGCTGGCAGGAGGGATGGATGGATGGATGGATGGCTGGATGGATGGCTGGATGGATGGATGGCTGGATGGAGGGATGGCTGGTTGGTTGGCTGGCTGGAGGGATGGATGGATGGATGGATGGCTGGATGTAAGGCTGGCTGGAGAGATGGATGAATGGTTGGATGGCTGGATGGATGTCTGGATGGAGGGCTGGCAGGATGAATGTCTGGCTGGAGGGATGGATGGATGGATGGATGGCTGGATGGGTGGCTGGATGGACGGATGGCTGGATGGATGGCTGGCTGCAGGGAAGGATGGATGGATGGATGGCTGGATGGATGGCTGTATGGATGGATGGCTGAATGGATGGCTGGCTGGAGGGAAGGATGGATGGATGGATGGCTGGATGGATGGTTGGATGGATGGATGGCTGGCTGGATGGCTGGCAGGAGGGATAGATGGATGGATGGCTGGATGGATGGCTGGATGGATGGATGGCTGGATGGATGGCTGGCTGGAGGGATGGATGGATGGATGTCTGGATGGATGGCCGAATGGATGGCTGGCAGAAGGGTTGGATGGATGGATCGATGGCTGAATGGATGGCTGGATGGATGGATGGCTGGATTGGTGGCTGGCTGGAGTGACGGATGGATGCATGGCTGGATGCATGGCTGTATTGAGGGATGGCTGGATGGAAGGCTGGCTGGATGGATGGATGCCTGGATGGATGGATGGATGGACGGATGGATGGAGGGATGGCTGGATGGATGGCTGGCTGGAGGGATGGATGGATGGATGGATGGATGGCTGGATAGATGGCTGGATGGAGGAATGGCTTGATGGATGGCAGGCTGGAGGGATGGATGGATGGCTGGATGGATTGCTTGATGGATAGATGGCTGGTTGGACGATTGGCTGGAGGGATGGATGGATGGATGGCTGGATCGATGGCTGGATGGATGAATGGCTGGATGGATGACTGGCTGGCTGGATGGATGGATGGCTGGATGGATGGCTGGCTTGAAGAATGGATGGATGGCTGGATGGATGGCTGGACGGATGGATTGCTGGATGGATGGCTGGCTGGAGGTATGGATGGATGGCTGGATGGATGGCTGGATGGATGTATGGCTGGATGGATGGCTGGCTGAGGAATGGATGGATGGATGGATGGCTGGATCGATGGCTGGATGGATGGATGGCTGGATGGATGGCTGGCTGGAGGGATGGATGGATGAATGGATGGCTGAATGGATGGCTGGATGGATGGATGGCTGGATGGATGGCTGGCTGTAGGGATGGATGGATGGATGGCTGGCTGGCTGGCTGGCTGGCTGGAGGGATGCATGGATGGATGGATGGCTGGATGGACGGATGGTTTGGATGGATTGCTGGATGAATGGCTGGCTGGAGGGATGGATTGTTGGATGGATGGCTGGATGGATGGCTGGATGGATGGATGGCTGGATGGATGGCTGGCTGGATGGATGGATGGATGGATGGATGGCTGGATGGAGGGATGGCTGGATGGTTGGCTGGCTGGCTGGCTGGATGGATGGATGGATGGCTGGAAGGATGGCTGGATGGAGGGATGGCTGGATGGATGGCTGGCTGGAGGGATGTATGGATGGCTGGATGGATGTCTGGATGGATGGATGGCTTAATGGCTGTATGGCTGGCTGGAGGGATGGATGGATGGATGGATGGCTGGATGAATGGCTGAATGGATGTATGGCTGGATGTATGGCTGGCTGGAGAGATGAATGGATGGATGGATGGCTGGATAGATGACTGGATGGAGGAATGGCTGGATGGATGGCTGGCTAGAGGGATGGATGGATGGCTGGATGGCTGGATGGATGGCTTAATGGATGGATGGCTGGCTGGAGGGATGGATGGATGGATGGCTGGATGGATGGCTGGATGGATGAATGGCTGGATGGATGACTGGGAGGAGGGATGGATGGATGGATAGATGGCTGGATGGATTGCTGGATGGATGGATGGATGGACGGATGGCTGGATGGATGGCTGGCTGGAGGGATGGCTGAATGGCTGGCTGGATGGATGGATGGCTGGATGGATGGCTGGCTTGAAGAATGGATGGATGGCTGGATGGATGGCTGGCTGGAGGGATGGATGGATGGATGGCTGGATGGATGGCTGGATGGATGGATGGCTGGCTGGCTGGCTGGAGGTATGGATGGATGGATGAATGGCTGGATAGATGGCTGGCTGGAGGGACGGATGGATGGATGGATGGCTGGATGGATGGTTGGATGGATTGATGGCTGGATGGATGGCTGGCAGGAGGGATGGATGGATGGATGGATGGCTGGAAGGATGGCAGGATGGATGGATGGCTGGATGGATGGCTGGCTGGAGGGATGGATGGATGGATGGCTGGATGGATGGATGGATGGATGGATGGATGGCTGGATGGAGGGATGGCTGGATGGTTGGCTGGCTGGCTGGCTGGATGGATGGATGGATGGCTGGAAGGATGGCTGGATGGAGGGATGGCTGGATGGATGGCTGGCTGGAGGGATGTATGGATGGCTGGTTGGATGGCTGGATGGATGGATGGCTTAATGGCTGTATGGCTGGCTGGAGGGATGGATGGATGGATGGATGGCTGGATGAATGGCTGAATGGATGTATGGCTGGATGTATGGCTGGCTGGAGAGATGGATGGATGGATGGATGGCTGGATAGATGACTGGATGGAGGGCTGGCAGGATGAATGTCTGGCTGGAGGGATGGATGGATGGATGGATGGCTGGATGGGTGGCTGGATGGACGGATGGCTGGATGGATGGCTGGCTGCAGGGAAGGATGGATGGATGGATGGCTGGATGGATGGCTGTATGGATGGATGGCTGAATGGATGGCTGGCTGGAGGGAATGATGGATGGATGGATGGCTGGATGGATGGTTGGATGGATGGATGGCTGGATGGATGGCTGGCAGCAGGGATAGATGGATGGATGGCTGGATGGATGGCTGGATGGATGGATGGCTGGATGGATGGCTGGCTGGAGGGATGGATGGATGGATGTCTGGATGGATGGCCGAATGGATGGCTGGCTGAAGGGTTGGATGGATGGATCGATGGCTGAATGGATGGCTGGATGGATGGATGGCTGGATTGGTGGCTGGCTGGAGTGACGGATGGATGCATGGCTGGATGCATGGCTGTATTGAGGGATGGCTGGATGGAAGGCTGGCTGGATGGATGGATGCCTGGATGGATGGATGGATGGACGGATGGATGGAGGGATGGCTGGATGGATGGCTGGCTGGAGGGATGGATGGATGGATGGATGGATGGCTGGATAGATGGCTGGATGGAGGAATGGCTTGATGGATGGCAGGCTGGAGGGATGGATGGATGGCTGGATGGATTGCTTGATGGATAGATGGCTGGTTGGACGATTGGCTGGAGGGATGGATGGATGGATGGCTGGATCGATGGCTGGATGGATGAATGGCTGGATGGATGACTGGCTGGCTGGCTGGATGGATGGATGGCTGGATGGATGGCTGGCTTGAAGAATGGATGGATGGCTGGATGGATGGCTGGACGGATGGATTGCTGGATGGATGGCTGGCTGGAGGTATGGATGGATGGCTGGATGGATGGCTGGATGGATGTATGGCTGGATGGATGGCTGGCTGAGGAATGGATGGATGGATGGATGGCTGGATCGATGGCTGGATGGATGGATGGCTGGATGGATGGCTGGCTGGAGGGATGGATGGATGAATGGATGGCTGAATGGATGGCTGGATGGATGGATGGCTGGATGGATGGCTGGCTGTAGGGATGGATGGATGGATGGCTGGCTGGCTGGCTGGCTGGCTGGAGGGATGCATGGATGGATGGATGGCTGGATGGACGGATGGTTTGGATGGATTGCTGGATGAATGGCTGGCTGGAGGGATGGATTGTTGGATGGATGGCTGGATGGATGGCTGGATGGATGGATGGCTGGATGGATGGCTGGCTGGATGGATGGATGGATGGATGGATGGCTGGATGGAGGGATGGCTGGATGGTTGGCTGGCTGGCTGGCTGGATGGATGGATGGATGGCTGGAAGGATGGCTGGATGGAGGGATGGCTGGATGGATGGCTGGCTGGAGGGATGTATGGATGGCTGGATGGATGGCTGGATGGATGGATGGCTTAATGGCTGTATGGCTGGCTGGAGGGATGGATGGATGGATGGATGGCTGGATGAATGGCTGAATGGATGTATGGCTGGATGTATGGCTGGCTGGAGAGATGAATGGATGGATGGATGGCTGGATAGATGACTGGATGGAGGAATGGCTGGATGGATGGCTGGCTAGAGGGATGGATGGATGGCTGGATGGCTGGATGGATGGCTTAATGGATGGATGGCTGGCTGGAGGGATGGATGGATGGATGGCTGGATGGATGGCTGGATGGATGAATGGCTGGATGGATGACTGGGAGGAGGGATGGATGGATGGATAGATGGCTGGATGGATTGCTGGATGGATGGATGGATGTACGGATGGCTGGATGGATGGCTGGCTGGAGGGATGGCTGAATGGCTGGCTGGATGGATGGATGGCTGGATGGATGGCTGGCTTGAAGAATGGATGGATGGCTGGATGGATGGCTGGCTGGAGGGATGGATGGATGGATGGCTGGATGGATGGCTGGATGGATGGATGGCTGGCTGGCTGGCTGGAGGTATGGATGGATGGATGAATGGCTGGATAGATGGCTGGCTGGAGGGACGGATGGATGGATGGATGGCTGGATGGATGGTTGGATGGATTGATGGCTGGATGGATGGCTGGCAGGAGGGATGGATGGATGGAAGGATGGCTGGAAGGATGGCAGGATGGATGGATGGCTGGATGGATGGCTGGCTGGAGGGATGGATGGATGGATGGCTGGATGGATGGATGGATGGATGGATGGATGGCTGGATGGAGGGATGGCTGGATGGTTGGCTGGCTGGCTGGCTGGATGGATGGATGGATGGCTGGAAGGATGGCTGGATGGAGGGATGGCTGGATGGATGGCTGGCTGGAGGGATGTATGGATGGCTGGATGGATGGCTGGATGGATGGATGGCTTAATGGCTGTATGGCTGGCTGGAGGGATGGATGGATGGATGGATGGCTGGATGAATGGCTGAATGGATGTATGGCTGGATGTATGGCTGGCTGGAGAGATGGATGGATGGATGGATGGCTGGATAGATGACTGGATGGAGGAATGGCTGGATGGATGGCTGGCTAGAGGGATGGATGGATGGCTGGATGGCTGGATGGATGGCTTAATGGATGGATGGCTGGCTGGAGGGATGGATGGATGGATGGCTGGATGGATGGCTGGATGGATGAATGGCTGGATGGATGACTGGGAGGAGGGATGGATGGATGGATAGATGGCTGGATGGATTGCTGGATGGATGGATGGATGGACGGATGGCTGGATGGATGGCTGGCTGGAGGGATGGCTGAATGGCTGGCTGGATGGATGGATGGCTGGATGGATGGCTGGCTTGAAGAATGGATGGATGGCTGGATGGATGGCTGGCTGGAGGGATGGATGGATGGATGGCTGGATGGATGGCTGGATGGATGGATGGCTGGCTGGCTGGCTGGAGGTATGGATGGATGGATGAATGGCTGGATAGATGGCTGGCTGGAGGGACGGATGGATGGATGGATGGCTGGATGGATGGTTGGATGGATTGATGGCTGGATGGATGGCTGGCAGGAGGGATGGATGGATGGATGGATGGCTGGAAGGATGGCAGGATGGATGGATGGCTGGATGGATGGTTGGCTGGAGGGATGGATGGATGGATGGCTGGATGGATGGATGGCCGAATGGATGGCTGGCTGAAGGGATGGATGGATGGATGGCTGAATGGATGGCTGGATGGATGGATGGCTGGATGGATGGCTGGCTGGAGGGATGGATGAATGAATGGATGGCTGGATGGATGGCTGGATACTGGATGGCTGGTTGGATGGCTGGCTGGGCGGGTGGATTGATGGATGGATGGCTGGATGGATGGCTGGATGGATGAATGGATGGATGGCTGGCTGGCTGGCGGTATGGATGGATGGATGAATGGCTGGATAGATGGCTGGATGGAGAGATGGATGAATGCATGGATGGCTGGATGGATGGCTGGATGGAGTGATGGCTGGATGGATGGCTGGCTGGAGGGATGGATGGATGGACGGATGGCTGGATGGATGGCAGGATAGATGGATGGCTGGATGGACGGCTTGCTGGAGGGATGGATTGATGGATGGATGGCTGGATGGATGGCTGGATGGATAGATGGCTGGATGAATGGCTGGCTGGAGGTATGGATGGATGGATGGATGGCTGGATGGATGGCTGGATGGATGGATGGCTGGATGGATGGCTGGCTTGAGGAATGGATGGATGGATGGATGGCTGGATGGATGGCTGGATGGATGGATGGCTGGATGGATGACTCGCTGGCGGGATGGATGGATGGATGGCTGGATGGATGGCTGGATGGATGGATGGCTGGATGGATGGATGGATGGATGGATGGATGGATGGATGGCAGGATGGATGGATGGGTGGATGGATGGATGGCTGGATGGATGGAAGGCTGGATGGATGGATGGCTGGATGGATGGCTGGAAGGATGAATGGATGGATAGATGGATAGCTGGATGGATGGCTGGATGTAGGGATAGCTGGAGGGACGGATGGATGGCTGGATGGGTGGCTGGATGGATGGATGGCTGGAAGGATTGCTGGCTGGAGGAATGGATGGATGGATGGATGGCTGTATGGATGGCAGGATGGATGGATGGCTGCATGGATGGCTGGCTGGAGGGATGGATGGCTGGATGGACGGCTGGATGGATGGAGGGCTGGATGGATGGCTGGCTGGAGGGATGGATTGATGGATGGATGGCTGGATGGATGGCTGGATGGATTGATGGCTGGATGGATGGCTGGCTGGAGGGATGGATGGATGGCTGGATGGAGGGATGGATGGATGGATGGATGGCTGGATGGATGGCTGGATGGATGGATGGCTGGATGGATGGCTGGCAGGAGGGATCGATGGATGGATGGATGGCTGGATGGATGGCTGGATGGATGGCTGGTTGGAGCGATGGATGAATGGATGGCTGGATGGATGGATGGCCGAATGGTTGGCTGGCTGGAGGGATGGACGGATGGCTGGATGGATGGCTGGCTGGAGGGATGGCTGAATGGCTGGCTGGATGGATGGATGGCTGGATGGATGGCTGGCTTGAAGAATGGATGGATGGCTGGATGGATGGCTGGCTGGAGGGATGGATGGATGGATGGCTGGATGGATGGCTGGATGGATGGATGGCTGGCTGGCTGGCTGGAGTTATGGATGGATGGATGAATGGCTGGATAGCTGGCTGGCTGGAGGGACGGATGGATGGATGGATGGCTGGATGGATGGTTGGATGGATTGATGGCTGGATGGATGGCTGGCAGGAGGGATGGATGGATGGATGGATGGCTGGAAGGATGGCAGGATGGATGGATGGCTGGATGGATGGCTGGGTGGAGGGATGGATGGATGGATGGCTGGATGGATGGATGGCCGAATGGATGGCTGGCTGAAGGGATGGATGGATGGATGGCTGAATGGATGGCTGGATGGATGGATGGCTGGATGGATGGCTGGCTGGAGGGATGGATGAATGAATGGATGGCTGGATGGATGGCTGGATACTGGATGGCTGGTTGGATGGCTGGCTGGGCGGGTGGATTGATGGATGGATGGCTGGATGGATGGCTGGATGGATGAATGGATGGATGGCTGGCTGGCTGGAGGTATGGATGGATGGATGAATGGCTGGATAGATGGCTGGATGGAGAGATGGATGAATGCATGGATGGCTGGATGGATGGCTGGATGGAGTGATGGCTGGATGGATGGCTGGCTGGAGGGATGGATGGATGGACGGATGGCTGGATGGATGGCAGGATGGATGGATGGCTGGATGGACGGCATGCTGGAGGGATGGATTGATGGATGGATGGCTGGATGGATGGCTGGATGGATAGATGGCTGGATGAATGGCTGGCTGGAGGTATGGATGGATGGATGGATGGCTGGATGGATGGCTGGATGGCTGGATGGATGGCTGGCTTGAGGAATGGATGGATGGATGGATGGCTGGATGGATGGCTGGATGGATGGATGGCTGGATGGATGACTCGCTGGCGGGATGGATGGATGGATGGCTGGATGGATGGCTGGATGGATGGATGGCTGGATGGATGGATGGATGGATGGATGGATGGATGGATGGCAGGATGGATGGATGGGTGGATGGATGGATGGCTGGATGGATGGAAGGCTGGATGGATGGATGGCTGGATGGATGGCTGGAAGGATGAATGGATGGATGGATGGATAGCTGGATGGATGGCTGGATGTAGGGATAGCTGGAGGGATGGATGGATGGCTGGATGGGTGGCTGGATGGATGGATGGCTGGAAGGATTGCTGGCTGGAGGAATGGATGGATGGATGGATGGATGGATGGATGGCAGGATGGATGGATGGCTGGATGGATGGCTGGCTGGAGGGATGGATGGATGGATGGCTGAATGGATGGCAGGATGGATGGATGGCTGCATGGATGGCTGGCTGGAGGGATGGATGGCTGGATGGACGGCTGGATGGATGGAGGGCTGGATGGATGGCTGGCTGGAGGGATGGATTGATGGATGGATGGCTGGATGGATGGCTGGATGGATTGATGGCTGGATGGATGGCTGGCTGGAGGGATGGATGGATGGCTGGATGGAGGGATGGATGGATGGATGGATGGCTGGATGGATGGCTGGATGGATGGATGGCTGGATGGATGGCTGGCAGGAGGGATCGATGGATGGATGGATGGCTGGATGGATGGCTGGATGGATGGCTGGTTGGAGCGATGGATGAATGGATGGCTGGATGGATGGATGGCCGAATGGTTGGCTGGCTGGAGGGATGGATGAATGGATGGATGGCCGAATGGATGTCTGGACAAATGGCTGGATGGATGGCAGGCTGAAGGGATGGATGGATGGATCGATGGCTGGATGGACGGCAGGATGGATAGATGGCTGGATGGATGGCTGGCTGGAGGGATGGATTGATGGATGGATGGCTGGAAGGATAGCTGGATGGATGGCTGGATGGATGGCTGGCTGGTGGGATGGATGGATGGATGGATGGCTGGATGGAGGGAAGGCTGGTTGGTTGGCTGGCTGGAGGGATGGATGGATGGATGGATGGATGGCTGGATGGATGGCTGGATGGAGGGATGGCTGGATGGATGGCTGGCTGGATGGATGGATGGCTGGATGGATGGTTGGATGGATGGATGGATGGATGCATGGATGGCTTAATGACTGGCTGGCTGGAGGGATGGATGGATGGATGGATGGCTGGATGGATGGCTGGATGGAAGGATGGCTGGATGTATGACTGGCTGGAGAGATGGATGAATGGTTGGATGGCTGGATGGATGGCTGGATGCAGGGATGGCAGGATGGATGACTGGCTGGAGGGTTGGATGGATGGATGGTTGGCTGGATGGGTGGCTGGATGGATGGTTGGCTGGATGGATGGCTGGCTGGAGCGAAGGATGGATGGATGGATGGCTGGATGGATGGCTTGATGGATGGATGGCTGGATGGATGGCTGGCTGGAGGGACGGATGGATGGCTGGATGGATGGTTGGATGGATGGATGGCTGGATGGATGGCTGGCAGGAGGGATAGATGGATGGATGGATGGCTGGATGGATGGCTGGATGGATGGATGGCTGGATGGAGGGATGGCTGGTTGGTTGGCTGGCTGGAGGGATGGATGGATGGATGGATGACTGGATGTAAGGCTGGCTGGAGAGATGGATGAATGGTTGGATGGCTGGATGGATGTCTGGATGGAGGGCTGACAGGATGAATGTCTGGCTGGAGGGATGGATGGATGGATGGATGGCTGGATGGGTGGCTGGATGGATGGATGGCTGGATGGATGGCTGGCTGCAGGGAAGGATGGATGGATGGATGGCTGGATGGATGGCTGTATGGATGGATGGCTGAATGGATGGCTGGCTGGAGGGAAGGATGGATGGATGGATGGCTGGATGGATGGTTGGATGGATGGATGGCTGGATGGCTGGATGGATGGCTGGCAGGAGGGATAGATGGATGGATGGATGGCTGGCTGGAGGGATGGATGGATGGATGTCTGGATGGATGGCCGAATGGATGGCTGGCTGAAGGGATGGATGGATGGATGGATGGCTGAATGGATGGCTGGATGGATGGATGGCTGGATTGGTGGCTGGCTGGAGGGATGGATGAATGGATGGATGGCTGGATGGATGACTGGATGGCTGGATGGCTGGATGGATGGCTGGCTGGGCGGGTGGATTGATGGATGGATGGCTGGATGGATGGCAGGATGGATGGATGGATGGCTGGCTGGCTGGCTGGAGGTATGGATGGATGGATGAATGGCTGGATAGATGGCTGGCTGGAGGGACGGATGGATGGATGGATGGCTGGATGGATGGTTGGATGGATGGATGGCTGGATGGATGGCTGGCAGGAGGGATGGATGGATGGATGGATGACTGGAAGGATGGCAGGATGGATGGATGCCTGGATGGATGGCTGGCTGGAGGGATGGATGGATGGATGGCTGGATGGATGAATGGCCGAATGGATGGCTGGCTGAAGGGATGGATGGATGGATGGCTGAATGGATGGCTGGATGGATGGATGGCTGGATGGATCGCTGGCTGGGCGGGTGGATTGATGGATGGATGGCTGGATGGATGGCTGGATGGATGGATGGATGGATGGCTGGCTGGCTGGAGGTATGGATGGATGGATGAATGGCTGGATAGATGGCTGGATGGAGAGATGGATGAATGCATGGATGGCTGGATGGATGGCTGGATGGAGGGATGGCTGGATGGATGGCTGGCTGGAGGGATGGATGGATGGACGGATGGCTGGATGGATGGCAGGATGGATGGATGGCTGGATGGACGGCTTGCTGGAGGGATGGATTGATGGATGGATGGCTGGATGGATGGCTGGTTGGATAGAAGGCTGGATGAATGGCTGGCTGGAGGTATGGATGGATGGATGGATGGCTGGATGGATGGCTGGATGGATGAATGGCTGGATGGATGACTCGCTGGCGGGATGGATGGATGGATGGATGGCTGGATGGATGGCTGGATGGATGGATGGATGGATGGCTGGATGGATGGATGGATGGATGGATGGATGGCAGGATGGATGGATGGGTGGGTGGATGGATGGCTGGATGGCTGGAAGGCTGGATGGCTGGATGGATGGCTGGCTGGATGGATGGATGGCTGGATGGATGGCTGGATGGAGGGATGGCTGGATGGATGGCTGGCTGGATGGATGGATGGCTGGATGGATGGCTGGATGGATGGATGGATGCATGGATGGCTTAATGACTGGCTGGCTGGAGGGATGGATGGATGGCTGGATGGATGGCTGGATGGATGGCCGGCTGGATGGATGGATTGATTGATGGATGGCTGGATGGATGGCTGGATGGATGGATGGCTGGATGGATGGCAGGCTGAAGGGATGGATGGATGGATCGATGGCTGGATGGACGGCAGGATGGATAGATGGCTGGATGGATGGCTGGCTGGAGGGATGGATTGATGGATGGATGGCTGGATGGATAGCTGGATGGGTGGCTGGATGGATGGCTGGCTGGTGGGATGGATGGATGGATGGATGGCTGGATGGAGGGAAGGCTGGTTGGTTGGCTGGCTGGAGGGATGGATGGATGGATGGCTGGATGGATGGCTGGATGGAGGGATGACTGGATGGATGGCTGGCTGGATGGATGGATGGCTGGATGGATGGCTGGATGGATGGATGGATGCATGGATGGCTTAATGACTGGCTGGCTGGAGGGATGGATGGATGGATGGATGGCTGGATGGATGGCTGGATGGAAGGATGGCTGGATGTATGACTGGCTGGAGAGATGGATGAATGGTTGGATGGCTGGATGGATGGCTGGATGCAGGGATGGCAGGATGGATGACTGGCTGGAGGGTTGGATGGATGGATGGTTGGCTGGATGGGTGGCTGGATGGATGGATGGCTGGATGGATGGCTGGCTGGAGCGAAGGATGGATGGATGGATGGCTGGATGGATGGCTTGATGGATGGATGGCTGGATGGATGGCTGGCTGGAGGGACGGTTGGATGGCTGGATGGATGGTTGGATGGATGGATGGCTGGATGGATGGCTGGCAGGAGGGATAGATGGATGGATGGATGGCTGGATGGATGGCTGGATGGATGGATGGCTGGATGGAGGGATGGCTGGTTGGTTGGCTGGCTGGAGGGATGGATGGATGGATGGATGACTGGATGTAAGGCTGGCTGGAGAGATGGATGAATGGTTGGATGGCTGGATGGATGTCTGGATGGAGGGCTGGCAGGATGAATGCCTGGCTGGAGGGATGGATGGATGGATGGATGGCTGGATGGGTGGCTGGATGGATGGATGGCTGGATGGATGGCTGGCTGCAGGGAAGGATGGATGGATGGATGGCTGGATGGATGGCTGTATGGATGGATGGCTGAATGGATGGCTGGCTGGAGGGAAGGATGGATGGATGGATGGCTGGATGGATGGTTGGATGGATGGATGGCTGGATGGCTGGATGGATGGCTGGCAGGAGGGATAGATGGATGGATGGATGGCTGGCTGGAGGGATGGATGGATGGATGTCTGGATGGATGGCCGAATGGATGGCTGGCTGAAGGGATGGATGGATGGATGGATGGCTGAATGGATGGCTGGATGGATGGATGGCTGGATTGGTGGCTGGCTGGAGGGATGGATGAATGGATGGATGGCTGGATGGATGACTGGATGGCTGGATGGCTGGATGGATGGCTGGCTGGGCGGGTGGATTGATGGATGGGTGGCTGGATGGATGGCAGGATGGATGGATGGATGGCTGGCTGGCTGGCTGGAGGTATGGATGGATGGATGAATGGCTGGATAGATGGCTGGCTGGAGGGACGGATGGATGGATGGATGGCTGGATGGATGGTTGGATGGATGGATGGCTGGATGGATGGCTGGCAGGAGGGATGGATGGATGGATGGATGACTGGAAGGATGGCAGGATGGATGGATGGCTGGATGGATGGCTGGCTGGAGGGATGAATGGATGGATGGCTGGATGGATGGATGGCCGAATGGATGGCTGGCTGAAGGGATGGATGGATGGATGGCTGAATGGATGGCTGGATGGATGGATGGCTGGATGGATCGCTGGCTGGGCGGGTGGATTGATGGATGGATGGCTGGATGGATGGCTGGATGGATGGATGGATGGATGGCTGGCTGGCTGGAGGTATGGATGGATGGATGAATGGCTGGATAGATGGCTGGATGGAGAGATGGATGAATGCATGGATGGCTGGATGGATGGCTGGATGGAGGGATGGCTGGATGGATGGCTGGCTGGAGGGATGGATGGATGGACGGATGGCTGGATGGATGGCAGGATGGATGGATGGCTGGATGGACGGCTTGCTGGAGGGATGGATGGCTGGATGGATGGCTGGATGGATAGAAGGCTGGATGAATGGCTGGCTGGAGGTATGGATGGATGGATGGATGGCTGGATGGATGGCTGGATGGATGGATGGCTGGATGGATGACTCGCTGGCGGGATGGATGGATGGATGGATGGCTGGATGGATGGCTGGATGGATGGATGGCTGGATGGATGGATGGATGGATGGATGGATGGCAGGATGGATGGATGGGTGGATGGATGGATGGCTGGATGGCTGGAAGGCTGGATGGATGGATGGCTGGATGGATGGCTGGATGGATGAATGGATGGATGGATGGATAGCTGGATGGATGGCTGGATGTAGGGATAGCTGGAGGGATGGATGAATGGCTGGATGGATGGCTGGATGGATGGATGGCTGGAAGGATTGCTGGCTGGAGGAATGGATGGATGGATGGATGGCTGGATGGTTGGCTGGCTGGCTGGATGGATGGATGGATGGATGGCTGGAAGGATGGCTGGATGGAGGGATGGCTGGATGGATGGCTGGCTGGAGGGATGGATGGATGGCTGGATGGATGGCTGGATGGATGGATGGCTTAATGGTTGTATGGCTGGCTGGAGGGATGGATGGATGGATGGATGGCTGGATGAATGGCTGAGTGGATATATGGCTGGATGTATGGCTGGCTGGAGAGATGGATGGATGGATGGATGGCTGGATAGATGACTGGATGGAGGAATGGCTGGATGGATGGCTGGCTAGAGGGATGGATGGATGGCTGGATGGCTGGATGGATGGCTTAATGGATGGATGGCTGGCTGGAGGGATGGATGGATGGATGGCTGGATGGATGGCTGGATGGATGAATGGCTGGATGGATGACTGGGAGGAGGGATGGATGGATGGATAGATGGCTGGATGGATTGCTGGATGGATGGATGGATGGACGGATGGCTGGATGGATGGCTGGCTGGAGGGATGGCTGAATGGCTGGCTGGATGGATGGATGGCTGGATGGATGGCTGGCTTGAAGAATGGATGGATGGCTGGATGGATGGCTGGCTGGAGGGATGGATGGATGGATGGCTGGATGGATGGCTGGATGGATGGATGGCTGGCTGGCTGGCTGGAGGTATGGATGGATGGATGAATGGCTGGATAGATGGCTGGCTGGAGGGACGGATGGATGGATGGATGGCTGGATGGATGGTTGGATGGATTGATGGCTGGATGGATGGCTGGCAGGAGGGATGGATGGATGGATGGATGGCTGGAAGGATGGCAGGATGGATGGATGGCTGGATGGATGACTGGCTGGAGGGATGGATGGATGGATGGCTAGATGGATGGATGGCCGAATGGATTGCTGGCTGAAGGGATGGATGGATGGATGGCTGAATGGATGGCTGGATGGATGGATGGCTGGATGGATGGCTGGCTGGAGGGATGGATGAATGAATGGATGGCTGGATGGATGGCTGGATGGCTGGATGGCTGGTTGGATGGCTGGCTGGGCGGGTGGATTGATGGATGGATGGCAGGATGGATGGCTGGATGGATGAATGGATGGATGGCTGGCTGGCTGGAGGTATGGATGGATGGATGAATGGCTGGATAGATGGCTGGATGGAGAGATGGATGAATGCATGGATGGCTGGATGGATGGCTGGATGGAGGGATGGCTGGATGGATGGCTGGCTGGAGGGATGGATGGACGGATGGCTGGATGGATGGCTGGATGGACGGCTTGCTGGAGGGATGGATTGATGGATGGATGGCTGGATGGATGGCTGGATGGATAGATGGCTGGATGAATGGCTGGCTGGAGGTATGGATGGATGGATGGATGGCTGGATGGATGGCTGGATGGATGGATGGCTGGATGGATGACTCGCTGGCGGGATGGATGGATGGATGGCTGGATGGATGGCTGGATGGATGGATGGCTGGATGGATGGATGGATGGATGGATGGATGGATGGATGGATGGCAGGATGGATGGATGGGTGGATGGATGGATGGCTGGATGGCTGGAAGGCTGGATGGATGGATGGCTGGATGGATGGCTGGAAAGATGAATGGATGGATGGATGGATAGCTGGATGGGTGGCTGGATGGATGGATGGCTGGAAGGATTGCTGGCTGGAGGAATGGATGGATGGATGGATGGCTGGATGGATGGCAGGATGGATGGATGGCTGGATGGATGGCTGGCTGGAGGGATGGATGGATGGATGGCTGAATGGATGGCAGGATGGATGGATGGTTGGATGGATGGCTGGCTGGAGGGATGGATGGCTGGATGGACGGCTGGATGGATGGAGGGCTGGATGGATGGCTGGCTGGAGGGATGGATTGATGGATGGATGGCTGGATGGATGGCTGGATGGATGGATGGCTGGATGGATGGCTGGCTGGAGGGATGGATGGATGGCTGGATGGAGGGATGGATGGATGGATGGCTGGATGGATGGCTGGATGGATGGATGGCTGGATGGATGGCTGGCAGGAGGGATCGATGGATGGATGGCTGGCTGGATGGATGGCTGGATGGATGGCTGGTTGGAGCGATGGATGAATGGATGGCTTGATGGATGGATGGCCGAATGGTTGGCTGGCTGGAGGGATGGATGAATGGATGGATGGCCGAATGGATGTCAGGACAAATGGCAGGATGGATGGATGGCTGGATGGATGGCTGGCTGGATGGATGGATTGATGGATGGATGGCTGGATGGATGGCTGGATGGATGGATGGCTGGATGGATGGCAGGCTGAAGGGATGGATGGATGGATCGATGGCTGGATGGACGGCAGGATGGATAGATGGCTGGATGGATGGCTGGCTGGAGGGATGGATTGATGGATGGATGGCTGGATGGATAGCTGGATGGATGGCTGGATGGAAGGCTGGCTGGTGGGATGGATGGATGGTTGGATGGATGGATGGAGGGAAGGCTGGTTGGTTGGCTGGCTGGAGGGATGGATGGATGGATGGATGGATGGATGGCTGGATGGATGGCTGGATGGAGGGATGGCTGGATGGATGGCTGGCTGGATGGATGGATGGCTGGATGGATGGCTGGATGGATGGATGGATGCATGGATGGCTTAATGACTGGCTGGCTGGAGGGATGGATGGATGGCTGGATGGATGGCTGGATGGATGGCTGGCTGGATGGATGGCAGGCTGAAGGGATGGATGGATGGATCGATGGCTGGATGGACGGCAGGATGGATAGATGGCTGGATGGATGGCTGGCTGGAGGGATGGATTGATGGATGGATGGCTGGATGGATAGCTGGATGGATGGCTGGATGGATGGCTGGCTGGTGGGATGCATGGATGGATGGATGGCTGGATGGAGGGAAGGCTGGTTGGTTGGCTGGCTGGAGGGATGGATGGATGGATGGATGGATGGCTGGATGGATGGCTGGATGGATGGCTGGCAGGAGGGATAGATGGATGGATGGATGGCTGGATGGATGGCTGGATGGATGGATGGCTGGATGGAGGGATGGCTGGTTGGTTGGCTGGCTGGAGGGATGGATGGATGGATGGATGACTGGATGTAAGGCTGGCTGGAGAGATGGATGAATGGTTGGATGGCTGGATGGATGTCTGGATGGAGGGCTGGCAGGATGAATGCCTGGCTGGAGGGATGGATGGATGGATGGATGGCTGGATGGGTGGCTGGATGGATGGATGGCTGGATGGATGGCTGGCTGCAGGGAAGGATGGATGGATGGATGGCTGGATGGATGGCTGTATGGATGGATGGCTGAATGGATGGCTGGCTGGAGGGAAGGATGGATGGATGGATGGCTGGATGGATGGTTGGATGGATGGATGGCTGGATGGCTGGATGGATGGCTGGCAGGAGGGATAGATGGATGGATGGATGGCTGGCTGGAGGGATGGATGGATGGATGTCTGGATGGATGGCCGAATGGATGGCTGGCTGAAGGGATGGATGGATGGATGGATGGCTGAATGGATGGCTGGATGGATGGATGGCTGGATTGGTGGCTGGCTGGAGGGATGGATGAATGGATGGATGGCTGGATGGATGACTGGATGGCTGGATGGCTGGATGGATGGCTGGCTGGGCGGGTGGATTGATGGATGGGTGGCTGGATGGATGGCAGGATGGATGGATGGATGGCTGGCTGGCTGGCTGGAGGTATGGATGGATGGATGAATGGCTGGATAGATGGCTGGCTGGAGGGACGGATGGATGGATGGATGGCTGGATGGATGGTTGGATGGATGGATGGCTGGATGGATGGCTGGCAGGAGGGATGGATGGATGGATGGATGACTGGAAGGATGGCAGGATGGATGGATGGCTGGATGGATGGCTGGCTGGAGGGATGGATGGATGGATGGCTGGATGGATGGATGGCCGAATGGATGGCTGGCTGAAGGGATGGATGGATGGATGGCTGAATGGATGGCTGGATGGATGGATGGCTGGATGGATCGCTGGCTGGGCGGGTGGATTGATGGATGGATGGCTGGATGGATGGCTGGATGGATGGATGGATGGATGGCTGGCTGGCTGGAGGTATGGATGGATGGATGAATGGCTGGATAGATGGCTGGATGGAGAGATGGATGAATGCATGGATGGCTGGATGGATGGCTGGATGGAGGGATGGCTGGATGGATGGCTGGCTGGAGGGATGGATGGATGGACGGATGGCTGGATGGATGGCAGGATGGATGGATGGCTGGATGGACGGCTTGCTGGAGGGATGGATGGCTGGATGGATGGCTGGATGGATAGAAGGCTGGATGAATGGCTGGCTGGAGGTATGGATGGATGGATGGATGGCTGGATGGATGGCTGGATGGATGGATGGCTGGATGGATGACTCGCTGGCGGGATGGATGGATGGATGGATGGCTGGATGGATGGCTGGATGGATGGATGGCTGGATGGATGGATGGATGGATGGATGGATGGCAGGATGGATGGATGGGTGGATGGATGGATGGCTGGATGGCTGGAAGGCTGGATGGATGGATGGCTGGATGGATGGCTGGATGGATGAATGGATGGATGGATGGATAGCTGGATGGGTGGCTGGATGTAGGGATAGCTGGAGGGATGGATGAATGGCTGGATGGATGGCTGGATGGATGGATGGCTGGAAGGATTGCTGGCTGGAGGAATGGATGGATGGATGGATGGCTGGATGGTTGGCTGGCTGGCTGGATGGATGGATGGATGGATGGCTGGAAGGATGGCTGGATGGAGGGATGGCTGGATGGATGGCTGGCTGGAGGGATGGATGGATGGCTGGATGGATGGCTGGATGGATGGATGGCTTAATGGTTGTATGGCTGGCTGGAGGGATGGATGGATGGATGGATGGCTGGATGAATGGCTGAGTGGATATATGGCTGGATGTATGGCTGGCTGGAGAGATGGATGGATGGATGGATGGCTGGATAGATGACTGGATGGAGGAATGGCTGGATGGATGGCTGGCTAGAGGGATGGATGGATGGCTGGATGGCTGGTTGGATGGCTTAAAGGATGGATGGCTGGCTGGAGGGATGGATGGATGGATGGCTGGATGGATGGCTGGATGGATGAATGGCTGGATGGATGACTGGGAGGAGGGATGGATGGATGGATAGATGGCTGGATGGATTGCTGGATGGATGGATGGATGGACGGATGGCTGGATGGATGGCTGGCTGGAGGGATGGCTGAATGGCTGGCTGGATGGATGGATGGCTGGATGGATGGCTGGCTTGAAGAATGGATGGATGGCTGGATGGATGGCTGGCTGGAGGGATGGATGGATGGATGGCTGGATGGATGGCTGGATGGATGGATGGCTGGCTGGCTGGCTGGAGGTATGGATGGATGGATGAATGGCTGGATAGATGGCTGGCTGGAGGGACGGATGGATGGATGGATGGCTGGATGGATGGTTGGATGGATTGATGGCTGGATGGATGGCTGGCAGGAGGGATGGATGGATGGATGGATGGCTGGAAGGATGGCAGGATGGATGGATGGCTGGATGGATGACTGGCTGGAGGGATGGATGGATGGATGGCTAGATGGATGGATGGCCGAATGGATTGCTGGCTGAAGGGATGGATGGATGGATGGCTGAATGGATGGCTGGATGGATGGATGGCTGGATGGATGGCTGGCTGGAGGGATGGATGAATGAATGGATGGCTGGATGGATGGCTGGATGGCTGGATGGCTGGTTGGATGGCTGGCTGGGCGGGTGGATTGATGGATGGATGGCAGGATGGATGGCTGGATGGATGAATGGATGGATGGCTGGCTGGCTGGAGGTATGGATGGATGGATGAATGGCTGGATAGATGGCTGGATGGAGAGATGGATGAATGCATGGATGGCTGGATGGATGGCTGGATGGAGGGATGGCTGGATGGATGGCTGGCTGGAGGGATGGATGGACGGATGGCTGGATGGATGGCTGGATGGACGGCTTGCTGGAGGGATGGATTGATGGATGGATGGCTGGATGGATGGCTGGATGGATAGATGGCTGGATGAATGGCTGGCTGGAGGTATGGATGGATGGATGGATGGCTGGATGGATGGCTGGATGGATGGATGGCTGGATGGATGACTCGCTGGCGGGATGGATGGATGGATGGCTGGATGGATGGCTGGATGGATGGATGGCTGGATGGATGGATGGATGGATGGATGGATGGATGGATGGATGGCAGGATGGATGGATGGGTGGATGGATGGATGGCTGGATGGCTGGAAGGCTGGATGGATGGATGGCTGGATGGATGGCTGGAAAGATGAATGGATGGATGGATGGATAGCTGGATGGGTGGCTGGATGGATGGATGGCTGGAAGGATTGCTGGCTGGAGGAATGGATGGATGGATGGATGGCTGGATGGATGGCAGGATGGATGGATGGCTGGATGGATGGCTGGCTGGAGGGATGGATGGATGGATGGCTGAATGGATGGCAGGATGGATGGATGGTTGGATGGATGGCTGGCTGGAGGGATGGATGGCTGGATGGACGGCTGGATGGATGGAGGGCTGGATGGATGGCTGGCTGGAGGGATGGATTGATGGATGGATGGCTGGATGGATGGCTGGATGGATGGATGGCTGGATGGATGGCTGGCTGGAGGGATGGATGGATGGCTGGATGGAGGGATGGATGGATGGATGGCTGGATGGATGGCTGGATGGATGGATGGCTGGATGGATGGCTGGCAGGAGGGATCGATGGATGGATGGCTGGCTGGATGGATGGCTGGATGGATGGCTGGTTGGAGCGATGGATGAATGGATGGCTTGATGGATGGATGGCCGAATGGTTGGCTGGCTGGAGGGATGGATGAATGGATGGATGGCCGAATGGATGTCTGGACAAATGGCAGGATGGATGGATGGCTGGATGGATGGCTGGCTGGATGGATGGATTGATGGATGGATGGCTGGATGGATGGCTGGATGGATGGATGGCTGGATGGATGGCAGGCTGAAGGGATGGATGGATGGATCGATGGCTGGATGGACGGCAGGATGGATAGATGGCTGGATGGATGGCTGGCTGGAGGGATGGATTGATGGATGGATGGCTGGATGGATAGCTGGATGGATGGCTGGATGGAAGGCTGGCTGGTGGGATGGATGGATGGTTGGATGGCTGGATGGAGGGAAGGCTGGTTGGTTGGCTGGCTGGAGGGATGGATGGATGGATGGATGGATGGATGGCTGGATGGATGGCTGGATGGAGGGATGGCTGGATGGATGGCTGGCTGGATGGATGGATGGCTGGATGGATGGCTGGATGGATGGATGGATGCATGGATGGCTTAATGACTGGCTGGCTGGAGGGATGGATGGATGGCTGGATGGATGGCTGGATGGATGGCTGGCTGGATGGATGGCAGGCTGAAGGGATGGATGGATGGATCGATGGCTGGATGGACGGCAGGATGGATAGATGGCTGGATGGATGGCTGGCTGGAGGGATGGATTGATGGATGGATGGCTGGATGGATAGCTGGATGGATGGCTGGATGGATGGCTGGCTGGTGGGATGCATGGATGGATGGATGGCTGGATGGAGGGAAGGCTGGTTGGTTGGCTGGCTGGAGGGATGGATGGATGGATGGATGGATGGCTGGATGGATGGCTGGATGGAGGGATGGCTGGATGGATGGCTGGCTGGATGGATGGATGGCTGGATGGATGGCTGGATGGATGGATGGATGCATGGATGGCTTAATGACTGGCTGGCTGGAGGGATGGATGGATGGATGGATGGCTGGATGGATGGCTGGATGGAAGGATGGCTGGATGTATGGCTTGCTGGAGAGATGGATGAATGGTTGGATGGCTGGATGGATGGCTGGATGCAGGGATGGCAGGATGGATGACTGGCTGGAGGGTTGGATGGATGGATGGTTGGCTGGATGGGTGGCTGGATGGATGGATGGCTGGATGGATGGCTGGCTGGAGCGAAGGATGGATGGATGGATGGCTGGATGGATGGCTTGATGGATGGATGGCTGGATGGATGGCTGGCTGGAGGGACGGATGGATGGCTGGATGGATGGTTGGATGTATGGATGGCTGGATGGATGGCTGGCAGGAGGGTTAGATGGATGGATGGATGGCTGGATGGATGGCTGGATGGATGGATGGCTGGATGGAGGGATGGCTGGTTGGTTGGCTGGCTGGAGGGATGGATGGATGGATGGATGGCTGGATGTAAGGCTGGCTGGAGAGATGGATGAATGGTTGGATGGCTGGATGGATGTCTGGATGGAGGGCTGGCAGGATGAATGTCTGGCTGGAGGGATGGATGGATGGATGGATGGCTGGATGGGTGGCTGGATGGATGGATGGCTGGATGGATGGCTGGCTGCAGGGAAGGATGGATGGATGGATGGCTGGATGGATGGCTGTATGGATGGATGGCTGAATGGATGGCTGGCTGGAGGGAAGGATGGATGGATGGATGGCTGGATGGATGGTTGGATGGATGGATGGCTGGATGGTTGGATGGATGGCTGGCAGGAGGGATAGATGGATGGATGGATGGCTGGCTGGAGGGATGGATGGATGGATGTCTGGATGGATGGCCGAATGGATGGCTGGCTGAAGGGATGGATGGATGGATGGATGGCTGAATGGATGGCTGGATGGATGGATGGCTGGATTGGTGGCTGGCTGGAGGGATGGATGAATGGATGGATGGCTGAATGGATGACTGGATGGCTGGATGGCTGGATGGATGGCTGGCTGGGCGGGTGGATTGATGGATGGATGGCTGGATGGATGGCAGGATGGATGGATGGATGGCTGGCTGGCTGGCTGGAGGTATGGATGGATGGATGAATGGCTGGATAGATGGCTGGCTGGAGGGACAGATGGATGGATGGATGGCTGGATGGATGGTTGGATGGATGGATGGCTGGATGGATGGCTGGCAGGAGGGATGGATGGATGGATGGATGGCTGGAAGGATGGCAGGATGGATGGATGGCTGGATGGATGGCTGGCTGGAGGGATGGATGGATGGATGGCTGGATGGATGGATGGCCGAATGGATGGCTGGCTGAAGGGATGGATGGATGGATGGCTGAATGGATGGCTGAATGGATGGATGGCTGGATGGATCGCTGGCTGGGCGGGTGGATTGATGGATGGATGGCTGGATGGATGGCTGGATGGATGGATGGATGGATGGCTGGCTGGCTGGAGGTATGGATGGATGGATGAATGGCTGGATAGATGGCTGGATGGAGAGATGGATGAATGCATGGATGGCTGGATGGAGGGATGGCTGGATGGATGGCTGGCTGGAGGGATGGATGGATGGACGGATGGCTGGATGGATGGCAGGATGGATGGATGGCTGGATGGACGGCTTGCTGGAGGGATGGATTGATGGATGGATGGCTGGATGGATGGCTGGATGGATAGAAGGCTGGATGAATGGCTGGCTGGAGGTATGGATGGATGGATGGATGGATGGCTGGATGAATGGATGGCTGGATGGATGACTCGCTGGCGGGATGGATGGATGGATGGATGGCTGGATGGATGGCTGGATGGATGGATGGCTGGATGGATGGATGGATGGATGGATGGATGGCAGGATGGATGGATGGGTGGATGGATGGATGGCTGGATGGCTGGAAGGCTGGATGGATGGATGGCTGGATGGATGGCTGGATGGATGAATGGATGGATGGATGGATAGCTGGATGGATGGCTGGATGTAGGGATAGCTGGAGGGATAGATGAATGGCTGGATGGATGGCTGGATGGATGGATGGCTGGAAGGATTGCTGGCTGGAGGAAAGGATGGATGGATGGATGGCTGGATGGATGGCAGGATGGATGGATGGCTGGATGGATGGCTGGCTGGAGGGATGGATGGATGGATGGCTGAATGGATGGCAGGATGGATGGATGGCTGGATGGATGGCTGGCTGGAGGGATGGATGGCTGGATGGACGGCTGGATGGATGGAGGGCTGGATGGATGGCTGGCTGGAGGGAGGATTGATGGATGGATGGCTGAATGGATGGCTGGATGGATGGATGGCTGGATGGGTGGCTGGCTGGAGGGATGGATGGATGGATGGATGGCTGGATGGAGGGATGGATGGATGGATGGATGGCTGGATGGATGGCTGGATGTATGGATGGCTGGATGGATGGCTGGCAGGAGGGATCGATGGATGGAAGGATGGCTGGATGGATGGCTGGATGGATGGCTGGCTGGAGCGATGGATGAATGGATGGCTGGATGGATGGATGGCCGAATGGTTGGCTGGCTGGAGGGATGGATGAATGGATGGATGGCCGAATGGATGGCTGGACAGATGGCAGGATGGCTGGATGGATGGCTGGCTGGATGGATGGATTGATGGATGGATGGCTGGATTGATGGCTGGATGGATGGATGGCTGGATGGATGGTAGGCTGAAGGGATGGATGGATGGATCGATGGCTGGATGGATGGCTGGATGGATAGATGGCTGGATGGATGGCTGGCTGGAGGGATGGATTGATAGATGGATGGCTGGATGGATAGCTGGATGGATGGCTGGATGGATGGCTGGCTGGTGGGATGGATGGATGGATGGATGGCTGGATGGAGGGAAGGCTGGTTGGTTGGCTGGCTGGAGGGATGGATGGATGGATGGATGGATGGCTGGATGGATGGCTGGATGGAGGGATGGCTGGATGGATGGCTGGCTGGAGGGATGGATGGCTGGATGGATGGCTGGATGGATGGATGGATGCATGGACGGCTTAATGACTGGCTGGCTGGAGGGATGGATGGCTGGATGGATGGCTGGATGGAAGGATGGCTGGATGTATGGCTGGCTGGAGAGATGGATGAATGGTTGGATGGCTGGATGGACGGCTGGATGCAAGGATGGCAGGATGGATGACTGGCTGGAGGGATGGATGGATGGATGGTTGGTTTGATGGGTGGCTGGATGGATGGATGGCTGGATGGATGGCTGGCTGGAGCGAAGGATGGATGGATGGATGGCTGGATGGATGGCTTGATGGATGGATGGCTGGATGGATGGCTGGCTGGAGGGACGGATGGATGGCTGGATGGATGGTTGGATGGATGGATGGCTGGATGGATGGCTGGCAGGAGGGATAGATGGATGGATGGATGGCTGGATGGATGGCTGGATGGATGGATGGATGGATGGAGGGATGGCTGGTTGGTTGGCTGGCTGGAGGGATGAATGGATGGATGGATGGCTGGATGGATGGCTGGATGGAAGGATGGCTGGATGTAAGGCTGGCTGGAGAGATGGATGAATGGTTGGATGGCTGGATGGATGTCTGGATGGAGTGCTGGCAGGATGAATGTCTGGCTGGAGGGATGGATGGATGGATGGATGGATGGCTGGATGGGTGGCTGGATGGATGGATGGCTGGATGGATGGCTGGCTGGAGGGAAGGATGGATGGATGGATGGCTGGATGGATGGCTGTATGGATGGATGGCTGAATGGATGGCTGGCTGGAGGGAAGGATGGATGGATGGATGGATGGCTGGATGGATGGTTGGATGGATGGATGGCTGGATGGATGGCTGGCAGGAGGGTTAGATGGATGGATGGATGGCTGGATGGATGGCTGGATGGATGGCTGGATGGATGGCTGGCTGGAAGGATGGATGGATGGATGGATGGATGGATGGCCGAATGGATGGCTGGCTGAAGGAATGGACGGATGGATGGTTGGCTGAATGGATGGCTGGATGGATGGATGGCTGGATGGATGGCTGGCTGGAGCGATGGATGAATGGATGGATGCCTGGATGGATGGCTGGATGGCTGTTTGTCTGGATGGATGGCAGGCTCGGCGGATGGATTGATGGATGGATGGCTGGATGGATGGATGGATGGATGGCTGGCTGGCTGGAGGTATGGATGGATGGATGAATGGCTGGATGGATGGCTGAATGGAGAGATGGATGAATGCATGGATGGCTGGATGGGTGGCTGGATGGAGGGATGGCTGGATGGATGGCTGGATGGAGGGATGGATGGATGGATGGCTTGATGGATGGCTGGATGGATGGATGGCTGGATGAATGGCTTGCTGGAGGGATGGATGGATGGATGGATGGATGGCTGGATGGATGGCTGGATGGATGGATGGCTGGATGGATGGCTGGATGGATGGATAGCTGGATGGATGACTCGCTGGCGGGACGGATGGATGGAAGAATGGATGGCTGGATGGATGGTTGGATGGATGGATGGCTGGATGGATGGCTGGCAGGAGGGATAGATGGATGGATGGATGGCTGGATGGATGGCTGGATGGATGGCTGGATGGATGGCTGGCTGGAAGGATGGATGGATGGATGGATGGATGGATGGCCGAATGGATGGCTGGCTGAAGGAATGGACGGATGGATGGTTGGCTGAATGGATGGCTGGATGGATGGATGGCTGGATGGATGGCTGGCTGGAGCGATGGATGAATGGATGGATGCCTGGATGGATGGCTGGATGGCTGTTTGTCTGGATGGATGGCAGGCTCGGCGGATGGATTGATGGATGGATGGCTGGATGGATGGATGGATGGATGGCTGGCTGGCTGGAGGTATGGATGGATGGATGAATGGCTGGATGGATGGCTGAATGGAGAGATGGATGAATGCATGGATGGCTGGATGGGTGGCTGGATGGAGGGATGGCTGGATGGATGGCTGGATGGAGGGATGGATGGATGGATGGCTTGATGGATGGCTGGATGGATGGATGGCTGGATGAATGGCTTGCTGGAGGGATGGATGGATGGATGGATGGATGGCTGGATGGATGGCTGGATGGATGGATGGCTGGATGGATGGCTGGATGGATGGATAGCTGGATGGATGACTCGCTGGCGGGACGGATGGATGGATGGATGGCTGGATGGATGGCTGGGTGGATGGATAGCTGGATGGATGGCTGGATGGATGGATGGATGGATGGCTGGATGGATGGATGACTGGATGGATGGATGGCTGGATGACTGGAAGGCTGGATGGATGGATGGCTGGATGGATGGCTGGATGGATGGATGGATGGATGGATGGCTGGATGGATGGCAGAATGGAGGGATGGCTGAAAGGATGGCTGGCTGGAGTGACGGATGGATGCATGGCTGGATGGTTGGCTGTATGGTGGGATGGCTGGATGGAAGGCTGGCTGGATGGATGGATGGCTGGATGAATGGATGGCTGGATGTATGGCTGGCTGGAGAGATGGATGAATGGTTGGATGGCTGGATGGTTGGCTGTATGGTGGGATGGCTGGATGGAAGGCTGGCTGGATGGATGGATGGCTGGATGGAAGGATGGCTGGATGTATGGCTGGCTGGAGAGATGGATGAATGGTTGGATGGCTGGATGGACGGCTGGATCCATCCATCCGGACATCCGTCCATCCATGCATCCAACCAGCCATCCATCCAGCCATCCATCCATCCATTCATCCATCCATCCATCCAGCCATCCATCCAGCCATACATCCATCCAGCCATACAGCCATCCAGCCATCAATCCGTCCAGCCATCCAACCATCCATCCATCCAGCCATCCATCCATCCATCCATCCAGCCATCCATCCAGCCATGCATCCATCCTTCCATCCATCCACCCATCCATCCCTCCATCCATCCATCCATCCTTTCATCCATCCAGCCATCCATCCAGCCATCCATCCAGCCATCCATCCATCCAGCCAGCCATCCAGCCATCCAGCCATCCATCCATCCCTCCAGCCATCCAGCCATCCATCCCTCCAGCCAACAGTCCATCCAGCCATCCATCCATCCAGCCATCCATCCAGCCATCCATCCAGCCATCCATCCATCCATCCAGCCATCCATCCAGCCATCCATCCATCCATTCATCCCTCCAGCCAGCCATCCATCCAGCCATCCCTCCATCCAGCCATCCATTCGGCCATTCATCCATCCATCCATCCCTCCAACCAGCCATCCATCCAGCCATCCCTCCATCCAGCCATCCATCCAGCCATCCATCCATCCATCCATCCCTCCAGCCAGCCATCCAGCAAGCTATCCCTCCATCCAGCCGTCCATCCAGCCATCCATCCATCCCTCCAGCCAGCCACCCATACAGCCATCCCTCCATCCAGCCATCCATCCAGCCAATAATCCATCCATCCATCCCTCCAGCCAGCCATCCATCCAGCCACCCCACCATCCAGCCATCAATCCAGCCATCCATCCATCCCTCCAGCCAGCCAACCATCCAGCCATCCCTCCATCCAGCCATCCATTCAGCCATCCATCCATCCATCCCTCCAGCCAGCCATCCATCGAGCCATCCATCCATCCAGCCAGCCATCCAGCCATCCATCCATCAATCCATCCCTCCAGCCAGCCATGCATCCAGCCTTCCATCCATCCAGCCATCCGTCCAGCCATTCATTAATCCATCCATTCCTCCAGCAAACAATCCATCCAGCCATCCATCCAGCCATCCATCCAGCCATCCATCCATCCATCCCTCCAGCCAGCCATCCATCCAGCCATCCATCCATCCATCCATCGCTCCAGCCAGCCATCCATCCAGCCATCCATCCATCCAAACATCCATCCAGCCATCCATCCATCCATCCATCCATCCATCCAGCCAGCCAACCATCCGGACATCCATCCATCCAGCCATCCACCCAGCCACCCACCATCCATCCATCTCTCCAGCCAGCCAGCCATCCAGCCATCCATCTATCCAGCCATCCATCCAGCCATCCATCCAGCCATCCATCCAGCCATCCATCCATCCATCCATCCATCCATCCAGCCATCCATCCAGCCATCCATCCATCCATCCGTCCATCCAGCCATCCATCCAGCCATCCATCCAGCCATCCATCCATCCTTCAATCCCTCCAGCCAGCCATCCATCCAGCCATCCATCCAACCAGCCATCCATCGAACCATCCACCCATCCATCACTCCAGCCATCCATCCATCCAGCCATCCATCCATCCAGCCATCCATCCAGCCATCTATCCATCCATCCATCCATCCCTCCAGCCAGCCATCCATCCAGCCATCCATCCAGCCATCCCTCCAGCCAATCGCCCATCCAGCCGTCCATCCATCCAGCCATCCATCCAGCCATCCATCCAGCCATCCATCCCTCCAGCAATCCATCCATCCAACCATTCCTCCATCCAGCCATCCATCCAGCCATCCATCCATCCATCCATCCCTCCAGCCAGATATCCATCCAGCCATCCTTCCATCCATCCGTCCATCCATCCATCCATCCAGCCATCCATCCATCCAGCCAGCCTTCCATCCAGCCATCCCTCCATACAGCCATCCATCCAGCCATCCATCCATCCGTCACTCCAGCCAGTCATCCCTCCATCCAGCCATCCGTCCAGCCATCCATCCATCCCTCCAGCCAGCCACCCATCCAGCCATCCCTCCATCCAGCCATCCATCCAGCCAATAATCCATCCATCCATCCCTCCAGCCAGCCATTCTTCCAGCCATCCCTCCATCCAGCCATCCATCCAGCCATCCATCCATCCCTCCAGCCAGCCAACCATCCAGCCATATATCCATCCATCCATCCATCCCTCCAGCCAGCCATCCATCCAGCCATCCATCCATCCATCCCTCCAGCCAGCCATCCATCCAGCCATCCATCCATCCAGACATCCATCCAGCCATCCATCCAACCATCTATCCCTCCAGCCAGCCATCCATCCGGACATCCATCCATCCAGCCATCCATTCAGCTACCCATCCTTCCATCCATCTCTCCAGCCAGCCAGCCATCCAGCCATCCATCTATCCAGCCATACATCCAGCCATCCATCCATCCATACCCCCAGCCAGTAATCCATCCATCCATCCCTCCAGACAGCCATCCATCCAGCCATCCATCCATCCCGCAATCCATCTAGCCATCCATCCATCCGTCCAACCATCCATCCAACCATCCATCCAGCCATTCATCCAGCCATCCATCCATCCAGCCAGCCATTCATCCATGCATCCATCCATCCATCCATCCCTCCAGCCAGCCATCCATCCAGCCATCCATCCATCCAGCCATCCATCCATCCAGCCATCCATCCAGCCATCCATCCATCCACCCATCCCTCCATCCATCCGTCCATCCAACTATCCATCCAGCCTTCCATCCATCCATCCAGCCAACCAGCCATCCATCCATCCAGCCAGCCATCCAGACATCCAGCCATCCATCCAGCCGTCCATCCAGCCTTCCATCCATCCTTCCATCCCTCCAGCCAGCCATCCATCCAGCCATCCATTCGGCCATTCATCCATCCATCCATCCCTCCAGCCAGCCATCCATCCAGCCATCCCTCCATCCAGCCATCCATCCAGCCATCCATCCATCCATCCATCCCTCCAGCCAGCCATCCAGCCAGCCATCCCTCCAGCCAGCCACCCATACAGCCATCCCTCCATCCAGCCATCCATCCAGCCAATAATCCATCCATCCATCCCTCCAGCCAGCCATCCATCCAGCCACCCCACCATCCAGCCATCAATCCAGCCATCCATCCATCCCTCCAGCCAGCCAACCATCCAGCCATCCCTCCATCCAGCCATCCATCCAGCCATCCATCCATCCATCCCTCCAGCCAGCCATCCATCGAGCCATCCATCCATCCAGCCAGCCATCCAGCCATCCATCCATCAATCCATCCCTCCAGCCAGCCATGCATCCAGCCATCCTTCCATCCAGCCGTCCATCCGGCCATCCATCCATGACTCCATTCCTCCAGCCATTCATCCATCCAACCATCCATCGATCTAGCCATCCATTCAGCCATCCATCCATCCATCCCTCCAGCCAGCCATCCATCCAGCCTTCCATCCATCCAGCCATCCGTCCAGCCATTCATTAATCCATCCATTCCTCCAGCAAACAATCCATCCAGCCATCCATCCAGCCATCCATCCAGCCATCCATCCATCCATCCCTCCAGCCAGCCATCCATCCAGCCATCCATCCATCTAGCCATCCATCCAGCCATCCATCCATCCATCCATCCCTCCAGCCAGCCTTCCATCCAGCCATCCATCCATCCAGACATCCGTCCAGCCATCCATCCATCCATCCATCCCTCCAGCCAGCCAACCATCCGGACATCCATCCATCCAGCCATCCACCCAGCCACCCATCCATCCATCCATCTCTCCAGCCAGCCAGCCATCCAGCCATCCATCTATCCAGCCATCCATTCAGCCATCCATCCAGCCATCCCTCCAGCCAGCCATCCATCCATCTATCCCTTCTGCCAGCCATCCATCCATCCATCCATCCATCCAGCCATCCATCCAGCCATCCATCCATCCATCCGTCCATCTAGCCATCCATCCAGCCATCCATCCAGCCATCCATCCATCCTTCAATCCCTCCAGCCAGCCATCCATCCAGCCATCCATCCAACCAGCCATCCATCGAACCATCCACCCATCCATCACTCCAGCCATCCATCAATCCAGCCATCCATCCATCCAGCCATCCATCCAGCCAGCCATCCATCCATCCATCCATCCCTCCAGCCAGCCATCCATCCAGCCATCCATCCATCCATCCCTCCAGCCAATCGCCCATCCAGCCGTCCATCCATCCAGCCATCCATCCAGCCATCCATCAAGCCATCCATCCCTCCAGCAATCCATCCATCCAACCATTCCTCCATCCAGCCATCCATCCAGCCATCCATCCATCCATCCATCCATCCAGCCATCCATCCATCCAGCCAGCCTTCCATCCAGCCATCCCTCCATACAGCCATCCATCCAGCCATCCATCCATCCGTCACTCCAGCCAGTCATCCCTCCATCCAGCCATCCATCCAGCCATCCATCCATCCCTCCAGCCAGCCACCCATCCAGCCATCCCTCCATCCAGCCATCCATCCAGCCAATAATCCATCCATCCATCCCTCCAGCCAGCCATCCATCCAGCCATCCCTCCATCCAGCCATCCATCCAACCATCCATCCATCCCTCCAGCCAGCCAACCATCCAGCCATCCCTCCATCCAGCCATCCATCCAGCCATCCATCCATCCATCCATCCATCCCTCCAGCCAGCCATCCATCGAGCCATCCATCCATCCAGCCAGCCATCCAGACAACCATCCATCAATCCATCCCTCCAGCCAGCCATGCATCCAGCCATCCTTCCATCCAGCCGTCCAGCCGGCCATCCATCCATGACTCAATTCCTCCAGCCAGCCATCCATCCAGCCATCCATTGATCTAGCCATCCATTCAGCCAGCCATCCATCCATCCCTCCAGCCAGCCATCCATCCAGCCTTCCATCCATCCAGCCATCCGTCCAGCCATTCATTAATCCATCCATTCCTCCAGCCAGCAATCCATCCAGCCATCCATCCAGCCATCCATCCAGCCATCCATCCATCCATCCATCCCTCCAGCCAGCCATCCATCCAGCCATCCATCCATCCATCCATCCCTCCAGCCAGCCATCCATCCAGCCATCCATCCATCCAGACATCCATCCAGCCATCCATCCAACCATCTATCCCTCCAGCCAGCCATCCATCCGGACATCCATCCATCCAGCCATCCATTCAGCCATCCATCCATCCATCCATCTCTCCAGCCAGCCAGCCATCCAGCCATCCATCTATCCAGCCATCCATCCAGCCATCCATCCATCCATCCCTCCAGCCAGCCATCCATCCATCCATCCCTCCAGCCAGCCATCCATCCAGCCATCCAGCCATCCATCCAGCCATCCATCCAGCCATCCATCCATCCATCCAGCCAGCCATTCATCCATGCATGCATCCATCCATCCATCCCTCCAGCCAGCCATCCATCCAGCCATCCATCCATCCAGCCATCCATCCATCCAGCCATCCATCCAGCTATCCATCCATCCATCCATCCCTCCATCCATCCGTCCATCCATCCATCCATCCAGCCTTCCATCCATCCATCCAGCAAACCAGCCATCCATCCATCCAGCCAGCCATCCAGACATCCAGCCATCCATCCAGCCGTCCATCCAGCCTTCCATCCATCCTTCCATCCCTCCAGCCAGCCATCCATCCAGCCATCCATTCGGCCATTCATCCATCCATCCATCCCTCCAGCCAGCCATCCATCCAGCCATCCCTCCATCCAGCATTCCATCCAGCCATCCATCCATCCATCCATCCCTCCAGCCAGCCATCCAGCCAGCCATCCCTCCATCCAGCCGTGCATCCAGCCATCCATCCATCCCTCCAGCCAGCCACCCATACAGCCATCCCTCCATCCAGCCATCCATCCAGCCAATAATCCATCCATCCATCCATCCCTCCAGCCAGCCATCCATCTTGCCACCCCACCATCCAGCCATCAAGCCAGCCATCCATCCATCACTCCAGCCAGCCAACCATCCAGCCATCCCTCCATCCAGCCATCCATCCAGCCATCCATCCATCCATCTCTCCAGCCAGCCAGCCATCCAGCCATCCATCTATCCAGCCATCCATTCAGCCATCCATCCAGCCATCCCTCCAGCCAGCCATCCATCCATCTATCCCTCCAGCCAGCCATCCATCCATCCATCCATCCATCCAGCCATCCATCCAGTCATCCATCCATCCATCCGTCCATCTAGCCATCCATCCAGCCATCCATCCAGCCATCCATCCATCCTTCAATCCCTCCAGCCAGCCATCCTTCCAGCCATCCATCCAACCAGCCATCCATCGAACCGTCCACCCATCCATCACTCCAGCCATCCATCCATCCAGCCATCCATCCATCCAGCCATCCATCCAGCCAGCCATCCATCCATCCATCCATCCCTCCAGCCAGCCATCCATCCAGCCATCCATCCATCCATCCCTCCAGCCAATCGCCCATCCAGCCGTCCATCCATCCAGCCATCCATCCAGCCATCCATCAAGCCATCCATCCCTGCAGCAATCCATCCATCCAACCATTCCTCCATCCAGCCATCCATCCAGCCATCCATCCATCCATCCATCCATCCAGCCATCCATCCATCCAGCCAGCCCTCCATCCAGCCATCCCTCCATACAGCCATCCATCCAGCCATCCATCCATCCGTCACTCCAGCCAGTCATCCCTCCATCCAGCCATCCATCCAGCCATCCATCCATCCCTCCAGCCAGCCACCCATCCAGCCATCCCTCCATCCAGCCATCCATCCAGCCAATAATCCATCCATCCATCCCTCCAGCCAGCCATCCATCCAGCCATCCCTCCATCCAGCCATCCATCCAACCATCCATCCATCCCTCCAGCCAGCCAACCATCCAGCCATCCCTCCATCCATCCATCCCTCCAGCCAGCCATCCATCGAGCCATCCATCCATCCAGCCAGCCATCCAGACAACCATCCATCAATCCATCCCTCCAGCCAGCCATGCATCCAGCCATCCTTCCATCCAGCCGTCCATCCGGCCATCCATCCATGACTCAATTCCTCCAGCCAGCCATCCATCCAGCCATCCATTGATCTAGCCATCCATTCAGCCAGCCATCCATCCATCCCTCCAGCCAGCCATCCATCCAGCCTTCCATCCATCCAGCCATCCGTCCAGCCATTCATTAATCCATCCATTCCTCCAGCCAGCAATCCATCCAGCCATCCATCCAGCCATCCATCCAGCCATCCATCCATCCATCCATCCCTCAAGCCAGCCATCCATCCAGCCATCCATCCATCCATCCATCCCTCCAGCCAGCCATCCATCCAGCCATCCATCCATCCAGACATCCATCCAGCAATCCATCCAACCATCTATCCCTCCAGCCAGCCATCCATCCGGACATCCATCCATCCAGCCATCCATTCAGCCATCCATCCATCCATCCATCTCTCCAGCCAGCCATCCAGCCATCCATCTATCCAGCCATCCATCCAGCCATCCATCCATCCATCCCTCCAGCCAGCCATCCATCCATCCATCCCTCCAGCCAGCCATCCATCCAGCCATCCAGCCATCCATCCAGCCATCCATCCAGCCATCCATCCATCCATCCAGCCAGCCATTCATCCATGCATGCATCCATCCATCCATCCCTCCAGCCAGCCATCCATCCAGCCATCCATCCATCCAGCCATCCATCCATCCAGCCATCCATCCAGCTATCCATCCATCCATCCATCCCTCCATCCATCCGTCCATCCATCCATCCATCCAGCCTTCCATCCATCCATCCAGCAAACCAGCCATCCATCCATCCAGCCAGCCATCCAGACATCCAGCCATCCATCCAGCCGTCCATCCAGCCTTCCATCCATCCTTCCATCCCTCCAGCCAGCCATCCATCCAGCCATCCATTCGGCCATTCATCCATCCATCCATCCCTCCAGCCAGCCATCCATCCAGCCATCCCTCCATCCAGCATTCCATCCAGCCATCCATCCATCCATCCATCCCTCCAGCCAGCCATCCAGCCAGCCATCCCTCCATCCAGCCGTGCATCCAGCCATCCATCCATCCCTCCAGCCAGCCACCCATACAGCCATCCCTCCATCCAGCCATCCATCCAGCCAATAATCCATCCATCCATCCCTCCAGCCAGCCATCCATCTTGCCACCCCACCATCCAGCCATCAATCCAGCCATCCATCCATCACTCCAGCCAGCCAACCATCCAGCCATCCCTCCATCCAGCCATCCATCCAGCCATCCATCCATCCATCCCTCCAGCCAGCCATCCATCGAGCCATCCATCCATCCAGCCAGCCATCCAGCGATCCATCCATCAATCCATCCCTCCAGCCAGCCATGCATCCAGCCATCCTTCCATCCAGCCGTCCATCCGGCCATCCATCCATGACTCCATTCCTCCAGCCAGCCATCCATCCAACCATCCTTCGATCTAGCCATCCATTCAGCCATCCATCCATCCATCCCCCCAGCCAGCCATCCATCCAGCCTTCCATCCATCCAGCCATCCGTCCAGCCATTCATTAATCCATCCATTCCTCCAGGAAACAATCCATCCAGCCATCCATCCAGCCATCCATCCAGCCATCCATCCATCCATCCCTCCAGCCAGCCATCCATCCAGCCATCCATCCATCCAGCCATCCATCCAGCCATCCATCCATCCATCCATCCCTCCAGCCAGCCATCCATCCAGCCTTCCATCCATCCAGACATCCATCCAGCCATCCATCCATCCATCCATCCCTCCAGCCAGCCAACCATCCGGACATCCATCCATCCAGCCATCCACCCAGCCACCCATCCATCCATCCATCTCTCAAACCAGCCAGCCATCCAGCCATCCATCTATCCATCCATCCATCCAGCCATCCATCCAGCCATCCCTCCAGCCAGCCATCCATCCATCTATCCCCCCAGCCATTCATCCATCCAGCCATCCATCCATCCAGCCATCCATCCAGCCATCCATCCATCCATCCATTCATCCATCCAGCCATCCATCCAGCCATCCATCCATCCATCCGTCCATCCGTCCATCCAGCCATCCATCCAGCCATCCATCCAGCCATCCATCCATCCTTCAATCCCTCCAGCCAGCCATCCATCCAGCCATCCATCCAACCAGCCATCCATCGAACCATCCACCCATCCATCACTCCAGCCATCCATCCATCCAGCCATCCATCCATCCAGCCATCCATCCAGCCATCCATCCATCCATCCATCCATCCATCCCTCCAGCCAGCCATCCATCCAGCCATCCATCCATCCATTCCTCCAGCCAATCGCCCATCCAGCCGTCCATCCATCCAGCCATCCATCCAGCCATCCATCCAGCCATCCATCCCTCCAGCAGTCCATCCATCCAACCATTCCTCCATCCAGCCATCCATCCAGCCATCCATCAATCCATCCATCTGTCCAGCCAGCCATCCATCCAGCCATCCCTCCATCCATCCGTCCATCCATCCATCCATCCAGCCATCCATCCATCCAGCCAGCCTTCCATCCAGCCATCCCTCCATACAGCCATCCATCCAGCCATCCATCCATCCGTCACTCCAGCCAGTCATCCCTCCATCCAGCCATCCATCCAGCCATCCATCCATCACTCCAGCCAGCCACCCATCCAACCATCCCTCCATTCAGCCATCCATCCAGCCAATAATCCATCCATCCATCCCTCCAGCCAGCCATCCATCCAGCCATTCCTCCAGCCAGTATTCCATCCAGCCATCCATCCAGCCATCCATCCAGCCATCAATCCATCCATCCATCCCTCCAGCCAGCCATCCATCCAGCCATCCATCCATCCATCCATCCCTCCAGCCAGCCATCCATCCAGCCATCCATCCATCCAGACATCCATCCAGCCATCCATCCATCAATCCATCCCACCAGCCAGCCATGCGTCCAGCCATCCTTCCATCCAGCCGTCCATCCGGCCATCCATCCATGACTCCATTCTTCCAGCCAGCCATCCATCCAGCCATCCATCGATCTAGCCATCCATTCAGCCAGCCATCCATCCATCCCTCCAGCCAGCCATCCATCCATCCATCCCTCCAGCCAGCCATCCATCCAGCCATCCATCCATCCCGCCATCCATCCAGCCATCCATCCATCCGTCCATCCATCCATCCAGCCATCCATCCAGCCATCCATCCAGCCATCCATCCATCCATCCAGCCAGCCATTCATCCATGCATGCATCCATCCATCCATCCCTCCAGCCAGCCATCCATCCAGCCATCCATCCATCCAGCCATCCATCCATCCAGCCATCCATCCAGCCATCCATCCATCCATCCATCCGTCCATCCATCCGTCCATCCATCCATCGATCCAGCCTTCCATCCATCCATCCAGCCAACCAGCCATCCATCCATCCAGCCAGCCATCCAGACATCCAGCCATCCATCCAGCCGTCCATCCAGCCTTCCATCCATCCTTCCATACCTCCAGCCAGCCATCCATCCAGCCATCCATTCGGCCATTCATCCATCCATCCATCCCTCCAGCCAGCCATCCATCCAGCCATCCCTCCATCCAGCCATCCATCCAGCCATCCATCCATCCATCCATCCCTCCAGCCAGCCATCCAGCCAGCCATCCCTCCATCCAGCCGTCCATCCAGCCATCCATCCATCCCTCCAGCCAGCCACCCATACAGCCATCCCTCCATCCAGCCATCCATCAAGCCAATAATCCTTCATTCCATATCTCCAGCCAGCCATCCATTCAGCCACCCCACCATCCAGCCATCAATCCAGCCATCCATTCATCCCTCCAGCCAGCCAACCATCCAGCCATCCCTCCATCCAGCCATCCATCCAGCCATCCATCCATCCATCCCTCCAGCCAGCCATCCATCGAGCCATCCTTCCATCCAGCCGTCCATCCGGCCATCCATCCATGACTCCATTCCTCCAGCCAGCCATCCATCCAACCATCCTTCGATCTAGCCATCCATTCAGCCATCCATCCATCCATCCAGCCATCCATCCATCCAGCCAGCCTTCCATCCAGCCATCCCTCCATACAGCCATCCATCCAGCCATCCATCCATCCGTCACTCCAGCCAGTCATCCCTCCATCCAGCCATCCATCCAGCCATCCATCCATCACTCCAGCCAGCCACCCATCCAACCATCCCTCCATTCAGCCATCCATCCAGCCAATAATCCATCCATCCATCCCTCCAGCCAGCCATCCATCCAGCCATTCCTCCAGCCAGTATTCCATCCAGCCATCCATCCAGCCATCCATCCAGCCATCAATCCATCCATCCATCCCTCCAGCCAGCCATCCATCCAGCCATCCATCCATCCATCCATCCCTCCAGCCAGCCATCCATCCAGCCATCCATCCATCCAGACATCCATCCAGCCATCCATCCATCAATCCATCCCACCAGCCAGCCATGCGTCCAGCCATCCTTCCATCCAGCCGTCCATCCGGCCATCCATCCATGACTCCATTCTTCCAGCCAGCCATCCATCCAGCCATCCATCGATCTAGCCATCCATTCAGCCAGCCATCCATCCATCCCTCCAGCCAGCCATCCATCCATCCATCCCTCCAGCCAGCCATCCATCCAGCCATCCATCCATCCCGCCATCCATCCAGCCATCCATCCATCCGTCCATCCATCCATCCAGCCATCCATCCAGCCATCCATCCAGCCATCCATCCATCCATCCAGCCAGCCATTCATCCATGCATGCATCCATCCATCCATCCCTCCAGCCAGCCATCCATCCAGCCATCCATCCATCCAGCCATCCATCCATCCAGCCATCCATCCAGCCATCCATCCATCCATCCATCCGTCCATCCATCCGTCCATCCATCCATCGATCCAGCCTTCCATCCATCCATCCAGCCAACCAGCCATCCATCCATCCAGCCAGCCATCCAGACATCCAGCCATCCATCCAGCCGTCCATCCAGCCTTCCATCCATCCTTCCATACCTCCAGCCAGCCATCCATCCAGCCATCCATTCGGCCATTCATCCATCCATCCATCCCTCCAGCCAGCCATCCATCCAGCCATCCCTCCATCCAGCCATCCATCCAGCCATCCATCCATCCATCCATCCCTCCAGCCAGCCATCCAGCCAGCCATCCCTCCATCCAGCCGTCCATCCAGCCATCCATCCATCCCTCCAGCCAGCCACCCATACAGCCATCCCTCCATCCAGCCATCCATCAAGCCAATAATCCTTCATTCCATATCTCCAGCCAGCCATCCATTCAGCCACCCCACCATCCAGCCATCAATCCAGCCATCCATTCATCCCTCCAGCCAGCCAACCATCCAGCCATCCCTCCATCCAGCCATCCATCCAGCCATCCATCCATCCATCCCTCCAGCCAGCCATCCATCGAGCCATCCTTCCATCCAGCCGTCCATCCGGCCATCCATCCATGACTCCATTCCTCCAGCCAGCCATCCATCCAACCATCCTTCGATCTAGCCATCCATTCAGCCATCCATCCATCCATCCCTCCAGCCAGCCATCCATCCAGCCTTCCACCCATCCAGCCATCCGTCCAGCCATTCATTAATCCATCCATTCCTCCAGCAAACAATCCATCCAGCCATCCATCTAGCCATCCATCCAGCCATCAATCCATCCATCCCTCCAGCCAGCCATCCATCCAGCCATCCATCCATCCAGCCATCCAGCCATCCATCCATCCCTCCAGCCAGCCAACCATCCGGACATCCATCCATCCAGGCATCCACCCAGCCACCCATCCATCCATCCATCTCTCAAGCCAGCCAGCCACCCAGCCATCCATCTATCCAGCCATCCATCCAGCCATCCATCCAGCCATCCCTCCAGCCAGCCATCCATCCATCTATCCCTCCAGTCAGCCATCCATCCAGCCATCCATCCATCCAGCCATCCATCCAGCCATCCATCCAGCCAGCCATCCATCCATCCATCCAGCCATCCATCCAGCCATCCATCCATCCATCCGTCCATCCGTCCATCCAGCCATCCATCCAGCCATCCATCCAGCCATCCTTCAATCCCTCCAGCCAGCCATCCATCCAGCCATCCATCCAACCAGCCATCCATCGAACCATCCACCCATCCATCACTCCAGCCTTCCATCCATCCAGCCATCCATCCATCCAGCCATCCATCCAGCCATCCATCCATCCATCCATCCATCCCTCCAGCCAGCCATCCATCCAGCCATCCATCCATCCACCCCTCCAGCCAATCGCCCATCCAGCCGTCCATCCATCCAGCCATCCATCCAGTCATGAATCCAGCCATCCATCCCTCCAGCAGTCCATCCATCCAACCATTCCTCCATCCAGCCATCCATCCAGCCATCCATCCATCCATCCATCCCTCAAGCCAGTCATACATCCAGCCATCCCTCCATCCATCCGTCCATCCATCCATCCATCCAGCCATCCATCCATCCAGCCATCCTTCCATCCAGCCATCCCTCCATACAGCCATCCATCCAGCCATCCATCCATCCGTCACTCCAGCCAGTCATCCCTCCATCCAGACATCCATCCACCCATCCATCCAGCCATCCATCGATCCCTCCAGCCAGCCAACCATCCAGCCATCCCTCCATCCAGCCATCCATCCAGCCATCCATCCATCCATCCATCCATCCCTCCAGCCAGCCATCCATCGAGCCATCCATCCATCCAGCCAGCCATCCAGACAACCATCCATCAATCCACCCCTCCAGCCAGCCATGCGTCCAGCCATCCTTCCATCCAGCCGTCCATCCGGCCATCCATCCATGACTCCATTCCTCCAGCCAGCCATCCCTCCAGCCATCCATCGATCTAGCCATCCATTCAGCCAGCCATCCATCCATCCCTCCAGCCAGCCATCCATCCAGCCTTCCATCCATCCAGCCATCCGTCCAGCCATTCATTAATCCATCCATTCCTCCAGCCAGCAATCCATCCAGCCATCCATCCAGCCATCCATCCAGCTATCCATCCATCCATCCATCCCTCCAGCCAGCCATCCATCCAGCCATCCATCCATCCATCCATCCCTCCAGCCAGCCATCCATCCAGCCATCCATCCATCCAGACATCCATCCAGCCATCCATCCAACCATCTATCCCTTCAGCCAGCCATCCATCCGGACATCCATCCATCCAGCCATCCATTCAGCCACGCATCCATCCATCCATCTCTCCAGCCAGCCAGCCATCCAGCCATCCATCTATCCAGCCATCCATCCAGCCATCCATCCATCCATCCCTCCAGCCAGCCATCCATCCATCCATCCCTCCAGCCAGCCATCCATCCAGCCATCCATCCATCCCGCCATCCATCCAGCCATCCATCCATCCGTCCATCCATCCATCCAGCCATCCATCCAGCCAGCCATCCAGCCATCCATCCATCCATCCAGCCAGCCATTCATCCATGCATTCATCCATCCATCCATCCCTCCAGCCAGCCATCCATCCAGCCATCCATCCATCCAGCCATCCATCCATCCAGCCATCCATCCAGCCATCCATCCATCCATCCATCCCTCCATCCATCCGTCCATTCATCCATCCATCCAGCCTTCCATCCACCCATCCAGCCAACCAGCCATCCATCCATCCAGCCTGCCATCTAGACATCCAGCTATCCATCCAGCCGTCCATCCAGCCTTCCATCCATCCTTCCATCCCTCCAGCCAGCCATCCATCCAGCCATCCATCCAACCATCCATCCATCGAACCATCCACCCATCCATCACTCCAGCCATCCATCCATCCAGCCATCCATCCATCCAGCCATCCATCCAGCCATCCATCCAACCATCCATCCATCCCTCCAGCCAGCCATCCATCCAGCCATCCATCCATCCATCCCTCCAGCCAATCGCCCATCCAGCCATCCATCCATCCAGCCATCCATCAAGCCATCCATCCAGCCATCCATCCCTCCAGCAATCCATCCATCCAGCCATTCCTTCATCCAGCCATCCATCCAGCCATCCATTCATCCATCCATCCCTCCAGCCAGCCATCCATCCAGCCATCCCTCCATCCATCCGTCCATCCATCCATCCATCAAGCCATCCAACCATCCGGCCAGCCTTCCATCCAGCCATCCCTCCATATAGCCATCCATCCAGCCATCCATCCATCCGTCACTCCAGCCAGCCTTCCATCCAGCCATCCCTCCATCCAGCCATCCATCCAGCCATCCATCCATCCATCCATCCATCCAGCCATCCATCCAGCAATCCATCCATCCAGCCTTCCAGCCATCCAGCCATCCATCCATCCGGCCATCCATCCATCCAGCTATCCATCCATCCATCCAGCCATCCATCCAGCCGTCCATTAATCCAGCCATCCATCCAGCCATCCATCCATCCATCCATCCCTCCAGCCAGCCAATCATCCAGCCATCCATCCATCCAGCCATCCATCCAGCCATACATCCATCCATCCATCCCTCTAGCAAGCCATTCATCCAGCCATCCATCCATCCAGCCATCCATCCAGCCATCCATCCATTCATCCCTCCAGCCAGCCATCAATCCAGCCATCCGTCCATCCAGCCATCCATCCAGCCATCCATGCATTCATCCATCTCTCCATCCAGCCATCCATCCAGCCATTCATCCATCCATCCATACCTCCAGCCGGCCAGCCATCCATTCATCCATCCATCCAGCCATCCATCCAGCCATCCATCCATCAATCCATCCGCCCAGCCAGCCACCCATCCAGCCAACCAGACATCCCGCGATCCATCCAGCCATCTATCCATTCATCCATCCCTCCAGCGAACCATCCATCCAGCCATCCATCCATCCAGCCATCCATTTAGCCATCCATCCATCCCATCAGCCAGACATCCATTCGGCCATCCATCCATCCAGACATCCATTCATCCATCCCTCCAGCCAGCCATCCATCCAGCCATCCGTCCAGCCATTCATTAATCCATCCATTCCTCCAGCAAACAATCCATCCAGCCATCCATCCAGCCATCCATCCAGCCATCCATCCATTCAACCCTCCAGCCAGCCATCCATCCAGCCATCCATCCATCCAGCCATCCATCCAGCCATCCATCCATCCATCCATCCCTCCAGCCAGCCATCCATCCAGCCATCCATCCATCCAGCCATCCATCCAGCCATCCATCCATCCATCCCTCCAGCCAGACATCCATCGAGCCATCCATCCATCCAGCCAGCCATCCAGCGATCCATCCATCAATCCATTCCTCCAGCCAGCCATGCATCCAGCCATCCTTCCATCCAACCGTCCATCCGGCCATCCATCCATGACTCCATTCCTCCAGCCAGCCATCCATCCAACCATCCTTCGATCTAGCCATCCATTCAGCCATCCATCCATCCATCCCTCCAGCCAGCCATCCATCCAGCCTTCCATCCATCCAGCCATCCGTCCAGCCATTCATTAATCCATCCATTCCTCCAGCAAACAATCCATCCAGCCATCCATCCAGCCATCCATCCAGCCATCCATCCATCCATCCCTCCATCCAGCCATCTATCCAGCCATCCATCCATCCAGCCATCCATCCAGCCATCCATCCATCCATCCATCCCTCCAGCCAGCCATCCATCCAGCCATCCATCCATCCAGACATCCATCCAGCCATCCATCCATCCATCCATCCCTCCAGCCAGCCAACCATCCGGACATCCATCCATCCAGCCATCCACCCAGCCACCCATCCATCCATCCATCTCTCAAGCCAGCCAGCCATCCAGCCATCCATCTATCCAGCCATCCATCCAGCCATCCATCCATCCATCCCTCCAGCCAGCCATCCATCCATCCATCCCTCCAGCCAGCCATCCATCCAGCCATCCATCCATCCCGCCATCCATCCAGCCATCCATCCATCCGTCCATCCATCCATCCAGCCATCCATCCAGCCAGCCATCCAGCCATCCATCCAGACAACCATCCATCAATCCATCCATCCAGCCAGCCATCCAGACAACCATCCATCAATCCACCCCTCCAGCCAGCCATGCGTCCAGCCATCCTTCCATCCAGCCGTCCATCCGGCCATCCATCCATGACTCCATTCCTCCAGCCAGCCATCCCTCCAGCCATCCATCGATCTAGCCATCCATTCAGCCAGCCATCCATCCATCCCTCCAGCCAGCCATCCATCCAGCCTTCCATCCATCCAGCCATCCGTCCAGCCATTCATTAATCCATCCATTCCTCCAGCCAGCAATCCATCCAGCCATCCATCCAGCCATCCATCCAGCTATCCATCCATCCATCCATCCCTCCAGCCAGCCATCCATCCAGCCATCCATCCATCCATCCATCCCTCCAGCCAGCCATCCATCCAGCCATCCATCCATCCAGACATCCATCCAGCCATCCATCCAACCATCTATCCCTTCAGCCAGCCATCCATCCGGACATCCATCCATCCAGCCATCCATTCAGCCACGCATCCATCCATCCATCTCTCCAGCCAGCCAGCCATCCAGCCATCCATCTATCCAGCCATCCATCCAGCCATCCATCCATCCATCCCTCCAGCCAGCCATCCATCCATCCATCCCTCCAGCCAGCCATCCATCCAGCCATCCATCCATCCCGCCATCCATCCAGCCATCCATCCATCCGTCCATCCATCCATCCAGCCATCCATCCAGCCAGCCATCCAGCCATCCATCCATCCATCCAGCCAGCCATTCATCCATGCATTCATCCATCCATCCATCCCTCCAGCCAGCCATCCATCCAGCCATCCATCCATCCAGCCATCCATCCATCCAGCCATCCATCCAGCCATCCATCCATCCATCCATCCCTCCATCCATCCGTCCATTCATCCATCCATCCAGCCTTCCATCCACCCATCCAGCCAACCAGCCATCCATCCATCCAGCCTGCCATCTAGACATCCAGCTATCCATCCAGCCGTCCATCCAGCCTTCCATCCATCCTTCCATCCCTCCAGCCAGCCATCCATCCAGCCATCCATCCAACCATCCATCCATCGAACCATCCACGCATCCATCACTCCAGCCATCCATCCATCCAGCCATCCATCCATCCAGCCATCCATCCAGCCATCCATCCAACCATCCATCCATCCCTCCAGCCAGCCATCCATCCAGCCATCCATCCATCCATCCCTCCAGCCAATCGCCCATCCAGCCATCCATCCATCCAGCCATCCATCAAGCCATCCATCCAGCCATCCATCCCTCCAGCAATCCATCCATCCAGCCATTCCTTCATCCAGCCATCCATCCAGCCATCCATTCATCCATCCATCCCTCCAGCCAGCCATCCATCCAGCCATCCCTCCATCCATCCGTCCATCCATCCATCCATCAAGCCATCCAACCATCCGGCCAGCCTTCCATCCAGCCATCCCTCCATATAGCCATCCATCCAGCCATCCATCCATCCGTCACTCCAGCCAGCCTTCCATCCAGCCATCCCTCCATCCAGCCATCCATCCAGCCATCCATCCATCCATCCATCCATCCAGCCATCCATCCAGCAATCCATCCATCCAGCCTTCCAGCCATCCAGCCATCCATCCATCCGGCCATCCATCCATCCAGCTATCCATCCATCCATCCAGCCATCCATCCAGCCGTCCATTAATCCAGCCATCCATCCAGCCATCCATCCATCCATCCATCCCTCCAGCCAGCCAATCATCCAGCCATCCATCCATCCAGCCATCCATCCAGCCATACATCCATCCATCCATCCCTCTAGCAAGCCATTCATCCAGCCATCCATCCATCCAGCCATCCATCCAGCCATCCATCCATTCATCCCTCCAGCCAGCCATCAATCCAGCCATCCGTCCATCCAGCCATCCATCCAGCCATCCATGCATTCATCCATCTCTCCATCCAGCCATCCATCCAGCCATTCATCCATCCATCCATACCTCCAGCCGGCCAGCCATCCATTCATCCATCCATCCAGCCATCCATCCAGCCATCCATCCATCAATCCATCCGCCCAGCCAGCCACCCATCCAGCCAACCAGACATCCCGCGATCCATCCAGCCATCTATCCATTCATCCATCCCTCCAGCGAACCATCCATCCAGCCATCCATCCATCCAGCCATCCATTTAGCCATCCATCCATCCCATCAGCCAGACATCCATTCGGCCATCCATCCATCCAGACATCCATTCATCCATCCCTCCAGCCAGCCATCCATCCAGCCATCCGTCCAGCCATTCATTAATCCATCCATTCCTCCAGCAAACAATCCATCCAGCCATCCATCCAGCCATCCATCCAGCCATCCATCCATTCAACCCTCCAGCCAGCCATCCATCCAGCCATCCATCCATCCAGCCATCCATCCAGCCATCCATCCATCCATCCATCCCTCCAGCCAGCCATCCATCCAGCCATCCATCCATCCAGCCATCCATCCAGCCATCCATCCATCCATCCCTCCAGCCAGACATCCATCGAGCCATCCATCCATCCAGCCAGCCATCCAGCGATCCATCCATCAATCCATTCCTCCAGCCAGCCATGCATCCAGCCATCCTTCCATCCAACCGTCCATCCGGCCATCCATCCATGACTCCATTCCTCCAGCCAGCCATCCATCCAACCATCCTTCGATCTAGCCATCCATTCAGCCATCCATCCATCCATCCCTCCAGCCAGCCATCCATCCAGCCTTCCATCCATCCAGCCATCCGTCCAGCCATTCATTAATCCATCCATTCCTCCAGCAAACAATCCATCCAGCCATCCATCCAGCCATCCATCCAGCCATCCATCCATCCATCCCTCCATCCAGCCATCTATCCAGCCATCCATCCATCCAGCCATCCATCCAGCCATCCATCCATCCATCCATCCCTCCAGCCAGCCATCCATCCAGCCATCCATCCATCCAGACATCCATCCAGCCATCCATCCATCCATCCATCCCTCCAGCCAGCCAACCATCCGGACATCCATCCATCCAGCCATCCACCCAGCCACCCATCCATCCATCCATCTCTCAAGCCAGCCAGCCATCCAGCCATCCATCTATCCAGCCATCCATCCAGCCATCCATCCATCCATCCCTCCAGCCAGCCATCCATCCATCCATCCCTCCAGCCCGCCATCCATCCAGCCATCCATCCATCCGTCCATCCATCCATCCAGCCATCCATCCAGCCAGCCATCCAGCCATCCATCCATCCATCCAGCCAGCCATTCATCCATGCATTCATCCATCCATCCATCCCTCCAGCCAGCCATCCATCCAGCCATCCATCCATCCAGCCATCCATCCATCCAGCCATCCATCCAGCCATCCATCCATCCATCCATCCCTCCATCCATCCGTCCATTCATCCATCCATCCAGCCTTCCATCCACCCATCCAGCCAACCAGCCATCCATCCATCCAGCCAGCCATCTAGACATCCAGCTATCCATCCAGCCGTCCATCCAGCCTTCCATCCATCCTTCCATCCCTCCAGCCAGCCATCCATCCAGCCATCCATCCAACCATCCATCCATCGAACCATCCACCCATCCATCACTCCAGCCATCCATCCATCCAGCCATCCATCCATCCAGCCATCCATCCAGCCATCCATCCAACCATCCATCCATCCCTCCAGCCAGCCATCCATCCAGCCATCCATCCATCCATCCCTCCAGCCAATCGCCCATCCAGCCATCCATCCATCCAGCCATCCATCAAGCCATCCATCCAGCCATCCATCCCTCCAGCAATCCATCCATCCAGCCATTCCTTCATCCAGCCATCCATCCAGCCATCCATTCATCCATCCATCCCTCCAGCCAGCCATCCATCCAGCCATCCCTCCATCCATCCGTCCATCCATCCATCCATCAAGCCATCCAACCATCCGGCCAGCCTTCCATCCAGCCATCCCTCCATATAGCCATCCATCCAGCCATCCATCCATCCGTCACTCCAGCCAGCCTTCCATCCAGCCATCCCTCCATCCAGCCATCCATCCAGCCATCCATCCATCCATCCATCCATCCAGCCATCCATCCAGCAATCCATCCATCCAGCCTTCCAGCCATCCAGCCATCCATCCATCCGGCCATCCATCCATCCAGCTATCCATCCATCCATCCAGCCATCCATCCAGCCGTCCATTAATCCAGCCATCCATCCAGCCATCCATCCATCCATCCATCCCTCCAGCCAGCCAATCATCCAGCCATCCATCCATCCAGCCATCCATCCAGCCATACATCCATCCATCCATCCCTCTAGCAAGCCATTCATCCAGCCATCCATCCATCCAGCCATCCATCCAGCCATCCATCCATTCATCCCTCCAGCCAGCCATCAATCCAGCCATCCGTCCATCCAGCCATCCATCCAGCCATCCATGCATTCATCCATCTCTCCATCCAGCCATCCATCCAGCCATTCATCCATCCATCCATACCTCCAGCCGGCCAGCCATCCATTCATCCATCCATCCAGCCATCCATCCAGCCATCCATCCATCAATCCATCCGCCCAGCCAGCCACCCATCCAGCCAACCAGACATCCCGCGATCCATCCAGCCATCTATCCATTCATCCATCCCTCCAGCGAACCATCCATCCAGCCATCCATCCATCCAGCCATCCATTTAGCCATTCATCCATCCATCCATCCCATCAGCCAGACATCCATTCGGCCATCCATCCATCCAGACATCCATTCATCCATCCCTCCAGCCAGCCATCCATCCAGCCATCCGTCCAGCCATTCATTAATCCATCCATTCCTCCAGCAAACAATCCATCCAGCCATCCATCCAGCCATCCATCCAGCCATCCATCCATTCAACCCTCCAGCCAGCCATCCATCCAGCCATCCATCCATCCAGCCATCCATCCAGCCATCCATCCATCCATCCATCCCTCCAGCCAGCCATCCATCCAGCCATCCATCCATCCAGCCATCCATCCAGCCATCCATCCATCCATCCCTCCAGCCAGACATCCATCGAGCCATCCATCCATCCAGCCAGCCATCCAGCGATCCATCCATCAATCCATCCCTCCAGCCAGCCATGCATCCAGCCATCCTTCCATCCAACCGTCCATCCGGCCATCCATCCATGACTCCATTCCTCCAGCCAGCCATCCATCCAACCATCCTTCGATCTAGCCATCCATTCAGCCATCCATCCATCCATCCCTCCAGCCAGCCATCCATCCAGCCTTCCATCCATCCAGCCATCCGTCCAGCCATTCATTAATCCATCCATTCCTCCAGCAAACAATCCATCCAGCCATCCATCCAGCCATCCATCCAGCCATCCATCCATCCATCCCTCCATCCAGCCATCTATCCAGCCATCCATCCATCCAGCCATCCATCCAGCCATCCATCCATCCATCCATCCCTCCAGCCAGCCATCCATCCAGCCATCCATCCATCCAGACATCCACCCAGCCATCCATCCATCCATCCATCCCTCCAGCCAGCCAACCATCCGGACATCCATCCATCCAGCCATCCACCCAGCCACCCATCCATCCATCCATCTCTCAAGCCAGCCAGCCATCCAGCCATCCATCTATCCAGCCATCCATGCAGCCATCCATCCAGCCATCCCTCCAGCCAGCCATCCATCCATCTATCCCTCCAGCCAGCCATCCATCCAGCCATCCATCCATCCAGCCATCCATCCAGCCATCCATCCAGCCATCCATCCATCCATCCAGCCATCCATCCAGCCATCCATCCATCCATCCATCCGTCCATCCGTCCACCAGCCATCCATCCAGCCATCCATCCAGCCATCCATCCATCCTTCAATCCCTCCAGCCAGCCATCCATCCAGCCATCCATCCAACCAGCCATCCATCGAACCATCCACCCATCCATCACTCCAGCCATCCATCCATCCAGCCATCCATCCATCCAGCCATCCATCCAGCCATCCATCCATCCATCCATCCATCCCTCCAGCCAGCCATCCATCCAGCCATCCATCCATCCATCCCTCCAGCCAATCGCCCATCCAGCCGTCCATTCATCCAGCCATCCATCCAGCCATCCATCCAGCCATCCATCCAGCCATCCATCCGTCCAGCAGTGCATCCATCCAACCATTCCTCAATCCAGCCATCCATCCAGCCATCCATCCATCCATCCATCCCTCCAGCCAGCCATCCATCCAGCCATCCCTCCATCCATCCGTCCATCCATCCATCCATCCAGCCATCCATCCATCCAGCCATCCTTCCATCCAGCCATCCCTCCATACAGCCATCCATCCAGCCATCAATCCATCCGTCACTCCAGCCAGTCATCCCTCCATCCAGCCATCCATCCAGCCATCCATCCATCCCTCCAGCCAGCCACCCATCCAGCCATCCCTCCATCCAGCCATCCATCCAGCCAATAATCCATCCATCCATCCCTCCAGCCAGCCATCCATCCAGCCATCCCTCCATCCAGCCATCCATCCAGCCATCCATCGATCCCTCCAGCCAGCCAACCATCCAGCCATCCCTCCATCCAGCCAGCCATCCATCGAGCCATCCATCCACCCAGCCAGCCATCCAGACAACCATCCATCAATCCATCCCTCCAGCCAGCCATGCGTCCAGCCATCCTTCCATCCAGCCGCCCATCCGGCCATCCATCCATGACTCCATTCCTCCAACCAGCCATCCATCCAGCCATCCATCGATCTAGCCATCCATTCAGCCAGCCATCCATCCATCCCTCCAGCCAGCCATCCATCCAGCCTTCCATCCATCCAGCCATCCGTCCAGCCATTCATTAATCCATCCATTCCTCCAGCCAGCAATCCATCCAGCCATCCATCCAGCCATCCATCCAGCTATCCATCCATCCATCCATCCCTCCAGCCAGCCATCCATCCAGCCATCCATCCATCCAGCCATCCCTCCAGCCAGCCATCCATCCAGCCATCCATCCATCCAGACATCCATCCAGCCATCCATCCAACCATCTATCCCTTCAGCCAGCCATCCATCCGGACATCCATCCATCCAGCCATCCATTCAGCCACCCATCCATCTATCCATCTCTCCAGCCAGCCAGCCATCCAGCCATCCATCTATCCAGCCATCCATCCAGCCATCCATCCATCCATCCCTCCAGCCAGCCATCCATCCATCCATCCCTCCAGCCAGCCATCCATCCAGCCATCCATCCATCCCGCCATCCATCCAGCCATCCATCCATCCGTCCATCCATCCATCCAGCCATCCATCCAGCCAGCCATCCAGCCATCCATCCATCCATCCAGCCAGCCATTCATCCATGCATCCATCCATCCATCCATCCCTCCAGCCAGCCATCCATCCAGCCATCCATCCATCCAGCCATCCATCCATCCAGCCATCCATCCAGCCATCCATCCATCCCTCCATCCATCCGTCCATCCATCCATCCATCCAGCCTTCCATCCATCCATCCAGCCAACCAGCCATCCATCCATCCGGCCAGCCATCTAGACATCCAGCCTCCATCCAGCCGTCCATCCAGCCTTCCATCCATCCTTCCATCCCTCCAGCCAGCCATCCATCCAGCCATCCATCCAACCATCCATCCATCGAACCATCCACCCATCCATCACTCCAGCCATCCATACATCCAGCCATCCATCCATCCAGCCATCCATCCAGCCATCCATCCAACCATCCATCCATCCCTCCAGCCAGCCATCCATCCAGCCATCCATCCATCCATCCCTCCAGCCAATCGCCCATCCAGCCATCCATCGAGCCATCCATCCATCCAGCCAGCCATCCAGACAACCATCCATCAATCCATCCCTCCAGCAAGCCATGCGTCCAGCCATCCTTCCATCCAGCCGTCCATCCGGCCATCCATCCATGACTCCATTCCTCCAGCCAGCCATCCATCCAGCTATCCATCGATCTAGCCATCCATTCAGCCATCCATCCATCCATCCCTCCAGCCAGCCATCCATCCAGCCTTCCATCCATCCAGCCATCCGTCCAGCCATTCATTAATCCATCCATTCCTCCAGCCAGCAATCCATCCAGCCATCCATCCAGCCATCCATCCAGCTATCCCTCCATCCATCCATCCCTCCAGCCAGCCATCCATCCAGCCATCCATCCATCCAGCCATCCCTCCAGCCAGCCATCCATCCAGCCATCCATCCATCCAGATATCCATCCAGCCATCCATCCAACCATCTATCCCTTCAGCCAGCCATCCATCCGGACATCCATCCATCCAGCCATCCATTCAGCCACCCATCCATCTATCCATCTCTCCAGCCAGCCAGCCATCCAGCCATCCATCTATCCAGCCATCCATCCAGCCATCCATCCATCCATCCCTCCAGCCAGCCATCCATCCATCCATCCCTCCAGCCAGCCATCCATCCAGCCATCCATCCATCCCGCCATCCATCCAGCCATCCATCCATCCGTCCATCCATCCATCCAGCCATCCATCCAGCCAGCCATCCAGCCATCCATCCATCCATCCAGCCAGCCATTCATCCATGCATCCATCCATCCATCCATCCCTCCAGCCAGCCATCCATCCAGCCATCCATCCATCCAGCCATCCATCCATCCAGCCATCCATCCAGCCATCCATCCATCCATCCATCCCTCCATCCATCCGTCCATCCATCCATCCATCCAGCCTTCCATCCATCCATCCAGCCAACCAGCCATCCATCCATCCAGCCAGCCATCTAGACATCCAGCCTCCATCCAGCCGTCCATCCAGCCTTCCATCCATCCTTCCATCCCTCCAGCCAGCCATCCATCCAGCCATCCATCCAACCATCCATCCATCGAACCTTCCACCCATCCATCACTCCAGCCATCCATACATCCAGCCATCCATCCATCCAGCCATCCATCCAGCCATCCATCCAACCATCCATCCATCCCTCCAGCCAGCCATCCATCCAGCCATCCATCCATCCATCCCTCCAGCCAATCGCCCATCCAGCCATCCATCCATCCAGCCATCCATCCAGCCATCCATCCAGCCATCCATCCCCCCAGCAATCCATCCATCCAGCCATTCCTTCATCCAGCCATCCATCCAGCCATCCATCCATCCATTCATCCCTCCAGCCAGCCATCCATCCAGCCATCCCTCCATCCATCCGTCCATCCATCCATCCATCAAGCCATCCATCCATCCGGCCAGCCTTCCATCCAGCCATCCCTCCATATAGCCATCCATCCAGCCATCCATCCATCCGTCACTCCAGCTAGCCTTCCATCCAGCCATCCCTCCATCAAGCCATCCTTCCAGCCATCCATCCATCCATCCATCCATCCAGCCATCCATCCAGCATTCCATCCATCCAGCCTTCCAGCCACCCAGCCATCCATCCATCCGGCCATCCATCCATCCAGCTATCCATCCATCCATCCATCCAGCCATCCATCCAGCCATCCATCCATCCAGCCATCCATCCAGCCATCCATCCATCCATCCATCCCTCCAGCCAGCCAATCATCCAGCCATCCATCCATCCAGCCATCCATCCAGCCATACATCCATCCATCCATCCCTCCAGCAAGCCATTCATCCAGCCATCCATCCATCCAGCCATCCATCCAGCCATCCATCCATTCATCCCTCCAGCCAGCCATCAATCCAGCCATCCGTCCATCCAGCCATCCATCCAGCCATCCATGCATTCATCCATCTCTCCATCCAGCCATCCATCCAGCCATTCATCCATCCATCCATACCTCCAGCCGGCCAGCCATCCATTCATCCATCCATCCAGCCATCCATCCAGCCATCCATCCATCAATCCATCCGCCCAGCCAGCCACCCATCCAGTCACCCAGACATCCCGCCATCCATCCAGCCATCTATCCATTCATCCATCCCTCCAGCGAACCATCCATCCAGCCATCCATCCATCCAGCCATCCATTTAGCCATTCATCCATTCATCCATCCCATCAGCCAGACATCCATTCGGCCATCCATCCATCCACACATCCATTCATCCATCCCTCCAGCAAGCCATCCATCCAGCCATCCGTCCAGCCATTCATTAATCCATCCATTCCTCCAGCAAACAATCCATCCAGCCATCCATCCAGCCATCCATCCAGCCATCCATCCATTCAACCCTCCAGCCAGCCATCCATCCAGCCAACCATCCATCCAGCCATCCATCCAGCCATCCATCCATCCATCCATCCCTCCAGCCAGCCATCCATCCAGCCATCCATCCATCCAGACATCCATCCAGCCATCCATCCATCCATCCATCCCTCCAGCCAGCCAACCATCCGGACATCCATCCATCCAGCCATCCACCCAGCCACCCATCCATCCATCCATCTCTCAAGCCAGCCAGCCATCCAGCCATCCATCTATCCAGCCATCCATCCAGCCATCCATCCAGCCATCCCTCCAGCCAGCCATCCATCCATCTATCCCTCCAGCCAGCCATCCATCGAGCCATCCATCCATCCAGCCATCCATCCAGCCATCCATCCATCCATCCATCCATCCATCCATCCAGCCATCCATCCAGCCATCCATCCATCCATCCGTCCATCCAGCCATCCATCCAGCCATCCATCCAGCCATCCTTCCATCCTTCAATCCCTCCAGCCAGCCATCCATCCAGCCATCCATCCAACCATCCATCCATCGAACCATCCACCCATCCATCACTCCAGCCATCCATCCATCCAGCCATCCATCCATCCAGCCATCCATCCAGCCATCCATCCATCCAACCAGCCAGCCATTCATCCATACATCCATCGATCCATCCATCCCTCCAGCCAGCCATCCATCCAGGCATCCATCCATGCAGCCATCCATCCATCCAGCCATCCATCCAGCCATCCATCCATCCATCCATCCCTCCATCCATCCGTCCATCCATCCATCCATCCAGCCTTCCATCCATCCATCCAGCCAACCAGCCATCCATCCATCCAGCCAGCCATCTAGACATCCAGCCATCCATCCAGCCGTCCATCCAGCCTTCCATCCATCCTTCCATCCCTCCAGCCAGCCATCCATCCAGCCATCCATCCAACCATCCATCCATCGAAACATCCACCCATCCATCACTCCAGCCATCCATCCATCCAGCCATCCATCCATCCAGCCATCCATCCAGCCATCCATCCAACCATCCATCCATCCCTCCAGCCAGCCATCCATCCAGCCATCCATCCATCCATCCCTCCAGCCAATCGCCCATCCAGCCATCCATCCATCCAGCCATCCATCCAGCCATCCATCCAGCCATCCATCCCTCCAGCAATCCAACCATCCAGCCATTCCTTCATCCAGCCATCCATCCAGCCATCCATCCATCCATCCATCCCTCCAGCCAGCCATCCATCCAGCCATCCCTCCATCCATCCGTCCATCCATCCATCCATCCAGCCATCCATCCATCCGGCCAGCCTTCCATCCAGCCATCCCTCCATATAGCCATCCATCCAGCCATCCATCCATCCGCCACTCCAGCCAGCCATCCATCCAGCCATCCCTCCATCCAGCCATCCATCCAGCCATCCATCCATCCATCCATCCATCCAGCCATCCATCCAGCAATCCATCCATCCAGCCTTCCAGCCATCCAGCCATCCATCCATCCAGCCATCCATCCATCCAGCGATCCATCCATCCATCCATCCAGCCATCCATCCAGCGATCCATCCATCCAGCCATCCATCCAGCCATCCATCCATCCATCCATCCCTCCAGCCAGCCAATCATCCAGCCATCCATCCATCCAACATCCATCCAGCCATACATCCATCCATCCATCCCTCCAGCAAGCCATTCATCCAGCCATCCATCCATCCAGCCATCCATCCAGCCATCCATCCATTCATCACTCCAGTCAGCCATCAATCCAGCCATCCGTCCATCCAGCCATCCATCCAGCCATCCATACATTCATCCATCTCTCCATCCAGCCATCCATCCAGCCATTCATCCATCCATCCATACCTCCAGCCGGCCAGCCATCCATTCATCCATCCATCCAGCCATCCATCCAGCCATCCATCCATCAATCTTCCGCCCAGCCAGCCACCCATCCAGCCAACCAGCCATCCCGCCATCCATCCATTCATCCAGCCAGCCATTCATCCATGCATCCATCCAGCCATCCATCCATCCATCCAGCCAGCCATTCATCCATGCATCCATCCATCCATCCATCCCTCCAGCCAGCCATCCATCCAGCCATCCATCCATCCAGCCATCCATCCATCTAGCCATCCATCCAGCCATCCATCCATCCATCCATCCCTCCATCCATCCGTCCATCCATCCATCCATCCAGCCTTCCATCCATCCATCCAGCCAACCAGCCATCAATCCATCCAGCCATCCATCCAGCCATCCATCCATCCATCCATCCCTCCATCCATCCGTCCATCCATCCATCCATCCAGCCTTCCATCCATCCATCCAGCCAACCAGCCATCCATCCATCCAGCCAGCCATCCAGACATCCAGCCATCCATCCAGCCGTCCATCCAGCCTTCCATTCATCCTTCCATCCCTCCAGCCAGCCATCCATCCATCCATCCTTCCCTCCAGCCAGCCATCCATCCAGCCATCCATCCATACAGCCACCCATCCAGCCATCCATCCATCCATCCATCCCTCCAGCCAGTCATCCATCCAGCCATCCCTCCATCCAACCATCCATCCAGCCATCCAACCATTCATCCATCTCTCCATCAGGCATACATTCAGCCATCCATTCTTCCAGCCATCCATCCAGTCATCCATCCAGCCAGCCATCCCTCCATCCAGCCGTCCATCCAGCCATCCATCCATCCCTCCAGCCAGCCACCCATACAGCCATCCCTCCATCCATCCATCCCTCCAGCCAGCCATCCATCCAGCCTCCCCACCATCCAGCCATCAATCCAGCCATCCATCAATCCCTCCAGCCAGCCAACCATCCAGCCATCCCTCCATCCAGCCATCCATCCAGCCATCCATCCATCCATCCGTCCAGCCAGCCATCCATCGAGCCACCCATCAACCCAGCCAGCCATCCAGCCATCCATCCATCAATCCATCCCTCCAGCCAGCCATGCATCCAGCCATCCTTCCATCCAGCCGTCCATCCGGCCATCCATCCATGACTCCATTCCTCCAGCCAGCCATCCATCCAACCATCCATCGATCTAGCCATCCATTCAGCCATCCATCCATCCATCCATCCAGCCAGCCATCCATCCAGCCTTCCATCCATCCAGCCATCCGTCCAGCCATTCATTAATCCATCCATTCCTCCAGCAAACAATCCATCCAGCCATCCATCCAGCCATCCATCCAGCCATCCATCCATCCATCCCTCCAGCCAGCCATCCATCCAGCCATCCATCCATCCAGCCATCCATCCAGCCATCCATCCATCCATCCATCCCTCCAGCTAGCCATCCATCCAGCCATCCATCCATCCAGACATCCATCCAGCCATCCATCCATCCCTCCAGCCAGCCAACCATCCGGACATCCATCCATCCAGCCATCCACCCAGCCACCCATCCATCCATCCATCTCTCCAGCCAGCCAGCCATCCAGCCATCCATTTATCCAGCCATCCAGCCAGCCATCCATCCAGCCATCCCTCCAGCCAGCCATCCATCCATCTATCCCTCCAGCCATCCATCCATCCATCCAGCCTTCCATCCATCCATCCAGCCAACCAGCCATCAATCCATCCAGCCATCCATCCAGCCATCCATCCATCCATCCATCCCTCCATCCATCCGTCCATCCATCCATCCATCCAGCCTTCCATCCATCCATCCAGCCAACCAGCCATCCATCCATCCAGCCAGCCATCCAGACATCCAGCCATCCATCCAGCCGTCCATCCAGCCTTCCATTCATCCTTCCATCCCTCCAGCCAGCCATCCATCCATCCATCCTTCCCTCCAGCCAGCCATCCATCCAGCCATCCATCCATACAGCCACCCATCCAGCCATCCATCCATCCATCCATCCCTCCAGCCAGTCATCCATCCAGCCATCCCTCCATCCAACCATCCATCCAGCCATCCAACCATTCATCCATCTCTCCATCAGGCATACATTCAGCCATCCATTCTTCCAGCCATCCATCCAGTCATCCATCCAGCCAGCCATCCCTCCATCCAGCCGTCCATCCAGCCATCCATCCATCCCTCCAGCCAGCCACCCATACAGCCATCCCTCCATCCATCCATCCCTCCAGCCAGCCATCCATCCAGCCTCCCCACCATCCAGCCATCAATCCAGCCATCCATCAATCCCTCCAGCCAGCCAACCATCCAGCCATCCCTCCATCCAGCCATCCATCCAGCCATCCATCCATCCATCCGTCCAGCCAGCCATCCATCGAGCCACCCATCAACCCAGCCAGCCATCCAGCCATCCATCCATCAATCCATCCCTCCAGCCAGCCATGCATCCAGCCATCCTTCCATCCAGCCGTCCATCCGGCCATCCATCCATGACTCCATTCCTCCAGCCAGCCATCCATCCAACCATCCATCGATCTAGCCATCCATTCAGCCATCCATCCATCCATCCATCCAGCCAGCCATCCATCCAGCCTTCCATCCATCCAGCCATCCGTCCAGCCATTCATTAATCCATCCATTCCTCCAGCAAACAATCCATCCAGCCATCCATCCAGCCATCCATCCAGCCATCCATCCATCCATCCCTCCAGCCAGCCATCCATCCAGCCATCCATCCATCCAGCCATCCATCCAGCCATCCATCCATCCATCCATCCCTCCAGCTAGCCATCCATCCAGCCATCCATCCATCCAGACATCCATCCAGCCATCCATCCATCCCTCCAGCCAGCCAACCATCCGGACATCCATCCATCCAGCCATCCACCCAGCCACCCATCCATCCATCCATCTCTCCAGCCAGCCAGCCATCCAGCCATCCATTTATCCAGCCATCCAGCCAGCCATCCATCCAGCCATCCCTCCAGCCAGCCATCCATCCATCTATCCCTCCAGCCAGCCATCCATCCATCCATCCATCCATCCAGCCAACCATCCAGCCATCCATCCATCCATCCGTCCATCCAGCCTTCCATCCAACCATCCATCCAGCCATCCATCCATCCTTCAATCCCTCCAGCCAGTCATCCAACCAGCCATCCATTCAACCAGCCATCCATCGAACCATCCACCCATCCATCACTCCAGCCATCCATCCATCCAGCCATCCATCCATCCAGCCATCCATCCAGACATCCATCCATCCATCCATCCATCCATCCATCCATCCCTCCAGCCAGCCATCCATCCAGCCATCCATCCATCCATCCCTCCAGCCAATCGCCCATCCAGCCGCCCATCCATCCAGCCATCCATCCAGCCATCCATCCAGCCATCCATCCCTCCAGCAATCCATCCATCCAACCATTCCTCCATCCAGCCATCCATCCTGCCATCCATCCATCCATCCATCCCTCCAGCCAGATATCCATCCAGCCATCCGTCCATCCATCCGTCCATCCATCCATCCATCCAGCCATCCATCCATCCAGCCTTCCATCCAGCCATCCCTCCATACAGCCATCCATCCAGCCATCCATCCATCCGTCACTGCAGCCAGTCATCCCTCCATCCAGCCATCCATCCAGCCATCCATCCATCCCTCCAGCCAGCCACCCATCCAGCCATCCCTCCATCCAGCCATCCATCCAGCCAATAATCCATCCATCCATCCCTCCAGCCAGCCATCCATCCAGCCATCCCTCCATCCAGCCATCCATCCAGCCATCCATCCATTCCTCCAGCCAGCCAACCATCCATCCATCCCTCCATCCATCCATCCCTCCAGCAAGCCATTCATCCAGCCATCCATCCTTCCAGCCATCCATCCAGCCATCCATCCATTCATCCCTCCCGCCAGCCATCAATCCAGCCATCCGTCCATCCAGCCATCCATCCAGCCATCCATGCATTCATCCATCTCTCCATCCAGCCATCCATCCAGCCATTCATCCATCCATCCATACCTCCAGCCGACCAGCCATCCATTCATCCATCCATCCAGCCATCCATCCAGCCATCAATCCATCAATCCATCCGCCCAGCCAGCCACCCATCCAGCCAACCAGCCATCCCGCCATCCATCCAGCCATCTATCCATTCATCCATCCCTCCAGCGAACCATCCATCCAGCCATCCATCCATCCAGCCATCCATTTAGCCATCCATCCATCCATCCATCCCATCAACCAGACATCGATTCGGCCATCCATCCATCCAGACATACATTCATCCATCCCTCCAGCCAGCCATCCATCCAGCCATCCATCCATCCAGCCATCCATCCAGCCATCCATCCATCCATCCATCCCTCCTGCCAGCCATCCATCCAGCCATCCATCCATCCAACCATCCATCCAGCCATCCATCCGATCCCTCCAGCCAGCCATCCATCCAGCCAACCATCCATCCAGCCATCGATCCAGCCATCCATCCATCCGTCCTTCCCTCCAGCCAGCCATCCATCCAGCCATCCATCCATACAGCCACCCATCCAGCCATCCATCCATCCATTCATCCCTCCAGCCAGTCATCCATCCAGCCATCCCTCCATCCAACCATCCATCCAGCCATCCAACCATTCATCCATCTCTCCAGCCAGCCATACATTCAGCCATCCATTCTTCCAGCCATCCATCCAGTCATCCATCCATCCATCCATCCCTCCAGCCAGCCATCCATCCAGCCATCCATCCATCCAGACATCCATCCAGCCACCCCTCCATCCCTCCATCTCTCCAGCCAGCCAGCCATCCAGCCATCCATCTATCCAGCAATCCATCCAGCCATCCATCCATCCATCCCTCCAGCCAGCCATCCATCCATCCATCCCTCCAGCCAGCCATCCATCCATCCATCCATCCCGCCATCCATCCAGCCATCCATCCATCCGTCCATCCATCCATCCAGCCGTCCATCCAGCCATCCATCCAGCCATCCATCCATCCATCCAGCCAGCCATTCATCCATGCATCCATCCATCCATCCATCCCTCCAGCCAGCCATCCATCCAGCCATCCAGCCATCCAGCCATCCAGCCATCCATCCAGCCATCCATCCATCCATCCATCCCTCCATCCATCCGTCCATCCATCCATCCATCCAGCCTTCCATCCATCCATCCAGCCAACCAGCCATCCATCCATCCAGCCAGCCATCCAGAATCCAGCCATCCATCCAGCCGTCCATCCAGCCTTCCATCCATCCTTCCATCCCTCTAGCCAGCCATCCATCCATCCATGCTTCCCTCCAGCCAGCCATCCATCCAGCCATTCATCCATACAGCCACCCATCCAGCCATCCATCCATCCATCCATCCATCCCTCCAGCCAGTCATCCATCCAGCCATCCCTCCATCCAACCATCCATCCAGCCATCCAACCATTCATCCATCTCTCCAGCCAGCCATACATTCAGCCATCCATTCTTCCAACCATCCATCGAGTCATCCATCCAGCCAGCCATCCCTCCATCCAGCCGTCCATCCAGCCATCCATCCATCCCTCCAGCCAGCCACCCATACAGCCATCCATCCATCCAGCCATCCATCCAGCCATTAATCCATCCATCCATCCCTCCAGCGAGCCATCCATCCAGCCACCCCACCATCCAGCCATCAATCCAGCCATCCATCCATCCCTCCAGCCAGCCAACCATCCAGCCATCCCTCCATCCAGCCATCCATCCAGCCATCCATCCATCCATCCGTCCAGCCAGCCATCCATCGAGCCATCCATCAACCCAGCCAGCCATCCAGCCATCCATCCATCAATCCATCCCTCCAGCCAGCCATGCATCCAGCCATCCTTCCATCCAGCCGTCCATCCGGCCATCCACCCATGACTCCATTCTTCCAGCCAGCCATCCATCCAACCATCCATCGATCTAGCCATCCATTCAGCCATCCATCCATCCATCCCTCCAGCCAGCCATCCATCTAGCCTTCCATCCATCCAGCCATCCGTCCAGCCATTCATTAATCCATCCATTCCTCCAGCAAACAATCCATCCAGCCATCCATCCAGCCATCCATCCAGCCATCCATCCATCCATCCCTCCAGCCAGCCATCCATCCAGCCATCCATCCATCCAGCCATCCATCCAGCCATCCATCCATCCATCCATCACTCCAGCCAGCCATCCATCCAGCCATCCATCCATCCAGACATCCATCCAGCCATCCATCCATCCCTCCAGCCAGCCAACCATCCGGACATCCATCCATCCAGCCACCCATCCATCCATCCATCTCTCCAGCCAGCCAGCCATCCAGCCATCCATCTATCCAGCCATCCAGCCAGCCATTCATCCAGCCATCCCTCCAGCCAGCCATCCATCCATCTATCCCTCCAGCCAGCCATCCATCCATCCATCCATCCATCCAGCCATCCATCCAGCCATCCATCCATCCATCCGTCCATCCAGCCATCCATCCAGCCATCCATCCAGCCACCCATCCATCCTTCAATCCCTCCAGCCATCCATCCATCCAGCCATCCATCCCTCCAGCCAGCCATCCATCCAGCCATACATCCATCCAGCCATCCATCCAGCCATCCATCCATCCATCCATCCCTCCTGCCAGCCATCCATCCAGCCATCCAGCCATCCAACCATCCATCCAGCCATCCATCCGTCCCTCCAGCCAGCCATCCATCCAGCCAACCATCCATCCAGCCATCGATCCAGCCATCCATCTATCCATCCTTCCCTCCAGCCAGCCATCCATCCAGCCATCCATCCATACAGCCACCCATCCAGCCATCCATCCATCCTTTCATCCCTCCAACCAGTCATCCATCCAGCCATCCCTCCATCCAACCATCCATCCAGCCATCCAACCATTCATCCATCTCTCCAGCCAGCCATACATCCAGCCATCCATTCTTCCAGCCATCCATCCAGTCATCCATCCATCCATCCATCCCTCGAGTCAGCCATCCATCCAGCCATCCATCCATCCCGCCATCCATCCAGCCATCCATCCATCCGTCCATCCATCCATCCAGCCATCCATCCAGCCATCCATCCAGCCATCCATCCATCCATCCAGCCAGCCATTCATCCATGCATCCATCCATCCATCCCTCCAGCCAGCCATCCATCCAGCCATCCATCCATCCAGCCATCCAGCCATCCAGCCATCCATCCAGCCATCCATCCATACATCCATCCCTCCATCCATCCGTCCATCCATCCATCCATCCAGCCTTCCATCCATCCATCCAGCCAACCAGCCATCCATCCATCCAGCCAGCCATCCAGACATCCAGCCATCCATCCAGCCGTCCATCCAGCCTTCCATCCATCCTTCCATCCCTCCAGCCAGCCATCCATCCACCCATGCTTCCCTCCAGCCAGCCGTCCATCCAGCCATTCATCCATACAGCCACCCATCCAGCCATCCATCCATCCATCCATCCCTCCAGCCAGTCATCCATCCAGCCATCCCTCCATCCAACCATCCATCCAGCCATCCAACCATTCATCCATCTCTCCAGCCAGCCATACATTCAGCCATCCATTCTTCCAGCCATCCATCCAGTCATCCATCCAGACAGCCATCCCTCCATCCAGCCGTCCATCCAGCCATCCATCCATCCCTCCAGCCAGCCACCCATACAGCCATCCCTCCATCCAGCTATCCATCCAGCCAATAATCCATCCATCCATCCCTCGAGCGAGCCATCCATCCAGCCACCCCACCATCCAGCCATCAATCCAGCCATCCATCCATCCCTCCAGCCAGCCAACCATCCAGCCATCCCTCCATCCAGCCATCCATCCAGCCATCCATCCAGCCATCCATCCATCCATCCGTCCAGCCAGCCATCCATCGAGCCATCCATCAACCCAGCCAGCCATCCAGCCATCCATCCATCAATCCATCCCTCCAGCCAGCCATGCATCCAGCCATCCTTCCATCCAGCCGTCCATCCGGCCATCCATCCATGACTCCATTCCTCCAGCCAGCCATCCATCCAACCATCCATCGATCTAGCCATCCATTCAGCCATCCATCCATCCATCCCTCCAGCCAGCCATCCATCCAGCCTTCCATCCATCCAGCCATCCGTCCAGCCATTCATTAATCCATCCATTCCTCCAGCAAACAATCCATCCAGCCATCCATCCAGCCATCCATCCAGCCATCCATCCATCCATCCCTCCAGCCAGCCATCCATCCAGCCATCCATCCATCCAGCCATCCATCCATCCATCCATCCATCCATCCCTCCATCCAGCCATCCATCCAGCCATCCATCCATCCAGACATCCATCCAGCCATCCATCCATCCCTCCAGCCAGCCAACCATCCGGACATCCATCCATCCAGCCATCCTCCCAGCCACCCATCCATCCATCCATCTCTCCAGCCAGCCAGCCATCCAGCCATCCATCTATCCAGCTATCCAGCCAGCCATTCATCCAGCCATCCCTCCAGCCAGCCATCCATCCATCTATCCCTCCAGCCAGCCATCCATCCATCCATCCATCCATCCATCCATCCAGCCATCCATCCAGCCATCCATCCAGCCATCCGTCCATCCAGCCATCCATCCAGCCATCCATCCAGCCACCCATCCATCCTTCAATCCCTCCAGCCAGCCATCCATCCAGCCATCCATTCAACCAGCCATCCATCGAATCATCCACTCATCCATCACTCCAGCCATCCATCCATCCAGCCATCCATCCATCCAGCCATCCATCCAGCCATCCATCCATCCATCCATCCATCCATCCATCCATCCATCCATCCATCCATCCCTCCAGCCAGCCATCCATCCAGCCATCCATCCATCCATCCCTCCAGCCAATCGCCCATCCAGCCGTCCATCCATCCAGCCATCCTTCCAGCCATCCATCCAGCCATCCATCCCTCCAGCAATCCATCCATCCAACCATTCCTCCATCCAGCCATCCATCCAGCCATCCATCCATCCATCCATCCCTCCAGCCAGATATCCATCCAGCCATCCCTCCATCCATCCGTCCATCCATCCATCCATCCAGCCATCCATCCATCCAGCCTTCCATCCAGCCATCCCTCCATACAGCCATCCATCCAGCCATCCATCTATCCGTCACTCCAGCCAGTCATCCCTCCATCCAGCCATCCATCCAGCCATCCATCCATCCCTCCAGCCAGCCACCCATCCAGCCATCCCTCCATCCAGCCATCCATCCAGCCAATAATCCATCCATCCATCCCTCCAGCCAGCCATCCATCCAGCCATCCCTCCACCCAGCCATCCATCCAGCCATCCATCCATTCCTCCAGCCAGCCAACCATCCAGCCATCCCTCCATCCAGCCATCCATCCAGCCATCCATCCATCCATCTATCCATCCATCCCTCCAGCCAGCCATCCATCGAGCCATCCATCCATCCAGCCAGCCATCCAGACAACCATCCATCAATCCATCCCTCCAGCCAGCCATGCATCCAGCCATCCCTCCATCCAGCCATCCATCCAGCCATCCATCCATCCATCCATCCATCCCTCCAGCCAGCCATCCATCGAGCCATCCATCCATCCAGCCAGCCATCCAGACAACCATCCATCAATCCATCCCTCCAGCCAGCCAGGCATCCAGCCATCCTTCCATCCAGCCGTCCATCCGGCCATCCATCCATGACTCCATTCCTCCAGCAAGCCATCCATCCAGCCATCCATCGATCTAGCCATCCATTCAGCCAGCCATCCATCCATCCCTCCAGCCAGCCATCCATCCAGCCTTCCATCCATCCAGCCATCCGTCCAGCCATTCATTAATCCATCCATTCCTCCAGCCAGCAATCCATCCAGCCATCCATCCAGCCATCCATCCAGCCATCCATCCATCCATCCATCCCTCCAGCCAGCCATCCATCCAGCCATCCATCCATCCATCCATCCCACCAGCCAGCCATCCATCCAGCCATCCATCCATCCAGATATCCATCCAGCCATCCATCCAACCATCTATCCCTCCAGCCAGCCATCCATCCGGACATCCATCCATCCAGCCATCCATTCAGCCACCCATCCATCCATCCATCTCTCCAGCCAGCCAGCCATCCAGCCATCCATTTATCCAGCCATCCATCCAGCCATCCATCCATCCATCCCTCCAGCCAGCCATCCATCCATCCATCCCTCCAGCCAGCCATCCATCCAGCCATCCATCCATCCCGCCATCCATCCAGACATCCATCCATCCGTCCAGCCATCCATCCAGCCATCCATCGAGCCATCCATCCAGCCATCCATCCATCCATCCAGCCAGCCATTTATCCATGCATCCATCCATCCATCCATCCCTCCAGCCAGCCATCCATCCAGCCATCCATCCATCCAGCCATCCATCCATCCAGCCATCCCTCCAGCCATCCATCCATCCATCCATCCCTCCATCCATCCGTCCATCCATCCATCCATCCAGCCTTCCATCCATCCATCCAGCCAACCAGCCATCCATCCATCCAGCCAGCCATCCAGACATCCAGCCATCCATCCAGCCGTCCATCCAGCCTTCCATCCAACCTTCCATCACTCCAGCCAGCCATCCATCGAGCCATCCATTCGGCCATTCATCCATCCATCCATCCCTCCAGCCAGCCATCCATCCAGCCATCCCTCCATCCAGCCATCCATCCAGCCATCCATCCATCCATCCATCCCTCCAGCCAGCCATCCAGCCAGCCATCCCTCCATCCAGCCGTCCATCCAGCCATCCATCCATCCCACCAGCCAGCCAACCATCCGGACATCCATCCATCCAGCCATCCACCCAGCCACCCATCCATCCATCCATCTCTCCAGCCAGCCAGCCATCCAGCCATCCATCTATCCAGCCATCCAGCCAGCCATCCATCCGGCAATCCCTCCAGCCAGCCATCCATCCATCTATCCCTCCAGCCAGCCATCCATCCATCCATCCATCCATCCAGCCATCCATCCAGCCATCCATCCATCCATCCGTCCATCCAGCCATCCATCCAGCCATCCATCCAGCCATCCATCCATTCTTCAATCCCTCCAGCCAGCCATCCATCCAGCCATCCATTCAACCAACCATCCATCGAACCATCCACCCATCCATCACTCCAGCCATCCATCCATCCAGCCATCCATCCATCCAGCCATCCATCCAGCCATCCATCCATCCATCCATCCATCCATCCCTCCAGCCAGCCATCCATCCAGCCATCCATCCATACATCCCTCCAGCCAATCGCCCATCCAGCCGCCCATCCATCCAGCCATCCATCCAGCCATCCATCCAGCCATCCATCCCTCCAGCAATCCATCCATCCAACCATTCCTCCATCCAGCCATCCATCCAGCCATCCATCCATCCATCCATCCCTCCAGCCAGATATCCATCCAGCCATCCCTCCATCCATCCGTCCATCCATCCATCCATCCAGCCATCCATCCATCCAGCCATCCTTCCATACAGCCATCCATCCAGCCATCCATCCATCCGTCACTCCAGCCAGTCATCCCTCCATCCAGCCATCCATCCAGCCATCCATCCATCCCTCCAGCCAGCCACCCATCCAGCCATCCCTCCATCCAGCCATCCATCCAGCCAATAATCCATCCATCAATCCCTCCAGCCAGCCATCCATCCAGCCATCCCTCCATCCAGCCATCCATCCAGCCATCCATCCATTCCTCCAGCCAGCCAACCATCCATCCATCCCTCCATTCATCCATCCCTCCAGCCAGCCACCCATCCAGCCATCCCTCCATCCAGCCATCCATCCAGCCAATAATCCATCCATTCATCCCTCCAGCCAGCCATCCATCCAGCCATCCCTCCACCCAGCCATCCATCCAGCCATCCATCCATTCCTCCAGCCAGCCAACCATCCATCCATCCCTCCATTCATCCATCCCTCCAGCAAGCCATTCATCCAGCCATCCATCCATCCAGCCATCCATCCAGCCATCCATCCATTCATTCCTCCCGCCAGCCATCAATCCAGCCATCCGTCCATCCAGCCATCCATCCAGCCAGCCATGCATTCATCCGTCTCTCCATCCAGCCATCCATCCAGCCATTCATCCATCCATCCATACCTCCAGCCGGCCAGCCATCCATTCATCCATCCATCCATCCAGCCATCCATCCATCAATCCATCCGCCCAGCCAGCCATCCATCCAGCCAACCAGCCACCCCGCCATCCATCCAGCCATCTATCCATTCATCCATCCCTCCAGCGAACCATCCATCCAGCCATCCATCCATCCAGCCATCCATTTAGTTATCCATCCATCCATCCATCCCATCAGCCAGACATCCATTCGGCCATCCATCCATCCAGACATACATTCATTCATCCCTCCATCCAGCCATCCATCCAGCCATCCATCCATCCAGCCATCCATCCAACCATCCATCCATCCATCCATCCCTCCTGCCAGCCATCCATCCAGCCATCCATCCATCCAACCATCCATCCAGCCATCCATCCGTCGCTCCAGCCAGCCATCCATCCAGCAAACCATCCATCCAGCCATCGATCCAGCCATCCATCCATCCATCCTTCCCTCCAGCCAGCCTTCCATCCAGCCATCCATCCATACAGCCACCCATCCAGCCATCCATCCATCCATTCATCCCTCCAGCCAGTCATCCATCCAGCCATCCCTCCATCCAACCATCCATCCAGCCATCCAACCATTCATCCATCTCTCCAGCCAGCCATACATTCAGCCAACCATTCTTCCAGCCATCCATCCAGTCATCCATCCATCCATCCATCCCTCCAGCCAGCCATCCACCCAGCCATCCATCCATCCAGACATCCACCCAGCCACCCCTCCATCCCTCCATCTCTCCAGCCAGCCAGCCATCCAGCCATCCATCTATCCAGCCATCCATCCAGCCATCCATCCATCCATCCCTCCGGCCAGCCATCCATCCATCCATCCCTCCAGCCAGCCATCCATCCAGCCATCCATCCATCCCGCCATCCGTCCAGCCATTCATTAATCCATCCATTCCTCCAGCCAGCAATCCATCCAGCCATCCATCCAGCCATCCATCCAGCCATCCATCCATCCATCCATCCCTCCAGCCAGCCATCCATCCAGCCATCCAGCCATCCATCCATCCCTCCAGCCAGCCATCCATCCAGCCATCCATCCATCCAGACATCCATCCAGCCATCCATCCAACCATCTATCCCTCCAGCCAGCCATCCATCCGGACATCCATCCATCCAGCCATCCATTCAGCCACCCATCCATCCATCCATCTCTCCAGCCAGCCAGCCATCCAGCCATCCATTTATCCAGCCATCCATCCAGCCATCCATCCATCCATCCCTCCAGCCAGCCATCCATCCATCCATCCCTCCAGCCAGCCATCCATCCAGCCATCCATCCATCCCGCCATCCATCCAGCCATCCATCCATCCGTCCATCCATCCATCCAGCCATCCATCCAGCCATTCATCCAGCCATCCATCCATCCATCCAGCCAGCCATTCATCCATGCATCCATCTATCCATCCATCCCTCCAGCCAGCCATCCATCCAGCCATCCATCCAACCAGCCATCCATCCATCCAGCCATCCATCCAGCCATCCATCCATCCATCCATCCCTCCATCCATCCGTCCATCCATCCATCCATCCAGCCTTCCATCCATCCATCCAGCCAACCAGCCATCCATCCATCCAGCCAGCCATCCAGACATCCAGCCATCCATCCAGCCGTCCATCCAGCCTTCCATCCATCCTTCCATCCCTCCAGCCAGCCATCCATCCAGCCATCCATTCGGCCATTCATCCATCCATCCATCCCTCCAGCCAGCCATCCATCCAGCCATCCCTCCATCCAGCCATCCATCCAGCCATCAATCCATCCATCCATCCCTCCAGCCAGCCATCCAGCCAGCCATCCCTCCATCCAGCCGTCCATCCAGCCATCCATCCATCCCTCCAGCCATCCACCCATACAGCCATCCCTCCATCCAGCCATCCATCCAGCCAACAATCCATCCATCCATCCCTCCAGCCAGCCATCCATCCAGCCACCCCACCATCCAGCCATCAATCCAGCCATCCATCCATCCCTCCAGCCAGCCAACCATCCAGCCATCCCTCCATCCAGCCATCCATCCAGCCATCCATCCATCCATCCCTCCAGCCAGCCATCCATCGAGCCATCCATCCATCCAGCCAGCCATCCAGCCATCCATCCATCAATCCATCCCTCCAGCCAGCCATGCATCCAGCCATCCTTCCATCCAGCCGTCCAACCGGCCAACCATCCATGACTCCATTCCTCCAGCCAGCCATCCATCCAACCATCCTTCGATCTAGCCATCCATTCAGCCATCCATCCATCCATCCCTCCAGCCAGCCATCCATCCAGCCTTCCATCCATCCAGACATCCGTCCAGCCATTCATTAATCCATTCATTCCTCCAGCAAACAATCCATCCAGCCATCCATCCAGCCATCCATCCATCCATCCCTCCAGCCAGTCATCCATCCAGCCATCCATCCATCCAGCCAGCCATCCAGCCATCCATCCATCCATCCCTCCAGCCAGCCATCCATCCAGCCATCCATCCATCCAGACATCCGTCCAGCCATCCATCCATCCATCCGTCCCTCCAGCCAGCCAACCATCCGGACATCCATCCATCCAGCCATCCACCCAGCCACCCATCCATCCATCCATCTCTCAAGCCAGCCAGCCATCCAGCCATCCATCTATCCAGCCATCCAACCAGCCATCCATCCAGCCATCCCTCCAGCCAGCCATCCATCCATCTATCCCTCCAGCCAGCCATCCATCCAGCCATCCATCCATCCAGCCATCCATCCAGCCATCCATCCATCCATCCATCCATCCATCCATCCATCCATCCATCCATCCAGCCATCCATCCATCCATCCGTCCATCCAGCCATCCATCCTGCCGTCCATCCAGCCCTCCATCCATCCTTCAATCCCTCCAGCCAGCCATCCATCCAGCCATCCATCCAACCAGCCATCCATCGAACCATCCACCCATCCATCACTCCAGCCATCCATCCATCCAGCCATCCATCCATCAAGCCATCCATCCAGCCATCCATCCATCCATCCATCGCTCCAGCCAGCCATCCATCCAGCCAGCCATCCATCCATCCCTCCAGCCAATCGCCCATCCAGCCGTCCATCCATCCAGCCATCCATCCAGCCATCCATCCATCCATCCCTCCAGCACTTCATCCATCCAACCATTCCTCCATCCAGCCATCCATCCAGCCATCCATCCATCCATCCATCCCTCCAGCCATCCATCCATCCATCCATCCCTCCAGCCAGATATCCATCCAGCCATTCCTCCATCCATCCGTCCATCCATCCATCCATCCAGCCATCCATCCATCCAGCCAGCCTTCCATCCAGCCATCCCTCCATACAGCCATCCATCCAGCCATCCCTCCATCCAGCCATCCATCCAGCCAATAATCCATCCATCCATCCCTCCAGCCAGCCATCCATCCAGCCATCCCTCCATCCAGCCATCCATCCATCCCTCCAGCCAGCCAAACATCCAGCCATCCCTCCATCCAGCCATCCATCCAGCCATCCATCCATCCATCCCTCCAGCCAGCCATCCATCGAGCCATCCATCCATCCAGCCAGCCATCCAGCCAACCATCCATCAATCCATCCCTCCAGCCAGCCATGCATCCAGGCGTCCTTCCATCCAGCCGTCCATCCGGCCATCCATCCATGACTCCATTCCTCCAGCCAGCCATCCATCCAGCCATCCATCGATCTAGCCATCCATTCAGCCAGCCATCCATCCATCCCTCCAGCCAGCCATCCATCCAGCCTTCCATCCATCCAGCCATCCGTCCAGCCATTCATTAATCCATCCATTCCTCCAGCCAGCAATCCATCCAGCCATCCATCCAACCATCCATCCAGCCATCCATCCATCCATCCATCCCTCCAGCCAGCCATCCATCCAGCCATCCATCCATCCATCCATCCCTCCAGCCAGCCATCCATCCAGCCATCTATCCATCCAGACATCCATCCAGCCATCCATCCAACCATCTATCCCTCCAGCCAGCCATCCATCCGGACATCCATCCATCCAGCCATCCATTCAGCCACCCATCCATCCATCCATCTCTCCATTAAGCCATCCATCCAGCCATCCATCCAGCCATCCATCCATCCATCCAGCCAGCCATTCATCCATGCATCCATCCATCCATCCATCCCTCCAGCCAGCCATCCATCCATCCATCCCTACAGCCAACCATCCATCCAGCCATCCATCCATCCCGTGTTCCATCCAGCCATCCATCCATCCGTCCATCCATCCATCCAGCCATCCATCCAGCCATCCATCCAGCCATCCATCCATCCATCCAGCCAGCCATTCATCCATGCATCCATCCATCCATCCATCCCTCCAGCCAGCCATCAATTCAGCCATCCATCCATCCAGCCATCCATCCATCCAGCCATCCATCCAGCCATCCCTCCATCCATCCATCCCTCCATCCAACCGTCCATCCATCCATCCATCCAGCCTTCCATCCATCCATCCAGCCAACCAGCCATCCATCCAACCAGCCAGCCATCCAGCCATCCAGCCATCCATCCAGCCGCCCATCCAGCCTTCCATCCATCCTTCCATCCCTCCAGCCAGCCATTCATCCAGCCATCCATCCAACCATCCATCCATCGAACCATCCACCCATCCATCACTCAAGTCTTCCATCCATCCAGCCATCCATCCATCCAGCCATCCATCCAGCCATCCATCCAACCATCCATCCATCCCTCCAGCCAGCCATCCATCCAGCCATCCATCCATCCATCCCTCCAGCCATTCGCCCATCCAGCCATCCATCCATCCAGCCATCCATCCCTCCAGCAATCCATCCATCCAGCCATTCCTTCATCCAGCCATCCATCCAGCCATCCATCTATCCATCCATCCCTCCAGCCAGCCATCCATCCAGCCAACCCTCCATCCATCCGTCCATCCATCCATCCAGCTATCCATCCATCCGGCCAGCCTTCCATCCAGCCATCCCTCCATATAGCCATCCATCCAGCCATCCATCCATTCGTCACTCCAGCCAGCCATCCTTCCAGCCATCCCTCCATCCAGCAATCCATCCAGCCATCCATCCATCCATCCATCCATCCAGCCATCCATCTAGCAATCCATCCATCCAGTCTGCCAGCCATCCAGCCATCCATCCATCCAGCCATCCATCCATCCAGCTATCCATCCATCCATCCATCCAGCCATCCATCCAGCCATCCATCCATCCAGCCATCCATCCAGCCATCCATCCATCCATCCATCCCTCCAGCCAGCCAATCATCCAGCCATCGATCCATCCAACCATCCATCCAGCCATCCATCCATCCATTCATCCCTCCAGCCAGCCATCAATCCAGCCATCCGTCCATTAAGCCATCCATCCAGCCATCCATGCATTCATCCATCTCTCGATCCAGCCATCCATCCAGCCATTCATCCATCCATCCATACCTCCAGCCGGCCAGCCATCCATTCATCAATCCATCCAGCCATCCATCCAGCCATCCATCCATCAATCCATCCGCCCAGCCAGCCACGCATCCAGCCAACCAGCCATCCCGCCATCCATCCAGCCATCTATCCATTCATCCATCCCTCCAGCGAACCATCCATCCAGCCATCCATCCATCCAGCCATCCATTTAGCCATCCATCCATCCATCCATCCCATCAGCCAGACATCCATTCGGCCATCCATCCATCCAGACATCCATTCATCCATCCCTCCAGCCAGCCATCCATCCAGCCATCCATCCATCCAGCCATCCATCCATCCATCCATCCATCCATCCATCCCTCCTGCCAGCCATCCATCCAGCCATCCATCCATCCAACCATCCATCCAGCCATCCATCCGTCCCTCCAGCCAGCCATCCATCCAGCCACCCATCCATCCAGCCATCCATCGAGCCATCCATCCATCCATCCTTCCCTCCAGCCAGCCATCCATCCAGCCATCCATCCATACAGCCACCCATCCAGCCATCCATCCATCCATCCATCCATCCCTCCAGCCAGTCAACCATCCAGCCATCCCTCTATCCAACCATCCATCCAGCCATCCAACCATTCATCCATCTCTCCAGCCAGCCATACATTCAGCCATCCATTCTTCCAGCCATCCATCCAGTCATCCATCCATCCATCCATCCCTCCAGCCAGCCAGTCATTAAGCCATCCATCCATCCATCCATCCATCCAGCCATCCATCCAGCCATCCATCCCTCCAGCCAGCCATCCATCCAGCCATCCCTCCTTCCAGCCATCCATCCAGCCATCCATCCATCCATCGATCCCTCCAGCCAGCCAACCATCCAGCCATCCCTCCATCCTGCCATCCATCCATCCATCCCACCAGCCAGCTATCCATCCAGCCATCCATCCAGCTATCCATCCAGACATCCATCCATCAATCCATCCCTTAAGCCAGCCATCCGTCCAGCCATCCCTCCTTCCAGCAATCCATCCAGCCATCCATCCATCCATCGATCCCTCCAGCCAGCCAACCATCCAGCCATCCCTCCATCCAGCCATCCATCCCACCAGCCAGCCATCCATCCAGCCATCCATCCAGCTATCCATCCAGCCATCCATCCATCAATCCATCCCTTAAGCCAGCCATCCGTCCACCCATCCATCCATCCAGCCGTCCATCCAGCCATCCATTTATCCATCCATCCCTTCAGCCTGCCATCCATCCAGCCATCCATCCATCCAGCCATCCATCCAGCCATCCATCCATCAATCCATCCATCCAGCCAGCCATCCATCCAGCCATCCATGCATCCTGCCATCCATCCAGCCATCCATTCAGCCATCCATCCATCCATCCTTCACTCCAGCCAGCCAACCATTCGGCCATCCATCCATTCAGCCATCCATTCATCCATCGCACCAGCCAGCCATCCATCAAGCCGTCCATCCAGCCATCCATCCATCCAGCCATCCATCCATCCAGCCATCCATCCAGCCATCCATCCATCCATCCTTCCAGCCATCCATCCATCCAGGCATCCATCCATCCAGCTATCCATCCAGCCATCCATCCATCCATCCATCCCTCCAGCCAGCCATCCATCCAGCCATCCATCCATCCAGCCATCCATGCAGCCATCCATCCATCCATCCATCCCTCCAGCCAGTCATCCATCCAGCCATACATCCATCCAGCCATCCATCCAGCCATCCATTCATCCATCCATCCCTCCAGCCAGCCATTCATCCAGCCAGACATCCATCCAGCCATCCATCCAACCATCTATCCCTCCAGCCAGCCATCCATCCGGACATCCATCCATCCTGCCATCCATTCAGCCACCCATCCATCCATCCATCTCTCCATTAAGCCATCCATCCAGCCATCCATCCAGCCATCCATCCAGCCATCCATCCATCCATCCAGCCAGCCATTCATCCATGCATCCATCCATCCATCCATCCCTCCAGCCAGCCATCCATCCATCCATCCCTCCAGCCAGCCATCCATCCAGCCATCCATCCATCCCGCCATCCATCCAGCCATCCATCCATCCGTCCATCCATCCATCCAGCCATCCATCCAGCCAGCCATCCAGCCATCCATCCATCCAGCCAGCCAGCCATTCATCCCTCCAGCCAGCCATCCATCCAGCCATCCATCCATCCAGCCATCCATCCATCCAGCCATCCATCCAGCCATCCCTCCATCCATCCATCCCTCCATCCATCCGTCCATCCATCCATCCATCCAGCCTTCCATCCATCCATCCAGCCAACCAGCCATCCATCCATCCAGCCAGCCATCCAGACATCCAGCCATCCATCCAGCCGCCCATGCAGCCTTCCATCCATCCTTCCATCCCTCCAGCCAGCCATTCATCCAGCCATCCATCCAACCATCCATCTTTCGAACCATCCACCCATCCATCACTCAAGTCTTCCATCCATCCAGCCATCCATCCATCCAGCCATTCATCCAGCCATCCATCCAACCATCCATCCATCCCTCCAGCCAGCCAGCCATCCATCCAGCCATCCATCCATCCATCCCTCCAGCCAATCGCCCATCCAGCCATCCATCCATCCAGCCATCCATCCAGCCATCCATCCAGCCATCCATCCCTCCAGCAATCCATCCATCCAGCCATTCCTTCATCCAGCCATCCATCCAGCCATCCATCCATCCATCCATCCCTCCAGCCAGCCATCCATCCAGCCATCCCTCCATCCATCCGTCCATCCATCCATCCATCCAGCCATCCATCCATCCGGCCAGCCTTCCATCCAGCCATCCCTCCATATAGCAATCCATCCAGCCATCCATCCATTCGTCACTCCAGCCAGCCATCCTTCCAGCCATCCCTCCATCCAGCCATCCATCCAGCCATCCATCCATGCATCCATCCATCCAGCCATCCATCCAGCAATCCATCCATCCAGACTTCCAGCCAACCAGCCATCCATCCATCCAGCCATCCATCCATCCAGCTATCCATCCATCCATCTATCCAGCCATACATCCAGCCATCCATCCATCCAGCCATCCATCCAGCCATCCATCCATCCATCCATCCATCCAGCCAGCCAATCATCCAGCCATCCATCCATCCAGCCATCCATCCAGCCATCCATCCATCCATTCATCCCTCCAGCCAGCCATCAATCCAGCCATCCGTCCATCCAGACATCCATGCAGCCATCCATGCATTCATCCATCTCTCCATCCAGCCATCCATCCAGCCATTCATCCATCCATCCATACCTCCAGCCGGCCAGCCATCCATTCATCCATCCATCCAGCCATCCATCCAGCCATCCATCCATCAATCCATCCGCCCAGCCAGCCACCCATCCAGCCAACCAGCCATCCCGCCATCCATCCAGCCATCTATCCATTCATCCATCCCTACAGCGAACCATCCATCCAGCCATCCATCCATCCAGCCATCCATTTAGCCATCCATCCATCCATCCATCCCATCAGCCAGACATCCATTCGGCCATCCATCCATCCAGACATCCATTCATCCATCCATCCAGCCAGCCATCCATCGAGCCATCCATCCATCCAGCCATCCATCCAGCCATCCATCCATCCATCCATCCCTCCTGCCAGCCATCCATCCAGCCATCCATCCATCCAACCACCCATCCAGCCATCCATCCGTCCCTCCAGCCAGCCATCCATCCAGCCATCCATCCATCCAGCCATCCATCGAGCCATCCATCCATCCATCCTTCCCTCCAGCCAGCCATCCATCCAGCCATCCATCCATACAGCCACCCATCCAGCCATCCATCCATCCATCCATCCCTCCAGCCAGTCATCCATCCAGCCATCCCTCCATCCAACCATCCATCCAGCCATCCAACCATTCATCCATCTCTCCAGCCAGCCATACATTCAGCCATCCATTCTTCCAGCCATCCATCCAGTCATCCATCCATCCATCCATCCCTCCAGCCAGCCAGTCATTAAGCCATCCATCCATCCATCCATCCAGCCATCCATCCAGCCATCCATCCCTCCAGCCAGCCATCCATCCAGCCATCCCTCCTTCCAGCCATCCATCCAGCCATCCATCCATCCATCGATCCCTCCAGCCAGCCACCCATCCAGCCATCCCTCCATCCAGCCATCCATCCATCCATCCCACCAGCCAGCCATCCATCCAGCCATCCATCCAGCTATCCATCCAGCCATCCATCCATCAATCCATCCCTTAAGCCAGCCATCCGTCCAGCCATCCCTCCTTCCAGCCATCCATCCAGCCATCCATCCATCGATCCCTCCAGCCAGCCAACCATCCAGCCATCCCTCCATCCAGCCATCCATCCATCCATCCCACCAGCCAGCCATCCATCCAGCCATCCATCCAGCTATCCATCCAGCCATCCATCCATCAATCCATCCCTTAAGCCAGCCATCCGTCCAGCCATCCATCCATCCAGCCGTCCATCCAGCCATCCATTCATCCATCCATCCCTTCAGCCTGCCATCCATCCAGCCATCCATCCATCCAGCCATCCATCCAGCCATCCATCCATCAATCCATCCATCCAGCCAGCCATCCATCCAGCCATCCATCCATCCTGCCATCCATCCAGCCATCCATTCAGCCATCCATCCATCCATCCATCCCTCCAGCCATCCATCCATCCAGGCATCCATCCATCCAGCTATCCATCCAGCCATCCATCCATCCATCCATCCCTCCAGCCAGCCATCCATCCAGCCATCCATCCATCCAGCCATCCATGCAGCCATCCATCCATCCATCCATCCCTCCAGCCAGTCATCCATCCAGCCATCCATCCATCCAGCCATCCATCCAGCCTTCCATTCATCCATCCATCCCTCCAGCCAGCCATTCATCCAGCCATCCATCCATTCAGCTATCCATCCAGCCATCCATCCATCCATCCATCCCTCCAGCCAGCCATCTATCCAGCCATCCCTCTATCCAGCTATCCATCCAGCCATCCATCCATCCATCCACCCATCCCTCCAGCCAGCCATACATCCAGCCATCCATCGATCCAGCCATCCATCCAGCCCTCCATCCATCCATCCATCCCTCCAGCCAGCCAGTCATTAAGCTATCCATCCATCCAGCCATCCATCCATCCATCCATCCCTCCAGCCAGCCATCCATTCAGCCATCCCTCCATCCAGACATCCATCCAGCCATCCATCCATCCATCCATCCCTCCAGCCAGCCAACCATCCGGCTATCCCTCCATCCATCCATCCATCCATCCCTCCAGCCAGCCATCCATCCAGCCCTCCATCCATCCAGCCGTCCATCCAGCCATCCATCCATCCATCCCTCCAGCCAGCCATCCATCCAGCCATCCATCCATCCAGCCATCCATTCAGCCATCCATCCATCCATCCATCCGTCCAGCCAGCCATCCATCCAGCCATGAATCCATCCCGCCATCCATCCAGCCATCCATCCATCCATCCATTCCTCAAGCCAGCAATCCATCCAGCCATCCATCCATCCAGCCATCCATCCAGCTATCCATCCAGCCATCCATCCATCAATCCATCCCTTAAGCCAGCCATCCGTCCAGCCATCCATCCATCCAGCCGTCCATCCAGCCATCCATTCATCCATCCATCCCTTCAGCCTGCCATCCATCCAGCCATCCATCCATCCATCCATCCATCCAGCCATCCATCCATCAATCCATCCATCCAGCCAGCCATCCATCCAGCCATCCATCCATCCTGCCATCCAGCCAGCCATCCATTCAGCCATCCATCCATCCATCCTTCACTCCAGCCAGCCAACCATTCGGCCATCCATCCATTCAGCCATCCATTCATCCATCGCACCAGCCAGCCATCCATCAAGCCGTCCATCCAGCCATCCATCCATCCAGCCATCCTTCCATCCAGCCATCCATCCAGCCATCCCTCCATCCATCCATCCCTCCAGCCATCCATCCATCCAGGCATCCATCCATCCAGCTATCCATCCAACCATCCATCCAGCCATCCAACCATTCATCCATCTCTCCAGCCAGCCATACATTCAGCCATCCATTCTTCCAGCCACCCATCCAGTCATCCATCCATCCATCCATCCCTCCAGCCAGCCAGTCATTAAGCCATCCATCCATCCATCCATCCAGCCATCCATCCAGCCATCCATCCCTCCAGCCAGCCATCCATCCAGCCATCCCTCCTTCCAGCCATCCATCCAGCCATCCATCCATCCATCGATCCCTCCAGCCAGCCACCCATCCAGCCATCCCTCCATCCAGCCATCCATCCATCCATCCCACCAGCCAGCCATCCATCCAGCCATCCATCCAGCTATCCATCCAGCCATCCATCCATCAATCCATCCCTTAAGCCAGCCATCCGTCCAGCCATCCCTCCTTCCAGCCATCCATCCAGCCATCCATCCATCGATCCCTCCAGCCAGCCAACCATCCAGCCATCCCTCCATCCAGCCATCCATCCATCCATCCCACCAGCCAGCCATCCATCCAGCCATCCATCCAGCTATCCATCCAGCCATCCATCCATCAATCCATCCCTTAAGCCAGCCATCCGTCCAGCCATCCATCCATCCAGCCGTCCATCCAGCCATCCATTCATCCATCCATCCCTTCAGCCTGCCATCCATCCAGCCATCCATCCATCCAGCCATCCATCCAGCCATCCATCCATCAATCCATCCATCCAGCCAGCCATCCATCCAGCCATCCATCCATCCTGCCATCCATCCAGCCATCCATTCAGCCATCCATCCATCCATCCATCCCTCCAGCCATCCATCCATCCAGGCATCCATCCATCCAGCTATCCATCCAGCCATCCATCCATCCATCCATCCCTCCAGCCAGCCATCCATCCAGCCATCCATCCATCCAGCCATCCATGCAGCCATCCATCCATCCATCCATCCCTCCAGCCAGTCATCCATCCAGCCATCCATCCATCCAGCCATCCATCCAGCCTTCCATTCATCCATCCATCCCTCCAGCCAGCCATTCATCCAGCCATCCATCCATTCAGCTATCCATCCAGCCATCCATCCATCCATCCATCCCTCCAGCCAGCCATCTATCCAGCCATCCCTCTATCCAGCTATCCATCCAGCCATCCATCCATCCATCCACCCATCCCTCCAGCCAGCCATACATCCAGCCATCCATCGATCCAGCCATCCATCCAGCCCTCCATCCATCCATCCATCCCTCCAGCCAGCCAGTCATTAAGCTATCCATCCATCCAGCCATCCATCCATCCATCCATCCCTCCAGCCAGCCATCCATTCAGCCATCCCTCCATCCAGACATCCATCCAGCCATCCATCCATCCATCCATCCCTCCAGCCAGCCAACCATCCGGCTATCCCTCCATCCATCCATCCATCCATCCCTCCAGCCAGCCATCCATCCAGCCCTCCATCCATCCAGCCGTCCATCCAGCCATCCATCCATCCATCCCTCCAGCCAGCCATCCATCCAGCCATCCATCCATCCAGCCATCCATTCAGCCATCCATCCATCCATCCATCCGTCCAGCCAGCCATCCATCCAGCCATGAATCCATCCCGCCATCCATCCAGCCATCCATCCATCCATCCATTCCTCAAGCCAGCAATCCATCCAGCCATCCATCCATCCAGCCATCCATCCAGCTATCCATCCAGCCATCCATCCATCAATCCATCCCTTAAGCCAGCCATCCGTCCAGCCATCCATCCATCCAGCCGTCCATCCAGCCATCCATTCATCCATCCATCCCTTCAGCCTGCCATCCATCCAGCCATCCATCCATCCATCCATCCATCCAGCCATCCATCCATCAATCCATCCATCCAGCCAGCCATCCATCCAGCCATCCATCCATCCTGCCATCCAGCCAGCCATCCATTCAGCCATCCATCCATCCATCCTTCACTCCAGCCAGCCAACCATTCGGCCATCCATCCATTCAGCCATCCATTCATCCATCGCACCAGCCAGCCATCCATCAAGCCGTCCATCCAGCCATCCATCCATCCAGCCATCCATCCATCCAGCCATCCATCCAGCCATCCCTCCATCCATCCATCCCTCCAGCCATCCATCCATCCAGGCATCCATCCATCCAGCTATCCATCCAGCCATCCATCCATCCATCCATTCCTCCAGCCAGCCATCCATCCAGCCATCCATCCATCCAGCCAGCCATGCAGCCATCCATCCATCCATCCATCCCTCCAGCCAGTCATCCATCCAGCCATCCATCCATCCAGCCATCCATCCAGCCATCCATTCATCCATCCATCCCTCCAGCCAGCCATTCATCCAGCCATCCATCCATTCAGCTATCCATCCAGCCATCCATCCATCCATCCATCCCTCCAGCCAGCCATCTGTCCAGCCATCCCTCTATCCAGCTATCCATCCAGCCATCCATCCATCCATCCATCCATCCCTCCAGCCAGCCATACATCCAGCCATCCATCGATCCAGCCATCCATCCAGCCCTCCATCCATCCATCCATCCCTCCAGCCAGCCAGTCATTAAGCTATCCATCCATCCAGCCATCCATCCAGCCATCCATCCATCCATCCATCCCTCCAGCCAGCCATCCATCCAGCCATCCCTCCATCCAGACATCCATCCAGCCATCCATCCATCCATCCATCCGTCCAGCCAGCCAACCATCCAGCTATCCCTCCATCCATCCATCCCTCCAGCCAGCCATCCATCCAGCCATCCATCCATCCAGCCATCCATCCAGCCATCCATCGATCAATCCATCCCTACAGCCAGCCATCCATCCAGCCCTCCATCCATCCAGCCGTCCATCCAGCCATCCATCCATCCATCCCTCCAGCCAGCCATCCATCCAGCCATCCATCCATCCAGCCATCCATTCAGCCATCCATCCATCCATCCATCCGTCCAGCCAGCCATCCATCCAGCCATGAATCCATCCTGCCATCCATCCAGGCATCCATCCATCCATCCATTCCTCCAGCCAGCAATCCATCTAGACATCCATCCATCCAGCCATCCATCCAACCATCCATCCATCCAGCCATCCATCCAGCCATCCATCCACCCAGCCTTCCGGCCACCCAGCCATCCGTCCACCCAGCCATCCATCCATCCAGCCATCCATCCATCCATCCAGCCATCCATCCAGCCATCCATCCATTCAGCCATCCATCCAGACATCCATCCTTCCATCCATCCCGCCAGCGAGTCATCCATCCAGCCATCCATCCATCCAGCCATCCATCCAGCCATCCATCCATCCATCCATCCCTCCAGCCAGCCATTCATCCAGCCATCCATCCATCCAGCCATCCATCCAGCCATCCATCCATCCATCCATCCCTCCTGCAAGCCATCCATCCAGCCATCCATCCATCCAGCCATCCATCCAGCCATCCGTCCATCCATCCATCACTCCAGCCAGCCATCCATCCAGCCATCCCTCCATCCAGCCATCCATCCAGCCATCCATCATTCATCCATCTCTCCATCCAGACATCCATCCAGCCATTCATCCATCCATCCATACCTCCAGCCAGCCATCCATCCATACCTCCATCCAGCCAGCCATCCATCCATCCATCCATCCAGCCATCCATCCAGCCATCCATCGATCAACCCACAAGCCCAGTCAGCCATCCATCCAGCCATCCAGTCATCCAGACATCCATCCAGCCATCCATCCATTCATCCATCCCCCCTGCCAGCCATCCATCCAGCCATCCATCCATCCAGCCATCCATCCAGCCATCCATCCATCCAGCCATCCATCCAGCCATCCATCCATCCAACCATCCATCCAGCCATCCATCCATCCATCCGACCCTGCAGCCAGCCATCCATCCAGCCATCCATCCATCCAGCCATCCATCCAGCCATCCATCCATCCACCCTTCCTTCCAGCCAGCCATCCATCCAGCCATCCATCCATTCAGCCTCCCATCCAGCCATCCATCCATCCATCCAACCATTCATCCATCTCTCCAGCCAGCCATACATTCAGCCATCCATTCTTCCAGCCATCCATCCAGTCATCCATCCATCCATCCATCCCTCCAGCCAGCTAGTCATTAAGCCATCCATCCATCCATCCATCCATCCAGCCATCCATCCAGCCATCCATCCCTCCAGCCAGCCATCCATCCAGCCATCCCTCCTTCCAGCCATCCATCCAGCCATCCATCCATCCATCGATCCCTCCAGCCAGCCAACCATCCAGCCATCCCTCCATCCAGCCATCCATCCATCCATCCCACCAGCCAGCCATCCATCCAGCCATCCATCCAGCTATCCATCCAGCCATCCATCCATCAATCCATCCCTTAAGCCAGCCATCCGTCCAGCCATCCCTCCTTCCAGCAATCCATCCAGCCATCCATCCATCCATCGATCCCTCCAGCCAGCCAACCATCCAGCCATCCCTCCATCCAGCCATCCATCCCACCAGCCAGCCATCCATCCAGCCATCCATCCAGCTATCCATCCAGCCATCCATCCATCAATCCATCCCTTAAGCCAGCCATCCGTCCAGCCATCCATCCATCCAGCCGTCCATCCAGCCATCCATTAATCCATCCATCCCTTCAGCCTGCCATCCATCCAGCCATCCATCCATCCAGCCATCCATCCAGCCATCCATCCATCAATCCATCCATCCAGCCAGCCATCCATCCAGCCATCCATCCATCCTGCCATCCATCCAGCCATCCATTCAGCCATCCATCCATCCATCCTTCACTCCAGCCAGCCAACCATTCGGCCATCCATCCATTCAGCCATCCATTCATCCATCGCACCAGCCAGCCATCCATCAAGCCGTCCATCCAGCCATCCATCCATCCAGCCATCCATCCATCCAGCCATCCATCCAGCCATCCATCCATCCATCCCTCCAGCCATCCATCCATCCAGGCATCCATCCATCCAGCTATCCATCCAGCCATCCATCCATCCATCCATCCCTCCAGCCAGCCATCCATCCAGCCATCCATCCATCCAGCCATCCATGCAGCCATCCATCCATCCATCCATCCCTCCAGCCAGTCATCCATCCAGCCATCCATCCATCCAGCCATCCATCCAGCCATCCATTCATCCATCCATCCCTCCAGCCAGCCATTCATCCAGCCAGACATCCATCCAGCCAGCCATGCAGCCATCCATCCATCCATCCATCCCTCCAGCCAGTCATCCATCCAGCCATCCATCCATCCAGCCATCCATCCAGCCATCCATTCATCCATCCATCCCTCCAGCCAGCCATTCATCCAGCCATCCATCCATTCAGCTATCCATCCAGCCATCCATCCATCCATCCATCCCTCCAGCCAGCCATCTGTCCAGCCATCCCTCTATCCAGCTATCCATCCAGCCATCCATCCATCCATCCATCCATCCCTCCAGCCAGCCATACATCCAGCCATCCATCGATCCAGCCATCCATCCAGCCCTCCATCCATCCATCCATCCCTCCAGCCAGCCAGTCATTAAGCTATCCATCCATCCAGCCATCCATCCAGCCATCCATCCATCCATCCATCCCTCCAGCCAGCCATCCATCCAGCCATCCCTCCATCCAGACATCCATCCAGCCATCCATCCATCCATCCATCCGTCCAGCCAGCCAACCATCCAGCTATCCCTCCATCCATCCATCCATCCATCCCTCCAGCCAGCCATCCATCCAGCCATCCATCCATCCAGCCATCCATCCAGCCATCCATCGATCAATCCATCCCTACAGCCAGCCATCCATCCAGCCCTCCATCCATCCAGCCGTCCATCCAGCCATCCATCCATCCATCCCTCCAGCCAGCCATCCATCCAGCCATCCATCCATCCAGCCATCCATTCAGCCATCCATCCATCCATCCATCCGTCCAGCCAGCCATCCATCCAGCCATGAATGCATCCTGCCATCCATCCAGGCATCCATCCATCCATCCATTCCTCCAGCCAGCAATCCATCTAGACATCCATCCATCCAGCCATCCATCCAACCATCCATCCATCCAGCCATCCATCCAGCCATCCATCCACCCAGCCTTCCGGCCACCCAGCCATCCGTCCACCCAGCCATCCATCCATCCAGCCATCCATCCATCCATCCAGCCATCCATCCAGCCATCCATCCATTCAGCCATCCATCCAGACATCCATCCATCCATCCATCCCGCCAGCGAGTCATCCATCCAGCCATCCATCCATCCAGCCATCCATCCAGCCATCCATCCATCCATCCATCCCTCCAGCCAGCCATTCATCCAGCCATCCATCCATCCAGCCATCCATCCAGCCATCCATCCATCCATCCATCCCTCCTGCAAGCCATCCATCCAGCCATCCATCCATCCAGCCATCCATCCAGCCATCCGTCCATCCATCCATCACTCCAGCCAGCCATCCATCCAGCCATCCCTCCATCCAGCCATCCATCCAGCCATCCATCATTCATCCATCTCTCCATCCAGCCATCCATCCAGCCATTCATCCATCCATCCATACCTCCAGCCAGCCATCCATCCATACCTCCATCCAGCCAGCCATCCATCCATCCATCCATCCAGCCATCCATCCAGCCATCCATCTATCAACCCACAAGCCCAGCCAGCCATCCATCCAGCCATCCAGTCATCCAGACATCCATCCAGCCATCCATCCATTCATCCATCCCCCCTGCCAGCCATCCATCCAGCCATCCATCCATCCAGCCATCCATCCAGCCATCCATCCATCCAGCCATCCATCCAGCCATCCATCCATCCAACCATCCATCCAGCCATCCATCCATCCATCCGACCCTGCAGCCAGCCATCCATCCAGCCATCCATCCATCCAGCCATCCATCCAGCCATCCATCCATCCACCCTTCCTTCCAGCCAGCCATCCATCCAGCCATCCATCCATTCAGCCTCCCATCCAGCCATCCATCCATCCATCCAACCATTCATCCATCTCTCCAGCCAGCCATACATTCAGCCATCCATTCTTCCAGCCATCCATCCAGTCATCCATCCATCCATCCATCCCTCCAGCCAGCTAGTCATTAAGCCATCCATCCATCCATCCATCCATCCAGCCATCCATCCAGCCATCCATCCCTCCAGCCAGCCATCCATCCAGCCATCCCTCCTTCCAGCCATCCATCCAGCCATCCATCCATCCATCGATCCCTCCAGCCAGCCAACCATCCAGCCATCCCTCCATCCAGCCATCCATCCATCCATCCCACCAGCCAGCCATCCATCCAGCCATCCATCCAGCTATCCATCCAGCCATCCATCCATCAATCCATCCCTTAAGCCAGCCATCCGTCCAGCCATCCCTCCTTCCAGCAATCCATCCAGCCATCCATCCATCCATCGATCCCTCCAGCCAGCCAACCATCCAGCCATCCCTCCATCCAGCCATCCATCCCACCAGCCAGCCATCCATCCAGCCATCCATCCAGCTATCCATCCAGCCATCCATCCATCAATCCATCCCTTAAGCCAGCCATCCGTCCAGCCATCCATCCATCCAGCCGTCCATCCAGCCATCCATTAATCCATCCATCCCTTCAGCCTGCCATCCATCCAGCCATCCATCCATCCAGCCATCCATCCAGCCATCCATCCATCAATCCATCCATCCAGCCAGCCATCCATCCAGCCATCCATCCATCCTGCCATCCATCCAGCCATCCATTCAGCCATCCATCCATCCATCCTTCACTCCAGCCAGCCAACCATTCGGCCATCCATCCATTCAGCCATCCATTCATCCATCGCACCAGCCAGCCATCCATCAAGCCGTCCATCCAGCCATCCATCCATCCAGCCATCCATCCATCCAGCCATCCATCCAGCCATCCATCCATCCATCCCTCCAGCCATCCATCCATCCAGGCATCCATCCATCCAGCTATCCATCCAGCCATCCATCCATCCATCCATCCCTCCAGCCAGCCATCCATCCAGCCATCCATCCATCCAGCCATCCATGCAGCCATCCATCCATCCATCCATCCCTCCAGCCAGTCATCCATCCAGCCATCCATCCATCCAGCCATCCATCCAGCCATCCATTCATCCATCCATCCCTCCAGCCAGCCATTCATCCAGCCAGACATCCATCCAGCCATCCATCCAACCATCTATCCCTCCAGCCAGCCATCCATCCGGACATCCATCCATCCTGCCATCCATTCAGCCACCCATCCATCCATCCATCTCTCCATTAAGCCATCCATCCAGCCATCCAGCCAGCCATCCATCCAGCCATCCATCCATCCATCCAGCCAGCCATTCATCCATGCATCCATCCATCCATCCATCCCTCCAGCCAGCCATCCATCCATCCATCCCTGCAGCCAGCCATCCATCCAGCCATCCATCCATCCCGCCATCCATCCAGCCATCCATCCATCCGTCCATCCATCCATCCAGCCATCCATCCAGCCAGCCATCCAGCCATCCATCCATCCAGCCAGCCAGCCATTCATCCATGCATCCATCCATCCATCCATCCCTCCAGCCAGCCATCCATCCAGCCATCCATCCATCCAGCCATCCATCCATCCAGCCATCCATCCAGCCATCCCTCCATCCATCCATCCCTCCATCCATCCGTCCATCCATCCATCCATCCAGCCTTCCATCCATCCATCCAGCCAACCAGCCATCCATCCATCCAGCCAGCCATCCAGACATCCAGCCATCCATCCAGCCGCCCATCCAGCCTTCCATCCATCCTTCCATCCCTCCAGCCAGCCATTCATCCAGCCATCCATCCAACCATCCATCCATCGAACCATCCACCCATCCATCACTCAAGTCTTCCATCCATCCAGCCATCCATCCATCCAGCCATTCATCCAGCCATCCATCCAACCATCCATCCATCCCTCCAGCCAGCCAGCCATCCATCCAGCCATCCATCCATCCATCCCTCCAGCCAATCGCCCATCCAGCCATCCATCCATCCAGCCATCCATCCAGCCATCCATCCAGCCATCCATCCCTCCAGCAATCCATCCATCCAGCCATTCCTTCATCCAGCCATCCATCCAGCCATCCATCCATCCATCCATCCCTCCAGCCAGCCATCCATCCAGCCATCCCTCCATCCATCCGTCCATCCATCCATCCATCCAGCCATCCATCCATCCGGCCAGCCTTCCATCCAGCCATCCCTCCATATAGCAATCCATCCAGCCATCCATCCATTCGTCACTCCAGCCAGCCATCCTTCCAGCCATCCCTCCATCCAGCCATCCATCCAGCCTTCCATCCATCCATCCATCCATCCAGCCATCCATCCAGCAATCCATCCATCCAGACTTCCAGCCATCCAGCCATCCATCCATCCAGCCATCCATCCATCCAGCTATCCATCCATCCATCTATCCAGCCATCCATCCAGCCATCCATCCATCCAGCCATCCATCCAGCCATCCATCCATCCATCCATCCCTCCAGCCAGCCAATCATCCAGCCATCCATCCATCCAGCCATCCATCCAGCCATCCATCCATCCATTCATCCCTCCAGCCAGCCATCAATCCAGCCATCCGTCCATCCAGCCATCCATGCAGCCATCCATGCATTCATCCATCTCTCCATCCAGCCATCCATCCAGCCATTCATCCATCCATCCATACCTCCAGCCGGCCAGCCATCCATTCATCCATCCATCCAGCCATCCATCCAGCCATCCATCCATCAATCCATCCGCCCAGCCAGCCACCCATCCAGCCAACCAGCCATCCCGCCATCCATCCAGCCATCTATCCATTCATCCATCCCTACAGCGAACCATCCATCCAGCCATCCATCCATCCAGCCAACCATTTAGCCATCCATCCATCCATCCATCCCATCAGCCAGTCATCCATTCGGCCATCCATCCATCCAGACATCCATTCATCCATCCATCCAGCCAGCCATCCATCCAGCCATCCATCCATCCAGCCATCCATCCAGCCATCCATCCATCCATCCATCCATCCCTCCTGCCAGCCATCCATCCAGCCATCCATCCATCCAACCATCCATCCAGCCATCCATCCGTCCCTCCAGCAAGCCATCCATCCAGCCATCCATCCATCCAGCCATCCATCGAGCCATCCATCCATCCATCCTTCCCTCCAGCCAGCCATCCATCCAGCCATCCATCCATACAGCCACCCATCCAGCCATCCATCCATCCATCCATCCCTCCAGCCAGTCATCCATCCAGCCATCCCTCCATCCAACCATCCATCCAGCCATCCAACCATTCATCCATCTCTCCAGCCAGCCATACATTCAGCCATCCATTCTTCCAGCCATCCATCCAGTCATCCATCCATCCATCCATCCCTCCAGCCAGCCAGTCATTAAGCCATCCATCCATCCATCCATCCAGCCATCCATCCAGCCATCCATCCCTCCAGCCAGCCATCCATCCAGCCATCCCTCCTTCCAGCCATCCATCCAGCCATCCATCCATCCATCGATCCCTCCAGCCAGCCAACCATCCAGCCATCCCTCCATCCAGCCATCCATCCATCCATCCCACCAGCCAGCCATCCATCCAGCCATCCATCCAGCTATCCATCCAGCCATCCATCCATCAATCCATCCCTTAAGCCAGCCATCCGTCCAGTCATCCCTCCTTCCAGCCATCCATCCAGCCATCCATCCATCCATCGATCCCTCCAGCCAGCCAACCATCCAGCCATCCCTCCATCCAGCCATCCATCCATCCATCCCACCAGCCAGCCATCCATCCAGCCATCCATCCAGCTATCCATCCAGCCATCCATCCATCAATCCATCCCTTAAGCCAGCCATCCGTCCAGCCATCCGTCCATCCAGCCGTCCATCCAGCCATCCATTCATCCATCCATCCCTTCAGCCTGCCATCCATCCAGCCATCCATCCATCCAGCCATCCATCCAGCCATCCATCCATCAATCCATCCATCCAGCCAGCTATCCATCCAGCCATCCATCCATCCTGCCATCCATCCAGCCATCCATTCAGCCATCCATCCATCCATCCATCCCTCCAGCCATCCATCCATCCAGGCATCCATCCATCCAGCTATCCATCCAGCCATCCATCCATCCATCCATCCCTCCAGCCAGCCATCCATCCAGCCATCCATCCATCCAGCCATCCATGCAGCCATCCATCCATCCATCCATCCCTCCAGCCAGTCATCCATCCAGCCATCCAGCCATCCAGCCATCCCTCCAGCCAGCCATCTATCCAGCCATCCCTCTATCCAGCTATCCATCCAGCCATCCATCCATCCATCCATCCATCCCTCCAGCCAGCCATACATCCAGCCATCCATCGATCCAGCCATCCATCCAGCCCTCCATCCATCCATCCATCCCTCCAGCCAGCCATCCATCCAGCCCTCCATCCATCCAGCCGTCCATCCAGCCATCCATCCATCCATCCATCCCTCCAGCCAGCCAACCATCCAGCTATCCCTCCATCCATCCATCCATCCATCCCTCCAGCCAGCCATCCATCCAGCCCTCCATCCATCTAGCCGTCCATCCAGCCATCCATCCATCCATCCCTCCAGCCAGCCATCCATCCAGCCATCCATCCATCCAGCCATCCATTCAGCCATCCATCCATCCATCCATCCGTCCAGCCAGCCATCCATCCAGCCATGAATCCATCCCGCCATCCATCCAGCCATCCATCCATCCATCCATTCCTCCAGCCAGCAATCCATCCAGCCATCCATCCATCCAGCCATCCATCCAGCTATCCATCCAGCCATCCATCCATCAATCCATCCCTTAAGCCAGCCATCCGTCCAGCCATCCATCCATCCAGCCGTCCATCCAGCCATCCATTCATCCATCCATCCCTTCAGCCTGCCATCCATCCAGCCATCCATCCATCCATCCATCCATCCAGCCATCCATCCATCAATCCATCCATCCAGCCAGCCATCCATCCAGCCATCCATCCATCCTGCCATCCATCCAGCCATCCATTCAGCCATCCATCCATCCATCCTTCACTCCAGCCAGCCAACCATTCGGCCATCCATCCATTCAGCCATCCATTCATCCATCGCACCAGCCAGCCATCCATCAAGCCGTCCATCCAGCCATCCATCCATCCAGCCATCCATCCATCCAGCCATCCCTCCATCCAGACATCCATCCAGCCATCCATCCATCCATCCATCCGTCCAGCCAGCCAACCATCCAGCTATCCCTCCATCCATCCATCCCTCCAGTCAGCCATCCATCCAGCCATCCATCCATCCAGCCATCCATCCAGCCATCCATCCATCAATCCATCCCTACAGCCAGCCATCCATCCAGCCCTCCATCCATCCAGCCGTCCATCCAGCCATCCATCCATCCATCCCTCCAGCCAGCCATCCATCCAGCCATCCATCCATCCAGCCATCCATTCAGCCATCCATCCATCAATCCATCTGTCCAGCCAGCCATCCATCCAGCCATGAATCCATCCTGCCATCCATCCAGGCATCCATCCATCCATCGATTCCTCCAGCCAGCAATCCATCTAGACATCCATCCATCCAGCCATCCATCCAACCATCCATCCATCCAGCCATCCATCCAGCCATCCATCCACCCAGCCTTCCGGCCACCCAGCCATCCGTCCACCCAGCCATCCATCCATCCAGCCATCCATCCATCCATCCAGCCATCCATCCAGCCATCCATCCATTCAGCCATCCATCCAGACATCCATCCATCCATCCATCCCGCCAGCGAGTCATCCATCCAGCCATCCATCCATCCAGCCATCCATCCAGCCATCCATCCATCCATCCATCCCTCCAGCCAGCCATTCATCCAGCCATCCATCCATCCAGCCATCCATCCAGCCATCCATCCATCCATCCATCCCTCCTGCAAGCCATCCATCCAACCATCCATCCATCCAGCCATCCATCCAGCCATCCGTCCATCCATCCATCACTCCAGCCAGCCATCCATCCAGCCATCCCTCCATCCAGCCATCAATCCAGCCATCCATCATTCATCCATCTCTCCATCCAGCCATCCATCCAGCCATTCATCCATCCATCCATACCTCCAGCCAGCCATCCATCCATACCTCCATCCAGCCAGCCATCCACCCATCCATCCATCCAGCCATCCATCCAGCCATCCATCTATCAACCCACAAGCCCAGCCAGCCATCCATCCAGCCATCCAGTCATCCAGACATCCTTCCAGCCATCCATCCATTCATCCATCCCTCCTGCCAGCCATCCATCCAGCCATCCATCCATCCAGCCATCCATCCAGCCATCCATCCATCCAGCCATCCATCCAACCATCCATCCATCCAACCATCCATCCAGCCATCCATCCATCCATCCGACCCTGCAGCCAGCCATCCATCCAGCCATCCATCCATCCAGCCATCCATCCAGCCATCCATCCATCCACCCTTCCTTCCAGCCAGCCATCCATCCAGCCATCCATCCATTCAGCCTCCCATCCAGCCATCCATCCATCCATCCAACCATTCATCCATCTCTCCAGCCAGCCATACATTCAGCCATCCATTCTTCCAGCCATCCATCCAGTCATCCATCCATCCATCCATCCCTCCAGCCAGCTAGTCATTAAGCCATCCATCCATCCATCCATCCATCCAGCCATCCATCCAGCCATCCATCCCTCCAGCCAGCCATCCATCCAGCCATCCCTCCTTCCAGCCATCCATCCAGCCATCCATCCATCCATCGATCCCTCCAGCCAGCCAACCATCCAGCCATCCCTCCATCCAGCCATCCATCCATCCATCCCACCAGCCAGCCATCCATCCAGCCATCCATCCAGCTATCCATCCAGCCATCCATCCATCAATCCATCCCTTAAGCCAGCCATCCGTCCAGCCATCCCTCCTTCCAGCAATCCATCCAGCCATCCATCCATCCATCGATCCCTCCAGCCAGCCAACCATCCAGCCATCCCTCCATCCAGCCATCCATCCCACCAGCCAGCCATCCATCCAGCCATCCGTCCAGCTATCCATCCAGCCATCCATCCATCAATCCATCCCTTAAGCCAGCCATCCGTCCAGCCATCCATCCATCCAGCCGTCCATCCAGCCATCCATTAATCCATCCATCCCTTCAGCCTGCCATCCATCCAGCCATCCATCCATCCAGCCATCCATCCAGCCATCCATCCATCAATCCATCCATCCAGCCAGCCATCCATCCAGCCATCCATCCATCCTGCCATCCATCCAGCCATCCATTCAGCCATCCATCCATCCATCCTTCACTCCAGCCAGCCAACCATTCGGCCATCCATCCATTCAGCCATCCATTCATCCATCGCACCAACCAGCCATCCATCAAGCCGTCCATCCAGCCATCCATCCATCCAGCCATCCATCCATCCAGCCATCCATCCAGCCATCCATCCATCCATCCCTCCAGCCATCCATCCATCCAGGCATCCATCCATCCAGCTATCCATCCAGCCATCCATCCATCCATCCATCCCTCCAGCCAGCCATCCATCCAGCCATCCATCCATCCAGCCATCCATGCAGCCATCCATCCATCCATCCATCCCTCCAGCCAGTCATCCATCCAGCCATCCATCCATCCAGCCATCCATCCAGCCATCCATTCATCCATCCATCCCTCCAGCCAGCCATTCATCCAGCCAGACATCCATCCAGCCATCCATCCAACCATCTATCCCTCCAGCCAGCCATCCATCCGGACATCCATCCAGCCTGCCATCCATTCAGCCACCCATCCATCCATCCATCTCTCCATTAAGCCATCCATCCAGCCATCCAGCCAGCCATCCATCCAGCCATCCATCCATCCATCCAGCCAGCCATTCATCCATGCATCCATCCATCCATCCATCCCTCCAGCCAGCCATCCATCCATCCATCCCTCCAGCCAGCCATCCATCCAGCCATCCATCCATCCCGCCATCCATCCAGCCATCCATCCATCCGTCCATCCATCCATCCAGCCATCCATCCAGCCATCCATCCAGCCATCCATCCATCCAGCCAGCCAGCCATTCATCCACGCATCCATCCATCCATCCATCCCTCCAGCCAGCCATCCATCCAGCCATCCATCCATCCAGCCATCCATCCATCCAGCCATCCATCCAGCCATCCCTCCATCCATCCATCCCTCCATCCATCCGTCCATCCATCCATCCATCCAGCCTTCCATCCATCCATCCAGCCAACCAGCCATCCATCCATCCAGCCAGCCATTTGGACATCCAGCCATCCATCCAGCCGCCCATCCAGCCTTCCATCCATCCTTCCATCCCTCCAGCCAGCCATTCATCCAGCCATCCATCCAACCATCCATCCATCGAACCATCCACCCATCCATCACTCAAGTCTTCCATCCATCCAGCCATCCATCCATCCAGCCATTCATCCAGCCATCCATCCAACCATCCATCCATCCCTCCAGCCAGCCAGCCATCCATCCAGCCATCCATCCATCCATCCCTCCAGCCAATCGCCCATCCAGCCATCCATCCATCCAGCCATCCATCCAGCCATCCATCCAGCCATCCATCCCTCCAGCAATCCATCCATCCAGCCATTCCTTCATCCAGCCATCCATCCAGCCATCCATCCATCCATCCATCCCTCCAGCCAGCCATCCATCCAGCCATCCCTCCATCCATCCGTCCATCCATCCATCCATCCAGCCATCCATCCATCCGGCCAGCCTTCCATCCAGCCATCCCTCCATATAGCAATCCATCCAGCCATCCATCCATTCGTCACTCCAGCCAGCCATCCTTCCAGCCATCCCTCCATCCAGCCATCCATCCAGCCTTCCATCCATCCATCCATCCATCCAGCCATCCATCCAGCAATCCATCCATCCAGACTTCCAGCCATCCAGCCATCCATCCATCCAGCCATCCATCCATCCAGCTATCCATCCATCCATCTATCCAGCCATCCATCCAGCCATCCATCCATCCAGCCATCCATCCAGCCATCCATCCATCCATCCATCCCTCCAGCCAGCCAATCATCCAGCCATCCATCCATCCAGCCATCCATCCAGCCATCCATCCATCCATTCATCCCTCCAGCCAGCCATCAATCCAGCCATCCGTCCATCCAGCCATCCATGCAGCCATCCATGCATTCATCCATCTCTCCATCCAGCCATCCATCCAGCCATTCATCCATCCATCCATACCTCCAGCCATCCATCCAGCAATCCATCCATCCAGACTTCCAGCCATCCAGCCATCCATCCATCCAGCCATCCATCCATCCAGCTATCCATCCATCCATCTATCCAGCCATCCATCCAGCCATCCATCCATCCAGCCATCCATCCAGCCATCCATCCATCCATCCATCCCTCCATCCAGCCATCCATCCATTCATCCATCCATCCAGCCATCCATCCAGCCATCCATCCATCAATCCATCCGCCCAGCCAGCCACCCATCCAGCCAACCAGCCATCCCGCCATCCATCCAGCCATCTATCCATTCATCCATCCCTACAGCGAACCATCCATCCAGCCATCCATCCATCCAGCCATCCATTTAGCCATCCATCCATCCATCCATCCCATCAGCCAGTCATCCATTCGGCCATCCATCCATCCAGACATCCATTCATCCATCCATCCAGCCAGCCATCCATCCAGCCATCCATCCATCCAGCCATCCATCCAGCCATCCATCCATCCATCCATCCATCCCTCCTGCCAGCCATCCATCCAGCCATCCATCCATCCAACCATCCATCCAGCCATCCATCCGTCCCTCCAGCAAGCCATCCATCCAGCCATCCATCCATCCAGCCATCCATCGAGCCATCCATCCATCCATCCTTCCCTCCAGCCAGCCATCCATCCAGCCATCCATCCATACAGCCACCCATCCAGCCATCCATCCATCCATCCATCCCTCCAGCCAGTCATCCATCCAGCCATCCCTCCATCCAACCATCCATCCAGCCATCCAACCATTCATCCATCTCTCCAGCCAGCCATACATTCAGCCATCCATTCTTCCAGCCATCCATCCAGTCATCCATCCATCCATCCATCCCTCCAGCCAGCCAGTCATTAAGCCATCCATCCATCCATCCATCCAGCCATCCATCCAGCCATCCATCCCTCCAGCCAGCCATCCATCCAGCCATCCCTCCTTCCAGCCATCCATCCAGCCATCCATCCATCCATCGATCCCTCCTGCCAGCCAACCATCCAGCCATCCCTCCATCCAGCCATCCATCCATCCATCCCACCAGCCAGCCATCCATCCAGCCATCCATCCAGCTATCCATCCAGCCGTCCATCCATCAATCCATCCCTTAAGCCAGCCATCCGTCCAGTCATCCCTCCTTCCAGCCATCCATCCAGCCATCCATCCATCCATCGATCCCTCCAGCCAGCCAACCATCCAGCCATCCCTCCATCCAGCCATCCATCCATCCATCCCACCAGCCAGCCATCCATCCAGCCATCCATCCAGCTATCCATCCAGCCATCCATCCATCAATCCATCCCTTAAGCCAGCCATCCGTCCAGCCATCCATCCATCCAGCCGTCCATCCAGCCATCCATTCATCCATCCATCCCTTCAGCCTGCCATCCATCCAGCCATCCATCCATCCAGCCATCCATCCAGCCATCCATCCATCAATCCATCCATCCAGCCAGCTATCCATCCAGCCATCCATCCATCCTGCCATCCATCCAGCCATCCATTCAGCCATCCATCCATCCATCCATCCCTCCAGCCATCCATCCATCCAGGCATCCATCCATCCAGCTATCCATCCAGCCATCCATCCATCCATCCATCCCTCCAGCCAGCCATCCATCCAGCCATCCATCTATCCAGCCATCCATGCAGCCATCCATCCATCCATCCATCCCTCCAGCCAGTCATCCATCCAGCCATCCATCCATCCAGCCATCCCTCCAGCCAGCCATCTATCCAGCCATCCCTCTATCCAGCTATCCATCCAGCCATCCATCCATCCATCCATCCATCCCTCCAGCCAGCCATACATCCAGCCATCCATCGATCCAGCCATCCATCCAGCCCTCCATCCATCCATCCATCCCTCCAGCCAGCCATCCATCCAGCCCTCCATCCATCCAGCCGTCCATCCAGCCATCCATCCATCCATCCATCCCTCCAGCCAGCCAACCATCCAGCTATCCCTCCATCCATCCATCCATCCATCCCTCCAGCCAGCCATCCATCCAGCCCTCCATCCATCCAGCCGTCCATCCAGCCATCCATCCATCCATCCCTCCAGCCAGCCATCCATCCAGCCATCCATCCATCCAGCCATCCATTCAGCCATCCATCCATCCATCCATCCGTCCAGCCAGCCATCCATCCAGCCATGAATCCATCCCGCCATCCATCCAGCCATCCATCCATCCATCCATTCCTCCAGCCAGCAATCCATCCAGCCATCCATCCATCCAGCCATCCATCCAGCTATCCATCCAGCCATCCATCCATCAATCCATCCCTTAAGCCAGCCATCCGTCCAGCCATCCATCCATCCAGCCGTCCATCCAGCCATCCATTCATCCATCCATCCCTTCAGCCTGCCATCCATCCAGCCATCCATCCATCCATCCATCCATCCAGCCATCCATCCATCAATCCATCCATCCAGCCAGCCATCCATCCAGCCATCCATCCATCCTGCCATCCATCCAGCCATCCATTCAGCCATCCATCCATCCATCCTTCACTCCAGCCAGCCAACCATTCGGCCATCCATCCATTCAGCCATCCATTCATCCATCGCACCAGCCAGCCATCCATCAAGCCGTCCATCCAGCCATCCATCCATCCAGCCATCCATCCATCCAGCCATCCATCCAGCCATCCCTCCATCCATCCATCCCTCCAGCCATCCATCCATCCAGGCATCCATCCATCCAGCTATCCATCCAGCCATCCATCCATCCATCCATCCCTCCAGCCAGCCATCCATCCAGCCATCCATCCATCCAGCCAGCCATGCAGCCATCCATCCATCCATCCATCCCTCCAGCCAGTCATCCATCCAGCCATCCATCCATCCAGCCATCCATCCAGCCATCCATTCATCCATCCATCCCTCCAGCCAGCCAATCATCCAGCCATCCATCCATTCACCTATCCATCCAGCCATCCATCCATCCATCCATCCCTCCAGCCAGCCATCTGTCCAGCCATCCCTCTATCCAGCTATCCATCCAGCCATCCATCCATCCATCCATCCATCCCTCCAGCCAGCCATACATCCAGCCATCCATCGATCCAGCCATCCATCCAGCCCTCCATCCATCCATCCATCCCTCCAGCCAGCCAGTCATTAAGCTATCCATCCATCCAGCCATCCATCCAGCCATCCATCCATCCATCCATCCCTCCAGCCAGCCATCCATCCAGCCATCCCTCCATCCAGACATCCATCCAGCCATCCATCCATCCATCCATCCCTCCAGCCAGCCAACCATCCAGCTATCCCTCCATCCATCCATCCATCCATCCCTCCAGCCAGCCATCCATCCAGCCATCCATCCATCCAGCCATCCATCCAGCCATCCGTCCATCAATCCATCCCTACAGCCAGCCATCCATCCAGCCCTCCATCCATCCAGCCGTCCATCCAGCCATCTATCCATCCATCCCTCCAGCCAGCCATCCATCCAGCCATCCATCCATCCAGCCATCCATTCAGCCATCCATCCATCCATCCATCCGTCCAGCCAGCCATCCATCCAGCCATGAATCCATCCTGCCATCCATCCAGGCATCCATCCATCCATCCATTCCTCCAGCCAGCAATCCATCCAGCCATCCATCCATCCAGCCATCCATCCAACCATCCATCCATCCAGCCATCCATCCAGCCATCCATCCACCCAGCCTTCCGGCCACCCAGCCATCCGTCCATCCAGCCATCCATCCATCCAGCCATCCATCCATCCATCCAGCCATCCATCCAGCCATCCATCCATTCAGCCATCCATCCAGACATCCATCCATCCATCCATCCCGCCAGCGAGTCATCCATCCAGCCATCCATCCATCCAGCCATCCATCCAGCCATCCATCCATCCATCCATCCCTCCAGCCAGCCATTCATCCAGCCATCCATCCATCCAGCCATCCATCCAGCCATCCATCCATCCATCCATCCCTCCTGCAAGCCATCCATCCAGCCATCCATCCATCCAGCCATCCATCCAGCCATCCGTCCATCCATCCATCACTCCAGCCAGCCATCCATCCAGCCATCCCTCCATCCAGCCATCCATCCAGCCATCCATCATTCATCCATCTCTCCATCCAGCCATCCATCCAGCCATTCATCCATCCATCCATACCTCCAGCCAGCCATCCATCCATACCTCCATCCAGCCAGCCATCCATCCATCCATCCATCCAGCCATCCATCCAGCCATCCATCTATCAATCCACAAGCCCAGCCAGCCATCCATCCAGCCATCCAGTCATCCAGACATCCATCCAGCCATCCATCCATTCATCCATCCCTCCTGCCAGCCATCCATCCAGCCATCCATCCATCCAGCCATCCATCCAGCCATCCATCAATCCAACCATCAATCCAGCCATCCATCCATCCATCCGACCCTCCAGCCAGCCATCCATCCAGCCATCCATCCATCCAGCCATTCATCCAGCCATCCATCCATCCACCCTTCCTTCCAGCCAGCCATCCATCCAGCCATCCATCCATTCAGCCTCCCATCCATCCATCCATCCATCCATCCATCCCTCCAGCCAGTCATACATCCAGCCATCCATCCATCCAGCCATCCATCCAGCCATCCATCCATCCATCCCTCCAGCCAGCCATTCATCCAGCCATCCATCCATCCAGCCATCCATCCAGCCATCCATCCATCCATCCCTCCAGCAAGCCATCCATCAAGCCATCCATCCATCCAGCCATCCAGCCATCCATCCAGCCTTCCATCCATGCATCCATCCGTCCAGCCAGCCATCCATGCAGCCATCCCTCCATCCAGCCATCCATCCAGCCATCCAACCATTCCTCCATCTCTCCAGCCAGCCATACATCCATCCATCCATCCATCCAGCCATCCATCCAGCCATTCATCCATCCATCCATCCATCCAGCCAGCCATCCATCCTCCAGCCAGCCATCCATCCAGCCATCCCTCCATCCAGCCATCCAGCCATCCATCAATCCATCCATCCATCCATCCAGCCAGCCAACCATCCAGCCATCCCTCCATCCAGCCATCCATCCATCCATCCATCCCACCAGCCAGCCATCCATCCAGCCATCCATCCAGCTATACATCCAGCCATCCATCCATCAATCCATCCCTCCAGCCAGCCATCCATCCAGCCATCCATCCATCCAGCCGTCCATCCAGCCATCCATCCATCCATCCATCCCTTCAACCTGCCAACCATCCAGCCATCCATCCATCCAGCCATCCATCCAGCCATCAATCCATCAATCCATCCATCCAGCCAGCCATCCATCCAGCCATCCATCCATCCTGCCATCCATCCAGCCATCCATTCAGCCATCCATCCATCCCTCCAGCCAGCCAACCATTCGGCCATCCATCCATACAGCCATCCATTCATCCATCCCTCCAGCCAGCCATCCATCCAGCCATCCATCCAGCCATCCATCCATCCATCCATCCCTCCTGCCAGCCATCCATCCAGCCATCCATCCATCCAGCCATCCATCAAGCCATCCATCCATCCATCCATCCCTAAAGCCAGCCATCCATCCAGGCATCCATCCATCCAGCCATCCATCCAGCCAGCCATCCATCCATCCATCCCTCCAGCCAGCCATCCATCCAGACATCCATTCATCCAGCCATCCATCCAGCCATCCATCCATCCATCCATCCCTCCAGCCAATCATCCATCCAGCCATCCATCCATCCATCCAGCCATCCATCCATCCATCCATCCCTCCAGCCAGCCATCCATCCAGCCATCCCTCCATCCAGCCATCCATCCAGACATCCAACCATTCATCCATCTCTCCAGCCAGCCATACATCCAGCCATCCATCCATCCAGCCATCCATCCAGCCATCCATCCATCCCTCCAGCCAGCCAGTCATTAAGCCATCCAACCACTCATCCATCCATCCAGCCATCCATCCCTCCAGCCACCCATCCATCCAGCCATCCCTCCATCCAGCCATCCATCCAGCCATCCATCCATCCATCCATCCATCCCTCCAGATAGCCAACCATGCAGCCATCCCTCCATCCAGCCATCCATCCATCCATCCATCCCTCCAGCCAGCCATCCATCCAGCCATCGATCCAGCTATCCATCCAGCCATCCATCCATCAATCCATCCCTCCAGCCAGCCAATCACCCAGCCATCCATCCATCCAGCCGTCCATCCAGCCATCCATCCATCCATCCCTTCAGCCTGCCATCCATCCAGCCATCCATCCATCCAGCCATCCATCCAGCCATCCATCCATCAATCGATCCATCCAGCCAGCCATCCATCCAGCCATCCATCCATCCTGCCATCCATCCAGCCATCCATTCAGCCATCTATGCATCCATCCATCCCTCCAGCCAGCCAACCATTCGGCCATCCATCCATCCAGCCATCCATTTACCATCCCTCCAGCCAGCCATCCTTTTAGCCATCCATCCAGCCATTCATCCATCCATCCATCCCTCCTGCCAGCCATCCATCCAGCCATCCATCCATCCAGCCATCCATCCAGCCATCCATCCTTCCATCCATCCCTTCAGCCAGCCATCCATCCAGGCATCCAACCATCCAGCCATCCATCCAGCCATCCATCCATCCATCCATCCCTCCAGCCAGCCATCCATCCAGCCATCCATCCATCCAGCCATCCATCCATTCATCCATCCATCCATCCATCCCTCCAGCCAGTCATCCATCCAGCCATCCATCCAGCCATCCATCCAGCCATCCATCCATCCATCCCTCCAGCCAGCCATTCATCCAGCCATCCATCCATTCAGCCGTCCATCCAGCCATGCATCCATCCATCCATCCCTCCAGCCAGCCATCCATCCAGGCATCCAACCATCCAGCCATCCACCCAGCCATCCATCCATCCCTCCAGCCAGCCATCCATCCAGCCATCCCTCCATCCAGACATCCATCCAGCCATCCATCCATCCATCCATCCAGCCAGCCAATCATCCAGCCATCCCTCCATCCAGCCATCCATCCATCCATCCATCCCTCCAGCCAGCCAGCCATCCAGCCATCCATCCATCCAGCCATCCATCCAGCCATCCATCCATCAATCCATCCCTCCAGCCAGCCATCCATCCAGCCATCCATCCATCCAGCCTTCCATCCAGCCATCCATCCATCCATACAACACTCCAGCCAGCCATCCATCCAGTCATCCATCCATCCAGCCATCCATTCAGCCATCCATCCATCCATCCATCCCTCCAGCCATCCATCCATCCAGCCATCCATCCATCCAGCCATCCATCCAGCCATCCATTCATCCATTCCTCCAGCCAGCCATCCATCCAGCCATCCATTCATCCAGCCATCAATCCAGCCATCCATCCATCCCTCCAGCAAGCCATCCAACCAGCAATCCATCCGTCCAGCCAGACATCCAGGCATCCATCCATCCCTCAAGCCAGCCATCCATCCAGCCATCCATCCATCCAGCCAGCCATCCAGCCAGCCATCCATCCCTCCAGCCAGCAATTCCATCCAGCCATCCGTCCATCCATCCATCCATCCAGCAATCCATACAGCCACCGATCCATCCATCCATCCCTCCAGCCAGTCATCCATCCAGCCATCCATCCATCCAACCATCCATCCAGCCATCCATCCATCAATCCATCCCTCCAGCCAGCCATCCATCCAGCCATCCATCCATCCAGCCGTCCATCCAGCCATCCATCCATCCATCCATCCCTTCAACCTGCCAACCATCCAGCCATCCATCCATCCAGCCATCCATCCAGCCATCCATCCATCAATCCATCCATCCAGCCAGCCATCCATCCAGCCATCCATCCATCCTGCCATCCATCCAGCCATCCATTCAGCCATCCATCCATCCCTCCAGCCAGCCAACCATTCGGCCATCCATCCATCCAGCCATCCATTCATCCATCCCTCCAGCCAGCCATCCATCCAGCCATCCATCCAGCCATCCATCCATCCATCCATCCCTCCTGCCAGCCATCCATCCAGCCATCCATCCATCCAGCCATCCATCAAGCCATCCATCCATCCATCCATCCCTAAAGCCAGCCATCCATCCAGGCATCCATCCATCCAGCCATCCATCCAGCCAGCCATCCATCCATCCATCCCTCCAGCCAGCCATCCATCCAGACATCCATTCATCCAGCCATCCATTCAGCCATCCATCAATCCATCCATCCCTCCAGCCAGTCATCCACCCAGCCATCCATCCATCCATCCATCCAGCCATCCATCCATCCATCCATCCCTCCAGCCAGCCATCCATCCAGCCATCCCTCCATCCAGCCATCCATCCAGACATCCAACCATTCATCCATCTGTCCAGCCAGCCATACATCCAGCCATCCATCTATCCAGCCATCCATCCAGCCATCCATCCATCCCTCCAGCCAGCCAGTCATTAAGCCATCCAACCACTCATCCATCCATGCAGCCATCCATCCCTCCAGCCACCCATCCATCCAGCCATCCCTCCATCCAGCCATCCATCCAGCCAACCATCGATCCATCCATCCCTCCAGATAGCCAACCATGCAGCCATCCCTCCATCCAGCCATCCATCCATCCCTCCAGCCAGCCATCCATCCAGCCATCGATCCAGCTATCCATCCAGCCATCCATCCATCAATCCATCCCTCCAGCCAGCCAATCACCCAGCCATCCATCCATCCAGCCGTACATCCAGCCATCCACCCATCCATCCATCCCTTCAGCCTGCCATCCATCCAGCCATCCATCCATCCAGCCATCAATCCAGCCATCCTTCCATCAATCGATCCATCCAGCCAGCCATCCATCCAGCCATCCATCCATCCTGCCATCCATCCAGCCATCCATTCAGCCATCTATCCATCCATCCATCCCTCCAGCCAGCCAACAATTCATCCATCCCTCCAGCCAGCCATCCTTTTAGCCATCCATCCAGCCATCCATTCATCCATCCATCCCTCCTGCCAGCCATCCATCCAGCCATCCATCCATCCAGCCATCCATCCAGCCATCCATCCTTCCATCCATCCCTTCAGCCAGCCATCCATCCAGGCATCCAACCATCCAGCCATCCATCCAGCCATCCATCCATCCAACCATCCCTCCAGCCAGCCATCCATCCAGCCATCCATCCATCCAGCCATCCATCCAGCCATCCATCCATCCATCCATCCCTCCAGCCAGTCATCCATCCAGCCATCCATCCAGCCATCCATCCAGCCATCCATCCATCCATCCCTCCAGCCAGCCATTCATCCAGCCATCCATCCATTCAGCCATCCCTCCATCCATCCATCCATCCATCCCTCCAGCCAGCCATCCATCCAGCCCTCCATCCATCCAGCCGTCCATCCAGCCATCCATCCATCCATCCCTCCAGCCAGCCATCCATCCAGCCATCCATCCATCCAGCCATCCATTCAGCCATCCATCCATCCATCCATCCGTCCAGCCAGCCATCCATCCAGCCATGACTCCATCCTGCCATCCATCCAGCCATCCATCCATCCATCCATTCCTCCAGCCAGCAATCCATCCAGCCATCCATCCATCCAGCCATCCATCCAGCTATCCATCCAGCCATCCATCCATCAATCCATCCCTTAAGCCAGCCATCCGTCCAGCCATCCATCCATCCAGCCGTCCATCCAGCCATCCATTCAGCCATCCATCCCTTCAGCCTGCCATCCATCAAGCCATCCATCCATCCAGCCATCCATCCAGCCATCCATCCATCAATCCATCCATCCAGCCAGCCATCCATCCAGCCATCCATCCATCCTGCCATCCATCCAGCCATCCATTCAGCCATCCATCCATCCATCCTTCACTCCAGCCAGCCAACCATTCGGCCATCCATCCATTCAGCCATCCATTCATCCATCGCACCAGCCAGCCATCCATCAAGCCGTCCATCCAGCCATCCATCCATCCAGCCATCCATCCATCCAGCCATCCATCCAGCCATCCATCCATCCATCCCTCCAGCCATCCATCCATCCAGGCATCCATCCATCCAGCTATCCATCCAGCCATCCATCCATCCATCCATCCATCCCTCCAGCCAGCCATCCATCCAGCCATCCATCCATCCAGCCATCCATGCAGCCATCCATCCATCCATCCATCCATCCAGCCAGTCATCCATCCAGCCATCCATCCATCCAGCCATCCATCCAGCCATCCATTCATCCATCCATCCCTCCAGCCAGCCATTCATCCAGCCATCCATCCATTCAGCTATCCATCCAGCCATCCATCCATCCATCCATCCCTCCAGCCAGCCATCTATCCAGCCATCCCTCTATCCAGCTATCCATCTAGCCATCCATCCATCCATCCATCCATCCCTCCAGCCAGCCATACATCCAGCCATCCATCGATCCAGCCATCCATCCAGCCCTCCATCCATCCATCTATCCCTCCAGCCAGCCAGTCATTAAGCTATCAATCCATCCAGCCATCCATCCAGCCATCCATCCATCCATCCATCCCTCCAGCCAGCCATCCATCCAGCCATCCCTCCATCCAGACATCCATTCTGCCATCCATCCATCCATCCATCCCTCCAGCCAGCCAACCATCCAGCTATCCCTCCATCCATCCATCCATCCATCCCTCCAGCCAGCCATCCATCCAGCCATCCATCCATCCAGCCATCCATCCAGCCATCCATCCATCAATCCATCCCTCCAGCCAGCCATCCATCCAGCCCTCCATCCATCCAGCCGTCCATCCAGCCATCCATCCATCCATCCCTCCAGCCAGCCATCCATCCAGCAATCCATCCATCTAGCCATCCATTCAGCCATCCATCCATCCATCCATCCGTCCAGCCAGCCATCCATCCAGCCATGAATCCATCCTGCCATCCATCCAGCCATCCATCCATCCATCCATTCCTCCAGCCAGCAATCCATCCAGCCATCCATCCATCCAGCCATCCATCCAACCATCCATCCATCCAGCCATCCATCCAGCCATCCATCCACCCAGCCTTCCGGCCACCCAGCCATCCGTCCATCCAGCCATCCATCCATCCAGCCATCCATCCATCCATCCATCCATCCATCCAGCCATCCATCCATTCAGCCATCCATCCAGACATCCATCCATCCATCCATCCCGCCAGCGAGTCATCCATCCAGCCATCCATCCATCCAGCCATCCATCCAGCCATCCATCCATCCATCCATCCCTCCAGCCAGCCATTCATCCAGCCATCCATCCATCCAGCCATCCATCCAGCCATCCATCCATCCATCCATCCCTCCTGCAAGCCATCCATCCAGCCATCCATCCATCCAGCCATCCATCCAGCCATCCGTCCATCCATCCATCACTCCAGCCAGCCATCCATCCAGCCATCCATCCAGCCATCCATCATTCATCCATCTCTCCATCCAGCCATCCATCCAGCCATTCATCCATCCATCCATACCTCCAGCCAGCCATCCATCCATACCTCCATCCAGCCAGCCATCCATCCATCCATCCATCCAGCCATCCATCCAGCCATCCATCTATCAATCCACAAGCCCAGCCAGACATCCATCCAGCCATCCAGTCATCCAGACATCCATCCAGCCATCCATCCATCCAGCCGTCCATCCAGCCATCCATTCAGCCATCCATCCCTTCAGCCTGCCATCCATCCAGCCATCCATCCATCCAGCCATCCATCCAGCCATCCATCCATCAATCCATCCATCCAGCCAGCCATCCATCCAGCCATCCATCCATCCTGCCATCCATCCAGCCATCCATTCAGCCATCCATCCATCCATCCTTCACTCCAGCCAGCCAACCATTCGGCCATCCATCCATTCAGCCATCCATTCATCCATCGCACCAGCCAGCCATCCATCAAGCCGTCCATCCAGCCATCCATCCATCCAGCCATCCATCCATCCAGCCATCCATCCAGCCATCCATCCATCCATCCCTCCAGCCATCCATCCATCCAGGCATCCATCCATCCAGCTATCCATCCAGCCATCCATCCATCCATCCATCCCTCCAGCCAGCCATCCATCCAGCCATCCATCCATCCAGCCATCCATGCAGCCATCCATCCATCCATCCATCCATCCAGCCAGTCATCCATCCAGCCATCCATCCATCCAGCCATCCATCCAGCCATCCATTCATCCATCCATCCCTCCAGCCAGCCATTCATCCAGCCATCCATCCATTCAGCTATCCATCCAGCCATCCATCCATCCATCCATCCCTCCAGCCAGCCATCTATCCAGCCATCCCTCTATCCAGCTATCCATCTAGCCATCCATCCATCCATCCATCCATCCCTCCAGCCAGCCATACATCCAGCCATCCATCGATCCAGCCATCCATCCAGCCCTCCATCCATCCATCTATCCCTCCAGCCAGCCAGTCATTAAGCTATCAATCCATCCAGCCATCCATCCAGCCATCCATCCATCCATCCATCCCTCCAGCCAGCCATCCATCCAGCCATCCCTCCATCCAGACATCCATTCTGCCATCCATCCATCCATCCATCCCTCCAGCCAGCCAACCATCCAGCTATCCCTCCATCCATCCATCCATCCATCCCTCCAGCCAGCCATCCATCCAGCCATCCATCCATCCAGCCATCCATCCAGCCATCCATCCATCAATCCATCCCTCCAGCCAGCCATCCATCCAGCCCTCCATCCATCAAGCCGTCCATCCAGCCATCCATCCATCCATCCCTCCAGCCAGCCATCCATCCAGCAATCCATCCATCTAGCCATCCATTCAGCCATCCATCCATCCATCCATCCGTCCAGCCAGCCATCCATCCAGCCATCCATCCAGCCATCCATCCACCCAGCCTTCCGGCCAACCAGCCATCCGTCCATCCAGCCATCCATCCATCCAGCCATCCATCCATCCATCCATCCATCCATCCATCCAGCCATCCATCCATTCAGCCATCCATCCAGACATCCATCCATCCATCCATCCCGCCAGCGAGTCATCCATCCAGCCATCCATCCATCCAGCCATCCATCCAGCCATCCATCCATCCATCCATCCCTCCAGCCAGCCATTCATCCAGCCATCCATCCATCCAGCCATCCATCCAGCCATCCATCCATCCATCCATCCCTCCTGCAAGCCATCCATCCAGCCATCCATCCATCCAGCCATCCATCCAGCCATCCGTCCATCCATCCATCACTCCAGCCAGCCATCCATCCAGCCATCCATCCAGCCATCCATCATTCATCCATCTCTCCATCCAGCCATCCATCCAGCCATTCATCCATCCATCCATACCTCCAGCCAGCCATCCATCCATACCTCCATCCAGCCAGCCATCCATCCATCCATCCATCCAGCCATCCATCCAGCCATCCATCTATCAATCCACAAGCCCAGCCAGACATCCATCCAGCCATCCAGTCATCCAGACATCCATCCAGCCATCCATCCATTCATCCATCCCTCCTGCCAGCCATCCATCCAGCCATCCATCCATCCAGCCATCCATCCAGCCATCCATCCATCCAACCATCCATCCAGCCATCCATCCATCCATCCGACCCTCCAGCCAGCCATCCATCCAGCCATCCATCCATCCAGCCATCCATCCAGCCATCCATCCATCCACCCTTCCTTCCAGCCAGCCATCCATCCAGCCATCCATCCATTCAGCCTCCCATCCAGCCATCCATCCATCCATCCATCCCTCCAGCCAGTCATCCATCCAGCCATCCATCCATCCAGCCATCCATCCAGCCATCCATCCATCCATCCCTCCAGCCAGCCATTCATCCAGCCATCCATCCATCCAGCCATCCATCCAGCCATCCATCCATCCATCCCTCCAGCAAGCCATCCATCAAGCCATCCATCCATCCAGCCATCCATCCAGCCTTCCATCCATCCATCCATCCCTCCAGCCAGCCATCCATGCAGCCATCCCTCCATCCAGCCATCCATCCAGCCATCCAACCATTCCTCCATCTCTCCAGCCAGCCATACATCCATCCATCCATCCATCCAGCCATCCATCCAGCCATTCATCCATGCATCCATCCATCCATCCAGCCATCCATCCTCCAGCCAGCCATCCATCCAGCCATTCCTCCATCCAGCCATCCAGCCATCCATCAATCCATCCATCCATCCCTCCAGCCAGCCAACCATCCAGCCATCCCTCCATCCAGCCATCCATCCATCCATCCATCCCACCAGCCAGCCATCCATCCAGCCATCCATCCAGCTATACATCCAGCCATCCATCCATCAATCCATCCCTCCAGCCAGCCATCCATCCAGCCATCCATCGATCCAGCCGTCCATCCAGCCATCCATCCATCCATCCATCCCTTCAACCTGCCAACCATCCAGCCATCCATCCATCCAGCCATCCATCCAGCCATCCATCCATCAATCCATCCATCCAGCCAGCCATCCATCCAGCCATCCATCCATCCTGCCATCCATCCAGCCATCCATTCAGCCATCCATCCATCCCTCCAGCCAGCCAACCATTCGGCCATCCATCCATCCAACCATCCATTCATCCATCCCTCCAGCCAGCCATCCATCCAGCCATCCATCCAGCCATCCATCCATCCATCCATCCCTCCTGCCAGCCATCCATCCAGCCATCCATCCATCCAGCCATCCATCAAGCCATCCATCCATCCATCCATCCCTAAAGCCAGCCATCCATCCAGGCATCCATCCATCCAGCCATCCATCCAGCCAGCCATCCATCCATCCATCCCTCCAGCCAGCCATCCATCCAGACATCCATTCATCCAGCCATCCATCCAGCCATCCATCCATCCATCCCTCCAGCCAGTAATCCATCCAGCCATCCATCCATCCATCCATCCAGCCATCCATCCATCCATCCATCCCTCCAGCCAGCCATCCATCCAGCCATCCCTCCATCCAGCCATCCATCCAGACATCCAACCATTCATCCATCTCTCCAGCCAGCCATACATCCAGCCATCCATCCATCCAGCCATCCATCCAGCCATCCATCCATTCCTCCAGCCAGCCAGTCATTAAGCCATCCAACCACTCATCCATCCATCCAGCCATCCATCCCTCCAGCCACCCATCCATCCAGCCATCCCTCCATCCAGCCATCCATCCAGCCATCCATCCATCCATCCATCCATCCCTCCAGATAGCCAACCATGCAGCCATCCCTCCATCCAGCCATCGATCCATCCATCCATCCCTCCAGCCAGCCAGCCATCCAGCCATCGATCCAGCTATCCATCCAGCCATCCATCCATCAATCCATCCCTCCAGCCAGCCAATCACCCAGCCATCCATCCATCCAGCCGTCCATCCAGCCATCCATCCATCCATCCCTTCAGCCTGCCATCCATCCAGCCATCCATCCATCCAGCCATCCATCCAGCCATCCATCCATCAATCGATCCATCCAGCCAGCCATCCATCCAGCCATCCATCCATCCTGCCATCCATCCAGCCATCCATTCAGCCATCTATCCATCCATCCATCCCTCCAGCCAGCCAACCATTCGGCCATCCATCCATCCAGCCATCCATTCATCCATCCCTCCAGCCAGCCATCCTTTTAGCCATCCATCCAGCCATCCATCCATCCATCCATCCCTCCTGCCAGCCATCCATCCAGCCATCCATCCATCCAGCCATCCATCCAGCCATCCATCCTTCCATCCATCCCTTCAGCCAGTCATCCATCCAGGCATCCAACCATCCAGCCATCCATCCAGCCATCCATCCATCCATCCATCCCTCCAGCCAGCCATCCATCCAGCCATCCATCCATCCAGCCATCCATCCATCCATCCATCCATCCATCCATCCATCCCTCCAGCCAGTCATCCATCCAGCCATCCATCCAGCCATCCATCCAGACGTCCATCCATCCATCCCTCCAGCCAGCCATTCATCCAGCCATCCATCCATTCAGCCATCCATCCAGCCATGCATCCATCCATCCATCCCTCCAGCCAGCCATCCATCCAGGCATCCAACCATCCAGCCATCCACCGAGCCATCCATCCATCCATCCATCCCTCCAGCCAGCCATCCATCCAGCCATCCCTCCATCCAGACATCCATCCAGCCATCCAGCCATCCATCCATCCATCCAGCCAGCCAATCATCCAGCCATCCCTCCATCCAGCCATCCATCCATCCATCCATCCCTCCAGCCAGCCAGCCATCCAGCCATCCATCCATCCAGCCATCCATCCAGCCATCCATCCATCAATCCATCCCTCCAGCCAGCCATCCATCCAGCCATCCATCCATCCAGCCGTCCATCCAGCCATCCATCCATCCATACAACACTCCAGCCAGCCATCCATCCAGACATCCATCCATCCAGCCATCCATTCAGCCATCCATCCATCCATCCATCCCTCCAGCCATCCATCCAGCCAGCCATCCATCCATCCAGCCATCCATCCAGCCATCCATCCATCCATTCCTCCAGCCAGCCATCCATCCAGCCATCCATTCATCCAGCCATCAATCCAGCCATCCATCCATCCCTCCAGCAAGCCATCCAACCAGCAATCCATCCGTCCAGCCAGCCATCCAGGCATCCATCCATCCCTCAAGCCAGCCATCCATCCAGCCATCCATCCATCCAGCCAGCCACCCAGCCATCCATCCATCCTTCCAGCCAGCAATTCCATCCAGCCATCCGTCCATCCATCCATCCATCCAGCAATCCATACAGCCACCGATCCATCCATCCATCCCTCCAGCCAGTCATCCATCCAGCCATCCATCCATCCAACCATCCTTCCAGCCATCCATCCATCAATCCATCCCTCCAGCCAGCCATCCATCCAGCCATCCATCCATCCAGCCGTCCATCCAACCATCCATCCATCCATCCATCCCTTCAACCTGCCAACCATCCAGCCATCCATCCATCCAGCCATCCATCCAGCCATCCATCCATCAACCCATCCATCCAGCCAGCCATCCATCCAGCCATCCATCCATCCTGCCATCCATCCAGCCATCCATTCAGCCATCCATCCATCCCTCCAGCCAGCCAACCATTCGGCCATCCATCCATCCAGCCATCCATTCATCCATCCCTCCAGCCTGCCATCCATCCAGCCATCCATCCAGCCATCCATCCATCCATCCATCCCTCCTGCCAGCCATCCATCCAGCCATCCATCCATCCAGCCATCCATCAAGCCATCCATCCATCCATCCATCCCTAAAGCCAGCCATCCATCCAGGCATCCATCCATCCAGCCATCCATCCAGCCAGCCATCCATCCATCCATCCCTCCAGCCAGCCATCCATCCAGACATCCATTCATCCAGCCATCCATCCAGCCATCCATCCATCCATCCATCCCTCCAGCCAGTCATCCATCCAGCCATCCATCCATCCATCCATCCAGCCATCCATCCATCCATCCATCCCTCCAGCCAGCCATCCATCCAGCCATCCCTCCATCCAGCCATCCATCCAGACATCCAACCATTCATCCATCTCTCCAGCCAGCCATACATCCAGCCATCCATCCATCCAGCCATCCATCCAGCCATCCATCCATCCCTCCAGCCAGCCAGTCATTAAGCCATCCAACCACTCATCCATCCATGCAGCCATCCATCCCTCCAGCCACCCATCCATCCAGCCATCCCTCCATCCAGCCATCCATCCAGCCATCCATCCATCCATCCATCCATCCCTCCAGATAGCCAACCATGCAGCCATCCATCCATCCAGCCGTCCATCCAGCCATCCACCCATCCATCCATCCCTTCAGCCTGCCATCCATCCAGCCATCCATCCATCCAGCCATCAATCCAGCCATCCTTCCATCAATCGATCCATCCAGCCAGCCATCCATCCAGCCATCCATCCATCCTGCCATCCATCCAGCCATCCATTCAGCCATCCATCCATCCATCCATCCCTCCAGCCAGCCATCCATCCAGCCATCCATCCATCCAGCCATCCATCCAGCCATCCATCCATCAATCCATCCCTCCAGCCAGCCATCCATCCAGCCCTCCATCCATCCAGCCGTCCATCCAGCCATCCATCCATCCATCCCTCCAGCCAGCCATCCATCCAGCAATCCATCCATCTAGCCATCCATTCAGCCATCCATCCATCCATCCATCCGTCCAGCCAGCCATCCATCCAGCCATGAATCCATCCTGCCATCCATCCAGCCATCCATCCATCCATCCATTCCTCCAGCCAGCAATCCATCCAGCCACCCATCCATCCAGCCATCCATCCAACCATCCATCCATCCAGCCATCCATCCAGCCATCCATCCACCCAGCCTTCCGGCCACCCAGCCATCCGTCCATCCAGCCATCCATCCATCCAGACATCCATCCATCCATCCATCCATCCATCCAGCCATCCATCCATCCAGCCATCCATCCAGCCATCCATCCTTCCATCCATCCCGCCAGCGAGTCATCCATCCAGCCATCCATCCATCCAGCCATCCATCCAGCCATCCATCCATCCATCCATCCCTCCAGCCAGCCATTCATCCAGCCATCCATCCATCCAGCCATCCATCCAGCCATCCATCCATCCATCCATCCCTCCTGCAAGCCATCCATCCAGCCATCCATCCATCCAGCCATCCATCCAGCCATCCGTCCATCCATCCATCACTCCAGCCAGCCATCCATCCAGCCATCCATCCAGCCATCCATCATTCATCCATCTCTCCATCCAGCCATCCATCCAGCCATTCATCCATCCATCCATACCTCCAGCCAGCCATCCATCCATACCTCCATCCAGCCAGCCATCCATCCATCCATCCATCCAGCCATCCATCCAGCCATCCATCTATCAATCCACAAGCCCAGCCAGCCATCCATCCAGCCATCCAGTCATCCAGACATCCATCCAGCCATCCATCCATTCATCCATCCCTCCTGCCAGCCATCCATCCAGCCATCCATCCATCCAGCCATCCATCCAGCCATCCATCCATCCAACCATCCATCCAGCCATCCATCCATCCATCCGACCCTCCAGCCAGCCATCCATCCAGCCATCCATCCATCCAGCCATCCATCCAGCCATCCATCCATCCACCCTTCCTTCCAGCCAGCCATCCATCCAGCCATCCATCCATTCAGCCTCCCATCCAGCCATCCATCCATCCATCCATCCCTCCAGCCAGTCATACATCCAGCCATCCATCCATCCAGCCATCCATCCAGCCATCCATCCATCCATCCCTCCAGCCAGCCATTCATCCAGCCATCCATCCATCCAGCCATCCATCCAGCCATCCATCCATCCATCCCTCCAGCAAGCCATCCATCAAGCCATCCATCCATCCAGCCATCCATCCAGCCTTCCATCCATCCATCCATCCCTCCAGCCAGCCATCCATGCAGCCATCCCTCCATCCAGCCATCCATCCAGCCATCCAACCATTCCTCCATCTCTCCAGCCAGCCATACATCCATCCATCCATCCATCCAGCCATCCATCCAGCCATTCATCCATGCATCCATCCATCCATCCAGCCATCCATCCTCCAGCCAGCCATCCATCCAGCCATTCCTCCATCCAGCCATCCAGCCATCCATCAATCCATCCATCCATCCCTCCAGCCAGCCAACCATCCAGCCATTCCTCCATCCAGCCATCCATCCATCCATCCATCCCACCAGCCAGCCATCCATCCAGCCATCCATCCAGCTATACATCCAGCCATCCATCCATCAATCCATCCCTCCAGCCAGCCATCCATCCAGCCATCCATCGATCCAGCCGTCCATCCAGCCATCCATCCATCCATCCATCCCTTCAACCTGCCAACCATCCAGCCATCCATCCATCCAGCCATCCATCCAGCCATCCATCCATCAATCCATCCATCCAGCCAGCCATCCATCCAGCCATCCATCCATCCTGCCATCCATCCAGCCATCCATTCAGCCATCCATCCATCCCTCCAGCCAGCCAACCATTCGGCCATCCATCCATCCAGCCATCCATTCATCCATCCCTCCAGCCAGCCATCCATCCAGCCATCCATCCAGCCATCCATCCATCCATCCATCCATCCAGCCATCCATTCAGCCATCCATCCATCCCTCCAGCCAGCCAACCATTCGGCCATCCATCCATCCAGCCATCCATTCATCCATCCCTCCAGCCAGCCATCCATCCAGCCATCCATCCAGCCATCCATCCATCCATCCATCCCTCCTGCCAGCCATCCATCCAGCCATCCATCCATCCAGCCATCCATCAAGCCATCCATCCATCCATCCATCCCTAAAGCCAGCCATCCATCCAGGCATCCATCCATCCAGCCATCCATCCAGCCAGCCATCCATCCATCCATCCCTCCAGCCAGCCATCCATCCAGACATCCATTCATCCAGCCATCCATCCAGCCATCCATCCATCCATCCATCCCTCCAGCCAGTAATCCATCCAGCCATCCATCCATCCATCCATCCAGCCATCCATCCATCCATCCATCCCTCCAGCCAGCCATCCATCCAGCCATCCCTCCATCCAGCCATCCATCCAGACATCCAACCATTCATCCATCTCTCCAGCCAGCCATACATCCAGCCATCCATCCATCCAGCCATCCATCCAGCCATCCATCCATTCCTCCAGCCAGCCAGTCATTAAGCCATCCAACCACTCATCCATGCATCCAGCCATCCATCCCTCCAGCCACCCATCCATCCAGCCATCCCTCCATCCAGCCATCCATCCATCCATCCATCCATCCATCCATCCCTCCAGATAGCCAACGATGCAGCCATCCCTCCATCCAGCCATCGATCCATCCATCCATCCCTCCAGCCAGCCATCCATCCAGCCATCGATCCAGCTATCCATCCAGCCATCCATCCATCAATCCATCCCTCCAGCCAGCCAATCACCCAGCCATCCATCCATCCAGCCGTCCATCCAGCCATCCATCCATCCATCCCTTCAGCCTGCCATCCATCCAGCCATCCATCCATCCAGCCATCCATCCAGCCATCCATCCATCAATCGATCCATCCAGCCAGCCATCCATCCAGCCACCCATCCATCCTGCCATCCATCCAGCCATCCATTCAGCCATCTATCCATCCATCCATCCCTCCAGCCAGCCAACCATTCGGCCATTCATCCATCCAGCCATCCATTCATCCATCCCTCCAGCCAGCCATCCTTTTAGCCATCCATCCAGCCATCCATCCATCCATCCATCCCTCCTGCCAGCCATCCATCCAGCCATCCATCCATCCAGCCATCCATCCAGCCATCCATCCTTCCATCCATCCCTTCAGCCAGTCATCCATCCAGGCATCCAACCATCCAGCCATCCATCCAGCCATCCATCCATCCATCCATCCCTCCAGCCAGCCATCCATCCAGCCATCCATCCATCCAGCCATCCATCCATCCATCCATCCATCCATCCATCCCTCCAGCCAGTCATCCATCCAGCCATCCATCCAGCCATCCATCCAGACGTCCATCCATCCATCCCTCCAGCCAGCCATTCATCCAGCCATCCATCCATTCAGCCATCCATCCAGCCATGCATCCATCCATCCATCCCTCCAGCCAGCCATCCATCCAGGCATCCAACCATCCAGCCATCCACCCAGCCATTCATCCATCCATCCATCCCTCCAGCCAGCCATCCATCCAGCCATCCCTCCATCCAGACATCCATCCAGCCATCCAGCCATCCATCCATCCATCCAGCCAGCCAATCATCCAGCCATCCCTCCATCCAGCCATCCATCCATCCATCCATCCCTCCAGCCAGCCAGCCATCCAGCCATCCATCCATCCAGCCATCCATCCAGCCATCCATCCATCAATCCATCCCTCCAGCCAGCCATCCATCCAGCCATCCATCCATCCAGCCGTCCATCCAGCCATCCATCCATCCATACAACACTCCAGCCAGCCATCCATCCAGACATCCATCCATCCAGCCATCCATTCAGCCATCCATCCATCCATCCATCCCTCCAGCCATCCATCCAGCCAGCCATCCATCCATCCAGCCATCCATCCAGCCATCCATCCATCCATTCCTCCAGCCAGCCATCCATCCAGCCATCCATTCATCCAGCCATCAATCCAGCCATCCATCCATCCCTCCAGCAAGCCATCCAAACAGCAATCCATCCGTCCAGCCAGCCATCCAGGCATCCATCCATCCCTCAAGCCAGCCATCCATCCAGCCATCCATCCATCCAGCCAGCCACCCAGCCATCCATCCATCCCTCCAGCCAGCAATTCCATCCAGCCATCCGTCCATCCATCCATCCATCCAGCAATCCATACAGCCACCGATCCATCCATCCATCCCTCCAGCCAGTCATCCATCCAGCCATCCATCCATCCAACCATCCTTCCAGCCATCCATCCATCAATCCATCCCTCCAGCCAGCCATCCATCCAGCCATCCATCCATCCAGCCGTCCATCCAGCCATCCATCCATCCATCCATCCCTTCAACCTGCCAACCATCCAGCCATCCATCCATCCAGCCATCCATCCAGCCATCCATCCATCAATCCATCCATCCAGCCAGCCATCCATCCAGCCATCCATCCATCCTGCCATCCATCCAGCCATCCATTCAGCCATCCATCCATCCCTCCAGCCAGCCAACCATTCGGCCATCCATCCATCCAGCCATCCATTCATCCATCCCTCCAGCCTGCCATCCATCCAGCCATCCATCCAGCCATCCATCCATCCATCCATCCCTCCTGCCAGCCATCCATCCAGCCATCCATCCATCCAGCCATCCATCAAGCCATCCATCCATCCATCCATCCCTCAAGCCAGCCATCCATCCAGGCATCCATCCATCCAGCCATCCATCCAGCCAGCCATCCATCCATCCATCCCTCCAGCCAGCCATCCATCCAGACATCCATTCATCCAGCCATCCATCCAGCCATCCATCCATCCATCCATCCCTCCAGCCAGTCATCCATCCAGCCATCCATCCATCCATCCATCCAGCCATCCATCCATCCATCCATCCCTCCAGCCAGCCATCCATCCAGCCATCCCTCCATCCAGCCATCCATCCAGACATCCAACCATTCATCCATCTCTCCAGCCAGCCATACATCCAGCCATCCATCCATCCAGCCATCCATCCAGCCATCCATCCATCCCTCCAGCCAGCCAGTCATTAAGCCATCCAACCACTCATCCATCCATGCAGCCATCCATCCCTCCAGCCACCCATCCATCCAGCCATCCCTCCATCCAGCCATCCATCCAGCCATCCATCCATCCATCCATCCATCCCTCCAGATAGCCAACCATGCAGCCATCCCTCCATCCAGCCATCCATCCATCCATCCATCCCTCCAGCCAGCCATCCATCCAGCCATCGATCCAGCTATCCATCTAGCCATTCATCCATCAATCCATCCCTCCAGCCAGCCAATCACCCAGCCATCCATCCATCCAGCCGTCCATCCAGCCATCCACCCATCCATCCATCCCTTCAGCCTGCCATCCATCCAGCCATCCATCCATCCAGCCATCAATCCAGCCATCCTTCCATCAATCGATCCATCCAGCCAGCCATCCATCCAGCCATCCATCCATCCTGCCATCCATCCAGCCATCCATTCAGCCATCTATCCATCCATCCATCCCTCCAGCCAGCCAACCATTCGGCCATCCATCCATCCAGCCATCCATTCATCAATCCCTCCAGCCAGCCATCCTTTTAGCCATCCATCCAGCCATCCATCCATCCATCCATCCCTCCTGCCAGCCATCCATCCAGCCATCCATCCATCCAGCCATCCATCCAGCCATCCATCCTTCCATCCATCCCTTCAGCCAGCCATCCATCCAGGCATCCAACCATCCAGCCATCCATCCAGCCATCCATCCATCCAACCATCCCTCCAGCCAGCCAGCCATCCATCCAGCCATCCATCCATCCAGCCATCCATCCAGCCATCCATCCATCCATCCATCCCTCCAGCCAGTCATCCATCCAGCCATCCATCCAGCCATCCATCCAGCCATCCATCCATCCATCCCTCCAGCCAGCCATTCATCCAGCCATCCATCCATTCAGCCATCCATCCAGCCATGCATCCATCCATCCATCCCTCCAGCCAGCCATCCATCCAGGCATCCAACCATCCAGCCATTCACCCAGCCATCCATCCATCCATCCATCCCTCCAGCCAGCCATCCATCCAGCCATCCCTCCATCCAGACATCCATCCAGCCATCCATCCATCCATCCAGCCAGCCAATCATCCAGCCATCCCTCCATCCAGCCATCCATTCATCCATCCATCCCTCCAGCCAGCCAGCCATCCAGCCATCCATCCATCCAGCCATCCATCCAGCCATCCATCCATCAATCCATCCCTCCAGCCAGCCATCCATCCAGCCATCCATCCATCCAGCCGTCCATCCAGCCATCCATCCATCCATACAACACTCCAGCCAGCCATCCATCCAGTCATCCATCCATCCAGCCATCCATTCAGCCATCCATCCATCCATCCATCCCTCCAGCCATCCATCCATCCAGCCATCCATCCATCCAGCCATCCATCCAGCCATCCATCCATCCATTCCTCCAGCCAGCCATCCATCCAGCCATCCATTCATCCAGCCATCAATCCAGCCATCCATCCATCCCTCCAGCAAGCCATCCAACCAGCAATCCATCCGTCCAGCCAGCCATCCAGCCATCCATCCATCCCTCAAGCCAGCCATCCATCCAGCCATCCATCCATCCAGCCAGCCATCCAGCCATCCATCCATCCCTCCAGCCAGCAATTCCATCCAGCCATCCGTCCATCCATCCATCCATCCAGCAATCCATACAGCCACCGATCCATCCATCCATCCCTCCAGCCAGTCATCCATCCAGCCATCCATCCATCCAACCATCCATCCAGCCATCCATCCATCCATTCCTCCAGCCAGCCATTTATCCAGCCATCCATCCATTAAGCCATCCATCCAGCCATCCATCCATCCATCCAACCCTCCAGCCAGCCATCCATCCATCCAGCCATCCATCCAGCCATCCATCCATCCATCCATCCCTCTAGCCAGCCAGCCATCCAGCCATTCCTCCATCCAGCCATCCATCCAGCCATCCATCCATCCATCCATCTCTCCAGCCAGCCATACATCCAGCCATCCATCCATTCAGCCATTCATCCAGCCATCCATCCATCCATCCATCCCCCCAGCCAGCCATTAAGCCATCCATCCATCCAGCCATCCATCCAGCCATCCATCCATCCCTCCAGCCAGCCATCCATCCAGCCATCCCTCCATCCAGCCATCCATCCATCCATCCATCCATCCAGGCAGCCAACCATCCAGCCATCCCTCCATCCAGCCATCCATCCATCCATGCATCCTTCCAGCCACCCATCCATCCAGCCATCCATCCATCCATCCATCCCTCCAGCCAGCCAACCATCCAGCCATCCCTCCATCCAGCCATCCATCCATCCATCCCTCCAGCCAGCCATCCATCCAGCCATCCATCCATCCAGCCATCCATCCAGCCATCCATCCATCAATCCATCCCTCCAGCCAGCCATCCATCCAGCCATCCATCCATCGAGCCGTCCATCCAGCCATCCATCCATCCCTCCAGCCAGCCATCCATCCAGCCATCCATCCATCCACCCATCCCGCCAGCCATCCAACCATCCAGCCAACCCTACATCCAGACATCCCTCCATCCAGCCATCCATCCATCCTTCCATCCCTCCAGCCAGCCATCCATCCAGCCATCCATCCATCCAGCCATCCATCCAGCCATCCATCCATCAGTGCCCGGGACATCGTCGGGGGTAAAGCTCCCTCCCTTGCCTCATTGAAGGTCCTAACTAACAGCGGGCCCAACAGGTCCATATATTTTTCATAGAACTCGACCGGGAAACCGTCCGGCCCCGGTGCCTTCCCCGCCTGCATGCTTCCTATCCCTTTGATCAGCTCCTCCAGCCCAATCGGGGCCCCCAGTCCCTCTTCCACCTTTGGAAACCTCAATTGGTCCAGGAAACGGCCCATCCCTCCCTCCTCCCGTGGGGGCTCAGATCGGTACAATTTCTAGTAGAAGTCCCCCCGCATTTAAAAGTTTATTGGATAAACATATGGATGATAATGGCATAGTGTAGGTTAGATGGCTTTTGTTTCGGTGCAACATCGTGGGCCGAAGGGCCTGTACTGCGCTGTATCGTTCTATGTTCTATGTTCGAAGTCCCTGAAGACCCCATTGATGCCAACTCCACTCTGCACCCTGTCCTTAACTCCCCCGATCTCCCTAGCTGCGTCCCGCTTCCGAAGCTGATGCGCCAGCATCCGGCTTGCCTTTTCCCCATACTCGTAGACCGCCCCCTGGGCCTTCCTCCACTGCACCTCCGCCTTCCTGGTGGTCACCAGGTCGAATTCGGCCTGGAGGCTGCGCCTCTTCCTCAACAATCCTTCCTCAGGTTCTTCCGCATACCTCCTGTCTACACTCACCATCTCCCCCACCAGCCTCTCCCTCTCCCCCCGCTCCCTCCGCCTTGTGGGCCCTGATGGAGATCAGCTCTCTCCTCACCACCGCCTTCAGTGCCTCCCATACCATCCCCACTCGGACCTCCCCGTTGTCGTTGGTCTCCAAGTACCTCCCTATACTTCCTCGGACCCGCTCGCTCACCTCCTCGTCCGCCAACAGCGCCACCTCCAAGCGCCACAGCGGGCGCTGGTCCCTCTCCTCCCCCATCTCCAAGTCCACCCAATGCGGGGCGTTGTCCGAAATGGCTATTGCCGAATACTCGGTATCCTCTACTCTCGCTATCAGCGCCCTACTCAAAATGAAAAAGTCGATTCGAGAATAAGCCTTATGGACATGAGAAGAATGAAAATTCCCTAGCCCCCGGCCTTGCAAATCTCCAAGGTTCCACCCCTCCCATTTGGTCCATAAATCCCCTCAACACTCTAGCCCCCGCCGGCTTCCTACCCGTCCTAGACCTGGAGCGATCCAGTGCCGGATCCAACACCGTGTTAAAGTCTCCCCCCATTATCAGGCCCCCCACTTCCAAATCTGGGATCCGACCCAACATACACCGCATAAAACCCGCATCGTCCCAGTTCGGAGCATACACATTGACCAGTACCACCCTCTCTCCCTGCAACTTACCACTTACCATTATGTACCTACCGCCATTATCTGCCACAATGCTCGACGCCTCGAATAACACCTTCTTTCCCACCAAGATCGCCACCCCTCGATTTTTGGCATCTAGCCCCGAGTGAAACACCTGACCTACCCACCCTTTCCTCAGTCTTACCTGGTCTGCCACCTTCAGGTGTGTCAACTAGAGCATAACAACATCCGCCTTGAGCCCCTTCAGGTGCGCGAATACGCGGGCCCGCTTAACCAGCCCATTCAGTCTCCTTACATTCCAGGTTATCAGCCGGATCAGGGGGCTACCCGCCCATCTCCCCCGCCGACTAGCCATGACCCCTCCTCGGCCAGCCACGTGCCCGCACCCCACACCCGGCCCGTTCCCCACAGCGGCATACCCCCGTCTTGACCCACCCCACTCGCTCCAGCTCCTCCTTGATCTTAGCAGCAGCAACTCGATTCCCCCCGACCCCCCACCGGCTAGAACCCATCCTAGCTGGTTTACTCCCCCCATTGCACTTCCGCAAGTCAGCTGACCCCGGCCACTCCCGCCTCCCCTTCGACTCCTCCCATTGTGTGGCACACCCTCCTCTCCCGCTCCCCATTCACAGGCTCTCCCCCTCCGTTCTAAGCGCGGGAAACAATCCTCGCTTCCCCGCCCCGGTCTCGCCCCCCCCCACAGTCTTCGGCGCGGGAAAAAATCCCGCGCTCTCCACCTATCAGGCCCCGCCACCAACCAAAACAGTGCCCAACCCGCCCCATCCACCCTCCCCAACCCAAAAGAGAAAAACACAGAGAAAAACAAACCCAAAATAATGCAAAGGCCCCTCACCCGCCCCAAACCAAAAATAGGCATAACATATCCACCGCAGTCCCCAATCGCCCATCCCGACCTTCAGTCTGTGACCCTCAGTCTGTGTCCAGCTTCTCGGCCTGAACAAAGGCCCACGCCTCCTCCTCCAGCCAGCCAGTCATTAAGCCATCCATACAACCAGCCATCCATCCAGCCATCCATCCAGCCATCCATCCCTCCAGCCAGCCATCCATCCAGCCATCCCTCCATCCAGCCATCCATCGAGTCATCCATCCATCCATCCATCCCTCCAGCCAACCAACCATCCAGCCATCACTCCATCTAGCCATCCACTCATCCCACCAGCCAGCCATCAATCCAGCCATCCATCCATCAATCCATCCCTCCAGCCAGCCATCCATCCAGCCATCCATCCATCCAGCCGTCCATCCAGCCATCCATCCATCCATCCATCCCTTCAGCCTGCCATCCATCCAGCCATCCATCCATCCAGCCATCCATCCAGCCATCCATCCATCAATCCATCCATCCAGCCAGCCATCGATCCAGCCATCCATCCACCCTGCCAGCCATTCAGCCATCCATTCAGCCATCCATCCATCCATCCATCCCTCCAGCCAGCCAACCATTCGGCCATCCATCCATCCAGCCATCCATTCATCCATCCCTCCAGCCAACCATCCATCCAGCCATCCATCCAGCCATCCATCCATCCATCCATCCCTCCTGCCAGCCATCCATCCAGCCATCCATCCATTCAGCCATCCATCCAGCCATCCATCCATCCATCCATCCCTCCAGCCAGCCATCCATCCAGGCTTCCATCCATCCAGCCATCCATCCAGCCATCCATCCATCCATCCATCCCTCCAGCCAGCCATCCATCGAGCCATCCATCCATCCAGCCATCCATCCAGCCATCCATCCATCCATCCATCCCTCCAGCCAGTCATCCTTCCAGCCATCCATCCATCCAGCCATCCATCCAGCCATCCATCCATCCATCCATCCCTCCAGCCAGCCATTCATCCAGCCATCCATCCATTCAGCCATCCATCCATCCATCCATCCATCCATCCATCCATCCATCCATCCCACCAGCCAGCCATCCATCCAGCCATCCATCCATTCAGCCATCCATCCAGCCATCCATTCATCCATCCATCCCTCCAGCCAGCCATCCATCCAGCCATCCCTCTATCCAGTCATGCAACCAGCCATCCATCCATCCATCCATCCCTCCAGCCAGCCATACATCCAGACATCCATCCATCCAGCCATCCATTCAGCCATCCATCCATCCATCCATTCAGCCAGACAGTCATTAAGCCATCCATCCATCCAGCCATCCATCCAGCCATCCATCCATCCATCCATCCCTCCAGCCATCCATCCATCCAGCCATCCCTCCATCCAGACATCCATCCAGCCAGCCAACCATCCAGCCATCCCTCCATCCAGCCATCCATCCATCCATCCATCCCTCCAGCCAGCCATCCATTCAGCCATCCATCCATCCAGCCATCCATCCAGCCATCCATCCATCAATCCATCCCTCCAGCCAGCCATCCATCCAGCCATCCATCCATCCATCCGTCCATCCAGCCATCCATCCATCCATCCCTCCACCCAGCCATCCATCCAGCCATCCATCCATCCAGCCATCCATTCAGCCATCCATCCATCCATCCATCCCTCCAGCCAGCCATCCATTCAGCCATCCATCCATCCATCCATCCCTCCAGCCAGCCATCCATCCACCATCCATCCATCCAGCCATCCATCCATCCAGCCATCCATCCAGCCAACCATCCATCCCTCCAGACAGTCATCCATCCAGCAATCCATCGTCCAGCCATCCATCCATCCATCCAGCCAGCCAACCATCCAGCCATCCCCCCATACAGCCATCCATCCATCCATCCATCCCTCCAGACATTCATCCATCCAGCCATCTATCCATCCAGCCATCCATCCAGCCATCCATCCATCAATCCATCCCTCCAGCCAGCCATCCATCAAGCCATCCATCCAAACCAGCCGTCCATCCAGCCATCCATCCATCCATGCATTCCTCCAGCCAGCCATTCATCCAGTCATCCATCCATCCATCCATCACTCCAGCCAGCCAACCATACAGCCATCCCTCCATCCAGCCATGCATCCATCCATCCCTCCAGCCAGCCATCCATCCAGCCATAGATCCATCCAGCCATCGATCCAGCCATCCATCCATCAATCCATCCCTCCAGCCTGCCATCCATCCAGCCATCCATCCATCCAGCAGTCCATCCAGCCATCCATCCATCCCTCCAGCCAGCCATCCATCCAGCCATCCATCCATTCATCCATCCCTCCAGCCAGCCAACCATCCAGCCAACCCTCCATCCAGCCATCCCTCCAACCAGCCAGCCATCCATCCATCCATCCATCCCTCCAGCCAGCCATCCATCCAGCCATCCATCCATCCAGCCATCCAAACAGCCATCCATTCATCAATCCATCCCTCCAGCCAGCCATCCATCCAGCCACCCATCCATCCAGCCGTCCATCCAACCATCCATCCATTCATCCATCCCTCCAGCCAGCTATCCATCCAGCCATCCATCCATCCAGCCATCCATTCAGCCATCCATCCAGCCATCCATCCATCCAGCCATCAATCCAGCCATCCATCCATCCATCCATTCCTCCAGACAGCCATCCATCCAGCCATCCGTCCATCCAACCCTCCAGCCAGCCATCCATCCAGCCATCCATCCATCCTGCCGTCCATCCAACCATCCATCCATCCATCCATCCCTCCAGCCAGCTATCCATCCAACCATCCATCCATCCAGCCATCCATTCAGCCATCCATCCAGCCATCCATCCATCCAGCCATCAATCCAGTCATCCATCCATCCATCCATTCCTCCAGCCAGCCATCCATCCAGCCATCCATCTATCCAGCCATCCATCCAGCCATCCATCCATCCATCCCTCCAGCCAGCCATCCATCCAGCCATCCATCCATCCATCCATTCAGCCAGACAGTCATTAAGCCATCCATCCATCCAGCCATCCATCCAGCCATCCATCCATCCATTCATCCCTCCAGCCATCCATCCATCCAGCCATCCCTCCATCCAGACATCCATCCAGCCAGCCAACCATCCAGCCATCCCTCCATCCAGCCATCCATCCATCCATCCATCCCTCCAGCCAGCCATCCATTCAGCCATCCATCCATCCAGCCATCCATCCAGCCATCCATCCATCAATCCATCCCTCCAGCCAGCCATCCATCCAGCCATCCATCCATCCATCCATCCATCCAGCCATCCATCCATCCAGCCATCCATTCAGCCATCCATCCATCCATCCATCCCTCCAGCCAGCCATCCATTCAGCCATCCATCCATCCATCCATCCCTCCAGCCAGCCATCCATCCACCATCCATCCATCCAGCCATCCATCCATCCAGCCATCCATCCAGCCAACCATCCATCCCTCCAGACAGTCATCCATCCAGCAATCCATCGTCCAGCCATCCATCCATCCATCCAGCCAGCCAACCATCCAGCCATCCCCCCATACAGCCATCCATCCATCCATCCATCCCTCCAGACATTCATCCATCCAGCCATCTATCCATCCAGCCATCCATCCAGCCATCCATCCATCAATCCATCCCTCCAGCCAGCCAGCCATCAAGCCATCCATCCAAACCAGCCGTCCATCCAGCCATCCATCCATCCATGCATCCCTCCAGCCAGCCATCCATCCAGTCATCCATCCATCCATCCATCACTCCAGCCAGCCAACCATCCAGCCATCCCTCCATCCAGCCATCCATCCATCCATCCCTCCAGCCAGCCATCCATCCAGCCATAGATCCATCCAGCCATCGATCCAGCCATCCATCCATCAATCGATCCCTCCAGCCTGCCATCCATCCAGCCATCCATCCATCCAGCAGTCCATCCAGCCATCCATCCATCCCTCCAGCCAGCCATCCATCCAGCCATCCGTCCATCCAACCCTCCAGCCAGCCATCCATCCAGCCATCCATCCATCCTGCCGTCCATCCAACCATCCATCCATCCATCCATCCCTCCAGCCAGCTATCCATCCAACCATCCATCCATCCAGCCATCCATTCAGCCATCCATCCAGCCATCCATCCATCCAGCCATCAATCCAGTCATCCATCCATCCATCCATTCCTCCAGCCAGCCATCCATCCAGCCATCCATCTATCCAGCCATCCATCCAGCCATCCATCCATCCATCCCTCCAGCCAGCCATCCATCCAGCCATCCATCCATCCATCCATTCAGCCAGACAGTCATTAAGCCATCCATCCATCCAGCCATCCATCCAGCCATCCATCCATCCATTCATCCCTCCAGCCATCCATCCATCCAGCCATCCCTCCATCCAGACATCCATCCAGCCAGCCAACCATCCAGCCATCCCTCCATCCAGCCATCCATCCATCCATCCATCCCTCCAGCCAGCCATCCATTCAGCCATCCATCCATCCAGCCATCCATCCAGCCATCCATCCATCAATCCATCCCTCCAGCCAGCCATCCATCCAGCCATCCATCCATCCATCCATCCATCCAGCCATCCATCCATCCAGCCATCCATTCAGCCATCCATCCATCCATCCATCCCTCCAGCCAGCCATCCATTCAGCCATCCATCCATCCATCCATCCCTCCAGCCAGCCATCCATCCACCATCCATCCATCCAGCCATCCATCCATCCAGCCATCCATCCAGCCAACCATCCATCCCTCCAGACAGTCATCCATCCAGCAATCCATCGTCCAGCCATCCATCCATCCATCCAGCCAGCCAACCATCCAGCCATCCCCCCATACAGCCATCCATCCATCCATCCATCCCTCCAGACATTCATCCATCCAGCCATCTATCCATCCAGCCATCCATCCAGCCATCCATCCATCAATCCATCCCTCCAGCCAGCCAGCCATCAAGCCATCCATCCAAACCAGCCGTCCATCCAGCCATCCATCCATCCATGCATCCCTCCAGCCAGCCATCCATCCAGTCATCCATCCATCCATCCATCACTCCAGCCAGCCAACCATCCAGCCATCCCTCCATCCAGCCATCCATCCATCCATCCCTCCAGCCAGCCATCCATCCAGCCATAGATCCATCCAGCCATCGATCCAGCCATCCATCCATCAATCGATCCCTCCAGCCTGCCATCCATCCAGCCATCCATCCATCCAGCAGTCCATCCAGCCATCCATCCATCCCTCCAGCCAGCCATCCATCCAGCCATCCATGTATTCATCCATCCCTCCAGCCAGCCAACCATCCAGCCAACCCTCCATCCAGCCATCCCTCCAACCAGCCATCCATCCATCCATCCATCCCTCCAGCCAGCCATCCATCCAGCCATCCATCCATCCAGCCATCCAACCAGCCATCCATTCATCAATCCATCCCTCCAGCCAGCCATCCATCCAGCCACCCATCCATCCAGCCGTCCATCCAACCATCCATCCATCCATCCATCCCTCCAGCCAGCTATCCATCCAATCCATCCATCCATCCAGCCATCCATTCAGCCATCCATCCAGCCATCCATCCATCCAGCCATCAATCCAGCCATCCATCCATCCATCCATTCCTCCAGACAGCCATCCATCCAGCCATCCGTCCATCCAACCCTCCAGCCAGCCATCCATCCAGCCATCCATCCATCCTGCCGTCCATCCAACCATCCATCCATCCATCCATCCCTCCAGCCAGCTATCCATCCAACCATCCATCCATCCAGCCATCCATTCAGCCATCCATCCAGCCATCCATCCATCCAGCCATCAATCCAGCCATCCATCCATCCATCCATTCCTCCAGCCATCCATCCATCCAGCCATCCATCTATCCAGCCATCCATCCAGCCATCCATTCATCCATCCCTCCAGCCAGCCATCCATCCAGCCATCCATCCGTCCAGCCATCCAGCCAGCCAACCATTCAGTCATCGCTCCATCCAGCCATCCATCCATCCACCCAGCCCTCCAGCCATCCATCCATCCAGCCATCCATCCAGCCAACGATCCATCCATCCATCCCTCCAGCCAGATATCATTCCAGCCATCCATCCATCCAGCCATCCATTCAGCCACCCATCCAGACATCCATCCATCCAGCCATCCATCCAGCCATCCATCCATCCATCCATTCATTCCTTCAGCCAGCCATCCATCCAGCCATCCATCCATCCAGCCATCCATCCAGCCATCCATCCATCCATCCAACCTTTCAACCAGCCATCCATCCAGCCGTCCATCCATCCAGCCATCCATCCAGCCATCCATCCATCCATCCACCCTTCTAGCCAGCCATCCATCCATCCATTCCTCCATCCAGCCATCCATCCAGCCATCCATCCATCCATCCATCTCTCCAGCCAGCCATACATCCAGCCATCCATCCATTCAGCCATTCATCCAGCCATCCATCCATCCATCCATCCCTCCAGCCAGACAGCCATTAAGCCATCCATCCATTCAGCCATCCATCCAGCCATTCGTCCATCCATCCAGCCAGCCATCCATCCAGCCATCCCTCCATCCAGCCATCCATCCAGCCATCCATCCATCCATCCATCCATCCAGCCAGCCAACCATCCAGCCATCCCCCCATACAGCCATCCATCCATCCATCCATCCCTCCAGCCATTCATCCATCCTGCCATCTATCCATCCAGCCATCCATCCAGCCATCCATCCATCAATCCATCCCTCCAGCCAGCCATCCATCAAGCCATCCATCCAAACCAGCCGTCCATCCAGCCATCCATCCATCCATGCATCCCTCCAGCCAGCCATCCATCCAGTCATCCATCCATCCATCCATCACTCCAGCCAGCCAACCATCCATCCATTCCTTCAGCCAGCCATCCATCCAGCCATCCATCCATCCAGCCATCCATCCAGCCATCCATCCATCCATCCATCCCTCCAGCCAGCCATCCATCCAGCCATCCATCGGTCCAGCCATCCATCCAGCCATCCATCCATCCATCCATCCCTCCAGCCAGCCATCCATCCAGCCATCCATCCTTCCAGCCATCCATCCAGCCATCCATCCATCCATCCATCCCTCCAGCCAGCCATCCATCCAGCCAGCCATCCAGCCATCCATCGATCAATCCATCCCTCCAGCCAGCCATGCATCCAGCCATTGTTCCATCAAGCCATCCATCCAGACATCCATCCATGACTCCATCCCTCCAGCCAGCCATCCATCCATCCATCGATCTAGCCATCCATTCAGCCATCCATCCATCCATCCATCCCTGCAGCCAGCCATCCATCCAGCCTTCCATCCATCCAGCCATCCGTCCAGCCATCCATTAATCCATCCATTCCTCCAGCCAGCAATCCATCCAGCCATCCATCCAGCCATCCATCCAGCCATCCATCCATCCATCCATCACTTCATCCAGCCATCCATCCAGCCATCCATCCATCCAGCCATCCATCGAGCCATCCATCCATCCATCCATCCCTCCAGCCAGCCATCCATCCAGCCATCCATCCATCCAGCCACCCATCCATCCACCCATCCATCCATCCCTCCAGCCAGCCATCCATCCGGACATCCATCCATCCTGCCATCCATCCAGCCACCCATCCATCCATCCATCCCTCCAGCCAGCCATCCATCCAGCCATCCATCTATCCAGCGTTCAAACCGCCAACCATCCATCCATCCCTCCAGCCAGCCATCCAACCACCCATCCCTCCAGCCAGCCATCCATCCAGCCATCCATCCATCCAGCAATCCATCCAGCCATCCATCCATCAATCCATCCATCCAGCCATCCATCCAGCCATCCATTCAGCCATCCATTCAGCCATCCATTCATCCATCCATCCAGCCATCTATCAATCCATCCATCCATCCAGCAATTCTACCAGCCACCCATCCATCCATCCAGCCAACCAGCCATCCATCCATCCATCCATCCAGCCAGCCATCCAGACATCTAGCCATCCATCCAGCCATCCATCCAGCCATCCACCATCCTTCCATCCCTCCAGCCAGCCATCCATCCAGCCATCCATCCAACCAGCCATCCATCCAACCATCCACCCATCCATCACTCCAGCCAGCCATCCATCCAGCCATCCGTCCAGCCAGCCATCCATCCAGCCACCCATCCATCCATCCATCCCTCCAGCCTGCCATCCATCCAGCCATCCATCCATCCATCCCTCCAGCCAATCGTCCATCCAGCCATCCATCCATCCATCCATCCCTCCAGCCAATCGTCCATCCATCCAGCAATCCATCCAGCCATCCATCCATCAATGGGATCTGCCCCATTTATGGGATCTACCCCAGAATACTGAAGGAGGCTGGAGAGGAAATTGCTGAGGCCTTGACAGAAATCTTTGGATCCTCGCTGTCTTCAGGGGATGTCCCGGAGGACTGGAGAATAGCCAATGTTGTTCCTCTGTTTAAGAAGGGTAGCAAGGATAATCCCGGGAACTACAGGCCGGTGAGCCTGACTTCAGTGGTAGGGAAATTACTGGAGAGAATTCTTCGAGACAGGATCTACTCCCATTTGGAAGCAAATGGACGTATTAGTGAGAGGCAGCACGGTTTTGTGAAGGGAAGGTCGTGTCTCACTAACTTGATAGAGTTTTTCGAGGAGGTCACTAAGATGATTGATGCAGGTAGGGCAGTAGATGTTGTCTATATGGACTTCAGTAAGGCCTTTGACAAGGTCCCTCATGGTAGACTAGTACAAAAGGTGAAGTCACACGGGATCAGGGGTGAACTGGCAAGGTGGATACAGAACTGGCTAGGCCATAGAAGGCAGAGGGTAGCAATGGAGGGATGCTTTTCTCATTGGAGGGCTGTGACCAGTGGTGTTCCACAGGGATCAGTGCTGGGACCTTTGCTCTTTGTAGTATATATAAATGATTTGGAGGAAAATGTAACTGGTCTGATTAGTAAGTTTGCAGACGACACAAAGGTTGGTGGAATTGCGGATAGCGATGAGGACTGTCTGAGGATACAGCAGGATTTAGATTGTCTGGAGACTTGGGCGGAGAGATGGCAGATGGAGTTTAATCCGGACAAATGTGTGGTAATGCATTTTGGAAGGGCTAATGCAGGTAGGGAATATACAGTGAATGGTAGAACCCTCAAGAGTATTGAAAGTCAAAGAGATCTAGGAGTACAGGTCTACAGGTCATTGAAAGGGGCAACACAGGTGGAGAAGGTAGTCAAGAAGGCATACGGCATGCTTGCCTTCATTGGCCGGGGCATTGAGTATAAGAATTGGCAAGTCATGTTGCAGCTGTCTAGAACCTTAGTTAGGCCACACTTGGAGTATAGTGTTCAATTCTGGTCGCAACACTACCAGAAGGATGTGGAGGCTTTAGAGAGGGTGCAGAAGAGATTTACCAGAATGTTGCCTGGTATGGAGGGCATAAGCTATGAGGAGCGATTGAATAAACTCGGTTTGTTCTCACTGGAACGAAGGAGGTTGAGGGGCGACCTGATAGAGGTATACAAAATTATGAGGGGCATAGACAGAGTGGATAGTCAGAGGCTTTTCCCCAGGGTAGAGGGGTCAATTACTAGGGGGCATAGGTTTAAGGTGAGAGGGGCAAAGTTTAGAGTAGATGTACGAGGCAAGTGTTTTACGCAGAGGGTAGTGGGTGCCTGGAACTCACTACCGGAGGAGGTAGTGGAAGCAGGGACGATAGGGACATTTAAGGGGCATCTTGACAAATATATCATTAGGATGGGATTAGAAGGATACGGACCCAGGAAGTGTAGAATATTGTAGTTTAGTCGGGCAGTATGGTCGGCACGGGCTTGGAGGGCCGAAGGGCCTGTTCCTGTGCTGTACATTTCTTTGTTCTTTGTTCTTTGTTTGTTCAATCCATCCATCCAGCCATCCATCCAGCCATCCATTCAGCCATCCATTCAGCCATCCATTCATCCATCCATCCAGCCATCCATCAATCCATCCATCCATCCAACCATTCTACCAGCCACCCATCCATCCATCCAGCCAACCAGCCATCCATCCATCCATCCATCCAGCCAGCCATCCAGACATCTAGCCATCCATCCAGCCATCCATCCAGCCATCCACCATCCTTCCATCCCTCCAGCCAGCCATCCATCCAGCCATCCATCCAACCAGCCATCCATCCAACCATCCACCCATCCATCACTCCAGCCAGCCATCCATCCAGCCATCCATCCAGCCAGCCATCCATCCAGCCACCCATCCATCCATTCATCCCTCCAGCCTGCCATCCATCCAGCCATCCATCCATCCATCCCTCCAGCCAATCGTCCATCCAGCCATCCATCCATCCAGCCATCCAACCAGCCATCCATTCATCAATCCATCCCTCCAGCCAGCCATCCATCCAGCCACCCATCCATCCAGCCGTCCATCCAACCATCCATCCATCCATCCATCCCTCCAGCCAGCTATCCATCCAATCCATCCATCCATCCAGCCATCCATTCAGCCATCCATCCAGCCATCCATCCATCCAGCCATCAATCCAGCCATCCATCCATCCATCCATTCCTCCAGACAGCCATCCATCCAGCCATCCGTCCATCCAACCCTCCAGCCAGCCATCCATCCAGCCATCCATCCATCCTGCCGTCCATCCAACCATCCATCCATCCATCCATCCCTCCAGCCAGCTATCCATCCAACCATCCATCCATCCAGCCATCCATTCAGCCATCCATCCAGCCATCCATCCATCCAGCCATCAATCCAGCCATCCATCCATCCATCCATTCCTCCAGCCATCCATCCATCCAGCCATCCATCTATCCAGCCATCCATCCAGCCATCCATTCATCCATCCCTCCAGCCAGCCATCCATCCAGCCATCCATCCGTCCAGCCATCCAGCCAGCCAACCATTCAGTCATCGCTCCATCCAGCCATCCATCCATCCACCCAGCCCTCCAGCCATCCATCCATCCAGCCATCCATCCAGCCAACGATCCATCCATCCTTCCCTCCAGCCAGATATCATTCCAGCCATCCATCCATCCAGCCATCCATTCAGCCACCCATCCAGACATCCATCCATCCAGCCATCCATCCAGCCATCCATCCATCCATCCATTCATTCCTTCAGCCAGCCATCCATCCAGCCATCCATCCATCCAGCCATCCATCCAGCCATCCATCCATCCATCCAACCTTTCAACCAGCCATCCATCCAGCCGTCCATCCATCCAGCCATCCATCCAGCCATCCATCCATCCATCCACCCTTCTAGCCAGCCATCCATCCATCCATTCCTCCATCCAGCCATCCATCCAGCCATCCATCCATCCATCCATCTCTCCAGCCAGCCATACATCCAGCCATCCATCCATTCAGCCATTCATCCAGCCATCCATCCATCCATCCATCCCTCCAGCCAGACAGCCATTAAGCCATCCATCCATTCAGCCATCCATCCAGCCATTCGTCCATAAATCCAGCCAGCCATCCATCCAGCCATCCCTCCATCCAGCCATCCATCCAGCCATCCATCCATCCATCCATCCATCCAGCCAGCCAACCATCCAGCCATCCCCCCATACAGCCATCCATCCATCCATCCATCCCTCCAGCCATTCATCCATCCTGCCATCTATCCATCCAGCCATCCATCCAGCCATCCATCCATCAATCCATCCCTCCAGCCAGCCATCCATCAAGCCATCCATCCAAACCAGCCGTCCATCCAGCCATCCATCCATCCATGCATCCCTCCAGCCAGCCATCCATCCAGTCATCCATCCATCCATCCATCACTCCAGCCAGCCAACCATCCATCCATTCCTTCAGCCAGCCATCCATCCAGCCATCCATCCATCCAGCCATCCATCCAGCCATCCATCCATCCATCCATCCCTCCAGCCAGCCATCCATCCAGCCATCCATCGGTCCAGCCATCCATCCAGCCATCCATCCATCCATCCATCCCTCCAGCCAGCCATCCATCCAGCCATCCATCCTTCCAGCCATCCATCCAGCCATCCATCCATCCATCCATCCCTCCAGCCAGCCATCCATCCAGCCAGCCATCCAGCCATCCATCGATCAATCCATCCCTCCAGCCAGCCATGCATCCAGCCATTGTTCCATCAAGCCATCCATCCAGACATCCATCCATGACTCCATCCCTCCAGCCAGCCATCCATCCATCCATCGATCTAGCCATCCATTCAGCCATCCATCCATCCATCCATCCCTGCAGCCAGCCATCCATCCAGCCTTCCATCCATCCAGCCATCCGTCCAGCCATCCATTAATCCATCCATTCCTCCAGCCAGCAATCCATCCAGCCATCCATCCAGCCATCCATCCAGCCATCCATCCATCCATCCATCACTTCATCCAGCCATCCATCCAGCCATCCATCCATCCAGCCATCCATCGAGCCATCCATCCATCCATCCATCCCTCCAGCCAGCCATCCATCCAGCCATCCATCCATCCAGCCACCCATCCATCCACCCATCCATCCATCCCTCCAGCCAGCCATCCATCCGGACATCCATCCATCCTGCCATCCATCCAGCCACCCATCCATCCATCCATCCCTCCAGCCAGCCATCCATCCAGCCATCCATCTATCCAGCGTTCAAACCGCCAACCATCCATCCATCCCTCCAGCCAGCCATCCAACCATCCATCCCTCCAGCCAGCCATCCATCCAGCCATCCATCCATCCAGCAATCCATCCAGCCATCCATCCATCAATCCATCCATCCAGCCATCCATCCAGCCATCCATTCAGCCATCCATTCAGCCATCCATTCATCCATCCATCCAGCCATCTATCAATCCATCCATCCATCCAGCAATTCTACCAGCCACCCATCCATCCATCCAGCCAACCAGCCATCCATCCATCCATCCATCCAGCCAGCCATCCAGACATCTAGCCATCCATCCAGCCATCCATCCAGCCATCCACCATCCTTCCATCCCTCCAGCCAGCCATCCATCCAGCCATCCATCCAACCAGCCATCCATCCAACCATCCACCCATCCATCACTCCAGCCAGCCATCCATCCAGCCATCCGTCCAGCCAGCCATCCATCCAGCCACCCATCCATCCATCCATCCCTCCAGCCTGCCATCCATCCAGCCATCCATCCATCCATCCCTCCAGCCAATCGTCCATCCAGCCATCCATCCATCCATCCATCCCTCCAGCCAATCGTCCATCCATCCAGCAATCCATCCAGCCATCCATCCATCAATGGGATCTGCCCCATTTATGGGATCTACCCCAGAATACTGAAGGAGGCTGGAGAGGAAATTGCTGAGGCCTTGACAGAAATCTTTGGATCCTCGCTGTCTTCAGGGGATGTCCCGGAGGACTGGAGAATAGCCAATGTTGTTCCTCTGTTTAAGAAGGGTAGCAAGGATAATCCCGGGAACTACAGGCCGGTGAGCCTGACTTCAGTGGTAGGGAAATTACTGGAGAGAATTCTTCGAGACAGGATCTACTCCCATTTGGAAGCAAATGGACGTATTAGTGAGAGGCAGCACGGTTTTGTGAAGGGAAGGTCGTGTCTCACTAACTTGATAGAGTTTTTCGAGGAGGTCACTAAGATGATTGATGCAGGTAGGGCAGTAGATGTTGTCTATATGGACTTCAGTAAGGCCTTTGACAAGGTCCCTCATGGTAGACTAGTACAAAAGGTGAAGTCACACGGGATCAGGGGTGAACTGGCAAGGTGGATACAGAACTGGCTAGGCCATAGAAGGCAGAGGGTAGCAATGGAGGGATGCTTTTCTCATTGGAGGGCTGTGACCAGTGGTGTTCCACAGGGATCAGTGCTGGGACCTTTGCTCTTTGTAGTATATATAAATGATTTGGAGGAAAATGTAACTGGTCTGATTAGTAAGTTTGCAGACGACACAAAGGTTGGTGGAATTGCGGATAGCGATGAGGACTGTCTGAGGATACAGCAGGATTTAGATTGTCTGGAGACTTGGGCGGAGAGATGGCAGATGGAGTTTAATCCGGACAAATGTGTGGTAATGCATTTTGGAAGGGCTAATGCAGGTAGGGAATATACAGTGAATGGTAGAACCCTCAAGAGTATTGAAAGTCAAAGAGATCTAGGAGTACAGGTCTACAGGTCATTGAAAGGGGCAACACAGGTGGAGAAGGTAGTCAAGAAGGCATACGGCATGCTTGCCTTCATTGGCCGGGGCATTGAGTATAAGAATTGGCAAGTCATGTTGCAGCTGTCTAGAACCTTAGTTAGGCCACACTTGGAGTATAGTGTTCAATTCTGGTCGCAACACTACCAGAAGGATGTGGAGGCTTTAGAGAGGGTGCAGAAGAGATTTACCAGAATGTTGCCTGGTATGGAGGGCATAAGCTATGAGGAGCGATTGAATAAACTCGGTTTGTTCTCACTGGAACGAAGGAGGTTGAGGGGCGACCTGATAGAGGTATACAAAATTATGAGGGGCATAGACAGAGTGGATAGTCAGAGGCTTTTCCCCAGGGTAGAGGGGTCAATTACTAGGGGGCATAGGTTTAAGGTGAGAGGGGCAAAGTTTAGAGTAGATGTACGAGGCAAGTGTTTTACGCAGAGGGTAGTGGGTGCCTGGAACTCACTACCGGAGGAGGTAGTGGAAGCAGGGACGATAGGGACATTTAAGGGGCATCTTGACAAATATATCATTAGGATGGGAATAGAAGGATACGGACCCAGGAAGTGTAGAATATTGTAGTTTAGTCGGGCAGTATGGTCGGCACGGGCTTGGAGGGCCGAAGGGCCTGTTCCTGTGCTGTACATTTCTTTGTTCTTTGTTCTTTGTTTGTTCAATCCATCCATCCAGCCATCCATCCAGCCATCCATTCAGCCATCCATTCAGCCATCCATTCATCCATCCATCCAGCCATCCATCAATCCATCCATCCATCCAACCATTCTACCAGCCACCCATCCATCCATCCAGCCAACCAGCCATCCATCCATCCATCCATCCAGCCAGCCATCCAGACATCTAGCCATCCATCCAGCCATCCATCCAGCCATCCACCATCCTTCCATCCCTCCAGCCAGCCATCCATCCAGCCATCCATCCAACCAGCCATCCATCCAACCATCCACCCATCCATCACTCCAGCCAGCCATCCATCCAGCCATCCATCCAGCCAGCCATCCATCCAGCCACCCATCCATCCATTCATCCCTCCAGCCTGCCATCCATCCAGCCATCCATCCATCCATCCCTCCAGCCAATCGTCCATCCAGCCATCCATCCATCCAGCCATCCAACCAGCCATCCATCCATCCATCCATCCCTCCAGCCAGCCATCCACCCAGCCATCCCTCCATCCATCCGTCCATCCATCCATCCATCCAGCCATCCAACCATCTAGCCAGCCGTCCATTCAGCCATCCCTCCATACAGCCATTCATCCAGCCATCCAGCCATCCGTCACCCCCGCCAGCCATCCATCCAGTAATCCCTCCATCCAGCCATGCATCCAGCCATCCATCCATCCATCCATTCATCCATCCATCCAGCCATCCATCCATCCATCCAACCATCCATCCATCCAACCATCCATCCATCCATCCATCCAGCCATCCATCAAGCCATCCATCAATCCAGCCATCCATCCAGCCATCCATCCATCCATCCATCCCGCCAACGAGTCATCCATCCAGCCATCCATCCATCCAGCCATCCATCCTGCCATCCATCCACCCATCCATCCCTCCAGCCAGCCATTCATCCAGCCATCCATCCATCCAGCCATCCGTCCAGATATCCATCCATCCATCCTTCCATCCCTCCAGCAAGCCATCCATCCAGCCATCCAGCCATCCATCCAGCCATCCATCCATCCATCCATCCCTCCAGCCAGCCATCCATCTAGCCAACCCTCCATCCAGCTATCCATCCAGCCATCCATGCATTCAACCATCTCTCCATCCAGCCATCCATGCAGCCATTCATCCATCCATCCATACCTCCAGCCAGCCAGCCATCCATCCATCCATCCATCCAGCCATCCATCCAGCCATCCATCCATCAATCCATCCGCCCAGCCAGACATCCATCCAGCCATCCAGCCATCCAGCCATCCATCCATCCATCCATCCATTAATCCATCCCTCCAGCCAGCCATCCATTCGGCCATCCATCCATCCAGCCATCCATCCATCCATCCCTCCAGCCAGCAATCCAACCAGCCATCCATCCATCCATCCCTCCAGCCAGCAATCCATCCAGCCATCCATCCATCCATCCATCCATCCCTCCCGCCAGCCATCCATTCAGCCATCCATCCATCCAGCCATCCATCCAGCCATCCATCCTTCCGTCCCTCCAGCCAGCCATCCATCCAGCAATCCATCCATCCAGCCATCCATCCATCCATCCAGCCATCCATCCAGCCATCCATTCATCCAGCCTTCCAGCCATCCATCCATCCAACCATCCCTCCAGCCAGCCATCCACCCAGCCATCCCTCCATCCATCCGTCCATCCATCCATCCATCCAGCCATCCAACCATCCAGCCAGCCGTCCAGCCAGCCATCCCTCCATACAGCCATTCATCCAGCCATCCATCCATCCGTCAACCCCGCCAGCCATCCATCCAGCCATCCCTCCATCCAGCCATGCATCCAGCCATCCATCCATCCATCCATCCATCCATCCAGCCATCCATCCAGCCATCCATCCATCCAGCCTTCCAGCCATCCAGCCTTCCATCCATCCAACCATCCATCCATCCAGCCATCCATCCATCCATCCATCCAGCCATCCATCAAGCCATCCATCCATCCAGCCATCCATTCAGCCATCCATCCATCCCGCCAGCGAGTCATCCATCCAGCCATCCATCCAGCCATCCATCCATCGATCCGTCCCTCCAGCCAGCCATCCATCCAGCCATCCATCCATCCAGCCTTCCATCCAGCCATCCATCCAGCCATACATCCATCCATCCATCACTCCAGCCAGCCATCCATCCAGCCATCCCTCCATCCAGCCATCCATCCAGCCATCCATGCATTCATCCATCTCTCCATCCAGCCATCCATCCAGCCATTCATCCATCCATCCATACCTCCAGCCAGCCAGCCATCCATCCATCCATCCATCCAGCCATCCATCCAGCCATCCATCCATCAATCCATCCGCCCAGCCAGACATCCATCCAGCCATCCAGCCATCCAGCCATCCATCCATCCATCCATCCATCCATTAATCCATCCCTCCAGCCAGCCATCCATCCAGCCATCCATCCATCCAGCCATCCATTCAGCAATCCATCCATCCATCCATCCATTCAGCCAGCCATCCATTCGGCCATCCATCCATCCAGCCATCCATCCATCCATCCCTCCAGCCAGCCATCCATCCAGCCATCCATCCATCCAGCCATCCATCCAGCCATCCATCCATCCATCCATCCCTCCCGCCAGCCATCCATTCAGCCATCCATCCATCCAGCCATCCATCCAGCCATCCATCCATCCGTCCCTCCAGCCAGCCATCCATCCAGCCATCCATCCATCCAGCCTTCCATCCAGCCATCCATCCATCCATCCTTCCCTCCATCCAGCCATCCATCCAGCCATCAATCCATCCAGCCGCCCATCCAGCCATCCATACATCCATCCATCCCTCCAGCCAGTCATCCAACCAGCCATCCATCCATCCACCCATCCATCCAGCCATCCATCCATCCATCCCTCCAGCCAGCCATTCATCCAGCCATCCATCCATCCAGCCATCCATCGAGCCATCCATTCATCCATCCATCCCTCCAGCCAGCCATCCATCCAGCCATCCATCCATCCAGCCATCCATCCATCCCTCCAGCCAGCCATCCATCCGGACATCCATCCATCCAGCCATCCATCCCTCCAGCCATCCATCCATCCAGCCATCCCTCCATCCAGCCATCCATCCAGCAATCCATGCATTCTTCCATCTCTCCATCCAGCCATCCATCCAGCCATTCATCCATCCATCCATACCTCCAGCCAGCCAGCCATCCATCCATCCATCCATCCAGCCATCCATCCATCCATCCATCCATCAATCCATCCGCCCAGCCAGCCATCCATCCAGCCATCCAGTCATCCATCCATCCATCGATCCATTAATCCATCCCTCCAGCCAGCCATCCATCCAGCCATCCATCCATCCAGCCATCAATTCAGCAATCCATCCATCCATCCATCCCTTCAGCCAGCCATCCATTCGGCGATCCATCCATCCAGCCATCCATCCATCCATCCCTCCAGCCAACCATCCATCCAGCCATCCATCCATCCAGCCATCCATCCAGCCATCCATCCATCCATCCCTCCCGCCAGCCATCCATTCAGCCATCCATCCATCCAGCCATCCATCCAGCCATCCATTAATCCATCCGTCCCTCCAGCCAGCCATCCATCCAGCCATCCATCCATCCAGCCTTCCATCCAGCCATCCATCCAACCATCCTTCCCTCCAGCCAGCCATTCAACCAGCCATCCATCCATCCAGCCACCCATCCAGCCATCCATCCATCCATCCATCCCTCCAGCCAGTCATCCAACCAGCCATCCACCCATCCAGCCATCCATCCAGCCATCCATCCATCCATCCTTCCCTCCAGCCAGCCATTCATCCAGCCATCCATCCATTCAGCCATCCATCCAGCGATCCAACCATCCATCCCTCCAGCAATCCATCCATCCAGCCATCCATTCATTCAGCCATCCATCCAGCCATCCACCATTCATCCATCTCTCCAAGCTGCCATACATCCAGCCATCCATCCATCCATCCAGCCATCCATCCATCCATCCATCCCTCCTTCCAGCCGGTCATTAAGCCATCCATCCATCCAGCCATCCATCCAGCCATCCATCCCTCTAGCCAGCCAGCCATCCCTCCATCCAGCCATCCATCCAGCCATCAATCCATCCATCCATCCCTCCAGCCAGCCAACCATCCAGCCATCCCTCCATCCAGCTATCCATCCATCCATCCATCCCACCAGCCAGCCATCCATCCAGCCATCCATCCAGCTATCCATCCAGCCATCCATTCATCAATCCATCCCTCCAGCCAGCCATCCATCAAGCCATACATCCATCCAGCCGTCCTTTCAGCCATCCATCCATCCATCCATCCCTTCAGCCTGCCAGCCATTCATCCATCCATCCATCCAGCCATCCATCAAGCCATGCATCCATCCAGCCATCCAACCATCCAACCATCCATCCATCCATCCCGCCAGCGAGTCATCCATCCAGCCATCCATCCTTCCAGCCATCCATCCTGCCATCCATTCATCAATCCATCCCTCCAGCCAGCCATCCATCAAGCCATCCATCCATCCAGCCGTCCATTCAGCCATCCATCCATCCATCCATCCCTTCAGCCTGCCAGCCATCCATCCATCCATCCATCCAGCCATCCATCAAGCCATGCATCCATCCAGCCATCCAACCATCCAACCATCCATCCATCCATCCCGCCAGCGAGTCATCCATCCAGCCATCCATCCATCCAGCCATCCATCCTGCCATCCATCCATCCATCCATCCCTCCAGCCAGCCATTCATCCAGCCATCCATCCATCCAGCCATCCATCCAGCTATACATCCATCCATCCATCCATCCCTCTAGCAAGCCATCCATCCAGCCATCCAGCCATCCATCCAGCCATCCATCCATCCATCCATCCCTCCAGCCAGCCATCCATCCAGCCATCCCTCCATCCAGCCATCCATCCAGCCATCCATGCATTCATCCATCTCTCCATCTAGCCATCCATCCAGCCATTCATCCATCCATCCATACCTCCAGCCAGACAGCCATCCATCCATCCATCCATCCAGCCATCCATCCATCCATCCATCAATCCATCCGCCCAGCCAGCCAACCATCCAGCCATCCATCCAGCCATCCATCCATCCAGCCATCCATTCAGCAATCCATCCATCCATCCAGCCCTACAGCCAGCCATCCATTCGGCCATCCATCCATCCAGCCATCCATCCATCCATCCCTCCAGCCAGCCATCCATCCAGCCATCCATCCATCCAGCCATCCGTCCAGCCATCCATCCATCCATCCATCCCTCCCGCCAGCCATCCATCCAGCCATCCATCCAGCCATCCAACCATTCATCCATCTCTCCAGCCAGCCATACATCCAGCCATCCATCCATCCAACCACCCATCCATCCATCCATCCATCCCTCCTTCCAGCCAGTCATTAAGCCATCCATCCATCCAGCCATCCATCCAGCCATCCATCCCTCCAGCCAGCCAGCCATCCAGCCATCCCTCCATCCAGCCATCCATCCAGCCATCCATCCATCCATCCATCCCTCCAGCCAGCCAACCATCCAGCCATCCCTCCATCCAGCTATCCATCCATCCATCCATCCCACCAGCCAGCCATCCATCCAGCCATCCATCCAGCCATCCGTCCAGCCATCCATCCATCCATCCAACCCTCCAGTCAGCCATCCATCCAGCCAGCCATCCATCCAGCCATCCATCCAGCCATCCATCCATCCCTCCAGACGGCCATCCATCCAGCCATTCCTCCATCCAACCATCGATCCAGCCATCCATCCATCTCTCCAGCCAGCCATACATCCAGCAATCCATCCATTCAGCCATTCATCCAGCCATCCATCCATCCATCCCTCCAACCAGCCAGCCATTAAGCCATCCATCCATCCAGCCATCCATCAAGCCATCCATCCTTCCCTCCAGCCAGCTATCCATCCAGCGATCCCTCCATCCAGCCATCCATCCAGCCAACCATCCATCCATCCATCCAGCCATCCAGCCAACCATCCAGCCATCCCTCCATCCAGCCATCCATCCATCCGTCCATCCCTCCAGCCAGCCATCCCTCCAGCCAGCCATCCATCCAGCCATCCATCAAAACCAGCCGTCCAGCGAGCCATCCATTCATCCATGCATCCCTCCAGCCAGCCATCCATCCAGTCATCCATCCATCCATCCATCACTCCAGCGAGCCAACCATCCAGCCATCCCTCCATCCAGCCATCCATCCATCCATCCCTCCAGCCACCCATCCAGCCATCCATCCATCAATACATCCCTCCAGCCAGCCATCCATCCATCCATCCATTCGGCCATCCATCCAGCCTTCCATCCATCCATCCATCCCTCCAGCCAGATATCCATCCAGCCATCCATCCATTCCTTCAGCCAGCCATCCATCCAGCATTCCATCCATCCAGCCATCCATCCAGCCATCCATCCATCCATCCCTCCAGCCAGCCATCCAACCAGCCATCCATCCGTCCAGCCATCCATCCAGCCATACATCCATCCATTCATCCCTCCAGCCAGCCATCCATCCAGCCATCCATCCTTCCAGCCATCCATCCAGTCATCCATCCATCCATCCATCCCTTCAGCCAGCCATCCATTCAGCCAGCCATCCAGCCATCCATCCATCAATCCATCCCTCCAGCCAGCCATGCATCCAGCCATCCTTCTATCCAGCCATCCATCCAGCCATCCATCCATGACTCCATCCCTCCAGCCATCCACCCATCCACCCATCGATCTAGCCATCCATTCAGCCATCCATCCATCCCTGCAGCCAGCCATCCATCCAGCCTTCCATCCATCCAGCCATCCGTCCAGCCATCCATTAATCCATCCATTCCTCCAGCCAGCAATCCATCCAGCCATCCATCCAGCCATCCATCCAGCCATCCATTCATCCATCCATCCCACCAGCCAGCCATCCATCCAGCCAGCCATCCATCCAGCCATCCATCCATCCAGCCATCCATCCATCCATCCATCCCTCCAGCCAGCCAGTCATTAAGCCATCCATCCATCCAGCCATCCATCCAGCCATGCATCCATCCATCCATCCCTCCAGCCAGCCATCCATCCAGCCATCCCTCCAACCAGACATCCATCCAGCCAGCCAACCATCCAGCCATCCCTCCATCCAGCCATCCATCCAGACATCCATCCATCCAGCCATCATTCCAGCCATCCATCCATCAATTCATCCCTCCAGCCAGCCTGCCATCCAGCCATCCATCCATCCCGCCGTCCATCCAGCCATCCATCCATCCATCCATCCCTCCAGCCAGCCATCCATCCAGCCATCCATCCATCCAGCCATCCATTCAGCCATCCATCCATCCATCCATCCCTCCAGCCAGCCATCCATCCAGCCATCCATCCATCCAGCCATCCATCCAGCCATCCATCCATCCAGCCATCCATTCCTCCAGCCAGCCATCCATCCAGCCATCCATCCATCCAGTCATCAATACAGCCAGCCATCCATCCATCCCTCCAGCCAGCCATCCATCCAGCAATCCATCCGTCCAGCCATACATCGAGCCATCCGTCGCTACATCCATCCCTCCAGCCAGCCATCCATCCAGCGATCCATCCATCCAGCCAGCCATCCAGCCATCCATCCATCCCTCCAGCCAGCCATTTATCCAGCCATCCTTCCTTCCATCCATCCATCCAGCAATCCATCCAGCCATCCATCCATCCATCCATCCCTCCAGCCAGTCATCCATCCAGCCATCCATCCATCCAGCCATCCAACCAGCCATCCATCCATCCATCCCTCCAGCCAGCCAATCATCCAGCCATCCATCCATCCAGCCATCCATCCAGCCATCCATCCATCCATCCAACCTTCCAGCCAGCCATCCATCCAGCCTTCCATCCATCCAGCCATCCATCCAGCCATCCATCCATCCATCCACCCTTCTAGCCAGCCATCCATCCATCCATTCCTCCATCCAGCCATCCATCCAGCCATCCATCCATCCATCCATCTCTCCAGCCAGCCATACATCCAGCCATCCATCCATTCAGCCATTCATCCAGCCATCCATCCATCCATCCATCCCTCCAGCCAGCCAGCCATTAAGCCATCCATCCATTCAGCCATCCATCCAGCCATCCATCCATCCCTCCAGCCAGCCATCCATCCAGCCATCCCTCCATCCAGCCATCCATCCAGCCATCCATCCATCCATCCATCCATCCAGCCAGCCAACCATCCAGCCATCCCCCCATACAGCCATCCATCCATCCAACCATCCCTCCAGCCATTCATCCATCCAGCCATCTATCCATCCAGCCATCCATCCAGCCATCCATCCATCAATCCATCCCTCCAGCCAGCCATCCATCAAGTCATCCATCCAAACCAGCCGTCCATCCAGCCATCCATCCATCCATGCATCCCTCCAGCCAGCCATCCATCCAGTCATCCATCCATCCATCCATCACTCCAGCCACCCAACCATCCAGCCATCCCTCCATCCAGCGATCCATCCATCCATCCCTCCAGCCATCCATCCATCCATCCAGCCAGCCAACCATCCAGCCATCCCCCCATACAGCCATCCATCCATCCCTCCAGCCATTCATCCATCCAGCCATCGATCCAGCCATCCATCCATCAATCCATCCCTCCAGCAGTCCATCCAGCCATCCATCCATCCCTCCAGCCAGCCATCCATCCAGCCATCCATCCATCCATCCATCCCTCCAGCCAGCCAACCATCCAGCCAAACCTCCATCCAGCCATCCCTCCATCCAGCCATCCATCCATCCATCCATCCCTCCAGCCAGCCATCCATCCAGCCATCCATACATCCAGCCATCCAACCAGCCATCCATCCATCAATCCAGCCCTCCAGCCAGCCATCCATCCAGCCACCCATCCAACCAGCCGTCCATCCAACCATCCATCCATCCATCCATCCCTCCAGCCAGCTATCCATCCTGCCATCCATCCATCCAGCCATCCATTCAGCCATCCATCCAGCCATCCATCCATCCAGCCATCAATCCAGCCATCCATCCATCCATCCATTCCTCCAGACAGCCATCCATCCAGCCATCCATCCATCCAACCCTCCAGCAAGCCATCCATCCAGCCATCCATCCATCTTGCCGTCCATCCAACCATCCATCCATCCATCCATCACTCCAGCCAGCTATCCATCCAACCATCCATCCATCCAGCCATCCATTTAGCCATCCATCCAGCCATTCTTCCATCCAGCCATCAATCCAGCCAGCCATCCATCCATCCATTCCTCCAGCCAGCCATCCATCCAGCCATCCATCTATCCAGCCATCCATCCAGCCATCCATCCATCCATCCCTCCAGCCAGCCATCCATCCAGCCATCCAGCCAGCCAACCATTCAGTCATCGCTCCATCCAGCCATCCATCCATCCACCCATCCCTCCAGCCATCCATCCATCCAGCCATCCATCCAGCCATCGATCCATCCATCCATCCCTCCAGCCAGATATCATTCCAGCCATCCATCCATCCAGCCATCCATTCAGCCACCCATCCAGCCATCCATCCATCCAGCCATCCATCCAGCCATCCATCGATCCATCCATCCATTCCTTCAGCCAGCCATCCATCCAGCCATCCATCCATCCAGCCATCCATCCATCCATCCATCCATCCATCCATCCATCCCTCCAGCCAGCCATCCATCCAGCCATCCATCCGTCCAGCCATCCATCCAGCCATCCATCCATCCATCCATCCCTCCAGCCAGCCAATCATCCAGCCATCCATCCATCCAGCCATTCATCCAGCCATCCATCCATCCATCCAACCTTCCAGCCAGCCATCCATCCAGCCGTCCATCCATCCAGCCATCCATCCAGCCATCCATCCATCCATCCACCCTTCTAGCCAGCCATCCATCCATCCATTCCTCCATCCAGCCATCCATTCAGCCATCCATCCATCCATCCATCTCTCCAGCCAGCCATACATCCAGCCATCCAACCATTCAGCCATTCATCCAGCCATCCATCCATCCATCCATTCCTCCAGCCAGCCAGCCATTAAGCCATCCATCCATTCAGCCATCCATCCAGCCATCCATCCATCCCTCCAGCCAGCCATCCATCCAGCCATCCCTCCATCCAGCCATCCATCCAGCCATCCATCCATCCATCCATCCATTCAGCCAGCCAACCATCCAGCCATCCCCCCATACAGCCATCCATCCATCCATCCATCCCTCCAGCCATTCATCCACCCTGCCATCTATCCATCCAGCCATCCATCCAGCCATCCATCCATCAATCCATCCCTCCAGCCAGCCATCCATCAAGCCATCCATCCAAACCAGCCGTCCATCCAGCCATCCATCCATCCATGCATCCCTCCAGCCAGCCATCCATCCAGTCATCCAGCCATCCATCCATCACTCCAGCCAGCCAACCATCCATCCTTTCCTTCAGCCAGCCATCCATCCAGCCATCCATCCATCCAGCCAACCATCCAGCCATCCATCCATCCATCCATCCCTCCAGCCAGCCATCCATCCAGCCATCCATCATTCCAGCCATCCATCCAGCCAACCATCCATCCATCCATCCCTCGAGCCAGCCATCCATCCAGCCATCCATCCTTCCAGCCATCCATCCAGCCATCCATCCATCCATCCATCCCTCCAGCCAGCCATCCATCCAGCCAGCCCTCCAGCCATCCATCCATCAATCCATCCCTCCAGCCAGCCATGCATCCAGCCATCCTTCCATTAAGCCATCCATCCAGACATCCATCCATGACTCCATCCCTCCAGCCAGCCATCCATCCATCCATCGATCTAGCCATCCATTCAGCCATCCATCCATCCATCCATCCCTGCAGCCAGCCATCCATCCAGCCTTCCATCCATCCAGCCATCCGTTCAGCCATCCATTAATCCATCCATTCCTCCAGCCAGCAATCCATCCAGCCATCCATCCAGCCATCCATCCAGCCATCCATCCATCCAGCCCTCACTTCATCCAGCCATCCATCCAGCCATCCATCCAGCCATCCATCCATCCAGCCATCCATCGAGCCATCCATCCATCCATCCATCCCTCCAGCCAGCCATCCATCCAGCCATCCATCCATCCAGCCACCCATCCATCCATCCATCAATCCATCCCTCCAGCCAGCCATCCATCCGGACATCCATCCATCCAGCCATCCATCCAGCCACCCATCCATCCATCCATCCCTCCAGCCAGCCATCCATCCAGCCATCCATCTATCCAGAGTTCAAACCGCCAACCATCCATCCATCCCTCCAGTCAGCCATCCAACCATCCATCCCTCCAGCCAGCCATCCATCCAGCCATTCATCCATCCAGCAATCCATCCAGCCATCCATCCATCAATCCATCCATCCAGCCATCCATCCAGCCATCCATTCAGCCATCCATTCAGCCATCCATTCATCCATCCATCCTGCCATCCATAAATCCATCCATCCATCCAGCCATTCTACCAGCCACCCATCCATCCATCCAGCCAACCAGCCATCCATCCATCCATCCATCCAGCCAGCCATCCAGACATCTAGCCATCCATCCAGCCATCCATCCAGCCATCCACCATCCATCCATCCCTCCAGCCAGCCATCCATCCAGCCATCCATCCAACCAGCCATCCATCCAACCATCCACCCATCCATCACTCCAGCCAGCCATCCATCCAGCCATCCATCCAGCCAGCCATCCATCCATCCACCCATCCATCCATCCATCCCTCCATCCTGCCATCCATCCAGCCATCCATCCATCCATCCCTCCAGCCAATCGTCCATCCAGCCATCCATCCATCCATCCATCCCTCCAGCCAATCGTCCATCCATCCAGCAATCTATCCAGCCATCCATCCATCAATGGGATCTACCCCATTTATGGGATCTACCCCAGAATACTGAAGGAGGCTGGAGAGGAAATTGCTGAGGCCTTGACAGAAATCTTTGGATCCTCGCTGTCTTCAGGGGATGTCCCGGAGGACTGGAGAATAGCCAATGTTGTTCCTCTGTTTAAGAAGGGTAGCAAGGATAATCCCGGGAACTACAGCCCGGAGAGCCTGACATCAGTGGTAGGGAAATTACTGGAGAGAATTCTTCGAGACAGGATCTACTCCCATTTGGAAGCAAATGGACGTATTAGTGAGAGGCAGCACGGTTTTGTGAAGGGAAGGTCGTGTCTCACTAACTTGATAGAGTTTTTCGAGGAGGTCACTAAGATGATTGATGCAGGTAGGGCAGTAGATGTTGTCTATATGGACTTCAGTAAGGCCTTTGACAAGGTCCCTCATGGTAGACTAGTACAAAAGGTGAAGTCACACGGGATCAGGGGTGAACTGGCAAGGTGGATACAGAACTGGCTAGGCCATAGAAGGCAGAGGGTAGCAATGGAGGGATGCTTTTCTCATTGGAGGGCTGTGACCAGTGGTGTTCCACAGGGATCAGTGCTGGGACCTTTGCTCTTTGTAGTATATATAAATGATTTGGAGGAAAATGTAACTGGTCTGATTAGTAAGTTTGCAGACGACACAAAGGTTGGTGGAATTGCGGATAGCGATGAGGACTGTCTGAGGATACAGCAGGATTTAGATTGTCTGGAGACTTGGGCGGAGAGATGGCAGATGGAGTTTAATCCGGACAAATGTGTGGTAATGCATTTTGGAAGGGCTAATGCAGGTAGGGAATATACAGTGAATGGTAGAACCCTCAAGAGTATTGAAAGTCAAAGAGATCTAGGAGTACAGGTCCACAGATCATTGAAAGGGGCAACACAGGTGGAGAAGGTAGTCAAGAAGGCATACGGCATGCTTGCCTTCATTGGCCGGGGCATTGAGTATAAGAATTGGCAAGTCATGTTGCAGCTGTATAGAACCTTAGTTAGGCCACACTTGGAGTATAGTGTTCAATTCTGGTCGCCACACTACCAGAAGGATGTGGAGGCTTTAGAGAGGGTGCAGAAGAGATTTACCAGAATGTTGCCTGGTATGGAGGGCATAAGCTATGAGGAGCGATTGAATAAACTCGGTTTGTTCTCACTGGAACGAAGGAGGTTGAGGGGCGACCTGATAGAGGTATACAAAATTATGAGGGGCATAGACAGAGTGGATAGTCAGAGGCTTTTCCCCAGGGTAGAGGGGTCAATTACTAGGGGGCATAGGTTTAAGGTGAGAGGGGCAAAGTTTAGAGTAGATGTACGAGGCAAGTTTTTTACGCAGAGGGTAGTGGGTGCCTGGAACTCACTACCGGAGGAGGTAGTGGAAGCAGGGACGATAGGGACATTTAAGGGGCATCTTGACAAATATATCATTAGGATGGGAATAGAAGGATACGGACCCAGGAAGTGTAGAAGATTGTAGTTTAGTCGGGCAGTATGGTCGGCACGGGCTTGGAGGGCCGAAGGGCCTGTTCCTGTGCTGTACATTTCTTTGTTCTTTGTTCTTTGTTTGTTCAATCCATCCATCCAGCCATCCATCCAGCCATCCATTCAGCCATCCATTCAGCCATCCATTCATCCATCCATCCAGCCATCCATCAATCCATCCATCCATCCAGCCATTCTACCAGCCACCCATCCATCCATCCAGCCAACCAGCCATCCATCCATCCATCCAGCCAGCCTTCCAGACATCTAGCCACCCATCCAGCCATCCATCCAGCCATCCACCATCCTTCCATCCCTCCAGCCAGCCATCCATCCAGCCATCCATCCAACCAGCCATCCATCCAACCATCCACCCATCCATCACTCCAGCCAGCCATCCATCCAGCCATCCATCCAGCCAGCCATCCATCCAGCCACCCATCCATCCATCCATCCCTCCAGCCTGCCATCCATCCAGCCATCCATCCATCCATCCCTCCAGCAAATCGTCCATCCAGCCTTCCATCCATCCAGCCATCCAACCAGCCATCCATCCATCCATCCATCCCTTCAGCCAGCCATCCACCCAGCCATCCCTCCATCCATCCGTCCATCCATCCATCCATCCAGCCATCCAACCATCCATCCACCCTTCTAGCCAGCCATCCATCCAGCCATTCCTCCATCCAGCCATCCATTCAGCCATCCATCCATCCATCCATCTCTCCAGCCAGCCATACATCCAGCCATCCATCCATTCAGCCATTCATCCAGCCATCCATCCATCCATCCATTCCTCCAGCCAGCCAGCCATTAAGCCATCCATCCATTCAGCCATCCATCCAGCCATCCATCCATCCCTCCAGCCAGCCATCCATCCAGCCATCCCTCCATCCAGCCATCCATCCAGCCATCCATCCATCCATCCATCCATTCAGCCAGCCAACCATCCAGCCATCCCCCCATACAGCCATCCATCCATCCATCCATCCCTCCAGCCATTCATCCATCCTGCCATCTATCCATCCAGCCATCCATCCAGCCATCCATCCATCAATCCATCCCTCCAGGCAGCCATCCATCAAGCCATCCATCCAAACCAGCCGTCCATCCAGCCATCCATCCATCCATGCATCCCTCCAGCCAGCCATCCATCCAGTCATCCAGCCATCCATCCATCACTCCAACCAGCCAACCATCCATCCATTCCTTCAGCCAGCCATCCATCCAGCCATCCATCCATCCAGCCAACCATCCAGCCATCCATCCATCCATCCATCCCTCCAGCCAGCCATCCATCCAGCCATCCATCATTCCAGCCATCCATTCCAGCCAACCATCCATCCATCCATCCCTCGAGCCAGCCATCCATCCAGCCATCCATCCATCCTTCCAGCCATCCATCCAGCCATCCATCCATCCATCCATCCCTCCAGCCAGCCATCCATCCAGCCAGCCCTCCAGCCATCCATCCATCAATCCATCCCTCCAGCCAGCCATGCATCCAGCCATCCTTCCATTAAGCCATCCATCCAGACATCCATCCATGACTCCATCCCTCCAGCCAGCCATCCATCCATCCATCCATCTAGCCATCCATTCAGCCATCCATCCATCCATCCATCCATCCCTGCAGCCAGCCATCCATCCAGCCTTCCATCCATCCAGCCATCCGTCCAGACATCCATTAATCCATCCATTCCTCCAGCCAGCAATCCATCCAGCCATCCATCCAGCCATCCATCCAGCCATCCATCCATCCAGCCATCACTTCATCCAGCCATCCATCCAGCCATCCATCCAGCCATCCATCCATCCAGCCATCCATCGAGCCATCCATCCATCCATCCATCCCTCCAGCCAGCCATCCATCCAGCCATCCATCCATCCATCCATCCATCCCTCCAGCCAGCCATCCATCCAGCCATCCATCCATCCAGCCATCCATCGAGCCATCCATCCATCCATCCATCCCTCCAGCCAGCCATCCATCCAGCCATCCATCCATCCATCCATCCATCCCTCCAGCCAGCCATCCATCCGGACATCCATCCATCCAGCCATCCATCCAGCCACCCATCCATCCATCCATCCCTCCAGCCAGCCATCCATCCAGCCATCCATCTATCCAGAGTTCAAACCGCCAACCATCCATCCATCCCTCCAGTCAGCCATCCAACCATCCATCCCTCCAGCCAGCCATCCATCCAGCCATTCATCCATCCAGCAATCCATCCAGCCATCCATCCATCAATCCATCCATCCAGCCATCCATCCAGCCATCCATTCAGCCATCCATTCAGCCATCCATTCATCCATCCATCCTGCCATCCATAAATCCATCCATCCATCCAGCCATTCTACCAGCCACCCATCCATCCATCCAGCCAACCAGCCATCCATCCATCCATCCATCCAGCCAGCCATCCAGACATCTAGCCATCCATCCAGCCATCCATCCAGCCATCCACCATCCTTCCATCCCTCCAGCCAGCCTTCCATCCAGCCATCCATCCAACCAGCCATCCATCCAACCATCCACCCATCCATCACTCCAGCCAGCCATCCATCCAGCCATCCATCCAGCCAGCCATCCATCCATCCACCCATCCATCCATCCATCCCTCCATCCTGCCATCCATCCAGCCATCCATCCATCCATCCCTCCAGCCAATCGTCCATCCAGCCATCCATCCATCCATCCATCCCCCCAGCCAATCGTCCATCCATCCAGCAATCCATCCAGCCATCCATCCATCAATGGGATCTACCCCATTTATGGGATCTACCCCAGAATACTGAAGGAGGCTGGAGAGGAAATTGCTGAGGCCTTGACAGAAATCTTTGGATCCTCGCTGTCTTCAGGGGATGTCCCGGAGGACTGGAGAATAGCCAATGTTGTTCCTCTGTTTAAGAAGGGTAGCAAGGATAATCCCGGGAACTACAGGCCGGTGAGCCTGACATCAGTGGTAGGGAAATTACTGGAGAGAATTCTTCGAGACAGGATCTACTCCCATTTGGAAGCAAATGGACGTATTAGTGAGAGGCAGCACGGTTTTGTGAAGGGAAGGTCGTGTCTCACTAACTTGATAGAGTTTTTCGAGGAGGTCACTAAGATGATTGATGCAGGTAGGGCAGTAGATGTTGTCTATATGGACTTCAGTAAGGCCTTTGACAAGGTCCCTCATGGTAGACTAGTACAAAAGGTGAAGTCACACGGGATCAGGGGTGAACTGGCAAGGTGGATACAGAACTGGCTAGGCCATAGAAGGCAGAGGGTAGCAATGGAGGGATGCTTTTCTCATTGGAGGGCTGTGACCAGTGGTGTTCCACAGGGATCAGTGCTGGGACCTTTGCTCTTTGTAGTATATATAAATGATTTGGAGGAAAATGTAACTGGTCTGATTAGTAAGTTTGCAGACGACACAAAGGTTGGTGGAATTGCGGATAGCGATGAGGACTGTCTGAGGATACAGCAGGATTTAGATTGTCTGGAGACTTGGGCGGAGAGATGGCAGATGGAGTTTAATCCGGACAAATGTGTGGTAATGCATTTTGGAAGGGCTAATGCAGGTAGGGAATATACAGTGAATGGTAGAACCCTCAAGAGTATTGAAAGTCAAAGAGATCTAGGAGTACAGGTCCACAGATCATTGAAAGGGGCAACACAGGTGGAGAAGGTAGTCAAGAAGGCATACGGCATGCTTGCCTTCATTGGCCGGGGCATTGAGTATAAGAATTGGCAAGTCATGTTGCAGCTGTATAGAACCTTAGTTAGGCCACACTTGGAGTATAGTGTTCAATTCTGGTCGCCACACTACCAGAAGGATGTGGAGGCTTTAGAGAGGGTGCAGAAGAGATTTACCAGAATGTTGCCTGGTATGGAGGGCATAAGCTATGAGGAGCGATTGAATAAACTCGGTTTGTTCTCACTGGAACGAAGGAGGTTGAGGGGCGACCTGATAGAGGTATACAAAATTATGAGGGGCATAGACAGAGTGGATAGTCAGAGGCTTTTCCCCAGGGTAGAGGGGTCAATTACTAGGGGGCATAGGTATAAGGTGAGAGGGGCAAAGTTTAGAGTAGATGTACGAGGCAAGTTTTTTACGCAGAGGGTAGTGGGTGCCTGGAACTCACTACCGGAGGAGGTAGTGGACGCAGGGACGATAGGGACATTTAAGGGGCATCTTGACAAATATATCATTAGGATGGGAATAGAAGGATACGGACCCAGGAAGTGTAGAAGATTGTAGTTTAGTCGGGCAGTATGGTCGGCACGGGCTTGGAGGGCCGAAGGGCCTGTTCCTGTGCTGTACATTTCTTTGTTCTTTGTTCTTTGTTTGTTCAATCCATCCATCCAGCCATCCATCCAGCCATCCATTCAGCCATCCATTCAGCCATCCATTCATCCATCCATCCAGCCATCCATCAATCCATCCATCCATCCAGCCATTCTACCAGCCACCCATCCATCCATCCAGCCAACCAGCCATCCATCCAACCATCCAGCCAGCCATCCAGACATCTAGCCACCCATCCAGCCATCCATCCAGCCATCCACCATCCTTCCATCCCTCCAGCCAGCCATCCATCCAGCCATCCATCCAACTAGCCATCCATCCAACCATCCACCCATCCATCACTCCAGCCAGCCATCCATCCAGCCATCCATCCAGCCAGCCAACCATCCAGCCACCCATCCATCCATCCATCCCTCCAGCCTGCCATCCATCCAGCCATCCATCCATCCATCCCTCCAGCAAATCGTCCATCCAGCCATCCATCCATCCAGCCATCCAACCAGCCATCCATCCATCCATCCATCCCTCCAGCCAGCCATCCACCCAGCCATCCCTCCATCCATCCGTCCATCCATCCATCCATCCAGCCATCCAACCATCCAGCCAGCCGTCCATCCAGCCATCCCTCCATACAGCCATTCATCCAGCCATCCATCCATCCGTCACCCCCGCCAGCCATCCATCCAGCCATCCCTCCATCCAGCCATGCATCCAGCCATCCATCCATCCATCCATCCATCCATCCAGCCATGCATCCAGCCATCCATCCATCCATCCATCCATCCATCCATCCAGCCATCCATCCAGCCATCCATCCATCCAGCCTTCCAGCCATCCAGCCATCCATCCATCCAACCATCCATCCATCCAGCCATCCATCCATCCATCTATCCAGCCATCCATCAAGCCATCCATCCATCCAGCCATCCATCCAGCCATCCATCCATCCATCCATCCCGCCAGCGAGTCATCCATCCAGCCATCCATCCATCCAGCCATCCATCCTGCCATCCATCCATCCCTCCAGCCAGCCATTCATCCAGCCATCCATCCATCCAGCCATCCGTCCAGCTATCCATCCATCCATCCTTCCATCCCTCCAGCAAGCCATCCATCCAGCCATCCAGCCATCCATCCAGCCATCCATCCATCCATCCATCCCTCCAGCCAGCCATCCATCCAGCCATCCCTCCATCCAGCTATCCATCCAGCCATCCATGCATTCATCCATCTCTCCATCCAGCCATCCATGCAGCCATTCATCCATCCATCCATACCTCAAGCCAGCCAGCCATCCATTCATCCATCCATCCAGCCATCCATCCATCAATCCATCCGCCCAGCCAGACATCCATCCAGCCATCCAGCCATCCATCCATCCATCCATCCATTAATCCATCCCTCCAGCCAGCCATCCATCCAGCCATCCATCCATCCAGCCATCCATTCAGCAATCCATCCATCCATCCATCCCTTCAGCCAGCCATCCATTCGGCCATCCATCCATCCAGCCATCCATCCAGCCATCCATCCATCCAGCCATCCATCCATCCATCCAGCCATCCATCCAGCCACCCATCCATCCAGCCTTCCAGCCATCCAGCCATCCATCCATCCAACCATCCCTCCAGCCAGCCATCCACCCAGCCATCCCTCCATCCATCCGTCCATCCATCCATCCATCCAGCCATCCAACCATCCAGCCAGCCGTCCAGCCAGCCATCCCTCCATACAGCCATTCATCCAGCCATCCATCCATCCGTCACCCCCGCCAGCCATCCATCCAGCCATCCCTCCATCCAGCAATGCATCCAGCCATCCATCCATCCATCCATCCATCCATCCATCCAGCCATCCATCCAGCCATCCATCCATCCAGCCTTCCAGCCATCCAGCCATCCATCCATCCAACCATCCATCCATCCAGCCATCCATCCATCCATCCATCCAGCCATCCTTCAAGCCATCCATCCATCCAGCCATCCATCCATCCATCCATCCCGCCAGCGAGTCATCCATCCAGCCATCCATTCATCCAGCCATCCATCCTGCCATCCATCCATCCATCCATCCCTCCAGCCAGCCATTCATCCAGCCATCCATCCATCCAGCAATCCATCCAGCCATCCATCCATCCATCCGTCCCTTCAGCCAGCCATCCATCCAGCCATCCATCCATCCAGCCTTCCATCCAGCCATCCATCCAGCCATACATCCATCCATCCATCCCTCCAGCCAGCCATCCATCCAGCCATCCCTCCATCCAGCCATCCATCCAGCCATCCATGCATTCATCCATCTCTCCATCCAGCCATCCATCCAGCCATTCATCCATCCATCCATACCTCCAGCCAGCCAGTCATCCATCCATCCATCCATCCAGCCATCCATCCAGCCATCCATCCATCAATCCATCTGCCCAGCCAGACATCCATCCAGCCATCCAGCCATCCAGCCATCCATCCAACCATCCATCCATTATTCCACCCCTCCAGCCAGCCATCCATCCAGCCATCCATCCATCCAGCCATCCATTCAGCAATCCATCCATCCATCCATCCATTCAGCCAGCCATCCATTCGGCCATCCATCCATCCAGCCATCCATCCATCCATCCCTCCAGCCAGCCATCCATCCAGCCATCCATCCATCCAGCCATCCATCCAGCCATCCATCCATCCATCCATCCCTCCCGCCAGCCATCCATTCAGCCATCCATCCATCCAGCCATCCATTCAGCCATCCATCCATCCGTCCCTCCAGCCAGCCATCCATCCAGCCATCCATCCATCCAGCCTTCCATCCAGCCATCCATCCACCCATCCTTCCCTCCAGCCAGCCATCCATCCAGCCATCCATCCACCCAGCCGCCCATCCAGCCATCCATACATCCATCCATCCCTCCAGCCAGTCATCCAACCAGCCATCCATCCAACCAGCCATCCATCCATCCATCCATCCCTGCAGCCAGCCATTCATCCAGCCATCCATCCATCCAGCCATCCATCTAGCCATCCATTCATCCATCCATCCCTCCAGCCAGCCATCCATCCAGCCATCCATCCATCCAGCCATCCATCCATCCCTCCAGCCAGCCATCCATCCGGACCTCCATCCATCCAGCCATCCATCCCTCCAGCCAGCCATCCATCCAGCCATCCCTCCATCCAGCCATCCATCCAGCTATCCATGCATTCATCCATCTCTCCATCCAGCCATCCATCCAGCCATTCGTCCATCCATCCATACCTCCAGCCAGCCAGCCATCCATCCATCCATCCATCCAGCCATCCATCCACCCATCCATCCATCAATCCATCCTCCCAGCCAGCCATCCATCCAGCCATCCAGCCATCCAGCCATCCATCCATCCATCCATCCATTAATTCATCCCTCCAGCCAGCCAGCCAGCCAGCCATCCAGCCATCCATCCATCCAGCCATCCATTCAGCAATCCGTCCATCCATCCATCCCTTCAGCCAGCCATCCATTCGGCAAACCATCCATCCAGCCATCCATCCATCCATCCCTCCAGCCAGCCATCCATCCAGCCATCCATCCATCCAGCCATCCATCCAGCCATCCATCCATCCATCCATCCCTCCTGCCAGCCATCCATTCAGCCATCCATCCATCCAGCCATCCATCCAGCCATCCATCAGTCCATCCGTCCCTCCAGCCAGTCATCCATCCAGCCATCCATCCATCCAGCCTTCCATCCAGCCATCCATCCAACCATCCTTCCCTCCAGCCAGCCATCCAACCAGCCATCCATCCATCCAGCCACCCATCCAGCCATCCATCCATCCATCCATCCATCCAGCCATCCATCCATCCATCCATCCCTCCAGCCAGCCATCCATCCAGCCATCCATCCATCCAGCCATCCATCCTGCCATCCATCCATCCCTCCAGCCAGCCATTCATCCAGCCATCCATCCATCCAGGCATCCGTCCAGCTATCCATCCATCCATCCTTCCATCCCTCCAGCAAGCCATCCATCCAGCCATCCAGCCATCCATCCAGCCATTCATCCATCCATCCATCCCTCCAGCCAGCCATCCATCCAGCCATCCCTCCATCCAGCTATCCATCCAGCCATCCATGCATTCATCCATCTCTCCATCCAGCCATCCATGCAGCCATTCATCCATCCATCCATACCTCAAGCCAGCCAGCCATCCATTCATCCATCCATCCAGCCATCCATCCAGCCATCCATCCATCAATCCATCCGCCCAGCCAGACATCCATCCAGCCATTCAGCCATCCAGCCATCCATCCATCCATCCATCCATTAATCCATCCCTCCAGCCAGCCATCCATCCAGCCATCCATCCATCCAGCCATCCATTCAGCAATCCATCCATCCATCCATCCCTACAGCCAGCCATCCATTCGGCCATCCATCCATCCAGCCATCCATCCATCCATCCCTCCAGCCAGCCATCCATCCAGCCATCCATCCATCCAGCCATCCATCCAGCCATCCATCCATCCATCCATCCCTCCCGCCAGCCATCCATTCAGCCATCCATGCATCTAGCCATCCATCCAGCCATCCATCCTTCCGTCCCTCCAGCCAGCCATCCATCCAGCCATCCATCCATCCAGCCAGCCATGCATCCATCCATCCAGCCATCCTTCCAGCCACCCATCCATCCAGCCTTCCAGCCATCCAGCCATCCATCCATCCAACCATCCCTCCAGCCAGCCATCCACCCAGCCATCCCTCCATCCATCCGTCCATCCATCCATCCATCCAGCCATCCAACCATCCAGCCAGCCGTCCAGCCAGCCATCCCTCCATACAGCCATTCATCCAGCCATCCATCCATCCGTCACCCCCGCCAGCCATCCGTCCAGCCATCCCTCCATACAGCCATGCATCCAGCCATGCATCCATCCATCCATCCATCCATCCAGCCATCCATCCAGCCATCCATCCATCCAGCCTTCCAGCCATCCAGCCATCCATCCATCCAACCATCCATCCATCCAGCCATCCATCCATCCATCCAGCCATCCTTCAAGCCATCCATCCATCCAGCCATCCATCCAGCCATCCATCCATCCATCCATCCCGCCAGCGAGTCATCCATCCAGCCATCCATTCATCCAGCCATCCATCCTGCCATCCATCCATCCATCCATCCCTCCAGCCAGCCATTCATCCAGCCATCCATCCATCCAGCCATCCATCCAGCCATCCATCCATCCATCCGTCCCTTCAGCCAGCCATCCATCCAGCCATCCATCCATCCAGCCTTCCATCCAGCCATCCATCCAGCCATACATCCATCCATCCATCCCTCCAGCCAGCCATCCATCCAGCCATCCCTCCATCCAGCCATCCATCCAGCCATCCATGCATTCATCCATCTCTCCATCCAGCCATCCATCCAGCCATTCATTATTCCATCCATACCTCCAGCCAGCCAGTCATCCATCCATCCATCCATCCAGCCATCCATCCAGCCATCCATCCATCAATCCATCTGCCCAGCCAGACATCCATCCAGCCATCCAGCCATCCAGCCATCCATCCAACCATCCATCCATTAATCCATCCCTCCAGCCAGCCATCCATCCAGCCATCCATCCATCCAGCCATCCATTCAGCAATCCATCCATCCATCCATCCATTCAGCCAGCCATCCATTCGGCCATCCATCCATCCAGCCATCCATCCATCCATCCCTCCAGCCAGCCATCCATCCAGCCATCCATCCATCCAGCCATCCATCCAGCCAGTCATCCAACCAGCCATCCATCCATCCATCCTGCCATCCATCCATCCATCCCTCCAGCCAGCCATTCATCCAGCCATCCATCCATCCAGCCATCCATCGAGCCATCCATTCATCCATCCATCCCTCCAGCCAGCCATCCATCCAGCCATCCATCCATCCTGCCATCCATCCATCCCTGCAGCCAACCATCCATCCGGACCTCCATCCATCCAGCCATCCATCCCTCCAGCCAGCCATCCATCCAGCCATCCCTCCATCCAGCCATCCATCCAGCCATCCATGCATTCATCCATCTCTCCATCCAGCCATCCATCCAGCCATTCGTCCATCCATCCATACCTCCAGCCAGCCAGCCATCCATCCATCCATCCATCCAGCCATCCATCCACCCATCCATCCATCCATCCATCCCTCCAGCCAGCCATCCATCCAGCCATCCATCCATCCAGCCATCCATCCATCCCTCCAGCCAGCCATCCATCCGGACCTCCATCCATCCAGCCATCCATCCCTCCAGCCAGCCATCCATCCAGCCATCCCTCCATCCAGCCATCCATCCAGCTATCCATGCATTCATCCATCTCTCCATCCAGCCATCCATCCAGCCATTCGTCCATCCATCCATACCTCCAGCCAGCCAGCCATCCATCCATCCATCCATCCAGCCATCCATCCACCCATCCATCCATCAATCCATCCTCCCAGCCAGCCATCCATCCAGCCATCCAGCCATCCAGCCATCCATCCATCCATCCATCCATTAATTCATCCCTCCAGCCAGCCAGCCAGCCAGCCATCCAGCCATCCATCCATCCAGCCATCCATTCAGCAATCCGTCCATCCATCCATCCCTTCAGCCAGCCATCCATTCGGCAAACCATCCATCCAGCCATCCATCCATCCATCCCTCCAGCCAGCCATCCATCCAGCCATCCATCCATCCAGCCATCCATCCAGCCATCCATCCATCCATCCATCCCTCCTGCCAGCCATCCATTCAGCCATCCATCCATCCAGCCATCCATCCAGCCATCCATCAGTCCATCCGTCCCTGCAGCCAGTCATCCATCCAGCCATCCATCCATCCAGCCTTCCATCCAGCCATCCATCCAACCATCCTTCCCTCCAGCCAGCCATCCAACCAGCCATCCATCCATCCAGCCACCCATCCAGCCATCCATCCATCCATCCATCCATCCAGCCATCCATCCATCCATCCATCCCTCCAGCCAGCCATCCATCCAGCCATCCATCCATCCAGCCATCCATCCTGCCATCCATCCATCCCTCCAGCCAGCCATTCATCCAGCCATCCATCCATCCAGGCATCCGTCCAGCTATCCATCCATCCATCCTTCCATCCCTCCAGCAAGCCATCCATCCAGCCATCCAGCCATCCATCCAGCCATTCATCCATCCATCCATCCCTCCAGCCAGCCATCCATCCAGCCATCCCTCCATCCAGCTATCCATCCAGCCATCCATGCATTCATCCATCTCTCCATCCAGCCATCCATGCAGCCATTCATCCATCCATCCATACCTCAAGCCAGCCAGCCATCCATTCATCCATCCATCCAGCCATCCATCCAGCCATCCATCCATCAATCCATCCGCCCAGCCAGACATCCATCCAGCCATTCAGCCATCCAGCCATCCATCCATCCATCCATCCATTAATCCATCCCTCCAGCCAGCCATCCATCCAGCCATCCATCCATCCAGCCATCCATTCAGCAATCCATCCATCCATCCATCCCTACAGCCAGCCATCCATTCGGCCATCCATCCATCCAGCCATCCATCCATCCATCCCTCCAGCCAGCCATCCATCCAGCCATCCATCCATCCAGCCATCCATCCAGCCATCCATCCATCCATCCATCCCTCCCGCCAGCCATCCATTCAGCCATCCATGCATCTAGCCATCCATCCAGCCATCCATCCTTCCGTCCCTCCAGCCAGCCATCCATCCAGCCATCCATCCATCCAGCCAGCCATGCATCCATCCATCCAGCCATCCTTCCAGCCACCCATCCATCCAGCCTTCCAGCCATCCAGCCATCCATCCATCCAACCATCCCTCCAGCCAGCCATCCACCCAGCCATCCCTCCATCCATCCGTCCATCCATCCATCCATCCAGCCATCCAACCATCCAGCCAGCCGTCCAGCCAGCCATCCCTCCATACAGCCATTCATCCAGCCATCCATCCATCCGTCACCCCCGCCAGCCATCCGTCCAGCCATCCCTCCATACAGCCATGCATCCAGCCATGCATCCATCCATCCATCCATCCATCCAGCCATCCATCCAGCCATCCATCCATCCAGCCTTCCAGCCATCCAGCCATCCATCCATCCAACCATCCATCCATCCAGCCATCCATCCATCCATCCAGCCATCCTTCAAGCCATCCATCCATCCAGCCATCCATCCAGCCATCCATCCATCCATCCATCCCGCCAGCGAGTCATCCATCCAGCCATCCATTCATCCAGCCATCCATCCTGCCATCCATCCATCCATCCATCCCTCCAGCCAGCCATTCATCCAGCCATCCATCCATCCAGCCATCCATCCAGCCATCCATCCATCCATCCGTCCCTTCAGCCAGCCATCCATCCAGCCATCCATCCATCCAGCCTTCCATCCAGCCATCCATCCAGCCATACATCCATCCATCCATCCCTCCAGCCAGCCATCCATCCAGCCATCCCTCCATCCAGCCATCCATCCAGCCATCCATGCATTCATCCATCTCTCCATCCAGCCATCCATCCAGCCATTCATTATTCCATCCATACCTCCAGCCAGCCAGTCATCCATCCATCCATCCATCCAGCCATCCATCCAGCCATCCATCCATCAATCCATCTGCCCAGCCAGACATCCATCCAGCCATCCAGCCATCCAGCCATCCATCCAACCATCCATCCATTAATCCATCCCTCCAGCCAGCCATCCATCCAGCCATCCATCCATCCAGCCATCCATTCAGCAATCCATCCATCCATCCATCCATTCAGCCAGCCATCCATTCGGCCATCCATCCATCCAGCCATCCATCCATCCATCCCTCCAGCCAGCCATCCATCCAGCCATCCATCCATCCAGCCATCCATCCAGCCAGTCATCCAACCAGCCATCCATCCATCCATCCTGCCATCCATCCATCCATCCCTCCAGCCAGCCATTCATCCAGCCATCCATCCATCCAGCCATCCATCGAGCCATCCATTCATCCATCCATCCCTCCAGCCAGCCATCCATCCAGCCATCCATCCATCCTGCCATCCATCCATCCCTGCAGCCAGCCATCCATCCGGACCTCCATCCATCCAGCCATCCATCCCTCCAGCCAGCCATCCATCCAGCCATCCCTCCATCCAGCCATCCATCCAGCCATCCATGCATTCATCCATCTCTCCATCCAGCCATCCATCCAGCCATTCGTCCATCCATCCATACCTCCAGCCAGCCAGCCATCCATCCATCCATCCATCCAGCCATCCATCCACCCATCCATCCATCAATCCATCCGCCCAGCCAGCCATCCATCCAGCCATCCAGCCATCCAGCCATCCATCCATCCATTAATCCATCCCTCCAGCCAGCCAGCCATCCAGCCATCCATCCATCCAGCCATCCATTCAGCAATCCGTCCATCCATCCATTCCTTCAGCCAGCCATCCATTCGGCCAACCATCCATCCAGCCATCCATCCATCCATCCCTCCAGCCAGCCATCCATCCAGCCATCCATCCATCCAGCCATCCATCCAGCCATCCATCCATCCATCCATCCCTCCCGCCAGCCATCCATTCAGCCATCCATCCATCCAGCCATCCATCCAGCCATCCATCAATCCATCCGTCCCTCCAGCCAGTCATCCATCCAGCCATCCATCCATCCAGCCTTCCATCCAGCCATCCATCCAACCATCCTTCCCTCCAGCCAGCCATCCAACCAGCCATCCATCCATCCAGCCACCCATCCAGCCATCCATCCATCCATCCATCCCACCAGCCAGTCATCCAACCAGCCATCCATCCATCCAGCCATCCATCCAGCCATCCATCCATCCATCCATCCCTCCAGCCAGCCATTCATCCAGCCATCCATCCATTCAGCCATCCATCCAGCCATCCAACCATCCATCCCTCCAGCAAGCCATCTATCCAGCCATCCATTCATTCAGCCATCCATCCAGCCATCCAACCATTCATCCATCTCTCCAGCCAGCCATCCATCCAGCCATCCATCCATCCATCCAGCCATCCATCCATCCATCCATCCCTCCTTCCAGCCAGTCATTAAGCCATCCATCCATCCAGCCAGCCATCCATCCCTCCAGCCAGCCAGTCATCCAGCCATCCCTCCATCCAGCCATCCTTCCAGCCATCCATCCATCCATCCATCCCTCCAGCCAGCCAACCATCCAGCCATCCCTCCATCCAGCTATACATCCATCCAGCCAGCCATCCATCCAGCCATCCATCCATCCAGCCATCCATCCATCCAGCCATCCATCCAGCCATCCATCCATCAATCCATCCGCCCAGCCAGCCATCCATCCAGCCATCCATCCACCCATTAATCCATCCCTCCAGCCAGCCATCCATCCAGCCATCCATTCAGCAATCCATCCATCCCTTCAGCCAGCCATCCATTCGGCCATCCATCCATCCAGGCATCCATCCATCCATCCCTCCAGCCAGCCATCCATCCAGCCATCCATCCATCCAGCCATCCGTCCAGCCATCCATCCATCCATCCATCCCTCCCGCCAGCCATCCATCCAGCCATCCATCCAGCCATCCAACCATTCATCCATCTCTCCAGCCAGCCATACATCGAGCCATCCATCCATCCAACCAGCCATCCTTCCATCCAGCCTTCCATCCAGCCATCCAGCCAACCATCCTTCCCTCCAGCCAGCCATTCAACCAGCCATCCATCCATCCAGCCACCCATCCAGCCATCCATCCATCCATCCATCCCTCAAGCCAGTCATCCAACCAGCCATCCATCCATCCAGCCATCCATCCAGCCATCCATCCATCCATCCATCCCTCCAGCCAGCCATTCATCCAGCCATCCATCCATTCCGCCATCCATCCAGCCATCCAACCATCCATCCCTCCAGCAAGCCATCCATCCAGCCATCCATTCATTCAGCCATCCATCCAGCCATCCAACCATTCATCCATCTCTCCAGCCAGCCATACATCCAGCCATCCATCCATCCATCCAGCCATCCATCCATCCATCCATCCCTCCTTCCAGCCAGTCATTAAGCCATCCATCCATCCAGCCAGCCATCCATCCCTCCAGCCAGCCAGTCATCCAGCCATCCCTCCATCCAGCCATCCATCCAGCCATCCATCCATCCATCCATCCATCCCTCCAGCCAGCCAACCATCCAGCCATCCTTCCATCCAGCTATCCATCCATCCAGCCAGCCATCCATCCAGCCATCCATCCATCCAGCCATCCATCCATCCAGCCATCCATCCAGCCATCCATCCATCAATCCATCCGCCCAGCCAGCCATCCATCCAGCCATCCATCCACCCATTAATCCATCCCTCCAGCCAGCCATCCATCCAGCCATCCATTCAGCAATCCATCCATCCCTTCAGCCAGCCATCCATTCGGCCATCCATCCATCCAGGCATCCATCCATCCATCCCTCCAGCCAGCCATCCATCCAGCCATCCATCCATCCAGCCATCCGTCCAGCCATCCATCCATCCATCCATCCCTCCCGCCAGCCATCCATCCAGCCATCCAACCAGCCATCCAACCATTCATCCATCTCTCCATCCAGCCATACATCGAGCCATCCATCCATCCAACCAGCCATCCATCCATCCATCCATCCCTCATTCCAGCCAGTCATTAAGCTATCCATCCTTCCAGCCATCCATCCAGCCATCCATCCCTCCAGCCAGCCAGCCATCCAGCCATCCCTCCATCCAGCCATCCATCCAGCCATCCATCCATCCATCCATCCCTCCAGCCAGCCAACCATCCAGCCATCCCTCCATCCAGCTATCCATCCATCCATCCATCCCACCAGCCAGCCATCCATCCAGCCATCCATCCAGCTATCCATCCAGCCATCCTTTCTTGAATCCATCCCTCCAGCCAGCCATTCATCAAGCCATCCATCCATCCAGCCGACCATTCAGCCATCCATCCTTCCATCCATCCCTTCAGCCTGCCAGCCATCCATCCATTCATCCATCCAGCCATCCATCAAGCCATCCATCCATCCAGCCATCCATCCATTCATCCATCCATCCCGCCAGCGAGTCATCCATCCATCCATCCATCCATCCAGCCATCCATCCTGCCATCCATCCATCCATCCATCGCTCCAGCCAGCCATTCATCCAGCCATCCATCCATCCAGCCATCCATCCAGCTATCCATCCATCCACCCATCCATCCCTCTAGCAAGCCATCCATCCAGCCATCCAGCCATCCATCCAGCCATCCATCCATCCATCCATCCCTCCAGCCAGCCATCCATCCAGCCATCCCTCCATCCAGCCATCCATCCAGCCATCCATGCATTCATCCATCTCTACATCCAGCCATCCATCCAGCCATTCATCCATCCATCCATACCTCCAGCCAGACAGCCATCCATCCATCCATCCATCCAGCCATCCATCCAGCCATCCATCCATCAATCCATCCGCCCAGCCAGCCATCCATCCAGCCATCCAGCCATCCACCCATTAATCCATCCCTCCAGCCAGCCATCCATCCCACAATCCATCCATCCAGCCATCCATTCAGCAATCCATCCATCCATCCATCCCTTCAGCCAGCCATCCATTCGGCCATCCATCCATCCAGCCATCCATCCATCCATCCCTCCAGCCAGCCATCCATCCAGCCATCCATCCATCCAGCCATCCATCCAGCCATCCATACATCCATCCATCCCTCCCGCCAGCCATCCATTCAGCCATCCATCCATCCAGCCATCCATCCAGCCATCCATCCATCCGTCCCTCCAGCCAGCCATCCATCCAGCCATCCATCCATCCAGCATTCCATCCAGCCATCCATCCATCCATCCTTCCCTCCAGCCAGCCATCCATCCAGCCATCCATCCATCCAGCCGCCCATCCAGCCATCCATCCATCCCTCCAGCCAGTCATCCAACCAGCCATCCATCCATCCAGCCATCCATCCAGCCATCCATCCATCCCTCCACCCAGCCATTCATCCAGCCATCCATCCATTCAGCCATCCATCCAGCCATCCAACCATCCATCCCTCCAGCAAGCCATCCATCCAGCCATCCATTCATCCAGCCATCCATCCAGCCATCCATCCATCCATCCATCCCTCCAGCCAGCCATCCATCCAGCCATCCCTCCATCCAGCCATCCATCCAGCCATCCAACCATTCATCCATCTCTCCAGCCAGCCATACATCCAGCCATCCATCCATCCATCCAGCCATCCATCATCCATCCATCCCCCCTTCCAGCCAGTCATTAAGCCATCCATCCATCCAGCCATCCATCCAGCCATCCATCCCTCCTGCCTGCCAGCCATCCAGCCATCCCTCCATCCAGCCATCCATCCAGCCATCCATCCATCCATCCCTCCAGCCAGCCAACCATCCAGCCATCCCTCCATCCAGCTATCCATCCATCCATCCATCCCACCAGCCAGCCATCCATCCAGGCATCCATCCAGCAATCCATCCAGCTGTCCATTCATCAATCCATCCCTCCAGCCAGCCATCCATCAAGCCATCCATCCATCCAGCCGTCCATTCAGCCATCCATCCATCCATCCATCCCTTCAGCCTGCCAGCCATCCAGCCATCCATCAATCCAGCCATCCATCCAGCCATCCATCCCTCCAGCAAGCCATCCATCCAGCCATCCATCCGTCCAGCCATCCATCCATCCATCCATCCATCCATCCATCCATCCATTCCTCCAGCCAGCAATCCAACCAGCCATCCATCCTTCCAGCTATCCATCCAGCCATCCATCCATCCAACCACCGCTCCAGCCAGCCATCCATCCAGCCAGCCATCCAGCCATCCATCCATCAATCCATCCCTCCAGCTTGCCATGCATCCAGCCATCCATCCTTCCAGCTATCCATCCAGCCATCCATCCATCCAACCATCGCTCCAGCCATCCATCCATCCAGCCATCCATCCAGCCATCCATCCCACCAGCCAGCCATCCATCCAGCCTTCCATCCGTCCAGCCATCCATCCATCCATCCATCCATCCATCCATTCCTCCAGCCAGCCATCCATCCAGCCATCCATCCTTCCAGCTATCCATCCTGCCATCCATCCATCCAACCATCGCTCCAGCCAGCCATCCATCCAGCCAGCCATCCAGCCATCCATCCATCAATCCATCCCTCCAGCTTGCCATGCATCCAGCCATCCTTCCATCCAGCCATCCATCCAGACATCCATCCATGACTCCACCCCTCCAGCCAGCCATCCATCCATCCATCGATCTAACCATCCATTCAGCCATCCATCCATCCCTGCAGCCAGCCATCCATCCAGCCTTCCATCCATCCAGCCATCCGTACAGCCATTCATTAATCAATCCATTCCTCCAGCCAGCAATCCATCCAGCCATCCATCCAGCCATCCATCCAGCCATCCATCCATCCATCCATCACTCCAGCCAGCCATCCATCCAGCCATCCATCCATCCAGCCATCCATCGAGCCATCCATCCATCCATCCCTCCAGCAAGCCATCCGTCCAGCCATCCATCCATCCAGCCATCCATCCATCCATCCATCCATCCATCCATCCCTCCAGCCAGCCATCCATCCGGACATCCATCCATCCAGCCATCCAGCCCTCCAGCCAGCCATCCATCCAGCCATCCCTCCATCCAGCCATCCATCCAGCCATCCATGCACTCATCCATCTCTCCATCCAGCCATCCATCCAGCCATTCATCCATCCATCCATAACTCCAGCCATCCAGCCATCCATCCATCAATCCATCCCTCCAGCCAGCCATGCATCCAGCCCTCCCTCCATCCAGCTATCCATCCATCCATCCATCCCACCAGCCAGCCATCCATCCAGCCATCCATCCAGCTATCCATCCAGCCATCCATTCATCAATCCATTCCTCCAGCCAGCCATCCATCAAGCCATCCATCCATCCAGCCGTCCATTCAGCCATCCATCCATCCCTTCAGCCTGCCAGCCATCCAGCCATCCATCCATCCAGCCATCCATCCAGCCATCCATCCATCCATACCTCCAGCCAGCCATTCATCCAGCCATCCATCCATTCAGCCATGCATCCAGCCATCCATCCATCCTTCCATCCCTCCAGCCAGCCATCCATCCAGCCATCCATCCGTCCAGCCATCCATCCATCCAACCATCCATCCATCCCTCCAGCCAGCCATCCATCCAGCCATCCATCCTTCCAGCCATCCATCCAGCCATCCATCCATCCATCCATCCCTCCAGCCAGCCATCCATCCAGCCAACCATCCAGCCATCCATCCATCAGTCCATTCCTCCAGCCAGCCATGCATCCAGCCATCCTTCCATCCAGCCATCCATCCAGACATCCATCCATGACTCCATCCCTCCAGCCAGCCATCCATCCATCCATCGATCTACCCATCCATTCAGCCATCCATCCATCCATCCATCCCTGCAGCCAGCCATCCATCCAGCCTTCCATCCATCCAGCCATCCGTCCAGCCATTCATTAATCCATCCATTCCTCCAGCCAGCAATCCATCCAGCCATCCATTCAGCCATCCATCCAGCCATCCATCCATCCGTCCATCACTCCAGCCAGCCATCCATCCAGCCATCCACCCATCGAGCCATCCATCGAGCCATCCATCCATCCATCCCTCCAGCCAGCCATCCATCCAGCCATCCATCCATCCAGCCATCCATCCATCCATCCATCCATCCATCCATCCCTCCAGCCAGCCATCCATCCGGACATCCATCCATCCAGCCATCCATCCCTCCAGCCAGCCAACCATCCAGCCATCCCTCCATCCAGCTATCCATCCAGCAATCCATCCCACAAGCCAGCCATCCATCCAGCCATCCATCCAGCTATCCATCCAGCCATCCATTCATCAATCCATCCCTCCAGCCAGCCATCCATCAAGCCATCCATCCATCCAGCCGTCCATTCAGCCATCCATCCATCCATCCATCCATCCCTTCAGCCTGCCAGCCATCCATCCATCCATCCATCCAGCCATCCATCAAGCCATCCATCTATCCAGTTATCCATCCATCCATCCATCCATCCATCAATCCCGCAAGCGAGTCATCCATCCAGCCATTCATCCATCCAGCCATCCATCCTGCCATCCATCCATCCATCCATCCTGCCATCCATCCATCCATCCATCCCTCCAGCCAGCCATTCATTCAGCCATCCATCCATCCAGCCATCCATCCAGCTATCCATCCATCCATCCATCCATCCCTCTAGCAAGCCATCCATCCAGCCATCCAGCCATCCATCCAGCCATCCATCCATCCATCCCTCCAGCCAGCCATCCATCCAGCCATCCCTCCATCCAGCCATCCATCCAGCCATCCATGCATTCATCCATCTCTCCATCAAGCCATCCATCCAGCCATTCATCCATCCATCCATACCTCCAGCCAGACAGCCATCATTCCATCCATCCATCCAGCCTTCCATCCAGCCATCCATCCATCCATCCTTCCCTCCAGCCAGCCATCCATCCAGCCATCCATCCATCCAGCCGCCCATCCAGCCATCCATCCATCCCTCCAGCCAGTCATCCAACCAGCCATCCATCCATCCAGCCATCCATCCATCCATCCATCCATCCATCCATCCATCCCTCCAGCCAGCCATTCATCCAGCCATCCATCCATTCAGCCATCCATCCAGCCATCCAACCATCCCTCCCTCCAGCAAGCCATCCATCCAGCCATCCATTCATCCAGCCATCCATCCAGCCATCCATCCATCCACCATCCCTCCAGCCAGCCATCCATCAAGCCATCCCTCCATCCAGCCATCAATCCAGCCATCCAACCATTCATCCATCTCTCCAGCCAGCCATACATCCAGCCATCCATCCATCCATCCAGCCATCCATTCAGCAATCCATCCATCCATCCATCCCTTCAGCCATCCATCCATTCAGCCATCCATTCAGCAATCCATCCATCCATCCATCCCTTCAGCCAGCCATCCATTCGGCCATCCATCCATCCAGCCATCCATCCAACCATCCCTCCAGCCAGCCATCCATCCAGCCATCCATCCATCCAGCCATCCATCCAGCCATCCATACATCCATCCATCCCTCCCGCCAGCCATCCATTCAGCCATCCATCCATCCAGCCATCCATCCAGCCATCCATCCATCCGTCCCTCCAGCCAGCCATCCATCCAGCCATCCATCCATCCAGCATTCCATCCAGCCATCCATCCATCCATCCTTCCCTCCAGCCAGCCATCCATCCAGCCATCCATCCATCCAGCCGCCCATCCAGCCATCCATCCATCCATCCATCCCTCCAGCCAGTCATCCAACCAGCCATCCATCCATCCAGCCATCCATCCAGCCATCCATCCATCCATCCATCCCTCCACCCAGCCATTCATCCAGCCATCCATCCATTCAGCCATCCATCCAGCCATCCAACCATCCATCCCTCCAGCAAGCCATCCATCCAGCCATCCATTCATCCAGCCATCCATCCAGCCATCCATCCATCCATCCATCCCTCCAGCCAGCCATCCATCCAGCCATCCCTCCATCCAGCCATCCATTCAGCCATCCAACCATTCATCCATCTCTCCAGCCAGCCATACATCCAGCCATCCATCATCCATCCATCCCTCCTTCCAGCCAGTCATTAAGCCATCCATCCATCCAGCCATCCATCCAGCCATCCATCCCACATGCCAGCCAGCCATCCAGCCATCCCTCCATCCAGCCATCCATCCAGCCATCCATCCATCCATCCCTCCAGCCAGCCAACCATCCAGCCATCCCTCCATCCAGCTATCCATCCATCCATCCATCCCACCAGCCAGCCATCCATCCAGGCATCCATCCAGCAATCCATCCAGCTGTCCATTCATCAATCCATCCCTCCAGCCAGCCATCCATCAAGCCATCCATCCATCCAGCCGTCCATTCAGCCATCCATCCATCCATCCATCCCTTCAGCCTGCCAGCCATCCAGCCATCCATCCATCCAGCCATCCATCCAGCCATCCATCCCTCCAGCCAGCCATCCATCCAGCCATCCATCCGTCCAGCCATCCATCCATCCATCCATCCATCCATTCCTCCAGCCAGCCATCCATCCAGCCATCCATCCTTCCAGCTATCCATCCAGCCATCCATCCATCCAACCATCGCTCCAGCCAGCCATCCATCCAGCCAGCCATCCAGCCATCCATCCATCAATCCATCCCTCCAGCTTGCCATGCATCCAGCCATCCTTCCATCCAGCCATCCATCCAGACATCCATCCATGACTCCATCCCTCCAGCCAGCCATCCATCCATCCATCGATCTAGCCATCCATTCAGCCATCCATCCATCCATCCATCCCTGCAGCCAGCCATCCATCCAGCCTTCCATCCATCCAGCCATCCGTACAGCCATTCATTAATCCATCCATTCCTCCAGCCAGCAATCCATCCAGCCATCCATCCAGCCATCCATCCAGCCATCCATCCAACCATCCATCACTCCAGCCAGCCATCCATCCAGCCATCCATCCATCCAGCCATCCATCGAGCCATCCATCCATCCATCCCTCCAGCCAGCCATCCGTCCAGCCATCCATCCATCCATCCATCCATCCATCCATCCATCCATCCATCCCTCCAGCCAGCCATCCATCCGGACATCCATCCATCCAGCCATCCATCCCTCCAGCCAGCCATCCATCCAGCCATCCCTCCATCCAGCCATCCATCCAGCCATCCATGCACTCATCCATCTCTCCATCCAGCCATCCATCCAGCCATTCATCCATCCATCCATACCTCCAGCCATCCAGCCATCCATCCATCAATCCATCCCTCCAGCCAGCCATGCATCCAGCCCTCCCTCCATCCAGCTATCCATCCATCCATCCATCCCACCAGCCAGCCATCCATCCAGCCATCCATCCAGCTATCCATCTAGCCATCCATTCATCAATCCATTCCTCCAGCCAGCCATCCATCAAGCCATCCATCCATCCAGCCGTCCATTCAGCCATCCATCCATCCATCCATCCCTTCAGCCTGCCAGCCATCCAGCCATCCATCCATCCAGCCATCCATCCAGCCAGCCATCCATCCATCCATCCCTCCAGCCAGCCATTCATCCAGCCATCCATCCATTCAGCCATCCATCCAGCCATCCATCCATCCATCCATCCCTCCAGCCAGCCATCCATCCAGCCATCCATCCGTCCAGCCATCCATCCATCCAACCATCCATCCATCCCTCCAGCCAGCCATCCATCCAGCCATCCATCCTTCCAGCCATCCATCCAGCCATCCATCCATCCATCCATCCCTCCAGCCAGCCATCCATCCAGCCAACCATCCAGCCATCCATCCATCAGTCCATTCCTCCAGCCAGCCATGCATCCAGCCATCCTTCCATCCAGCCATCCATCCAGACATCCATCCATGACTCCATCCCTCCAGCCAGCCATCCATCCATCCATCGATCTAGCCATCCATTCAGCCATCCATCCATCCATCCATCCCTGCAGCCAGCCATCCATCCAGCCTTCCATCCATCCAGCCATCCGCCCAGCCATTCATTAATCCATCCATTCCTCCAGCCAGCAATCCATCCAGCCATCCATTCATCCAGCCGCCCATCCAGCCATCCATCCATCCATCCATCCCTCCAGCCAGTCATCCAACCAGCCATCCATCCATCCAGCCATCCATCCATCCATCCATCCATCCATCCATCCATCCATCCATCCCTCCAGCAAGCCATCCATCCAGCCATCCATTCATCCAGCCATCCATCCAGCCATCCATCCATCCACCATCCCTCCAGCCAGCCATCCATCAAGCCATCCCTCCATCAAGCCATCCATCCAGCCATCCAACCATTCATCCATCTCTCCAGCCAGCCATACATCCAGCCATCCATCCATCCATCCAGCCATCCATTCAGCAATCCATCCATCCATCCATCCCTTCAGCCATCCATCCATTCAGCCATCCATCCAGCCATCCATCCATCCATCCATCCCTCCAGCCAGCCATCCATCCAGCCATCCATCCGTCCAGCCATCCATCCATCCATCCATCCATCCATCCATCCCTCCAGCCACCCATCCATCCAGCCATCCATCCTTCCATCCATCCAGCCAGCCATCCATCCAGCCATTCATCCATCCATCCATACCTCCAGCCAGACAGCCATCTATACATCCATCCATCCAGCCATCCATCCAGCCATCCATCCATCAATCCATCCGCCCAGCCAGCCATCCATCCAGCCATCCAGCCATCCACCCATTAATCCATCCCTCCAGCCAGCCATCCATCCAGCCATCCATCCATCCAGCCATCCATTCAGCAATCCATCCATCCATCCATCCCTTCAGCCAGCCATCCATTCGGCCATCCATCCATCCAGCCATCCATCCATCCATCCCTCCAGCCAGCCATCCATCCAGCCATCCATCCATCCAGCCATCCATCCAGCCATCCATACATCCATCCATCCCTCCCGCCAGCCATCCATTCAGCCATCCATCCATCCAGCCATCCATCCAGCCATCCATCCATCCGTCCCTCCAGACAGCCATCCATCCAGCCATCCATCCATCCAGCATGCCATCCAGCCATCCATCCATCCATCCTTCCCTCCAGCCAGCCATCCATCCAGCCATCCATCCATCCAGCCGCCCATCCAGCCATCCATCCATCCATCCATCCCTCCAGCCAGTCATCCAACCAGCCATCCATCCATCCAGCCATCCATCCAGCCATCCATCCATCCATCCATCCCTCCACCCAGCCATTCACCCAGCCATCCATCCATTCAGCCATCCATCCAGCCATCCAACCATCCATCCCTCCAGCAAGCCATCCATCCAGCCATCCATTCATCCAGCCATCCATCCAGCCATCCATCCATCCATCCATCCCTCCAGCCAGCCATCCATCCAGCCATCCCTCCATCCAGCCATCCATCCAGCCATCCAACCATTCATCCATCTCTCCAGCCAGCCATACATCCAGCCATCCATCCATCCATCCAGCCATCCAACATCCATCCATCCCTCCTTCCAGCCAGTCATTAAGCCATCCATCCATCCAGCCATCCATCCAGCCATCCATCCCTCCTGCCAGCCAGCCATCCAGCCATCCCTCCATCCAGCCATCCATCCAGCCATCCATCCATCCATCCCTCCAGCCAGCCAACCATCCAGCCATCCCTCCATCCAGCTATCCATCCATCCATCCATCCCACCAGCCAGCCATCCATCCAGGCATCCATCCAGCAATCCATCCAGCTGTCCATTCATCAATCCATCCCTCCAGCCAGCCATCCATCAAGCCATCCATCCATCCAGCCGTCCATTCAGCCATCCATCCATCCATCTATCCCTTCAGCCTGCCAGCCATCCAGCCATCCATCCATCCAGCCATCCATCCAGCCATCCATCCCTCCAGCCAGCCATCCATCCAGCCATCCATCCGTCCAGCCATCCATCCATCCATCCATCCATCCATTCCTCCAGCCAGCCATCCATCCAGCCATCCATCCTTCCAGCTATCCATCCAGCCATCCATCCATCCAACCATCGCTCCAGCCAGCCATCCATCCAGCCAGCCATCCAGCCATCCATCCATCAATCCATCCCTCCAGCTTGCCATGCATCCAGCCATCCTTCCATCCAGCCATCCATCCAGACATCCATCCATGACTCCATCCCTCCAGCCAGCCATCCATCCATCCATCGATCTAGCCATCCATTCAGCCATCCATCCATCCATCCATCCCTGCAGCCAGCCATCCACCCAGCCTTCCATCCATCCAGCCATCCGTACAGCCATTCATTAATACATCCATTCCTCCAGCCAGCAATCCATCCAGCCATCCATCCAGCCATCCATCCAGCCATCCATCCATCCATCCATCACTCCAGCCAGCCATCCATCCAGCCATCCATCCATCCAGCCATCCATCGAGCCATCCATCCATCCATCCCTCCAGCCAGCCATCCGTCCATCCATCCATCCATCCAGCCATCCATCCATCCATCCATCCATCCATCCAGCCATCCATCCCTCCAGCCAGCCATCCATCCAGCCATCCCTCCATCCAGCCATCCATCCAGCCATCCATGCACTCATCCATCTCTCCATCCAGCCATCCATCCAGCCATTCATCCATCCATCCATACCTCCAGCCATCCAGCCATCCATCCATCAATCCATCCCTCCAGCCAGCCATGCATCCAGCCCTCCCTCCATCCAGCTATCCATCCATCCATCCCACCAGCCAGCCATCCATCCAGCCATCCAACCAGCTATCCATCCAGCCATCCATTCATCAATCCATTCCTCCAGCCAGCCATCCATCAAGCCATCCATCCATCCAGCCGTCCATTCAGCCATCTATCCATCCATCCCTTCAGCCTGCCAGCCATCCAGCCATCCATCCATCCAGCCATCCATCCAGCCATCCATCCATCCATCCATCCCTCCAGCCAGCCATTCATCCAGCCATCCATCCATTCAGCCATCCATCCAGCCATCCATCCATCCATCCCTCCAGCCAGCCATCCATCCAGCCATCCATCCGTCCAGCCATCCATCCATCCAACCATCCATCCATCCCTCCAGCCAGCCATCCATCCAGCCATCCATCCTTCCAGCCATCCATCCAGCCATCCATCCATCCATCCATCCCTCCAGCCAGCCATCCATCCAGCCAACCATCCAGCCATCCATCCATCAGTCCATACCTCCAGCCAGCCATGCATCCAGCCATCCTTCCATCCAGCCATCCATCCAGACATCCATCCATGACTCCATCCCTCCAGCCAGCCATCCATCCATCCATCGATCTAGCCATCCATTCAGCCATCCATCCATCCCTGCAGCCAGCCATCCATCCAGCCTTCCATCCATCCAGCCATCCGCCCAGCCATTCATTAATCCATCCATTCCTCCAGCCAGCAATCCATCCAGCCATCCATTCAGCCATCCATCCAGCCATCCATCCATCCGTCCATCACTCCAGCCAGCCATCCATCCAGCCATCCATCCATCGAGCCATCCATCGAGCCATCCATCCATCCATCCCTCCAGCCAGCCATCCATCCAGCCATCCATCCATCCAGCCATCCATCCATCCATCCGTCCAGCCAGCCATCCATCCGGACATCCTTCCATCCAGCCATCCATCCCTCCAGCCAGCCAACCATCCAGCCATCCCTCCATCCAGCTATCCATCCATCAATCCATCCCACAAGCCAGCCATCCATCCAGCCATCCATCCAGCTATCCATCCAGCCATCCATTCATCAATCCATCCCTCCAGCCAGCCATCCTTCAAGCCATCCATCCATCCAGCCGTCCATTCAGCCATCCATCCATCCATCCATCCCTTCAGCCTGCCAGCCATCCATCCATCCATCCATCCAGCCATCCATCAAGCCATCCATCTATCCAGCAATCCATCCATCCATCCATCCATCCCCCCAGCGAGTCATCCATCCAGCCATCCATCCATCCAGCCATCCATCCTGCCATCCATCCATCCATCCATCCCTCCAGCCAGCCATTCATCCAGCCATCCATCCATCCAGCCATCCATCCAGCCATCCATCCATCCATCCGTCCCTCCAGCCAGCCATCCATCCAGCCATCCATCCATCCAGCCTTCCATCCAGCCACCCATCCAGCCTTACATCCATCCATCCATCCCTCCAGCCAGCCATCCATCCAGCAATCCCTCCATCCAGCCATCCATCCAGCCATCCATGCATTCATCCATCTCTCCATCCAGCCATCCATCCAGCCATTATCCATTCATCCATACCTCCTGCCAGCCAGCCATCCATCCATCCATCCATCCAGCCTTCCATCCAGCCATCCATCCATCCATCCTTCCCTCCAGCCAGCCATCCATCCAGCCATCCATCCATCCAGCCGCCCATCCAGCCATCCATCCATCCATCCATCCCTCCAGCCAGTCATCCAACCAGCCATCCATCCATCCAGCCATCCATCCATCCATCCATCCATCCATCCATCCCTCCAGCCAGCCATTCATCCAGCCATCCATCCATTCAGCCATCCATCCAGCCATCCAACCATCCATCCCTCCAGCAAGCCATCCATCCAGCCATCCATTCATCCAGCCATCCATCCAGCCATCCATCCATCCATCCATCCATCTCTCCAGCCAGCCATCCATCAAGCCATCCCTCCATCCAGCCATCCATCCAGCCATCCAACCATTCATCCATCTCTCCAGCCAGCCATACATCCAGCCATCCATCCATCCATCCAGCCATCCATTCAGTAATCCATCCATCCATCCATCCCTTCAGCCATCCATCCATTCAGCCATCCATTCAGCCATCCATCCATCCATCCATCCCTCCAGCCAGCCATCCATCCAGCCATCCATCCATCCAGCCATCCATCCATCCATCCATCCATCGCTCCAGCCAGCCATCCATCCAGCCATCCATCCTTCCAGCCATCCATCCAGCCATCCATCCATCCAACCATCCCTCCAGCCAGCCATCCATCCAGCCAGCCATCCAGCCATCCATTCATCAATCCATCCCTCCAGCCAGCCATGCATCCAGCCATCCTTCCATCCAGCCATCCATCCAGACATCCATCCATGACTCCATCCCTCCAGCCAGCCATCCATCCATCCATCGATCTAGCCATCCATTCAGCCATCCATCCATCCCTGCATCCAGCCATACATCCAGCCTTCCATCCATCCAGCCATCCGACCAGCCATTCATTAATCCATCCATTCCTCCAGCCAGCAATTCATCCAGCCATCCCTCCCGCCATCCATCCAGCCATCCATCCATCCATCCATCAGTCCAGCCAGCCATCCATCCAGCCATCCATCCATCCATCCATCCCTCCAGCCCGTCATCCAACCAGCCATCCATCCATCCAGCCATCCATCCAGACATCCATCCATCCATCCATCCCTCCAGCCAGCCATTCATCCCGCCATCCATCCATTCAGCCATCCATCCAGCCATCCAACCATCCATCCCTCCAGCAAGCCATCCATCCAGCCATTCATTCATCCAGCCAACCATCCAGCCATCCATCCATCCATCCCACCCTCCAGCCAGCCGTCCATCCAGCCATCCCTCCATCCAGCCATCCATCCAGCCATCCAACCATTCATCCATCTCTCCAGCCAGCCATACATCCAGCCATCCATCCATCCATCCAGCCATCCATCCATCAATCCATCCCTCGAGCCAGCCAGCCATCCAGCCATCCCTCCATCCAGCCATCCATCCAGCCATCCATCCATCCATCCCTCCAGGCAGCCAACCATCCAGCCATCCCTCCATCCAGCTATCCATCCATCCATCCATCCCACCAGCCAGCCAGCCATCCAGCCATCCATCCAGCTATCCATCCAGCCATCCATCCTTCCATCCATCCCTTCAGCCTGCCAGCCATCCAGCCATCCATCCATCCAGCCATCCATCCTGCCATCCATCCATCCCTCCAGCCAGCCATTCATCCAGCCATCCATCCATCCAGCCATCCGTCCAGCTATCCATCCATCCATCCTTCCATCCCTCCAGCAAGCCATCCATCCAACCATCCAGCCATCCATCCAGCCATCCATCCATCCATCCATCCCTCCAGCCAGCCATCCATCCAGCCATCCCTCCATCCATCTATCCATCCAGCCATCCATGCATTCATCCATCTCTCCATCCAGCCATCCATGCAGCCATTCATCCATCCATCCATCCAGCCATCCAGCCATCCATCCATCCATCCATCCATTAATCCATCCCTCCAGCCAGCCATCCATCCAGCCATCCATCCATCCAGCCATCCATTCAGCAATCCATCCATCCCTTCAGCCAGCCATCCATTCGGCCATCCATCCATCCAGCCATCCATCCATCCATCCCTCCAGCCAGCCATCCATCCAGCCATCCATCCATCCAGCCATCCATCCAGCCATCCATCCATCCCTCCCGCCAGCCATCCATTCAGCCATCCATCCATCCAGCCATCCATCCAGCCATCCATCCTTCCGTCCCTCCAGCCTTCCAGCCATCCAGCCATCCATCCATCCAACCATCCCTCCAGCCAGCCATCCACCCAGCCATCCCTCCATCCATCCGTCCATCCATCCATCCATCCAGCCATCCAACCATCCAGCCAGCCGTCCAGCCAGCCATCCCTCCATACAGCCATTCATCCAGCCATCCAACCATCCGTCACCTCCGCCAGCCATCCATCCAGCCATCCCTCCATCCAGCCATGCATCCAGCCATCCATCCATCCATCCATCCATCCAGCCATCCATCCAGCCATCCATCCATCCAGCCTTCCAGCCATCCAGCCATCCATCCATCCAACCATCCATTCATCCAGCCATCCATCCATCCATCCATCCAGCCATCCATCAAGCCATCCATCCATCCAGCCATCCATCCTGCCATCCATCCATCCATCCATCCCCCCAGCGAGTCATCCATCCAGCCATCCATCCATCCAGCCATCCATCCTGCCATCCATCCATCCATCCATCCCTCCAGCCAGCCATTCATCCAGCCATCCATCCATCCAGTCATCCATCCAGCCATCCATCCATCCATCCGTCCCTCCAGCCAGCCATCCATCCAGCCATCCATCCATCCAGCCTTCCATCCAGCCACCCATCCAGCCTTACATCCATCCATCCATCCCTCCAGCCAGCCATCCATCCAGCAATCCCTCCATCCAGCCATCCATCCAGCCATCCATGCATTCATCCATCTCTCTATCCAGCCATCCATCCAGCCATTATCCATCCATCCATACCTCCTGCCATCCAGCCATCCATCCATCCATCCATCCATCCATCCATCCAGCCATCCATCCATCAATCCAACCGCCCAGCCAGACATCCATCCAGCCATCCAGCCATCCAGCCATCCATCCATCCATCCATCCATTAATCCATCCCTCCAGCCAGCCATCCATCCAGCCATCCATCCATCCAGCCATCCATTCAGCAATCCATCCATCCATCCATCCATTCAGCCAGCCATCCATTCGGCCATCCATCCATCCAGCCATCCATTCATTCATTCCTCCAGCCAGCCATCCATCCAGCCATCCATCCAGCCATCCATCCAGCCATCCATCCATCCATCCATCCCTCCCGCCAGCCATCCATTCAGCCATCCATCCATCCAGCCATCCATTCAGCCATCCATCCATCCGTCCCTCCAGCCAGCCATCCATCCAGCCATCCATCCATCCAGCCTTCCATCCAGCCATCCATCCATCCATCCTTCCCTCCAGCCAGCCATCCATCCAGCCATCCATCCATCCAGCCGCCCATCCAGCCATCCATACATCCATCCATCCCTCCAGCCAGTCATCCAACCAGCCATCCATCCATCCATCCATCCCTCCAGCCAGCCATTCATCCAGCCATCCATCCATTCAGCCATCCATCCAGCCATCCATCCATCCATCCCTCCAGCCAGCCATCCATCCAGCCATCCATCCGTCCAGCCATCCATCCATCCAACCATCCTTCCAGCCATCCATCCAGCCATCCATCCATCCATCCATCCCTCCAGCCAGCCATCCATCCAGCCAACCATCCAGCCATCCATCCATCAGTCCATACCTCCAGCCAGCCATGCTTCCAGCCATCCTTCCATCCAGCCATCCATCCAGACATCCATCCATGACTCCATCCCTCCAGCCAGCCATCCATCCATCCATCGATCTAGCCATCCATTCAGCCATCCATCCATCCCTGCAGCCAGCCATCCATCCAGCCTTCCATCCATCCAGCCATCCGCCCAGCCATTCATTAATCCATCCATTCCTCCAGCCAGCAATCCATCCAGCCATCCATTCAGCCATCCATCCAGCCATCCATCCATCCGTCCATCACTCCAGCCAGCCATCCATCCAGCCATCCATCCATCGAGCCATCCATCGAGCCATCCATCCATCCATCCCTCCAGCCAGCCATCCATCCAGCCATCCATCCATCCAGCCATCCATCCATCCATCCATCCATCCCTCCAGCCAGCCATCCATCCGGACATCCTTCCATCCAGCCATCCATCCCTCCAGCCAGCCAACCATCCAGCCATCCCTCCATCCAGCTATCCATCCATCAATCCATCCCACAAGCCAGCCATCCATCCAGCCATCCATCCAGCTATCCATCCAGCCATCCATTCATCAATCCATCCCTCCAGCCAGCCATCCATCAAGCCATCCATCCATCCAGCCGTCCATTCAGCCATCCATCCATCCATCCATCCATCCCTTCAGCCTGCCAGCCATCCATCCATCCATCCATCCAGCCATCCATCAAGCCATCCATCTATCCAGCAATCCATCCATCCATCCATCAATCCCGCCAGCGAGTCATCCATCCAGCCATCCATCCATCCAGCCATCCATACTGCCATCCATCCATCCATCTCTCCAGCCAGCCATTCATTCAGCCATCCATCCATCCAGCCATCCATCCAGCTATCCATCCATCCATCCTTCCATCCCTCCAGCAAGCCATCCATCCAACCATCCAGCCATCCATCCAGCCATCCATCCATCCATCCATCCCTCCAGCCAGCCATCCATCCAGCCATCCCTCCATCCATCTATCCATCCAGCCATCCATGCATTCATCCATCTCTCCATCCAGCCATCCATGCAGCCATTCATCCATCCATCCATCCAGCCATCCAGCCATCCATCCATCCATCCATCCATTAATCCATCCCTCCAGCCAGCCATCCATCCAGCCATCCATCCATCCAGCCATCCATTCAGCAATCCATCCATCCCTTCAGCCAGCCATCCATTCGGCCATCCATCCATCCAGCCATCCATCCATCCATCCCTCCAGCCAGCCATCCATCCAGCCATCCATCCATCCAGCCATCCATCCAGCCATCCATCCATCCCTCCCGCCAGCCATCCATTCAGCCATCCATCCATCCAGCCATCCATCCAGCCATCCATCCTTCCGTCCCTCCAGCCTTCCAGCCATCCAGCCATCCATCCATCCAACCATCCCTCCAGCCAGCCATCCACCCAGCCATCCCTCCATCCATCCGTCCATCCATCCATCCATCCAGCCATCCAACCATCCAGCCAGCCGTCCAGCCAGCCATCCCTCCATACAGCCATTCATCCAGCCATCCAACCATCCGTCACCTCCGCCAGCCATCCATCCAGCCATCCCTCCATCCAGCCATGCATCCAGCCATCCATCCATCCATCCATCCATCCAGCCATCCATCCAGCCATCCATCCATCCAGCCTTCCAGCCATCCAGCCATCCATCCATCCAACCATCCATTCATCCAGCCATCCATCCATCCATCCATCCAGCCATCCATCAAGCCATCCATCCATCCAGCCATCCATCCTGCCATCCATCCATCCATCCATCCCCCCAGCGAGTCATCCATCCAGCCATCCATCCATCCAGCCATCCATCCTGCCATCCATCCATCCATCCATCCCTCCAGCCAGCCATTCATCCAGCCATCCATCCATCCAGTCATCCATCCAGCCATCCATCCATCCATCCGTCCCTCCAGCCAGCCATCCATCCAGCCATCCATCCATCCAGCCTTCCATCCAGCCACCCATCCAGCCTTACATCCATCCATCCATCCCTCCAGCCAGCCATCCATCCAGCAATCCCTCCATCCAGCCATCCATCCAGCCATCCATGCATTCATCCATCTCTCCATCCAGCCATCCATCCAGCCATTATCCATCCATCCATACCTCCTGCCATCCAGCCATCCATCCATCCATCCATCCATCCATCCATCCAGCCATCCATCCATCAATCCAACCGCCCAGCCAGACATCCATCCAGCCATCCAGCCATCCAGCCATCCATCCATCCATCCATCCATTAATCCATCCCTCCAGCCAGCCATCCATCCAGCCATCCATCCATCCAGCCATCCATTCAGCAATCCATCCATCCATCCATCCATTCAGCCAGCCATCCATTCGGCCATCCATCCATCCAGCCATCCATTCATTCATTCCTCCAGCCAGCCATCCATCCAGCCATCCATCCAGCCATCCATCCAGCCATCCATCCATCCATCCATCCCTCCCGCCAGCCATCCATTCAGCCATCCATCCATCCAGCCATCCATTCAGCCATCCATCCATCCGTCCCTCCAGCCAGCCATCCATCCAGCCATCCATCCATCCAGCCTTCCATCCAGCCATCCATCCATCCATCCTTCCCTCCAGCCAGCCATCCATCCAGCCATCCATCCATCCAGCCGCCCATCCAGCCATCCATACATCCATCCATCCCTCCAGCCAGTCATCCAACCAGCCATCCATCCATCCATCCATCCCTCCAGCCAGCCATTCATCCAGCCATCCATCCATTCAGCCATCCATCCAGCCATCCATCCATCCATCCCTCCAGCCAGCCATCCATCCAGCCATCCATCCGTCCAGCCATCCATCCATCCAACCATCCTTCCAGCCATCCATCCAGCCATCCATCCATCCATCCATCCCTCCAGCCAGCCATCCATCCAGCCAACCATCCAGCCATCCATCCATCAGTCCATACCTCCAGCCAGCCATGCTTCCAGCCATCCTTCCATCCAGCCATCCATCCAGACATCCATCCATGACTCCATCCCTCCAGCCAGCCATCCATCCATCCATCGATCTAGCCATCCATTCAGCCATCCATCCATCCCTGCAGCCAGCCATCCATCCAGCCTTCCATCCATCCAGCCATCCGCCCAGCCATTCATTAATCCATCCATTCCTCCAGCCAGCAATCCATCCAGCCATCCATTCAGCCATCCATCCAGCCATCCATCCATCCGTCCATCACTCCAGCCAGCCATCCATCCAGCCATCCATCCATCGAGCCATCCATCGAGCCATCCATCCATCCATCCCTCCAGCCAGCCATCCATCCAGCCATCCATCCATCCAGCCATCCATCCATCCATCCATCCATCCCTCCAGCCAGCCATCCATCCGGACATCCTTCCATCCAGCCATCCATCCCTCCAGCCAGCCAACCATCCAGCCATCCCTCCATCCAGCTATCCATCCATCAATCCATCCCACAAGCCAGCCATCCATCCAGCCATCCATCCAGCTATCCATCCAGCCATCCATTCATCAATCCATCCCTCCAGCCAGCCATCCATCAAGCCATCCATCCATCCAGCCGTCCATTCAGCCATCCATCCATCCATCCATCCCTTCAGCCTGCCAGCCATCCATCCATCCATCCATCCAGCCATCCATCAAGCCATCCATCTATCCAGCAATCCATCCATCCATCCATCAATCCCGCCAGCGAGTCATCCATCCAGCCATCCATCCATCCAGCCATCCATACTGCCATCCATCCATCCATCTCTCCAGCCAGCCATTCATTCAGCCATCCATCCATCCAGCCATCCATCCAGCTATCCATCCATCCATCCATCCATCCCTCTAGCAAGCCATCCATCCAGCCATCCTGCCATCCATCCAGCCATCCATCCATCCATCCATCCCTCCAGCCAGCCATCCATCCAGCCATCCATGCATTCATCCATCTCTCCATCAAGCCATCCATCCAGCCATTCATCCATCCATCCATACCTCCAGCCAGACAGCCATCCATCCATCCATCCATCCAGCCTTCCATCCAGCCATCCATCCATCCATCCTTCCCCCCAGCCAGCCATCCATCCAGCCATCCATCCATCCAGCCGCCCATCCAGCCATCCATCCATCCATCCATCCCTCCAGCCAGTCATCCAACCAGCCATCCATCCATCCAGCCATCCATCCATCCATCCATCCATCCATCCATCCCTCCAGCCAGCCATTCATCCAGCCATCCATCCATTCAGCCATCCATCCAGCCATCCAACCATCCATCCCTCCAGCAAGCCAGCCATCCAGCCATCCATTCATCCAGCCATCCATCCAGCCATCCATCCATCCATCCATCTCTCCAGCCAGCCATCCATCAAGCCATCCCTCCATCCAGCCATCCATCCAGCCATCCAACCATTCATCCATCTCTCCAGCCAGCCATACATCCAGCCATCCATCCATCCATCCAGCCATCCATTCAGTAATCCATCCATCCATCCATCCCTTCAGCCATCCATCCATTCAGCCATCCATCCAGCCATCCATCCATCCATCCATCCCTCCAGCCAGCCATCCATCCAGCCATCCATCCATCCAGCCATCCATCCATCCATCCATCCATCCATCGCTCCAGCCAGCCATCCATCCAGCCATCCATCCTTCCAGCCATCCATCCAGCCATCCATCCATCCAACCATCCCTCCAGCCAGCCATCCATCCAGCCAGCCATCCAGCCATCCATTCATCAATCCATCCCTCCAGCCAGCCATGCATCCAGCCATCCTTCCATCCAGCCATCCATCCAGACATGCATCCATGACTCCATCCCTCCAGCCAGCCATCCATCCATCCATCGATCTAGCCATCCATTCAGCCATCCATCCATCCATCCATCCCTGCATCAGGCCATACATCCAGCCTTCCATCCATCCAGCCATCCGTCCAGCCATTCATTAATCCATCCATTCCTCCAGCCAGCAATTCATCCAGCCATCCATCCCGCCATCCATCCAGCCATCCATCCATCCATCCATCAGTCCAGCCAGCCATCCATCCAGCCATCCATCCATCCATCCATCCCTCCAGCCCGTCATCCAACCAGCCATCCATCCATCCAGCCATCCATCCAGCCATCCATCCATCCATCCATCCCTCCAGCCAGCCATTCATCCCGCCATCCATCCATTCAGCCATCCATCCAGCCATCCAACCATCCATCCCTCCAGCAAGCCATCCACCCAGCCATTCATTCATCCAGCCAACCATCCAGCCATCCATCCATCCATCCCACCTTCCAGCCAGCCGTCCATCCAGCCATCCCTCCATCCAGCCATCCATCCAGCCATCCAACCATTCATCCATCTCTCCAGCCAGCCATACATCCAGCCATCCATCCATCCATCCAGCCATCCATCCATCAATCCATCCCTCGAGCCAGCCAGCCATCCAGCCATCCCTCCATCCAGCCATCCATCCAGCCATCCATCCATCCATCCCTCCAGGCAGCCAACCATCCAGCCATCCCTCCATCCAGCTATCCATCCATCCATCCATCCCACCAGCCAGCCAGCCATCCAGCCATCCATCCAGCTATCCATCCAGCCATCCATCCTTCCATCCATCCCTTCAGCCTGCCAGCCGTCCAGCCATCCATCCATCCAGCCATCCATCCTGCCATCCATCCATCCCTCCAGCCAGCCATTCATCCAGCCATCCATCCATCCAGCCATCCGTCCAGCTATCCATCCATCCATCCTTCCATCCCTCCAGCAAGCCATCCATCCAACCATCCAGCCATCCATCCAGCCATCCATCCATCCATCCATCCCTCCAGCCAGCCATCCATCCAGCCATCCCTCCATCCATCTATCCATCCAGCCATCCATGCATTCATCCATCTCTCCATCCAGCCATCCATGCAGCCATTCATCCATCCATCCATACCTCCAGCCAGCCAGCCATCCATCCATCCATCCATCCAGCCATCCATGCAGCCATCCATCCATCAATCCATCCGCCCAGCCAGACATCCATCCAGCCATCCAGCCATCCAGCCATCCATCCATCCATCCATCCATTAATCCATCCCTCCAGCCAGCCATCCATTCGGCCATCCATCCATCCAGCCATCCATCCATCCATCCCTCCAGCCAGCCATCCATCCAGCCATCCATCCATCCAGCCATCCATCCAGCCATCCATCCATCCCTCCCGCCAGCCATCCATTCAGCCATCCATCCATCCAGCCATCCATCCAGCTATCCATCCTTCCGTCCCTCCAGCCTTCCAGCCATCCAGCCATCCATCCATCCAACCATCCCTCCAGCCAGCCATCCACCCAGCCATCCCTCCATCCATCCGTCCATCCATCCATCCATCCAGCCATCCAACCATCCAGCCAGCCGTCCAGCCAGCCATCCCTCCATACAGCCATTCATCCAGCCATCCAACCATCCGTCACCTCCGCCAGCCATCCATCCAGCCATCCCTCCATCCAGCCATGCATCCAGCCATCCATCCATCCATCCATCCATCCAGCCATCCATCCAGCCATCCATCCATCCAGCCTTCCAGCCATCCAGCCATCCATCCATCCAACCATCCATTCATCCAGCCATCCATCCATCCATCCATCCAGCCATCCATCAAGCCATCCACCCATCCAGCCATCCATCCAGCCATCCATCCATCCATCCATCCCCCCAGCGAGTCATCCATCCAGCCATCCATCCATCCAGCCATCCATCCTGCCATCCATCCATCCATCCATCCCTCCAACCAGCCATTCATCCAGCCATCCATCCATCCAGCCATCCATCCAGCCATCCATCCATCCATCCGTCCCTCCAGCCAGCCATCCATCCAGCCATCCATCCATCCAGCCTTCCATCCAGCCACCCATCCAGCCTTACATCCATCCATCCATCCCTCCAGCCAGCCATCCATCCAGCAATCCCTCCATCCAGCCATCCATCCAGCCATCCATGCATTCATCCATCTCTCCATCCAGCCATCCATCCAGCCATTATCCATCCATCCATACCTCCTGCCAGCCAGCCATCCATCCATCCATCCATCCATCCATCCAGCCATCCATCCATCAATCCAACCGCCCAGCCAGACATCCATCCAGCCATCCAGCCATCCAGTCATCCATCCATCCATCCATCCATTAATCCATCCCTCCAGCCAGCCATCCATCCAGCCATCCATCCATCCAGCCATCCATTCAGCAATCCATCCATCCATCCATCCATTCAGCCAGCCATCCATTCGGCCATCCATCCATCCAGCCATCCATTCATTCATTCCTCCAGCCAGCCATCCATCCAGCCATCCATCCAGCCATCCATCCAGCCATCCATCCATCCATCCATCCCTCCCGCCAGCCATCCATTCAGCCATCCATCCATCCAGCCATCCATTCAGCCATCCATCCATCCGTCCCTCCAGCCAGCCATCCATCCAGCCATCCATCCATCCAGCCTTCCATCCAGCCATCCATCCATCCATCCTTCCCTCCAGCCAGCCATCCATCCAGCCATCCATCCATCCAGCCGCCCATCCAGCCATCCATACATCCATCCATCCCTCCAGCCAGTCATCCAACCAGCCATCCATCCATCCAGCCATCCATCCAGCCATCCATCCATCCATCCCTCCAGCCAGCCATGCATCCAGCCATCCATCCATCCAGCCATCCATCGAGCCATCCATTCATCCATCCATCCCTCCAGCCAGCCATCCATCCAGCCATCCATCCATCCAGCCATCCATCCATCCCTCCAGCCAGCCATCCATCCGGACATCCATCCATCCAGCCATCCATCCCTCCAGCCAGCCATCCATCCAGCCATCCCTCCATCCAGCCATCCATCCAGCCATCCATGCATTCATCCATCTCTCCATCCAGCCATCCATCCAGCCATTCGTCCATCCATCCATCCGCCCAGCGAGCCATCCATCCAGCCATTCAACCATCCATCCATCCAGCCATCCATTCAGCAATCCATCCATCCATCCATCCCTTCAGCCAGCCATCCATTCGGCCATCCATCCATCCAGCCATCCATCCATCCATCCCTCCAGCCAGCCATCCATCCAGCCATCCATCCATCCAGCCATCCATCCAGCCATCCATCCATCCATCCATCCCTCCCGCCAGCCATCCATTCAGCCAGCCATCCATCCAGCCATCCATCCAGCCATCCATTAATCCATCCGTCCCTCCAGCAAGCCATCCATCCAGCCATCCATCCATCCAGCCTTCCATCCAGCCATCCATCCAACCATCCTTCCCTCCAGCCAGCCATCCAACCAGCCATCCATCCATCCAGCCACCCATCCAGCCATCCATCCATCCATCCATCCATCCCTCCAGCCAGTCATCCAACCAGCCATCCATCCATCCAGCTATCCATCCAGCCATCCATCCATCCATCCATCCCTCCAGCCAGCCATTCATCCAGCCATCCATCCATTCAGCCATCCATCCAGCCATCCAACCATCCATCCCTCCAGCAAGCCATCCATCCAGCCATCCATTCATTCAGCCATCCATCCAGCCATCCAACCATTCATCCATCTCTCCAGCCAGCCATACATCCAGCCATCCATCCATCCATCCAGCCATCCATCCATCCATCCATCTCTCCTTCCAGCCAGTCATTAAGCCATCCATCCATCCAGCCATCCATCCAGCCATCCATCCCTCCAGCCAGCCAGTCATCCATCCAGCCTTCCATCCAGCCATCCATCCAGCCATCCATCCATCCATCCATCCCTCCAGCCAGCCATCCATCCAGCCATCCCTCCATCCAGCCATCCATCCAGCCATCCATGCATTCATCCATCTCTCCATCCAGCCATCCATCCAGCCATTATCCATCCATCCATACCTCCTGCCAGCCAGCCATCCATCCATCCATCCATCCATCCATCCATCCAGCCATCCAGCCATCAATCCATCCGCCCAGCCAGACATCCATCCAGCCATCCAGCCATCCATCCATCCATTAATCCATCCCTCCAGCCAGCCATCCATCCAGCCATCCATCCATCCAGCCATCCATTCAGCAATCCATCCATCCATCCATCCATTCAGCCAGCCATCCATTCGGCCATCCATCCATCCAGCCATCCATCCATCCATTCCTCCAGCCAGCCATCCATCCAGCCATCCATCCAGCCATCCATCACGCCATCCATCCAGCCATCCATCCATCCATCCATCCATCCCTCCCGCCAGCCATCCATTCAGCCATCCATCCATCCAGCCATCCATTCAGCCATCCTTCCATCCGTCCCTCCAGCCAGCCATCCATCCAGCCATCCATCCATCCAGCCTTCCATCCAGCCATCCATCCATCCATCCTTCCCTCCAGCCAGCCATCCATCCAGCCATCCATCCATCCAGCCGCCCATCCAGGCATCCATACATCCATCCATCCCTCCAGCCAGTCATCAAACCAACCATCCATCCATCCAGCCATCCATCCAGCCATCCATCCATCCATCCCTCCAGCCAGCCATTCATCCAGCCATCCATCCATCCAGCCATCCATCCATCCATCCATCCAGCCATCCATCAAGCCATCCATCCATCCAGCCATCCATCCAGCCACCCATCCATCCATCCATCCCCCCAGCGAGTCATCCATCCAGCCATCCATCCATCCAGCCATCCATCCTGCCATCCATCCATCCATCCATCCCTCCAGCCAGCCATTCATCCAGCCATCCATCCATCCAGCCATCCATCCAGCCATCCATCCATCCATCCGTCCCTCCAGCCAGCCATCCCTCCAGCAAGCCATCCATCCAACCATCCAGCCATCCATCCAGCCATCCATCCATCCATCCATCCCTCCAGCCAGCCATCCATCCAGCCATCCCTCCATCCATCTATCCATCCAGCCATCCATGCATTCATCCATCTCTCCATCCAGCCATCCATGCAGCCATTCATCCATCCATCCATACCTCCAGCCAGCCAGCCATCCATCCATCCATCCATCCAGCCATCCATGCAGCCATCCATCCATCAATCCATCCGCCCAGCCAGACATCCATCCAGCTATCCAGCCATCCAGCCATCCATCCATCCATCCATCCATTAATCCATCCCTCCAGCCAGCCATCCATCCAGCCATCCATCCATCCAGCCATCCATTCAGCAATCCATCCATCCATCCATCCCTTCAGCCAGCCATCCATTCGGCCATCCATCCATCCAGCCATCCATCCATCCATCCCTCCAGCCAGCCATCCATCCAGCCATCCATCCATCCAGCCATCCATCCAGCCATCCATCCATCCATCCATCCCTCCCGCCAGCCATCCATTAAGCCATCCATCCATCCAGCCATCCATCCAGCCATCCATCCTTCCGTCCCTCCAGCCTTCCAGCCATCCATCCATCCATCCAGCCATCCAACCATCCAGCCAGCCGTCCAGCCAGCCATCCCTCCATACAGCCATTCATCCAGCCATCCAACCATCCGTCACCTCCGCCAGCCATCCATCCAGCCATCCCTCCATCCAGCCATGCATCCAGCCATCCATCCATCCATCCATCCATCCAGCCATCCATCCAGCCATCCATCCATCCAGCCTTCCAGCCATCCAGCCATCCATCCATCCAACCATCCATTCATCCAGCCATCCATCCATCCATCCATCCAGCCATCCATCAAGCCATCCATCCATCCAGCCATCCATCCAGCCATCCATCCATCCATCCATCCCCCCAGCGAGTCATCCATCCAGCCATCCATCCATCCAGCCATCCATCCTGCCATCCATCCATCCATCCATCCCTCCAGCCAGCCATTCATCCAGCCATCCATCCATCCAGCCATCCATCCAGCCATCCATCCATCCATCCGTCCCTCCAGCCAGCCATTCATCCAGCCATCCATCCATCCAGCCATCCATCCAGCCATCCATCCATCCATCCGTCCCTCCAGCCAGCCATCCATCCAGCCATCCATCCATCCAGCCTTCCATCCAGCCACCCATCCAGCCTTACATCCATCCATCCATCCCTCCAGCCAGCCATCCATCCAGCAATCCCTCCATCCAGCCATCCATCCAGCCATCCATGCATTCATCCATCTCTCCATCCAGCCATCCATCCAGCCATTATCCATCCATCCATACCTCCTGCCAGCCAGCCATCCATCCATCCATCCATCCATCCATCCATCCAGCCATCCATCCATCAATCCAACCGCCCAGCCAGACATCCATCCAGCCATCCAGCCATCCAGCCATCCATCCATCCATCCATCCATTAATCCATCCCTCCAGCCAGCCATCCATCCAGCCATCCATCCATCCAGCCATCCATTCAGCAATCCATCCATCCATCCATCCATTCAGCCAGCCATCCTTTCGGCCATCCATCCATCCAGCCATCCATTCATTCATTCCTCCAGCCAGCCATCCATCCAGCCATCCATCCAGCCATCCATCCAGCCATCCATCCATCCATCCATACCTCCTGCCAGCCAGCCATCCATCCATCCATCCATCCATCCATCCATCCAGCCATCCATCCATCAATCCAACCGCCCAGCCAGACATCCATCCAGCCATCCAGCCATCCAGCCATCCATCCATCCATTAATCCATCCCTCCAGCCAGCCATCCATCCAGCCATCCATCCATCCAGCCATCCATTCAGCAATCCATCCATCCAGCCATCCATTCAGCCAGCCATCCATTCGGCCATCCATCCATCCAGCCATCCATCCATCCGTCCCTCCAGCCAGCCATCCATCCAGCCATCCATACATCCAGCCTTCCATCCAGCCATCCATCCATCCATCCTTCCCTCCAGCCAGCCATCCATCCAGCCATCCATCCATCCAGCCGCCCATCCAGCCATCCATACATCCATCCATCCCTCCAGCCAGTCATGCAACCAGCCATCCATCCATCCAGCCATCCATCCAGCCATCCATCCATCCATCCCTCCAGCCAGCCATTCATCCAGCCATCCATCCATCCAGCCATCCATCGAGCCATCCATTCATCCATCCATCCCTCCAGCCAGCCATCCATCCAGCCATCCATCCATCCAGCCATCCATCCATCCCTCCAGCCAGCCATCCATCCGGACATCCATCCATCCAGCCATCCATCCCTCCAGCCAGCCATCCATCCAGCCATCCCTCCATCCAGCCATCCATCCAGCCATCCATGCATTCATCCATCTCTCCATCCAGCCATCCATCCAGCCATTCGTCCATCCATCCATCCGCCCAGCGAGCCATCCATCCAGCCATTCAGCCATCCATCCATCCAGCCATCCATTCAGCAATCCATCCATCCATCCATCCCTTCAGCCAGCCATCCATTCGGCCATCCATCCATCCAGCCATCCATCCATCCATCCCTCCAGCCAGCCATCCATCCAGCCATCCATCCATCCAGCCATCCATCCAGCCATCCATCCATCCATCCATCCCTCCCGCCAGCCATCCATTCAGCCAGCCATCCATCCAGCCATCCATCCAGCCATCCATTAATCCATCCGTCCCTCCAGCCAGCCATCCATCCAGCCATCCATCCATCCAGCCTTCCATCCAGCCATCCATCCAACCATCCTTCCCTCCAGCCAGCCATCCAACCAGCCATCCATCCATCCAGCCACCCATCCAGCCATCCATCCATCCATCCATCCCTCCAGCCAGTCATCCAACCAGCCATCCATCCATCCAGCTATCCATCCAGCCATCCATCCATCCATCCATCCCTCCAGCCAGCCATTCATCCAGCCATCCATCCATTCAGCCATCCATCCAGCCATCCAACCATCCATCCCTCCAGCAAGCCATCCATCCAGCCATCCATTCATTCAGCCATCCATCCAGCCATCCAACCATTCATCCATCTCTCCAGCCAGCCATACATCCAGCCATCCATCCATCCATCCAGCCATCCATCCATCCATCCATCCCTCCTTCCAGCCAGTCATTAAGCCATCCATCCATCCAGCCATCCATCCAGCCATCCATCCCTCCAGCAAGCCAGTCATCCATCCAGCCTTCCATCCAGCCATCCATCCAGCCATCCATCCATCCATCCATCCCTCCAGCCAGCCATCCATCCAGCCATCCCTCCATCCAGCCATCCATCCAGCCATCCATGCATTCATCCATCTCTCCATCCAGCCATCCATCCAGCCATTATCCATCCATCCATACCTCCTGCCAGCCAGCCATCCATCCATCCATCCATCCATCCATCCATCCAGCCATCAATCCATCCGCCCAGCCAGACATCCATCCAGCCATCCAGCCATCCAGCCATCCATCCATCCATCCATCCATTAATCCATCCCTCCAGCCAGCCATCCATCCAGCCATCCATCCATCCAGCCATCCATTCAGCAATCCATCCATCCATCCATCCATTCAGCCAGCCATCCATTCGGCCATCCATCCATCCAGCCATCTATCCATCCATTCCTCCAGCCAGCCATCCATCCAGCCATCCATCCAGCCATCCATCACGCCATCCATCCAGCCATCCATCCATCCATCCATCCATCCCTCCCGCCAGCCACCCATTCAGCCATCCATCCATCCAGCCATCCATTCAGCCATCCATCCATCCGTCCCTCCAGCCAGCCATCCATCCAGCCATCCATCCATCCAGCCTTCCATCCAGCCATCCATCCATCCATCCTTCCCTCCAGCCAGCCATCCATCCAGCCATCCATTCATCCAGCCGCCCATTCAGCCATCCATACATCCATCCATCCCTCCAGCCAGTCATCAAACCAACCATCCATCCATCCAGCCATCCATCCAGCCATCCATCCATCCATCCCTCCAGCCAGCCATTCATCCAGCCATCCATCCATCCAGCCATCCATCCATCCATCCATCCAGCCATCCATCAAGCCATCCATCCATCCAGCCATCCATCTAGCCACCCATCCATCCATCCATCCCCCCAGCGAGTCATCCATCCAGCCATCCATCCATCCAGCCATCCATCCTGCCATCCATCCATCCATCCATCCCTCCAGCCAGCCATTCATCCAGCCATCCATCCATCCAGCCATCCATCCAGCCATCCATCCATCCATCCGTCCCTCCAGCCATCCATCCATCCAGCCATCCATCCATCCAGCCTTCCATCCAGCCACCCATCCAGCCTTACATCCATCCATCCATCCCTCCAGCCAGCCATCCATCCAGGCATCCCTCCATCCAGCCATCCATCCAGCCATCCATGCATTCATCCATCTCTCCATCCAGCCATCCATCCAGCCATTATCCATCCATCCATACCTCCTGCCAGCCAGCCATCCATCCATCCATCCATCCATCCATCCATCCATCCAGCCATCCATCCATCAATCCATCCGCCCAGCCAGACATCCATCCAGCCATCCAGCCATCCAGCCATCCATCCATCCATCCATCCATTAATCCATCCCTCCAGCCAGCCATCCATCCAGCCATCCATCCATCCAGCCATCCATTCAGCAATCCATCCATCCATCCATCCATTCAGCCAGCCATCCATTCGGCCATCCATCCATCCAGCCATCCATCCATCCATTCCTCCAGCCAGCCATCCATCCAGCCATCCATCCAGCCATCCATCCAGCCATCCATCCATCCATCCATCACTCCCGCCAGCCATCCATTCAGCCATCCATCCATCCAGCCAACCATTCAGCCATCCATCCATTCGTCCCTCCAGCCAGCCATCCATCCAGCCATCCATCCATCCAGCCTTCCATCCAGCCATCCATCCATCCATCCTTCCCTCCAGCCAGCCATCCATCCAGCCGTCCATCCATCCAGCCGCCCATCCAGCCATCCATACATCCATCCATCCCTCCAGCCAGTCATCCAACCAGCCATCCATCCATCCAGCCATCCATCCAGCCATCCATCCATCCATCCCTCCAGCCAGCCATTCATCCAGCCATCCATCCATCCAGCCATCCATCGAGCCATCCATTCATCCATCCATCCCTCCAGCCAGCCATCCATCCAGCCATCCATCCATCCAGCCATCCATCCATCCCTCCAGCCAGCCTTCCATCCGGACATCCATCCATCCAGCCATCCATCCCTCCAGCCAGCCATCCATCCAGCCATCCCTCCATCCAGCCATCCATCCAGCCATCCATGCATTCATCCATCTCTCCATCCAGCCATCCATCCAGCCATTCGTCCATCCATCCATCCGCCCAGCGAGCCATCCATCCAGCCATCCAGCCATCCAGCCATCCATCCATCCAGCCATCCATTCAGCAATCCATCCATCCATCCATCCCTTCAGCCAGCCATCCATTCGGCCATCCATCCATCCAGCCATCCATCCATCCATCCCTCCAGCCAGCCATCCATCCAGCCATCCATCCATCCAGCCATCCATCCAGCCATCCATCCATCCATCCATCCCTCCCGCCAGCCATCCATTCAGCCAGCCATCCATCCAGCCATCCATTAATCCATCCGTCCCTCCAGCCAGCCATCCATCCAGCCATCCATCCATCCAGCCTTCCATCCAGCCATCCATCCAACCATCCTTCCCTCCAGCCAGCCATCCAACCAGCCATCCATCCATCCAGCCACCCATCCAGCCATCCATCCATCCATCCATCCCTCCAGCCAGTCATCCAACCAGCCATCCATCCATCCAGCCATCCATCCAGCCATCCATCCATCCATCCATCCCTCCAGCCAGCCATTCATCCAGCCATCCATCCATTCAGCCATCCATCCAGCCATCCAACCATCCATCCCTCCAGCAAGCCATCCATCCAGCCATCCATTCATTCAGCCATCCATCCAGCCATCCAACCATTCATCCATCTCTCCAGCCAGCCATACATCCAGCCAGCCATCCATCCATCCATCCATCACTCCTTCCAGCCAGTCATTAAGCCATCCATCCATCCAGCCATCCATCCAGCCATCCATCCCTCCAGCCAGCCAGTCATCCATCCAGCCTTCCATCCAGCCATCCATCCAGCCATCCATCCATCCATCCATCCCTCCAGCCAGCCATCCATCCAGCCATCCCTCCATCCAGCCATCCATCCAGCCATCCATGCATTCATCCATCTCTCCATCCAGCCATCCATTCAGCCATTATCCATCCATCCATACCTCCTGCCAGCCAGCCATCCATCCATCCATCCATCCATCCATCCATCCAGCCATCCATCCATCAATCCATCCGCCCAGCCAGCCATCCATTCAGCCATCCATCCATCCAGCCATCCTTTCAGCCATCCATCCATCCGTCCCTCCAGCCAGCCATCCATCCAGCCATCCATCCATCCAGCCTTCCATTCAGCCATCCATCCATCCATCCTTCCCTCCAGCCAGCCATCCATCCAGCCATCCATCCATCCAGCCGCCCATCCAGCCATCCATACATCCATCCATCCCTCCAGCCAGTCATCCAACCAGCCATCCATCCATCCAGCCATCCATCCAGCCATCCATCCATCCATCCCTCCAGCCAGCCATTCATCCAGCCATCCATCCATCCAGCCATCCATCCATCCATCCATCCAGCCATCCATCAATCCATCCATCCATCCAGCCACCCATCCAGCCATCCATCCATCCATCCATCCCCCCAGCGAGTCATCCATCCAGCCATCCATCCATCCAGCCATCCATCCTGCCATCCATCCATCCATCCATCCTTCCAGCCAGCCATTCATCCAGCCATCCATCCATCCAGCCATCCATCCAGCCATCCATCCATCCATCCGTCCCTCCAGCCAGCCATCCATCCAGCCATCCATCCATCCAGCCTTCCATCCAGCCACCCATCCAGCCTTACATCCATCCATCCATCCCTCCAGCCAGCCATCCATCCAGCCATCCCTCCATCCAGCCATCCATCCAGCCATCCATGCATTCATCCATCTCTCCATCCAGTCATCCATCCAGCCATTATCCATCCATCCATACCTCCTGCCAGCCAGCCATCCATCCATCCATCCATCCATCCAGCCATCCATCCATCAATCCATCCGCCCAGCCAGACATCCATCCAGCCATCCAGCCATCCAGCCATCCATCCATCCATCCATCCATTAATCCATCCCTCCAGCCAGCCATCCATCCAGCCATCCATCCATCCAGCCATCCATTCAGCAATCCATCCATCCATCCATCCATTCAGCCAGCCATCCATTCGGCCATCCATCCATCCAGCCATCCATCCATCCATTCCTCCAGCCAGCCATCCATCCAGCCATCCATCCAGCCATCCATCCAGCCATCCATCTATCCATCCATCCCTCCCGCCAGCCATCCATTCAGCCATCCATCCATCCAGCCATCCATTCAGCCATCCATCCATCCGTCCCTCCAGCCAGCCATCCATCCAGCCATCCATCGATCCAGCCTTCCATCCAGCCATCCATCCATCCATCCTTCCCTCCAGCCAGCCATCCATCCAGCCATCCATCCATCCAGCCGCCCATCCAGCCATCCATACATCCATCCATCCCTCCAGCCAGTCATCCAACCAGCCATCCATCCATCCAGCCATCCATCCAGCCATCCATCCATCCATCCCTCCAGCCAGCCATTCATCCAGCCATCCATCCATCCAGCCATCCATCGAGCCATCCATTCATCCATCCATCCCTCCAGCCAGCCATGCATCCAGCCATCCATCCATCCAGCCATCCATCCATCCCTCCAGCCAGCCATCCATCCGGACATCCATCCATCCAGCCATCCATCCCTCCAGCCAGCCATCCATCCAGCCATCCCTCCATCCAGCCATCCATCCACCCATCCATGCATTCATCCATCTCTCCATCCAGCCATCCATCCAGCCATTCGTCCATCCATCCATCCGCCCAGCGAGCCATCCATCCAGCCATCCAGCCATCCAGCCATCCATCCATCCAGCCATCCATTCAGCAATCCATCCATCCATCCATCCCTTCAGCCAGCCATCCATTCGGCCATCCATCCATCCAGCCATCCATCCATCCATCCCTCCAGCCAGCCATCCATCCAGCCATCCATCCATCCAGCCATCCATCCAGCCATCCATCCATCCATCCATCCCTCCCGCCAGCCATCCATTCAGCCAGCCATCCATCCAGCCATCCATCCAGCCATCCATTAATCCATCCGTCCCTCCAGCCAGCCATCCATCCAGCCATCCATCCATCCAGCCTTCCATCCAGCCATTCATCCAACCATCCTTCCCCCCAGCCAGCCATCCAACCAGCCATCCATCCATCCAGCCACCCATCCAGCCATCCATCAATCCATCCATCCCTCCAGCCAGTCATCCAACCAGCCATCCATCCATCCCGCCATCCATCCAGCCATCCATCCATCCATCCATCCCTCCAGCCAGCCATTCATCCAGCCATCCATCCATTCAGCCATCCATCCAGCCATCCAACCATCCATCCCTCCAGCAAGCCATCCATCCAGCCATCCATTCATTCAGCCATCCATCCAGCCATCCAACCATTCATCCATCTCTCCAGCCAGCCATACATCCAGCCAGCCATCCATCCATCCATCCATCCCTCCTTCCAGCCAGTCATTAAGCCATCCATCCATCCAGCCATCCATCCAGCCATCCATCCCTCCAGCCAGCCAGTCATCCATCCAGCCTTCCATCCAGCCATCCATCCAGCCATCCATCCATCCATCCATCCCTCCAGCCAGCCATCCATCCAGCCATCCCTCCATCCAGCCATCCATCCAGCCATCCATGCATTCAACCATCCCTCCAGCCAGTCATCCAACCAGCCATCCATCCATCCAGCCATCCATCCAGCCATCCATCCATCCATCCCTCCAGCCAGCCATTCATCCAGCCATCCATCCATCCAGCCATCCATCGAGCCATCCATTCATCCATCCATCCCTCCAGCCAGCCATCCATCCAGCCATCCATCCATCCAGCCATCCATCCATCCCTCCAGCCAGCCTTCCATCCGGACATCCATCCATCCAGCCATCCATCCCTCCAGCCAGCCATCCATCCAGCCATCCCTCCATCCAGCCATCCATCCAGCCATCCATGCATTCATCCATCTCTCCATCCAGCCATCCATCCAGCCATTCGTCCATCCATCCATCCGCCCAGCGAGCCATCCATCCAGCCATCCAGCCATCCAGCCATCCATCCATCCAGCCATCCATTCAGCAATCCATCCATCCATCCATCCCTTCAGCCAGCCATCCATTCGGCCATCCATCCATCCAGCCATCCATCCATCCATCCCTCCAGCCAGCCATCCATCCAGCCATCCATCCATCCAGCCATCCATCCAGCCATCCATCCATCCATCCATCCCTCCCGCCAGCCATCCATTCAGCCAGCCATCCATCCAGCCATCCATTAATCCATCCGTCCCTCCAGCCAGCCATCCATCCAGCCATCCATCCATCCAGCCTTCCATCCAGCCATCCATCCAACCATCCTTCCCTCCAGCCAGCCATCCAACCAGCCATCCATCCATCCAGCCACCCATCCAGCCATCCATCCATCCATCCATCCCTCCAGCCAGTCATCCAACCAGCCATCCATCCATCCAGCCATCCATCCAGCCATCCATCCATCCATCCATCCCTCCAGCCAGCCATTCATCCAGCCATCCATCCATTCAGCCATCCATCCAGCCATCCAACCATCCATCCCTCCAGCAAGCCATCCATCCAGCCATCCATTCATTCAGCCATCCATCCAGCCATCCAACCATTCATCCATCTCTCCAGCCAGCCATACATCCAGCCAGCCATCCATCCATCCATCCATCCCTCCTTCCAGCCAGTCATTAAGCCATCCATCCATCCAGCCATCCATCCAGCCATCCATCCCTCCAGCCAGCCAGTCATCCATCCAGCCTTCCATCCAGCCATCCATCCAGCCATCCATCCATCCATCCATCCCTCCAGCCAGCCATCCATCCAGCCATCCCTCCATCCAGCCATCCATCCAGCCATCCATGCATTCATCCATCTCTCCATCCAGCCATCCATTCAGCCATTATCCATCCATCCATACCTCCTGCCAGCCAGCCATCCATCCATCCATCCATCCATCCATCCATCCAGCCATCCATCCATCAATCCATCCGCCCAGCCAGCCATCCATTCAGCCATCCATCCATCCAGCCATCCTTTCAGCCATCCATCCATCCGTCCCTCCAGCCAGCCATCCATCCAGCCATCCATCCATCCAGCCTTCCATTCAGCCATCCATCCATCCATCCTTCCCTCCAGCCAGCCATCCATCCAGCCATCCATCCATCCAGCCGCCCATCCAGCCATCCATACATCCATCCATCCCTCCAGCCAGTCATCCAACCAGCCATCCATCCATCCAGCCATCCATCCAGCCATCCATCCATCCATCCATCCAGCCAGCCATTCATCCAGCCATCCATCCATCCAGCCATCCATCCATCCATCCATCCAGCCATCCATCAATCCATCCATCCATCCAGCCACCCATCCAGCCATCCATCCATCCATCCATCCCCCCAGCGAGTCATCCATCCAGCCATCCATCCATCCAGCCATCCATCCTGCCATCCATCCATCCATCCATCCTTCCAGCCAGCCATTCATCCAGCCATCCATCCATCCAGCCATCCATCCAGCCATCCATCCATCCATCCGTCCCTCCAGCCAGCCATCCATCCAGCCATCCATCCATCCAGCCTTCCATCCAGCCACCCATCCAGCCTTACATCCATCCATCCATCCCTCCAGCCAGCCATCCATCCAGCCATCCCTCCATCCAGCCATCCATCCAGCCATCCATGCATTCATCCATCTCTCCATCCAGTCATCCATCCAGCCATTATCCATCCATCCATACCTCCTGCCAGCCAGCCATCCATCCATCCATCCATCCATCCAGCCATCCATCCATCAATCCATCCGCCCAGCCAGACATCCATCCAGCCATCCAGCCATCCAGCCATCCATCCATCCATCCATCCATTAATCCATCCCTCCAGCCAGCCATCCATCCAGCCATCCATCCATCCAGCCATCCATTCAGCAATCCATCCATCCATCCATCCATTCAGCCAGCCATCCATTCGGCCATCCATCCATCCAGCCATCCATCCATCCATTCCTCCAGCCAGCCATCCATCCAGCCATCCATCCAGCCATCCATCCAGCCATCCATCTATCCATCCATCCCTCCCGCCAGCCATCCATTCAGCCATCCATCCATCCAGCCATCCATTCAGCCATCCATCCATCCGTCCCTCCAGCCAGCCATCCATCCAGCCATCCATCGATCCAGCCTTCCATCCAGCCATCCATCCATCCATCCTTCCCTCCAGCCAGCCATCCATCCAGCCATCCATCCATCCAGCCGCCCATCCAGCCATCCAACCATTCATCCATCTCTCCAGCCAGCCATACATCCAGCCAGCCATCCATCCATCCATCCATCCCTCCTTCCAGCCAGTCATTAAGCCATCCATCCATCCAGCCATCCATCCAGCCATCCATCCCTCCAGCCAGCCAGTCATCCATCCAGCCTTCCATCCAGCCATCCATCCAGCCATCCATCCATCCATCCATCCCTCCAGCCAGCCATCCATCCAGCCATCCCTCCATCCAGCCATCCATCCAGCCATCCATGCATTCAACCATCCCTCCAGCCAGTCATCCAACCAGCCATCCATCCATCCAGCCATCCATCCAGCCATCCATCCATCCATCCCTCCAGCCAGCCATTCATCCAGCCATCCATCCATCCAGCCATCCATCGAGCCATCCATTCATCCATCCATCCCTCCAGCCAGCCATCCATCCAGCCATCCATCCATCCAGCCATCCATCCATCCCTCCAGCCAGCCTTCCATCCGGACATCCATCCATCCAGCCATCCATCCCTCCAGCCAGCCATCCATCCAGCCATCCCTCCATCCAGCCATCCATCCAGCCATCCATGCATTCATCCATCTCTCCATCCAGCCATCCATCCAGCCATTCGTCCATCCATCCATCCGCCCAGCGAGCCATCCATCCAGCCATCCAGCCATCCAGCCATCCATCCATCCAGCCATCCATTCAGCAATCCATCCATCCATCCATCCCTTCAGCCAGCCATCCATTCGGCCATCCATCCATCCAGCCATCCATCCATCCATCCCTCCAGCCAGCCATCCATCCAGCCATCCATCCATCCAGCCATCCATCCAGCCATCCATCCATCCATCCATCCCTCCCGCCAGCCATCCATTCAGCCAGCCATCCATCCAGCCATCCATTAATCCATCCGTCCCTCCAGCCAGCCATCCATCCAGCCATCCATCCATCCAGCCTTCCATCCAGCCATCCATCCAACCATCCTTCCCTCCAGCCAGCCATCCAACCAGCCATCCATCCATCCAGCCACCCATCCAGCCATCCATCCATCCATCCATCCCTCCAGCCAGTCATCCAACCAGCCATCCATCCATCCAGCCATCCATCCAGCCATCCATCCATCCATCCATCCCTCCAGCCAGCCATTCATCCAGCCATCCATCCATTCAGCCATCCATCCAGCCATCCAACCATCCATCCCTCCAGCAAGCCATCCATCCAGCCATCCATTCATTCAGCCATCCATCCAGCCATCCAACCATTCATCCATCTCTCCAGCCAGCCATACATCCAGCCAGCCATCCATCCATCCATCCATCCCTCCTTCCAGCCAGTCATTAAGCCATCCATCCATCCAGCCATCCATCCAGCCATCCATCCCTCCAGCCAGCCAGTCATCCATCCAGCCTTCCATCCAGCCATCCATCCAGCCATCCATCCATCCATCCATCCCTCCAGCCAGCCATCCATCCAGCCATCCCTCCATCCAGCCATCCATCCAGCCATCCATGCATTCATCCATCTCTCCATCCAGCCATCCATTCAGCCATTATCCATCCATCCATACCTCCTGCCAGCCAGCCATCCATCCATCCATCCATCCATCCATCCATCCAGCCATCCATCCATCAATCCATCCGCCCAGCCAGCCATCCATTCAGCCATCCATCCATCCAGCCATCCTTTCAGCCATCCATCCATCCGTCCCTCCAGCCAGCCATCCATCCAGCCATCCATCCATCCAGCCTTCCATTCAGCCATCCATCCATCCATCCTTCCCTCCAGCCAGCCATCCATCCAGCCATCCATCCATCCAGCCGCCCATCCAGCCATCCATACATCCATCCATCCCTCCAGCCAGTCATCCAACCAGCCATCCATCCATCCAGCCATCCATCCAGCCATCCATCCATCCATCCATCCAGCCAGCCATTCATCCAGCCATCCATCCATCCAGCCATCCATCCATCCATCCATCCAGCCATCCATCAATCCATCCATCCATCCAGCCACCCATCCAGCCATCCATCCATCCATCCATCCCCCCAGCGAGTCATCCATCCAGCCATCCATCCATCCAGCCATCCATCCTGCCATCCATCCATCCATCCATCCTTCCAGCCAGCCATTCATCCAGCCATCCATCCATCCAGCCATCCATCCAGCCATCCATCCATCCATCCGTCCCTCCAGCCAGCCATCCATCCAGCCATCCATCCATCCAGCCTTCCATCCAGCCACCCATCCAGCCTTACATCCATCCATCCATCCCTCCAGCCAGCCATCCATCCAGCCATCCCTCCATCCAGCCTTCCATCCAGCCATCCATGCATTCATCCATCTCTCCATCCAGTCATCCATCCAGCCATTATCCATCCATCCATACCTCCTGCCAGCCAGCCATCCATCCATCCATCCATCCATCCAGCCATCCATCCATCAATCCATCCGCCCAGCCAGACATCCATCCAGCCATCCAGCCATCCAGCCATCCATCCATCCATCCATCCATTAATCCATCCCTCCAGCCAGCCATCCATCCAGCCATCCATCCATCCAGCCATCCATTCAGCAATCCATCCATCCATCCATCCATTCAGCCAGCCATCCATTCGGCCATCCATCCATCCAGCCATCCATCCATCCATTCCTCCAGCCAGCCATCCATCCAGCCATCCATCCAGCCATCCATCCAGCCATCCATCTATCCATCCATCCCTCCCGCCAGCCATCCATTCAGCCATCCATCCATCCAGCCATCCATTCAGCCATCCATCCATCCGTCCCTCCAGCCAGCCATCCATCCAGCCATCCATCGATCCAGCCTTCCATCCAGCCATCCATCCATCCATCCTTCCCTCCAGCCAGCCATCCATCCAGCCATCCATCCATCCAGCCGCCCATCCAGCCATCCATACATCCATCCATCCCTCCAGCCAGTCATCCAACCAGCCATCCATCCATCCAGCCATCCATCCAGCCATCCATCCATCCATCCCTCCAGCCAGCCATTCATCCAGCCATCCATCCATCCAGCCATCCATCGAGCCATCCATTCATCCATCCATCCCTCCAGCCAGCCATGCATCCAGCCATCCATCCATCCAGCCATCCATCCATCCCTCCAGCCAGCCATCCATCCGGACATCCATCCATCCAGCCATCCATCCCTCCAGCCAGCCATCCATCCAGCCATCCCTCCATCCAGCCATCCATCCACCCATCCATGCATTCATCCATCTCTCCATCCAGCCATCCATCCAGCCATTCGTCCATCCATCCATCCGCCCAGCGAGCCATCCATCCAGCCATCCAGCCATCCAGCCATCCATCCATCCAGCCATCCATTCAGCAATCCATCCATCCATCCATCCCTTCAGCCAGCCATCCATTCGGCCATCCATCCATCCAGCCATCCATCCATCCATCCCTCCAGCCAGCCATCCATCCAGCCATCCATCCATCCAGCCATCCATCCAGCCATCCATCCATCCATCCATCCCTCCCGCCAGCCATCCATTCAGCCAGCCATCCATCCAGCCATCCATCCAGCCATCCATTAATCCATCCGTCCCTCCAGCCAGCCATCCATCCAGCCATCCATCCATCCAGCCTTCCATCCAGCCATTCATCCAACCATCCTTCCCCCCAGCCAGCCATCCAACCAGCCATCCATCCATCCAGCCACCCATCCAGCCATCCATCCATCCATCCATCCCTCCAGCCAGTCATCCAACCAGCCATCCATCCATCCCGCCATCCATCCAGCCATCCATCCATCCATCCATCCCTCCAGCCAGCCATTCATCCAGCCATCCATCCATTCAGCCATCCATCCAGCCATCCAACCATCCATCCCTCCAGCAAGCCATCCATCCAGCCATCCATTCATTCAGCCATCCATCCAGCCATCCAACCATTCATCCATCTCTCCAGCCAGCCATACATCCAGCCAGCCATCCATCCATCCATCCATCCCTCCTTCCAGCCAGTCATTAAGCCATCCATCCATCCAGCCATCCATCCAGCCATCCATCCCTCCAGCCAGCCAGTCATCCATCCAGCCTTCCATCCAGCCATCCATCCAGCCATCCATCCATCCATCCATCCCTCCAGCCAGCCATCCATCCAGCCATCCCTCCATCCAGCCATCCATCCAGCCATCCATGCATTCAACCATCTCTCCATCCAGCCATCCATCCAGCCATTATCCATCCATCCATACCTCCTGCCAGCCAGCCATCCATCCATCCATCCATCCATCCATCCATCCAGCCATCCATCCATCAATCGATCCGCCCAGCCAGACATCCATCCAGCCATCCAGCCATCCAGCCATCCATCCATCCATCCATCCATTAATCCATCCCTCCAGCCAGCCATCCATCCAGCCATCCATCCATCCAGCCATCCATTCAGCAATCCATCCATCCATCCATCCATTCAGCCAGCCATCCATTCGGCCATCCATCCATCCAGCCATCCATCCATCCATTCCTCCAGCCAGCCATCCATCCAGCCATCTATCCAGCCATCCATCCAGCCATCCATCCATCGATCCATCCATCCATCCATCCCTCCCGCCAGCCATCCATTCAGCCATCCATCCATCCAGCCATCCATTCAGTCATCCATCCATCCGTCCCTCCAGCCAGCCTTCCATCCAGCCATCCATCCATCCAGCCTTCCATCCAGCCATCCATCCATCCATCCTTCCCTCCAGCCAGCCATCCATCCAGCCATCCATCCATCCAGCCGCCCATCCAGCCATCCATACATCCATCCATCCCTCCAGCCAGTCATCCAACCAGCCATCCATCCATCCAGCCATCCATCCAGCCATCCATCCATCCATCCCTCCAGCCAGCCATTCATCCAGCCATCCATCCATCCAGCCATCCATCGAGCCATCCATTCATCCATCCATCCCTCCAGCCAGCCATCCATCCAGCCATCCATCCATCCAGCCATCCATCCATCCCTCCAGCCAGCCATCCATCCGGACATCCATCCATCCAGCCATCCATCCCTCCAGCCAGCCATCCATCCAGCCATCCCTCCATCCAGCCATCCATCCAGCCATCCATGCATTCATCCATCTCTCCATCCAGCCATCCATCCAGCCATTCGTCCTTCCATCCATCCGCCCAGCGAGCCATCCATCCAGCCATCCAGCCATTCAGCCATCCATCCATCCAGCCATCCATTCAGCAATCCATCCATCCATCCATCCCTTCAGCCAGCCATCCATTCGGCCATCCATCCATCCAGCCATCCATCCATCCATCCCTCCAGCCAGCCATCCATCCAGCCATCCATCCATCCAGCCATCCATCCAGCCATCCATCCATCCATCCATCCCTCCCGCCAGCCATCCATTCAGCCAGCCATCCATCCAGCCATCCATCCAGCCATCCATTAATCCATCCGTCCCTCCAGCCAGGCATCCATCCAGCCATCCATCCATCCAGCCTTCCATCCAGCCATCCATCCAACCATCCTTCCCTCCAGCCAGCCATCCAACCAGCCATCCATCCATCCAGCCACCCATCCAGCCATCCATCCATCCATCCATCCCTCCAGCCAGTTATCCAACCAGCCATCCATCCATCCAGCCATCCATCCAGCCATCCATCCATCCATCCATCCCTCCAGTCAGCCATTCATCCAGCCATTCATCTATTCAGCCATCCATCCAGCCATCCAACCATCCATCCCTCCAGCAAGCCATCCATCCAGCCATCCATTCATTCAGCCATCCATCCAGCCATCCAACCATTCATCCATCTCTCCAGCCAGCCATACATCCAGCCATCCATCCATCCATCCAGCCATCCATCCATCCATCCCACCTTCCAGCCAGTCATTAAGCCATCCATCCATCCAGCCATCCATCCAGCCATCCATCCCTCCAGCCAGCCAGTCATCCAGCCATCCCTCCATCCAGCCATCCATCCAGCGATCCATCCATCCATCCATCCCTCCAGCCAGCCAACCATCCAGCCATCCCTCCATCCAGCTATCCATCCATCCATCCATCCCACCAGCCAGCCATCCATCCAGCCATCCATCCAGCTATCCATCCAGCCATCCATTCATCAATCCATCCCTCCAGCCAGCCATCCATCAAGCCATCCATCCATCCATCCCTTCAGCCTGCCAGCCATCCATCCATCCAGCCATCCATCAAGCCATGCATCCATCCAGCCATCCAACCATCCATCCATCCATCCATCCCGCCAGCGAGTCATCCATCCAGCCATCCATCCATCCAACCATCCATCCTGCCATCCATCCATCCATCCATCCCTCCAGCCAGCCATTCATCCAGCCATCCATCCATCCAGCCATCCATCCAGCTATCCATCCATCCATCCCTCTAGCAAGCCATCCATCCAGCCATCCAGCCATCCATCCAGCCATCCATCCATCCATCCATCCCTCCAGCCAGCCATCCATCCAGCCATCCCTCCATCCAGCCATCCATCCAGCAATCCATGCATTCATCCACCTCTCCATCCAGCCATCCATCCTGCCGTTCATCCATCCATCCATACCTCCAGCCAGACAGCAATCCATCCATCCATCCATCCAGCCATCCATCCAGCCATCCATCCATCAATCCATCCGCCCAGCCAGCCATCCATCCAGCCATCCATCCACCCATTAATCCATCCCTCCAGCCAGCCATCCATCCAGCCATCCATCCGTCCAGCCATCCATTCAGCAATCCATCCATCCATCCATCCCTTCAGCCAGCCATCCATTCGGCCATCCATCCATCCATCCATCCATCCATCCATCCATCCCTCCAGCCAGCCATCCATCCAGCCATCCATCCATCCAGCCATCCGTCCAGCCATCCATCCATCCATCCATCCCTCCCGCCAGCCATCCATCCAGCCATCCATCCAGCCATCCAACCATTCATCCATCTCTCCAGCCAGCCATACATCCAGCCATCCATCCATCCAACCAGCCATCCATCCATCCATCCATCCCTCCTTCCAGCCAGTCATTAAGCCATCCATCCATCCAGCCATCCATCCAGCCATCCAACCCTCCAGCCAGCCAGTCATCCAGCCATCTCTCCATCCAGCCATCCATCCAGCCATCCATCCATCCATCCATCCCTCCAGCCAGCCAACCATCCAGCCATCCCTCCATCCAGCGATCCATCCATCCATCCATCCCACCAGCCAGCCATCCATCCAGCCATCCATCCAGCTATCCATCCAGCCATCCATTCATCAATCCATCCCTCCAGCCAGCCATTCATCAAGCCATCCATCCATCCAGCCGTCCATTCAGCCATCCATCCATCCATCCATCCCTTCAGCCTGCCAGCCATCCATCCATCCATCCATCCAGCCATCCATCAAGCCATCCATCCATCCAGCCATCCATCCATCCATCCATCCATCCCGCCAGCGAGTCTTCCATCCATCCATCCATCCAGCCATCCTTCCTGCCATCCATCCATCCCTCCAGCCAGCCATTCATCCAGCCATCCATGCATCCAGCCATCCATCCAGCTATCCATCCATTCATCCATCCATCCCTCTAGCAAGCCATCCATCCAGCCATCCATCCAGCCATCCATTCAGCCATCCCTCCATTCAGCCATCCATCCAGCCATCCATGCATTCATCCATCTCTCCATCCAGCCATCCATCCAGCCATTCATCCATCCATTCATACCTCCAGCCAGACAGCCATCCATCCATCCATCCATCCAGCCATCCATCCAGCCATCCATCCATCAATCCATCCGCCCAGCCAGCCATCCATCCAGCCATCCAGCCATCCACCCATTAATCCATCCCTCCAGCCAGCCATCCATCCAGCCATCCATCCATCCAGCCATCCATTCAGCAATCCATCCATCCATCCATCCCTTCAGCCAGCCATCCATTCGGCCATCCATCCATCCAGCCATCCATCCATCCATCCCTCCAGCCAGCCATCCATCCAGCCATCCATCCTTCCAGCCATCCATCCAGCCATCCATACATCCATCCATTCCTCCCGCCAGCCATCCATTCAGCCATCCATCCATCCAGCCATCCATCCAGCCATCCATCCATCCGTCCCTCCAGCCAGCCATCCATCCAGCCATCCATCCATCCAGCCTTCCATCCAGCCATCCATCCATCCATCCTTCCCTCCAGCCAGCCATCCATCCAGCCATCCATCCATCCAGCCGCCCATCCAGCCATCCATCCATCCATCCCTCCAACTAGTCATCCAACCAGCCATCCATCCATCCAGCCATCCATCCATTCAGCCATCCATCCAGCCATCCAACCATCCATCCCTCCAGCAAGCCATCCATCCAGCCATCCATTCATCCAGCCATCCATCCAGCCATCCATCCATCCATCCATCCCTCCAGCCAGCCATCCATCCAGCCATCCCTCCATCCAGCCATCCATCCAGCCATCCAACCATTCATCCATCTCTCCAGCCAGCCATACATCCAGCCATCCATCCATCCATCCAGCCATCCATCATCCATCCATCCCTCCTACCAGCCAGTCATTAAGCCATCCATCCATCCAGCCATCCATCCAGCCATCCATCCCTCCTGCCAGCCAGCCATCCAGCCATCCCTCCATCCAGCCATCCATCCAGCCATCCATCCATCCATCCCTCCAGCCAGCCAACCATCCAGCCATCCCTCCATCCAGCTATCCATCCATCCATCCATCCCACCAGCCAGCCATCCATCCAGGCATCCATCCAGCAATCCATCCAGCCGTCCATTCATAAATCCATCCCTCCAGCCAGCCATCCATCAAGCCATCCATCCATCCAGCCGTCCATTCAGCCATCCATCCATCCATCCATCCCTTCAGCCTGCCAGCCATCCAGCCATCCATCCATCCAGCCATCCATCCAGCCATCCATCCATCCATCCATCCCTCCAGCCAGGCATTCATCCATCCATTCCTCCAGGCAGCCATCCATCCAGCCATCCATCCGTCCAGACATCCATCCATCCATCCATCCATCCATCCATCCATTCCTCCAGCCAGCCATCCATCCAGCCATCCATCCTTCCAGCCATCCATCCAGCCATCCATCCATCCAACCATCCCTCCAGCCAGCCATCCATCCAGCCAGCCATCCAGCCATCCATCCATCAATCTATCCCTCCAGCTTGCCATGCATCCAGCCATCCTTCCATCCAGCCACCCATCCAGACATCCATCCATGACTCCATCCCTCCAGCCAGCCATCCATCCATCCATCGATCTAGCCATCCATTCAGCCATCCATCCATCCATCCATCACTGCAGCCCGCCAGCCATCCAGCCTTCCATCCATCCAGCCATCCGTCCAGCCATTCATTAATCCATCCATTCCTCCAGCCAGCAATCCATCCAGCCATCCATCCAGCCATCCATCCAGCCATCCATCCATCCATCCATCACTCCAGCCAGCCATCCATCCAGCCATCCATCCATCCAGCCATTCATCGAGCCATCCATCCATCCATCCCTCCAGCCAGCCATCCGTCCAGCCATCCATCCATCCAGCCATCCATCCATCCATCCATCCATCCATCCATCCCTCCAGCCAGCCATCCATCCGGACATCCATCCATCCCTCCAGCCAGCCATCCATCCAGCCATCCCTCCATCCAGCCATCCATCCAGCCATCCATGCATTCATCCATCTCTCCATCCAGCCATCCATCCAGCCATTCATCCATCCATCCATTCTTCCAGCCATCCAGCCATCCATCCATCAATCCATCCCTCCAGCCAGCCATGCATCCAGCCCTCCCTCCATCCAGCTATCCATCCATCCCACCAGCCAGCCATCCATCCAGCCATCCATCCAGCTATCCATCCAGCCATCCATTCATCAATCCATTCCTCCAGCCAGCCATCCATCAAGCCATCCATCCATCCAGCCGTCCATTCAGCCATCCATCCATCCATCCATCCCTTCAGCCTGCCAGCCATCCAGCCATCCATCCATCCATCCAGCCATCCATCCATCCATCCATCCCACCTTCCAGCCAGTCATTAAGCCATCCATCCATCCAGCCATCCATCCAGCCATCCATCCCTCCAGCCAGCCAGTCATCCAGCCATCCCTCCATCCAGCCATCCATCCAGCGATCCATCCATCCATCCATCCCTCCAGCCAGCCAACCATCCAGCCATCCCTCCATCCAGCTATCCATCCATCCATCCATCCCACCAGCCAGCCATCCATCCAGCCATCCATCCAGCTATCCATCCAGCCATCCATTCATCAATCCATCCCTCCAGCCAGCCATCCATCAAGCCATCCATCCATCCATCCCTTCAGCCTGCCAGCCATCCATCCATCCAGCCATCCATCAAGCCATGCATCCATCCAGCCATCCAACCATCCATCCATCCATCCATCCCGCCAGCGAGTCATCCATCCAGCCATCCATCCATCCAACCATCCATCCTGCCATCCATCCATCCATCCATCCCTCCAGCCAGCCATTCATCCAGCCATCCATCCATCCAGCCATCCATCCAGCTATCCATCCATCCATCCCTCTAGCAAGCCATCCATCCAGCCATCCAGCCATCCATCCAGCCATCCATCCATCCATCCATCCCTCCAGCCAGCCATCCATCCAGCCATCCCTCCATCCAGCCATCCATCCAGCCATCCATGCATTCATCCACCTCTCCATCCAGCCATCCATCCTGCCGTTCATCCATCCATCCATACCTCCAGCCAGACAGCAATCCATCCATCCATCCATCCAGCCATCCATCCAGCCATCCATCCATCAATCCATCCGCCCAGCCAGCCATCCATCCAGCCATCCATCCATCCATCCATCCATCCCTCCAGCCAGCCATCCATCCAGCCATCCATCCATCCAGCCATCCGTCCAGCCATCCATCCATCCATCCATCCCTCCCGCCAGCCATCCATCCAGCCATCCATCCAGCCATCCAACCATTCATCCATCTCTCCAGCCAGCCATACATCCAGCCATCCATCCATCCAACCAGCCATCCATCCATCCATCCATCCCTCCTTCCAGCCAGTCATTAAGCCATCCATCCATCCAGCCATCCATCCAGCCATCCAACCCTCCAGCCAGCCAGCCATCCAGCCATCTCTCCATCCAGCCATCCATCCAGCCATCCATCCATCCATCCATCCCTCCAGCCAGCCAACCATCCAGCCATCCCTCCATCCAGCGATCCACCCATCCATCCATCCCACCAGCCAGCCATCCATCCAGCCATCCATCCAGCTATCCATCCAGCCATCCATTCATCAATCCATCCCTCCAGCCAGCCATTCATCAAGCCATCCATCCATCCAGCCGTCCATTCAGCCATCCATCCATCCATCCATCCCTTCAGCCTGCCAGCCATCCATCCATCCATCCATCCAGCCATCCATCAAGCCATCCATCCATCCAGCCATCCATCCATCCATCCATCCATCCCGCCAGCGAGTCTTCCATCCATCCATCCATCCAGCCATCCTTCCTGCCATCCATCCATCCCTCCAGCCAGCCATTCATCCAGCCATCCATGCATCCAGCCATCCATCCAGCTATCCATCCATTCATCCATCCATCCCTCTAGCAAGCCATCCATCCAGCCATCCATCCAGCCATCCATTCAGCCATCCCTCCATTCAGCCATCCATCCAGCCATCCATGCATTCATCCATCTCTCCATCCAGCCATCCATCCAGCCATTCATCCATCCATTCATACCTCCAGCCAGACAGCCATCCATCCATCCATCCATCCAGCCATCCATCCAGCCATCCATCCATCAATCCATCCGCCCAGCCAGCCATCCATCCAGCCATCCAGCCATCCACCCATTAATCCATCCCTCCAGCCAGCCATCCATCCAGCCATCCATCCATCCAGCCATCCATTCAGCAATCCATCCATCCATCCATCCCTTCAGCCAGCCATCCATTCGGCCATCCATCCATCCAGCCATCCATCCATCCATCCCTCCAGCCAGCCATCCATCCAGCCATCCATCCTTCCAGCCATCCATCCAGCCATCCATACATCCATCCATTCCTCCCGCCAGCCATCCATTCAGCCATCCATCCATCCAGCCATCCATCCAGCCATCCATCCATCCGTCCCTCCAGCCAGCCATCCATCCAGCCATCCATCCATCCAGCCTTCCATCCAGCCATCCATCCATCCATCCTTCCCTCCAGCCAGCCATCCATCCAGCCATCCATCCATCCAGCCGCCCATCCAGCCATCCATCCATCCATCCCTCCAACTAGTCATCCAACCAGCCATCCATCCATCCAGCCATCCATCCATTCAGCCATCCATCCAGCCATCCAACCATCCATCCCTCCAGCAAGCCATCCATCCAGCCATCCATTCATCCAGCCATCCATCCAGCCATCCATCCATCCATCCATCCCTCCAGCCAGCCATCCATCCAGCCATCCCTCCATCCAGCCATCCATCCAGCCATCCAACCATTCATCCATCTCTCCAGCCAGCCATACATCCAGCCATCCATCCATCCATCCAGCCATCCATCATCCATCCATCCCTCCTACCAGCCAGTCATTAAGCCATCCATCCATCCAGCCATCCATCCAGCCATCCATCCCTCCTGCCAGCCAGCCATCCAGCCATCCCTCCATCCAGCCATCCATCCAGCCATCCATCCATCCATCCCTCCAGCCAGCCAACCATCCAGCCATCCCTCCATCCAGCTATCCATCCATCCATCCATCCCACCAGCCAGCCATCCATCCAGGCATCCATCCAGCAATCCATCCAGCCGTCCATTCATCAATCCATCCCTCCAGCCAGCCATCCATCAAGCCATCCATCCATCCAGCCGTCCATTCAGCCATCCATCCATCCATCCATCCCTTCAGCCTGCCAGCCATCCAGCCATCCATCCATCCAGCCATCCATCCAGCCATCCATCCATCCATCCATCCCTCCAGCCAGGCATTCATCCATCCATTCCTCCAGGCAGCCATCCATCCAGCCATCCATCCGTCCAGACATCCATCCATCCATCCATCCATCCATCCATCCATTCCTCCAGCCAGCCATCCATCCAGCCATCCATCCTTCCAGCCATCCATCCAGCCATCCATCCATCCAACCATCCCTCCAGCCAGCCATCCATCCAGCCAGCCATCCAGCCATCCATCCATCAATCTATCCCTCCAGCTTGCCATGCATCCAGCCATCCTTCCATCCAGCCACCCATCCAGACATCCATCCATGACTCCATCCCTCCAGCCAGCCATCCATCCATCCATCGATCTAGCCATCCATTCAGCCATCCATCCATCCATCCATCACTGCAGCCCGCCAGCCATCCAGCCTTCCATCCATCCAGCCATCCGTCCAGCCATTCATTAATCCATCCATTCCTCCAGCCAGCAATCCATCCAGCCATCCATCCAGCCATCCATCCAGCCATCCATCCATCCATCCATCACTCCAGCCAGCCATCCATCCAGCCATCCATCCATCCAGCCATCCATCGAGCCATCCATCCATCCATCCCTCCAGCCAGCCATCCGTCCAGCCATCCATCCATCCAGCCATCCATCCATCCATCCATCCATCCATCCATCCCTCCAGCCAGCCATCCATCCGGACATCCATCCATCCCTCCAGCCAGCCATCCATCCAGCCATCCCTCCATCCAGCCATCCATCCAGCCATCCATGCATTCATCCATCTCTCCATCCAGCCATCCATCCAGCCATTCATCCATCCATCCATTCTTCCAGCCATCCAGCCATCCATCCATCAATCCATCCCTCCAGCCAGCCATGCATCCAGCCCTCCCTCCATCCAGCTATCCATCCATCCCACCAGCCAGCCATCCATCCAGCCATCCATCCAGCTATCCATCCAGCCATCCATTCATCAATCCATTCCTCCAGCCAGCCATCCATCAAGCCATCCATCCATCCAGCCGTCCATTCAGCCATCCATCCATCCATCCATCCCTTCAGCCTGCCAGCCATCCAGCCATCCATCCATCCAGCCATCCATTCAGCCATCCATCCATCCATCCATCCCTCCAGCCAGCCATTCATCCAGCCATCCATCCATTCAGCCATCCATCCAGCAACCATCCATCCATCCATCCCTCCAGCCAGCCATCCATCCAGCCATCAATCCGTCCAGCCATCCATCCATCCATCCATCCATCCCTCCAGCCAGCCATCCATCCAGCCATCCATCCTTCCAGCCATCCATCCAGCCATCCATCCATCCATCCAGCCAGCCATCCATCCAGCCAACCATGCAGCCATCCATCCATCAGTCCATTCCTCCAGCCAGCCATGCATCCAGCCATCCTTCCATCCAGCCATCCATCCAGACATCCATCCATGACTCCATCCCTCCAGCCAGCCATCCATCCAGCCATCCATCCGTCCAGACATCCATCCATCCATCCATCCATCCATCCATCCATTCCTCCAGCCAGCCATCCATCCAGCCATCCATCCTTCCAGCCATCCATCCAGCCATCCATCCATCCAACCATCCCTCCAGCCAGCCATCCATCCAGCCAGCCATCCAGCCATCCATCCATCAATCTATCCCTCCAGCTTGCCATGCATCCAGCCATCCTTCCATCCAGCCACCCATCCAGACATCCATCCATGACTCCATCCCTCCAGCCAGCCATCCATCCATCCATCGATCTAGCCATCCATTCAGCCATCCATCCATCCATCCATCACTGCAGCCCGCCAGCCATCCAGCCTTCCATCCATCCAGCCATCCGTCCAGCCATTCATTAATCCATCCATTCCTCCAGCCAGCAATCCATCCAGCCATCCATCCAGCCATCCATCCAGCCATCCATCCATCCATCCATCACTCCAGCCAGCCATCCATCCAGCCATCCATCCATCCAGCCATCCATCGAGCCATCCATCCATCCATCCCTCCAGCCAGCCATCCGTCCAGCCATCCATCCATCCAGCCATCCATCCATCCATCCATCCATCCATCCATCCCTCCAGCCAGCCATCCATCCGGACATCCATCCATCCCTCCAGCCAGCCATCCATCCAGCCATCCCTCCATCCAGCCATCCATCCAGCCATCCATGCATTCATCCATCTCTCCATCCAGCCATCCATCCAGCCATTCATCCATCCATCCATTCCTCCAGCCATCCAGCCATCCATCCATCAATCCATCCCTCCAGCCAGCCATGCATCCAGCCCTCCCTCCATCCAGCTATCCATCCATCCATCCATCCCACCAGCCAGCCATCCATCCAGCCATCCATCCAGCTATCCATCCAGCCATCCATTCATCAATCCATTCCTCCAGCCAGCCATCCATCAAACCATCCATCCATCCAGCCGTCCATTCAGCCATCCATCCATCCATCCATCCCTTCAGCCTGCCAGCCATCCAGCCATCCATCCACCCAGCCATCCATTCAGCCATCCATCCATCCATCCATCCCTCCAGCCAGCCATTCATCCAGCCATCCATCCATTCAGCCATCCATCCAGCAACCATCCATCCATCCATCCCTCCAGCCAGCCATCCATCCAGCCATCCATCCGTCCAGCCATCCATCCATCCATCCATCCATCCCTCCAGCCAGCCATCCATCCAGCCATCCATCCTTCCAGCCATCCATCCAGCCATCCATCCATCCATCCAGCCAGCCATCCATCCAGCCAACCATGCAGCCATCCATCCATCAGTCCATTCCTCCAGCCAGCCATGCATCCAGCCATCCTGCCATCCAGCCATCCATCCAGACATCCATCCATGACTCCATCCCTCCAGCCAGCCATCCATCCATCCATCGATCTAGCCATCCATTCAGCCATCCATCCATCCATCCATCCCTGCAGCCATCCATCCAGCCTTCCATCCATCCAGCCAACCGTCCAGCCATTCATTAATCCATCCATTCCTCCAGCCAGCAATCCATCCAGCCATCCATTCAGCCATCCATCCAGCCATCCATCCATCCATTCATTACTCCAGCCAGCCATCCAACCAGCCATCCATCCATCGAGCCATCCATCGAGCCATCCATCCATCCATCCCTCCAGCCAGCCATCCATCCATCCATCCAGCCATCCATCCCTCCAGCCAGCCAACCATCCAACCATCCCTCCATCCAGCTATCCATCCATCAATCCATCCCACAAGCCAGCCATCCATCCAGGCATCCATCCAGCTATCCATCCAGCCATCCATTCATCAATCCATCCCTCCAGCCAGCCATCCATCAAGCCATCCATCCATCCAGCCGTCCATTCAGCCATCCATCCATCCATCCATCCCTTCAGCCTGCCAGCCATCCATCCATCCATCCATCCAGCCATCCATCAAGCCAACCATCTATCCAGCCATCCATCCATCCATCCATCCATCCATCCATCCATCCCGCCAGCGAGTCATCCATCCAGCCATCCATCCATCCAGCCATCCATCCTGCCATCCATCCACCCATCCATCCCTCCAGCCAGCCATTCATTCAGCCATCCATCCATCCAGCCATCCAACCAGCTATCCATCCATCCATCCATCCATCCCTCTAGCAAGCCATCCATCCAGCCATCCAGCCATCCATCCAGCCATCCATCCATCCATCCATCCCTCCAGCCAGCCATCCATCCAGCCATCCCACAATCCAGCCATCCATCCAGCCATCCATGCATTCATCCATCTATCCATCAAGCCATCCATCCAGCCATTCATCCATCCATCCATACCTCCAGCCAGACAGCCATCCATCCATCCATCCATCCATCCTTCCATCCAGCCATCCATCCATCCATCCTTCCCTCCAGCCAGCCATCCATCCAGCCATCCATCCATCCAGCCGCCCATCCAGCCATCCATCCATCCATCCATCCCACCAGCCAGTCATCCAACCAGCCATCCATCCATCCAGCCATCCATCCAGCCATCCAACCATCCATCCCTCCAGCAAGCCATCCATCCAGCCATCCATTCATCCAGCCATCCATCCAGCCATCCATCCATCCATCCATCCCTCCAGCCAGCCATCCATCCAGCCATCCCTCCATCCAGCCATCCATCCAGCCATCCAACCATTCATCCATCTCTCCAGCCAGCCATTTTTCCAGCCATCCATCCATCCATCCAGCCATCCATTCAGCAATCCATCCATCCATCCATCCCTTCAGCCATCCATCCATTCAGCCATCCATCCAGCCATCCATCCATCCATCCATCCCTCCAGCCAGCCATCCATCCAGCCATCCATCCGTCCAGACATCCATCCATCCATCCATCCATCCATCCATCCATCCCACCAGCCAGCCATCCATCCAGCCAAACCATCCTTCCAGCCATCCATCCAGCCATCCATCCATCCAACCATCCCTCCAGCCAGCCAACCATCCAGCCAGCCATCCAGCCATCCATTCATCAATCCATCCCTCCAGCCAGCCATGCATCCAGCCATCCTTCCATCCAGCCATCCATCCAGACATCCATCCATGACTCCATCCCTCCAGCCAGCCATCCATCCATCCATCGATCTAGCCATCCATTCAGCCATCCATCCATCCATCCATCCCTGCATCCAGCCATCCATCCAGCCTTCATCCATCCAGCCATCCGTCCAGCCATTCATTAATTCATCCATTCCTCCAGCCAGCAATTCATCCAGCCATCCATCCAGCCATCCATCCAGCCATCCATCCATCCATCCATCACTCCAGCCAGCCATCCATCCAGCCATCCATCCATCCATCCATCCCTCCAGCCAGTCATCCAACCAGCCATCCATCCATACAGCCATCCATCCAGCCATCCATCCATCCCTCCAGCCAGCCATTCATCCAGCCATCCATCCATTCAGCCATCCATTCAGCCATCCAACCATCCATCCCTCCAGCAAGCCATCCATCCAGCCATCCATTCATCCAGCCATCCATCCAGCCATCCATCCATCCATCCAACCCTCCAGCCAGCCATCCATCCAGCCATCCCTCCATCCAGCCATCCATCCAGCCATCCAAACATTCATCCATCTCTCCAGCCAGCCATACATCCAGGCATCCATCCATCCATCCAGCCATCCATCCATCCATCCATCCCTCCTTCCAGCCAGTCATTAAGCCATCCATCCATCCAGCCATCCATCCAGCCATCCATCCCTCCAGCCAGCCAGCCATCCAGCCATCCCTCCATCCAGCCATCCATCCAGCCATCCATCCATCCATCCCTCCAGCCAGCCAACCATCCAGCCATCCCTCCATCCAGCTATCCATCCATCCATCCATCCCACCAGCCAGCCAGCCATCCATCCCTCCAGCCAGCCATCCATCAAGCCATCCATCCATCCAGCCGTCCATTCAGCCATCCATCCTTCCATCCATCCCTTCAGCATGCCAGCCATCCAGCCATCCATCCATCCAGCCATCCATCCAGCCATCCATCCATCCATCCCTCCAGCCAGACATTCATCCAGCCATCCATCCATTCAGCCATCCATCCAGCCATCCATCCATCCATCCATCCCTCCAGCCAGCCATCCATCCAGCCATCCATCCGTCCAGCCATCCATCCATCCATCCATCCATCCATCCATCCATCCATCCCTCCAGCCAGCCATCCATCCAGCCATCCATCCTTCCAGCCATCCATCCAGCCATCCATCCATCAATCCATCCCTCCAGCCAGCCATGCATCCAGCCCTCCCTCCATCCAGCTATCCATCCATCCATCCATCCCACCAGCCAGCCATCCATCCAGCCATCCATCCAGCTATCCATCCAGCCATCCATTCATCAATCCATTCCTCCAGCCAGCCATCCATCAAGCCATCCATCCATCCAGCCGTCCATTCAGCCATCCATCCATCCATCCATCACTTCAGCCTGCCAGCCATCCAGCCATCCATCCATCCAGCCATCCATTCAGCCATCCATCCATCCATCCATCCCTCCAGCCAGCCATTCATCCAGCCATCCATCCATTCAGCCATCCATCCAGCAACCATCCATCCATCCATCCCTCCAGCCAGCCATCCATCCAGCCATCCATCCGTCCAGCCATCCATCCATCCATCCATCCCTCCAGCCAGCCATCCATCCAGCCATCCATCCTTCCAGCCATCCATCCAGCCATCCATCCATCCATCCAGCCAGCCATCCATCCAGCCAACCATGCAGCCATCCATCCATCAGTCCATTCCTCCAGCCAGCCATGCATCCAGCCATCCTTCCATCCAGCCATCCATCCAGACATCCATCCATGAATCCATCCCTCCAGCCAGCCATCCATCCATCCATCGATCTAGCCATCCATTCAGCCATCCATCCATCCATCCATCCCTGCAGCCATCCATCCAGCCTTCCATCCATCCAGCCAACCGTCCAGCCATTCATTAATCCATCCATTCCTCCAGCCAGCAATCCATCCAGCCATCCATTCAGCCATCCATCCAGCCATCCATCCATCCATTCATTACTCCAGCCAGCCATCCAACCAGCCATCCATCCATCGAGCCATCCATCGAGCCATCCATCCATCCATCCCTCCAGCCAGCCAACCATCCAACCATCCCTCCATCCAGCTATCCATCCATCAATCCATCCCACAAGCCAGCCATCCATCCAGGCATCCATCCAGCTATCCATCCAGCCATCCATTCATCAATCCATCCCTCCAGCCAGCCATCCATCAAGCCATCCATCCATCCAGCCGTCCATTCAGCCATCCATCCATCCATCCATCCCTTCAGCCTGCCAGCCATCCATCCATCCATCCATCCAGCCATCCATCAAGCCAACCATCTATCCAGCCATCCATCCATCCATCCATCCATCCATCCATCCATCCCGCCAGCGAGTCATCCATCCAGCCATCCATCCATCCAGCCATCCATCCTGCCATCCATCCACCCATCCATCCCTCCAGCCAGCCATTCATTCAGCCATCCATCCATCCAGCCATCCAACCAGCTATCCATCCATCCATCCATCCATCCCTCTAGCAAGCCATCCATCCAGCCATCCAGCCATCCATCCAGCCATCCATCCATCCATCCATCCCTCCAGCCAGCCATCCATCCAGCCATCCCACAATCCAGCCATCCATCCAGCCATCCATGCATTCATCCATCTATCCATCAAGCCATCCATCCAGCCATTCATCCATCCATCCATACCTCCAGCCAGACAGCCATCCATCCATCCATCCATCCATCCTTCCATCCAGCCATCCATCCATCCATCCTTCCCTCCAGCCAGCCATCCATCCAGCCATCCATCCATCCAGCCGCCCATCCAGCCATCCATCCATCCATCCATCCCTCCAGCCAGTCATCCAACCAGCCATCCATCCATCCAGCCATCCATCCAGCCATCCATCCATCCATCCATCCCTCCAGCCAGCCATTCATCCAGCCATCCATCCATTCAGCCATCCATCCAGCCATCCAACCATCCATCCCTCCAGCAAGCCATCCATCCAGCCATCCATTCATCCAGCCATCCATCCAGCCATCCATCCATCCATCCATCCCTCCAGCCAGCCATCCATCCAGCCATCCCTCCATCCAGCCATCCATCCAGCCATCCAACCATTCATCCATCTCTCCAGCCAGCCATTTTTCCAGCCATCCATCCATCCATCCAGCCATCCATTCAGCAATCCATCCATCCATCCATCCCTTCAGCCATCCATCCATTCAGCCATCCATCCAGCCATCCATCCATCCATCCATCCCTCCAGCCAGCCATCCATCCAGCCATCCATCCGTCCAGACATCCATCCATCCATCCATCCATCCATCCATCCCTCCAGCCAGCCATCCATCCAGCCAAACCATCCTTCCAGCCATCCATCCAGCCATCCATCCATCCAACCATCCCTCCAGCCAGCCAACCATCCAGCCAGCCATCCAGCCATCCATTCATCAATCCATCCCTCCAGCCAGCCATGCATCCAGCCATCCTTCCATCCAGCCATCCATCCAGACATCCATCCATGACTCCATCCCTCCAGCCAGCCATCCATCCATCCATCGATCTAGCCATCCATTCAGCCATCCATCCATCCATCCATCCCTGCATCCAGCCATCCATCCAGCCTTCCATCCATCCAGCCATCCGTCCAGCCATTCATTAATTCATCCATTCCTCCAGCCAGCAATTCATCCAGCCATCCATCCAGCCATCCATCCAGCCATCCATCCATCCATCCATCACTCCAGCCAGCCATCCATCCAGCCATCCATCCATCCATCCATCCCTCCAGCCAGTCATCCAACCAGCCATCCATCCATACAGCCATCCATCCAGCCATCCATCCATCCCTCCAGCCAGCCATTCATCCAGCCATCCATCCATTCAGCCATCCATTCAGCCATCCAACCATCCATCCCTCCAGCAAGCCATCCATCCAGCCATCCATTCATCCAGCCATCCATCCAGCCATCCATCCATCCATCCAACCCTCCAGCCAGCCATCCATCCAGCCATCCCTCCATCCAGCCATCCATCCAGCCATCCAAACATTCATCCATCTCTCCAGCCAGCCATACATCCAGGCATCCATCCATCCATCCAGCCATCCATCCATCCATCCATCCCTCCTTCCAGCCAGTCATTAAGCCATCCATCCATCCAGCCATCCATCCAGCCATCCATCCCTCCAGCCAGCCAGCCATCCAGCCATCCCTCCATCCAGCCATCCATCCAGCCATCCATCCATCCATCCCTCCAGCCAGCCAACCATCCAGCCATCCCTCCATCCAGCTATCCATCCATCCATCCATCCCACCAGCCAGCCAGCCATCCATCCCTCCAGCCAGCCATCCATCAAGCCATCCATCCATCCAGCCGTCCATTCAGCCATCCATCCTTCCATCCATCCCTTCTGCATGCCAGCCATCCAGCCATCCATCCATCCCGCCATCCATCCAGCCATCCATCCATCCATCCCTCCAGCCAGGCATTCATCCAGCCATCCATCCATTCAGCCATCCATCCAGCCATCCATCCATCCATCCATCCCTCCAGCCAGCCATCCATCCAGCCATCCATCCGTCCAGCCATCCATCCATCCATCCATCCATCCATCCATCCATCCCTCCAGCCAGCCATCCATCCAGCCATCCATCCTTCCAGCCATCCATCCAGCCATCCATCCATCCAACCATCCCTCCAGCCAGCCATCCATCCAGCCAGCCATCCAGCCATCCATCCATCAATCCATCCCTCCAGCCATCCTTCCATCCAGCCATCCATCCAGCCATCCATCCATGACTCCATCCCTCCAGCCAGCCATCCATCCATCCATCGATCTTGCCTTCCTTTCAGCCATCGATCCATCCATCCATCTCTGCAGCCAGCCATCCATCCAGCCTTCCATCCATCCAGCCATCCGTCCAGCCATTCATTAATCCATCCATTCCTCCAGCCAGCAATTCATCCAGCCATCCATCCAGCCATCCATCCAGCCATCCATCCATCCATCCATCACTCCAGCCAGCCATCCATCCAGCCATCCATCCATCCAGCCATCCATCGAGCCATCCATCCATCCCTCCAGCCAGCCATCCGTCCAGCCATCCATCCATCCAGCCATCCATCCATCCATCCATCCATCCAGCCAGCCATCCATCCGGACATCCATCAATCCAGCCATCCATCCCTCCAGCCAGCCATCCATCCAGCCATCCCTCCATCAGGCCATCCATCCAGACATCCATGCATTCATCCATCTCTCCATCCAGCCATCCATCCAGCCATTCATCCATCCATCCATACCTCCAGACATCCAGCCATCCATCCATCAATCCATCCCTCCAGCCATCCCTCCATCCAGCTATTCATCCATCCATCCATCCCACCAGCCAGCCATCCATCCAGCCATCCATCCAGCTATCCATCCAGCCATCCATTCATCAATCCATTCCTCCAGCCAACCATCCATCAAGCCATCCATCCATCCCGCCGTCCATTCAGCCATCCATCCACCCATCCATCCCTTCAGCCTGCCAGCCATCCAGCCATCCATCCATCCAGCCATCCATCCAGCCATCCGTCCATCCATCCATCCCTCCAGCCAGCCATTCATCCAGCCATCCATCCATTCAGCCATCCATCCATCCATCCATCCATCCATCCATCCATCCATCCCTCCAGCCAGCCATCCATCCAGCCATCCATCCTTCCAGACATCCATCCAGCCATCCATCCATCCATCCATCCCTCCAGCCAGCCATCCATCCAGCCAGCCATCCAGCCATCCATCCATCAATCCATCCCTCCAGCCTGGAGGGATGGATGGATGGATGGATGGCTGGATGGATGGCTGGTTGGATGGATGGATGGCTGGATGGATGACTCGCTGGCGGGATGGATGGATGGATGGATGGCTGGATGGATGGCTGGATGGATGGAAGCCTGGATGGATGGCTGGATGGATGGATGGATGGATGGCTGGATGGATGGATGGCTGGATGGATGGATAGCTGGATGGCTGGAAGGCTGGATGGATGGATGGCTGGATGGATGGCTGGATGGATGGATGGATGGATGGATGGATGGATGGCTGGATGGATGGCTGGATGGAGGGATAGCTGGAGGGATGGATGGATGGCTGGATGGATGGCTGGATGGATGGATGGCTGGATGGATTGCTGGCTGGATGGATGGCTGCCTGGAGGGATGGATGGATGGATGGCTGAATGGATGGCTGGATGGATGGATGGCTGGATGGCTGGCTGGCTGGAGAGATGGATGGATGGATGGCTGGATGGACGACTGGATGGATGGAAGGCTGTATGGATGGCTGGCTGGAGGGATGGATTGATGGATAGATGGCTGGATGGATGGCTGGATGGATGGATGGCTGGATGGATGGCTGGCTGGAGGGATGGATGGGTGGCTGGACGGAGGGATGGCTGGATGGTTGGCTGGCTGGAGGGATGGATGGATGGATGGCTGGATGGATGTCTGGATGGAGGGATGGCTGGATGGATGGCTGGCTGGAGGGATGGATGGATGGATGGATGGCTGGATGGATGGCTGGATGGATGGATGGCTTAATGACTGGCTGGCTGGAGGTATGGATGGATGGATGGCTGGATGGATGGATGGCTGGATGGATAGCTGGATAGAGGGATGGCTGGATGGATGGCTGGTGGAGGGATGGATGGATGGATGGATGGCTGGATGGATGGCTGAATGGATGGATGGCTGGCTGAAGGGATGGATGGATGGATGGATGGATGGCTGAATGGATGGCAGGATGGATGGATAGCTGGATGGATGGCTGGCTGGAGGGATGGATGAATGGATGGATGGCTGGATGGATGGCTGGATGGCTGGATGGCTGGATGGATGGCTGGCTGGGCGGGTGGATTGATGGATGGATGGCTGGATGGATGGCTGGATGGATGGATGCATGGATGGATTGCTGGCTGGAGGTATGGTTGGATGGATGAATGGATGGATGGATGGCTGGATGGAGAGATGGATGAATGCATGGATGGCTGGATGGATGGCTGGATGGAGGGATGGTTGGATGGATGGCTGGCTGGAGGGATGGCTGGATGGATGGCTTGCTGGAGGGATGGATGGATGGCTGGATGGATTGCTGGATGGGTGGATGGCTGGATGAATGGTTGGCTGGAGGGACGGATGGATGGATGGATGGCTGGATGGATGGCTGGATGGATGGATGGCTGGATGGATGACTCGCTGGCGGGATGGATGGATGGATGGATGGCTGGATGGATGGCTGGATGCCCGGATGGATGGCTGGATGGATGGATGGATGGATGGCTGGATGGATGGATGGCTGGATGGATGGATAGCTGGATGGCTGGAAGGCTGGATGGATGGATGGCTGGATGGATGGCTGGATGGATGGATGGATGGATGGATGGCTGGATGGATGGCTGGATGGAGGGATAGCTGGAGGGATGGATGGATGGCTGGATGGATGGCTGGTTGGAGGGATGGATTGATGGATAGATGGCTGGATGGATGGCTGGATGGATGGATGGCTGGATGGGTGGCTGGCTGGAGGGATGGATGGATGGATGGGTGGCTGGACGGAGGGATGGCTGGATGGTTGGCTGGCTGGAGGGATGGATAGATGGCTGGCTGGATGGATGTCTGGATGGAGGGATGGCTGGATGGATGGATGGCTGGATGGATGGCTGGCAGGAGGGATGCATGGATGGATGGATGGCTGGATGGATGGCTGGCTGGATCGATGGATGAATGGATGGCTGGATGGATGGATGGCCGAATGGTTGGCTGGCTGGATGGATGGATGGCTGGATGGATGGCTGGCTGGATGGATGGATTGATGGATGGATGGCTTGATGGATGGCTGGACGGATGGATGGCTAGATGGATTGCAGGCTGAAGGGATGAATGGATGGATGGATGGTTGGATGGACGGCTGGATGGATGGATGGCTGGATGGATGGCTGGCTGGAGGGATGGATTGATGGGTAGATGGCTGGATGGATAGCTGAATGGATGGCTGGATGGATGGTTGGCTGGTGGGATGGATGGATGGATAGATGGATGGATGGAGGGATGGCTGGATGGTTGGCTGGCTGGTGGGATGGATGGATGGCTGGATGGATGGCTGGATGGAGTGGAGGGATGGCTGGATGGATGGCTGGCTGAAGGGATGGATGGCTGGATGGATGGCTGGATGGATGGATGGATGGATGGATGGATGGCTTAATGACTGGCTGGCTGGAGGGATGGATGGATGGATGGATGGCTGGATGGATGGCTGGCTGGATGGATGGCTGGATGCATGGCTGGCTGGAGAGATGGATGAATGGTTGGATGGCTGGATGGATGGCTGTATGGAGGGATGGCTGGATGGATGGCTGGCTGGAGTGACGGATGGATGCATGGCTGGATGGATGGCTGTATGGAGGGATGGCTGGATGGAAGGCTGGCTGAATGGATGGATGGCTGGATGGATGGATGGATGGATGGACGGATGGATGGAGGGATGGCTGGATGGATGGCTGGCTGGAGGGATGGATGGATGGATGGATGGCTGGATGGATGGCTGGATGGAGGAATGGTTGGATGGATGTTTGACTGGAGGGATGGATGGATGGATGGATGGTTGGATGGATGGCTTGATGAATGGATGGCTGGATGGACGATTGGCTGGAGGGATGGATGGATGGATGGCTGGATGGATGGCTGGATGGATGGATGGATGGATTGCTTGAAGGATAGCTGGATGGAGGGATGGCAGGATGGATGGCTGGCCGGAGGGATGGATGGATGGCTGGATGAATGGCTGAATGGATGGATGGCTGGATGCATGGCTGGCTGGAGATATGGATGAATGGTTGGATGGCTGGATGGATGGCTGTATGGAGGGATGGCTGGATGGATGGCTGGCTGGAGTGACGGATGGATGCATGGCTGGATGGATGGCTGTATGGAGGGATGGCTGGATGGAAGGCTGGCTGAATGGATGGATGGCTGGATGGATGGATGGATGGATGGACGGATGGATGGAGGGATGGCTGGATGGATGGCTGGCTGGAGGGATGGATGGATGGATGGATGGCTGGATGGATGGCTGGATGGAGGAATGGTTGGATGGATGTTTGACTGGAGGGATGGATGGATGGATGGATGGCTGGATGGATGGCTTGATGAATGGATGGCTGGATGGACGATTGGCTGGAGGGATGGATGGATGGATGGCTGGATGGATGGCTGGATGGATGGATGGATGGATTGCTTGAAGGATAGCTGGATGGAGGGATGGCAGGATGGATGGCTGGCCGGAGGGATGGATGGATGGCTGGATGGATGGCTGGATGGATGGATGGCTTAATGGCTGGCTGGCTGGAGGGATGGATGGATGGATGGATGGCTGGATGAATGGCTGAATGGATGGATGGCTGGATGTATGGCTGGTTGGAGAGATGGATGGATCGATGGATGGCTGGATGGATGGCTTAATGGATGGATGGCTGGATGAATGGCTGGCTGGAGGGATGGATGGATGGATGGCTGGATGGATGGCTGGATGGATGGATGGATGGATGGATGGCTGGATGGATGGCTGGATGGAGGGATAGCTGGAGGGATGGATGGATGGCTGGATGGATGGATGGCTAGAGGGATGGATTGATGGATAGATGGCTGGATGGATGGCTGGATGGGTGGATGGCTGGATGGATGGCTGGCTGCAGGGATGGATGGATGGATGGGTGGCTGGACGGAGGGATGGCTGGATGGTTGGCTGGCTGGAGGGATGGATAGATGGCTGGCTGGATGGATGTCTGGATGGAGGGATGGCTGGATGGATGGATGGCTGGATGGATGGCTGGCAGGAGGGATGGATGGATGGATGGATGGCTGGATGGATGGCTGGCTGGAGCGATGGATGAATGGATGGCTGGATGGATGGATGGCCGAATGGTTGGCTGGCTGGATGGATGGATGGCTGGATGGATGGCTGGCTGGATGGATGGATTGATGGATGGATGGCTTGATGGATGGCTGGACGGATGGATGGCTAGATGGATTGCAGGCTGAAGGGATGAATGGATGGATGGATGGCTGGATGGACGGCTGGATGGATGGATGGCTGGATGGATGGCTGGCTGGAGGGATGGATTGATGGGTAGATGGCTGGATGGATAGCTGAATGGATGGCTGGATGGATGGTTGGCTGATGGGATGGATGGATGGATGGATGGCTGGATGGAGGGATGGCTGGATGGTTGGCTGGCTGGTGGGATGGATGGATGGCTGGATGGATGGCTGGATGGAGGGATGGCTGGATGGATGGCTGGCTGAAGGGATGGATGGCTGGATGGATGGCTGGATGGATGGATGGATGGATGGATTGATGGCTTAATGACTGGCTGGCTGGAGGGATGGATGGATGGATGGATGGCTGGATGTATGGCTGGCTGGAGAGATGGATGAATGGTTGGATGGCTGGATGGATGGCTGTATGGAGGGATGGCTGGATGGATGGCTGGCTGGAGTGACGGATGGATGCATGGCTGGATGGATGGCTGTATGGAGTGATGGCTGGATGGAAGGCTGGCTGAATGGATGGATGGCTGGATGGATGGATGGATGGACGGATGGATGGAGGGATGGCTGGATGGATGGCTGGCTGGAGGGATGGATGGATGGATGGATGGCTGGATGGATGGCTGGATGGAGGAATGGCTGGATGGATGGTTGACTGGAGGGATGGATGGATGGATGGATGGCTGGATGGATGGCTTGATGAATGGATGGCTGGATGGACGATTGGCCGGAGGGATGGATGGATGGATCGCTGGATGGATGGCTGGATGGATGGATGGATGGATGGCTGGAAGGATAGCTGGATGGAGGGATGGCTGGATGGATGGCTGGCCGGAGGGATGGATGGATGGCTGGATGGATGGCTGGATGGATGGATGGCTTAATGGCTGGCTGGCTGGAGGGATGGATGGATGGATGGATGGCTGGATGAATGGCTGAATGGATGGATGGCTGGATGTATGGCTGGGTGGAGAGATGGATGGATCGATGGATGGCTGGATGGATGGCTTAATGGATGGATGGCTGGATGAATGGCTGGCTGGAGGGATGGGTGGATGGATGGCTGGATGGATGGCTGGATGGATGAATGGCTGGATGGATGAATGGCTGGAGGGATGGATGGTTGGATGGATGGCTGGATGGATTGCTGGATGGATGGATGGATGGACGGATGGCTGGAAGGATGGCTGGCTGGAGGGATGGATGGATGGCTGGATGGATGGCTGGATGGATGGATGGCTGGATGGATGGCTGGCTGGAGGAATGGATGGATGGATGGATGGCCGGATGGATGGCTGGATGGATGAATGGTTGGATGGATGGCTGTCAGGAGGGATGGATGGATGGATGGATGGCTGAATGGTTGGCTGGATGGATGGATGGCTGGATGGATGGCTGGCTGGAGGGATTGATGGATGGATGAATGGCTGGATGGACGGCTGGATGGATGGATGGCTGGATGGACGGCTGGCTGGAGGGATGGATGGATGGATGGCTGGCTGGATGGATGGCTGGATGGATGGCTGGCTGGAGGGATGGATGAATGGATGGCTGGATGGATGGCTGGCTGGAGGGATGGATTGAAGAATGGATGGCTGGATGGATAGCTGGATGTATGGCTGGATGGATGGCTGGCTGGTGGGATGGATGGATGGATGGATGGATGGATGGAGGGATGGCTGGATGGTTGGCTGGCTGGAGGGATGGATAGATGGATGGATGGATGGCTGGATGGATGGCTGGATGGAGGGATGGCTGGATGGATGGCTGGCTGGAGGGATGGATGGCTGGATGGATGGCTGGATGGTTGGATGGCTTAATGACTGGCTGGCTGGAGGGATGGAAGGATGGCTGGATGGATGGATGGATGGCTGGATGGATGGCTGGATGGATGGATGGATGGATGGATGGCTGGATGGATGGCTGGATGGAGGGATAGCTGGAGGGATGGATGGATGGCTGGATGGATGGATGGCTAGAGGGATGGATTGATGGATAGATGGCTGGATGGATGGCTGGATGGGTGGATGGCTGGATGGATGGCTGGCTGCAGGGATGGATGGATGGATGGGTGGCTGGACGGAGGGATGGCTGGATGGTTGGCTGGCTGGAGGGATGGATAGATGGCTGGCTGGATGGATGTCTGGATGGAGGGATGGCTGGATGGATGGATGGCTGGATGGATGGCTGGCAGGAGGGATGGATGGATGGATGGATGGCTGGATGGATGGCTGGCTGGAGCGATGGATGAATGGATGGCTGGATGGATGGATGGCCGAATGGTTGGCTGGCTGGATGGATGGATGGCTGGATGGATGGCTGGCTGGATGGATGGATTGATGGATGGATGGCTTGATGGATGGCTGGACGGATGGATGGCTAGATGGATTGCAGGCTGAAGGGATGAATGGATGGATGGATGGCTGGATGGACGGCTGGATGGATGGATGGCTGGATGGATGGCTGGCTGGAGGGATGGATTGATGGGTAGATGGCTGGATGGATAGCTGAATGGATGGCTGGATGGATGGTTGGCTGATGGGATGGATGGATGGATGGATGGCTGGATGGAGGGATGGCTGGATGGTTGGCTGGCTGGTGGGATGGATGGATGGCTGGATGGATGGCTGGATGGAGGGATGGCTGGATGGATGGCTGGCTGAAGGGATGGATGGCTGGATGGATGGCTGGATGGATGGATGGATGGATGGATTGATGGCTTAATGACTGGCTGGCTGGAGGGATGGATGGATGGATGGATGGCTGGATGTATGGCTGGCTGGAGAGATGGATGAATGGTTGGATGGCTGGATGGATGGCTGTATGGAGGGATGGCTGGATGGATGGCTGGCTGGAGTGACGGATGGATGCATGGCTGGATGGATGGCTGTATGGAGTGATGGCTGGATGGAAGGCTGGCTGAATGGATGGATGGCTGGATGGATGGATGGATGGACGGATGGATGGAGGGATGGCTGGATGGATGGCTGGCTGGAGGGATGGATGGATGGATGGATGGCTGGATGGATGGCTGGATGGAGGAATGGCTGGATGGATGGTTGACTGGAGGGATGGATGGATGGATGGATGGCTGGATGGATGGCTTGATGAATGGATGGCTGGATGGACGATTGGCCGGAGGGATGGATGGATGGATCGCTGGATGGATGGCTGGATGGATGGATGGATGGATGGCTGGAAGGATAGCTGGATGGAGGGATGGCTGGATGGATGGCTGGCCGGAGGGATGGATGGATGGCTGGATGGATGGCTGGATGGATGGATGGCTTAATGGCTGGCTGGCTGGAGGGATGGATGGATGGATGGATGGCTGGATGAATGGCTGAATGGATGGATGGCTGGATGTATGGCTGGGTGGAGAGATGGATGGATCGATGGATGGCTGGATGGATGGCTTAATGGATGGATGGCTGGATGAATGGCTGGCTGGAGGGATGGGTGGATGGATGGCTGGATGGATGGCTGGATGGATGAATGGCTGGATGGATGAATGGCTGGAGGGATGGATGGTTGGATGGATGGCTGGATGGATTGCTGGATGGATGGATGGATGGACGGATGGCTGGAAGGATGGCTGGCTGGAGGGATGGATGGATGGCTGGATGGATGGCTGGATGGATGGATGGCTGGATGGATGGCTGGCTGGAGGAATGGATGGATGGATGGATGGCCGGATGGATGGCTGGATGGATGAATGGTTGGATGGATGGCTGTCAGGAGGGATGGATGGATGGATGGATGGCTGAATGGTTGGCTGGATGGATGGATGGCTGGATGGATGGCTGGCTGGAGGGATTGATGGATGGATGAATGGCTGGATGGACGGCTGGATGGATGGATGGCTGGATGGACGGCTGGCTGGAGGGATGGATGGATGGATGGCTGGCTGGATGGATGGCTGGATGGATGGCTGGCTGGAGGGATGGATGAATGGATGGCTGGATGGATGGCTGGCTGGAGGGATGGATTGAAGAATGGATGGCTGGATGGATAGCTGGATGTATGGCTGGATGGATGGCTGGCTGGTGGGATGGATGGATGGATGGATGGATGGATGGAGGGATGGCTGGATGGTTGGCTGGCTGGAGGGATGGATAGATGGATGGATGGATGGCTGGATGGATGGCTGGATGGAGGGATGGCTGGATGGATGGCTGGCTGGAGGGATGGATGGCTGGATGGATGGCTGGATGGTTGGATGGCTTAATGACTGGCTGGCTGGAGGGATGGAAGGATGGCTGGATGGATGGCTGGATGGATGGATGGCTGGATGTATGGCTGGCTGGAGAGATGGATGAATGGTTGGAAGACTGGATGGATGGCTGGATGGAGGGATGGCTGGATGGATGACTGGCTGGAGGGATGGATGGATGGATGGTTGGATGAATGGCTGGATGGATGGATGGCTTGATGGATGGCTTGCTGGAGGGATGGATGGATGGATGGCTGGATGGATGGCTGGATGGATGGATGACTGAATGAAGGCTGGCTCGAGTGATGGATGGATGGATGGCTGGATGGATGACTGGATGGAGGGATGGATGGATGGATGGATGGCTGGATGGGGGGCTGAATGGATGGATGGCTGGATGGATGGCTGGCTGGAAGGAAGGATGGATGGATGGATGGCTGGATGGATGGCTGGATGGATGGATGGATGGTTGGATGGATGGATGGCTGGATGGATGGATGGCTGGATGGATGGCTGGCTGGATGGATGGCTGGCTGGAGGGATGGATGGATGGATGGCTGGATGGATGGATGGCCGAATGGATGGCTGGCTGAAGGGATGGATGGATGGATGGATGGCTGAAAGGATGGCTGGATGGATGGATGGCTGGATGGATGGCTGGCTGGAGGGAAGGATGAATGGATGGATGGCTGGATGGATGGCTGGATGGCAGGATGACTGGATGGATGACTGGCTGGGCGGGTGGATTGATGGATGGATGGCTGGATGGATGGCTGGATGGATGGATGGATGGATGGATGGCTGGCTGGAGGTATGGATGGATGGATGAATGGCAGGATGGATGGCTGGATGGAGAGATGGATGAATGCATGGATGGCTGGATGGATGGCTGGATGGAGGGATGGCTGGATGGATGGCTGGCTGGAGGGATGGATGGATGGACGGATGGCTGGATGGCTGGCTGAATGGATGGATGGCTGGATGGATGGCTTGCTGGAGGGATGGATGGATGGATGGATGGATGGATGGCTGGATGGATGGCTGGATGGATGGATGGCTGGATGAATGGCTGGCTGGATGGATGGCTGGATGGCTGGATGGCTGGATGGATGACTCGCTGGCGGGATGGATGGATGGATGGATGGCTGAATGGATGGCTGGATGGATGGATGCCTGGATGGATGGCTGGATGGATGGATGGATGGATGGATGGCTGGATGGATGGATGGCTGGATGGATGGATGGCTGGATGGCTGGAAGGCTGGATGGATGGATGGATGGATGGATGGCTGGATGGATGGATGGATGGATGGATGGCTGGATGGATGGCGGGATGGAGGGATAGCTGGAGATATGGACGGATGGCTGGATGGATGGCTGGAAGGATGGATGGCTGGATGAATTGCTGGCTGGAGGAATGGATGGATGGATGGATGGCTGGATGGATGGCAGGATGGATGGATGGCTGGATGGATGGCTGGCTGGAGGGATGGATGGATGGATGGATAGCTGAATGGATGGCTGGATGGATGGATGGCTGGATGGATGACTGGCTGGAGGGATGGATGGAAGGATGGCTGGATGGATGGAGGGCTGGATGGATGGCTGGATGGATGGATGGCTGGATGGATGGCTGGCTGGAGGGATGGATGGATGGATGTGTGGCTGGATGGAGGGATGGTTGGATGGTTGGCTGGCTGGAGGGATGGATGGATGGATGGATGGCTGGATGGATATCTGGATGGAGGGATGGCTGGATGGATGACTGGCTGGAGGGATGGATGGATGGATGTGTGGCTGGATGGAGGGATGGTTGGATGGTTGGCTGGCTGGAGGGATGGATGGATGGATGGATGGCTGGATGGATATCTGGATGGAGGGATGGCTGGATGGATGACTGGCTGGAGGGATGGATGGATGGATGGATGGATGGCTGGATGGATGGCTGGATGGATGGCTGGATCGATGGATGGCTGGATATATGGCTGGCTGGAGGGATGGATGGATGGATGGATGGCTGGATGGATAGCTGGATAGAGGGATGGCTGGATGGATGGCTGGCTGGACGGATGGATGGATGGATGGATGGCTGGATGGATGGCTGAATGGATGGATGGCTGGATGGATGGCTGGCTGGAGGGATGGATGGATGGATGGATGGCTGAATGGATGGATGGCTGGATGAATGGCTGCTTGGAGGATGGATGGATGGCTGGATGGCTGGATGAATGGCTGGATGGATGGATGGCTGGATGGATGGCTGGATGGATGACTGGCTGGAAGGATGGATGGATGAATGGATGGCTGGATGGATGGCTGGATGGATGGATGGCTGGATGGATGGCTGGCTGGAGGGATGGATGGATGGATGGATGGCTGGATGGATGGCTGGATGGATGGATGCCTGGATGGATGGCTGGCTGGAGGGATGGATGGCTGGATGGATGGCTGGATGGATGGCTGGATGGATGCATGGCTGGATGGATGGCTGGCAGGAGGGATGGATGGATGGATGGCTGGATGGATGGCTGAATGGATGGCTGGCTGGAGCGATGGATGAATGGATGGCTGGATGGATGGATGGTCGAATGGTTGGCTGGCTGGAGGGATGGATGGATGGCTGAATGGATGGCTGGATGGCCGAATGGTTGGCTGGCTGGAGGGATGGATGGATGGATGGATGGCTGAATGGATGGCTGGATGGATGGCAGGATGGATGGATGGCTGGATGGATGGCTCGCTGGATGGATGGATTGATGGATGGATGGCTGGATGGATGGCTGGATGGATGGATGGCTGGATGGATGACAGGCTGAAGGGATGAATGGATGGATGGATGGCTGGATGGACGGCTGGATGGATGGATGGCTGGATGGATGGCTGGCTGGAGGGATGGATTGATGGATGGATGGCTGGATGGATAGCTGGATGGATGGCTGGATGGATGGCTGGCTGGTGGGATGGATGGATGGATGGATGGCTGGATGGATGGCTGGATGGGGGGATGGCTGAATGGATGGCTGGCTGGAGGGATGGATGGCTGGATGGATGGCTGGATGGATGGCTGGATGGATGGCTGGATGGTTGGATGGCTTAATGACTGGCTGGCTGGAGGGATGGATGGATGGCTGGATGGATGGCTGGATGGATGGATGGCTGGATGTATGGCTGGCTGGAGAGATGGCTGGATGGATGACTGGCTGGAGGGATGGATGGATGGATGGATGGATGGACGGCTGGATGGATGGATGGCTTGATGGATGGCTTGCTGGAGGGATGGATGGATGGATGGCTGGATGGATGGATGACTGGATGAAGGCTGGCTCGAGTGATGGATGGATTGATGGCTGGATGGATGGCTTGATGGATGTATGGCTGGATGGATGACTGGCTGGAGGGATGGATGGATGGAGGGATGGCTGGATGGGGGGCTGAATGGAAGGATGGCTGGATGGATGGCTGGCTGGAAGGAAGGATGGATGGATGGATGGCTGGATGGATGGCTGGATGGAAGGCTGGCTGGAGGAACGGATGAATGGATGGATGGATGGATGGATGGCTGAATGGATGGCTGGATGGATGGCAGGATGGATGGATGGCTGGATGGATGGCTGGCTGGAGGAACGGATGAATGGATGGATGGATGGATGGATGGCTGAATGGATGGCTGGATGGATGGCAGGATGGATGGATGGCTGGATGGATGGCTGGCTGGAGGAACGGATGAATGGATGGATGGATGGATGGATGGCTGAATGGATGGCTGGATGGATGGCAGGATGGCTGGATGGCTGGATGGATGGCTGGCTGGAGGAACGGATGAATGGATGGATGGATGGATGGATGGATGGATGGTTGGATGGATGGATGGCTGGAAGGATGGATGGCTGGATGGATGGCTGGATGGATGGATGGCTGGCTGGAGGGATGGATGGATGGATGGCTGGATGGATGGATGGCCGAATGGATGGCTGGCTGAAGGGATGGATGGATGGATGGATGGCTGAAAGGATGGCTGGATGCATGGATGGCTGGATGGATGGCTGGCTGGAGGGATGGATGAATGGATGGATGGCTGGATGGATGGCTGGATGGCAGGATGACTGGATGGATGGCTGGCTGGGCGGGTGGATTGATGGATGGATGGCTGGATGGATGGCTGGATGGATGGATGGATGGATGGCTGGCTGGCTGGAGGTATGGATGGATGGATGAATGGCAGGATGGATGGCTGTTTGGAGAGATGGATGAATGCATGGATGGCTGGATGGATGGCTGGATGGAGGGATGGCTGGATGGATGGCTGGCTGGAGGGATGGATGGATGGACGGATGGCTGGATGGCTGGCTGAATGGATGGATGGCTGGATGGATGGCTTGCTGGAGGGATGGATGGATGGATGGATGGATGGATGGCTGGATGGATGGCTGGATGGATGGATGGCTGGATGAATGGCTGGCTGGATGGATGGCTGGATGGATGGATGGCTGGATGGATGACTCGCTGGCGGGATGGATGGATGGATGGATGGCTGGATGGATGGTTGGATGGATGGATGCCTGGTTGGATGGCTGGATGGATGGATGGATGGATGGATGGATGGCTGGATGAATGGATGGCTGGATGGATGGCTGGATGGCTGGATGGCTGGAAGGCTGGATGGATGGATGGCTGGATGGATGGCTGGATGGATGGATGGATGGATGGATGGCTGGATGGATGGCTGGATGGAGGGATAGCTGGAGGGATGGATGGATGGCTGGATGGATGGCTGGATGGATGGCTGGATGGATTGCTGGCTGGAGGAATGGATGGATGGATGGATGACTGGATGGATGGCAGGATGGATGGATGGCTGGATGGATGGCTAGCTGGAGGGATGGATGGATGGATGGATAGCTGAATGGATGGCTGGATGGATGGATGGCTGGATGGATGGCTGGCTGGGGGGATGGATGGAAGGATGGCTGGATGGACGGCTGGACGAATGGAGGGCTGGATGGATGGCTGGCTGGAGGGATGGATTGATGGATGGATGGCTGGATGGATAGCTGGATGGATCGATGGCTGGATGGATGGCTGGCTGGAGGGATGGATGGATGGATGTGTGGCTGGATGGAGGGATGGTTGGATCGTTGGCTGGCTGCAGGGATGGATGGATGGATGGCTGGATGGATGTCTGGATGGAGGGATGGCTGGATGGATGGCTGGCTAGAGGGATGGATGGATGGATGGATGGCTGGATGGATGGCTTCATGGATGGATGGCTTAATGACTGGCTGGCTGATGGGATGGATGGATGGATGGATGGATGGCTGGGTGGATGGCTGGATCGATGGATGGCTGGATATATGGCTGGCTGGAGGGATGGATGGTTGGATGGATGGCTGGATGGATAGCTGGATAGAGGAATGGCTGGATGGATGGCTGGCTGGAGTGATGGTTGGATGGATGGATGGCTGGATGGATGGCTGAATGGATGGATGGCTGGCTGGAGGGATGGATGGATGGATGGATGGATGGCTGAATGGATGGATGGCTGGATGAATGGCTGGCTGGAGGATGGATGGATGGCTGGATGGCTGGATGGATGGCTGGATGGATGGATGGCTGGATGGATGGCTGAATGGATGATTGGCTGGAAGGATGGATGGATGAATGGATGGCTGGATGGATGGCTGGATGGATGGATGGCTGGATGGATGGCTGGCTGGAGGGATGGATGGGTGGTTGGATGGCTGGATGGATGGCTGGATGGATGGATGCCTGGATGGATGGCTGGCTGGAGGGATGGATGGGTGGATGGATGGCTGGATGGATGGCTGGATGGATGGATGGCTGGATGGATGGCTGGCAGGAGGGATGGATGGATGGATGGCTGAATGGATGGCTGGATGGATGGCTGGCTGGAGCGACGGATGAATGGATGGCTGGATGGATGGATGGCCGAATGGTTGGCTGGCTGGAGGGATGGATGAATGGATGGATGGATGAATGGATGGCTGGATGGATGGATGGCCGAATGGTTGGCTGGCTGGAGGTATGGATGGATGGCTGAATGGATGGCTGGATGGCCGAATGGTTGGCTGGCTGGAGGGATGGATGGATGGATGGATGGCTGAATGGATGGCTGGATGGATGGCAGGATGGATGGATGGCTGGATGGATGGCTCGCTGGATGGATGGATTGACGGATGGATGGCTGGATGGATGGCTGGATGGATGGATGGCTGGATGGGTGACAGGCTGAAGGGATGAATGGATGGATGGATGGCTGGATGGACGGCTGGATGGATGGATGGCTGGATGGATGGCTGGTTGGAGGGATGGATTGATGGATGGATGGCTGGATGGATAGCTGGATGGATGGCTGGATGGATGGCTGGCTGGTGGGATGGATGGATGGATGGATGGCTGGATGGAGGGATGGCTGGTTGGTAGGCTGGCTGGAGGGATGGATGGATGGATGGATGGATGGCTGGATGGATGGCTGGATGGTGGGGTGGCTGAATGGATGGCTGGCTGGAGGGATGGATGGCTGGATGGATGGCTGGATGGATGGCTGGATGGTTGGATGGCTTAATGACTGGCTGGCTGGAGGGATGGATGGATGGCTGGATGGATGGCTGGATGGATGGATGGCTGGATGTATGGCTGGCTGGAGAGATGGATGAATTGTTGGATGGCTGGATGGATGGCTGGATGGAGGGATGGCTGGATGGATGACTGGCTGGAGGGATGGATGGATGGATGGATGGATGGATGGATGGCTTGATGGATGGCTTGCTGGAGGGATGGATGGATGGATGGCTGGATGGATGGATTACTGGATGAAGGCTGGCTCGAGTGATGGATGGATTGATGGCTGGATGGATGGCTTGATGGATGGATGGCTGGATGGATGACTGGCTGGAGGGATGGATGGATGGAGGGACGGCTGGATGGGGGGCTGAATGGATGGATGGCTGGATGGATGGCTGGCTGGAAGGAAGGATGGATGGATGGATGGCTGGATGGATGGCTGGATGGATGGATGGCTGGATGGATGGCTCGCTGGAGGAACGGATGAATGGATGGATGGATGGATGGATGGATGGATGGTTGGATGGATGGATGGCTGGATGGCTGGATGGATGGATGGCTGGATGGATGGCTGGCTGGATGGATGGCTGGCTGGAGGGATGGATGGATGGATGGCTGGATGGATGGATGGCCGAATGGATGGCTGGCTGAAGGGATGGATGGATGGATGGATGGCTGAAAGGATGGCTGGATGGATGGATGGATGGCTGGATGGATGGCTGGCTGGAGGGATGGATGAATGGATGGATGGCTGGATGGATGGCTGGATGGCAGGATGACTGGATGGATGGCTGGCTGGGCGGGTGGATTGATGGATGGATGGCTGGATGGATGGCTGGATGGATGGATGGATGGATGGCTGGCTGGCTGGAGGTATTGATGGATGGATGAATGGCAGGATGGATGGCTGTTTGGAGAGATGGATGAATGCATGGATGGCTGGATGGATGGCTGGATGGAGGGATGGCTGGATGGATGGCTGGCTGGAGGGATGGATGGATGGACGGATGGCTGGATGGCTGGCTGAATGGATGGATGGCTGGATGGATGGCTTGCTGGAGGGATGGATGGATGGATGGATGGATGGCTGGATGGATGGCTGGATGGATGGATGGCTGGATGAATGGCTGGCTGGTTGGATGGCTGGATGGATGGATGGCTGGATGGATGACTCGCTGGCGGGATGGATGGATGGATGGATGGCTGGATGGATGGCTGGATGGATGGATGCCTGGTTGGATGGCTGGATGGATGGATGGATGGATGGCTGGATGAATGGATGGCTGGATGGATGGATGGCTGGATGGCTGGAAGGCTGGATGGATGGATGGCTGGATGGATGGCTGGATGGATGGATGGATGGATGGATGGATGGATGGCTGGATGGATGGCTGGATGGAGGGATAGCTGGAGGGATGGATGGATGGCTGGATGGATGGCTGGATGGATGGCTGGATGGATTGCTGGCTGGAGGAATGGATGGATGGATGGATGGCTGGATGGATGGCAGGATGGATGGATGGCTGGATGGATGGCTGGCTGGAGGGATGGATGGATGGATGGATAGCTGAATGGATGGCTGGATGGATGGATGGCTTGATGGATGGCTGGCTGGAGGGATGGATGGAAGGATGGCTGGATGAACGGCTGGATGAATGGAGGGCTGGATGGATGGCTGGCTGGAGGGATGGATTGATGGATGGATGGCTGGATGGATGGCTGGATGGATGGATGGCTGGATGGATGGCTTGCTGGAGGGATGGATGGATGGATGTGTGGCTGGATGGAGGGATGGTTGGATGGTTGGCTGGCTGGAGGGATGGATGGATGGATGGCTGGATGGATGTCTGGATGGAGGGATGGCTGGATGGATGGCTGGCTGGAGGGATGGATGGATGGATGGATGGCTGGATGGATGGCTGGATGGATGGATGGCTTAATGACTGGCTGGCTGATGGGATGGATGGATGGATGGATGGATGGCTGGATGGTTGGCTGGATCGATGGATGGCTGGATATATGGCTGGCTGGAGGGATGGGTGGATGGATGGATGGCTGGATGGATAGCTGGATAGAGGGATGGCTGGATGGATGGATGGCTGGATGGATGGCTGAATGGATGGATGGCTGGCTGGAGGGATGGATGGATGGATGGATGGATGGCTGAATGGATGGATGGCTGGATGAATGGCTGGCTGGAGGATGGATGGATGGCTGGATGGCTGGATGGATGGCTGGATGGATGGATGGCTGGATGGATGGCTGGATGGATGACTGGCTGGAAGGATGGATGGATGAATGGATGGCTGGATGGATGGCTGGATGGATGGATGGCTGGATGGATGGCTGGCTGGAGGGATGGATGGGTGGATGGATGGCTGGATGGATGGCTGGATGGATGGATGCCTGGATGGATGGCTGGCTGGAGGGATGGATGGGTGGATGGATGGCTGGATGGATGGCTGGATGGATGGATGGCTGGATGGATGGCTGGCAGGAGGGATGGAAGGATGGATGGCTGAATGGATGGCTGGATGGATGGCTGGCTGGAGCGACGGATGCATGGATGGCTGGATGTATGGATGGCCGAATGGTTGGCTGGCTGGAGGGATGGATGAATGGATGGATGGCTGAATGGATGGCTGGATGGATGGCAGGATGGATGGATGGCTGGATGGATGGCTGGCTGGATGGATGGATTGATGGATGGATGGCTGGATGGATGGCTGGATGGATGGATGGCTGGATGGATGGATGCCTGGATGGATGGCTGGCTGGAGGGATGGATGGGTGGATGGATGGCTGGATGGATGGCTGGATGGATGGATGGCTGGATGGATGGCTGGCAGGAGGGATGGATGGATGGATGGCTGAATGGATGGCTGGATGGATGGCTGGCTGGAGCGACGGATGAATGGATGGCTGGATGGATGGATGGCCGAATGGTTGGCTGGCTGGAGGGATGGATGAATGGATGGATGGATGAATGGATGGCTGGATGGATGGTTTGGCCGAATGGTTGGCTGGCTGGAGGGATGGGTGGATGGCTGAATGGATGGCTGGATGGCCGAATGGTTGGCTGGCTGGAGGGATGGATGGATGGATGGATGGCTGAATGGATGGCTGGATGGATGGCAGGATGGATGGATGGCTGGATGGATGGCTCGCTGGATGGATGGATTGATGGATGGATGGCTGGATGGATGGCTTAATGGATGGATGGCTGGATGGATGACAGGCTGAAGGGATGAATGGATGGATAGAAGGCTGGATGGACGGCTGGATGGATGGATGGCTGGATGGATGGCTGGCTGGAGGGATGGATTGATGGATGGATGGCTGGATGGATAGCTGGATGGATGGCTGGATGGATGGCTGGCTGGTGGGATGGATGGATGGCTGGATGGAGGGATGGCTGGTTGGTTGGCTGGCTGGAGGGATGGATGGATGGATGGATGGATGGCTGGATGGATGGCTGGATGGAGGGATGGCTGAATGGATGACTGGCTGGAGGGATGGATGGCTGGATGGATGGCTGGATGGATGGCTGGATGGTTGGATGGCTTAATGAATGGCTGGCTGGAGGGATGGATGGATGGCTGGATGGATGGCTGGATGGATGGATGGCTGGATGTATGGCTGGCTGGAGAGATGGCTGAATGGTTGGATGGCTGGATGGATGGCTGGATGGAGGGATGGCTGGATGGATGACTGGCTGGAGGGATGGATGGATGGATGGATGGATGGATGGCTGGATGGATGGATGGCTTGATGGATGGCTTGCTGGAGGGATGGATGGATGGATGGCTGGATGGATGGATGACTGGATGAAGGCTGGCTCGAGTGATGGATGGATTGATGGCTGGATGGATGGCTTGATGGATGGATGGCTGGATGGATGACTGGCTGGAGGGATGGATGGATGGAGGGATAGCTGGATGGGGGGCTGAATGGATGGATGGCTGGATGGATGGCTGGCTGGAAGGAAGGATGGATGGATGGATGGCTGGATGGATGGCTGGATGGATGGATGGCTGGATGGATGGCTGGCTGGAGAAACGGATGAATGGATGGATGGATGGATGGATGGATGGATGGATGGTTGGATGGATGGATGGCTGGATGGATGGATGGCTGGATGGATGGCTGGCTGGATGGATGGCTGGCTGGAGGGATGGATGGATGGATGGCTGGATGGATGGATGGCCGAATGGATGGCTGGCTGAAGGGATGGATGGATGGCTGAAAGGATGGCTGGATGGATGGATGGCTGGATGGATGGCTGGCTGGAGGGATGGATGAATGGATGGATGGCTGGATGGATGGCTGGATGGCAGGATGACTGGATGGATGGCTGGCTGGGCTGGTGGATTGATGGATGGATGGCTGGATGGATGGCTGGATGGATGGATGGATGGATGGCTGGCTGGCTGGAGGTATGGATGGATGGATGAATGGCAGGAAGGATGGCTGTTTGGAGAGATGGATGAATGCATGCATGGCTGGATGGATGGCTGGATGGAGGGATGGCTGGATGGATGGCTGGCTGGAGGGATGGATGGATGGACGGATGGCTGGATGGCTGGCTGAATGGATGGATGGCTGGATGGATGGCTTGTTGGAGGGATGGATGGATGGATGGATGGCTGGATGGATGGCTGGATGGATGGATGGCTGGATGAATGGCTGGCTGGATGGATGGCTGGATGGATGGATGACTGGATGGATGACTCGCTGGCGGGATGGATGGATGGATGGATGGCTGGATGGATGGCTGGATGGATGGATGCCTGGTTGGATGGCTGGATGGATGGATGGATGGATGGATGGATGGCTGGATGAATGGATGGCTGGATGGATGGATGGCTGGATGGCTGGAAGGCTGGATGGATGTATGGCTGGATGGATGGCTGGATGGATGGATGGATGGATGGATGGCTGGATGGATGGCTGGATGGTGGGATAGCTGGAGGGATGGATGGATGGCTGGATGGATGGCTGGATGGATGGCTGGATGGATTGCTGGCTGGAGGAATGTATGGATGGATGGATGGCTGGATGGATGGCAGGATGGATGGATGGCTGGATGGATGGCTGGCTGGAGGGATGGATGGATAGCTGAAGGAATGGCTGGATGGATGGATGGCTGTATGGATTGCTGGCTGGAGGGATGGATGGAAGGATGGCTGGATGGACGGCTGGATGAATGGAGGGCTGGATGGATGGCTGGCTGGAGGTATGGATTGATGGATGGATGGCTGGATGGATGGCTGGATGGATGGATGGCTGGATGGATGGCTTGCTGGAGGGATGGATGGATGGATGTGTGGCTGGATGGAGGGATGGTTGGATGGTTGGCTGGCTGGAGGGATGGATGGATGGATGGCTGGATGGATGTCTGGATGGAGCGATGGCTGGATGGATGGCTGGCTGGAGGGATGGATGGATGGATGGATGGCTGGATGGATGGCTGGATGGATGGATGGCTTAATGACTGGCTGGCTGATGGGATGGATGGATGGATGGATGGCTGGATGGATGGCTGGATCGATGGATGGCTGGATATATGGCTGGCTCGAGGGATGGATGGATGGATGGATGGCTGGATGGATAGCTGGATAGAGGGATGGCTGGATGGATGGCTGGCTGGAGGGACGGATGGATGGATGGATGGCTGGATGGATGGCTGAATGGATGGATGGCTGGCTGGAGGGATGGATGGATGGATGGATGGATGGCTGAATGGATGGATGGCTGGATGAATGGCTGGCTGGAGGATGGATGGATGGCTGGATGGCTGGATGGATGGCTGGATGGATGGATGGCTGGATGGATGGCTGGATGGAGGGATGGCTGGATGGATGACTGGCTGGAGGGATGGATGGATGGATGGATGGATGGATGGCTGGATGGATGGATGGCTTGATGGATGGCTTGCTGGAGGGATGGATGGATGGATGGCTGGATGGATGGATGACTGGATGAAGGCTGGCTCGAGTGATGGATGGATTGATGGCTGGATGGATGGCTTGATGGATGGATGGCTGGATGGATGACTGGCTGGAGGGATGGATGGATGGAGGGATAGCTGGATGGGGGGCTGAATGGATGGATGGCTGGATGGATGGCTGGCTGGAAGGAAGGATGGATGGATGGATGGCTGGATGGATGGCTGGATGGATGGATGGCTGGATGGATGGCTGGCTGGAGAAACGGATGAATGGATGGATGGATGGATGGATGGATGGATGGATGGTTGGATGGATGGATGGCTGGATGGATGGATGGCTGGATGGATGGCTGGCTGGATGGATGGCTGGCTGGAGGGATGGATGGATGGATGGCTGGATGGATGGATGGCCGAATGGATGGCTGGCTGAAGGGATGGATGGATGGCTGAAAGGATGGCTGGATGGATGGATGGCTGGATGGATGGCTGGCTGGAGGGATGGATGAATGGATGGATGGCTGGATGGATGGCTGGATGGCAGGATGACTGGATGGATGGCTGGCTGGGCTGGTGGATTGATGGATGGATGGCTGGATGGATGGCTGGATGGATGGATGGATGGATGGCTGGCTGGCTGGAGGTATGGATGGATGGATGAATGGCAGGAAGGATGGCTGTTTGGAGAGATGGATGAATGCATGCATGGCTGGATGGATGGCTGGATGGAGGGATGGCTGGATGGATGGCTGGCTGGAGGGATGGATGGATGGACGGATGGCTGGATGGATGGCTGAATGGATGGATGGCTGGATGGATGGCTTGCTGGAGGGATGGATGGATGGATGGATGGCTGGATGGATGGCTGGATGGATGGATGGCTGGATGAATGGCTGGCTGGATGGATGGCTGGATGGATGGATGACTGGATGGATGACTCGCTGGCGGGATGGATGGATGGATGGATGGCTGGATGGATGGCTGGATGGATGGATGCCTGGTTGGATGGCTGGATGGATGGATGGATGGATGGATGGATGGCTGGATGAATGGATGGCTGGATGGATGGATGGCTGGATGGCTGGAAGGCTGGATGGATGTATGGCTGGATGGATGGCTGGATGGATGGATGGATGGATGGATGGCTGGATGGATGGCTGGATGGTGGGATAGCTGGAGGGATGGATGGATGGCTGGATGGATGGCTGGATGGATGGCTGGATGGCTTGCTGGCTGGAGGAATGTATGGATGGATGGATGGCTGGATGGATGGCAGGATGGATGGATGGCTGGATGGATGGCTGGCTGGAGGGATGGATGGATAGCTGAAGGAATGGCTGGATGGATGGATGGCTGTATGGATTGCTGGCTGGAGGGATGGATGGAAGGATGGCTGGATGGACGGCTGGATGAATGGAGGGCTGGATGGATGGCTGGCTGGAGGTATGGATTGATGGATGGATGGCTGGATGGATGGCTGGATGGATGGATGGCTGGATGGATGGCTTGCTGGAGGGATGGATGGATGGATGTGTGGCTGGATGGAGGGATGGTTGGATGGTTGGCTGGCTGGAGGGATGGATGGATGGATGGCTGGATGGATGTCTGGATGGAGCGATGGCTGGATGGATGGCTGGCTGGATGGCTGGAAGGCTGGATGGATGTATGGCTGGATGGATGGCTGGATGGATGGATGGATGGATGGATGGCTGGATGGATGGCTGGATGGTGGGATAGCTGGAGGGATGGATGGATGGCTGGATGGATGGCTGGATGGATGGCTGGATGGCTTGCTGGCTGGAGGAATGTATGGATGGATGGATGGCTGGATGGATGGCAGGATGGATGGATGGCTGGATGGATGGCTGGCTGGAGGGATGGATGGATAGCTGAAGGAATGGCTGGATGGATGGATGGCTGTATGGATTGCTGGCTGGAGGGATGGATGGAAGGATGGCTGGATGGACGGCTGGATGAATGGAGGGCTGGATGGATGGCTGGCTGGAGGTATGGATTGATGGATGGATGGCTGGATGGATGGCTGGATGGATGGATGGCTGGATGGATGGCTTGCTGGAGGGATGGATGGATGGATGTGTGGCTGGATGGAGGGATGGTTGGATGGTTGGCTGGCTGGAGGGATGGATGGATGGATGGCTGGATGGATGTCTGGATGGAGCGATGGCTGGATGGATGGCTGGCTGGAGGGATGGATGGATGGATGGATGGCTGGATGGATGGCTGGATGGATGGATGGCTTAATGACTGGCTGGCTGATGGGATGGATGGATGGATGGATGGCTGGATGGATGGCTGGATCGATGGATGGCTGGATATATGGCTGGCTGGAGGGATGGATGGATGGATGGATGGCTGGATGGATAGCTGGATAGAGGGATGGCTGGATGGATGGCTGGCTGGAGGGACGGATGGATGGATGGATGGCTGGATGGATGGCTGAATGGATGGATGGCTGGCTGGAGGGATGGATGGATGGATGGATGGATGGCTGAATGGATGGATGGCTGGATGAATGGCTGGCTGGAGGATGGATGGATGGCTGGATGGCTGGATGGATGGCTGGATGGATGGATGGCTGGATGGATGGCTGGATGGATGACTGGCTGGAAGGATGGATGGATGAATGGATGGCTGGATGGATGGCTGGATGGATGGATGGCTGGATGGATGGCTGGCTGGATGGATGGATGGGTGGATGGATGGCTGGATGGATGGCTGGATGGATGGATGCCTGGATGGATGGCTGGCTGGAGGGATGGATGGGTGGATGGCTGAATGGATGGCTGGATGGATGGCTGGCTGGAGCGACGGATGAATGGATGGCTGGATGTATGGATGGCCGAATGGTTGGCTGGCTGGAGGGATGGATGAATGGATGGATGGCTGAATGGATGGCTGGATGGATGGCAGGATGGATGGATGGCTGGATGGATGGCTGGCTGGATGGATGGATTGATGGATGGATGGCTGGATGGATGGCTGGATGGATGGATGGTTGGATGGATGACAGGCTGAAGGGATGAATGGGTGGATGGATGGCTGGATGGACGGCTGGATGGATGGATGGCTGGATGGATGGCTGGCTGGAGGGATGGATTGATGGATGGATGGCTGGATGGATAGCTGGATGGATGGCTGGATGGATGGATGGATGGATGGCTGGATGGAGGGATGGCTGGATGGAGGGATAACTGGAGGGATGGATGGATGGCTTGATGGATGGCAGGATGGATGGATGGCTGGATGGATGGCTGGCTGGAGGGATGGATGGATGGATGGATGGCCGAATGGATGGCTGGATGGATGGATGGCTGGATGGATGGCTGGCTGGAGGGATGGATGGAAGGATGGCTGGATGGACGGCTGGATGGATGGAGGGCTGGATGGATGGCTGGCTGGAGGGATGGATTGATGGATGGATGGCTGGATGGATGGCTGGATGGATGGATGGCTGAATGGATGGCTGTCTGGAGGGATGGATGGATGGATGGGTGGCTGGATGGAGGGATGGCTTGATGGTTGGCCGGCTGGTGGGATGGATGGATGGATGGCTGGATGGATGTCTGGATGGAGGGATGGCTGGATGGATGGCTGAATGGATGGATGGCTTAATGACTGGCTGGCTGGAGGGATGGATGGATGGATGGAAGGATGGCTGGTTGGACGGCTGGATCGATGGATGGCTGGATATATGGCTGGCTGGAGGGATGGATGGATGGATGGATGGCTGGATGGATGGCTGAATGGATGGCTGGCTGGATGGATGGCTGGCTGGAGGGATGGATGGATGGATGGATGGATGGATGGCTGAATGGATGGATGGCTGGATGAATGGCAGGCTGGAGGATGGATGGATGGCTGGATGGCTGGATGGATGGCTGGATGGATGGATGGCTGGATGGATGGCTGGATGGATGACTGGCTGGAGGGATGGATGGATGGATGGATGGCTGGATGGATGGCTGGATGGATGGATGGCTGGATGGATGGCTGGCTGGAGGGATGGATGGATGGATGGATGGCTGGATGGATGCTGGATGGATGGATGCCTGGATGGATGGCTGGCTGGAGAGATGGATGGGTGGATGGATGGCTGGATGGATGGCTGGATGGATGGATGGCTGGATGGATGGCTGGCAGGAGGGATGGATGGATGGATGGCTGGATGGATGGCTGGATGGATGGCTGGCTGGAGCGATGGATGAATGGATGGCTGGATGGATGGATGGCCGAATGCTTGGCTGGCTGGAGGGATGGATGTATGGATGGATGGCTGAATGGATGGCTGGATGGATGGCAGGATGGATGGATGGCTGGATGGATGGCTCGCTGGATGGATGCGTTGATGGATGGATGGATTGATGGATGGATGGCTGGATGGATGGCTGGATGGATGGCAGGCTGAAGGGATGAATGGATGGATGGATGGCTGGATGGACGGCTGGATGGATGGAAGGCTGGATGGATGGCTGGCTGGATGGATGACTGGATGAAGGCTGGCTCGAGTGATGGATGGATTGATGGCTGGATGGATGGCTTGATGGTTGGATGGCTGGATGGATGACTGGCTGGAGGGATGGATGGATGGAGGGATAGCTGGATGGGGGGCTGAATGGATGGATGGCTGGATGGATGGCTGGCTGGAAGGAAGGATGGATGGATGGATGGCTGGATGGATGGCTGGATGGATGGATGGCTGGATGGATGGCTGGCTGGAGAAACGGATGAATGGATGGATGGATGGATGGATGGATGGATGGATGGTTGGATGGATGGATGGCTGGATGGATGGATGGCTGGATGGATGGCTGGCTGGATGGATGGCTGGCTGGAGGGATGGATGGATGGATGGCTGGATGGATGGATGGCCGAATGGATGGCTGGCTGAAGGGATGGATGGATGGCTGAAAGGATGGCTGGATGGATGGATGGCTGGATGGATGGCTGGCTGGAGGGATGGATGAATGGATGGATGGCTGGATGGATGGCTGGATGGCAGGATGACTGGATGGATGGCTGGCTGGGCTGGTGGATTGATGGATGGATGGCTCGATGGATGGCTGGATGGATGGATGGATGGATGGCTGGCTGGCTGGAGGTATGGATGGATGGATGAATGGCAGGATGGATGGCTGTTTGGAGAGATGGATGAATGCATGCATGGCTGGATGGATGGCTGGATGGAGGGATGGCTGGATGGATGGCTGGCTGGAGGGATGGATGGATGGACGGATGGCTGGATGGCTGGCTGAATGGATGGATGGCTGGATGGATGGCTTGCTGGAGGGATGGATGGATGGATGGATGGCTGGATGGATGGCTGGATGGATGGATGGCTGGATGAATGGCTGGCTGGATGGATGGCTGGATGGATGGATGACTGGATGGATGACTCGCTGGCGGGATGGATGGATGGATGGATGGCTGGATGGATGGCTGGATGGATGGATGCCTGGTTGGATGGCTGGATGGATGGATGGATGGATGGATGGATGGCTGGATGAATGGATGGCTGGATGGATGGATGGCTGGATGGCTGGAAGGTTGGATGGATGTATGGCTGGATGGATGGCTGGATGGATGGATGGATGAATGGATGGCTGGATGGATGGCTGGATGGTGGGATAGCTGGAGGGATGGATGGATGGCTGGATGGATGGCTGGATGGATGGCTGGATGGATTGCTGGCTGGAGGAATGTTTGGATGGATGGATGGCTGGATGGATGGCAGGATGGATGGATGGCTGGATGGATGGCTGGCTGGAGGGATGGATGGATAGCTGAAGGAATGGCTGGATGGATGGATGGCTGTATGGATTGCTGGCTGGAGGGATGGATGGAAGGATGGCTGGATGGACGGCTGGATGAATGGAGGGCTGGATGGATGGCTGGCTGGAGGTATGGATTGATGGATGGATGGCTGGATGGATGGCTGGATGGATGGATGGCTGGATGGATGGCTTGCTGGAGGGATGGATGGATGGATGTGTGGCTGGATGGAGGGATGGTTGGATGGTTGGCTGGCTGGAGGGATGGATGGATGGATGGCTGGATGGATGTCTGGATGGAGCGATGGCTGGATGGATGGCTGGCTGGAGGGATGGCTGGATGGATGGATGGCTGGATGGATGGCTGGATGGATGGATGGCTTAATGACTGGCTGGCTGATGGGATGGATGGATGGATGGATGGCTGGATGGATGGCTGGATCGATGGATGGCTGGATATATGGCTGGCTGGAGGGATGGATGGATGGATGGATGGCTGGATGGATAGCTGGATAGAGGGATGGCTGGATGGATGGCTGGCTGGAGGGACGGATGGATGGATGGATGGCTGGATGGATGGCTGAATGGATGGATGGCTGGCTGGAGGGATGGATGGATGGATGGATGGATGGCTGAATGGATGGATGGCTGGATGAATGGCTGGCTGGAGGATGGATGGATGGCTGGATGGCTGGATGGATGGCTGGATGGATGGATGGCTGGATGGATGGCTGGATGGATGACTGGCTGGAAGGATGGATGGATGAATGGATGGCTGGATGGATGGCTGGATGGATGGATGGCTGGATGGATGGCTGGCTGGATGGATGGATGGGTGGATGGATGGCTGGATGGATGGCTGGATGGATGGATGCCTGGATGGATGGCTGGCTGGAGGGATGGATGGGTGGATGGCTGAATGGATGGCTGGATGGATGGCTGGCTGGAGCGACGGATGAATGGATGGCTGGATGTATGGATGGCCGAATGGTTGGCTGGCTGGAGGGATGGATGAATGGATGGATGGCTGAATGGATGGCTGGATGGATGGCAGGATGGATGGATGGCTGGATGGATGGCTGGCTGGATGGATGGATTGATGGATGGATGGCTGGATGGATGGCTGGATGGATGGATGGTTGGATGGATGACAGGCTGAAGGGATGAATGGGTGGATGGCTGGCTGGATGGACGGCTGGATGGATGGATGGCTGGATGGATGGCTGGCTGGAGGGATGGATTGATGGATGGATGGCTGGATGGATAGCTGGATGGATGGCTGGATGGATGGATGGATGGATGGCTGGATGGAGGGATGGCTGGATGGAGGGATAGCTGGAGGGATGGATGGATGGCTTGATGGATGGCAGGATGGATGGATGGCTGGATGGATGGCTGGCTGGAGGGATGGATGGATGGATGGATGGCCGAATGGATGGCTGGATGGATGGATGGCTGGATGGATGGCTGGCTGGAGGGATGGATGGAAGGATGGCTGGATGGACGGCTGGATGGATGGAGGGCTGGATGGATGGCTGGCTGGAGGGATGGATTGATGGATGGATGGCTGGATGGATGGCTGGATGGATGGATGGCTGAATGGATGTCTGTCTGGAGGGATGGATGGATGGATGGGTGGCTGGATGGAGGGATGGCTTGATGGTTGGCCGGCTGGTGGGATGGATGGATGGATGGCTGGATGGATGTCTGGATGGAGGGATGGCTGGATGGATGGCTGAATGGATGGATGGCTTAATGACTGGCTGGCTGGAGGGATGGATGGATGGATGGAAGGATGGCTGGTTGGACGGCTGGATCGATGGATGGTTGGATATATGGCTGGCTGGAGGGATGGATGGATGGATGGATGGCTGGATGGATGGCTGAATGGATGGCTGGCTGGATGGATGGCTGGCTGGAGGGATGGATGGATGGATGGATGGATGGATGGCTGAATGGATGGATGGCTGGATGAATGGCAGGCTGGAGGATGGATGGATGGCTGGATGGCTGGATGGATGGCTGGATGGATGGATGGCTGGATGGATGGCTGGATGGATGACTGGCTGGAGGGATGGATGGATGGATGGATGGCTGGATGGATGGCTGGATGGATGGATGGCTGGATGGATGGCTGGCTGGAGGGATGGATGGATGGATGGATGGATGGCTGGATGGATGCTGGATGGATGGATGCCTGGATGGATGGCTGGCTGGAGAGATGGATGGGTGGATGGATGGCTGGATGGATGGCTGGATGGATGGATGGCTGGATGGATGGCTGGCAGGAGGGATGGATGGATGGATGGCTGGATGGATGGCTGGATGGATGGCTGGCTGGAGCGATGGATGAATGGATGGCTGGATGGATGGATGGCCGAATGGTTGGCTGGCTGGAGGGATGGATGTATGGATGGATGGCTGAATGGATGGCTGGATGGATGGCAGGATGGATGGATGGCTGGATGGATGGCTCGCTGGATGGATGCGTTGATGGATGGATGGATTGATGGATGGATGGCTGGATGGATGGCTGGATGGATGGCAGGCTGAAGGGATGAATGGATGGATGGATGGCTGGATGGACGGCTGGATGGATGGAAGGCTGGATGGATGGCTGGCTGGAGGGATGGATTGATGGATGGATGGCTGGATGGATAGCTGGATGGATGGCTGGATGGGTGGATGGATGGATGGCTGGATGGAGGGATGGCTGGATGGAGGGATAGCTGGAGGGATGGATGGATGGCTGGATGGATGGCATGATGGATGGATGGCTGGATGGATGGCTGGCTGGAGGGATGGATGGATGGATGGATAGCTGAATGGATGGCTGGATGGATGGATTGCTGGATGGATGGCTGGCTGGAGGGATGGATGGATGGCTGGATGGACGGCTGGATGGAAGGAGGGCTGGATGGATGGCTGGCTGGAGGGATGGATTGATGGATGGATGGATGGATGGATGGCTGGATGGATGGATGGCTGAATGGATGGCTGGCTTGAGGGATGGATGGATGGATGGGTGGCTGGATGGAGGGATGGCTGGATGGTTGGCTGGATGGTGGGATGGATGGATGGATGGCTGGATGGATGTCTGGATGGAGGGATGGCTGGATGGATGGCTTGCTGGAGGGATGGATGGATGGATGGATGGCTGGATGGATGGCTGGATGGATGGATGGCTGGCTGGCTGGAGGGATGGATGGATGGATGGAAGGATGGCTGGTTGGATGGCTGGATCGACGGATAGCTGGATGTATGGCTGGCTTGAGGGATGGATGGATGGCTTGATGGATAGCTGGATAGAGGAATGGCTGGATGGATGGCTGGCTGGAGGGATGGATGGATGGATGGCTGGATGGATGGCTGAATGGATGGATGACTGGATGGATGGCTGGCTGGAGGGATGGATGGATGGATGGATGGATGGATGGCTGGATGGCTGAATGGATGGATGGTTGGATGAATTGCTGGCTGGAGGGATGGGTGGATGGATGGATGGCTGGATGGATGGAAGGCTGGATGGATGGCTGGATGGATGACTGGGTGGAGGGATGGATGGATGGATGGATGGCTGGATGGATGGCTGGATGGATGGCTGGATGGATGCCTGGATGGATGGCTGTCTGGAGGGATGGATGGATGGATGGATGGCTGGATGGATGGCTGGATGGATGGATGGCTGGATGGATGGCTGGCAGGAGGGATGGGTGGATGGATGGATGGCTGGATGGATGACTGGATGGATGGATGCCTGGATGGATGGCTGGCTGGAGGGATGGATTGATGGATGGATGTCTGGATGGATGGCTGGATGGATGGATGGCTGGATGGATGGCAGGCTGAAGGGATGAATGGATGGATGGGTGGCTGGATGGACGGCTGGATGGATGGATGGCTGGATGGATGGCTGGCTGGAGGGATGGATTGATGGATGGATGGCTAGATGGAAAGCTGGATGGATGGCTGGATGGATGGCTGGCTGGTGGGATGGATGGATGGATGGATGGCTGGATGGAGGGATGGCTGGATATTTGGCTGGCTGGAGGGATGGATGGATGGCTGGATGGATGGCTGGATGGAGGGATCGCTGGATGGATGGCTGGCTGGAGGGATGGATGGCTGGATGGATGGCTGGTTGGATGGATGGATGGATGGATGGCTTAATGACTGGCTGGCTGGAGGGATGGATGGATGGATGGATGGCGGGATGGATGGCTGGATGGATGGATGGCTGGATGTATGGCTGGCTGGATAGATGGATGAATGGATGGATGGCTGGATGGATGGCTGGCTGGAGCGACGGATGAATGGATGGCTGGATGGATGGATGGCCGAATGGTTGGCTGGCTGGAGGGATGGATGAATGGATGGATGGATGAATGGATGGCTGGATGGATGGTTTGGCCGAATGGTTGGCTGGCTGGAGGGATGGGTGGATGGCTGAATGGATGGCTGGATGGCCGAATGGTTGGCTGGCTGGAGGGATGGATGGATGGATGGATGGCTGAATGGATGGCTGGATGGATGGCAGGATGGATGGATGGCTGGATGGATGGCTCGCTGGATGGATGGATTGATGGATGGATGGCTGGATGGATGGCTTAATGGATGGATGGCTGGATGGATGACAGGCTGAAGGGATGAATGGATGGATAGATGGCTGGATGGACGGCTGGATGGATGGATGGCTGGATGGATGGCTGGCTGGAGGGATGGATTGATGGATGGATGGCTGGATGGATAGCTGGTTGGATGGCTGGATGGATGGCTGGCTGGTGGGATGGATGGATGGATGGATGGCTGGATGGAGGGATGGCTGGTTGGTTGGCTGGCTGGAGGGATGGAAGGATGGATGGATGGATGGCTGGATGGATGGCTGGATGGAGGGATGGCTGAATGGATGGCTGGCTGGAGGGATGGATGGCTGGATGGATGGCTGGATGGATGGCTGGATGGTTGGATGGCTTAATGACTGGCTGGCTGGAGGGATGGATGGATGGCTGGATGGATGGCTGGATGGATGGATGGCTGGATGTATGGCTGGCTGGAGAGATGGCTGAATGGTTGGATGGCTGGATGGATGGCTGGATGGAGGGATGGCTGGATGGATGACTGGCTGGAGGGATGGATGGATGGATGGATGGATGGATGGCTGGATGGATGGATGGCTTGATGGATGGCTTGCTGGAGGGATGGATGGATGGATGGCTGTATGGATGGATGACTGGTTGAAGGCTGGCTCGAGTGATGGATGGATTGATGGCTGGATGGATGGCTTGATGGATGGATGGCTGGATGGATGACTGGCTGGAGGGATGGATGGATGGAGGGATAGCTGGATGGGGGGCTGAATGGATGGATGGCTGGATGGATGGCTGGCTGGAAGGAAGGATGGATGGATGGATGGCTGGATGGATGGCAGGATGGATGGATGGCTGGATGGATGGCTGGCTGGAGAAACGGATGAATGGATGGATGGATGGATGGATGGATGGATGGATGGTTGGATGGATGGATGGCTGGATGGATGGATGGCTGGATGGATGGCTGGCTGGATGGATGGCTGGCTGGAGGGATGGATGGATGGATGGCTGGATGGATGGATGGCCGAATGGATGGCTGGCTGAAGGGATGGATGGATGGCTGAAAGGATGGCTGGATGGATGGATGGCTGGAGGGATGGCTGGCTGGAGGGATGGATGAATGGATGGATGGCTGGATGGATGGCTGGATGGCAGGATGACTGGATGGATGGCTGGCTGGGCGGGTGGATTGATGGATGGATGGCTGGATGGATGGCTGGATGGATGGATGGATGGATGGCTGGCTGGCTGGAGGTATGGATGGATGGATGAATGGCAGGATGGATGGCTGTTTGGAGAGATGGATGAATGCATGCATGGCTGGATGGATGGCTGGATGGAGGGATGGCTGGATGGATGGCTGGCTGGAGGGATGGATGGATGGACGGATGGCTGGATGGCTGGCTGAATGGATGGATGGCTGGATGGATGGCTTGCTGGAGGGATGGATGGATGGATGGATGGCTGGATGGATGGCTGGATGGATGGATGGCTGGATGAATGGCTGGCTGGATGGATGGCTGGATGGATGGATGACTGGATGGATGACTCGCTGGCGGGATGGATGGATGGATGGATGGCTGGATGGATGGCTGGATGGATGGATGCCTGGTTGGATGGCTGGATGGATGGATGGATGGATGGATGGATGGCTGGATGAATGGATGGCTGGATGGATGGATGGCTGGATGGCTGGAAGGCTGGATGGATGTATGGCTGGATGGATGGCTGGATGGATGGATGGATGGATGGATGGCTGGATGGATGGCTGGATGGTGGGATAGCTGGAGGGATGGATGGATGGCTGGATGGATGGCTGGATGGATGGCTGGATGGATTGCTGGCTGGAGGAATGGATGGATGGATGGATGGATGGATGGATAGCAGGATGGATGGATGGCTGGATGGATGGCTGGCTGGAGGGATGGATGGATAGCTGAATGGATGGCTGGATGGATGGATGGCTGGATGGATGGCTGGCTGGAGGGATGGATGGAAGGATGGCTGGATGGACGGCTGGATGAATGGAGGGCTGGATGGATGGCTGGCTGGAGGTATGGATTGATGGATGGATGGCTGGATGGATGGCTGGATGGATGGATGGCTGGATGGATGGCTTGCTGGAGGGATGGATGGATGGATGTGTGGCTGGATGGAGGGATGGTTGGATGGTTGGCTGGCTGGAGGGATGGATGGATGGATGGCTGGATGGATGTCTGGATGGAGCGATGGCTGGATGGATGGCTGGCTGGAGGGATGGATGGATGGATGGATGGCTGGATGGATGGCTGGATGGATGGATGGCTTAATGACTGGCTGGCTGATGGGATGGATGGATGGATGGATGGCTGGATGGATGGCTGGATCGATGGATGGCTGGATATATGGCTGGCTGGAGGGATGGATGGATGGATGGATGGCTGGATGGATAGCTGGATAGAGGGATGGCTGGATGGATGGCTGGCTGGAGGGACGGATGGATGGATGGATGGCTGGATGGATGGCTGAATGGTATGGATGGCTGGCTGGAGGGATGGATGGATGGATGGATGGATGGCTGAATGGATGGATGGCTGGATGAATGGCTGGCTGGAGGATGGATGGATGGCTGGATGGCTGGATGGATGGCTGGATGGATGGATGGCTGGATGGATGGCTGGATGGATGACTGGCTGGAAGGATGGATGGATGAATGGATGGCTGGATGGATGGCTGGATGGATGGATGGCTGGATGGATGGCTGGCTGGATGGATGGATGGGTGGATGGATGGCTGGATGGATGGCTGGATGGATGGATGCCTGGATGGATGGCTGGCTGGAGGGATGGATGGCTGGATGGATGGCTGGATGGATGGCTGGATGGATGGATGGCTGGATGGATGGCTGGCAGGAGGGATGGATGGATGGATGGCTGAATGGATGGCTGGATGGATGGCTGGCTGGAGCGACGGATGAATGGATGGCTGGATGTATGGATGGCCGAATGGTTGGCTGGCTGGAGGGATGGATGAATGGATGGATGGCTGAATGGATGGCTGGATGGATGGCAGGATGGATGGATGGCTGGATGGATGGCTGGCTGGATGGATGGATTGATGGATGGATGGCTGGATGGATGGCTGGATGGATGGATGGTTGGATGGATGACAGGCTGAAGGGATGAATGGGTGGATGGATGGCTGGATGGACGGCTGGATGGATGGATGGCTGGATGGATGGCTGGCTGGAGGGATGGATTGATGGATGGATGGCTGGATGGATAGCTGGATGGATGGCTGGATGGATGGATGGATGGATGGCTGGATGGAGGGATGGCTGGATGGAGGGATAGCTGGAGGGATGGATGGATGGCTGGATGGATGGCAGGATGGATGGATGGCTGGATGGATGGCTGGCTGGAGGGATGGATGGATGGATGGATGGCCGAATGGATGGCTGGATGGATGGATGGCTGGATGGATGGCTGGCTGGAGGGATGGATGGAAGGATGGCTGGATGGACGGCTGGAGGGATGGAGGGCTGGATGGATGGCTGGCTGGAGGGATGGATTGATGGATGGATGGCTGGATGGATGGCTGGATGGATGGATGGCTGAATGGATGGCTGTCTGGAGGGATGGATGGATGGATGGGTGGCTGGATGGAGGGATGGCTTGATGGTTGGCTGGCTGGTGGGATGGATGGATGGATGGCTGGATGGATGTCTGGATGGAGGGATGGCTGGATGGATGGCTGAATGGATGGATGGCTTAATGACTGGCTGGCTGGAGGGATGGATGGATGGATGGAAGGATGGCTGGTTGGACGGCTGGATCGATCGATGGCTGGATATATGGCTGGCTGGAGGGATGGATGGATGGATGGATGGCTGGATGGATGGCTGAATGGATGGATGGCTGGATGGATGGCTGGCTGGAGGGATGGATGGATGGATGGATGGATGGATGGCTGAATGGATGGATGGCTGGATGAATGGCAGGCTGGAGGATGGATGGATGGCTGGATGGCTGGATGGATGGCTGGATGGATGGATGGCTGGATGGATGGCTGGATGGATGACTGGCTGGAGGGATGGATGGATGGATGGATGGCTGGATGGATGGCTGGATGGATGGATGGCTGGATGGATGGCTGGCTGGAGGGATGGATGGATGGATGGATGGCTGGATGGATGCTGGATGGATGGATGCCTGGATGGATGGCTGGCTGGAGAGATGGATGGGTGGATGGATGGCTGGATGGATGGCTGGATGGATGGATGGCTGGATGGATGGCTGGCAGGAGGGATGGATGGATGGATGGCTGGATGGATGGCTGGATGGATGGCTGGCTGGAGCGATGGATGAATGGATGGCTGGATGGATGGATGGCCGAATGGTTGGCTGGCTGGAGGGATGGATGTATGGATGGATGGCTGAATGGATGGTTGGATGGATGGCAGGATGGATGGATGGCTGGATGGATGGCTCGCTGGATGGATGCGTTGATGGATGGATGGATTGATGGATGGATGGCTGGATGGATGGCTGGATGGATGGCAGGCTGAAGGGATGAATGGATGGATGGATGGCTGGATGGACGGCTGGATGGATGGAAGGCTGGATGGATGGCTGGCTGGAGGGATGGATTGATGGATGGATGGCTGGATGGATAGCTGGATGGATGGCTGGATGGGTGGATGGATGGATGGCTGGATGGAGGGATGGCTGGATGGAGGGATAGCTGGAGGGATGGATGGATGGCTGGATGGATGGCATGATGGATGGATGGCTGGATGGATGGCTGGCTGGAGGGATGGATGGATGGATGGATAGCTGAATGGATGGCTGGATGGATGGATTGCTGGATGGATGGCTGGCTGGAGGGATGGATGGATGGCTGGATGGACGGCTGGATGGATGGAGGGCTGGATGGATGGCTGGCTGGAGGGATGGATTGATGGATGGATGGATGGATGGATGGATGGCTGGATGGATGGATGGCTGAATGGATGGCTGGCTTGAGGGATGGCTGGATGGATGGCTGGCTGGAGGGATGGATGGATGGACGGATGGCTGGATGGCTGGCTGAATGGATGGATGGCTGGATGGATGGCTTGCTGGAGGGATGGATGGATGGATGGATGGCTGGATGGATGGCTGGATGGATGGATGGCTGGATGAATGGCTGGCTGGATGGATGGCTGGATGGATGGATGACTGGATGGATGACTCGCTGGCGGGATGGATGGATGGATGGATGGCTGGATGGATGGCTGGATGGATGGATGCCTGGTTGGATGGCTGGATGGATGGATGGATGGATGGATGGATGGCTGGATGAATGGATGGCTGGATGGATGGATGGCTGGATGGCTGGAAGGCTGGATGGATGTATGGCTGGATGGATGGCTGGATGGATGGATGGATGGATGGATGGCTGGATGGATGGCTGGATGGTGGGATAGCTGGAGGGATGGATGGATGGCTGGATGGATGGCTGGATGGATGGCTGGATGGATTGCTGGCTGGAGGAATGGATGGATGGATGGATGGCTGGATGGATAGCAGGATGGATGGATGGCTGGATGGATGGCTGGCTGGAGGGATGGATGGATAGCTGAATGGATGGCTGGATGGATGGATGGCTGGATGGATGGCTGGCTGGAGGGATGGATGGAAGGATGGCTGGATGGACGGCTGGATGAATGGAGGGCTGGATGGATGGCTGGCTGGAGGTATGGATTGATGGATGGATGGCTGGATGGATGGCTGGATGGATGGATGGCTGGATGGATGGCTTGCTGGAGGGATGGATGGATGGATGTGTGGCTGGATGGAGGGATGGTTGGATGGTTGGCTGGCTGGAGGGATGGATGGATGGATGGCTGGATGGATGTCTGGATGGAGCGATGGCTGGATGGATGGCTGGCTGGAGGGATGGATGGATGGATGGATGGCTGGATGGATGGCTGGATGGATGGATGGCTTAATGACTGGCTGGCTGATGGGATGGATGGATGGATGGATGGCTGGATGGATGGCTGGATCGATGGATGGCTGGATATATGGCTGGCTGGAGGGATGGATGGATGGATGGATGGCTGGATGGATAGCTGGATAGAGGGATGGCTGGATGGATGGCTGGCTGGAGGGACGGATGGATGGATGGATGGCTGGATGGATGGCTGAATGGTATGGATGGCTGGCTGGAGGGATGGATGGATGGATGGATGGATGGCTGAATGGATGGATGGCTGGATGAATGGCTGGCTGGAGGATGGATGGATGGCTGGATGGCTGGATGGATGGCTGGATGGATGGATGGCTGGATGGATGGCTGGATGGATGACTGGCTGGAAGGATGGATGGATGAATGGATGGCTGGATGGATGGCTGGATGGATGGATGGCTGGATGGATGGCTGGCTGGATGGATGGATGGGTGGATGGATGGCTGGATGGATGGCTGGATGGATGGATGCCTGGATGGATGGCTGGCTGGAGGGATGGATGGCTGGATGGATGGCTGGATGGATGGCTGGATGGATGGATGGCTGGATGGATGGCTGGCAGGAGGGATGGATGGATGGATGGCTGAATGGATGGCTGGATGGATGGCTGGCTGGAGCGACGGATGAATGGATGGCTGGATGTATGGATGGCCGAATGGTTGGCTGGCTGGAGGGATGGATGAATGGATGGATGGCTGAATGGATGGCTGGATGGATGGCAGGATGGATGGATGGCTGGATGGATGGCTGGCTGGATGGATGGATTGATGGATGGATGGCTGGATGGATGGCTGGATGGATGGATGGTTGGATGGATGACAGGCTGAAGGGATGAATGGGTGGATGGATGGCTGGATGGACGGCTGGATGGATGGATGGCTGGATGGATGGCTGGCTGGAGGGATGGATTGATGGATGGATGGCTGGATGGATAGCTGGATGGATGGCTGGATGGATGGATGGATGGATGGCTGGATGGAGGGATGGCTGGATGGAGGGATAGCTGGAGGGATGGATGGATGGCTGGATGGATGGCAGGATGGATGGATGGCTGGATGGATGGCTGGCTGGAGGGATGGATGGATGGATGGATGGCCGAATGGATGGCTGGATGGATGGATGGCTGGATGGATGGCTGGCTGGAGGGATGGATGGAAGGATGGCTGGATGGACGGCTGGAGGGATGGAGGGCTGGATGGATGGCTGGCTGGAGGGATGGATTGATGGATGGATGGCTGGATGGATGGCTGGATGGATGGATGGCTGAATGGATGGCTGTCTGGAGGGATGGATGGATGGATGGGTGGCTGGATGGAGGGATGGCGTGATGGTTGGCTGGCTGGTGGGATGGATGGATGGATGGCTGGATGGATGTCTGGATGGAGGGATGGCTGGATGGATGGCTGAATGGATGGATGGCTTAATGACTGGCTGGCTGGAGGGATGGATGGATGGATGGAAGGATGGCTGGTTGGACGGCTGGATCGATCGATGGCTGGATATATGGCTGGCTGGAGGGATGGATGGATGGATGGATGGCTGGATGGATGGCTGAATGGATGGATGGCTGGATGGATGGCTGGCTGGAGGGATGGATGGATGGATGGATGGATGGATGGCTGAATGGATGGATGGCTGGATGAATGGCAGGCTGGAGGATGGATGGATGGCTGGATGGCTGGATGGATGGCTGGATGGATGGATGGCTGGATGGATGGCTGGATGGATGACTGGCTGGAGGGATGGATGGATGGATGGATGGCTGGATGGATGGCTGGATGGATGGATGGCTGGATGGATGGCTGGCTGGAGGGATGGATGGATGGATGGATGGCTGGATGGATGCTGGATGGATGGATGCCTGGATGGATGGCTGGCTGGAGAGATGGATGGGTGGATGGATGGCTGGATGGATGGCTGGATGGATGGATGGCTGGATGGATGGCTGGCAGGAGGGATGGATGGATGGATGGCTGGATGGATGGCTGGATGGATGGCTGGCTGGAGCGATGGATGAATGGATGGCTGGATGGATGGATGGCCGAATGGTTGGCTGGCTGGAGGGATGGATGTATGGATGGATGGCTGAATGGATGGTTGGATGGATGGCAGTATGGATGGATGGCTGGATGGATGGCTCGCTGGATGGATGCGTTGATGGATGGATGGATTGATGGATGGATGGCTGGATGGATGGCTGGATGGATGGCAGGCTGAAGGGATGAATGGATGGATGGATGGCTGGATGGACGGCTGGATGGATGGAAGGCTGGATGGATGGCTGGCTGGAGGGATGGATTGATGGATGGATGGCTGGATGGATAGCTGGATGGATGGCTGGATGGGTGGATGGATGGATGGCTGGATGGAGGGATGGCTGGATGGAGGGATAGCTGGAGGGATGGATGGATGGCTGGATGGATGGCATGATGGATGGATGGCTGGATGGATGGCTGGCTGGAGGGATGGATGGATGGATGGATAGCTGAATGGATGGCTGGATGGATGGATTGCTGGATGGATGGCTGGCTGGAGGGATGGATGGATGGCTGGATGGACGGCTGGATGGATGGAGGGCTGGATGGATGGCTGGCTGGAGGGATGGATTGATGGATGGATGGATGGATGGATGGCTGGATGGATGGATGGCTGAATGGATGGCTGGCTTGAGGGATGGATGGATGGATGGGTGGCTGGATGGAGGGATGGCTGGATGGTTGGCTGGCTGGTGGGATGGATGGATGGATGGCTGGATGGATGTCTGGATGGAGGGATGGCTGGATGGATGGCTTGCTGGAGGGATGGATGGATGGATGGATGGCTGGATGGATGGCTGGATGGATGGATGGCTGGCTGGCTGGAGGGATGGATGGATGGATGGAAGGATGGCTGGTTGGATGGCTGGATCGACGGATAGCTGGATGTATGGCTGGCTTGAGGGATGGATGGATGGCTTGATGGATAGCTGGATAGAGGAATGGCTGGATGGATGGCTTGCTGGAGGGATGGATGGCTGGATGGCTGGATGGATGGCTGAATGGATGGATGGCTGGATGGATGGCTGGCTGGAGGGATGGATGGATGGATGGATGGATGGATAGATGGCTGAATGGATGGATGGCTGGATGAATTGCTGGCTGGAGGGATGGGTGGATGGATGGATGGCTGGATGGATGGAAGGCTGGATGGATGGCTGGATGGATGACTGGGTGGAGGGATGGATGGATGGATGGATGGCTGGATGGATGGCTGGATGGATGCCTGGATGGATGGCTGTCTGGAGGGATGGATGGATGGATGGATGGCTGGATGGATGGCTGGATGGATGGATGGCTGGATGGATGGCTGGCAGGAGGGATGGGTGGATGGATGGATGGCTGGATGGATGACTGGATGGATGGATGCCTGGATGGATGGCTGGCTGGAGGGATGGATTGATGGATGGATGGCTGGATGGATGGCTGGATGGATGGATGGCTGGATGGATGGCAGGCTGAAGGGATGAATGGATGGATGGGTGGCTGGATGGACGGCTGGATGGATGGATGGCTGGATGGATGGCTGGCTGGAGGGATGGATTGATGGATGGATAGCTAGATGGAAAGCTGGATGGATGGCTGGATGGATGGCTGGCTGGTGGGATGGACGGATGGATGGATGGCTGGATGGAGGGATGGCTGGATATTTGGCTGGCTGGAGGGATGGATGGATGGCTGGATGGATGGCTGGATGGAGGGATGGCTGGATGGATGGCTGGCTGGAGGGATGGATGGCTGGATGGATGGCTGGTTGGATGGATGGATGGATGGATGGCTTAATGACTGGCTGGCTGGAGGGATGGATGGATGGATGGATGGCGGGATGGATGGCTGGATGGATGGATGTCTGGATGTATGGCTGGCTGGATAGATGGATGAATGGTTGGATGGCTGGATGGATGGCTGGATGGAGGGATGGCTGGATGGATGGCTGGCTGGAGTGACGGATGGATGCATGGCTGGATGGATGGCTGTATTGAGGGATGGCTGGATGGAAGGCTGGCTGGATGGATGGATGGCTGGATGGATGGATGGATGGACGGATGGATGGAGGGATGGCTGGATGGATGGCTGGCTGGAGGGATGGTTGGATGGATGGATGGATGGATGGCTGGATGGAGGAATGGCTTGATGGATGGCTGGCTGGAGGGATGGATGGATGGCTGGATGGATTGCTTGATGGATGGATGGCTGGATGGACGATTGGCTGGAGGGATGGATGGATGGATGGCTGGATCGATGGCCGGATGGATGAATGGCTGGATGGATGACTGGCTGGCTGGATGGTTGGATGGCTGGATGGATGGATGGCTTGAAGAGTGGATGGATGGCTGGATGGATGGCTGGACGGATGGATTGCTGGATGGATGGCTGGCTAGAGGGATGGATGGATTGCTGGATGGATGGCTGGATGGATGGATGGCTGGATGGATGGCTGGCTGGAGGAATGGATGGATGGATGGATGGCTGGATCGATTGCTGGATGGATGGATGGCAGGATGGATGGCTGGCTGGAGGGATGGATGGATGAATGGATGGCTGAATGGATGGCTGGATAGATGGATGGCTGGATGGATGGCTGGCTGTAGGGATGGATGGATGGCTGGCTGGCTGGCTGGCTGGAGGGATGCATGGATGGATGGATGGCTGGATGGACGGATGGTTTGGATGGATTGCTGGATGGATGGCTGGATGGATGGATGGCTGGATGGATGGCTGTCTGGATGGATGGATGGATGGCTGGATGGAGGGATGGCTGGATGGTTGGCTGGCTGGCTGGATGGATGGATGGGTGGATGGCTGGAAGGATGGCTGGATGGAGGGATGGCTGGATGGATGGCTGGCTGGAGGGATGGATGGATGGCTGGATGGATGGCTGGATGGATGGATGGCTTAATGACTGTATGGCTGGCTGGAGGGATGGATGGATGGATGGATGGCTGGATGAATGGCTGAATGGATGGATGGCTGGATGGATTGCTGGATGGATGGATGGATGGACGGTTGGCTGGATAGATGACTGGATGGAGGAATGGCTGGATGGATGGCTGGCGAGAGGGATGGATGGATGGATGGATGGCTGGATGGATGGCTTAATGGATGGATGGCTGGCTGGAGGGATGGATGGATGGATGGCTGGATGGATGGCTGGATGGATGGATGGCTGGCTTGAAGAATGGATGGATAGATGGATGGATGGCAGGACGGATGGATTGCTGGATGGATGGCTTGATGGATGGATGGCTGGATGGATGGCTGGATGGATGTATGGCTGGATGAATGGCTGGCTGGACGAATGGATGGATGGATGGACGGCTGGATGGATGGCTGGATGGATGGATGGCTGGATGGATGGCTGGCAGGAGGGATGGGTGGATGGATGGCTGGATGGACGGCTGGATGGATGGAGGGCTGGATGGATGATTGGCTGGAGGGATGGATTGATGGATGGATGGCTGGATGGATGGCTGGATGGATGGATGGCTGGATGGATGGCTGGCTGGAGGGATGGATGGATGGCTGTGTGGCTGGATGGAGGGATGGTTAGATGGTTGGCTGGCTGGAGGGATGGATGGATGGCTGGATGGATGTCTGGATGGAGGGATGGCTGGATGGATGGCTGGCTGGAGGGATGGATGGATGGATGGATGGATGGATGGCTGGATGGATGGCTGGATGGATGGATGGCTTAATGACTGGCTGGCTGGAGGGATGGATGGATGGATGGATGGATGGCTGGATGGATGGCTGGATCGATGGATGGCTGGATATATGGCTGGCTGGAGGGATGGATGGATGGATGGATGGCTGGATGGATAGCTGGATAGAGGGATGGCTGGATGGATGGCTGGCTGGAGGGATGGATGGATGGATGGAAGGCTGGATGGATGGATGAATGGATGGATGGCTGGATGGATGGCTGGCTGGAGGGATGGATGGATGGATGGATGGATGGATGGCTGAATGGATGGATGGCTGGATGAATGGCTGGCTGGAGGATGGATGGATGGCTGGATGGCTTGATGGATGGCTGGATGGATGGATGGCTGGATGGATGGCTGGATGGAAGACTGGCTGGAAGGATGGATGGATGAATGGATGGCTGGATGGATGGCTGGATGGATGGATGGCTGGATGGATGGCTGGCTGGAGGGATGGATGGATGGATGGATGGCTGGATGGATGGCTGGATGGATGGATGCCTGGATGGATGGCTGGCTGGAGGGATGGATGGGTGGATGGGTGGCTGGATGGATGGCTGGATGGATGGATGGCTGGATGGATGGCTGGCAGGAGGGATGGATGGATGGATTGCTGAATGGATGGCTGGATGGATGGCTGGCTGGAGCGATGGATGAATGGATGGCTGGATGGATGGATCGCCGAATGGTTGGCTGGCTGCAGGGATGGCTGAATGGATGGCTGGATGGATGGCAGGATGGATGGATGGCTGGATGGATGGCTGGCTGGATGGATGGATTGATGGATGGATGGCTGGATGGATGGCTGGATGGATGGATGGCTGGATGGATGACAGGCTGAAGGGATGAATGGATGGATGGATGGCTGGATGGACGGCTGGATGGATGGCTGGATGGATGGCTGGCTGGAGGGATGGATTGATGGATCGATGGCTGGATGGATAGCTGGATGGATGGCTGGATGGATGGATGGCTGGATGGAGGGATGGCTGGATGGAGGGATAGCTGGAGGGATGGATGGATGGCTGGATGGATGGCAGGATGGATGGATGGCTGGATGGATGGCTGGCTGGAGGGATGGATGGATGGATGGATGGATGGCTGGATGGATGACTGGGTGGAGGGATGGATGGATGGATGGATGGCTGGATGGATGGCTGGGCGGATGGCTGGATGGATGCTTGGATGGATGGCTGGCTTGAGGGATGGATGGATGGATGGATGGATGGCTGGATGGATGGCTGGATGGATGGATGGCTGGATGGATGGCTGGCAGGAGGGATGGGTGGATGGATGGATGGCTGGATGGATGACTGGATGGATGGATGCCTGGATGGATGGCTGGCTGGAGGGATGGATTGATGGATGGATGGCTAGATGGATGGCTGGATGGCTGGATGGCTGGATGGATGGCAGGCTGAAGGGATGAATGGGTGGATGGGTGGCTGGATGGACGGCTGGATGGATGGATGGCTGGATGGATGGCTGGCTGGAGGGATGGATTGATGGATGGATGGCTAGATGGAAAGCTGGATGGATGGCTGGATGGATGGCTGGCTGGTGGGATGGATGGATGGATGGATGGCTGGATGGAGGGATGGCTGAATATTTGGCTGGCTGGAGGGATGGATGGATGGCTGGATGGATGGCTGGATGGAGGGATGGCTGGATGGATGGCTGGCTGGAGGGATGGATGGCTGGATGGATGGCTGGATGGATGGATGGATGGATGGATGGCTTAATGACTGGCTGGCTGGAGGGATGGATGGATGGATGGATGGCGGGATGGATGGCTGGATGGATGGATGGCTGGATGTATGGCTGGCTGGAGAGATGGATGAATGGTTGGATGGCTGGCTGGATGGCTGGATGGAGGGATGGCTGGATGGATGGCTGGCTGGAGTGACGGATGGATGCATGGCTGGATGGATGGCTGTATTGAGGGATGGCTGGATGGAAGGCTGGCTGGATGGATGGATGGCTGGATGGATGGATGGATGGACGGATGGATGGAGGGATGGCTGGATGGATGGCTGGCTGGAGGGATGGATGGATGGATGGATGGCTGGATGGATGGCTGGATGGAGGAATGGCTTGATGGATGGCTGGCTGGAGGGATGGATGGATGGCTGGATGGATTGCTTGATGGATGGATGGCTGGATGGACGATTGGCTGGAGGGATGGATGGATGGATGGCTGGATCGATGGCTGGATGGACGAATGGCTGGATGGATGACTGGCTGCCTGGATGGATGGATGGCTGGATGGATGGCTGGCTTGAAGAATGGATGGATGGCTGGATGGATGGCTGGACGGATGGATTGCTGGATGGATGGCTGGATGGATGGATGGCTGGATGGATGGCTGGCTGGAGGAATGGATGGATGGCTGGATCGATGGCTGGATGGATGGATGGCAGGATGGATGGCTGGCTGGAGGGATGGATGGATGAATGGATGGCTGAATGGATGGCTGGATGGATGGATGGCTGGCTGGCTGTAGGGATGGATGGAAAGATGGATGGCTGGCTGGCTGGATGGCTGGAGGGATGCATGGATGGATGGATGGCTGGATGGACGGATGGTTTGGATGGATTGCTGGATGAATGGCTGGCTGGAGGGATGGATTGTAGGATGGATGGCTGGATGGATGGCTGGATGGATGGATGGCTGGATGGATGGCTGGCTGGATGGAGGGATGGCAGGATGCTTGGCTGGCTGGTTGGATGGATGGATGGATGGATGGCTGGAAGGATGGCTGGATGGAGGGATGGCTGGATGGATGGCTGGCTGGAGGGATGGATGGATGGCTGGATGGATGGCTGGATGGATGGATGGCTTAATGGCTGTATGGCTGGCTGGAGGGATGGATGGATGGATGGATGGCTGGATGAATGGCTGAATGGATGGATGGCTGGATGGATTGCTGGATGGATGGATGGATGGACGGTTGGCTGGATAGATGACTGGATGGAGGAATGGCTGGATGGATGGCTGGCTAGAGGGATGGATGGATGGATGGATGGCTGGATGGATGGCTTAATGGATGGATGGCTGGCTGGAGGGATGGATGGATGGATGGCTGGATGGATGGCTGGATGGATGAATGGCTGGATGGATGACTGGCAGGAGGGATGGATGGACGGATCGATGGCTGGATGGATTGCTGGATGGATGGATGGCTGGCTGGAGGGATGGCTGAATGGCTGGCTGGATGGATGGATGGCTGGATGTATGGCTGGCTTGAAGAATGGATGGATGGCTGGATGGAGGGATGGATTGATGGATGGATGGCTGGATGGATGGCTGGATGGATGGATGGCTGGATGGATGGCAGGCTGAAGGGATGAATGGATGGATGGGTGGCTGGATGGACGGCTGGATGGATGGATGGCTGGATGGATGGCTGGCTGGAGGGATGGATTGATGGATGGATGGCTAGATGGAAAGCTGGATGGATGGCTGGATGGATGGCTGGCTGGTGGGATGGATGGATGGATGGATGGCTGGATGGAGGGATGGCTGGATATTTGGCTGGCTGGAGGGATGGATGGATGGCTGGATGGATGGCTGGATGGAGAATGGCTGGATGGATGGCTGGCTGGAGGGATGGATGGCTGGATGGATGGCTGGTTGGATGGATGGATGGATGGATGGCTTAATGACTGGCTGGCTGGAGGGATGGATGGATGGATGGATGGCGGGATGGATGGCTGGATGGATGGATGGCTGGATGTATGGCTGGCTGGATAGATGGATGAATGGTTGGATGGCTGGATGGATGGCTGGATGGAGGGATGGCTGGATGGATGGCTGGCTGGAGTGACGGATGGATGCATGGCTGGATGGATGGCTGTATTGAGGGATGGCTGGATGGAAGGCTGGCTGGATGGATGGATGGCTGGATGGATGGATGGATGGACGGATGGATGGAGGGATGGCTGGATGGATGGCTGGCTGGAGGGATGGATGGATGGATGGATGGATGGATGGCTCGATGGAGGAATGGCTTGATGGATGGCTGGCTGGAGGGATGGATGGATGGCTGGATGAATTGCTTGATGGATGGATGGCAGTATGGACGATTGGCTGGAGGGATGGATGGATGGATGGCTGGATCGATGGCTGGATGGATGAATGGCTGGATGGATGACTGGCTGGCTGGATGGTTGGATGGCTGGATGGATGGATGGCTTGAAGAATGGATGGATGGCTGGATGGATGGCTGGACGGATGGATTGCTGGATGGATGGCTGGCTAGAGGGATGGATGGATTGCTGGATGGATGGCTGGATGGATGGATGGCTGGATGGATGGCTGGCTGGAGGAATGGATGGATGGATGGATGGCTGGATCGATTGCTGGATGGATGGATGGCAGGATGGATGGCTGGCTGGAGGGATGGATGGATGAATGGATGGCTGAATGGATGGCTGGATAGATGGATGGCTGGATGGATGGCTGGCTGTAGGGATGGTTGGATGGCTGGCTGGCTGGCTGGCTGGAGGGATGCATGGATGGATGGATGGCTGGATGGACGGATGGTTTGGATGGATTGCTGGATGGATGGCTGGATGGATGGATGGCTGGATGGATGGCTGGCTGGATGGATGGATGGATGGCTGGATGGAGGGATGGCTGGATGGTTGGCTGGCTGGCTGGATGGATGGATGGGTGGATGGCTGGAAGGATGGCTGGATGGAGGGATGGCTGGATGGATGGCTGGCTGGAGGGATGGATGGATGGCTGGATGGATGGCTGGATGGATGGATGGCTTAATGACTGTATGGCTGGCTGGAGGGATGGATGGATGGATGGATGGCTGGGTGAATGGCTGAATGGATGGATGGCTGGATGGATTGCTGGATGGATTGATGGATGGACGGTTGGCTGGATAGATGACTGGATGGAGGAATGGCTGGATGGATGGCTGGCGAGAGGGATGGATGGATGGATGGATGGCTGGATGGATGGCTTAATGGATGGATGGCTGGCTGGAGGGATGGATGGATGGATGGCTGGATGGATGGCTGGATGGATGGATGGCTGGCTTGAAGAATGGATGGAAAGATGGATGGATGGCAGGACGGATGGATTGCTGGATGGATGGCTTGATGGATGGATGGCTGGATGGGTGGCTGGATGGATGTATGGCTGGATGAATGGCTGGCTGGACGAATGGATGGTTGGATGGACGGCTGGATGGATGGCTGGATGGATGGATGGCTGGATGGATGGCTGGCTGGAGGGATGGGTGGATGGATGGCTGGATGGACGGCTGGATGGATGGAGGGCTGGATGGATGATTGGCTGGAGGGATGGATTGATGGATGGATGGCTGGATGGATGGCTGGATGGATGGATGGCTGGATGGATGGCTGGCTGGAGGGATGGATGGATGGCTGTGTGGCTGGATGGAGGGATGGTTAGATGGTTGGCTGGCTGGAGGGATGGATGGATGGCTGGATGGATGTCTGGATGGAGGGATGGCTGGATGGATGGCTGGCTGGAGGGATGGATGGATGGATGGATGGATGGATGGATGGCTGGATGGATGGCTGGATGGATGGATGGCTTAATGACTGGCTGGCTGGAGGGATGGATGGATGGATGGATGGATGGCTGGATGGATGGCTGGATCGATGGATGGCTGGATATATGGCTGGCTGGAGGGATGGATGGATGGATGGATGGCTGGATGGATAGCTGGATAGAGGGATGGCTGGATGGATGGCTGGCTGGAGGGATGGATGGATGGATGGAAGGCTGGATGGATGGATGAATGGACGGATGGCTGGATGGATGGCTGGCTGGAGGGATGGATGGATGGATGGATGGATGGATGGCTGAATGGATGGATGACTGGATGAATGGCTGGCTGGAGGATGGATGGATGGCTGGATGGCTTGATGGATGGCTGGATGGATGGATGGCTGGATGGATGGCTGGATGGATGACTGGCTGGAAGGATGGATGGATGAATGGATGGCTGGATGGATGGCTGGATGGATGGATGGCTGGATGGATGGCTGGCTGGAGGGATGGACGGATGGATGGATGGCTGGATGGATGGCTGGATGGATGGATGCCTGGATGGATGGCTGGCTGGAGGGATGGATGGGTGGATGGGTGGCTGGATGGATGGCTGGATGGATGGATGGCTGGATGGATGGCTGGCAGGAGGGATGGATGGATGGATTGCTGAATGGATGGCTGGATGGATGGCTGGCTGGAGCGATGGATGAATGGATGGCTGGATGGATGGATCGCCGAATGGTTGGCTGGCTGCAGGGATGGCTGAATGGATGGCTGGATGGATGGCAGGATGGATGGATGGCTGGATGGATGGCTGGCTGGATGGATGGATTGATGGATGGATGGCTGGATGGATGGCTGGATGGCTGGATGGATGACAGGCTGAAGGGATGAATGGATGGATGGATGGCTGGATGGACGGCTGGATGGATGGATGGCTGGATGGATGGCTGGCTGGAGGGATGGATTGATGGATCGATGGCTGGATGGATAGCTGGATGGATGGCTGGATGGATGGATGGCTGGATGGAGGGATGGCTGGATGGAGGGATAGCTGGAGGGATGGATGGATGGCTGGATGGATGGCAGGATGGATGGATGGCTGGATGGATGGCTGGCTGGAGGGATGGATGGATGGATGGATGGATGGCTGGATGGATGATTGGGTGGAGGGATGGATGGATGGATGGATGGCTGGATGGATGGCTGGGCGGATGGCTGGATGGATGCTTGGATGGATGGCTGGCTTGAGGGATGGATGGATGGATGGATGGCTGGATGGATGGCTGGATGGATGGATGGCTGGATGGATGGCTGGCAGGAGGGATGGGTGGATGGATGGATGGCTGGATGGATGACTGGATGGATGGATGCCTGGATGGATGGCTGGCTGGAGGGATGGATTGATGGATGGATGGCTAGATGGATGGATGGATGGATGGATGGCTGGATGAATGGCTGAATGGATGGATGGCTGGATGGATTGCTGGATGGATGGATGGATGGACGGTTGGCTGGATAGATGACTGGATGGAGGAATGGCTGGATGGATGGCTGGCGAGAGGGATGGATGGATGGATGGATGGCTGGATGGATGGCTTAATGGATGGATGGCTGGCTGGAGGGATGGATGGATGGATGGCTGGATGGATGGCTGGATGGATGGATGGCTGGCTTGAAGAATGGATGGAAAGATGGATGGATGGCAGGACGGATGGATTGCTGGATGGATGGCTTGATGGATGGATGGCTGGATGGATGGCTGGATGGATGTATGGCTGGATGAATGGCTGGCTGGACGAATGGATGGTTGGATGGACGGCTGGATGGATGGCTGGATGGATGGATGGCTGGATGGATGGCTGGCTGGAGGGATGGGTGGATGGATGGCTGGATGGACGGCTGGATGGATGGAGGGCTGGATGGATGATTGGCTGGAGGGATGGATTGATGGATGGATGGCTGGATGGATGGCTGGATGGATGGATGGCTGGATGGATGGCTGGCTGGAGGGATGGATGGATGGCTGTGTGGCTGGATGGAGGGATGGTTAGATGGTTGGCTGGCTGGAGGGATGGATGGATGGCTGGATGGATGTCTGGATGGAGGGATGGCTGGATGGATGGCTGGCTGGAGGGATGGATGGATGGATGGATGGATGGATGGCTGGATGGATGGCTGGATGGATGGATGGCTTAATGACTGGCTGGCTGGAGGGATGGATGGATGGATGGATGGATGGCTGGATGGATGGCTGGATCGATGGATGGCTGGATATATGGCTGGCTGGAGGGATGGATGGATGGATGGATGGCTGGATGGATAGCTGGATAGAGGGATGGCTGGATGGATGGCTGGCTGGAGGGATGGATGGATGGATGGAAGGCTGGATGGATGGATGAATGGACGGATGGCTGGATGGATGGCTGGCTGGAGGGATGGATGGATGGATGGATGGATGGATGGCTGAATGGATGGATGACTGGATGAATGGCTGGCTGGAGGATGGATGGATGGCTGGATGGCTTGATGGATGGCTGGATGGATGGATGGCTGGATGGATGGCTGGATGGATGACTGGCTGGAAGGATGGATGGATGAATGGATGGCTGGATGGATGGCTGGATGGATGGATGGCTGGATGGATGGCTGGCTGGAGGGATGGACGGATGGATGGATGGCTGGATGGATGGCTGGATGGATGGATGCCTGGATGGATGGCTGGCTGGAGGGATGGATGGGTGGATGGGTGGCTGGATGGATGGCTGGATGGATGGATGGCTGGATGGATGGCTGGCAGGAGGGATGGATGGATGGATTGCTGAATGGATGGCTGGATGGATGGCTGGCTGGAGCGATGGATGAATGAATGGCTGGATGGATGGATCGCCGAATGGTTGGCTGGCTGCAGGGATGGCTGAATGGATGGCTGGATGGATGGCAGGATGGATGGATGGCTGGATGGATGGCTGGCTGGATGGATGGATTGATGGATGGATGGCTGGATGGATGGCTGGATGGATGGATGGCTGGATGGATGACAGGCTGAAGGGATGAATGGATGGATGGATGGCTGGATGGACGGCTGGATGGATGGATGGCTGGATGGATGGCTGGCTGGAGGGATGGATTGATGGATCGATGGCTGGATGGATAGCTGGATGGATGGCTGGATGGATGGATGGCTGGATGGAGGGATGGCTGAATGGAGGGATAGCTGGAGGGATGGATGGATGGCTGGATGGATGGCAGGATGGATGGATGGCTGGATGGATGGCTGGCTGGAGGGATGGATGGATGGATGGATGGATGGCTGGATGGATGACTGGGCGGAGGGATGGATGGATGGATGGATGGCTGGATGGATGGCTGGGCGGATGGCTGGATGGATGCTTGGATGGATGGCTGGCTTGAGGGATGGATGGATGGATGGATGGCTGGATGGATGGCTGGATGGATGGATGGCTGGATGGATGGCTGGCAGGAGGGATGGGTGGATGGATGGATGGCTGGATGGATGACTGGATGGATGGATGCCTGGATGGATGGCTGGCTGGAGGGATGGATTGATGGATGGATGGCTAGATGGATGGCTGGATGGATGGATGGCTGGATGGATGGCAGGCTGAAGGGATGAATGGGTGGATGGGTGGCTGGATGGACGGCTGGATGGATGGATGGCTGGATGGATGGCTGGCTGGAGGGATGGATTGATGGATGGATGGCGAGATGGAAAGCTGGATGGATGGCTGGATGGATGGCTGGCTGGTGGGATGGATGGATGGATGTATGGCTGGATGGAGGGATGGCTGAATATTTGGCTGGCTGGAGGGATGGATGGATGGCTGGATGGATGGCTGGATGGAGGGATGGCTGGATGGATGGCTGGCTGGAGGGATGGATGGCTGGATGGATGGCTGGATGGATGGATGGATGGATGGATGGCTTAATGACTGGATGGCTGGAGGGATGGATGGATGGATGGATGGCGGGATGGATGGCTGGATGGATGGATGGCTGGATGTATGGCTGGCTGGAGAGATGGATGAATGGTTGGATGGCTGGATGGATGGCTGGATGGAGGGATGGCTGGATGGATGGCTGGCTGGAGTGACGGATGGATGCATGGCTGGATGGATGGCTGTATTGAGGGATGGCTGGATGGAAGGCTGGCTGGATGGATGGATGGCTGGATGGATGGATGGATGGACGGATGGATGGAGGGATGGCTGGATGGATGGCTGGCTGGAGGGATGGATGGATGGATGGATGGCTGGATGGATGGCTGGATGGATGACTGGCTGCCTGGATGGATGGATGGCTGGATGGATGGCTGGCTTGAAGAATGGATGGATGGCTGGATGGATGGCTGGACGGATGGATTGCTGGATGGATGGCTGGATGGATGGATGGCTGGATGGATGGCTGGCTGGAGGAATGGATGGATGGCTGGATCGATGGCTGGATGGATGGATGGCAGGATGGATGGCTGGCTGGAGGGATGGATGGATGAATGGATGGCTGAATGGATGGCTGGATGGATGGATGGCTGGCTGGCTGTAGGGATGGATGGAAAGATGGATGGCTGGCTGGCTGGCTGGCTGGAGGGATGCATGGATGGATGGATGGCTGGATGGACGGATGGTTTGGATGGATTGCTGGATGAATGGCTGGCTGGAGGGATGGATTGTAGGATGGATGGCTGGATGGATGGCTGGATGGATGGATGGCTGGATGGATGGCTGGCTGGATGTATGGATGGATGGATGGATGGATGGCTGGATGGAGGGATGGCTGGATGGTTGGCTGGCTGGTTGGATGGATGGATGGATGGATGGCTGGAAGGATGGCTGGATGGAGGGATGGCTGGATGGATGGCTGGCTGGAGGGATGGATGGATGGCTGGATGGATGGCTGGATGGATGGATGGCTTAATGGCTGTATGGCTGGCTGGAGGGATGGATGGATGGATGGATGGCTGGATGAATGGCTGAATGGATGGATGGCTGGATGGATTGCTGGATGGATGGATGGATGGACGGTTGGCTGGATAGATGACTGGATGGAGGAATGGCTGGATGGATGGCTGGCTAGAGGGATGGATGGATGGATGGATGGCTGGATGGATGGCTTAATGGATGGATGGCTGGCTGGAGGGATGGATGGATGGATGGCTGGATGGATGGCTGGAAGGATGAATGGCTGGATGGATGACTGGCAGGAGGGATGGATGGACGGATCGATGGCTGGATGGATTGCTGGATGGATGGATGGATGGACGGATGGCTGGATGGATGGCTGGCTGGAGGGATGGCTGAATGGCTGGCTGGATGGATGGATGGCTGGATGTATGGCTGGCTTGAAGAATGGATGGATGGCTGGATGGATGGCATAACGGATGGCTTGCTGGATGGATGGCTTGATGGATGGATGTCTGGATGGATGGCTGGATGGATGTATGGCTGGATGAATGGCTGGCTGGAGGAATGGATGGATGGATGGATGGCTGGGTGGATGGCTGGATGGATGGATGGCTGGATGGATGGCTGGCTGGAGGGATGGGTGGATGGATGGATGGCTGAATGGATTGCTGGATGGATGGATGGCTGGATGGATGGCTGGCTGGAGGGATGGATGGATGGATGGCTGGATGGACGGCTGGATGGATGGAGGGCTGGATGGATGATTGGCTGGAGGGATGGACTGATGGATGGATGGCTGGATGGATGGCTGGATGGATGGATGGCTGGATGGATGGCTGGCTGGAGGGATGGATGGATGGAAGTGTGGCTGGATGGAGGGATGGTTAGATGGTTGGCTGGCTGGAGGGATGGATGGATGGCTGGATGGATGTCTGGATGGAGGGATGGCTGGATTGATGGCTGGCTGGAGGGATGGATGGATGGATGGATGGATGGCTGGATGGATGGCTGGATGGATGGATGGCTTAATGACTGGCTGGCTGGAGGGATGGATGGATGGATGGATGGATGGCTGGATGGATGGCTGGATCGATGGATGGCTGGATATATGGCTGGCTGGAGGGATGGATGGATGGATGGATGGCTGGATGGATAGCTGGATAGAGGGATGGCTGGATGGATGGCTGGCTGGAGGGATGGATGGATGGATGGATGGCTGGATGGATGGCTGAATGGATGGATGGCTGGATGGCTGGCTGGCTGGAGGGATGGATGGATGGATGGATGGATGGCTGAATGGATGGATGGCTGGATGAATGGCTGGCTGGAGGATGGATGGATGGCTGGATGGCTGGATGGATGGCTGGATGGATGGATGGCTGGATGGATGGCTGGATGGATGACTGGCTGGAAGGATGGATGGATGAATGGATGGCTGGATGGATGGCTGGATGGATGGATGGCTGGATTGATGGCTGGCTGGAGGGATGGATGGATGGATAGATGGCTGGATGGATGGCTGGATGGATGGATGCCTGGATGGATGGCTGGCTGGAGGGATGAATGGGTGGATGGATGGCTGGATGGATGGCTGGATGGATGGCTGGATGGATGGCTGGCAGGAGGGATGGATGGATTGCTGAATGGATGGCTGGATGGATGGCTGGCTGGAGCGATCGACGAATGGATGGCTGGATGGATGGATGGCCGAATGGTTGGCTGGCTGGAGGGATGGCTGAATGGATGGCTGGATGGATGGCAGGATGGATGGATGGCTGGATGGATGGATGGCTGAATGGATGGATTGATGGATGGATGGCTGGATGGATGGCTGGATGGATGGATGGCTGGATGGATGACAGGCTGAAGGGATGAATGGAACCATCCAGCCATCCCTCCATCCAGCTATCCATCCATCCATCCATCCCACCAGCCAGCCATCCATCCAGGCATCCATCCAGCAATCCATCCAGCTGTCCATTCATCAATCCATCCCTCCAGCCAGCCATCCATCAAGCCATCCATCCATCCAGCCGTCCATTCAGCCATCCATCCATCCATCTATCCCTTCAGCCTGCCAGCCATCCAGCCATCCATCCATCCAGCCATCCATCCAGCCATCCATCCCTCCAGCCAGCCATCCATCCAGCCATCCATCCGTCCAGCCATCCATCCATCCATCCATCCATCCATTCCTCCAGCCAGCCATCCATCCAGCCATCCATCCTTCCAGCTATCCATCCAGCCATCCATCCATCCAACCATCGCTCCAGCCAGCCATCCATCTAGCCAGCCATCCAGCCATCCATCCATCAATCCATCCCTCCAGCTTGCCATGCATCCAGCCATCCTTCCATCCAGCCATCCATCCAGACATCCATCCATGACTCCATCCCTCCAGCCAGCCATCCATCCATCCATCGATCTAGCCATCCATTCAGCCATCCATCCATCCATCCATCCCTGCAGCCAGCCATCCACCCAGCCTTCCATCCATCCAGCCATCCGTACAGCCATTCATTAATACATCCATTCCTCCAGCCAGCAATCCATCCAGCCATCCATCCAGCCATCCATCCAGCCATCCATCCATCCATCCATCCATCACTCCAGCCAGCCATCCATCCAGCCATCCATCCATCCAGCCATCCATCGAGCCATCCATCCATCCATCCCTCCAGCCAGCCATCCGTCCATCCATCCATCCATCCAGCCATCCATCCATCCATCCATCCATCCCTCCAGCCAGCCATCCATCCGGACATCCATCCATCCAGCCATCCATCCCTCCAGCCAGCCATCCATCCAGCCATCCCTCCACCCAGCCATCCATCCAGCCATCCATGCACTCATCCATCTCTCCATCCAGCCATCCATCCAGCCATTCATCCATCCATCCATACCTCCAGCCATCCAGCCATCCATCCATCAATCCATCCCTCCAGCCAGCCATGCATCCAGCCCTCCCTCCATCCAGCTATCCATCCATCCATCCATCCCACCAGCCAGCCATCCATCCAGCCATCCAACCAGCTATCCATCCAGCCATCCATTCATCAATCCATTCCTCCAGCCAGCCATCCATCAAGCCATCCATCCATCCAGCCGTCCATTCAGCCATCCATCCATCCATCCCTTCAGCCTGCCAGCCATCCAGCCATCCATCCATCCAGCCATCCATCCAGCCATCCATCCATCCATCCATCCCTCCAGCCAGCCATTCATCCAGCCATCCATCCATTCAGCCATCCATCCAGCCATCCATCCATCCATCCCTCCAGCCAGCCATCCATCCAGCCATCCATCCGTCCAGCCATCCATCCATCCAACCATCCATCCATCCCTCCAGCCAGCCATCCATCCAGCCATCCATCCTTCCAGCCATCCATCCAGCCATCCATCCATCCATCCATCCCTCCAGCCAGCCATCCATCCAGCCAACCATCCAGCCATCCATCCATCAGTCCATACCTCCAGCCAGCCATGCATCCAGCCATCCTTCCATCCAGCCATCCATCCAGACATCCATCCATGACTCCATCCCTCCAGCCAGCCATCCATCCATCCATCGATCTAGCCATCCATTCAGCCATCCATCCATCCCTGCAGCCAGCCATCCATCCAGCCTTCCATCCATCCAGCCATCCGCCCAGCCATTCATTAATCCATCCATTCCTCCAGCCAGCAATCCATCCAGCCATCCATTCAGCCATCCATCCAGCCATCCATCCATCCGTCCATCACTCCAGCCAGCCATCCATCCAGCCATCCATCCATCGAGCCATCCATCGAGCCATCCATCCATCCATCCCTCCAGCCAGCCATCCATCCAGCCATCCATCCATCCAGCCATCCATCCATCCATCCCTCCAGCCAGCCATCCATCCGGACATCCTTCCATCCAGCCATCCATTCCTCCAGCCAGCCAACCATCCAGCCATCCCTCCATCCAGCTATCCATCCATCAATCCATCCCACAAGCCAGCCATCCATCCAGCCATCCATCCAGCTATCCATCCAGCCATCCATTCATCAATCCATCCCTCCAGCCAGCCATCCATCAAGCCATCCATCCATCCAGCCGTCCATTCAGCCATCCATCCATCCATCCATCCCTTCAGCCTGCCAGCCATCCATCCATCCATCCATCCAGCCATCCATCAAGCCATCCATCTATCCAGCAATCCATCCATCCATCCATCAATCCCGTCAGCGAGTCATCCATCCAGCCATCCATCCATCCAGCCATCCATACTGCCATCCATCCATCCATCCATCTCTCCAGCCAGCCATTCATTCAGCCATCCATCCAGCTATCCATCCATCCATCCCTCTAGCAAGCCATCCATCCAGCCATCCTGCCATCCATCCAGCCATCCATCCATCCATCCATCCCTCCAGCCAGCCATCCATCCAGCCATCCATGCATTCATCCATCTCTCCATCAAGCCATCCATCCAGCCATTCATCCATCCATCCATACCTCCAGCCAGACAGCCATCCATCCATCCATCCATCCAGCCTTCCATCCAGCCATCCATCCATCCATCCTTCCCTCCAGCCAGCCATCCATCCAGCCATCCATCCATCCAGCCGCCCATCCAGCCATCCATCCATCCATCCATCCCTCCAGCCAGTCATCCAACCAGCCATCCATCCATCCAGCCATCCATCCATCCATCCATCCATCCATCCATCCCTCCAGCCAGCCATTCATCCAGCCATCCATCCATTCAGCCATCCATCCAGCCATCCAACCATCCATCCCTCCAGCAAGCCATCCATCCAGCCATCCATTCATCCAGCCATCCATCCAGCCATCCATCCATCCATCCATCCATCTCTCCAGCCAGCCATCCATCAAGCCATCCCTCCATCCAGCCATCCATCCAGCCATCCAACCATTCATCCATCTCTCCAGCCAGCCATACATCCAGCCATCCATCCATCCATCCAGCCATCCATTCAGTAATCCATCCATCCATCCATCCCTTCAGCCATCCATCCATTCAGCCATCCATCCAGCCATCCATCCATCCATCCATCCCTCCAGCCAGCCATCCATCCAGCCATCCATTCATCCAGCCATCCATCCATCCATCCATCCATCCATCCATCGCTCCAGCCAGCCATCCATCCAGCCATCCATCCTTCCAGCCATCCATCCAGCCATCCATCCATCCAACCATCCCTCCAGCCAGCCATCCATCCAGCCAGCCATCCAGCCATCCATTCATCAATCCATCCCTCCAGCCAGCCATGCATCCAGCCATCCTTCCATCCAGCCATCCATCCAGACATCCATCCATGACTCCATCCCTGCCGCCAGCCATCCATCCATCCATCGATCTAGCCATCCATTCAGCCATCCATCCATCCATCCATCCCTGCATCCAGCCATACATCCAGCCTTCCATCCATCCAGCCATCCGTCCAGCCATTCATTAATCCATCCGTTCCTCCAGCCAGCAATTCATCCAGCCATCCATCCCGCCATCCATCCAGCCATCCATCCATCCATCCATCAGTCCAGCCAGCCATCCATCCAGCCATCCATCCATCCATCCATCCCTCCAGCCCGTCAGCCAACCAGCCATCCATCCATCCAGCCATCCATCCAGCCATCCATCCATCCATCCATCCCTCCAGCCAGCCATTCATCCCGCCATCCATCCATTCAGCCATCCATCCAGCCATCCAACCATCCATCCCTCCAGCAAGCCATCCATCCAGCCATTCATTCATCCAGCCAACCATCCAGCCATCCATCCATCCATCCCACCCTCCAGCCAGCCGTCCATCCAGCCATCCCTCCATCCAGCCATCCATCCAGCCATCCAACCATTCATCCATTTCTCCAGCCAGCCATACATCCAGCCATCCATCCATCCATCCAGCCATCCATCCATCAATCCATCCCTCGAGCCAGCCAGCCATCCAGCCATCCCTCCATCCAGCCATCCATCCAGCCATCCATCCATCCATCCCTCCAGGCAGCCAACCATCCAGCCATCCCTCCATCCAGCTATCCATCCATCCATCCATCCCACCAGCCAGCCAGCCATCCAGCCATCCATCCAGCTATCCATCCAGCCATCCATCCTTCCATCCATCCCTTCAGCCTGCCAGCCATCCAGCCATCCATCCATCCAGCCATCCATCCTGCCATCCATCCATCCCTCCAGCCAGCCACTCATCCAGCCATCCATCCATCCAGCCATCCGTCCAGCTATCCATCCATCCATCCTTCCATCCCTCCAGCAAGCCATCCATCCAACCATCCAGCCATCCATCCAGCCATCCATCCATCCATCCATCCCTCCAGCCAGCCATCCATCCAGCCATCCCTCCATCCATCTATCCATCCAGCCATCCATGCATTCATCCATCTCTCCATCCAGCCATCCATGCAGCCATTCATCCATCCATCCATCCAGCCATCCAGCCATCCATCCATCCATCCATCCATTAATCCATCCCTCCAGCCAGCCATCCATCCAGCCATCCATCCATCCAGCCATCCATTCAGCAATCCATCCATCCATCCATCCCTTCAGCCAGCCATCCATTCGGCCATCCATCCATCCAGCCATCCATCCATCCATCCCTCCAGCCAGCCATCCATCCAGCCATCCATCCATCCAGCCATCCATCCAGCCATCCATCCATCCATCCATCCCTCCCGCCAGCCATCCATTCAGCCATCCATCCATCCAGCCATCCATCCAGCCATCCATCCTTCCGTCCCTCCAGCCTTCCAGCCATCCAGCCATCCATCCATCCAACCATCCCTCCAGCCAGCCATCCACCCAGCCATCCCTCCATCCATCCGTCCATCCATCCATCCATCCAGCCATCCAACCATCCAGCCAGCCGTCCAGCCAGCCATCCCTCCATACAGCCATTCATCCAGCCATCCAACCATCCGTCACCTCCGCCAGCCATCCATCCAGCCATCCCTCCATCCAGCCATGCATCCAGCCATCCATCCATCCATCCATCCATCCAGCCATCCATCCAGCCATCCATCCATCCAGCCTTCCAGCCATCCAGCCATCCATCCATCCAACCATCCATTCATCCAGCCATCCATCCATCCATCCATCCAGCCATCCATCAAGCCATCCATCCATCCAGCCATCCATCCAGCCATCCATCCATCCATCCATCCCCCCAGCGAGTCATCCATCCAGCCATCCATCCATCCAGCCATCCATCCTGCCATCCATCCATCCATCCATCCCTCCAGCCAGCCATTCATCCAGCCATCCATCCATCCAGCCATCCATCCAGCCATCCATCCATCCATCCGTCCCTCCAGCCAGCCATCCATCCAGCCATCCATCCATCCAGCCTTCCATCCAGCCACCCATCCAGCCTTACATCCATCCATCCATCCCTCCAGCCAGCCATCCATCCAGCAATCCCTCCATCCAGCCATCCATCCAGCCATCCATGCATTCATCCATCTCTCCATCCAGCCATCCATCCAGCCATTATCCATTCATCCATACCTCCTGCCAGCCAGCCATCCATCCATCCATCCATCCAGCCTTCCATCCAGCCATCCATCCATCCATCCTTCCCTCCAGCCAGCCATCCATCCAGCCATCCATCCATCCAGCCGCCCATCCAGCCATCCATCCATCCATCCATCCATCCCTCCAGCCAGTCATCCAACCAGCCATCCATCCATCCAGCCATCCATCCACCCATCCATCCATCCATCCCTCCAGCCAGCCATTCATCCAGCCATCCATCCATTCAGCCATCCATCCAGCCATCCAACCATCCATCCCTCCAGCAAGCCATCCATCCAGCCATCCATTCATCCAGCCATCCATCCAGCCATCCATCCATCCATCCATCCATCTCTCCAGCCAGCCATCCATCAAGCCATCCCTCCATCCAGCCATCCATCCAGCCATCCAACCATTCATCCATCTCTCCAGCCAGCCATACATCCAGCCATCCATCCATCCATCCAGCCATCCATTCAGTAATCCATCCATCCATCCATCCCTTCAGCCATCCATCCATTCAGCCATCCATCCAGCCATCCATCCATCCATCCATCCCTCCAGCCAGCCATCCATCCAGCCATCCATCCATCCAGCCATCCATCCATCCATCCATCCATCCATCGCTCCAGCCAGCCATCCATCCAGCCATCCATCCTTCCAGCCATCCATCCAGCCATCCATCCATCCAACCATCCCTCCAGCCAGCCATCCATCCAGCCAGCCATCCAGCCATCCATTCATCAATCCATCCCTCCAGCCAGCCATGCATCCAGCCATCCTTCCATCCAGCCATCCATCCAGACATCCATCCATGACTCCATCCCTCCAGCCAGCCATCCATCCATCCATCGATCTAGCCATCCATTCAGCCATCCATCCATCCATCCATCCCTGCATCCAGCCATACATCCAGCCTTCCATCCATCCAGCCATCCGACCAGCCATTCATTAATCCATCCATTCCTCCAGCCAGCAATTCATCCAGCCATCCCTCCCGCCATCCATCCAGCCATCCATCCATCCATCCATCAGTCCAGCCAGCCATCCATCCAGCCATCCATCCATCCATCCATCCCTCCAGCCCGTCATCCAACCAGCCATCCATCCATCCAGCCATCCATCCAGCCATCCATCCATCCATCCATCCCTCCAGCCAGCCATTCATCCCGCCATCCATCCATTCAGCCATCCATCCAGCCATCCAACCATCCATCCCTCCAGCAAGCCATCCATCCAGCCATTCATTCATCCAGCCATCCATCCAGCCATCCATCCATCCATCCCACCCTCCAGCCAGCCGTCCATCCAGCCATCCCTCCATCCAGCCATCCATCCAGCCATCCAACCATTCATCCATCTCTCCAGCCAGCCATACATCCATCCATCCATCCATCCATCCAGCCATCCATCCATCAATCCATCCCTCGAGCCAGCCAGCCATCCAGCCATCCCTCCATCCAGCCATCCATCCAGCCATCCATCCATCCATCCCTCCAGGCAGCCAACCATCCAGCCATCCCTCCATCCAGCTATCCATCCATCCATCCATCCCACCAGCCAGCCAGCCATCCAGCCATCCATCCAGCTATCCATCCAGCCATCCATCCTTCCATCCATCCCTTCAGCCTGCCAGCCATCCAGCCATCCATCCATCCAGCCATCCATCCTGCCATCCATCCATCCCTCCAGCCAGCCATTCATCCAGCCATCCATCCATCCAGCCATCCGTCCAGCTATCCATCCATCCATCCTTCCATCCCTCCAGCAAGCCATCCATCCAACCATCCAGCCATCCATCCAGCCATCCATCCATCCATCCATCCCTCCAGCCAGCCATCCATCCAGCCATCCCTCCATCCATCTATCCATCCAGCCATCCATGCATTCATCCATCTCTCCATCCAGCCATCCATGCAGCCATTCATCCATCCATCCATCCAGCCATCCAGCCATCCATCCATCCATCCATCCATTAATCCATCCCTCCAGCCAGCCATCCATCCAGCCATCCATCCATCCAGCCATCCATTCAGCAATCCATCCATCCCTTCAGCCAGCCATCCATTCGGCCATCCATCCATCCAGCCATCCATTCATCCATCCCTCCAGCCAGCCATCCATCCAGCCATCCATCCATCCAGCCATCCATCCAGCCATCCATCCATCCCTCCCGCCAGCCATCCATTCAGCCATCCATCCATCCAGCCATCCATCCAGCCATCCATCCTTCCGTCCCTCCAGCCTTCCAGCCATCCAGCCATCCATCCAACCAACCATCCCTCCAGCCAGCCATCCACCCAGCCATCCCTCCATCCATCCGTCCATCCATCCATCCATCCAGCCATCCAACCATCCAGCCAGCCGTCCAGCCAGCCATCCCTCCATACAGCCATTCATCCAGCCATCCAACCATCCGTCACCTCCGCCAGCCATCCATCCAGCCATCCCTCCATCCAGCCATGCATCCAGCCATCCATCCATCCATCCATCCATCCAGCCATCCATCCAGCCATCCATCCATCCAGCCTTCCAGCCATCCAGCTATCCATCCATCCAACCATCCATTCATCCAGCCATCCATCCATCCATCCATCCAGCCATCCATCCATCCCTCCCGCCAGCCATCCATTCAGCCATCCATCCATCCAGCCATCCATCCAGCCATCCATCCTTCCGTCCCTCCAGCCTTCCAGCCATCCAGCCATCCATCCATCCAACCATCCCTCCAGCCAGCCATCCACCCAGCCATCCCTCCATCCATCCGTCCATCCATCCATCCAGCCATCCATCCATCCATCCCTCCAGCCAGCCATCCATCCAGCCATCCATCCATCCAGCCATCCATCCAGCCATCCATCCATCCCTCCCGCCAGCCATCCATTCAGCCATCCATCCATCCAGCCATCCATCCAGCCATCCATCCTTCCGTCCCTCCAGCCTTCCAGCCATCCAGCCATCCATCCATCCAACCATCCCTCCAGCCAGCCATCCACCCAGCCATCCCTCCATCCATCCGTCCATCCATCCATCCATCCAGCCATCCAACCATCCAGCCAGCCGTCCAGCCAGCCATCCCTCCATACAGCCATTCATCCAGCCATCCAACCATCCGTCACCTCCGCCAGCCATCCATCCAGCCATCCCTCCATCCAGCCATGCATCCAGCCATCCATCCATCCATCCATCCATCCAGCCATCCATCCAGCCATCCATCCATCCAGCCTTCCAGCCATCCAGCCATCCATCCATCCAACCATCCATTCATCCAGCCATCCATCCATCCATCCATCCAGCCATCCATCAAGCCATCCATCCATCCAGCCATCCATCCAGCCATCCATCCATCCATCCATCCCCCCAGCGAGTCATCCATCCAGCCATCCATCCATCCAGCCATCCATCCTGCCATCCATCCATCCATCCATCCCTCCAGCCAGCCATTCATCCAGCCATCCATCCATCCAGTCATCCATCCAGCCATCCATCCATCCATCCGTCCCTCCAGCCAGCCATCCATCCAGCCATCCATCCATCCAGCCTTCCATCCAGCCACCCATCCAGCCTTACATCCATCCATCCATCCCTCCAGCCAGCCATCCATCCAGCAATCCCTCCATCCAGCCATCCATCCAGCCATCCATGCATTCATCCATCTCTCCATCCAGCCATCCATCCAGCCATTATCCATCCATCCATACCTCCTGCCAGCCAGCCATCCATCCATCCATCCATCCATCCATCCATCCAGCCATCCATCCATCAATCCAACCGCCCAGCCAGACATCCATCCAGCCATCCAGCCATCCAGCCATCCATCCATCCATCCATCCATTAATCCATCCCTCCAGCCAGCCATCCATCCAGCCATCCATCCATCCAGCCATCCATTCAGCAATCCATCCATCCATCCATCCATTCAGCCAGCCATCCATTCGGCCATCCATCCATCCAGCCATCCATTCATTCATTCCTCCAGCCAGCCATCCATCCAGCCATCCATCCAGCCATCCATCCAGCCATCCATCCATCCATCCATACCTCCCGCCAGCCATCCATTCAGCCATCCATCCATCCAGCCATCCATTCAGCCATCCATCCATCCGTCCCTCCAGCCAGCCATCCATCCAGCCATCCATCCATCCAGCCTTCCATCCAGCCATCCATCCATCCATCCTTCCCTCCAGCCAGCCATCCATCCAGCCATCCATCCATCCAGCCGCCCATCCAGCCATCCATACATCCATCCATCCCTCCAGCCAGTCATCCAACCAGCCATCCATCCATCCATCCATCCCTCCAGCCAGCCATTCATCCAGCCATCCATCCATTCAGCCATCCATCCAGCCATCCATCCATCCATCCCTCCAGCCAGCCATCCATCCAGCCATCCATCCGTCCAGCCATCCATCCATCCAACCATCCATCCATCCCTCCAGCCAGCCATCCATCCAGCCATCCATCCTTCCAGCCATCCATCCAGCCATCCATCCATCCATCCATCCCTCCAGCCAGCCATCCATCCAGCCAACCATCCAGCCATCCATCCATCAGTCCATACCTCCAGCCAGCCATGCATCCAGCCATCCTTCCATCCAGCCATCCATCCAGACATCCATCCATGACTCCATCCCTCCAGCCAGCCATCCATCCATCCATCGATCTAGCCATCCATTCAGCCATCCATCCATCCCTGCAGCCAGCCATCCATCCAGCCTTCCATCCATCCAGCCATCCGCCCAGCCATTCATTAATCCATCCATTCCTCCAGCCAGCAATCCATCCAGCCATCCATTCAGCCATCCATCCAGCCATCCATCCATCCGTCCATCACTCCAGCCAGCCATCCATCCAGCCATCCATCCATCGAGCCATCCATCGAGCCATCCATCCATCCATCCCTCCAGCCAGCCATCCATCCAGCCATCCATCCATCCAGCCATCCATCCATCCATCCATCCATCCCTCCAGCCAGCCATCCATCCGGACATCCTTCCATCCAGCCATCCATCCCTCCAGCCAGCCAACCATCCAGCCATCCCTCCATCCAGCTATCCATCCATCAATCCATCCCACAAGCCAGCCATCCATCCAGCCATCCATCCAGCTATCCATCCAGCCATCCATTCATCAATCCATCCCTCCAGCCAGCCATCCATCAAGCCATCCATCCATCCAGCCGTCCATTCAGCCATCCATCCATCCATCCATCCCTTCAGCCTGCCAGCCATCCATCCATCCATCCATCCAGCCATCCATCAAGCCATCCATCTATCCAGCAATCCATCCATCCATCCATCAATCCCGCCAGCGAGTCATCCATCCAGCCATCCATCCATCCAGCCATCCATACTGCCATCCATCCATCCATCCATCTCTCCAGCCAGCCATTCATTCAGCCATCCATCCATCCAGCCATCCATCCAGCTATCCATCCATCCATCCATCCATCCCTCTAGCAAGCCATCCATCCAGCCATCCTGCCATCCATCCAGCCATCCATCCATCCATCCATCCCTCCAGCCAGCCATCATTTCCAGCCATCCATGCATTCATCCATCTCTCCATCAAGCCATCCATCCAGCCATTCATCCATCCATCCATACCTCCAGCCAGACAGCCATCCATCCATCCATCCATCCAGCCTTCCATCCAGCCATCCATCCATCCATCCTTCCCTCCAGCCAGCCATCCATCCAGCCATCCATCCATCCAGCCGCCCATCCAGCCATCCATCCATCCATCCATCCCTCCAGCCAGTCATCCAACCAGCCATCCATCCATCCAGCCATCCATCCATCCATCCATCCATCCATCCATCCCTCCAGCCAGCCATTCATCCAGCCATCCATCCATTCAGCCATCCATCCAGCCATCCAACCATCCATCCCTCCAGCAAGCCATCCATCCAGCCATCCATTCATCCAGCCATCCATCCAGCCATCCATCCATCCATCCATCTCTCCAGCCAGCCATCCATCAAGCCATCCCTCCATCCAGCCATCCATCCAGTCATCCAACCATTCATCCATCTCTCCAGCCAGCCATACATCCAGCCATCCCTCCATCCATCCAGCCATCCATTCAGTAATCCATCCATCCATCCATCCCTTCAGCCATCCATCCATTCAGCCATCCATCCAGCCATCCATCCATCCCTCCAGCCAGCCATCCATCCAGCCATCCATCCATCCAGCCATCCATCCATCCATCCATCCATCCATCGCTCCAGCCAGCCATCCATCCAGCCATCCATCCTTCCAGCCATCCATCCAGCCATCCATCCATCCAACCATCCCTCCAGCCAGCCATCCATCCAGCCAGCCATCCAGCCATCCATTCATCAATCCATCCCTCCAGCCAGCCATGCATCCAGCCATCCTTCCATCCAGCCATCCATCCAGACATCCATCCATGACTCCATCCCTCCAGCCAGCCATCCATCCATCCATCGATCTAGCCATCCATTCAGCCATCCATCCATCCATCCATCCCTGCATCCAGCCATACATCCAGCCTTCCATCCATCCAGCCATCCGTCCAGCCATTCATTAATCCATCCATTCCTCCAGCCAGCAATTCATCCAGCCATCCATCCCGCCATCCATCCAGCCATCCATCCATCCATCCATCAGTCCAGCCAGCCATCCATCCAGCCATCCATCCATCCATCCATCCCTCCAGCCCGTCATCCAACCAGCCATCCATCCATCCAGCCATCCATCCAGCCATCCATCCATCCATCCATCCCTCCAGCCAGCCATTCATCCCGCCATCCATCCATTCAGCCATCCATCCAGCCATCCAACCATCCATCCCTCCAGCAAGCCATCCACCCAGCCATTCATTCATCCAGCCAACCATCCAGCCATCCATCCATCCATCCCACCCTCCAGCCAGCCGTCCATCCAGCCATCCCTCCATCCAGCCATCCATCCAGCCATCCAACCATTCATCCATCTCTCCAGCCAGCCATACATCCAGCCATCCATCCATCCATCCAGCCATCCATCCATCAATCCATCCCTCGAGCCAGCCAGCCATCCAGCCATCCCTCCATCCAGCCATCCATCCAGCCATCCATCCATCCATCCCTCCAGGCAGCCAACCATCCAGCCATCCCTCCATCCAGCTATCTATCCATCCATCCATCCCACCAGCCAGCCAGCCATCCAGCCATCCATCCAGCTATCCATCCAGCCATCCATCCTTCCATCCATCCCTTCAGCCTGCCAGCCGTCCAGCCATCCATCCATCCAGCCATCCATCCTGCCATCCATCCATCCCTCCAGCCAGCCATTCATCCAGCCATCCATCCATCCAGCCTTCCATCCAGCCATCCATCCAACCATCCTTCCCTCCAGCCAGCCATCCAACCAGCCATCCATCCATCCAGCCACCCATCCATCCATCCATCCCTCCAGCCTGCCAGCCGTCCAGCCATCCATCCATCCAGCCATCCATCCTGCCATCCATCCATCCCTCCAGCCAGCCATTCATCCAGCTATCCATCCATCCATTCTTCCATCCCTCCAGCAAGCCATCCATCCAACCATCCAGCCATCCATCCAGCCATCCATCCATCCATCCATCCCTCCAGCCAGCCATCCATCCAGCCATCCCTCCATCCATCTATCCATCCAGCCATCCATGCATTCATCGATCTCTCCATCCAGCCATCCATGCAGCCATTCATCCATCCATCCATACCTCCAGCCAGCCAGCCATCCATCCATCCATCCATCCAGCCATCCATGCAGCCATCCATCCATCAATCCATCCGCCCAGCCAGACATCCATCCAGCCATCCAGCCATCCAGCCATCCATCCATCCATCCATCCATTAATCCATCCCTCCAGCCAGCCATCCATCCAGCCATCCATCTATCCAGCCATCCATTCAGCAATCCATCCATCCATCCATGCCTTCAGCCAGCCATCCATTCGGCCATCCATCCATCCAGCCATCCATCCATCCATCCCTCCAGCCAGCCATCCATCCAGCCATCCATCCATCCAGCCATCCATCCAGCCATCCATCCATCCATCCATCCCTCCCGCCAGCCATCCATTCAGCCATCCATCCATCCAGCCATCCATCCAGCTATCCATCCTTCCGTCCCTCCAGCCTTCCAGCCATCCAGCCATCCATCCATCCAACCATCCCTCCAGCCAGCCATCCACCCAGCCATCCCTCCATCCATCCGTCCATTCATCCATCCATCCAGCCATCCAACCATCCAGCCAGCCGTCCAGCCAGCCATCCCTCCATACAGCCATTCATCCAGCCATCCAACCATCCGTCACCTCCGCCAGCCATCCATCCAGCCATCCCTCCATCCAGCCATGCATCCAGCCATCCATCCATCCATCCATCCATCCAGCCATCCATCCATCCAGCCATCCATCCATCCAGCCTTCCAGCCATCCAGCCATCCATCCATCCAACCATCCATTCATCCAGCCATCCATCCATCCATCCATCCAGCCATCCATCAAGCCATCCATCCATCCAGCCATCCATCCAGCCATCCATCCATCCATCCATCCCCCCAGCGAGTCATCCATCCAGCCATCCATCCATCCAGCCATCCATCCTGCCATCCATCCATCCATCCATCCCTCCAACCAGCCATTCATCCAGCCATCCATCCATCCAGCCATCCATCCAGCCATCCATCCATCCATCCGTCCCTCCAGCCAGCCATCCATCCAGCCATCCATCCATCCAGCCTTCCATCCAGCCACCCATCCAGCCTTACATCCATCCATCCATCCCTCCAGCCAGCCATCCATCCAGCAATCCCTCCATCCAGCCATCCATCCAGCCATCCATGCATTCATCCATCTCTCCATCCAGCCATCCATCCAGCCATTATCCATCCATCCATACCTCCTGCCAGCCAGCCATCCATCCATCCATCCATCCATCCATCCAGCCATCCATCCATCAATCCAACCGCCCAGCCAGACATCCATCCAGCCATCCAGCCATCCAGCCATCCATCCATCCATCCATCCATTAATCCATCCCTCCAGCCAGCCATCCGTCCAGCCATCCATCCATCCAGCCATCCATTCAGCAATCCATCCATCCATCCATCCATTCAGCCAGCCATCCATTCGGCCATCCATCCATCCAGCCATCCATTCATTCATTCCTCCAGCCAGCCATCCATCCAGCCATCCATCCAGCCATCCATCCAGCCATCCATCCATCCATCCATCCCTCCCGCCAGCCATCCATTCAGCCATCCATCCATCCAGCCATCCATTCAGCCATCCATCCATCCGTCCCTCCAGCCAGCCATCCATCCAGCCATCCATCCATCCAGCCTTCCATCCAGCCATCCATCCATCCATCCTTCCCTCCAGCCAGCCATCCATCCAGCCATCCATCCATCCAGCCGCCCATCCAGCCATCCATACATCCATCCATCCCTCCAGCCAGTCATCCAACCAGCCATCCATCCATCCAGCCATCCATCCAGCCATCCATCCATCCATCCCTCCAGCCAGCCATTCATCCAGCCATCCATCCATCCAGCCATCCATCCAGCCATCCATTCATCCATCCATCCCTCCAGCCAGCCATCCATCCAGCCATCCATCCATCCAGCCATCCATCCATCCCTCCAGCCAGCCATCCATCCGGACATCCATCCATCCAGCCATCCATCCCTCCAGCCAGCCATCCATGCAGCCATCCCTCCATCCAGCCATCCATCCAGCCATCCATGCATTCATCCATCTCTCCATCCAGCCATCCATCCAGCCATTCGTCCATCCATCCATCCGCCCAGCGAGCCATCCATCCAGCCATTCAGCCATCCATCCATCCAGCCATCCATTCAGCAATCCATCCATCCATCCATCCCTTCAGCCAGCCATCCATTCGGCCATCCATCCATCCAGCCATCCATCCATCCATCCCTCCAGCCAGCCATCCATCCAGCCATCCATCCATCCAGCCATCCATCCAGCCATCCATCCATCCATCCATCCCTCCCGCCAGCCATCCATTCAGCCAGCCATCCATCCAGCCATCCATCCAGCCATCCATTAATCCATCCGTCCCTCCAGCCAGCCATCCATCCAGCTATCCATCCATCCAGCCTTCCATCCAGCCATCCATCCAACCATCCTTCCCTCCAGCCAGCCATCCAACCAGCCATCCATCCATCCAGCCACCCATCCAGCCATCCATCCATCCATCCATCCCTCCAGCCAGTCATCCAACCAGCCATCCATCCATCCAGCTATCCATCCAGCCATCCATCCATCCATCCATCCCTCCAGCCAGCCATTCATCCAGCCATCCATCCATTCAGCCATCCATCCAGCCATCCAACCATCCATCCCTCCAGCAAGCCATCCATCCAGCCATCCATTCATTCAGCCATCCATCCAGCCATCCAACCATTCATCCATCTCTCCAGCCAGCCATACATCCAGCCATCCATCCATCCATCCAGCCATCCATCCATCCATCCATCCCTCCTTCCAGCCAGTCATTAAGCCATCCATCCATCCAGCCATCCATCCAGCCATCCATCCCTCCAGCCAGCCAGTCATCCATCCAGCCTTCCATCCAGCCATCTATCCAGCCATCCATCCATCCATCCATCCCTCCAGCCAGCCATCCATCCAGCCATCCCTCCATCCAGCCATCCATCCAGCCATCCATGCATTCATCCATCTCTCCATCCAGCCATCCATCCAGCCATTATCCATCCATCCATACCTCCTGCCAGCCAGCCATCCATCCATCCATCCATCCATCCATCCATCCAGCCATCCAGCCATCAATCCATCCGCCCAGCCAGACATCCATCCAGCCATCCAGCCATCCATCCATCCATTAATCCATCCCTCCAGCCAGCCATCCATCCAGCCATCCATCCATCCAGCCATCCATTCAGCAATCCATCCATCCATCCATCCATTCAGCCAGCCATCCATTCGGCCATCCATCCATCCAGCCATCCATCCATCCATTCCTCCAGCCAGCCATCCATCCAGCCATCCATCCAGCCATCCATCACGCCATCCATCCAGCCATCCATCCATCCATCCATCCATCCCTCCCGCCAGCCATCCATTCAGCCATCCATCCATCCAGCCATCCATTCAGCCATCCATCCATCCGTCCCTCCAGACAGCCATCCATCCAGCCATCCATCCATCCAGCCTTCCATCCAGCCATCCATCCATCCATCCTTCCCTCCAGCCAGCCATCCATCCAGCCATCCATCCATCCAGCCGCCCATCCAGCCATCCATACATCCATCCATCCCTCCAGCCAGTCATCAAACCAACCATCCATCCATCCAGCCATCCATCCAGCCATCCATCCATCCATCCCTCCAGCCAGCCATTCATCCAGCCATCCATCCATCCAGCCATCCATCCATCCATCCATCCAGCCATCCATCAAGCCATCCATCCATCCAGCCATCCATCCAGCCACCCATCCATCCATCCATCCCCCCAGCGAGTCATCCATCCAGCCATCCATCCATCCAGCCATCCATCCTGCCATCCATCCATCCATCCATCCCTCCAGCCAGCCATTCATCCAGCCATCCATCCATCCAGCCATCCATCCAGCCATCCATCCATCCATCCGTCCCTCCAGCCAGCCATCCCTCCAGCAAGCCATCCATCCAACCATCCAGCCATCCATCCAGCCATCCATCCATCCATCCATCCCTCCAGCCAGCCATCCATCCAGCCATCCCTCCATCCATCTATCCATCCAGCCATCCATGCATTCATCCATCTCTCCATCCAGCCATCCATGCAGCCATTCATCCATCCATCCATACCTCCAGCCAGCCAGCCATCCATCCATCCATCCATCCAGCCATCCATGCAGCCATCCATCCATCAATCCATCCGCCCAGCCAGACATCCATCCAGCCATCCAGCCATCCAGCCATCCATCCATCCATCCATCCATTAATCCATCCCTCCAGCCAGCCATCCATCCAGCCATCCATCCATCCAGCCATCCATTCAGCAATCCATCCATCCATCCATCCCTTCAGCCAGCCATCCATTCGGCCATCCATCCATCCAGCCATCCATCCATCCATCCCTCCAGCCAGCCATCCATCCAGCCATCCATCCATCCAGCCATCCATCCAGCCATCCATCCATCCATCCATCCCTCCCGCCAGCCATCCATTCAGCCATCCATCCATCCAGCCATCCATCCAGCCATCCATCCTTCCGTCCCTCCAGCCTTCCAGCCATCCATCCATCCCTCCAGCCATCCAACCATCCAGCCAGCCGTCCAGCCAGCCATCCCTCCATACAGCCATTCATCCAGCCATCCAACCATCCGTCACCTCCGCCAGCCATCCATCCAGCCATCCCTCCATCCAGCCATGCATCCAGCCATCCATCCATCCATCCATCCATCCAGCCATCCATCCAGCCATCCATCCATCCAGCCTTCCAGCCATCCAGCCATCCATCCATCCAACCATCCATTCATCCAGCCATCCATCCATCCATCCATCCAGCCATCCATCAAGCCATCCATCCATCCAGCCATCCATCCAGCCATCCATCCATCCATCCATCCCCCCAGCGAGTCATCCATCCAGCCATACATCCATCCAGCCATCCATCCTGCCATCCATCCATCCATCCATCCCTCCAGCCAGCCATTCATCCAGCCATCCATCCATCCAGCCATCCATCCAGCCATCCATCCATCCATCCGTCCCTCCAGCCAGCCATCCATCCAGCCATCCATCCATCCAGCCTTCCATCCAGCCACCCATCCAGCCTTACATCCATCCATCCATCCCTCCAGCCAGCCATCCATCCAGCAATCCCTCCATCCAGCCATCCATCCAGCCATCCATGCATTCATCCATCTCTCCATCCAGCCATCCATCCAGCCATTATCCATCCATCCATACCTCCTGCCAGCCAGCCATCCATCCATCCATCCATCCATCCATCCATCCAGCCATCCATCCATCCAGCCTTCCAGCCATCCAGCCATCCATCCATCCATCCATCCATTAATCCATCCCTCCAGCCAGCCATCCATCCAGCCATCCATCCATCCAGCCATCCATTCAGCAATCCATCCATCCATCCATCCATTCAGCCAGCCATCCATTCGGCCATCCATCCATCCAGCCATCCATTCATTCATTCCTCCAGCCAGCCATCCATCCAGCCATCCATCCAGCCATCCATCCAGCCATCCATCCATCCATCCATACCTCCTGCCAGCCAGCCATCCATCCATCCATCCATCCATCCATCCATCCAGCCATCCATCCATCAATCCAACCGCCCAGCCAGACATCCATCCAGCCATCCAGCCATCCAGCCATCCATCCATCCATTAATCCATCCCTCCAGCCAGCCATCCATCCAGCCATCCATCCATCCAGCCATCCATTCAGCAATCCATCCATCCAGCCATCCATTCAGCCAGCCATCCATTCGGCCATCCATCCATCCAGCCATCCATCCATCCGTCCCTCCAGCCAGCCATCCATCCAGCCATCCATCCATCCAGCCTTCCATCCAGCCATCCATCCATCCATCCTTCCCTCCAGCCAGCCATCCATCCAGCTATCCATCCATCCAGCCGCCCATCCAGCCATCCATACATCCATCCATCCCTCCAGCCAGTCATGCAACCAGCCATCCATCCATCCAGCCATCCATCCAGCCATCCATCCATCCATCCCTCCAGCCAGCCATTCATCCAGCCATCCATCCATCCAGCCATCCATCGAGCCATCCATTCATCCATCCATCCCTCCAGCCAGCCATCCATCCAGCCATCCATCCATCCAGCCATCCATCCATCCCTCCAGCCAGCCATCCATCCGGACATCCATCCATCCAGCCATCCATCCCTCCAGCCAGCCATCCATCCAGCCATCCCTCCATCCACCATCCATCCAGCCATCCATGCATTCATCCATCTCTCCATCCAGCCATCCATCCAGCCAATCGTCCATCCATCCATCCGCCCAGCGAGCCATCCATCCAGCCATTCAGCCATCCATCCATCCAGCCATCCATTCAGCAATCCATCCATCCATCCATCCCTTCAGCCAGCCATCCATTCGGCTATCCATCCATCCAGCCATCCATCCATCCATCCCTCCTGCCAGCCATCCATCCAGCCATCCATCCATCCAGCCATCCATCCAGCCATCCATCCATCCATCCATCCCTCCCGCCAGCCATCCATTCAGCCAGCCATCCATCCAGCCATCCATCCAGCCATCCATTAATCCATCCATCCCTCCCGCCAGCCATCCATTCAGCCAGCCATCCATCCAGCCATCCATCCAGCCATCCATTAATCCATCCGTCCCTCCAGCCAGCCATCCATCCAGCCATCCATCCATCCAGCCTTCCATCCAGCCATCCATCCAACCATCCTTCCCTCCAGCCAGCCATCCAACCAGCCATCCATCCATCCAGCCACCCATCCAGCCATCCATCCATCCATCCATCCCTCCAGCCAGTCATCCAACCAGCCATCCATCCATCCAGCCATCCATCCAGCCTTCCATCCAGCCATCCATCCAGCCATCCATCCATCCATCCATCCCTCCAGCCAGCCATCCATCCAGCCATCCCTCCATCCAGCCATCCATCCAGCCATCCATGCATTCATCCATCTCTCCATCCAGCCATCCATCCAGCCATTATCCATCCATCCATACCTCCTGCCAGCCAGCCATCCATCCATCCATCCATCCATCCATCCATCCAGCCATCCAGCCATCAATCCATCCGCCCAGCCAGACATCCATCCAGCCATCCAGCCATCCAGCCATCCATCCATCCATCCATCCATTAATCCATCCCTCCAGCCAGCCATCCATCCAGCCATCCATCCATCCAGCCATCCATTCAGCAATCCATCCATCCATCCATCCATTCAGCCAGCCATCCATTCGGCCATCCATCCATCCAGCCATCTATCCATCCATTCCTCCAGCCAGCCATCCATCCAGCCATCCATCCAGCCATCCATCACGCCATCCATCCATCCATCCATCCATCCCTCCCGCCAGCCATCCATTCAGCCATCCATCCATCCAGCCATCCATTCAGCCATCCATCCATCCGTCCCTCCAGCCAGCCATCCATCCAGCCATCCATCCATCCAGCCTTCCATCCAGCCATCCATCCATCCATCCTTCCCTCCTGCCAGCCATCCATCCAGCCATCCATCCATCCAGCCGCCCATCCAGCCATCCATACATCCATCCATCCCTCCAGCCAGTCATCAAACCAACCATCCATCCATCCAGCCATCCATCCAGCCATCCATCCATCCATCCCTCCAGCCAGCCATTCATCCAGCCATCCATCCATCCAGCCATCCATCCATCCATCCATCCAGCCATCCATCAAGCCATCCATCCATCCAGCCATCCATCCAGCCACCCATCCATCCATCCATCCCCCCAGCGAGTCATCCATCCAGCCATCCATCCATCCAGCCATCCATCCTGCCATCCATCCATCCATCCATCCCTCCAGCTAGCCATTCATCCAGCCATCCATCCATCCAGCCATCCATCCAGCCATCCATCCATCCATCCGTCCCTCCAGCCAGCCATCCATCCAGCCATCCATCCATGCAGCCTTCCATCCAGCCACCCATCCAGCCTTACATCCATCCATCCATCCCTCCAGCCAGCCATCCATCCAGCCATCCCTCCATCCAGCCATCCATCCAGCCATCCATGCATTCATCCATCTCTCCATCCAGCCATCCATCCAGCCATTATCCATCCATCCATACCTCCTGCCAGCCAGCCATCCATCCATCCATCCATCCATCCATCCAGCCATCCATCCATCAATCCATCCGCCCAGCCAGACATCCATCCAGCCATCCAGCCATCCAGCCATCCATCCATCCATCCATCCATTAATCCATCCCTCCAGCCAGCCATCCATCCAGCCATCCATCCATCCAGCCATCCATTCAGCAATCCATCCATCCATCCATCCATTCAGCCAGCCATCCATTCGGCCATCCATCCATCCAGCCATCCATCCATCCATTCCTCCAGCCAGCCATCCATCCAGCCATCCATCCAGCCATCCATCCAGCCATCCATCCATCCATCCATCCCTCCCGCCAGCCATCCATTCAGCCATCCATCCATCCAGCCAACCATTCAGCCATCCATCCATTCGTCCCTCCAGCCAGCCATCCATCCAGCCATCCATCCATCCAGCCTTCCATCCAGCCATCCATTCATCCATCCTTCCCTCCAGCCAGCCATCCATCCAGCCTTCCATCCATCCAGCCGCCCATACAGCCATCCATACATCCATCCATCCCTCCAGCCAGTCATCCAACCAGCCATCCATCCATCCAGCCATCCATCCAGCCATCCATCCATCCATCCCTCCAGCCAGCCATTCATCCAGCCATCCATCCATCCAGCCATCCATCGAGCCATCCATTCATCCATCCATCCCTCCAGCCAGCCATCCATCCAGCCATCCATCCATCCAGCCATCCATCCATCCCTCCAGCCAGCCTTCCATCCGGACATCCATCCATCCAGCCATCCATCCCTCCAGCCAGCCATCCATTCAGCCATCCCTCCATCCAGCCATCCATCCAGCCATCCATGCATTCATCCATCTCTCCATCCAGCCATCCATCCAGCCATTCGTCCATCCATCCATCCGCCCAGCGAGCCATCCATCCAGCCATCCAGCCATCCAGCCATCCATCCATCCAGCCATCCATTCAGCAATCCATCCATCCATCCATCCCTTCAGCCAGCCATCCATTCGGCCATCCATCCATCCAGCCATCCATCTATCCATCCCTCCAGCCAGCCATCCATCCAGCCATCCATCCATCCAGCCATCCATCCAGCCATCCATCCATCCATCCATCCATCCCTCCCGCCAGCCATCCATTCAGCCAGCCATCCATCCAGCCATCCATCCAGCCATCCATTAATCCATCCGTCCCTCCAGCCAGCCATCCATCCAGCCATCCATCCATCCAGCCTTCCATCCAGCCATCCATCCAACCATCCTTCCCTCCAGCCAGCCATCCAACCAGCCATCCATCCATCCAGCCACCCATCCAGCCATCCATCCATCCATCCATCCCTCCAGCCAGTCATCCAACCAGCCATCCATCCATCCAGCCATCCATCCAGCCATCCATCCATCCATCCATCCCTCCAGCCAGCCATTCATCCAGCCATCCATCCATTCAGCCATCCATCCAGCCATCCAACCATCCATCCCTCCAGCAAGCCATCCATCCAGCCATCCATTCATTCAGCCATCCATCCAGCCATCCAACCATTCATCCATCTCTCCAGCCAGCCATACATCCAGCCAGCCATCCATCCATCCATCCATCCCTCCTTCCAGCCAGTCATTAAGCCATCCATCCATCCAGCCATCCATCCAGCCATCCATCCCTCCAGCCAGCCAGTCATCCATCCAGCCTTCCATCCAGCCATCCATCCAGCCATCCATCCATCCATCCATCCCTCCAGCCATCCATCCATCCATCCATCCCTCCAGCCAGCCATCCATCCAGCCATCCCTCCATCCATCTATCCATCCAGCCATCCATGCATTCATCCATCTCTCCATCCAGCCATCCATGCAGCCATTCATCCATCCATCCATACCTCCAGCTAGCCAGCCATCCATCCATCCATCCATCCAGCCATCCATGCAGCCATCCATCCATCAATCCATCCGCCCAGCCAGACATCCATCCAGCCATCCAGCCATCCAGCCATCCATCCATCCATCCATCCATTAATCCATCCCTCCAGCCAGCCATCCATCCAGCCATCCATCCATCCAGCCATCCATTCAGCAATCCATCCATCCATCCATCCCTTCAGCCAGCCATCCATTCGGCCATCCATCCATCCAGCCATCCATCCATCCATCCCTCCAGCCAGCCATCCATCCAGCCATCCATCCATCCAGCCATCCATCCAGCCATCCATCCATCCATCCATCCCTCCCGCCAGCCATCCATTCAGCCATCCATCCATCCAGCCATCCATCCAGCCATCCATCCTTCCGTCCCTCCAGCCTTCCAGCCATCCATCCATCCATCCAGCCATCCAACCATCCAGCCAGCCGTCCAGCCAGCCATCCCTCCATACAGCCATTCATCCAGCCATCCAACCATCCGTCACCTCCGCCAGCCATCCATCCAGCCATCCCTCCATCCAGCCATGCATCCAGCCATCCATCCATCCATCCATCCATCCAGCCATCCATCCAGCCATCCATCCATCCAGCCTTCCAGCCATCCAGCCATCCATCCATCCAACCATCCATTCATCCAGCCATCCATCCATCCATCCATCCAGCCATCCATCAAGCCATCCATCCATCCAGCCATCCATCCAGCCATCCATCCATCCATCCATCCCCCCAGCGAGTCATCCATCCAGCCATCCATCCATCCAGCCATTCATCCTGCCATCCATCCATCCATCCATCCCTCCAGCCAGCCATTCATCCAGCCATCCATCCATCCAGCCATCCATCCAGCCATCCATCCATCCATCCGTCCCTCCAGCCAGCCATCCATCCAGCCATCCATCCATCCAGCCTTCCATCCAGCCACCCATCCAGCCTTACATCCATCCATCCATCCCTCCAGCCAGCCATCCATCCAGCAATCCCTCCATCCAGCCATCCATCCAGCCATCCATGCATTCATCCATCTCTCCATCCAGCCATCCATCCAGCCATTATCCATCCATCCATACCTCCTGCCAGCCAGCCATCCATCCATCCATCCATCCATCCATCCATCCAGCCATCCATCCATCAATCCAACCGCCCAGCCAGACATCCATCCAGCCATCCAGCCATCCAGCCATCCATCCATCCATCCATCCATTAATCCATCCCTCCAGCCAGCCATCCATCCAGCCATCCATCCATCCAGCCATCCATTCAGCAATCCATCCATCCATCCATCCATTCAGCCAGCCATCCATTCGGCCATCCATCCATCCAGCCATCCATTCATTCATTCCTCCAGCCAGCCATCCATCCAGCCATCCATCCAGCCATCCATCCAGCCATCCATCCATCCATCCATACCTCCTGCCAGCCAGCCATCCATCCATCCATCCATCCATCCATCCATCCAGCCATCCATCCATCAATCCAACCGCCCAGCCAGACATCCATCCAGCCATCCAGCCATCCAGCCATCCATCCATCCATTAATCCATCCCTCCAGCCAGCCATCCATCCAGCCATCCATCCATCCAGCCATCCATTCAGCAATCCATCCATCCAGCCATCCATTCAGCCAGCCATCCATTCGGCCATCCATCCATCCAGCCATCCATCCATCCGTCCCTCCAGCCAGCCATCCATCCAGCCATCCATCCATCCAGCCTTCCATCCAGCCATCCATCCATCCATCCTTCCCTCCAGCCAGCCATCCATCCAGCCATCCATCCATCCAGCCGCCCATCCAGCCATCCATACATCCATCCATCCCTCCAGCCAGTCATGCAACCAGCCATCCATCCATCCAGCCATCCATCCAGCCATCCATCCATCCATCCCTCCAGCCAGCCATTCATCCAGCCATCCATCCATCCAGCCATCCATCGAGCCATCCATTCATCCATCCATCCCTCCAGCCAGCCATCCATCCAGCCATCCATCCATCCAGCCATCCATCCATCCCTCCAGCCAGCCATCCATCCGGACATCCATCCATCCAGCCATCCATCCCTCCAGCCAGCCATCCATCCAGCCATCCCTCCATCCACCATCCATCCAGCCATCCATGCATTCATCCATCTCTCCATCCAGCCATCCATCCAGCCAATCGTCCATCCATCCATCCGCCCAGCGAGCCATCCATCCAGCCATTCAGCCATCCATCCATCCAGCCATCCATTCAGCAATCCATCCATCCATCCATCCCTTCAGCCAGCCATCCATTCGGCTATCCATCCATCCAGCCATCTATCCATCCATCCCTCCTGCCAGCCATCCATCCAGCCATCCATCCATCCAGCCATCCATCCAGCCATCCATCCATCCATCCATCCCTCCCGCCAGCCATCCATTCAGCCAGCCATCCATCCAGCCATCCATCCAGCCATCCATTAATCCATCCATCCCTCCCGCCAGCCATCCATTCAGCCAGCCATCCATCCAGCCATCCATCCAGCCATCCATTAATCCATCCGTCCCTCCAGCCAGCCATCCATCCAGCCATCCATCCATCCAGCCTTCCATCCAGCCATCCATCCAACCATCCTTCCCTCCAGCCAGCCATCCAACCAGCCATCCATCCATCCAGCCACCCATCCAGCCATCCATCCATCCATCCATCCCTCCAGCCAGTCATCCAACCAGCCATCCATCCATCCAGCCATCCATCCAGCCTTCCATCCAGCCATCCATCCAGCCATCCATCCATCCATCCATCCCTCCAGCCAGCCATCCATCCAGCCATCCCTCCATCCAGCCATCCATCCAGCCATCCATGCATTCATCCATCTCTCCATCCAGCCATCCATCCAGCCATTATCCATCCATCCATACCTCCTGCCAGCCAGCCATCCATCCATCCATCCATCCATCCATCCATCCAGCCATCCAGCCATCAATCCATCCGCCCAGCCAGACATCCATCCAGCCATCCAGCCATCCAGCCATCCATCCATCCATCCATCCATTAATCCATCCCTCCAGCCAGCCATCCACCCAGCCATCCATCCATCCAGCCATCCATTCAGCAATCCATCCATCCATCCATCCATTCAGCCAGCCATCCATTCGGCCATCCATCCATTCAGCCATCTATCCATCCATTCCTCCAGCCAGCCATCCATCCAGCCATCCATCCAGCCATCCATCACGCCATCCATCCAGCCATCCATCCATCCATCCATCCATCCCTCCCGCCAGCCATCCATTCAGCCATCCATCCATCCAGCCATCCATTCAGCCATCCATCCATCCGTCCCTCCAGCCAGCCATCCATCCAGCCATCCATCCATCCAGCCTTCCATCCAGCCATCCATCCATCCATCCTTCCCTCCTGCCAGCCATCCATCCAGCCATCCATCCATCCAGCCGCCCATCCAGCCATCCATACATCCATCCATCCCTCCAGCCAGTCATCAAACCAACCATCCATCCATCCAGCCATCCATCCAGCCATCCATCCATCCATCCCTCCAGCCAGCCATTCATCCAGCCATCCATCCATCCAGCCATCCATCCATCCATCCATCCAGCCATCCATCAAGCCATCCATCCATCCAGCCATCCATCCAGCCACCCATCCATCCATCCATCCCCCCAGCGAGTCATCCATCCAGCCATCCATCCATCCAGCCATCCATCCTGCCATCCATCCATCCATCCATCCCTCCAGCCAGCCATTCATCCAGCCATCCATCCATCCAGCCATCCATCCAGCCATCCATCCATCCATCCGTCCCTCCAGCCAGCCATCCATCCAGCCATCCATCCATCCAGCCTTCCATCCAGCCACCCATCCAGCCTTACATCCATCCATCCATCCCTCCAGCCAGCCATCCATCCAGCCATCCCTCCATCCAGCCATCCATCCAGCCATCCATGCATTCATCCATCTCTCCATCCAGCCATCCATCCAGCCATTATCCATCCATCCATACCTCCTGCCAGCCAGCCATCCATCCATCCATCCATCCATCCAGCCATCCATCCATCAATCCATCCGCCCAGCCAGACATCCATCCAGCCATCCAGCCATCCAGCCATCCATCCATCCATCCATCCATTAATCCATCCCTCCAGCCAGCCATCCATCCAGCCATCCATCCATCCAGCCATCCATTCAGCAATCCATCCATCCATCCATCCATTCAGCCAGCCATCCATTCGGCCATCCATCCATCCAGCCATCCATCCATCCATTCCTCCAGCCAGCCATCCATCCAGCCAACCATCCAGCCATCCATCCAGCCATCCATCCATCCATCCATCCCTCCCGCCAGCCATCCATTCAGCCATCCATCCATCCAGCCAACCATTCAGCCATCCATCCATTCGTCCCTCCAGCCAGCCATCCATCCAGCCATCCATCCATCCAGCCTTCCATCCAGCCATCCATCCATCCATCCTTCCCTCCAGCCAGCCATCCATCCAGCCGTCCATCCATCCAGCCGCCCATCCAGCCATCCATACATCCATCCATCCCTCCAGCCAGTCATCCAACCAGCCATCCATCCATCCAGCCATCCATCCAGCCATCCATCCATCCATCCCTCCAGCCAGCCATTCATCCAGCCATCCATCCATCCAGCCATCCATCGAGCCATCCATTCATCCATCCATCCCTCCAGCCAGCCATCCATCCAGCCATCCATCCATCCAGCCATCCATCCATCCCTCCAGCCAGCCTTCCATCCGGACATCCATCCATCCAGCCATCCATCCCTCCAGCCAGCCATCCATCCAGCCATCCCTCCATCCAGCCATCCATCCAGCCATCCATGCATTCATCCATCTCTCCATCCAGCCATCCATCCAGCCATTCGTCCATCCATCCATCCGCCCAGCGAGCCATCCATCCAGCCATCCAGCCATCCAGCCATCCATCCATCCAGCCATCCATTCAGCAATCCATCCATCCATCCATCCCTTCAGCCAGCCATCCATTCGGCCATCCATCCATCCAGCCATCCATCCATCCATCCCTCCAGCCAGCCATCCATCCAGCCATCCATCCATCCAGCCATCCATCCAGCCATCCATCCATCCATCCATCCCTCCCGCCAGCCATCCATTCAGCCAGCCATCCATCCAGCCATCCATCCAGCCATCCATTAATCCATCCGGCCCTCCAGCCAGCCATCCATCCAGCCATCCATCCATCCAGCCTTCCATCCAGCCATCCATCCAACCATCCTTCCCTCCAGCCAGCCATCCAACCAGCCATCCATCCATCCAGCCACCCATCCAGCCATCCATCCATCCATCCATCCCTCCAGCCAGTCATCCAACCAGCCATCCATCCATCCAGCCATCCATCCAGCCATCCATCCATCCATCCATCCCTCCAGCCAGCCATTCATCCAGCCATCCATCCATTCAGCCATCCATCCAGCCATCCAACCATCCATCCCTCCAGCAAGCCATCCATCCAGCCATCCATTCATTCAGCCATCCATCCAGCCATCCAACCATTCATCCATCTCTCCAGCCAGCCATACATCCATCCAGCCATCCATCCATCCATCCATCCCTCCTTCCAGCCAGTCATTAAGCCATCCATCCATCCAGCCATCCATCCAGCCATCCATCCCTCCAGCCAGCCAGTCATCCATCCAGCCTTCCATCAAGCCATCCATCCAGCCATCCATCCATCCATCCATCCCTCCAGCCAGCCATCCATCCAGCCATCCCTCCATCCAGCCATCCATCCAGCCATCCATGCATTCATCCATCTCTCCATCCAGCCATCCATTCAGCCATTATCCATCCATCCATACCTCCTGCCAGCCAGCCATCCATCCATCCATCCATCCATCCATCCATCCATCCAGCCATCCATCCATCAATCCATCCGCCCAGCCAGCCATCCATTCAGCCATCCATCCATCCAGCCATCCTTTCAGCCATCCATCCATCCGTCCCTCCAGCCAGCCATCCATCCAGCCATCCATCCATCCAGCCTTCCATCCAGCCATCCATCCATCCATCCTTCCCTCCAGCCAGCCATCCATCCAGCCATCCATCCATCCAGCCGCCCATCCAGCCATCCATACATCCATCCATCCCTCCAGCCAGTCATCCAACCAGCCATCCATCCATCCAGCCATCCATCCAGCCATCCATCCATCCATCCCTCCAGCCAGCCATTCATCCAGCCATCCATCCATCCAGCCATCCATCCATCCATCCATCCAGCCATCCATCAATCCATCCATCCATCCAGCCACCCATCCAGCCATCCATCCATCCATCCATCCCCCCAGCGAGTCATCCATCCAGCCATCCATCCATCCAGCCATCCATCCTGCCATCAATCCATCCATCCATCCTTCCAGCCAGCCATTCATCCAGCCATCCATCCATCCAGCCATCCATCCAGCCATCCATCCATCCATCCGTCCCTCCAGCCAGCCATCCATCCAGCCATCCATCCATCCAGCCTTCCATCCAGCCACCCATCCAGCCTTACATCCATCCATCCATCCCTCCAGCCAGCCATCCATCCAGCCATCCCTCCATCCAGCCATCCATCCAGCCATCCATGCATTCATCCATCTCTCCATCCAGTCATCCATCCAGCCATTATCCATCCATCCATACCGCCTGCCAGCCAGCCATCCATCCATCCATCCATCCATCCAGACATCCATCCATCAATCCATCCGCCCAGCCAGACATCCATCCAGCCATCCAGCCATCCAGCCATCCATCCATCCATCCATCCATTAATCCATCCCTCCAGCCAGCCATCCATCCAGCCATCCATCCATCCAGCCATCCATTCAGCAATCCATCCATCCATCCATCCATTCAGCCAGCCATCCATTCGGCCATCCATCCATCCAGGCATCCATCCATCCATTCCTCCAGCCAGCCATCCATCCAGCCATCCATCCAGCCATCCATCCAGCCATCCATCTATCCATCCATCCCTCCCGCCAGCCATCCATTCAGCCATCCATCCATCCAGCCATCCATTCAGCCATCCACCCATCCGTCCCTCCAGCCAGCCATCCATCCAGCCATCCATCCATCCAGCCTTCCATCCAGCCATCCATCCATCCATCCTTCCCTCCAGCCAGCCATCCATCCAGCCATCCATCCATCCAGCCGCCCATCCAGCCATCCATACATCCATCCATCCCTCCAGCCAGTCATCCAACCAGCCATCCATCCATCCAGCCATCCATCCAGCCATCCATCCATCCATCCCTCCAGCCAGCCATTCATCCAGCCATCCATCCATCCAGCCATCCATCGAGCCATCCATTCATCCATCCATCCCTCCAGCCAGCCATCCATCCAGCCATCCATCCATCCAGCCATCCATCCATCCCTCCAGCCAGCCATCCATCCGGACATCCATCCATCCAGCCATCCATCCCTCCAGCCAGCCATCCATCCAGCCATCCCTCCATCCAGCCATCCATCCAGCCATCCATGCATTCATCCATCTCTCCATCCAGCCATCCATCCAGCCATTCGTCCATCCATCCATCCGCCCAGCGAGCCATCCATCCAGCCATCCAGCCATCCAGCCATCCATCCATCCAGCCATCCATTCAGCAATCCATCCATCCATCCATCCCTTCAGCCAGCCATCCATTCGGCCATCCATCCATCCAGCCATCCATCCATCCATCCCTCCAGCCAGCCATCCATCCAGCCATCCATCCATCCAGCCATCCATCCAGCCATCCATCCATCCATCCATCCCTCCCGCCAGCCATCCATTCAGCCAGCCATCCATCCAGCCATCCATCCAGCCATCCATTAATCCATCCGTCCCTCCAGCCAGCCATCCATCCAGCCATCCATCCATCCAGCCATCCATCCATCCATCCCTCCAGCCAGCCATCCATCCAGCCATCCATCCATCCAGCCATCCATCCAGCCATCCATCCATCCATCCATCCCTCCCGCCAGCCATCCATTCAGCCAGCCATCCATCCAGCCATCCATCCAGCCATCCATTAATCCATCCGTCCCTCCAGCCAGCCATCCATCCAGCCATCCATCCATCCAGCCTTCCATCCAGCCATCCATCCAACCATCCTTCCCTCCAGCCAGCCATCCAACCAGCCATCCATCCATCCAGCCACCCATCCAGCCATCCATCCATCCATCCATCCCTCCAGCCAGTCATCCAACCAGCCATCCATCCATCCAGCCATCCATCCAGCCATCCATCCATCCATCCATCCCTCCAGCCAGCCATTCATCCAGCCATCCATCCATTCAGCCATCCATCCAGCCATCCAACCATCCATCCCTCCAGCAAGCCATCCATCCAGCCATCCATTCATTCAGCCATCCATCCAGCCATCCAACCATTCATCCATCTCTCCAGCCAGCCATACATCCAGCCAGCCATCCATCCATCCATCCATCCCTCCTTCCAGCCAGTCATTAAGCCATCCATCCATCCAGCCATCCATCCAGCCATCCATCCCTCCAGCCAGCCAGTCATCCATCCAGCCTTCCATCAAGCCATCCATCCAGCCATCCATCCATCCATCCATCCCTCCAGCCAGCCATCCATCCAGCCATCCCTCCATCCAGCCATCCATCCAGCCATCCATGCATTCATCCATCTCTCCATCCAGCCATCCATTCAGCCATTATCCATCCATCCATACCTCCTGCCAGCCAGCCATCCATCCATCCATCCATCCATCCATCCATCCATCCAGCCATCCATCCATCAATCCATCCGCCCAGACAGCCATCCATTCAGCCATCCATCCATCCAGCCATCCTTTCAGCCATCCATCCATCCGTCCCTCCAGCCAGCCATCCATCCAGCCATCCATCCATCCAGCCTTCCATCCAGCCATCCATCCATCCATCCTTCCCTCCAGCCAGCCATCCATCCAGCCATCCATCCATCCAGCCGCCCATCCAGCCATCCATACATCCATCCATCCCTCCAGCCAGTCATCCAACCAGCCATCCATCCATCCAGCCATCCATCCAGCCATCCATCCATCCATCCCTCCAGCCAGCCATTCATCCAGCCATCCATCCATCCAGCCATCCATCCATCCATCCATCCAGCCATCCATCAATCCATCCATCCATCCAGCCACCCATCCAGCCATCCATCCATCCATCCATCCCCCCAGCGAGTCATCCATCCAGCCATCCATCCATCCAGCCATCCATCCTGCCATCAATCCATCCATCCATCCTTCCAGCCAGCCATTCATCCAGCCATCCATCCATCCAGCCATCCATCCAGCCATCCATCCATCCATCCGTCCCTCCAGCCAGCCATCCATCCAGCCATCCATCCATCCAGCCTTCCATCCAGCCACCCATCCAGCCTTACATCCATCCATCCATCCCTCCAGCCAGCCATCCATCCAGCCATCCCTCCATCCAGCCATCCATCCAGCCATCCATGCATTCATCCATCTCTCCATCCAGTCATCCATCCAGCCATTATCCATCCATCCATACCTCCTGCCAGCCAGCCATCCATCCATCCATCCATCCATCCAGCCATCCATCCATCAATCCATCCGCCCAGCCAGACATCCATCCAGCCATCCAGCCATCCAGCCATCCATCCATCCATCCATCCATTAATCCATCCCTCCAGCCAGCCATCCATCCAGCCATCCATCCATCCAGCCATCCATTCAGCAATCCATCCATCCATCCATCCATTCAGCCAGCCATCCATTCGGCCATCCATCCATCCAGCCATCCATCCATCCATTCCTCCAGCCAGCCATCCATCCAGCCATCCATCCAGCCATCCATCCAGCCATCCATCTATCCATCCATCCCTCCCGCCAGCCATCCATTCAGCCATCCATCCATCCAGCCATCCATTCAGCCATCCATCCATCCGTCCCTCCAGCCAGCCATCCATCCAGCCATCCATCCATCCAGCCTTCCATCCAGCCATCCATCCATCCATCCTTCCCTCCAGCCAGCCATCCATCCAGCCATCCATCCATCCAGCCGCCCATCCAGCCATCCATACATCCATCCATCCCTCCAGCCAGTCATCCAACCAGCCATCCATCCATCCAGCCATCCATCCAGCCATCCATCCATCCATCCCTCCAGCCAGCCATTCATCCAGCCATCCATCCATCCAGCCATCCATCGAGCCATCCATTCATCCATCCATCCCTCCAGCCAGCCATCCATCCAGCCATCCATCCATCCAGCCATCCATCCATCCCTCCAGCCAGCCATCCATCCGGACATCCATCCATCCAGCCATCCATCCCTCCAGCCAGCCATCCATCCAGCCATCCCTCCATCCAGCCATCCATCCAGCCATCCATGCATTCATCCATCTCTCCATCCAGCCATCCATCCAGCCATTCGTCCATCCATCCATCCGCCCAGCGAGCCATCCATCCAGCCATCCAGCCATCCAGCCATCCATCCATCCAGCCATCCATTCAGCAATCCATCCATCCATCCATCCCTTCAGCCAGCCAACCATTCGGCCATCCATCCATCCAGCCATCCATCCATCCATCCCTCCAGCCAGCCATCCATCCAGCCATCCATCCATCCAGCCATCCATCCAGCCATCCATCCATCCATCCATCCCTCCCGCCAGCCATCCATTCAGCCAGCCATCCATCCAGCCATCCATCCAGCCATCCATTAATCCATCCGTCCCTCCAGCCAGCCATCCATCCAGCCATCCATCCATCCAGCCTTCCATCCAACCATTCATCCAACCATCCTTCCCCCCAGCCAGCCATCCAACCAGCCAACAATCCATCCAGCCACCCATCCAGCCATCCATCCATCCATCCATCCCTCCAGCCAGTCATCCAACCAGCCATCCATCCATCCCGCCATCCATCCAGCCATCCATCCATCCATCCATCCCTCCAGCCAGCCATTCATCCAGCCATCCATCCATTCAGCCATCCATCCAGCCATCCAACCATCCATCCCTCCAGCAAGCCATCCATCCAGCCATCCATTCATTCAGCCATCCATCCAGCCATCCAACCATTCATCCATCTCTCCAGCCAGCCATACATCCAGCCAGCCATCCATCCATCCATCCATCCCTCCTTCCAGCCAGTCATTAAGCCATCCATCCATCCAGCCATCCATCCAGCCATCCATCCCTCCAGCCAGCCAGTCATCCATCCAGCCTTCCATCCAGCCATCCATCCAGCCATCCATCCATCCATCCATCCCTCCAGCCAGCCATCCATCCAGCCATCCTTCCATCCAGCCATCCATCCAGCCATCCATGCATTCAACCATCTCTCCATCCAGCCATCCATCCAGCCATTATCCATCCATCCATACCTCCTGCCAGCCAGCCATCCATCCATCCATCCATCCATCCATCCATCCAGCCATCCATCCATCAATCGATCCGCCCAGCCAGACATCCATCCAGCCATCCAGCCATCCAGCCATCCATCCATCCATCCATCCATTAATCCATCCCTCCAGCCAGCCATCCATCCAGCCATCCCTCCATCCAGCCATCCATTCAGCAATCCATCCATCCATCCATCCATTCAGCCAGCCATCCATTCGGCCATCCATCCATCCAGCCATCCATCCATCCATTCCTCCAGCCAGCCATCCATCCAGCCATCTATCCAGCCATCCATCCAGCCATCCATCCAGCCATCCATCCATCCATCCATCCCCCCCGCCAGCCATCCATTCAGCCATCCATCCATCCAGCCATCCATTCAGTCATCCATCCATCCGTCCCTCCAGCCAGCCATCCATCCAGCCATCCATCCATCCAGCCTTCCATCCAGCCATCCATCCATCCATCCTTCCCTCCAGCCAGCCATCCATCCAGCCATCCATCCATCCAGCCGCCCATCCAGCCATCCATACATCCATCCATCCCTCCAGCCAGTCATCCAACCAGCCATCCATCCATCCAGCCATCCATCCAGCCATCCATCCATCCATCCCTCCAGCCAGCCATTCATCCAGCCATCCATCCATCCAGCCATCCATCGAGCCATCCATTCATCCATCCATCCCTCCAGCCAGCCATCCATCCAGCCATCCATCCATCCAGCCATCCATCCATCCCTCCAGCCAGCCATCCATCCGGACATCCATCCATCCAGCCATCCATCCCTCCAGCCAGCCATCCATCCAGCCATCCCTCCATCCAGCCATCCATCCAGCCATCCATGCATTCATCCATCTCTCCATCCAGCCATCCATCCAGCCATTCGTCCTTCCATCCATCCGCCCAGCGAGCCATCCATCCAGCCATCCAGCCATTCAGCCATCCATCCATCCAGCCATCCATTCAGCAATCCATCCATCCATCCATCCCTTCAGCCAGCCATCCATTCGGCCATCCATCCATCCAGCCATCCATCCATCCATCCCTCCAGCCAGCCATCCATCCAGCCATCCATCCATCCAGCCATCCATCCAGCCATCCATCCATCCATCCATCCCTCCCGCCAGCCATCCATTCAGCCAGCCATCCATCCAGCCATCCATCCAGCCATCCATTAATCCATCCGTCCCTCCAGCCAGCCATCCATCCAGCCATCCATCCATCCAGCCTTCCATCCAGCCATCCATCCAACCATCCTTCCCTCCAGCCAGCCATCCAACCAGCCATCCATCCATCCAGCCACCCATCCAGCCACCCATCCATCCATCCATCCCTCCAGCCAGTTATCCAACCAGCCATCCATCCATCCAGCCATCCATCCAGCCATCCATCCATCCATCCATCCCTCCAGCCAGCCATTCATCCAGCCATCCATCTATTCAGCCATCCATCCAGCCATCCAACCATCCATCCCTCCAGCAAGCCATCCATCCAGCCATCCATTCATTCAGCCATCCATCCAGCCATCCAACCATTCATCCATCTCTCCAGCCAGCCATACATCCAGCCATCCATCCATCCATCCAGCCATCCATCCATCCATCCATCCCTCCTTCCAGCCAGTCATTAAGCCATCCATCCATCCAGCCATCCATCCAGCCATCCATCCCTCCAGCCAGCCAGTCATCCAGCCATCCCTCCATCCAGCCATCCATCCAGCGATCCATCCATCCATCCATCCCTCCAGCCAGCCAACCATCCAGCCATCCCTCCATCCAGCTATCCATCCATCCATCCATCCCACCAGCCAGCCATCCATCCAGCCATCCATCCAGCTATCCATCCAGCCATCCATTCATCAATCCATCCCTCCAGCCAGCCATCCATCAAGCCATCCATCCATCCAGCCGTCCATTCAGCCATCCATCCATCCATCCCTTCAGCCTGCCAGCCATCCATCCATCCAGCCATCCATCAAGCCATGCATCCATGCAGCCATCCAACCATCCATCCATCCATCCATCCATCCCGCCAGCGAGTCAGCCATCCAGCCATCCATCCATCCAACCATCCATCCTGCCATCCATCCATCCATCCATCCCTCCAGCCAGCCATTCATCCAGCCATCCATCCATCCAGCCATCCATCCAGCTATCCATCCATCCATCCATGCATCCCTCTAGCAAGCCATCCATCCAGCCATCCAGCCATCCATCCAGCCATCCATCCATCCATCCATCCCTCCAGCCAGCCATCCATCCAGCCATCCCTCCATCCAGCCATCCATCCAGCCATCCATGCATTCATCCACCTCTCCATCCAGCCATCCATCCTGCCATTCATCCATCCATCCATACCTCCAGCCAGACAGCAATCCATCCATCCATCCATCCAGCCATCCATCCATCAATCCATCCGCCCAGCCAGCCATCCATCCAGCCATCCATCCACCCATTAATCCATCCCTCCAGCCAGCCATCCATCCAGCCATCCATCCGTCCAGCCATCCATTCAGCAATCCATCCATCCATCCATCCCTTCAGCCAGCCATCCATTCGGCCATCCATCCATCCATCCATCCATCCATCCCTCCAGCCAGCCATCCATCCAGCCATCCATCCATCCAGCCATCCGTCCAGCCATCCATCCATCCATCCATCCCTCCCGCCAGCCATCCATCCAGCCATCCATCCAGCCATCCAACCATTCATCCATCTCTCCAGCCAGCCATACATCCAGCCATCCATCCATCCAACCAGCCATCCATCCATCCATCCATCCCTCCTTCCAGCCAGTCATTAAGCCATCCATCCATCCAGCCATCCATCCAGCCATCCAACCCTCCAGCCAGCCAGCCATCCAGCCATCTCTCCATCCAGCCATCCATCCAGCCATCCATCCATCCATCCATCCCTCCAGCCAGCCAACCATCCAGCCATCCCTCCATCCAGCGATCCATCCATCCATCCATCCCACCAGCCAGCCATCCATCCAGCCATCCATCCAGCTATCCATCCAGCCAACCATTCATCAATCCATCCCTCCAGCCAGCCATTCATCAAGCCATCCATCCATCCAGCCGTCCATTCAGCCATCCATCCATCCATCCATCCCTTCAGCCTGCCAGCCATCCATCCATCCATCCATCCAGCCATCCATCAAGCCATCCATCCATCCAGCCATCCATCCATCCATCCATCCATCCCGCCAGCGAGTCATCCATCCATCCATCCATCCATCCAGCCATCCTTCCTGCCATCCATCCATCCCTCCAGCCAGCCATTCATCCAGCCATCCATGCATCCAGCCATCCATCCAGCTATCCATCCATTCATCCATCCATCCCTCTAGCAAGCCATCCATCCAGCCATCCATCCAGCCATCCATTCAGCCATCCCTCCATTCAGCCATCCATCCAGCCATCCATGCATTCATCCATCTCTCCATCCAGCCATCCATCCAGCCATTCATCCATCCATCCATACCTCCAGCCAGACAGCCATCCATCCATCCATCCATCCAGCCATCCATCCAGCCATCCATCCATCAATCCATCCGCCCAGCCAGCCATCCATCCAGCCATCCAGCCATCCACCCATTAAACCATCCCTCCAGCCAGCCATCCATCCAGCCATCCATCCATCCAGCCATCCATTCAGCAATCCATCCATCCATCCATCCCTTCAGCCAGCCATCCATTCGGCCATCCATCCATCCAGCCATCCATCCATCCATCCCTCCAGCCAGCCATCCATCCAGCCATCCATCCTTCCAGCCATCCATCCAGCCATCCATACATCCATCCATTCCTCCCGCCAGCCATCCTTTCAGCCATCCATCCATCCAGCCATCCATCCAGCCATCCATCCATCCGTCCCTCCAGCCAGCCATCCATCCAGCCATCCATCCATCCAGCCTTCCATCCAGCCATCCATCCATCCATCCTTCCCTCCAGCCAGCCATCCATCCAGCCATCCATCCATCCAGCCGCCCATCCAGCCATCCATCCATCCATCCCTCCAACTAGTCATCCAACCAGCCATCCATCCATCCAGCCATCCATCCATTCAGCCATCCATCCAGCCATCCAACCATCCATCCCTCCAGCAAGCCATCCATCCAGCCATCCATTCATCCAGCCATCCATCCAGCCATCCATCCATCCATCCATCCCTCCAGCCAGCCATCCATCCAGCCATCCCTCCATCCAGCCATCCATCCAGCCATCCAACCATTCATCCATCTCTCCAGCCAGCCATACATCCAGCCATCCATCCATCCATCCAGCCATCCATCATCCATCCATCCCTCCTACCAGCCAGTCATTAAGCCATCCATCCATCCAGCCATCCATCCAGCCATCCATCCCTCCTGCCAGCCAGCCATCCAGCCATCCCTCCATCCAGCCATCCATCCAGCCATCCATCCATCCATCCCTCCAGCCAGCCAACCATCCAGCCATCCCTCCATCCAGCTATCCATCCATCCATCCATCCCACCAGCCAGCCATCCATCCAGGCATCCATCCAGCAATCCATCCAGCCGTCCATTCATCAATCCATCCCTCCAGCCAGCCATCCATCAAGCCATCCATCCATCCAGCCGTCCATTCAGCCATCCATCCATCCATCCATCCCTTCAGCCTGCCAGCCATCCAGCCATCCATCCATCCAGCCATCCATCCAGCCATCCATCCATCCATCCATCCCTCCAGCCAGGCATTCATCCATCCATCCCTCCAGCCAGCCATCCATCCAGCCATCCATCCGTCCAGACATCCATCCATCCATCCATCCATCCATCCATCCATTCCTCCAGCCAGCCATCCATCCAGCCATCCATCCTTCCAGCCATCCATCCAGCCATCCATCCATCCAACCATCCCTCCAGCCAGCCATCCATCCAGCCAGCCATCCAGCCATCCATCCATCAATTTATCCCTCCAGCTTGCCATGCATCCAGCCATCCTTCCATCCAGCCACCCATCCAGACATCCATCCATGACTCCATCCCTCCAGCCAGCCATCCATCCATCCATCGATCTAGCCATCCATTCAGCCATCCATCCATCCATCCATCACTGCAGCCCGCCAGCCATCCAGCCTTCCATCCATCCAGCCATCCGTCCAGCCATTCATTAATCCATCCATTCCTCCAGCCAGCAATCCATCCAGCCATCCATCCAGCCATCCATCCAGCCATCCATCCATCCATCCATCACTCCAGCCACCCATCCATCCAGCCATCCATCCATCCAGCCATCCATCGAGCCATCCATCCATCCATCCCTCCAGCCAGCCATCCGTCCAGCCATCCATCCATCCAGCCATCCATCCATCCATCCATCCATCCATCCATCCATCCCTCCAGCCAGCCATCCATCCGGACATCCATCCATCCCTCCAGCCAGCCATCCGTCCAGCCATCCATCCATCCAGCCATCCATCCATCCATCCATCCATCCATCCATCCATCCCTCCAGCCAGCCATCCATCCAGCCATCCATGCATTCATCCATCTCTCCATCCAGCCATCCATCCAGCCATTCATCCATCCATCCATTCCTCCAGCCATCCAGCCATCCATCCATCAATCCATCCCTCCAGCCAGCCATGCATCCAGCCCTCCCTCCATCCAGCTATCCATCCATCCATCCATCCCACCAGCCAGCCATCCATCCAGCCATCCATCCAGCTATCCATCCAGCCATCCATTCATCAATCCATTCCTCCAGCCAGCCATCCATCAAGCCATCCATCCATCCAGCCGTCCATTCAGCCATCCATCCATCCATCCATCCCTTCAGCCTGCCAGCCATCCAGCCATCCATCCATCCAGCCATCCATTCAGCCATCCATCCATCCATCCATCCCTCCAGCCAGCCATTCATCCAGCCATCCATCCATTCAGCCATCCATCCAGCAACCATCCATCCATCCATCCCTCCAGCCAGCCATCCATCCAGCCATCCATCCGTCCAGCCATCCATCCATCCATCCATCCATCCCTCCAGCCAGCCATCCATCCAGCCATCCATCCTTCCAGCCATCCATCCAGCCATCCATCCATCCATCCAGCCAGCCATCCATCCAGCCAACCATGCAGCCATCCATCCATCAGTCCATTCCTCCAGCCAGCCATGCATCCAGCCATCCTTCCATCCAGCCATCCATCCAGACATCCATCCATGACTCCATCCCTCTAGCCAGCCATCCATCCAGCCATCCATCCGTCCAGACATCCATCCATCCATCCATCCATCCATCCATCCATTCCTCCAGCCAGCCATCCATCCAGCCATCCATCCTTCCAGCCATCCATCCAGCCATCCATCCATCCAACCATCCCTCCAGCCAGCCATCCATCCAGCCAGCCATCCAGCCATCCATCCATCAATCTATCCCTCCAGCTTGCCATGCATCCAGCCATCCTTCCATCCAGCCACCCATCCAGACATCCATCCATGACTCCATCCCTCCAGCCAGCCATCCATCCATCCATCGATCTAGCCATCCATTCAGCCATCCATCCATCCATCCATCACTGCAGCCCGCCAGCCATCCAGCCTTCCATCCATCCAGCCATCCGTCCAGCCATTCATTAATCCATCCATTCCTCCAGCCAGCAATCAATCCAGCCATCCATCCAGCCATCCATCCAGCCATCCATCCATCCATCCATCACTCCAGCCAGCCATCCATCCAGCCATCCATCCATCCAGCCATCCATCGAGCCATCCATCCATCCATCCCTCCAGCCAGCCATCCGTCCAGCCATCCATCCATCCAGCCATCCATCCATCCATCCATCCATCCATCCATCCCTCCAGCCAGCCATCCATCCGGACATCCATCCATCCCTCCAGCCAGCCATCCATCCAGCCATCCCTCCATCCAGCCATCCATCCAGCCATCCATGCATTCATCCATCTCTCCATCCAGCCATCCATCCAGCCATTCATCCATCCATCCATTCCTCCAGCCATCCAGCCATCCATCCATCAATCCATCCCTCCAGCCAGCCATGCATCCAGCCCTCCCTCCATCCAGCTATCCATCCATCCATCCATCCCACCAGCCAGCCATCCATCCAGCCATCCATCCAGCTATCCATCCAGCCATCCATTCATCAATCCATTCCTCCAGCCAGCCATCCATCAAGCCATCCATCCATCCAGCCGTCCATTCAGCCATCCATCCATCCATCCATCCCTTCAGCCTGCCAGCCATCCAGCCATCCATCCATCCAGCCATCCATTCAGCCATCCATCCATCCATCCATCCCTCCAGCCAGCCATTCATCCAGCCATCCATCCATTCAGCCATCCATCCAGCAACCATCCATCCATCCATCCCTCCAGCCAGCCATCCATCCAGCCATCCATCCGTCCAGCCATCCATCCATCCATCCATCCATCCCTCCAGCCAGCCATCCATCCAGCCATCCATCCTTCCAGCCATCCATCCAGCCATCCATCCATCCATCCAGCCAGCCATCCATCCAGCCAAGCATGCAGCCATCCATCCATCAGTCCATTCCTCCAGCCAGCCATGCATCCAGCCATCCTTCCATCCAGCCATCCATCCAGACATCCATCCATGACTCCATCCGTCCAGCCAGCCATCCATCCATCCATCGATCTAGCCATCCATTCAGCCATCCATCCATCCATCCATCCCTGCAGCCATCCATCCAGCCTTCCATCCATCCAGCCAACCGTCCAGCCATTCATTAATCCATCCATTCCTCCAGCCAGCAATCCATCCAGCCATCCATTCAGCCATCCATCCAGCCATCCATCCATCCATTCATTACTCCAGCCAGCCATCCAACCAGCCATCCATCCATCGAGCCATCCATCGAGCCATCCATCCATCCATCCCTCCAGCCAGCCATCCATCCATCCATCCAGCCATCCATCCCTCCAGCCAGCCAACCATCCAACCATCCCTCCATCCAGCTATCCATCCATCAATCCATCCCACAAGCCAGCCATCCATCCAGGCATCCATCCAGCTATCCATCCAGCCATCCATTCATCAATCCATCCCTCCAGCCAGCCATCCATCAAGCCATCCATCCATCCAGCCGTCCATTCAGCCATCCATCCATCCATCCATCCCTTCAGCCTGCCAGCCATCCATCCATCCATCCATCCAGCCATCCATCAAGCCAACCATCTATCCAGCCATCCATCCATCCATCCATCCATCCATCCATCCATCCATCCCGCCAGCGAGTCATCCATCCAGCCATCCATCCATCCAGCCATCCATCCTGCCATCCATCCACCCATCCATCCCTCCAGCCAGCCATTCATTCAGCCATCCATCCATCCAGCCATCCAACCAGCTATCCATCCATCCATCCATCCATCCCTCTAGCAAGCCATCCATCCAGCCATCCAGCCATCCATCCAGCCATCCATCCATCCGTCCATCCCTCCAGCCAGCCATCAATCCAGCCATCCCACAATCCAGCCATCCATCCAGCCATCCATGCATTCATCCATCTATCCATCAAGCCATCCATCCAGCCATTCATCCATCCATCCATACCTCCAGCCAGACAGCCATCCATCCATCCATCCATCCATCCTTCCATCCAGCCATCCATCCATCCATCCTTCCCTCCAGCCAGCCATCCATCCAGCCATCCATCCATCCAGCCGCCCATCCAGCCATCCATCCATCCATCCATCCCTCCAGCCAGTCATCCAACCAGCCATCCATCCATCCAGCCATCCATCCAGCCATCCAACCATCCATCCCTCCAGCAAGCCATCCATCCAGCCATCCATTCATCCAGCCATCCATCCAGCCATCCATCCATCCATCCATCCCTCCAGCCAGCCATCCATCCAGCCATCCCTCCATCCAGCCATCCATCCAGCCATCCAACCATTCATCCATCTCTCCAGCCAGCCATTTTTCCAGCCATCCATCCATCCATCCAGCCATCCATTCAGCAATCCATCCATCCATCCATCCCTTCAGCCATCCATCCATTCAGCCATCCATCCAGCCATCCATCCATCCATCCATCCCTCCAGCCAGCCATCCATCCAGCCATCCATCCGTCCAGACATCCATCCATCCATCCATCCATCCATCCATCCATCCCTCCAGCCAGCCATCCATCCAGCCAAACCATCCTTCCAGCCATCCATCCAGCCATCCATCCATCCAACCATCCCTCCAGCCAGCCAACCATCCAGCCAGCCATCCAGCCATCCATTCATCAATCCATCCCTCCAGCCAGCCATGCATCCAGCCATCCTTCCATCCAGCCATCCATCCAGACATCCATCCATGACTCCATCCGTCCAGCCAGCCATCCATCCATCCATCGATCTAGCCATCCATTCAGCCATCCATCCATCCATCCATCCCTGCATCCAGCCATCCATCCAGCCTTCCATCCATCCAGCCATCCGTCCAGCCATTCATTAATTCATCCATTCCTCCAGCCAGCAATTCATCCAGCCATCCATCCAGCCATCCATCCAGCCATCCATCCATCCATCCATCACTCCAGCCAGCCATCCATCCAGCCATCCATCCATCCATCCATCCCTCCAGCCAGTCATCCAACCAGCCATCCATCCATACAGCCATCCATCCAGCCATCCATCCATCCCTTCAGCCAGCCATTCATCCAGCCATCCATCCATTCAGCCATCCATTCAGCCATCCAACCATCCATCCCTCCAGCAAGCCATCCATCCAGCCATCCATTCATCCAGCCATCCATCCAGCCATCCATCCATCCATCCAACCCTCCAGCCAGCCATCCATCCAGCCATCCCTCCATCCAGCCATCCATCCAGCCATCCAAACAATCATCCATCTCTCCAGCCAGCCATACATCCAGCCATCCATCCATCCATCCAGCCATCCATCCATCCATCCATCCCTCCTTCCAGCCAGTCATTAAGCCATCCATCCATCCAGCCATCCATCCAGCCATCCATCCCTCCAGCCAGCCAGCCATCCAGCCATCCCTCCATCCAGCCATCCATCCAGCCATCCATCCATCCATCCCTCCAGCCAGCCAACCATCCAGCCATCCCTCCATCCAGCTATCCATCCATCCATCCATCCCACCAGCCAGCCAGCCATCCATCCCTCCAGCCAGCCATCCATCAAGCCATCCATCCATCCAGCCGTCCATTCAGCCATCCATCCTTCCATCCATCCCTTCAGCATGCCAGCCATCCAGCCATCCATCCATCCAGCCATCCATCCAGCCATCCATCCATCCATCCCTCCAGCCAGGCATTCATCCAGCCATCCATCCATTCAGCCATCCATCCAGCCATCCATCCATCCATCCATCCCTCCAGCCAGCCATCCATCCAGCCATCCATCCGTCCAGCCATCCATCCATCCATCCATCCATCCATCCATCCATCCCTCCAGCCAGCCATCCATCCAGCCATCCATCCTTCCAGCCATCCATCCAGCCATCCATCCATCAATCCATCCCTCCAGCCAGCCATGCATCCAGCCCTCCCTCCATCCAGCTATCCATCCATTCATCCATCCCACCAGCCAGCCATCCATCCATCCAGCCATCCATCCAGACATCCATCCATGACTCCATCCGTCCAGCCAGCCATCCATCCATCCATCGATCTAGCCATCCATTCAGCCATCCATCCATCCATCCATCCCTGCATCCAGCCATCCATCCAGCCTTCCATCCATCCAGCCATCCGTCCAGCCATTCATTAATTCATCCATTCCTCCAGCCAGCAATTCATCCAGCCATCCATCCAGCCATCCATCCAGCCATCCATCCATCCATCCATCACTCCAGCCAGCCATCCATCCAGCCATCCATCCATCCATCCATCCCTCCAGCCAGTCATCCAACCAGCCATCCATCCATACAGCCATCCATCCAGCCATCCATCCATCCCTTCAGCCAGCCATTCATCCAGACATCCATCCATTCAGCCATCCATTCAGCCATCCAACCATCCATCCCTCCAGCAAGCCATCCATCCAGCCATCCATTCATCCAGCCATCCATCCAGCCATCCATCCATCCATCCAACCCTCCAGCCAGCCATCCATCCAGCCATCCCTCCATCCAGCCATCCATCCAGCCATCCAAACAATCATCCATCTCTCCAGCCAGCCATACATCCAGGCATCCATCCATCCATCCAGCCATCCATCCATCCATCCATCCCTCCTTCCAGCCAGTCATTAAGCCATCCATCCATCCAGCCATCCATCCAGCCATCCATCCCTCCAGCCAGCCAGCCATCCAGCCATCCCTCCATCCAGCCATCCATCCAGCCATCCATCCATCCATCCCTCCAGCCAGCCAACCATCCAGCCATCCCTCCATCCAGCTATCCATCCATCCATCCATCCCACCAGCCAGCCAGCCATCCATCCCTCCAGCCAGCCATCCATCAAGCCATCCATCCATCCAGCCGTCCATTCAGCCATCCATCCTTCCATCCATCCCTTCAGCATGCCAGCCATCCAGCCATCCATCCATCCAGCCATCCATCCAGCCATCCATCCATCCATCCCTCCAGCCAGGCATTCATCCAGCCATCCATCCATTCAGCCATCCATCCAGCCATCCATCCATCCATCCATCCCTCCAGCCAGCCATCCATCCAGCCATCCATCCGTCCAGCCATCCATCCATCCATCCATCCATCCATCCATCCATCCCTCCAGCCAGCCATCCATCCAGCCATCCATCCTTCCAGCCATCCATCCAGCCATCCATCCATCAATCCATCCCTCCAGCCAGCCATGCATCCAGCCCTCCCTCCATCCAGCTATCCATCCATTCATCCATCCCACCAGCCAGCCATCCATCCAGCCATCCATCCAGCTATCCATCCAGCCATCCATTCATCAATCCATTCCTCCAGCCAGCCATCCATCAAGCCATCCATCCATCCAGCCGTCCATTCAGCCATCCATCCATCCATCCATCCCTTCAGCCTGCCAGCCATCCAGCCATCCATCCATCCAGCCATCCATTCAGCCATCCATCCATCCATCCATCCCTCCAGCCAGCCATTCATCCAGCCATCCATCCATTCAGCCATCCATCCAGCAACCATCCATCCATCCATCCCTCCAGCCAGCCATCCATCCAGCCATCCATCCGTCCAGCCATCCATCCATCCATCCATCCATCCCTCCAGCCAGCCATCCATCCAGCCATCCATCCTTCCAGCCATCCATCCAGCCACCCATCCATCCATCCAGCCAGCCATCCATCCAGCCAACCATGCAGCCATCCATCCATCAGTCCATTCCTCCAGCCAGCCATGCATCCAGCCATCCTTCCATCCAGCCATCCATCCAGACATCCATCCATGACTCCATCCCTCCAGCCAGCCATCCATCCAGCCATCCATCCGTCCAGACATCCATCCATCCATCCATCCATCCATCCATCCATTCCTCCAGCCAGCCATCCATCCAGCCATCCATCCTTCCAGCCATCCATCCAGCCATCCATCCATCCAACCATCACTCCAGCCAGCCATCCATCCAGCCAGCCATCCAGCCATCCATCCATCAATCTATCCCTCCAGCTTGCCATGCATCCAGCCATCCTTCCATCCAGCCACCCATCCAGACATCCATCCATGACTCCATCCCTCCAGCCAGCCATCCATCCATCCATCGATCTAGCCATCCATTCAGCCATCCATCCATCCATCCATCACTGCAGCCCGCCAGCCATCCAGCCTTCCATCCATCCAGCCATCCGTCCAGCCATTCATTAATCCATCCATTCCTCCAGCCAGCAATCCATCCATCCATCCATCCAGCCATCCATCCAGCCATCCATCCATCCATCCATCACTCCAGCCAGCCATCCATCCAGCCATCCATCCATCCTGCCATCCATCGAGCCATCCATCCATCCATCCCTCCAGCCAGCCATCCGTCCAGCCATCCATCCATCCAGCCATCCATCCATCCATCCATCCATCCATCCATCCCTCCAGCCAGCCATCCATCCGGACATCCATCCATCCCTCCAGCCAGCCATCCATCCAGCCATCCCTCCATCCAGCCATCCATCCAGCCATCCATGCATTCATCCATCTCTCCATCCAGCCATCCATCCAGCCATTCATCCATCCATCCATTCCTCCAGCCATCCAGCCATCCATCCATCAATCCATCCCTCCAGCCAGCCATGCATCCAGCCCTCCCTCCATCCAGCTATCCATCCATCCATCCATCCCACCAGCCAGCCATCCATCCAGCCATCCATCCAGCTATCCATCCAGCCATCCATTCATCAATCCATTCCTCCAGCCAGCCATCCATCAAGCCATCCATCCATCCAGCCGTCCATTCAGCCATCCATCCATCCATCCATCCCTTCAGCCTGCCAGCCATCCAGCCATCCATCCATCCAGCCATCCATTCAGCCATCCATCCATCCATCCATCCCTCCAGCCAGCCATTCATCCAGCCATCCATCCATTCAGCCATCCATCCAGCAACCATCCATCCATCCATCCCTCCAGCCAGCCATCCATCCAGCCATCCATCCGTCCAGCCATCCATCCATCCATCCATCCATCCCTCCAGCCAGCCATCCATCCAGCCATCCATCCTTCCAGCCATCCATCCAGCCACCCATCCATCCATCCAGCCAGCCATCCATCCAGCCAACCATGCAGCCATCCATCCATCAGTCCATTCCTCCAGCCAGCCATGCATCCAGCCATCCTTCCATCCAGCCATCCATCCAGACATCCATCCATGACTCCATCCGTCCAGCCAGCCATCCATCCATCCATCGATCTAGCCATCCATTCAGCCATCCATCCATCCATCCATCCCTGCAGCCATCCATCCAGCCTTCCATCCATCCAGCCAACCGTCCAGCCATTCATTAATCCATCCATTCCTCCAGCCAGCAATCCATCCAGCCATCCATTCAGCCATCCATCCAGCCATCCATCCATCCATTCATTACTCCAGCCAGCCATCCAACCAGCCATCCATCCATCGAGCCATCCATCGAGCCATCCATCCATCCATCCCTCCAGCCAGCCATCCATCCATCCATCCAGCCATCCATCCCTCCAGCCAGCCAACCATCCAACCATCCCTCCATCCAGCTATCCATCCATCAATCCATCCCACAAGCCAGCCATCCATCCAGGCATCCATCCAGCTATCCATCCAGCCATCCATTCATCAATCCATCCCTCCAGCCAGCCATCCATCAAGCCATCCATCCATCCAGCCGTCCATTCAGCCATCCATCCATCCATCCATCCCTTCAGCCTGCCAGCCATCCATCCATCCATCCATCCAGCCATCCATCAAGCCAACCATCTATCCAGCCATCCATCCATCCATCCATCCATCCATCCATCCATCCCGCCAGCGAGTCATCCATCCAGCCATCCATCCATCCAGCCATCCATCCTGCCATCCATCCACCCATCCATCCCTCCAGCCAGCCATTCATTCAGCCATCCATCCATCCAGCCATCCAACCAGCTATCCATCCATCCATCCATCCATCCCTCTAGCAAGCCATCCATCCAGCCATCCAGCCATCCATCCAGCCATCCATCCATCCATCCATCCCTCCAGCCAGCCATCCATCCAGCCATCCCACAATCCAGCCATCCATCCAGCCATCCATGCATTCATCCATCTATCCATCAAGCCATCCATCCAGCCATTCATCCATCCATCCATACCTCCAGCCAGACAGCCATCCATCCATCCATCCATCCATCCTTCCATCCAGCCATCCATCCATCCATCCTTCCCTCCAGCCAGCCATCCATCCAGCCATCCATCCATCCAGCCGCCCATCCAGCCATCCATCCATCCATCCATCCCTCCAGCCAGTCATCCAACCAGCCATCCATCCATCCAGCCATCCATCCAGCCATCCAACCATCCATCCCTCCAGCAAGCCATCCATCCAGCCATCCATTCATCCAGCCATCCATCCAGCCATCCATCCATCCATCCATCCCTCCAGCCAGCCATCCATCCAGCCATCCCTCCATCCAGCCATCCATCCAGCCATCCAACCATTCATCCATCTCTCCAGCCAGCCATTTTTCCTGCCATCCATCTATCCATCCAGCCATCCATTCAGCAATCCATCCATCCATCCATCCCTTCAGCCATCCATCCATTCAGCCATCCATCCAGCCATCCATCCATCCATCCATCCCTCCAGCCAGCCATCCATCCAGCCATCCATCCGTCCAGACATCCATCCATCCATCCATCCATCCATCCCTCCAGCCAGCCATCCATCCAGCCAAACCATCCTTCCAGCCATCCATCCAGCCATCCATCCATCCAACCATCCCTCCAGCCAGCCAACCATCCAGCCAGCCATCCAGCCATCCATTCATCAATCCATCCCTCCAGCCAGCCATGCATCCAGCCATCCTTCCATCCAGCCATCCATCCAGACATCCATCCATGACTCCATCCCTCCAGCCAGCCATCCATCCATCCATCGATCTAGCCATCCATTCAGCCATCCATCCATCCATCCATCCCTGCATCCAGCCATCCATCCAGCCTTCCATCCATCCAGCCATCCGTCCAGCCATTCATTAATTCATCCATTCCTCCAGCCAGCAATTCATCCAGCCATCCATCCAGCCATCCATCCAGCCATCCATCCATCCATCCATCACTCCAGCCAGCCATCCATCCAGCCATCCATCCATCCATCCATCCCTCCAGCCAGTCATCCAACCAGCCATCCATCCATACAGCCATCCATCCAGCCATCCATCCATCCCTCCAGCCAGCCATTCATCCCGCCATCCATCCATTCAGCCATCCATTCAGCCATCCAACCATCCATCCCTCCAGCAAGCCATCCATCCAGCCATCCATTCATCCAGCCATCCATCCAGCCATCCATCCATCCATCCAACCCTCCAGCCAGCCATCCATCCAGCCATCCCTCCATCCAGCCATCCATCCAGCCATCCATTCAGCCATCCATCCAGCCATCCATCCATCCATTCATTACTCCAGCCAGCCATCCAACCAGCCATCCATCCATCGAGCCATCCATCGAGCCATCCATCCATCCATCCCTCCAGCCAGCCATCCATCCATCCATCCAGCCATCCATCCCTCCAGCCAGCCAACCATCCAACCATCCCTCCATCCAGCTATCCATCCATCAATCCATCCCACAAGCCAGCCATCCATCCAGGCATCCATCCAGCTATCCATCCAGCCATCCATTCATCAATCCATCCCTCCAGCCAGCCATCCATCAAGCCATCCATCCATCCAGCCGTCCATTCAGCCATCCATCCATCCATCCATCCCTTCAGCCTGCCAGCCATCCATCCATCCATCCATCCAGCCATCCATCAAGCCAACCATCTATCCAGCCATCCATCCATCCATCCATCCATCCATCCATCCATCCCGCCAGCGAGTCATCCATCCAGCCATCCATCCATCCAGCCATCCATCCTGCCATCCATCCACCCATCCATCCCTCCAGCCAGCCATTCATTCAGCCATCCATCCATCCAGCCATCCAACCAGCTATCCATCCATCCATCCATCCATCCCTCTAGCAAGCCATCCATCCAGCCATCCAGCCATCCATCCAGCCATCCATCCATCCATCCATCCCTCCAGCCAGCCATCCATCCAGCCATCCCACAATCCAGCCATCCATCCAGCCATCCATGCATTCATCCATCTATCCATTAAGCCATCCATCCAGCCATTCATCCATCCATCCATACCTCCAGCCAGACAGCCATCCATCCATCCATCCATCCATCCTTCCATCCAGCCATCCATCCATCCATCCTTCCCTCCAGCCAGCCATCCATCCAGCCATCCATCCATCCAGCCGCCCATCCAGCCATCCATCCATCCATCCATCCCTCCAGCCAGACATCCAACCAGCCATCCATCCATCCAGCCATCCATCCAGCCATCCAACCATCCATCCCTCCAGCAAGCCATCCATCCAGCCATCCATTCATCCAGCCATCCATCCAGCCATCCATCCATCCATCCATCCCTCCAGCCAGCCATCCATCCAGCCATCCCTCCATCCAGCCATCCATCCAGCCATCCAACCATTCATCCATCTCTCCAGCCAGCCATTTTTCCAGCCATCCATCCATCCATCCAGCCATCCATTCAGCAATCCATCCATCCATCCATCCCTTCAGCCATCCATCCATTCAGCCATCCATCCAGCCATCCATCCATCCATCCATCCCTCCAGCCAGCCATCCATCCAGCCATCCATCCGTCCAGACATCCATCCATCCATCCATCCATCCATCCATCCATCCCTCCAGCCAGCCATCCATCCAGCCAAACCATCCTTCCAGCCATCCATCCAGCCATCCATCCATCCAACCATCCCTCCAGCCAGCCAACCATCCAGCCAGCCATCCAGCCATCCATTCATCAATCCATCCCTCCAGCCAGCCATGCATCCAGCCATCCTTCCATCCAGCCATCCATCCAGACATCCATCCATGACTCCATCCCTCCAGCCAGCCATCCATCCATCCATCGATCTAGCCATCCATTCAGCCATCCATCCATCCATCCATCCCTGCATCCAGCCATCCATCCAGCCTTCCATCCATCCAGCCATCCGTCCAGCCATTCATTAATTCATCCATTCCTCCAGCCAGCAATTCATCCAGCCATCCATCCAGCCATCCATCCAGCCATCCATCCATCCATCCATCACTCCAGCCAGCCATCCATCCAGCCATCCATCCATCCATCCATCCCTCCAGCCAGTCATCCAACCAGCCATCCATCCATACAGCCATCCATCCAGCCATCCATCCATCCCTCCAGCCAGCCATTCATCCAGCCATCCATCCATTCAGCCATCCATTCAGCCATCCAACCATCCATCCCTCCAGCAAGCCATCCATCCAGCCATCCATTCATCCAGCCATCCATCCAGCCATCCATCCATCCATCCAACCCTCCAGCCAGCCATCCATCCAGCCATCCCTCCATCCAGCCATCCATCCAGCCATCCAAACATTCATCCATCTCTCCAGCCAGCCATACATCCAGGCATCCATCCATCCATCCAGCCATCCATCCATCCATCCATCCCTCCTTCCAGCCAGTCATTAATCCATCCATCCATCCAGCCATCCATCCAGCCATCCATCCCTCCAGCCAGCCAGCCATCCAGCCATCCCTCCATCCAGCCATCCATCCAGCCATCCATCCATCCATCCCTCCAGCCAGCCAACCATCCAGCCATCCCTCCATCCAGCTATCCATCCATCCATCCATCCCACCAGCCAGCCAGCCATCCATCCCTCCAGCCAGCCATCCATCAAGCCATCCATCCATCCAGCCGTCCATTCAGCCATCCATCCTTCCATCCATCCCTTCAGCATGCCAGCCATCCAGCCATCCATCCATCCAGCCATCCATCCAGCCATCCATCCATCCATCCCTCCAGCCAGGCATTCATCCAGCCATCCATCCATTCAGCCATCCATCCAGCCATCCATCCATCCATCCATCCCTCCAGCCAGCCATCCATCCAGCCATCAATCCGTCCAGCCATCCATCCATCCATCCATCCATCCATCCATCCCTCCAGCCAGCCATCCATCCAGCCATCCATCCTTCCAGCCATCCATCCAGCCATCCATCCATCAATCCATCCCTCCAGCCAGCCATGCATCCAGCCCTCCCTCCATCCAGCTATCCATCCATCCATCCATCCATCCATCCATCCCTCCAGCCAGTCATCCAACCAGCCATGCATCCATCCAGCCATCCATCCAGCCATCCAACCATCCATCCCTCCAGCAAGCCATCCATCCAGCCATCCATTCATCCAGCCATCCATCCAGCCATCCATCCATCCATCCATCCCTCCAGCCAGCCATCCATCCAGCCATCCCTCCATCCAGCCATCCATCCATCCATCCAACCATTCATCCATCTCTCCAGCCAGCCATTTTTCCTGCCATCCATCCATCCATCCAGCCATCCATTCAGCAATCCATCCATCCATCCATCCCTTCAGCCATCCATCCATTCAGCCATCCATCCAGCCATCAATCCATCCATCCATCCCTCCAGCCAGCCATCCATCCAGCCATCCATCCGTCCAGACATCCATCCATCCATCCATCCATCCATCCATCCCTCCAGCCAGCCATCCATCCAGCCAAACCATCCTTCCAGCCATCCATCCAGCCATCCATCCATCCAACCATCCCTCCAGCCAGCCAACCATCCAGCCAGCCATCCAGCCATCCATTCATCAATCCATCCCTCCAGCCAGCCATGCATCCAGCCATCCTTCCATCCAGCCATCCATCCAGACATCCATCCATGACTCCATCCCTCCAGCCAGCCATCCATCCATCCATCGATCTAGCCATCCATTCAGCCATCCATCCATCCATCCATCCCTGCATCCAGCCATCCATCCAGCCTTCCATCCATCCAGCCATCCGTCCAGCCATTCATTAATTCATCCATTCCTCCAGCCAGCAATTCATCCAGCCATCCATCCAGCCATCCATCCAGCCATCCATCCATCCATCCATCACTCCAGCCAGCCATCCATCCAGCCATCCATCCATCCATCCATCCCTCCAGCCAGTCATCCAACCAGCCATCCATCCATACAGCCATCCATCCAGCCATCCATCCATCCCTCCAGCCAGCCATTCATCCAGCCATCCATCCATTCAGCCATCCATTCAGCCATCCAACCATCCATCCCTCCAGCAAGCCATCCATCCAGCCATCCATTCATCCAGCCATCCATCCAGCCATCCATCCATCCATCCAACCCTCCAGCCAGCCATCCATCCAGCCATCCCTCCATCCAGCCATCCATCCAGCCATCCATTCAGCCATCCATCCAGCCATCCATCCATCCATTCATTACTCCAGCCAGCCATCCAACCAGCCATCCATCCATCGAGCCATCCATCGAGCCATCCATCCATCCATCCCTCCAGCCAGCCATCCATCCATCCATCCAGCCATCCATCCCTCCAGCCAGCCAACCATCCAACCATCCCTCCATCCAGCTATCCATCCATCAATCCATCCCACAAGCCAGCCATCCATCCAGGCATCCATCCAGCTATCCATCCAGCCATCCATTCATCAATCCATCCCTCCAGCCAGCCATCCATCAAGCCATCCATCCATCCAGCCGTCCATTCAGCCATCCATCCATCCATCCATCCCTTCAGCCTGCCAGCCACCAATCCATCCATCCATCCAGCCATCCATCAAGCCAACCATCTATCCAGCCATCCATCCATCCATCCATCCATCCATCCATCCATCCCGCCAGCGAGTCATCCATCCAGCCATCCATCCATCCAGCCATCCATCCTGCCATCCATCCACCCATCCATCCCTCCAGCCAGCCATTCATTCAGCCATCCATCCATCCAGCCATCCAACCAGCTATCCATCCATCCATCCATCCATCCCTCTAGCAAGCCATCCATCCAGCCATCCAGCCATCCATCCAGCCATCCATCCATCCATCCATCCCTCCAGCCAGCCATCCATCCAGCCATCCCACAATCCAGCCATCCATCCAGCCATCCATGCATTCATCCATCTATCCATCAAGCCATCCATCCAGCCATTCATCCATCCATCCATACCTCCAGCCAGACAGCCATCCATCCATCCATCCATCCATCCTTCCATCCAGCCATCCATCCATCCATCCTTCCCTCCAGCCAGCCATCCATCCAGCCATCCATCCATCCAGCCGCCCATCCAGCCATCCATCCATCCATCCATCCCTCCAGCCAGTCATCCAACCAGCCATCCATCCATCCAGCCATCCATCCAGCCATCCAACCATCCATCCCTCCAGCAAGCCATCCATCCAGCCATCCATTCATCCAGCCATCCATCCAGCCATCCATCCATCCATCCATCCCTCCAGCCAGCCATCCATCCAGCCATCCCTCCATCCAGCCATCCATCCAGCCATCCAACCATTCATCCATCTCTCCAGCCAGCCATTTTTCCAGCCATCCATCCATCCATCCAGCCATCCATTCAGCAATCCATCCATCCATCCATCCCTTCAGCCATCCATCCATTCAGCCATCCATCCAGCCATCCATCCATCCATCCATCCCTCCAGCCAGCCATCCATCCAGCCATCCATCCGTCCAGACATCCATCCATCCATCCATCCATCCATCCATCCATCCCTCCAGCCAGCCATCCATCCAGCCAAACCATCGTTCCAGCCATCCATCCAGCCATCCATCCATCCAACCATCCCTCCAGCCAGCCAACCATCCAGCCAGCCATCCAGCCATCCATTCATAAATCCATCCCTCCAGCCAGCCATGCATCCAGCCATCCTTCCATCCAGCCATCCATCCAGACATCCATCCATGACTCCATCCCTCCAGCCAGCCATCCATCCATCCATCGATCTAGCCATCCATTCAGCCATCCATCCATCCCTGCATCCAGCCATCCATCCAGCCTTCCATCCATCCAGCCATCCGTCCAGCCATTCATTAATTCATCCATTCCTCCAGCCAGCAATTCATCCAGCCATCCATCCAGCCATCCATCCAGCCATCCATCCATCCATCCATCACTCCAGCCAGCCATCCATCCAGCCATCCATCCATCCATCCATCCCTCCAGCCAGTCATCCAACCAGCCATCCATCCATACAGCCATCCATCCAGCCATCCATCCATCCCTCCAGCCAGCCATTCATCCAGCCATCCATCCATTCAGCCATCCATTCAGCCATCCAACCATCCATCCCTCCAGCAAGCCATCCATCCAGCCATCCATTCATCCAGCCATCCATCCAGCCATCCATCCATCCATCCAACCCTCCAGCCAGCCATCCATCCAGCCATCCCTCCATCCAGCCATCCATCCAGCCATCCAAACATTCATCCATCTCTCCAGCCAGCCATACATCCAGGCATCCATCCATCCATCCAGCCATCCATCCATCCATCCATCCCTCCTTCCAGCCAGTCATTAATCCATCCATCCATCCAGCCATCCATCCAGCCATCCATCCCTCCAGCCAGCCAGCCATCCAGCCATCCCTCCATCCAGCCATCCATCCAGCCATCCATCCATCCATCCCTCCAGCCAGCCAACCATCCAGCCATCCCTCCATCCAGCTATCCATCCATCCATCCATCCCACCAGCCAGCCAGCCATCCATCCCTCCAGCCAGCCATCCATCAAGCCATCCATCCATCCAGCCGTCCATTCAGCCATCCATCCTTCCATCCATCCCTTCAGCATGCCAGCCATCCAGCCATCCATCCATCCAGCCATCCATCCAGCCATCCATCCATCCATCCCTCCAGCCAGGCATTCATCCAGCCATCCATCCATTCAGCCATCCATCCAGCCATCCATCCATCCATCCATCCCTCCAGCCAGCCATCCATCCAGCCATCAATCCGTCCAGCCATCCATCCATCCATCCATCCATCCATCCATCCATCCCTCCAGCCAGCCATCCATCCAGCCATCCATCCTTCCAGCCATCCATCCAGCCATCCATCCATCAATCCATCCCTCCAGCCAGCCATGCATCCAGCCCTCCCTCCATCCAGCTATCCATCCATCCATCCATCCCACCAGCCAGCCATCCATCCAGCCATCCATCCAGCTATCCATCCAGCCATCCATTCATCAATCCATTCCTCCAGCCAGCCATCCATCAAGCCATCCATCCATCCAGCCGTCCATTCAGCCATCCATCCATCCATCCATCCCTTCAGCCTGCCAGCCATCCAGCCATCCATCCATCCAGCCATCCATTCAGCCATCCATCCATCCATCCATCCCTCCAGCCAGCCATTCATCCAGCCATCCATCCATTCAGCCATCCATCCAGCAACCATCCATCCATCCATCCCTCCAGCCAGCCATCCATCCAGCCATCCATCCGTCCAGCCATCCATCCATCCATCCATCCCTCCAGCCAGCCATCCATCCAGCCATCCATCCTTCCAGCCATCCATCCAGCCATCCATCCATCCATCCAGCCAGCCATCCATCCAGCCAACCATGCAGCCATCCATCCATCAGTCCATTCCTCCAGCCAGCCATGCACCCAGCCATCCTTCCATCCAGCCATCCATCCAGACATCCATCCATGACTCCATCCCTCCAGCCAGCCATCCATCCATCCATCGATCTAGCCATCCATTCAGCCATCCATCCATCCATCCATCCCTGCAGCCATCCATCCAGCCTTCCATCCATCCAGCCAACCGTCCAGCCATTCATTAATCCATCCATTCCTCCAGCCAGCAATCCATCCAGCCATCCATTCAGCCATCCATCCAGCCATCCATCCATCCATTCATTACTCCAGCCAGCCATCCAACCAGCCATCCATTTATCGAGCCATCCATCGAGCCATCCATCCATCCATCCCTCCAGCCAGCCATCCATCCATCCATCCAGCCATCCATCCCTCCAGCCAGCCAACCATCCAACCATCCCTCCATCCAGCTATCCATCCATCAATCCATCCCACAAGCCAGCCATCCATCCAGGCATCCATCCAGCTATCCATCCAGCCATCCATTCATCAATCCATCCCTCCAGCCAGCCATCCATCAAGCCATCCATCCATCCAGCCGTCCATTCAGCCATCCATCCATCCATCCATCCCTTCAGCCTGCCAGCCATCCATCCATCCATCCATCCAGCCATCCATCAAGCCAACCATCTATCCAGCCATCCATCCATCCATCCATCCATCCATCCATCCATCCCGCCAGCGAGTCATCCATCCAGCCATCCATCCATCCAGCCATCCATCCTGCCATCCATCCACCCATCCATCCCTCCAGCCAGCCATTCATTCAGCCATCCATCCATCCAGCCATCCAACCAGCTATCCATCCATCCATCCATCCATCCCTCTAGCAAGCCATCCATCCAGCCATCCAGCCATCCATCCAGCCATCCATCCATCCATCCATCCCTCCAGCCAGCCATCCATCCAGCCATCCCACAATCCAGCCATCCATCCAGCCATCCATGCATTCATCCATCTATCCATCAAGCCATCCATCCAGCCATTCATCCATCCATCCATACCTCCAGCCAGACAGCCATCCATCCATCCATCCATCCATCCTTCCATCCAGCCATCCATCCATCCATCCTTCCCTCCAGCCAGCCATCCATCCAGCCATCCATCCATCCAGCCGCCCATCCAGCCATCCATCCATCCATCCATCCCTCCAGCCAGTCATCCAACCAGCCATCCATCCATCCAGCCATCCATCCAGCCATCCATCCATCCATCCATCCCTCCAGCCAGCCATTCATCCAGCCATCCATCCATTCAGCCATCCATCCAGCCATCCAACCATCCATCCCTCCAGCAAGCCATCCATCCAGCCATCCATTAATCCAGCCATCCATCCAGCCATCCATCCATCCATTCATCCCTCCAGCCAGCCATCCATCCAGCCATCCCTCCATCCAGCCATCCATCCAGCCATCCAACCATTCATCCATCTCTCCAGCCAGCCATTTTTCCAGCCATCCATCCATCCATCCAGCCATCCATTCAGCAATCCATCCATCCATCCATCCCTTCAGCCATCCATCCATTCAGCCATCCATCCAGCCATCCATCCATCCATCCATCCCTCCAGCCAGCCATCCATCCAGCCATCCATCCGTCCAGACATCCATCCATCCATCCATCCATCCATCCCTCCAGCCAGCCATCCATCCAGCCAAACCATCCTTCCAGCCATCCATCCAGCCATCCATCCATCCAACCATCCCTCCAGCCAGCCAACCATCCAGCCAGCCATCCAGCCATCCATTCATCAATCCATCCCTCCAGCCAGCCATGCATCCAGCCATCCTTCCATCCAGCCATCCATCCAGACATCCATCCATGACTCCATCCCTCCAGCCAGCCATCCATCGATCTAGCCATCCATTCAGCCATCCATCCATCCATCCATCCCTGCATCCAGCCATCCATCCAGCCTTCCATCCATCCAGCCATCCGTCCAGCCATTCATTAATTCATCCATTCCTCCAGCCAGCAATTCATCCAGCCATCCATCCAGCCATCCATCCAGCCATCCATCCATCCATCCATCACTCCAGCCAGCCATCCATCCAGCCATCCATCCATCCATCCATCCCTCCAGCCAGTCATCCAACCAGCCATCCATCCATACAGCCATCCATCCAGCCATCCATCCATCCCTCCAGCCAGCCATTCATCCAGCCATCCATCCATTCAGCCATCCATTCAGCCATCCAACCATCCATCCCTCCAGCAAGCCATCCATCCAGCCATCCATTCATCCAGCCATCCATCCAGCCATCCATCCATCCATCCAACCCTCCAGCCAGCCATCCATCCAGCCATCCCTCCATCCAGCCATCCATCCAGCCATCCAAACATTCATCCATCTCTCCAGCCAGCCATACATCCAGGCATCCATCCATCCATCCAGCCATCCATCCATCCCTCCTTCCAGCCAGTCATTAAGCCATCCATCCATCCAGCCATCCATCCAGCCATCCATCCCTCCAGCCAGCCAGCCATCCAGCCATCCCTCCATCCAGCGATCCATCCAGCCATCCATCCATCCATCTCTCCAGCCAGCCAACCATCCAGCCATCCCTCCATCCAGCTATCCATCCATCCATCCATCCCACCAGCCAGCCAGCCATCCATCCCTCCAGCCAGCCATCCATCAAGCCATCCATCCATCCAGCCGTCCATTCAGCCATCCATCCTTCCATCCATCCCTTCAGCATGCCAGCCATCCATCCATCCAGCCATCCATCCAGCCATCCATCCATCCATCCCTCCAGCCAGGCATTCATCCAGCCATCCATCCATTCAGCCATCCATCCAGCCATCCATCCATCCATCCATCCCTCCAGCCAGCCATCCATCCAGCCATCCATCCGTCCAGCCATCCATCCATCCATCCATCCATCCATCCATCCATCCCTCCAGCCAGCCATCCATCCAGCCATCCATCCTTCCAGCCATCCATCCAGCCATCCATCCATCCAACCATCCCTCCAGCCAGCCATCCATCCAGCCAGCCATCCAGCCATCCATCCATCAATCCATCCCTCCAGCCATCCTTCCATCCAGCCATCCATCCAGCCATCCATCCATGACTCCATCCCTCCAGCCAGCCATCCATCCATCCATCGATCTTGCCTTCCTTTCAGCCATCGATCCATCCATCCATCTCTGCAGCCAGCCATCCATCCAGCCTTCCATCCATCCAGCCATCCGTCCAGCCATTCATTAATCCATCCATTCCTCCAGCCAGCAATTCATCCAGCCATCCATCCAGCCATCCATCCAGCCATCCATCCATCCATCCATCACTCCAGCCAGCCATCCATCCAGCCATCCATCCATCCAGCCATCCATCGAGCCATCCATCAATCCCTCCAGCCAGCCATCCGTCCAGCCATCCATCCATCCAGCCATCCATCCATCCATCCATCCATCCAGCCAGCCATCCATCCGGACATCCATCAATCCAGCCATCCATCCCTCCAGCCAGCCATCCATCCAGCCATCCCTCCATCAGGCCATCCATCCAGCCATCCATGCATTCATCCATCTCTCCATCCAGCCATCCATCCAGCCATTCATCCATCCATCCATACCTCCAGACATCCAGCCATCCATCCATCAATCCATCCCTCCAGCCATCCCTCCATCCAGCTATTCATCCATCCATCCATCCCACCAGCCAGCCATCCATCCAGCCATCCATCCAGCTATCCATCCAGCCATCCATTCATCAATCCATTCCTCCAGCCAACCATCCATCAAGCCATCCATCCATCCCGCCGTCCATTCAGCCATCCATCCACCCATCCATCCCTTCAGCCTGCCAGCCATCCAGCCATCCATCCATCCAGCCATCCATCCAGCCATCCGTCCATCCATCCATCCCTCCAGCCAGCCATTCATCCAGCCATCCATCCATTCAGCCATCCATCCATCCATCCATCCATCCATCCATCCCTCCAGCCAGCCATCCATCCAGCCATCCATCCTTCCAGACATCCATCCAGCCATCCATCCATCCATCCATCCCTCCAGCCAGCCATCCATCCAGCCAGCCATCCAGCCATCCATCCATCAATCCATCCCTCCAGCCTGGAGGGATGGATGGATGGATGGATGGCTGGATGGATGGCTGGTTGGATGGATGGATGGCTGGATGGATGACTCGCTGGCGGGATGGATGGATGGATGGATGGGTGGATGGATGGCTGGATGGATGGAAGCCTGGATGGATGGCTGGATGGATGGATGGATGGATGGCTGGATGGATGGATGGCTGGATGGATGGATAGCTGGATGGCTGGAAGGCTGGATGGATGGATGGCTGGATGGATGGCTGGATGGATGGATGGATGGATGGATGGATGGATGGCTGGATGGATGGCTGGATGGAGGGATAGCTGGAGGGATGGATGGATGGCTGGATGGATGGCTGGATGGATGGATGGCTGGATGGATTGCTGGCTGGATGGATGGCTGCCTGGAGGGATGGATGGATGGATGGCTGAATGGATGGCTGGATGGATGGATGGCTGGATGGCTGGCTGGCTGGAGAGATGGATGGATGGATGGCTGGATGGACGACTGGATGGATGGAAGGCTGTATGGATGGCTGGCTGGAGGGATGGATTGATGGATAGATGGCTGGATGGATGGCTGGATGGATGGATGGCTGGATGGATGGCTGGCTGGAGGGATGGATGGGTGGCTGGACGGAGGGATGGCTGGATGGTTGGCTGGCTGGAGGGATGGATGGATGGATGGCTGGATGGATGTCTGGATGGAGGGATGGCTGGATGGATGGCTGGCTGGAGGGATGGATGGATGGATGGATGGCTGGATGGATGGCTGGATGGATGGATGGCTTAATGACTGGCTGGCTGGTGGTATGGATGGATGGATGGCTGGATGGATGGATGGCTGGATGGATAGCTGGATAGAGGGATGGCTGGATGGATGGCTGGTGGAGGGATGGATGGATGGATGGATGGCTGGATGGATGGCTGAATGGATGGATGGCTGGCTGAAGGGATGGATGGATGGATGGATGGATGGCTGAATGGATGGCAGGATGGATGGATAGCTGGATGGATGGCTGGCTGGAGGGATGGATGAATGGATGGATGGCTGGATGGATGGCTGGATGGCTGGATGGCTGGATGGATGGCTGGCTGGGCGGGTGGATTGATGGATGGATGGCTGGATGGATGGCTGGATGGATGGATGCATGGATGGATTGCTGGCTGGAGGTATGGTTGGATGGATGAATGGATGGATGGATGGCTGGATGGAGAGATGGATGAATGCATGGATGGCTGGATGGATGGCTGGATGGAGGGATGGTTGGATTGATGGCTGGCTGGAGGGATGGCTGGATGGATGGCTTGCTGGAGGGATGGATGGATGGCTGGATGGATTGCTGGATGGGTGGATGGCTGGATGAATGGTTGGCTGGAGGGATGGATGGATGGATGGATGGCTGGATGGATGGCTGGATGGATGGATGGCTGGATGGATGACTCGCTGGCGGGATGGATGGATGGATGGATGGCTGGATGGATGGTTGGATGCCTGGATGGATGGATGGATGGATGGCTGGATGGATGGCTGGATGGAGGGATAGCTGGAGGGATGGATGGATGGCTGGATGGATGGCTGGATGGATGGATGGCTGGATGGATTGCTGGCTGGATGGATGGCTGCCTGGAGGGATGGATGGATGGATGGCTGAATGGATGGCTGGATGGATGGATGGCTGGATGGCTGGCTGGCTGGAGAGATGGATGGATGGATGGCTGGATGGACGACTGGATGGATGGAAGGCTGTATGGATGGCTGGCTGGAGGGATGGATTGATGGATAGATGGCTGGATGGATGGCTGGATGGATGGATGGCTGGATGGATGGCTGGCTGGAGGGATGGATGGGTGGCTGGACGGAGGGATGGCTGGATGGTTGGCTGGCTGGAGGGATGGATGGATGGATGGCTGTATGGATGTCTGGATGGAGGGATGGCTGGATGGATGGCTGGCTGGAGGGATGGATGGATGGATGGATGGCTGGATGGATGGCTGGATGGATGGATGGCTTAATGACTGGCTGGCTGGAGGTATGGATGGATGGATGGCTGGATGGATGGATGGCTGGATGGATAGCTGGATAGAGGGATGGCTGGATAGATGGCTGGTGGAGGGATGGATGGATGGATGGATGGCTGGATGGATGGCTGAATGGATGGATGGCTGGCTGAAGGGATGGATGGATGGATGGATGGATGGCTGAATGGATGGCAGGATGGATGGATAGCTGGATGGATGGCTGGCTGGAGGGATGGATGAATGGATGGATGGCTGGATGGATGGCTGGATGGCTGGATGGCTGGATGGATGGCTGGCTGGGCGGGTGGATTGATGGATGGATGGCTGGATGGATGGCTGGATGGATGGATGCATGGATGGATTGCTGGCTGGAGGTATGGTTGGATGGATGAATGGATGGATGGATGGCTGGATGGAGAGATGGATGAATGCATGGATGGCTGGATGGATGGCTGGATGGAGGGATGGTTGGATGGATGGCTGGCTGGAGGGATGGCTGGATGGATGGCTTGCTGGAGGGATGGATGGATGGCTGGATGGATTGCTGGATGGGTGGATGCCTGGATGAATGGTTGGCTGGAGGGATGGATGGATGGATGGATGGCTGGATGGATGGCTGGATGGATGGATGGCTGGATGGATGACTCGCTGGCGGGATGGATGGATGGATGGATGGCTGGATGGATGGTTGGATGCCTGGATGGATGGCTGGATGGATGGATGGATGGATGGCTGGATGGATGGATGGCTGGATGGATGGATAGCTGGATGGCTGGAAGGCTGGATGGATGGATGGCTGGATGGATGGCTGGATGGATGGATGGATGGATGGATGGCTGGATGGATGGCTGGATGGAGGGATAGCTGGAGGGATGGATGGATGGCTGGATGGATGGCTGGTTGGAGGGATGGATTGATGGATAGATGGCTGGATGGATGGCTGGATGGATGGATGGCTGGATGGGTGGCTGGCTGGAGGGATGGATGGATGGATGGGTGGCTGGACGAGGGATGGCTGGATGGTTGGCTGGCTGGAGGGATGGATAGATGGCTGGCTGGATGGATGTCTGGATGGAGGGATGGCTGGATGGATGGATGGCTGGATGGATGGCTGGCAGGAGGGATGCATGGATGGATGGATGGCTGGATGGATGGCTGGCTGGATCGATGGATGAATGGATGGCTGGATGGATGGATGGCCGAATGGTTGGCTGGCTGGATGGATGGATGGCTGGATGGATGGCTGGCTGGATGGATGGATTGCTGGATGGATGGCTTGATGGATGGCTGGACGGATGGATGGCTAGATGGATTGCAGGCTGAAGGGATGAATGGATGGATGGATGGTTGGATGGACGGCTGGATGGATGGATGGCTGGATGGATGGCTGGCTGGAGGGATGGATTGATGGGTAGATGGCTGGATGGATAGCTGAATGGATGGCTGGATGGATGGTTGGCTGGTGGGATGGATGGATGGATAGATGGATGGATGGAGGGATGGCTGGATGGTTGGCTGGCTGGTGGGATGGATGGATGGCTGGATGGATGGCTGGATGGAGTGGAGGGATGGCTGGATGGATGGCTGGCTGAAGGGATGGATGGCTGGATGGATGGCTGGATGGATGGATGGATGGATGGATGGATGGATGGCTTAATGACTGGCTGGCTGGAGGGATGGATGGATGGATGGATGGCTGGATGGATGGCTGGCTGGATGGATGGCTGGATGCATGGCTGGCTGGAGAGATGGATGAATGGTTGGATGGCTGGATGGATGGCTGTATGGAGGGATGGCTGGATGGATGGCTGGCTGGAGTGACGGATGGATGCATGGCTGGATGGATGGCTGTATGGAGGGATGGCTGGATGGAAGGCTGGCTGAATGGATGGATGGCTGGATGGATGGATGGATGGATGGACGGATGGATGGAGGGATGGCTGGATGGATGGCTGGCTGGAGGGATGGATGGATGGATGGATGGCTGGATGGATGGCTGGATGGAGGAATGGTTGGATGGATGTTTGACTGGAGGGATGGATGGATGGATGGATGGCTGGATGGATGGCTTGATGAATGGATGGCTGGATGGACGATTGGCTGGAGGGATGAATGGATGGATGGCTGGATGGATGGCTGGATGGATGGATGGATGGATTGCTTGAAGGATAGCTGGATGGAGGGATGGCAGGATGGATGGCTGGCCGGAGGGATGGCTGGATGGCTGGATGGATGGCTGGATGGATGGATGGCTTAATGGCTGGCTGGCTGGAGGGATGGATGGATGGATGGATGGCTGGATGAATGGCTGAATGGATGGATGGCTGGATGTATGGCTGGGTGGAGAGATGGATGGATCGATGGATGGCTGGATGGATGGCTTAATGGATGGATGGCTGGATGAATGGCTGGCTGGAGGGATGGATGGATGGATGGCTGGATGGATGGCTGGATGGATGGATGGATGGATGGATGGCTGGATGGATGGCTGGATGGAGGGATAGCTGGAGGGATGGATGGATGGCTGGATGGATGGATGGCTAGAGGGATGGATTGATGGATAGATTGCTGGATGGATGGCTGGATGGGTGGATGGCTGGATGGATGGCTGGCTGCAGGGATGGATGGATGGATGGGTGGCTGGACGGAGGGATGGCTGGATGGTTGGCTGGCTGGAGGGATGGATAGATGGCTGGCTGGATGGATGTCTGGATGGAGGGATGGCTGGATGGATGGATGGCTGGATGGATGGCTGGCAGGAGGGATGGATGGATGGATGGATGGCTGGATGGATGGCTGGCTGGAGCGATGGATGAATGGATGGCTGGATGGATGGATGGCCGAATGGTTGGCTGGCTGGATGGATGGATGGCTGGATGGATGGCTGGCTGGATGGATGGATTGATGGATGGATGGCTTGATGGATGGCTGGACGGATGGATGGCTAGATGGATTGCAGGCTGAAGGGATGAATGGATGGATGGATGGCTGGATGGACGGCTGGATGGATGGATGGCTGGATGGATGGCTGGCTGGAGGGATGGATTGATGGGTAGATGGCTGGATGGATAGCTGAATGGATGGCTGGATGGATGGTTGGCTGGTGGGATGGATGGATGGATGGATGGCTGGATGGAGGGATGGCTGGATGGTTGGCTGGCTGGTGGGATGGATGGATGGCTGGATGGATGGCTGGATGGAGGGATGGCTGGATGGATGGCTGGCTGAAGGGATGGATGGCTGGATGGATGGCTGGATGGATGGATGGATGGATGGATTGATGGCTTAATGACTGGCTGGCTGGAGGGATGGATGGATGGATGGATGGCTGGATGTATGGCTGGCTGGAGAGATGGATGAATGGTTGGATGGCTGGATGGATGGCTGTATGGAGGGATGGCTGGATGGATGGCTGGCTGGAGTGACGGATGGATGCATGGCTGGATGGATGGCTGTATGGAGTGATGGCTGGATGGAAGGCTGGCTGAATGGATGGATGGCTGGATGGATGGATGGATGGACGGATGGATGGAGGGATGGCTGGATGGATGGCTGGCTGGAGGGATGGATGGATGGATGGATGGCTGGATGGATGGCTGGATGGAGGAATGGCTGGATGGATGGTTGACTGGAGGGATGGATGGATGGATGGATGGCTGGATGGATGGCTTGATGAATGGATGGCTGGATGGACGATTGGCCGGAGGGATGGATGGATGGATCGCTGGATGGATGGCTGGATGCATGGATGGATGGATGGCTGGAAGGATAGCTGGATGGAGGAATGGCTGGATGGATGGCTGGCCGGAGGGATGGTTGGATGGCTGGATGGATGGCTGGATGGATGGATGGCTTAATGGCTGGCTGGAGGGATGGATGGATGGATGGATGGCTGGATGAATGGCTGAATGGATGGATGGCTGGATGTATGGCTGGGTGGAGAGATGGATGGATCGATGGATGGCTGGATGGATGGCTTAATGGATGGATGGCTGGATGAATGGCTGGCTGGAGGGATGGGTGGATGGATGGCTGGATGGATGGCTGGATGGATGAATGGCTGGATGGATGAATGGCTGGAGGGATGGATGGATGCATGGATGGCTGGATGGATTGCTGGATGGATGGATGGATGGACGGATGGCTGGAAGGATGGCTGGCTGGAGGGATGGATGGATGGCTGGATGGATGGCTGGATGGATGGATGGCTGGATGGATGGCTGGCTGGAGGAATGGATGGATGGATGGATGGCCGGATGGATGGCTGGATGGATGAATGGTTGGATGGATGGCTGTCAGGAGGGATGGATGGATGGATTGATGGCTGAATGGTTGGCAGGATGGATGGATGGCTGGATGGATGGCTGGCTGGAGGGATTGATGGATGGATGAATGGCTGGATGGACGGCTGGATGGATGGATGGCTGGATGGACGGCTGGCTGGAGGGATGGATGGATGGATGGCTGGCTGGATGGATGGCTGGATGGATGGCTGGCTGGAGGGATGGATGAATGGATGGCTGGATGGATGGCTGGCTGGAGGGATGGATTGAAGAATGGATGGCTGGATGGATAGCTGGATGTATGGCTGGATGGATGGCTGGCTGGTGGGATGGATGGATGGATGGATGGATGGATGGAGGGATGGCTGGATGGTTGGCTGGCTGGAGGGATGGATGGATGGATGGATGGATGGCTGGATGGATGGCTGGATGGAGGGATGGCTGGATGGATGGCTGGCTGGAGGAATGGATGGCTGGATGGATGGCTGGATGGTTGGATGGCTTAATGACTGGCTGGCTGGAGGGATGGAAGGATGGCTGGATGGATGGCTGGATGGATGGATGGCTGGATGTATGGCTGGCTGGAGAGATGGACGAATGGTTGGAAGACTGGATGGATGGCTGGATGGAGGGATGGCTGGATGGATGACTGGCTGGAGGGATGGATGGATGGATGGTTGGATGAATGGCTGGATGGATGGATGGCTTGATGGATGGCTTGCTGGAGGGATGGATGGATGGATGGCTGGATGGATGGCTGGATGGATGGATGACTGAATGAAGGCTGGCTCGAGTGATGGATGGATTGATGGCTGGATGGATGGCTTGATGGATGGATGGCTGGATGGATGACTGGATGGAGGGATGGATGGATGGATGGATGGCTGGATGGGGGGCTGAATGGATGGATGGCTGGATGGATGGCTGGCTGGAAGGAAGAATGGATGGATGGATGGCTGGATGGATGGCTGGATGGATGGATGGATGGTTGGATGGATGGATGGCTGGATGGATGGATGGCTGGATGGATGGCTGGCTGGATGGATGGCTGGCTGGAGGGATGGATGGATGGATGGCTGGATGGATGGATGGCCGAAAGGATGGCTGGCTGAAGGGATGGATGGATGGATGGATGGCTGAAAGGATGGCTGGATGGATGGATGGCTGGATGGATGGCTGGCTGGAGGGAAGGATGAATGGATGGATGGCTGGATGGATGGCTGGATGGCAGGATGACTGGATGGATGACTGGCTGGGCGGGTGGATTGATGGATGGATGGCTGGATGGATGGCTGGATGGATGGATGGATGGCTGGCTGGAGGTATGGATGGATGGATGAATGGCAGGATGGATGGCTGGATGGAGAGATCGATGAATGCATGGATGGCTGGATGGATGGCTGGATGGAGGGATGGCTGGATGGATGGCTGGCTGGAGGGATGGATGGATGGACGGATGGCTGGATGGCTGGCTGAATGGATGGATGGCTGGATGGATGGCTTGCTGGAGGGATGGATGGATGGATGGATGGATGGCTGGATGGATGGCTGGATGGATGGATGGCTGGATGAATGGCTGGCTGGATGGATGGCTGGATGGCTGGATGGCTGGATGGATGACTCGCTGGCGGGATGGATGGATGGATGGATGGCTGAATGGATGGCTGGATGGATGGATGCCTGGATGGATGGCTGGATGGATGGATGGATGGATGGATGGCTGGATGGATGGATGGCTGGATGGATGGATGGCTGGATGGCTGGAAGGCTGGATGGATGGATGGTTGGATGGATGGCTGGATGGATGGATGGATGGATGGATGGCTGGATGGATGGCGGGATGGAGGAATAGCTGGAGATATGGACGGATGGCTGGATGGATGGCTGGAAGGATGGATGGCTGGATGAATTGCTGGCTGGAGGAATGGATGGATGGATGGATGGCTGGATGGATGGCAGGATGGATGGATGGCTGGATGGATGGCTGGCTGGAGGGATGGATGGATGGATGGATAGCTGAATGGATGGCTGGATGGATGGATGGCTGGATGGATGACTGGCTGGAGGGATGGATGGAAGGATGGCTGGATGGATGGAGGGCTGGATGGATGGCTGGCTGGAGGGATGGATTGATGGATGGATGGCTGGATGGATGGCTGGATGGATGGATGGCTGGATGGATGGCTGGCTGGAGGGATGGATGGATGGATGTGTGGCTGGATGGAGGGATGGTTGGATGGTTGGCTGGCTGGAGGGATGGATGGATGGATGGATGGCTGGATGGATATCTGGATGGAGGGATGGCTGGATGGATGACTGGCTGGAGGGATGGATGGATGGATGGATGGATGGCTGGATGGATGGCTGGATGGATGGCTGGATCGATGGATGGCTGGATATATGGCTGGCTGGAGGGATGGATGGATGGATGGATGGCTGGATGGATAGCTGGATAGAGGGATGGCTGGATGGATGGCTGGCTGGAGGGATGGATGGATGGATGGATGGCTGGATGGATGGCTGAATGGATGGATGGCTGGATGGATGGCTGGCTGGAGGGATGGATGGATGGATGGATGGCTGAATGGATGGATGGCTGGATGAATGGCTGCTTGGAGGATGGATGGATGGCTGGATGGCTGGATGAATGGCTGGATGGATGGATGGCTGGATGGATGGCTGGATGGATGACTGGCTGGAAGGATGGATGGATGAATGGATGGCTAGATGGATGGCTGGATGGATGGATGGCTGGATGGATGGCTGGCTGGAGGGATGGATGGATGGATGGCTGGATGGATGGCTGGATGGATGGATGGATGGTTGGATGGATGGATGGCTGGATGGATGGATGGCTGGATGGATGGCTGGCTGGATGGATGGCTGGCTGGAGGGATGGATGGATGGATGGCTGGATGGATGGATGGCCGAAAGGATGGCTGGCTGAAGGGATGGATGGATGGATGGATGGCTGAAAGGATGGCTGGATGGATGGATGGCTGGATGGATGGCTGGCTGGAGGGAAGGATGAATGGATGGATGGCTGGATGGATGGCTGGATGGCAGGATGACTGGATGGATGACTGGCTGGGCGGGTGGATTGATGGATGGATGGCTGGATGGATGGCTGGATGGATGGATGGATGGATGGATGGCTGGCTGGAGGTATGGATGGATGGATGAATGGCAGGATGGATGGCTGGATGGAGAGATCGATGAATGCATGGATGGCTGGATGGATGGCTGGATGGAGGGATGGCTGGATGGATGGCTGGCTGGAGGGATGGATGGATGGACGGATGGCTGGATGGCTGGCTGAATGGATGGATGGCTGGATGGATGGCTTGCTGGAGGGATGGATGGATGGATGGATGGATGGCTGGATGGATGGCTGGATGGATGGATGGCTGGATGAATGGCTGGCTGGATGGATGGCTGGATGGCTGGATGGCTGGATGGATGACTCGCTGGCGGGATGGATGGATGGATGGATGGCTGAATGGATGGCTGGATGGATGGATGCCTGGATGGATGGCTGGATGGATGGATGGATGGATGGATGGCTGGATGGATGGATGGCTGGATGGATGGATGGCTGGATGGCTGGAAGGCTGGATGGATGGATGGTTGGATGGATGGCTGGATGGATGGATGGATGGATGGATGGCTGGATGGATGGCGGGATGGAGGAATAGCTGGAGATATGGACGGATGGCTGGATGGATGGCTGGAAGGATGGATGGCTGGATGAATTGCTGGCTGGAGGAATGGATGGATGGATGGATGGCTGGATGGATGGCAGGATGGATGGATGGCTGGATGGATGGCTGGCTGGAGGGATGGATGGATGGATGGATAGCTGAATGGATGGCTGGATGGATGGATGGCTGGATGGATGACTGGCTGGAGGGATGGATGGAAGGATGGCTGGATGGATGGAGGGCTGGATGGATGGCTGGCTGGAGGGATGGATTGATGGATGGATGGCTGGATGGATGGCTGGATGGATGGATGGCTGGATGGATGGCTGGCTGGAGGGATGGATGGATGGATGTGTGGCTGGATGGAGGGATGGTTGGATGGTTGGCTGGCTGGAGGGATGGATGGATGGATGGATGGCTGGATGGATATCTGGATGGAGGGATGGCTGGATGGATGACTGGCTGGAGGGATGGATGGATGGATGGATGGATGGCTGGATGGATGGCTGGATGGATGGCTGGATCGATGGATGGCTGGATATATGGCTGGCTGGAGGGATGGATGGATGGATGGATGGCTGGATGGATAGCTGGATAGAGGGATGGCTGGATGGATGGCTGGCTGGAGGGATGGATGGATGGATGGATGGCTGGATGGATGGCTGAATGGATGGATGGCTGGATGGATGGCTGGCTGGAGGGATGGATGGATGGATGGATGGCTGAATGGATGGATGGCTGGATGAATGGCTGCTTGGAGGATGGATGGATGGCTGGATGGCTGGATGAATGGCTGGATGGATGGATGGCTGGATGGATGGCTGGATGGATGACTGGCTGGAAGGATGGATGGATGAATGGATGGCTAGATGGATGGCTGGATGGATGGATGGCTGGATGGATGGCTGGCTGGAGGGATGGATGGATGGATGGATGGCTGGATGGATGGCTGGATGGATGGATGCCTGGATGGATGGCTGGCTGGAGGGATGGATGGGTGGATGGATGGCTGGATGGATGGCTGGATGGATGCATGGCTGGATGGATGGCTGGCAGGAGGGATGGATGGATGGATGGCTGGATGGATGGCTGAATGGATGGCTGGCTGGAGCGATGGATGAATGGATGGCTGGATGGATGGATGGTCGAATGGTTGGCTGGCTGGAGGGATGGATGGATGGCTGAATGGATGGCTGGATGGCCGAATGGTTGGCTGGCTGGAGGGATGGATGGATGGATGGATGGCTGAATGGATGGCTGGATGGATGGCAGGATGGATGGATGGCTGGATGGATGGCTCGCTGGATGGATGGATTGATGGATGGATGGCTGGATGGATGGCTGGATGGATGGATGGCTGGATGGATGACAGGCTGAAGGGATGAATGGATGGATGGATGGCTGGATGGATGGCTGGATGGATGGATGGCTGGATGGATGGCTGGCTGGAGGGATGGATTGATGGATGGATGGCTGGATGGATAGCTGGATGGATGGCTGGATGGATGGCTGGCTGGTGGGATGGATGGATGGATGGATGGCTGAATGGATGGCTGGATGGGGGGATGGCTGAATGGATGGCTGGCTGGAGGGATGGATGGCTGGATGGATGGCTGGATGGATGGCTGGATGGTTGGATGGCTTAATGACTGGCTGGCTGGAGGGATGGATGGATGGCTGGATGGATGGCTGGATGGATGGATGGCTGGATGTATGGCTGGCTGGAGAGATGGCTGGATGGATGACTGGCTGGAGGGATGGATGAATGGATGGATGGATGGACGGCTGGATGGATGGATGGCTTGATGGATGGCTTGCTGGAGGGATGGATGGATGGATGGCTGGATGGATGGATGACTGGATGAAGGCTGGCTCGAGTGATGGATGGATTGATGGCTGGATGGATGGCTTGATGGATGTATGGCTGGATGGATGACTGGCTGGAGGGATGGATGGATGGAGGGATGGCTGGATGGGGGGCTGAATGGAAGGATGGCTGGATGGATGGCTGGCTGGAAGGAAGGATGGATGGATGGATGGCTGGATGGATGGCTGGATGGAAGGCTGGCTGGAGGAACGGATGAATGGTTGGATGGATGGATGGATGGCTGAATGGATGGCTGGATGGATGGCAGGATGGATGGATGGCTGGATGGATGGCTGGCTGGAGGAACGGATGAATGGATGGATGGATGGATGGATGGCTGAATGGATGGCTGGATGGATGGCAGGATGGATGGATGGCTGGATGGATGGCTGGCTGGAGGAACGGATGAATGGATGGATGGATGGATGGATGGCTGAATGGATGGCTGGATGGATGGCAGGATGGCTGGATGGCTGGATGGATGGCTGGCTGGAGGAACGGATGAATGGATGGATGGATGGATGGATGGATGGATGGTTGGATGGATGGATGGCTGGATGGATGGATGGCTGGATGGATGGCTGGATGGATGGATGGCTGGCTGGAGGGATGGATGGATGGATGGCTGGATGGATGGATGGCCGAATGGATGGCTGGCTGAAGGGATGGATGGATGGATGGATGGCTGAAAGGATGGCTGGATGCATGGATGGCTGGATGGATGGCTGGCTGGAGGGATGGATGAATGGATGGATGGCTGGATGGATGGCTGGATGGCAGGATGACTGGATGGATGGCTGGCTGGGCGGGTGGATTGATGGATGGATGGCTGGATGGATGGCTGGATGGATGGATGGATGGATGGCTGGCTGGCTGGAGGTATGGATGGATGGATGAATGGCAGGATGGATGGCTGTTTGGAGAGATGGATGAATGCATGGATGGCTGGATGGATGGCTGGATGGAGGGATGGCTGGATGGATGGTTGGCTGGAGGGATGGATGGATGGACGGATGGCTGGATGGCTGGCTGAATGGATGGATGGCTGGATGGATGGCTTGCTGGAGGGATGGATGGATGGATGGATGGATGGATGGCTGGATGGATGGCTGGATGGATGGATGGCTGGATGAATGGCTGGCTGGATGGATGGCTGGATGGATGGATGGCTGGATGGATGACTCGCTGGCGGGATGGATGGATGGATGGATGGCTGGATGGATGGTTGGATGGATGGATGCCTGGTTGGATGGCTGGATGGATGGATGGATGGATGGATGGATGGCTGGATGAATGGATGGCTGGATGGATGGCTGGATGGCTGGATGGCTGGAAGGCTGGATGGATGGATGGCTGGATGGATGGCTGGATGGATGGATGGATGGATGGATGGATGGATGGCTGGATGGATGGCTGGATGGAGGGATAGCTGGAGGGATGGATGGATGGCTGGATGGATGGCTGGATGGATGGCTGGATGGATTGCTGGCTGGAGGAATGGATGGATGGATGGATGACTGGATGGATGGCAGGATGGATGGATGGCTGGATGGATGGCTAGCTGGAGGGATGGATGGATGGATGGATAGCTGAATGGATGGCTGGATGGATGGATGGCTGGATGGATGGCTGGCTGGGGGGATGGATGGAAGGATGGCTGGATGGACGGCTGGACGAATGGAGGGCTGGATGGATGGCTGGCTGGAGGGATGGATTGATGGATGGATGGCTGGATGGATAGCTGGATGGATCGATGGCTGGATGGATGGCTGGCTGGAGGGATGGATGGATGGATGTGTGGCTGGATGGAGGGATGGTTGGATCGTTGGCTGGCTGCAGGGATGGATGGATGGATGGCTGGATGGATGTCTGGATGGAGGGATGGCTGGATGGATGGCTGGCTAGAGGGATGGATGGATGGATGGATGGCTGGATGGATGGCTGGATGGATGGATGGCTTAATGACTGGCTGGCTGATGGGATGGATGGATGGATGGATGGATGGCTGGGTGGATGGCTGGATCGATGGATGGCTGGATATATGGCTGGCTGGAGGGATGGATGGTTGGATGGATGGCTGGATGGATAGCTGGATAGAGGGATGGCTGGATGGATGGCTGGCTGGAGTGATGGTTGGATGGATGGATGGCTGGATGGATGGCTGAATGGATGGATGGCTGGCTGGAGGGATGGATGGATGGATGGATGGATGGCTGAATGGATGGATGGCTGGATGAATGGCTGGCTGGAGGATGGATGGATGGCTGGATGGCTGGATGGATGGCTGGATGGATGGATGGCTGGATGGATGGCTGGATGGATGATTGGCTGGAAGGATGGATGGATGAATGGATGGCTGGATGGATGGCTGGATGGATGGATGGCTGGATGGATGGCTGGCTGGAGGGATGGATGGGTGGTTGGATGGCTGGATGGATGGCTGGATGGATGGATGCCTGGATGGATGGCTGGCTGGAGGGATGGATGGGTGGATGGATGGCTGGATGGATGGCTGGATGGATGGATGGCTGGATGGATGGCTGGCAGGAGGGATGGATGGATGGATGGCTGAATGGATGGCTGGATGGATGGCTGGCTGGAGCGACGGATGAATGGATGGCTGGATGGATGGATGGCCGAATGGTTGGCTGGCTGGAGGGATGGATGAATGGATGGATGGATGAATGGATGGCTGGATGGATGGATGGCCGAATGGTTGGCTGGCTGGAGGTATGGATGGATGGCTGAATGGATGGCTGGATGGCCGAATGGTTGGCTGGCTGGAGGGATGGATGGATGGATGGATGGCTGAATGGATGGCTGGATGGATGGCAGGATGGATGGATGGCTGGATGGATGGCTCGCTGGATGGATGGATTGACGGATGGATGGCTGGATGGATGGCTGGATGGATGGATGGCTGGATGGGTGACAGGCTGAAGGGATGAATGGATGGATGGATGGCTGGATGGACGGCTGGATGGATGGATGGCTGGATGGATGGCTGGTTGGAGGGATGGATTGATGGATGGATGGCTGGATGGATAGCTGGATGGATGGCTGGATGGATGGCTGGCTGGTGGGATGGATGGATGGATGGATGGCTGGATGGAGGGATGGCTGGTTGGTTGGCTGGCTGGAGGGATGGATGGATGGATGGATGGATGGCTGGATGGATGGCTGGATGGTGGGGTGGCTGAATGGATGGCTGGCTGGAGGGATGGATGGCTGGATGGATGGCTGGATGGATGGCTGGATGGTTGGATGGCTTAATGACTGGCTGGCTGGAGGGATGGATGGATGGCTGGATGGATGGCTGGATGGATGGATGGCTGGATGTATGGCTGGCTGGAGAGATGGATGAATTGTTGGATGGCTGGATGGATGGCTGGATGGAGGGATGGCTGGATGGATGACTGGCTGGAGGGATGGATGGATGGATGGATGGATGGATGGATGGCTTGATGGATGGCTTGCTGGAGGGATGGATGGATGGATGGCTGGATGGATGGATGACTGGATGAAGGCTGGCTCGAGTGATGGATGGATTGATGGCTGGATGGATGGCTTGATGGATGGATGGCTGGATGGATGACTGGCTGGAGGGATGGATGGATGGAGGGACGGCTGGATGGGGGGCTGAATGGATGGATGGCTGGATGGATGGCTGGCTGGAAGGAAGGATGGATGGATGGATGGCTGGATGGATGGCTGGATGGATGGATGGCTGGATGGATGGCTCGCTGGATGGATGGCTGGCTGGAGGGATGGATGGATGGATGGCTGGATGGATGGATGGCCGAATGGATGGCTGGCTGAAGGGATGGATGGATGGATGGATGGCTGAAAGGATGGCTGGATGGATGGATGGATGGCTGGATGGATGGCTGGCTGGAGGGATGGATGAATGGATGGATGGCTGGATGGATGGCTGGATGGCAGGATGACTGGATGGATGGCTGGCTGGGCGGGTAGATTGATGGATGGATGGCTGGATGGATGGCTGGATGGATGGATGGATGGATGGCTGGCTGGCTGGAGGTATTGATGGATGGATGAATGGCAGGATGGATGGCTGTTTGGAGAGATGGATGAATGCATGGATGGCTGGATGGATGGCTGGATGGAGGGATGGCTGGATGGATGGCTGGCTGGAGGGATGGATGGATGGACGGATGGCTGGATGGCTGGCTGAATGGATGGATGGCTGGATGGATGGCTTGCTGGAGGGATGGATGGATGGATGGATGGATGGCTGGATGGATGGCTGGATGGATGGATGGCTGGATGAATGGCTGGCTGGATGGATGGCTGGATGGATGGATGGCTGGATGGATGACTCGCTGGCGGGATGGATGGATGGATGGATGGCTGGATGGATGGCTGGATGGATGGATGCCTGGTTGGATGGCTGGATGGATGGATGGATGGATGGCTGGATGAATGGATGGCTGGATGGATGGATGGCTGGATGGCTGGAAGGCTGGATGGATGGATGGCTGGATGGATGGCTGGATGGATGGATGGATGGATGGATGGATGGATGGCTGGATGGATGGCTGGATGGAGGGATAGCTGGAGGGATGGATGGATGGCTGGATGGATGGCTGGATGGATGGCTGGATGGATTGCTGGCTGGAGGAATGGATGGATGGATGGATGGCTGGATGGATGGCAGGATGGATGGATGGCTGGATGGATGGCTGGCTGGAGGGATGGATGGATGGATGGATAGCTGAATGGATGGCTGGATGGATGGATGGCTGGATGGATGGCTGGCTGGAGGGATGGATGGAAGGATGGCTGGATGAACGGCTGGATGAATGGAGGGCTGGATGGATGGCTGGCTGGAGGGATGGATTGATGGATGGATGGCTGGATGGATGGCTGGATGGATGGATGGCTGGATGGATGGCTTGCTGGAGGGATGGATGGATGGATGTGTGGCTGGATGGAGGGATGGTTGGATGGTTGGCTGGCTGGAGGGATGGATGGATGGATGGCTGGATGGATGTCTGGATGGAGGGATGGCTGGATGGATGGCTGGCTGGAGGGATGGATGGATGGATGGATGGATGGCTGGATGGATGGCTGGATGGCTGGATGGCTTAATGACTGGCTGGCTGATGGGATGGATGGATGGATGGATGGATGGCTGGATGGTTGGCTGGTTCGATGGATGGCTGGATATATGGCTGGCTGGAGGGATGGATGGATGGATGGATGACTGGATGGATAGCTGGATAGAGGGATGGCTGGATGGATGGATGGCTGGATGGATGGCTGAATGGATGGATGGCTGGCTGGAGGGATGGATGGATGGATGGATGGATGGCTGAATGGATGGATGGCTGGATGAATGGCTGGCTGGAGGATGGATGGATGGCTGGATGGCTGGATGGATGGCTGGATGGATGGATGGCTGGATGGATGGCTGGATGGATGACTGGCTGGAAGGATGGATGGATGAATGGATGGCTGGATGGATGGCTGGATGGATGGATGGCTGGATGGATGGCTGGCTGGAGGGATGGATGGGTGGATGGATGGCTGGATGGATGGCTGGATGGATGGATGCCTGGATGGATGGCTGGCTGGAGGGATGGATGGGTGGATGGATGGCTGGATGGATGGCTGGATGGATGGATGGCTGGATGGATGGCTGACAGGAGGGATGGAAGGATGGATGGCTGAATGGATGGCTGGATGGATGGCTGGCTGGAGCGACGGATGCATGGATGGCTGGATGTATGGATGGCCGAATGGTTGGCTGGCTGGAGGGATGGATGAATGGATGGATGGCTGAATGGATGGCTGGATGGATGGCAGGATGGATGGATGGCTGGATGGATGGCTGGCTGGATGGATGGATTGATGGATGGATGGCTGGATGGATGGCTGGATGGATGGATGGCTGGATGGATGGATGCCTGGATGGATGGCTGGCTGGAGGGATGGTTGGGTGGATGGATGGCTGGATGGATGGCTGGATGGATGGATGGCTGGATGGATGGCTGGCAGGAGGGATGGATGGATGGATGGCTGAATGGATGGCTGGATGGATGGCTGGCTGGAGCGACGGATGAATGGATGGCTGGATGGATGGATGGCCGAATGGTTGGCTGGCTGGAGGGATTGATGAATGGATGGATGGATGAATGGATGGCTGGATGGATGGTTTGGCCGAATGGTTGGCTGGCTGGAGGGATGGGTGGATGGCTGAATGGATGGCTGGATGGCCGAATGGTTGGCTGGCTGGAGGGATGGATGGATGGATGAATGGCTGAATGGATGGCTGGATGGATGGCAGGATGGATGGATGGCTGGATGGATGGCTCGCTGGATGGATGGATTGATGGATGGATGGCTGGATGGATGGCTTAATGGATGGATGGCTGGATGGATGACAGGCTGAAGGGATGAATGGATGGATAGATGGCTGGATGGACGGCTGGATGGATGGATGGCTGGATGGATGGCTGGCTGGAGGGATGGATTGATGGATGGATGGCTGGATGGATAGCTGGATGGATGGCTGGATGGATGGCTGGCTGGTGGGATGGATGGATGGATGGATGGCTGGATGGAGGGATGGCTGGTTGGTTGGCTGGCTGGAGGGATGGATGGATGGATGGATGGATGGCTGGATGGATGGCTGGATGGAGGGATGGCTGAATGGATGACTGGCTGGAGGGATGGATGGCTGGATGGATGGCTGGATGGATGGCTGGATGGTTGGATGGCTTAATGAATGGCTGGCTGGAGGGATGGATGGATGGCTGGATGGATGGCTGGATGGATGGATGGCTGGATGTATGGCTGGCTGGAGAGATGGCTGAATGGTTGGATGGCTGGATGGATGGCTGGATGGAGGGATGGCTGGATGGATGACTGGCTGGAGGGATGGATGGATGGATGGATGGATGGATGGCTGGATGGATGGATGGCTTGATGGATGGCTTGCTGGAGGGATGGGTGGATGGATGGCTGGATGGATGGATGACTGGATGAAGGCTGGCTCGAGTGATGGATGGATTGATGGCTGGATGGATGGCTTGATGGATGGATGGCTGGATGGATGACTGGCTGGAGGGATGGATGGATGGAGGGATAGCTGGATGGGGGGCTGAATGGATGGATGGCTGGATGGATGGCTGGCTGGAAGGAAGGATGGATGGATGGATGGCTGGATGGATGGCTGGATGGATGGATGGCTGGATGGATGGCTGGCTGGAGAAACGGATGAATGGATGGATGGATGGATGGATGGATGGATGGTTGGATGGATGGATGGCTGGATGGATGGATGGCTGGATGGATGGCTGGCTGAATGGATGGCTGGCTGGAGGGATGGATGGATGGATGGCTGGATGGATGGATGGCCGAATGGATGGCTGGCTGAAGGGATGGATGGATGGCTGAAAGGATGGCTGGATGGATGGATGGCTGGATGGATGGCTGGCTGGAGGGATGGATGAATGGATGGATGGCTGGATGGATGGCTGGATGGCAGGATGACTGGATGGATGGCTGGCTGGGCTGGTGGATTGATGGATGGATGGCTGGATGGATGGCTGGATGGATGGATGGATGGATGGCTGGCTGGCTGGAGGTATGGATGGATGGATGAATGGCAGGATGGATGGCTGTTTGGAGAGATGGATGAATGCATGCATGGCTGGATGGATGGCTGGATGGAGGGATGGCTGGATGGATGGCTGGCTGGAGGGATGGATGGATGGACGGATGGCTGGATGGCTGGCTGAATGGATGGATGGCTGGATGGATGGCTTGCTGGAGGGATGGATGGATGGATGGATGGCTGGATGGATGGCTGGATGGATGGATGGCTGGATGAATGGCTGGCTGGATGGATGGCTGGATGGATGGATGACTGGATGGATGACTCGCTGGCGGGATGGATGGATGGATGGATGGCTGGATGGATGGCTGGATGGATGGATGCCTGGTTGGATGGCTGGATGGATGGATGGATGGATGGATGGATGGCTGGAAGAATGGATGGCTGGATGGATGGATGGCTGGATGGCTGGAAGGCTGGATGGATGTATGGCTGGATGGATGGCTGGATGGATGGATGGATGGATGGATGGCTGGATGGATGGCTGGATGGTGGGATAGCTGGAGGGATGGATGGATGGCTGGATGGATGGCTGGATGGATGGCTGGATGGATTGCTGGCTGGGGGAATGGATGGATGGATGGATGGCTGGATGGATGGCAGGATGGATGGATGGCTGGATGGATGGCTGGCTGGAGGGATGGATGGATAGCTGAAGGAATGGCTGGATGGATGGATGGCTGTATGGATTGCTGGCTGGAGGGATGGATGGAAGGATGGCTGGATGGACGGCTGGATGAATGGAGGGCTGGATGGATGGCTGGCTGGAGGTATGGATTGATGGATGGATGGCTGGATGGATGGCTGGATGGATGGATGGCTGGATGGATGGCTTGCTGGAGGGATGGATGGATGGATGTGTGGCTGGATGGAGGGATGGTTGGATGGTTGGCTGGCTGGAGGGATGGATGGATGGATGGCTGGATGGATGTCTGCATGGAGCGATGGCTGGATGGATGGCTGGCTGGAGGGATGGATGGATGGATGGATGGCTGGATGGATGGCTGGATGGATGGATGGCTTAATGACTGGCTGGCTGATGGGATGGATGGATGGATGGATGGCTGGATGGATGGCTGGATCGATGGATGGCTGGATATATGGCTGGCTGGAGGGATGGATGGATGGATGGATGGCTGGATGGATAGCTGGATAGAGGGATGGCTGGATGGATGGCTGGCTGGAGGGACGGATGGATGGATGGATGGCTGGATGGATGGCTGAATGGATGGATGGCTGGCTGGAGGGATGGATGGATGGATGGATGGATGGCTGAATGGATGGATGGCTGGATGAATGGCTGGCTGGAGGATGGATGGATGGCTGGATGGCTGGATGGATGGCTGGATGGATGGATGGCTGGATGGATGGCTGCATGGATGACTGGCTGGAAGGATGGATGGATGAATGGATGGCTGGATGGATGGCTGGATGGATGGATGGCTGGATGGATGGCTGGCTGGATGGATGGATGGGTGGATGGATGGCTGGATGGATGGCTGGATGGATGGATGCCTGGATGGATGGCTGGCTGGAGGGATGGATGGGTGGATGGCTGAATGGATGGCTGGATGGATGGATGGCTGGATGGATGGCTGGCAGGAGGGATGGATGGATGGATGGCTGAATGGATGGCTGGATGGATGGATGGCCGAATGGTTGGCTGGCTGGAGGGATGGATGAATGGATGGATGGATGAATGGATGGCTGGATGGATGGTTTGGCCGAATGTTTGGCTGGCTGGAGGGATGGGTGGATGGCTGAATGGATGGCTGGATGGCCGAATGGTTGGCTGGCTGGAGGGATGGATGGATGGATGAATGGCTGAATGGATGGCTGGATGGATGGCAGGATGGATGGATGGCTGGATCGATGGCTCGCTGGATGGATGGATTGATGGATGGATGGCTGGATGGATGGCTTAATGGATGGATGGCTGGATGGATGACAGGCTGAAGGGATGAATGGATGGATAGATGGCTGGATGGACGGCTGGATGGATGGATGGCTGGATGGATGGCTGGCTGGAGGGATGGATTGATGGATGGATGGCTGGATGGATAGCTGGATGGATGGCTGGATGGATGGCTGGCTGGTGGGATGGATGGATGGATGGATGGCTGGATGGAGGGATGGCTGGTTGGTTGGCTGGCTGGAGGGATGGATGGATGGATGGATGGATGGCTGGATGGATGGCTGGATGGAGGGATGGCTGAATGGATGACTGGCTGGAGGGATGGATGGCTGAATGGATGGCTGGATGGATGGCTGGATGGTTGGATGGCTTAATGAATGGCTGGCTGGAGGGATGGATGGATGGCTGGATGGATGGCTGGATGGATGGATGGCTGGATGTATGGCTGGCTGGAGAGATGGCTGAATGGTTGGATGGCTGGATGGATGGCTGGATGGAGGGATGGCTGGATGGATGACTGGCTGGAGGGATGGATGGATGGATGGATGGATGGATGGCTGGATGGATGGATGGCTTGATGGATGGCTTGCTGGAGGGATGGATGGATGGATGGCTGGATGGATGGATGACTGGATGAAGGCTGGCTCGAGTGATGGATGGATTGATGGCTGGATGGATGGCTTGATGGATGGATGGCTGGATGGATGACTGGCTGGAGGGATGGATGGATGGAGGGATAGCTGGATGGGGGGCTGAATGGATGGATGGCTGGATGGATGGCTGGCTGGAAGGAAGGATGGATGGATGGATGGCTGGATGGATGGCTGGATGGATGGATGGCTGGATGGATGGCTGGCTGGAGAAACGGATGAATGGATGGATGGATGGATGGATGGATGGATGGTTGGATGGATGGATGGCTGGATGGATGGATGGCTGGATGGATGGCTGGCTGGATGGATGGCTGGCTGGAGGGATGGATGGATGGATGGCTGGATGGATGGATGGCCGAATGGATGGCTGGCTGAAGGGATGGATGGATGGCTGAAAGGATGGCTGGATGGATGGATGGCTGGATGGATGGCTGGCTGGAGGGATGGATGAATGGATGGATGGCTGGATGGATGGCTGGATGGCAGGATGACTGGATGGATGGCTGGCTGGGCTGGTGGATTGATGGATGGATGGCTGGATGGATGGCTGGATGGATGGATGGATGGATGGCTGGCTGGCTGGAGGTATGGATGGATGGATGAATGGCAGGATGGATGGCTGTTTGGAGAGATGGATGAATGCATGCATGGCTGGATGGATGGCTGGATGGAGGGATGGCTGGATGGATGGCTGGCTGGAGGGATGGATGGATGGACGGATGGCTGGATGGCTGGCTGAATGGATGGATGGCTGGATGGATGGCTTGCTGGAGGGATGGATGGATGGATGGATGGCTGGATGGATGGCTGGATGGATGGATGGCTGGATGAATGGCTGGCTGGATGGATGGCTGGATGGATGGATGACTGGATGGATGACTCGCTGGCGGGATGGATGGATGGATGGATGGCTGGATGGATGGCTGGATGGATGGATGCCTGGTTGGATGGCTGGATGGATGGATGGATGGAAGGATGGATGGCTGGATGAATGGATGGCTGGATGGATGGATGGCTGGATGGCTGGAAGGCTGGATGGATGTATGGCTGGATGGATGGCTGGATGGATGGATGGATGGATGGATGGCTGGATGGATGGCTGGATGGTGGGATAGCTGGAGGGATGGATGGATGGCTGGATGGATGGCTGGATGGATGGCTGGATGGATTGCTGGCTGGGGGAATGGATGGATGGATGGATGGCTGGATGGATGGCAGGATGGATGGATGGCTGGATGGATGGCTGGCTGGAGGGATGGATGGATAGCTGAAGGAATGGCTGGATGGATGGATGGCTGTATGGATTGCTGGCTGGAGGGATGGCTTGCTGGAGGGATGGATGGATGGATGTGTGGCTGGATGGAGGGATGGTTGGATGGTTGGCTGGCTGGAGGGATGGATGGATGGATGGCTGGATGGATGTCTGGATGGAGCGATGGCTGGATGGATGGCTGGCTGGAGGGATGGATGGATGGATGGATGGCTGGATGGATGGCTGGATGGATGGATGGCTTAATGACTGGCTGGCTGATGGGATGGATGGATGGATGGATGGCTGGATGGATGGCTGGATCGATGGATGGCTGGATATATGGCTGGCTGGAGGGATGGATGGATGGATGGATGGCTGGATGGATAGCTGGATAGAGGGATGGCTGGATGGATGGCTGGCTGGAGGGACGGATGGATGGATGGATGGCTGGATGGATGGCTGAATGGATGGATGGCTGGCTGGAGGGATGGATGGATGGATGGATGGATGGCTGAATGGATGGATGGCTGGATGAATGGCTGGCTGGAGGATGGATGGATGGCTGGATGGCTGGATGGATGGCTGGATGGATGGATGGCTGGATGGATGGCTGGATGGATGACTGGCTGGAAGGATGGATGGATGAATGGATGGCTGGATGGATGGCTGGATGGATGGATGGCTGGATGGATGGCTGGCTGGATGGATGGATGGGTGGATGGATGGCTGGATGGATGGCTGGATGGATGGATGCCTGGATGGATGGCTGGCTGGAGGGATGGATGGGTGGATGGCTGAATGGATGGCTGGATGGATGGCTGGCTGGAGCGACGGATGAATGGATGGCTGGATGTATGGATGGCCGAATGGTTGGCTGGCTGGAGGGATGGATGAATGGATGGATGGCTGAATGGATGGCTGGATGGATGGCAGGATGGATGGATGGCTGGATGGATGGCTGGCTGGATGGATGGATTGATGGATGGATGGCTGGATGGATGGCTGGATGGATGGATGGTTGGATGGATGACAGGCTGAAGGGATGAATGGGTGGATGGATGGCTGGATGGACGGCTGGATGGATGGATGGCTGGATGGATGGCTGGCTGGAGGGATGGATTGATGGATGGATGGCTGGATGGATAGCTGGATGGATGGCTGGATGGATGGATGGATGGATGGCTGGATGGAGGGATGGCTGGATGGAGGGATAGCTGGAGGGATGGATGGATGGCTGGATGGATGGCAGGATGGATGGATGGCTGGATGGATGGCTGGCTGGAGGGATGGATGGATGGATGGATGGCCGAATGGATGGCTGGATGGATGGATGGCTGGATGGATGCTGGCTGGAGGGATGGATGGAAGGATGGCTGGATGGACGGCTGGATGGATGGAGGGCTGGATGGATGGCTGGCTGGAGGGATGGATTGATGGATGGATGGCTGGATGGATGGCTGGATGGATGGATGGCTGAATGGATGGCTGTCTGGAGGGATGGATGGATGGATGGGTGGCTGGATGGAGGGATGGCTTGATGGTTGGCCGGCTGGTGGGATGGATGGATGGATGGCTGGATGGATGTCTGGATGGAGGGATGGCTGGATGGATGGCTGAATGGATGGATGGCTTAATGACTGGCTGGCTGGAGGGATGGATGGATGGATGGAAGGATGGCTGGTTGGACGGCTGGATCGATGGATGGCTGGATATATGGCTGGCTGGAGGGATGGATGGATGGATGGATGGCTGGATGGATGGCTGAATGGATGGCTGGCTGGATGGATGGCTGGCTGGAGGGATGGATGGATGGATGGATGGATGGATGGCTGAATGGATGGATGGCTGGATGAATGGCAGGCTGGAGGATGGATGGATGGCTGGATGGCTGGATGGATGGCTGGATGGATGGATGGCTGGATGGATGGCTGGATGGATGACTGGCTGGAGGGATGGATGGATGGATGGATGGCTGGATGGATGGCTGGATGGATGGATGGCTGGATGGATGGCTGGCTGGAGGGATGGATGGATGGATGGATGGCTGGATGGATGCTGGATGGATGGATGCCTGGATGGATGGCTGGCTGGAGAGATGGATGGGTGGATGGATGGCTGGATGGATGGCTGTATGGATGGATGGCTGGATGGATGGCTGGCAGGAGGGATGGATGGATGGATGGCTGGATGGATGGCTGGATGGATGGCTGGCTGGAGCGATGGATGAATGGATGGCTGGATGGATGGATGGCCGAATGGTTGGCTGGCTGGAGGGATGGATGTATGGATGGATGGCTGAATGGATGGCTGGATGGATGGCAGGATGGATGGATGGCTGGATGGATGGCTAGCTGGATGGATGCGTTGATGGATGGATGGATTGATGGATGGATGGCTGGATGGATGGCTGGATGGATGGCAGGCTGAAGGGATGAATGGATGGATGGATGGCTGGATGGACGGCTGGATGGATGGAAGGCTGGATGGATGGCTGGCTGGAGGGATGGATTGATGGATGGATGGCTGGATGGATAGCTGGATGGATGGCTGGATGGGTGGATGGATGGATGGCTGGATGGAGGGATGGCTGGATGGAGGGATAGCTGGAGGGATGGATGGATGGCTGGATGGATGGCATGATGGATGGATGGCTGGATGGATGGCTGGCTGGAGGGATGGATGGATGGATGGATAGCTGAATGGATGGCTGGATGGATGGATTGCTGGATGGATGGCTGGCTGGAGGGATGGATGGATGGCTGGATGGACGGCTGGATGGATGGAGGGCTGGATGGATGGCTGGCTGGAGGGATGGATTGATGGATGGATGGATGGATGGATGGCTGGATGGATGGATGGCTGAATGGATGGCTGGCTTGAGGGATGGATGGATGGATGGGTGGCTGGATGGAGGGATGGCTGGATGGTTGGCTGGATGGTGGGATGGATGGATGGCTGGATGGATGTCTGGATGGAGGGATGGCTGGATGGATGGCTTGCTGGAGGGATGGATGGATGGATGGATGGCTGGATGGATGGCTGGATGGATGGATGGCTGGCTGGCAGGAGGGATGGATGGATGGATGGAAGGATGGCTGGTTGGATGGCTGGATCGACGGATAGCTGGATGTATGGCTGGCTTGAGGGATGGATGGATGGCTTGATGGATAGCTGGATAGAGGAATGGCTGGATGGATGGCTGGCTGGAGGGATGGATGGATGGATGGCTGGATGGATGGCTGAATGGATGGATGACTGGATGGATGGCTGGCTGGAGGGATGGATGGATGGACGGATGGATGGATGGATGGCTGAATGGATGGATGGCTGGATGAATTGCTGGCTGGAGGGATGGGTGGATGGATGGATGGCTGGATGGATGGAAGGCTGGATGGATGGCTGGATGGATGACTGGGTGGAGGGATGGATGGATGGATGGATGGCTGGATGGATGGCTGGATGGATGGCTGGATGGATGCCTGGATGGATGGCTGTCTGGAGGGATGGATGGATGGATGGATGGCTGGATGGATGGCTGGATGGATGGATGGCTGGATGGATGGCTGGCAGGAGGGATGGGTGGATGGATGGATGGCTGGATGGATGACTGGATGGATGGATGCCTGGATGGATGGCTGGCTGGAGGGATGGATTGATGGATGGATGGCTGGATGGATGGCTGGATGGATGGATGGCTGGATGGATGGCAGGCTGAAGGGATGAATGGATGGATGGGTGGCTGGATGGACGGCTGGATGGATGGATGGCTGGATGGATGGCTGGCTGGAGGGATGGATTGATGGATGGATGGCTAGATGGAAAGCTGGATGGATGGCTGGATGGATGGCTGGCTGGTGGGATGGATGGATGGATGGATGGCTGGATGGAGGGATGGCTGGATATTTGGCTGGCTGGAGGGATGGATGGATGGCTGGATGGATGGCTGGATGGAGGGATGGCTGGATGGATGGCTGGCTGGAGGGATGGATGGCTGGATGGATGGCTGGTTGGATGGATGGATGGATGGATGGCTTAATGACTGGCTGGCTGGAGGGATGGATGGATGGATGGATGGCGGGATGGATGGCTGGATGGATGGATGGCTGGATGTATGGCTGGCTGGATAGATGGATGAATGGATGGATGGCTGGATGGATGGCTGGCTGGTGCGACGGATGAATGGATGGCTGGATGGATGGATGGCCGAATGGTTGGCTGGCTGGAGGGATGGATGAATGGATGGATGGATGAATGGATGGCTGGATGGATGGTTTGGCCGAATGGTTGGCTGGCTGGAGGGATGGGTGGATGGCTGAATGGATGGCTGGATGGCCGAATGGTTGGCTGGCTGGAGGGATGGATGGATGGATGGATGGCTGAATGGATGGCTGGATGGATGGCAGGATGGATGGATGGCTGGATGGATGGCTCGCTGGATGGATGGATTGATGGATGGATGGCTGGATGGATGGCTTAATGGATGGATGGCTGGATGGATGACAGGCTGAAGGGATGAATGGATGGATAGATGGCTGGATGGACGGCTGGATGGATGGATGGCTGGATGGATGGCTGGCTGGAGGGATGGATTGATGGATGGATGGCTGGATGGATAGTTGGATGGATGGCTGGATGGATGGCTGGCTGGTGGGATGGATGGATGGATGGATGGCTGGATGGAGGGATGGCTGGTTGGTTGGCTGGCTGGAGGGATGGAAGGATGGATGGATGGATGGCTGGATGGATGGCTGGATGGAGGGATGGCTGAATGGATGGCTGGCTGGAGGGATGGATGGCTGGATGGATGGCTGGATGGATGGCTGGATGGTTGGATGGCTTAATGACTGGCTGGCTGGAGGGATGGATGGATGGCTGGATGGATGGCTGGATGGATGGATGGCTGGATGTATGGCTGGCTGGAGAGATGGCTGAATGGTTGGATGGCTGGATGGATGGCTGGATGGAGGGATGGCTGGATGGATGACTGGCTGGAGGGATGGATGGATGGATGGATGGATGGATGGCTGGATGGATGCATGGCTTGATGGATGGCTTGCTGGAGGGATGGATGGATGGATGGCTGTATGGATGGATGACTGGATGAAGGCTGGCTCGAGTGATGGATGGATTGATGGCTGGATGGATGGCTTGATGGATGGATGGCTGGATGGATGACTGGCTGGAGGGATGGATGGATGGAGGGATAGCTGGATGGGGGGCTGAATGGATGGATGGCTGGATGGATGGCTGGCTGGAAGGAAGGATGGATGGATGGATGGCTGGATGGATGGCAGGATGGATGGATGGCTGGATGGATGGCTGGCTGGAGAAACGGATGAATGGATGGATGGATGGATGGATGGATGGATGGATGGTTGGATGGATGGATGGCTGGATGGATGGATGGCTGGATGGATGGCTGGCTGGATGGATGGCTGGCTGGAGGGATGGATGGATGGATGGCTGGATGGATGGATGGCCGAATGGATGGCTGGCTGAAGGGATGGATGGATGGCTGAAAGGATGGCTGGATGGATGGATGGCTGGAGGGATGGCTGGCTGGAGGGATGGATGAATGGATGGATGGCTGGATGGATGGCTGGATGGCAGGATGACTGGATGGATGGCTGGCTGGGCGGGTGGATTGATGGATGGATGGCTGGATGGATGGCTGGATGGATGGATGGATGGATGGCTGGCTGGCTGGAGGTATGGATGGATGGATGAATGGCAGGATGGATGGCTGTTTGGAGAGATGGATGAATGCATGCATGGCTGGATGGATGGCTGGATGGAGGGATGGCTGGATGGATGGCTGGCTGGAGGGATGGATGGATGGACGGATGGCTGGATGGCTGGCTGAATGGATGGATGGCTGGATGGATGGCTTGCTGGAGGGATGGATGGATGGATGGATGGCTGGATGGATGGCTGGATGGATGGATGGCTGGATGAATGGCTGGCTGGATGGATGGCTGGATGGATGGATGACTGGATGGATGACTCGCTGGCGGGATGGATGGATGGATGGATGCCTGGTTGGATGGCTGGATGGATGGATGGATGGATGGATGGATGGCTGGATGAATGGATGGCTGGATGGATGGATGGCTGGATGGCTGGAAGGCTGGATGGATGTATGGCTGGATGGATGGCTGGATGGATGGATGGATGGATGGATGGCTGGATGGATGGCTGGATGGTGGGATAGCTGGAGGGATGGATGGATGGCTGGATGGATGGCTGGATGGATGGCTGGATGGATTGCTGGCTGGAGGAATGGATGGATGGATGGATGGCTGGATGGATAGCAGGATGGATGGATGGCTGGATGGATGGCTGGCTGGAGGGATGGATGGATAGCTGAATGGATGGCTGGATGGATGGATGGCTGGATGGATGGCTGGCTGGAGGGATGGATGGAAGGATGGCTGGATGGACGGCTGGATGAATGGAGGGCTGGATGGATGGCTGGCTGGAGGTATGGATTGATGGATGGATGGCTGGATGGATGGCTGGATGGATGGATGGCTGGATGGATGGCTTGCTGGAGGGATGGATGGATGGATGTGTGGCTGGATGGAGGGATGGTTGGATGGTTGGCTGGCTGGAGGGATGGATGGATGGATGGCTGGATGGATGTCTGGATGGAGCGATGGCTGGATGGATGGCTGGCTGGAGGGATGGATGGATGGATGGATGGCTGGATGGATGGCTGGATGGATGGATGGCTTAATGACTGGCTGGCTGATGGGATGGATGGATGGATGGATGGCTGGATGGATGGCTGGATCGATGGATGGCTGGATATATGGCTGGCTGTAGGGATGGATGGATGGATGGATGGCTGGATGGATAGCTGGATAGAGGGAGGGCTGGATGGATGGCTGGCTGGAGGGACGGATGGATGGATGGATGGCTGGATGGATGGCTGAATGGATGGATGGCTGGCTGGAGGGATGGATGGATGGATGGATGGATGGCTGAATGGATGGATGGCTGGATGAATGGCTGGCTGGAGGATGGATGGATGGCTGGATGGCTGGATGGATGGCTGGATGGATGGATGGCTGGATGGATGGCTGGATGGATGACTGGCTGGAAGGATGGATGGATGAATGGATGGCTGGATGGATGGCTGGATGGATGGATGGCTGGATGGATGGCTGGCTGGATGGATGGATGGGTGGATGGATGGATGGCTGGATGGATGGATGCCTGGATGGATGGCTGGCTGGAGGGATGGATGGCTGGATGGATGGCTGGATGGATGGCTGGATGGATGGATGGCTGGATGGATGGCTGGCAGGAGGGATGGATGGATGGATGGCTGAATGGATGGCTGGATGGATGGCTGGCTGGAGCGACGGATGAATGGATGGCTGGATGTATGGATGGCCGAATGGTTGGCTGGCTGGAGGGATGGATGAATGGATGGATGGCTGAATGGATGGCTGGATGGATGGCAGGATGGATGGATGGCTGGATGGATGGCTGGCTGGATGGATGGATTGATGGATGGATGGCTGGATGGATGGCTGGATGGATGGATGGTTGGATGGATGACAGGCTGAAGGGATGAATGGGTGGATGGATGGCTGGATGGACGGCTGGATGGATGGATGGCTGGATGGATGGCTGGCTGGAGGGATGGATTGATGGATGGATGGCTGGATGGATAGCTGGATGGATGGCTGGATGGATGGATGGATGGATGGCTGGATGGAGGGATGGCTGGATGGAGGGATAGCTGGAGGGATGGATGGATGGCTGGATGGATGGCAGGATGGATGGATGGCTGGATGGATGGCTGGCTGGAGGGATGGATGGATGGATGGATGGCCGAATGGATGGCTGGATGGATGGATGGCTGGATGGATGGCTGGCTGGAGGGATGGATGGAAGGATGGCTCGATGGACGGCTGGAGGGATGGAGGGCTGGATGGATGGCTGGCTGGAGGGATGGATTGATGGATGGATGGCTGGATGGATGTCTGGATGGATGGATGGCTGAATGGATGGCTGTCTGGAGGGATGGATGGATGGATGGGTGGCTGGATGGAGGGATGGCTTGATGGTTGGCTGGCTGGTGGGATGGATGGATGGATGGCTGGATGGATGTCTGGATGGAGGGATGGCTGGATGGATGGCTGAATGGATGGATGGCTTAATGACTGGCTGGCTGGAGGGATGGATGGATGGATGGAAGGATGGCTGGTTGGACGGCTGGATCGATCGATGGCTGGATATATGGCTGGCTGGAGGGATGGATGGATGGATGGATGGCTGGATGGATGGCTGAATGGATGGATGGCTGGATGGATGGCTGGCTGGAGGGATGGATGGATGGATGGATGGATGGATGGATGGATGGATGGCTGAATGGATGGATGGCTGGATGAATGGCAGGCTGGAGGATGGATGGATTGCTGGATGGCTGGATGGATGGCTGGATGGATGGATGGCTGGATGGATGGCTGGATGGATGACTGGCTGGAGGGATGGATGGATGGATGGATGGCTGGATGGATGGCTGGATGGATGGATGGCTGGATGGATGGCTGGCTGGAGGGATGGATGGATGGATGGATGGCTGGATGGATGCTGGATGGATGGATGCCTGGATGGATGGCTGGCTGGAGAGATGGATGGGTGGATGGATGGCTGGATGGATGGCTGGATGGATGGATGGCTGGATGGATTGCTGGCAGGAGGGATGGATGGATGGATGGCTGGATGGATGGCTGGATGGATGGCTGGCTGGAGCGATGGATGAATGGATGGCTGGATGGATGGATGGCCGAATGGTTGGCTGGCTGGAGGGATGGATGTATGGATGGATGGCTGAATGGATGGTTGGATGGATGGCAGGATGGATGGATGGCTGGATGGATGGCTCGCTGGATGGATGCGTTGATGGATGGATGGATTGATGGATGGATGGCTGGATGGATGGCTGGATGGATGGCAGGCTGAAGGGATGAATGGATGGATGGAAGGCTGGATGGACGGCTGGATGGATGGAAGGCTGGATGGATGGCTGGCTGGAGGGATGGATTGATTGATGGATGGCTGGATGGATAGCTGGATGGATGGCTGGATGGGTGGATGGATGGATGGCTGGATGGAGGGATGGCTGGATGGAGGGATAGCTGGAGGGATGGATGGATGGCTGGATGGATGGCATGATGGATGGATGGCTGGATGGATGGCTGGCTGGAGGGATGGATGGATGGATGGATAGCTGAATGGATGGCTGGATGGATGGATTGCTGGATGGATGGCTGGCTGGAGGGATGGATGGATGGCTGGATGGACGGCTGGATGGATGGAGGGCTGGATGGATGGCTGGCTGGAGGGATGGATTGATGGATGGATGGATGGATGGATGGATGGCTGGATGGATGGATGGCTGAATGGATGGCTGGCTTGAGGGATGGATGGATGGATGGGTGGCTGGATGGAGGGATGGCTGGATGGTTGGCTGGCTGGTGGGATGGATGGATGGATGGCTGGATGGATGTCTGAATGGAGGGATGGCTGGATGGATGGCTTGCTGGAGGGATGGATGGATGGATGGATGGCTGGATGGATGGCTGGATGGATGGATGGCTGGCTGGCTGGAGGGATGGATGGATGGATGGAAGGATGGCTGGTTGGATGGCTGGATCGACGGATAGCTGGATGTATGGCTGGCTTGAGGGATGGATGGATGGCTTGATGGATAGCTGGATAGAGGAATGGCTGGATGGATGGCTTGCTGGAGGGATGGATGGATGGATGGCTGGATGGATGGCTGAATGGATGGATGGATGGATGGATGGCTGGCTGGAGGGATGGATGGATGGATGGATGGATGGATGGATGGCTGAATGGATGGATGGCTGGATGCATTGCTGGCTGGAGGGATGGGTGGATGGATGGATGGCTGGATGGATGGAAGGCTGTATGGATGGCTGGATGGATGACTGGGTGGAGGGATGGATGGATGGATGGATGGCTGGATGGATGGCTGGATGGATGGCTGGATGGATGCCTGGATGGATGGCTGTCTGGAGGGATGGATGATTGGATGGATGGCTGGATGGATGGCTGGATGGATGGATGGCTGGATGGATGGCTGGCAGGAGGGATGGGTGGATGGATGGATGGCTGGATGGATGACTGGATGGATGGATGCCTGGATGGATGGCTGGCTGGAGGGATGGATTGATGGATGGATGGCTGGATGGATGGCTGGATGGATGGATGGCTGGATGGATGGCAGGCTGAAGGGATGAATGGATGGATGGGTGGCTGGATGGACGGCTGGATGGATGGATGGCTGGATGGATGGCTGGCTGGAGGGATGGATTGATGGATGGATGGCTAGATGGAAAGCTGGATGGATGGCTGGATGGATGGCTGGCTGGTGGGATGGATGGATGGATGGATGGCTGGATGGAGGGATGGCTGGATATTTGGCTGGCTGGAGGGATGGATGGATGGCTGGATGGATGGCTGGATGGAGGGATGGCTGGATGGATGGCTGGCTGGAGGGATGGATGGCTGGATGGATGGCTGGTTGGATGGATGGATGGATGGATGGTTTAATGACTGGCTGGCTGGAGGGATGGATGGATGGATGGATGGCGGGATGGATGGCTGGATGGATGGATGGCTGGATGTATGGCTGGCTGGATAGATGGATGAATGGTTGGATGGCTGGATGGATGGCTGGATGGAGGGATGGCTGGATGGATGGCTGGCTGGAGTGACGGATGGATGCATGGCTGGATGGATGGCTGTATTGAGGGATGGCTGGATGGAAGGCTGGCTGGATGGATGGATGGCTGGATGGATGGATGGATGGACGGATGGATGGAGGGATGGCTGGATGGATGGCTGGCTGGAGGGATGGATGGATGGATGGATGGATGGATGGCTGAATGGAGGAATGGCTTGATGGATGGCTGGCTGGAGGGATGGATGGATGGCTGGATGGATTGCTTGATGGATGGATGGCTGGATGGACGATTGGCTGGAGGGATGGATGGATGGATGGCTGGATCGATGGCTGGATGGATGAATGGCTGGATGGATGACTGGCTGGCTGGATGGTTGGATGGCTGGATGGATGGATGGCTTGAAGAGTGGATGGATGGCTGGATGGATGGCTGGACGGATGGATTGCTGGATGGATGGCTGGCTAGAGGGATGGATGGATTGCTGGATGGATGGCTGGATGGATGGATGGCTGGATGGATGGCTGGCTGGAGGAATGGATGGATGGATGGATGGCTGGATCGATTGCTGGATGGATGGATGGCAGGATGGATGGCTGGCTGGAGGGATGGATGGATGAATGGATGGCTGAATGGATGGCTGGATAGATGGATGGCTGGATGGATGGCTGGCTGTAGGGATGGATGGATGGCTGGCTGGCTGGCTGGCTGGAGGGATGCATGGATGGATGGATGGCTGGATGGACGGATGGTTTGGATGGATTGCTGGATGGATGGCTGGATGGATGGATGGCTGGATGGATGGCTGTCTGGATGGATGGATGGATGGCTGGATGGAGGGATGGCTGGATGGTTGGCTGGCTGGCTGGATGGATGGATGGGTGGATGGCTGGAAGGATGGCTGGATGGAGGGATGGCTGGATGGATGGCTGGCTGGAGGGATGGATGGATGGCTGGATGGATGGCTGGATGGATGGATGGCTTAATGACTGTATGGCTGGCTGGAGGGATGGATGGATGGATGGATGGCTGGATGAATGGCTGAATGGATGGATGGCTGGATGGATTGCTGGATGGATGGATGGATGGACGGTTGGCTGGATAGATGACTGGATGGAGGAATGGCTGGATGGATGGCTGGCGAGAGGGATGGATGGATGGATGGATGGCTGGATGGATGGCTTAATGGATGGATGGCTGGCTGGAGGGATGGATGGATGGATGGCTGGATGGATGGCTGGATGGATGGATGGCTGGCTTGAAGAATGGATGGATAGATGGATGGATGGCAGGACGGATGGATTGCTGGATGGATGGCTTGATGGATGGATGGCTGGATGGATGGCTGGATGGATGTATGGCTGGATGAATGGCTGGCTGGACGAATGGATGGATGGATGGACGGCTGGATGGATGGCTGGATGGATGGATGGCTGGATGGATGGCTGGCTGGAGGGATGGGTGGATGGATGGCTGGATGGACGGCTGGATGGATGGAGGGCTGGATGGATGATTGGCTGGAGGGATGGATTGATGGATGGATGGCTGGATGGATGGCTGGATGGATGGATGGCTGGATGGATGGCTGGCTGGAGGGATGGATGGATGGCTGTGTGGCTGGATGGAGGGATGCTTAGATGGTTGGCTGGCTGGAGGGATGGATGGATGACTGGATGGATGTCTGGATGGAGGGATGGCTGGATGGATGGCTGGCTGGAGGGATGGATGGATGGATGGATGGATGGATGGCTGGATGGATGGCTGGATGGATGGATGGCTTAATGACTGGCTGGCTGGAGGGATGGATGGATGGATGGATGGATGGCTGGATGGATGGCTGGATCGATGGATGGCTGGATATATGGCTGGCTGGATGGATGGATGGCTGGATGGATGGCTGGCTGGAGGGATGGATTGATGGATGGATGGCTAGATGGAAAGCTGGATGGATGGCTGGATGGATGGCTGGCTGGTGGGATGGATGGATGGATGGATGGCTGGATGGAGGGATGGCTGGATATTTGGCTGGCTGGAGGGATGGATGGATGGCTGGATGGATGGCTGGATGGAGGGATGGCTGGATGGATGGCTGGCTGGAGGGATGGATGGCTGGATGGATGGCTGGTTGGATGGATGGATGGATGGATGGTTTAATGACTGGCTGGCTGGAGGGATGGATGGATGGATGGATGGCGGGATGGATGGCTGGATGGATGGATGGCTGGATCTATGGCTGGCTGGATAGATGGATGAATGGTTGGATGGCTGGATGGATGGCTGGATGGAGGGATGGCTGGATGGATGGCTGGCTGGAGTGACGGATGGATGCATGGCTGGATGGATGGCTGTATTGAGGGATGGCTGGATGGAAGGCTGGCTGGATGGATGGATGGCTGGATGGATGGATGGATGGACGGATGGATGGAGGGATGGCTGGATGGATGGCTGGCTGGAGGGATGGATGGATGGATGGATGGATGGATGGCTGAATGGAGGAATGGCTTGATGGATGGCTGGCTGGAGGGATGGATGGATGGCTGGATGGATTGCTTGATGGATGGATGGCTGGATGGACGATTGGCTGGAGGGATGGATGGATGGATGGCTGGATCGATGGCTGGATGGATGAATGGCTGGATGGATGACTGGCTGGCTGGATGGTTGGATGGCTGGATGGATGGATGGCTTGAAGAGTGGATGGATGGCTGGATGGATGGCTGGACGGATGGATTGCTGGATGGATGGCTGGCTAGAGGGATGGATGGATTGCTGGATGGATGGCTGGATGGATGGATGGCTGGATGGATGGCTGGCTGGAGGAATGGATGGATGGATGGATGGCTGGATCGATTGCTGGATGGATGGATGGCAGGATGGATGGCTGGCTGGAGGGATGGATGGATGAATGGATGGCTGAATGGATGGCTGGATAGATGGATGGCTGGATGGATGGCTGGCTGTAGGGATGGATGGATGGCTGGCTGGCTGGCTGGCTGGAGGGATGCATGGATGGATGGATGGCTGGATGGACGGATGGTTTGGATGGATTGCTGGATGGATGGCTGGATGGATGGATGGCTGGATGGATGGCTGTCTGGATGGATGGATGGATGGCTGGATGGAGGGATGGCTGGATGGTTGGCTGGCTGGCTGGATGGATGGATGGGTGGATGGCTGGAAGGATGGCTGGATGGAGGGATGGCTGGATGGATGGCTGGCTGGAGGGATGGATGGATGGCTGGATGGATGGCTGGATGGATGGATGGCTTAATGACTGTATGGCTGGCTGGAGGGATGGATGGATGGATGGATGGCTGGATGAATGGCTGAATGGATGGATGGCTGGATGGATTGCTGGATGGATGGATGGATGGACGGTTGGCTGGATAGATGACTGGATGGAGGAATGGCTGGATGGATGGCTGGCGAGAGGGATGGATGGATGGATGGATGGCTGGATGGATGGCTTAATGGATGGATGGCTGGCTGGAGGGATGGATGGATGGATGGCTGGATGGATGGCTGGATGGATGGATGGCTGGCTTGAAGAATGGATGGATAGATGGATGGATGGCAGGACGGATGGATTGCTGGATGGATGGCTTGATGGATGGATGGCTGGATGGATGGCTGGATGGATGTATGGCTGGATGAATGGCTGGCTGGACGAATGGATGGATGGATGGACGGCTGGATGGATGGCTGGATGGATGGATGGCTGGATGGATGGCTGGCTGGAGGGATGGGTGGATGGATGGCTGGTTGGACGGCTGGATGGATGGAGGGCTGGATGGATGATTGGCTGGAGGGATGGATTGATGGATGGATGGCTGGATGGATGGCTGGATGGATGGATGGCTGGATGGATGGCTGGCTGGAGGGATGGATGGATGGCTGTGTGGCTGGATGGAGGGATGCTTAGATGGTTGGCTGGCTGGAGGGATGGATGGATGACTGGATGGATGTCTGGATGGAGGGATGGCTGGATGGATGGCTGGCTGGAGGGATGGATGGATGGATGGATGGCTGGATGGATGGCTGGATGGATGGATGGCTTAATGACTGGCTGGCTGGAGGGATGGATGGATGGATGGATGGATGGCTGGATGGATGGCTGGATCGATGGATGGCTGGATATATGGCTGGCTGGAGGGATGGATGGATGGATGGATGGCTGGATGGATAGCTGGATAGAGGGATGGCTGGATGGATGGCTGGCTGGAGGGATGGATGGATGGATGGAAGGCTGGATGGATGGATGAATGGATGGATGGCTGGATGGATGGCTGGCTGGAGGGATGGATGGATGGATGGATGGATGGATGGCTGAATGGATGGATGGCTGGATGAATGGCTGGCTGGAGGATGGATGGATGGCTGGATGGCTTGATGGATGGCTGGATGGATGGATGGCTGGATGGATGGCTGGATGGATGACTGGCTGGAAGGATGGATGGATGAATGGATGGCTGGATGGATGGCTGGATGGATGGATGGCTGGATGGATGGCTGGCTGGAGGGATGGATGGATGGATGGATGGCTGGATGGATGGCTGGATGGATGGATGCCTGGATGGATGGCTGGCTGGAGGGATGGATGGGTGGATGGGTGGCTGGATGGATGGCTGGATGGATGGATGGCTGGATGGATGGCTGGCAGGAGGGATGGATGGATGGATTGCTGAATGGATGGCTGGATGGATGGCTGGCTGGAGCGATGGATGAATGGATGGCTGGATGGATGGATCGCCGAATGGTTGGCTGGCTGCAGGGATGGCTGAATGGATGGCTGGATGGATGGCAGGATGGATGGATGGCTGAATGGATGGCTGGCTGGATGGATGGATTGATGGATGGATGGCTGGATGGATGGCTGGATGGATGGATGGCTGGATGGATGACAGGCTGAAGGGATGAATGGATGGATGGATGGCTGGATGGACGGCTGGATGGATGGATGGCTGGATGGATGGCTGGCTGGAGGGATGGATTGATGGATCGATGGCTGGATGGATAGCTGGATGGATGGCTGGATGGATGGATGGCTGGATGGAGGGATGGCTGGATGGAGGGATAGCTGGAGGGATGGATGGATGGCTGGATGGATGGCAGGATGGATGGATGGCTGGATGGATGGCTGGCTGGAGGGATGGATGGATGGATGGATGGCTGGATGGATGACTGGGTGGAGGGATGGATGGATGGATGGATGGCTGGATGGATGGCTGGGCGGATGGCTGGATGGATGCTTGGATGGATGGCTGGCTTGAGGGATGGATGGATGGATGGATGGATGGCTGGATGGATGGCTGGATGGATGGATGGCTGGATGGATGGCTGGCAGGAGGGATGGGTGGATGGATGGATGGCTGGATGGATGACTGGATGGATGGATGCCTGGATGGATGGCTGGCTGGAGGGATGGATTGATGGATGGATGGCTAGATGGATGGCTGGATGGATGGATGGCTGGATGGATGGCAGGCTGAAGGGCTGAATGGGTGGATGGGTGGCTGGATGGACGGCTGGATGGATGGATGGCTGGATGGATGGCTGGCTGGAGGGATGGATTGATGGATGGATGGCTAGATGGAAAGCTGGATGGATGGCTGGATGGATGGCTGGCTGGTGGGATGGATGGATGGATGGATGGCTGGATGGAGGGATGGCTGAATATTTGGCTGGCTGGAGGGATGGATGGATGGCTGGATGGATGGCTGGATGGAGGGATGGCTGGATGGATGGCTGGCTGGAGGGATGGATGGCTGGATGGATGGCTGGATGGATGGATGGATGGATGGATGGCTTAATGACTGGCTGGCTGGAGGGATGGATGGATGGATGGATGGCGGGATGGATGGCTGGATGGATGGATGGCTGGATGTATGGCTGGCTGGAGAGATGGATGAATGGTTGGATGGCTGGCTGGATGGCTGGATGGAGGGATGGCTGGATGGATGGCTGGCTGGAGTGACGGATGGATGCATGGCTGGATGGATGGCTGTATTGAGGGATGGCTGGATGGAAGGCTGGCTGGATGGATGGATGGCTGGATAGATGGATGGATGGACGGATGGATGGAGGGATGGCTGGATGGATGGCTGGCTGGAGGGATGGATGGATGGATGGATGGCTGGATGGATGGCTGGATGGAGGAATGGCTTGATGGATGGCTGGCTGGAGGGATGGATGGATGGCTGGATGGATTGCTTGATGGATGGATGGCTGGATGGACGATTGGCTGGAGGGATGGATGGATGGATGGCTGGATCGATGGCTGGATGGATGAATGGCTGGATGGATGACTGGCTGCCTGGATGGATGGATGGCTGGATGGATGGCTGGCTTGAAGAATGGATGGATGGCTGGATGGATGGCTGGACGGATGGATTGCTGGATGGATGGCTGGATGGATAGATGGCTGGATGGATGGCTGGCTGGAGGAATGGATGGATGGCTGGATCGATGGCTGGATGGATGGATGGCAGGATGGAGGCTGGCTGGAGGGATGGATGGATGAATGGATGGCTGAATGGATGGCTGGATGGATGGATGGCTGGCTGGCTGTAGGGATGGATGGAAAGATGGATGGCTGGCTGGCTGGCTGGCTGGAGGGATGCATGGATGGATGGATGGCTGGATGGACGGATGGTTTGGATGGATTGCTGGATGAATGGCTGGCTGGAGGGATGGATTGTAGGATGGATGGCTGGATGGATGGCTGGATGGATGGATGGCTGGATGGATGGCTGGCTGGATGTATGGATGGATGGATGGATGGATGGCTGGATGGAGGGATGGCAGGATGGTTGGCTGGCTGGTTGGATGGATGGATGGATGGATGGCTGGAAGGATGGCTGGATGGAGGGATGGCTGGATGGATGGCTGGCTGGAGGGATGGATGGATGGCTGGATGGATGGCTGGATGGATGGATGGCTTAATGGCTGTATGGCTGGCTGGAGGGATGGATGGATGGATGGATGGCTGGATGAATGGCTGAATGGATGGATGGCTGGATGGATTGCTGGATGGATGGATGGATGGACGGTTGGCTGGATAGATGACTGGATGGAGCAATGGCTGGATGGATGGCTGGCTAGAGGGATGGATGGATGGATGGATGGCTGGATGGATGGCTTAATGGATGGATGGCTGGCTGGAGGGATGGATGGATGGATGGCTGGATGGATGGCTGGATGGATGAATGGCTGGATGGATGACTGGCAGGAGGGATGGATGGACGGATCGATGGCTGGATGGATTGCTGGATGGATGGATGGATGGACGGATGGCGGGATGGATGGCTGGCTGGAGGGATGGCTGAATGGCTGGCTGGATGGATGGATGGCTGGATGTATGGCTGGCTTGAAGAATGGATGGATGGCTGGATGGAGGGATGGATTGATGGATGGATGGCTGGATGGATGGCTGGATGGATGGATGGCTGGATGGATGGCAGGCTGAAGGGATGAATGGATGGATGGGTGGCTGGAAGGACGGCTGGATGGATGGATGGCTGGATGGATGGCTGGCTGGAGGGATGGATTGATGGATGGATGGCTAGATGGAAAGCTGGATGGATGGCTGGATGGATGGCTGGCTGGTGGGATGGATGGATGGATGGATGGCTGGATGGAGGGATGGCTGGATATTTGGCTGGCTGGAGGGATGGATGGATGGCTGGATGGATGGCTGGATGGAGGGATGGCTGGATGGATGGCTGGCTGGGGGGATGGATGGCTGGATGGATGGCTGGTTGGATGGATGGATGGCTTAATGACTGGCTGGCTGGAGGGATGGATGGATGGATGGATGGCGGGATGGATGGCTGGATGGATGGATGGCTGGATGTATGGCTGGCTGGATAGATGGATGAATGGTTGGATGGCTGGATGGATGGCTGGATGGAGGGATGGCTGGATGGATGGCTGGCTGGAGTGACGGATGGATGCATGGCTGGATGGATGGCTGTATTGAGGGATGGCTGGATGGAAGGCTGGCTGGATGGATGGATGGCTGGATGGATGGATGGATGGACGGATGGATGGAGGGATGGCTGGATGGATGGCTGGCTGGAGGGATGGATGGATGGATGGATGGATGGATGGCTGGATGGAGGAATGGCTTGATGGATGGCTGGCTGGAGGGATGGATGGATGGCTGGATGGATTGCTTGATGGATGGATTGCAGTATGGACGATTGGCTGGAGGGATGGATGGATGGATGGCTGGATCGATGGCTGGATGGATGAATGGCTGGATGGATGACTGGCTGGCTGGATGGTTGGATGGCTGGATGGATGGATGGCTTGAAGAATGGATGGATGGCTGGATGGATGGCTGGTCGGATGGATTGCTGGATGGATGGCTGGCTAGAGGGATGGATGGATTGCTGGATGGATGGCTGGATGGATGGATGGCTGGATGGATGGCTGGCTGGAGGAATGGATGGATGGATGGATGGCTGGATCGATTGCTGGATGGATGGATGGCAGGATGGATGGCTGGCTGGAGGGATGGATGGATGAATGGATGGCTGAATGGATGGCTGGATAGATGGATGGCTGGATGGATGGCTGGCTGTAGGGATGGATGGATGGCTGGCTGGCTGGCTGGCTGGAGGGATGCATGGATGGATGGATGGCTGGATGGACGGATGGTTTGGATGGATTGCTGGATGGATGGCTGGATGGATGGATGGCTGGATGGATGGCTGGCTGGATGGATGGATGGATGGCTGGATGGAGGGATGGCTGGATGGTTGGCTGGCTGGCTGGATGGATGGATGGGTGGATGGCTGGAAGGATGGCCGGATGGAGGGATGGGTGGATGGATGGCTGGCTGGAGGTATGGATGGATGGCTGGATGGTTGGCTGGATGGATGGATGGCTTAATGACTGTATGGCTGGCTGGAGGGATGGATGGATGGATGGATGGCTGGATGAATGGCTGAATGGATGGATGGCTGGATGGATTGCTGGATGGATGGATGGATGGACGGTTGGCTGGATAGATGACTGGATGGAGGAATGGCTGGATGGATGGCTGGCGAGAGGGATGGATGGATGGATGGATGGCTGGATGGATGGCTTAATGGATGGATGGCTGGCTGGAGGGATGGATGGATGGATGGCTGGATGGATGGCTGGATGGATGGATGGCTGGCTTGAAGAATGGATGGAAAGATGGATGGATGGCAGGACGGATGGATTGCTGGATGGATGGCTTGATGGATGGATGGCTGGATGGATGGCTGGATGGATGTATGGCTGGATGAATGGCTGGCTGGACGAATGGATGGTTGGATGGACGGCTGGATGGATGGCTGGATGGATGGATGGCTGGATGGATGGCTGGCTGGAGGGATGGGTGGATGGATGGCTGGATGGACGGCTGGATGGATGGAGGGCTGGATGGATGATTGGCTGGAGGGATGGATTGATGGATGGATGGCTGGATGGATGGCTGGATGGATGGATGGCTGGATGGATGGCTGGCTGGAGGGATGGATGGATGGCTGTGTGGCTGGATGGAGGGATGGTTAGATGGTTGGCTGGCTGGAGGGATGGATGGATGGCTGGATGGATGTCTGGATGGAGGGATGGCTGGATGGATGGCTGGATGGATGGATGGCTTAATGACTGGCTGGCTGGAGGGATGGATGGATGGATGGCTGGATGGATGGCTGGATCGATGGATGGCTGGATATATGGCTGGCTGGAGGGATGGATGGATGGATGGATGGCTGGATGGGTAGCTGGATAGAGGGATGGCTGGATGGATGGCTGGCTGGAGGGATGGATGGATGGATGGAAGGCTGGATGGATGGATGAATGGACGGATGGCTGGATGGATGGCTGGCTGGAGGGATGGATGGATGGATGGATGGATGGATGGATGGCTGAATGGATGGATGACTGGATGAATGGCTGGCTGGAGGATGGATGGATGGCTGGATGGCTTGATGGATGGCTGGATGGATGGATGGCTGGATGGATGGCTGGATGGATGACTGGCTGGAAGGATGGATGGATGAATGGATGGCTGGATGGATGGCTGGATGGATGGATGGCTGGATGGATGGCTGGCTAGAGGGATGGACGGATGGATGGATGGCTGGATGGATGGCTGGATGGATGGATGCCTGGATGGATGGCTGGCTGGAGGGATGGATGGGTGGATGGGTGGCTGGATGGATGGCTGGATGGATGGATGGCTGGATGGATGGCTGGCAGGAGGGATGGATGGATGGATTGCTGAATGGATGGCTGGATGGATGGCTGGCTGGAGCGATGGATGAATGGATGGCTGGATGGATGGATCGCCGAATGGTTGGCTGGCTGCAGGGATGGCTGAATGGATGGCTGGATGGATGGCAGGATGGATGGATGGCTGGATGGATGGCTGGCTGGATGGATGGATTGATGGATGGATGGCTGGATGGATGGCTGGATGGATGGATGGCTGGATGGATGACAGGCTGAAGGGATGAATGGATGGATGGATGGCTGGATGGACGGCTGGATGGATGGATGGCTGGATGGATGGCTGGCTGGAGGGATGGATTGATGGATCGATGGCTGGATGGATAGCTGGATGGATGGCTGGATGGATGGATGGCTGGATGGAGGGATGGCTGCATGGAGGGATAGCTGGAGGGATGAATGGATGGCTGGATGGATGGCAGGATGGATGGATGGCTGGATGGATGGCTGGCTGGAGGGATGGATGGATGGATGGATGGATGGCTGGATGGATGACTGGGTGGAGGGATGGATGGATGGATGGATGGCTGGATGGATGGCTGGGCGGATGGCTGGATGGATGCTTGGATGGATGGCTGGCTTGAGGGATGGATGGATGGATGGATGGCTGGATGGATGGCTGGATGGATGGATGGCTGGATGGATGGCTCGCAGGAGGGATGGGTGGATGGATGGATGGCTGGATGGATGACTGGATGGATGGATGCCTGGATGGATGGCTGGCTGGAGGGATGGATTGATGGATGGATGGCTAGATGGATGGATGGATGGATGGATGGCTGGATGAATGGCTGAATGGATGGATGGCTGGATGGATTGCTGGATGGATGGATGGATGGACGGTTGGCTGGATAGATGACTGGATGGAGGAATGGCTGGATGGATGGCTGGCGAGAGGGATGGATGGATGGATGGATGGCTGGATGGATGGCTTAATGGATGGATGGCTGGCTGGAGGGATGGATGGATGGATGGCTGGATGGATGGCTGGATGGATGGATGGCTGGCTTGAAGAATGGATGGAAAGATGGATGGATGGCAGGACGGATGGATTGCTGGATGGATGGCTTGATGGATGGATGGCTGGATGGATGGCTGGATGGATGTATGGCTGGATGAATGGCTGGCTGGACGAATGGATGGTTGGATGGACGGCTGGATGGATGGCTGGATGGATGGATGGCTGGATGGATGGCTGGCTGGAGGGATGGGTGGATGGATGGCTGGATGGACGGCTGGATGGATGGAGGGCTGGATGGATGATTGGCTGGAGGGATGGATTGATGGATGGATGGCTGGATGGATGGCTGGATGGATGGATGGCTGGATGGATGGCTGGCTGGAGGGATGGATGGATGGCTGTGTGGCTGGATGGAGGGATGGTTAGATGGTTGGCTGGCTGGAGGGATGGATGGATGGCTGGATGGATGTCTGGATGGAGGGATGGCTGGATGGATGGCTGGCTGGAGGGATGGATGGATGGATGGATGGATGGATGGCTGGATGGATGGCTGGATGGATGGATGGCTTAATGACTGGCTGGCTGGAGGGATGGATGGATGGATGGATGGATGGCTGGATGGATGGCTGGATCGATGGATGGCTGGATATATGGCTGGCTGGAGGGATGGATGGATGGATGGATGGCTGGATGGATAGCTGGATAGAGGGATGGCTGGATGGATGGCTGGCTGGAGGGATGGATGGATGGATGGAAGGCTGGATGGATGGATGAATGGACGGATGGCTGGATGGATGGCTGGCTGGAGGGATGGATGGATGGATGGATGGCTGAATGGATGGATGACTGGATGAATGGCTGGCTGGAGGATGGATGGATGGCTGGATGGCTTGATGGATGGCTGGATGGATGGATGGCTGGATGGATGGCTGGATGGATGACTGGCTGGAAGGATGGATGGATGAATGGATGGCTGGATGGATGGCTGGATGGATGGATGGCTGGATGGATGGCTGGCTGGAGGGATGGACGGATGGATGGATGGCTGGATGGATGGCTGGATGGATGGATGCCTGGATGGATGGCTGGCTGGAGGGATGGATGGGTGGATGGGTGGCTGGATGGATGGCTGGATGGATGGATGGCTGGATGGATGGCTGGCAGGAGGGATGGATGGATGGATTGCTGAATGGATGGCTGGATGGATGGCTGGCTGGAGCGATGGATGAATGGATGGCTGGATGGATGGATCGCCGAATGGTTGGCTGGCTGCAGGGATGGCTGAATGGATGGCTGGATGGATGGCAGGATGGATGGATGGCTGGATGGATGGCTGGCTGGATGGATGGATTGATGGATGGATGGCTGGATGGATGGCTGGATGGATGGATGGCTGGATGGATGACAGGCTGATGGGATGAATGGATGGATGGATGGCTGGATGGACGGCTGGATGGATGGATGGCTGGATGGATGGCTGGCTGGAGGGATGGATTGATGGATCGATGGCTGGATGGATAGCTGGATGGATGGCTGGATGGATGGATGGCTGGATGGAGGGATGGCTGGATGGAGGGATAGCTGGAGGGATGGATGGATGGCTGGATGGATGGCAGGATGGATGGATGGCTGGATGGATGGCTGGCTGGAGGGATGGATGGATGGATGGATGGATGGCTGGATGGATGACTGGGTGGAGGGATGGATGGATGGATGGATGGCTGGATGGATGGCTGGGCGGATGGCTGGATGGATGCTTGGATGGATGGCTGGCTTGAGGGATGGATGGATGGATGGATGGCTGGATGGATGGCTGGATGGATGGATGGCTGGATGGATGGCTGGCAGGAGGGATGGGTGGATGGATGGATGGCTGGATGGATGACTGGATGGATGGATGCCTGGATGGATGGCTGGCTGGAGGGATGGATTGATGGATGGATGGCTAGATGGATGGCTGGATGGATGGATGGCTGGATGGATGGCAGGCTGAAGGGATGAATGGGTGGATGGGTGGCTGGATGGACGGCTGGATGGATGGATGGCTGGATGGATGGCTGGCTGGAGGGATGGATTGATGGATGGATGGCGAGATGGAAAGCTGGATGGATGGCTGGATGGATGGCTGGCTGGTGGGATGGATGGATGGATGTATGGCTGGATGGAGGGATGGCTGAATATTTGGCTGGCTAGAGGGATGGATGGATGGCTGGATGGATGGCTGGATGGAGGGATGGCTGGATGGATGGCTGGCTGGAGGGATGGATGGCTGGATGGATGGCTGGATGGATGGATGGATGGATGGATGGCTTAATGACTGGATGGCTGGAGGGATGGATGGATGGATGGATGGCGGGATGGATGGCTGGATGGATGGATGGCTGGATGTATGGCTGGCTGGAGAGATGGATGAATGGTTGGATGGCTGGATGGATGGCTGGATGGAGGGATGGCTGGATGGATGGCTGGCTGGAGTGACGGATGGATGCATGGCTGGATGGATGGCTGTATTGAGGGATGGCTGGATGGAAGGCTGGCTGGATGGATGGATGGCTGGATGGATGGATGGATGGACGGATGGATGGAGGGATGGCTGGATGGATGGCTGGCTGGAGGGATGGATGGATGGATGGATGGCTGGATGGATGGCTGGATGGAGGAATGGCTTGATGGATGGCTGGCTGGAGGGATGGATGGATGGCTGGATGGATTGCTTGATGGATGGATGGCTGGATGGACGATTGGCTGGAGGGATGGATGGATGGATGGCTGGATCGATGGCTGGATGGATGAATGGCTGGATGGATGACTGGCTGGCTGGATGGATGGATGGCTGGATGGATGGCTGGCTTGAAGAATGGATGGATGGCTGGATGGATGGCTGGACGGATGGATTGCTGGATGGATGGCTGGATGGATGGATGGCTGGATGGATGGCTGGCTGGAGGAATGGATGGATGGCTGGATCGATGGCTGGATGGATGGATGGCAGGATGGATGGCTGGCTGGAGGGATGGATGGATGAATGGATGGCTGAATGGATGGCTGGATGGATGGATGGCTGGCTGGCTGTAGGGATGGATGGAAAGGTGGATGGCTGGCTGGCTGGCTGGCTGGAGGGATGCATGGATGGATGGATGGCTGGATGGACGGATGGTTTGGATGGATTGCTGGATGAATGGCTAGCTGGAGGGATGGATTGTAGGATGGATGGCTGGATGGATGGCTGGATGGATGGATGGCTGGATGGATGGCTGGCTGGATGTATGGATGCATGGATGGATGGATGGCTGGATGGAGGGATGGCTGGATGGTTGGCTGGCTGGTTGGATGGATGGATGGATGGATGGCTGGAAGGATGGCTGGATGGAGGGATGGCTGGATGGATGGCTGGCTGGAGGGATGGATGGATGGCTGGATGGATGGCTGGATGGATGGATGGCTTAATGGCTGTATGGCTGGCTGGAGGGATGGATGGATGGATGGATGGCTGGATGAATGGCTGAATGGATGGATGGCTGGATGGATTGCTGGATGGATGGATGGATGGACGGTTGGCTGGATAGATGACTGGATGGAGGAATGGCTGGATGGATGGCTGGCTAGAGGGATGGATGGATGGATGGATGGCTGGATGGATGGCTTAATGGATGGATGGCTGGCTGGAGGGATGGATGGATGGATGGCTGGATGGATGGCTGGAAGGATGAATGGCTGGATGGATGACTGGCAGGAGGGATGGATGGACGGATCGATGGCTGGATGGATTGCTGGATGGATGGATGGATGGACGGATGGCTGGATGGATGGCTGGCTGGAGGGATGGCTGAATGGCTGGCTGGATGGATGGATGGCTGGATGTATGGCTGGCTTGAAGAATGGATGGATGGCTGGATGGATGGCATAACGGATGGCTTGCTGGATGGATGGCTTGATGGATGGATGGCTGGATGGATGGCTGGATGGATGTATGGCTGGATGAATGGCTGGCTGGAGGAATGGATGGATGGATGGATGGCTGGGTGGATGGCTGGATGGATGGATGGCTGGATGGATGGCTGGCTGGAGGGATGGGTGGATGGATGGATGGCTGAATGGATTGCTGGATGGATGGATGGCTGGATGGATGGCTGGCTGGAGGGATGGATGGATGGATGGCTGGATGGACGGCTGGATGGATGGAGGGCTGGATGGATGATTGGCTGGAGGGATGGACTGATGGATGGATGGCTGGATGGATGGCTGGATGGATGGATGGCTGGATGGATGGCTGGCTGGAGGGATGGATGAATGGAAGTGTTGCTGGATGGAGGGATGGTTAGATGGTTGGCTGGCTGGAGGGATGGATGGATGGCTGGATGGATGTCTGGATGGAGGGATGGCTGGATTGATGGCTGGCTGGAGGGATGGATGGATGGATGGATGGCTGGATGGATGGCTGGATGGATGGATGGCTTAATGACTGGCTGGCTGGAGGGATGGATGGATGGATGGATGGATGGCTGGATGGATGGCTGGATCGATGGATGGCTGGATATATGGCTGGCTGGAGGGATGGATGGATGGATGGATGGCTGGATGGATAGCTGGATAGAGGGATGGCTGGATGGATGGCTGGCTGGAGGGGTGGATGGATGGATGGATGGCTGGATGGTTGGTGAATGGATGGATGGCTGGATGGATGGCTGGCTGGAGGGATGGATGGATGGATGGATGGATGGCTGAATGGATGGATGGCTGGATGAATGGCTGGCTGGAGGATGGATGGATGGCTGGATGGCTGGATGGATGGCTGGATGGATGGATGGCTGGATGGATGGCTGGATGGATGACTGGCTGGAAGGATGGATGGATGAATGGATGGCTGGATGGATGGCTGGATGGATGGATGGCTGGATTGATGGCTGGCTGGAGGGATGGATGGATGGATAGATGGCTGGATGGATGGCTGGATGGATGGATGCCTGGATGGATGGCTGGCTGGAGGGATGAATGGGTGGATGGATGGCTGGATGGATGGCTGGATGGATGGCTGGATGGATGGCTGGCAGGAGGGATGGATGGATGGATTGCTGAATGGATGGCTGGATGGATGGCTGGCTGGAGCGATCGACGAATGGATGGCTGGATGGATGGATGGCCGAATGGTTGGCTGGCTGGAGGGATGGCTGAATGGATGGCTGGATGGATGGCAGGATGGATGGATGGCTGGATGGATGGATGGCTGAATGGATGGATTGATGGATGGATGGCTGGATGGATGGCTGGATGGATGGATGGCTGGATGGATGACAGGCTGAAGGGATGAATGGATGGATGGATGGCTGGATGGACGGCTGGATGGATGGATGGCTGGATGGATGGCTGGCTGGAGGGATGGATTGATGGATGGATGGCTGGATGGATAGCTGGATGGATGGCTGGATGGATGGATGGCTGGATGGAGGGATGGCTGGATGGAGGGATAGCTGGAGGGATGAATGGATGGCTGGATGGATGGCAGGATGGATGGATGGCTGGATGGATGGCTGGCTGGAGGGATGGATCGATGGATGGATGGCCGAATGGATGGCTGGATGGATGGATGGCTGGATGGATGGCTGGCTGGAGGGATGGATGGATGGATGGCTGGATGGACGGCTGGATGGATGGCTGGCTGGAGGGATGGATTGATGGATGGATGGCTGGATGGATGGCTGGATGGATGGATGGCTGAATGGATGGCTGGCTGGAGGGATGGATGGATGGATGGGTGGCTGGATGGAGGGATGGCTGGATGGTTGGCTGGCTGGAGGGATCGATGGATGGATGGCTGGATGGATGTCTGGATGGAGGGATGGCTGGATGGATGGCTGGATGGATGGATGGCTTAATGACTGGCTGGCTGGAGGGATGGATGGATGGATGGATGGATGGCTGGTTGGACGGCTGGATCGAGGGATAGCTGGATATATGGCTGGCTGGAGGGATGGATGGATGAATGGCTGGATGGATAGCTGGATAGAGGGATGGCTGGATGGATGGCTGGCTGGAGGGATGGATGGATGGATGGATGGATGGCTGAATGGATGGATGGCTGGATGAATGGCAGGCTAGAGGATGGATGGATGGCTGGATGGCTGGATGGATGGCAGGATGGATGGATGGCTGGATGGATGGCTGGATGGATGACTGGATGGATGGATGGCTTAATGACTGGCTGGCTGGAGGGATGGATGGATGGATGGGTGGCTGGATGGAGGGATGGCTGGATGGTTGGCTGGCTTGAGGGATCGATGGATGGATGGCTGGATGGATGGCTGGATGGAGGGATGGCTGGATGGATGGCTGGCTGGATGGATGGCTTAATGACTGGCTGGCTGGAGGGATGGACGGATGGATGGATGGATGGCTGGTTGGACGGCTGGATCGAGGGATGGCTGGATATATGGCTGGCTGGAGGGATGGATGGATGGATGGCTGGATGGATAGCTGGATAGAGGGATGGCGGGATGGATGGCTGGATGGGGGGATGGCTGGATGGATGGCTGGCTGGCTGGCTGGCTGGAGTGACGGATGGATGCATGGCTGGATGGATGGCTGTATTGAGGGATGGCTGGATGGAAGGCTGGCTGGATGGATGGATGGCTGGATGGATGGATGGATGGACGGATGGATGGAGGGATGGCTGGATGGATGGCTGGCTGGAGAGATGGATGGATGGATGGATGGCTGGATGGATGGCTGGATGGAGGAATGGCTTGATGGATGGCTGGCTGGAGGGATGGATGGATGGATGGATGGATTGCTTAATAGATGGATGGCTGGATGGACGATTGGCTGGAGGGATGGATGGATGGATGGCTGGATCGATGGCTGGATGGATGAATGGCTGGATGGATGACTGGCTGGCTGGATGGATGGATGACTGGATGGATGGCTGGCTTGAAGAATGGATGGATGGCTGGATGGAAGGCTGGCTGGATGGATGGATGGCTGGATGGATGGATGGATGGATGGACGGATGGATGGAGGGATGGCTGGATGGATGGCTGGCTGGAGGGATGGATGGATGGATGGATGGCTGGATGGATGGCTGGATGGAGGAATGGCTTGATGGATGGCTGGCTGGAGGGATGGATGGATGGATGGATTGCTTGATGGATGGATGGCTAGATGGACGATTGGCTGGAGGGATGACTGGCTGGCTGGATGGATGGATGACTGGATGGATGGCTGGCTTGAAGAATGGATGGATGGCTGGATGGGTGGCTGGACGGATGGATTGCTGGATGGATGGCTGGCTGGAGGGATGGATGGATGGCTGGATGTATGGCTGGATGGATGGATGGCTGGATGGATGGCAGGCTGGAGGAATGGATGGATGGGTGGATGGCTGGATCAATGGCTGGATGGATGGATGGCATGATGGATGGCTGGCTGGAGTGATGGATGGATGAATGGATGGCTGAATGGATGGCTGGATGGATGGATGGCTGGATGGTTGGCTGGCTGTAGGGATGGATGGATGGATGGATGGCTGGCTGGCTGGCTGGCTGGAGGGATGCATGGATGGATGGATGGCTGGATGGACGGCTGGTTTGGATGGATTGCTGGATGAATAGCTGGCTGGAGGGATGGATTGTAGGATGGATGGCTGGATGGATGGCTGGATGGATGGATGGCTGGATGGCTGGCTGGCTGGATGGATGGATGGATGGATGGATGGATGGAGGGATTGCTGGATAGTTGGCTGGCTGGCTGGATGGATGGATGGATGGATGGCTGGAAGGATGGCTGGATGGAGGGATGGCTGGATGGATGGCTGGCTGGAGGGATGGATGGATGGCTGGATGGATGGCTGGATGGATGGATGGCTTAATGGCTGTATGGCTGGCTGGAGGGATGGATGGATGGATGGATGGATGGACGGTTGGCTGGATAGATGACTGGATGGAGGAATGGCTGGATGGATGGCAGGCTAGAGGGATGGATGGATGGATGGATGGCTGGATGGATGGCTTAATGGATGGATGGCTGGCTGGAGGGATGGATGGATGGATGGCTGGATGGATGGCTGGATGGATGAATGGCTGGATGGATGACTGGCAGGAGTGATGGATGGATGGATAGATGGCTGGATGGATTGCTGGATGGATGGATGAATGGACGGATGGCTGGATGGATGGCTGGCTGGAGGGATGGCTGAAATGCTGGCTGGATGGATGGATGGCTGGATGGATGGCTGGCTTGAAGAATGGATGGATGGCTGGATGGATGGCTGGACGGATGGATTGCTGGATGGATGGCTGGATGGATGGATGGCTGGCTGGATGGCTGGAATGATGGATGGCTGGATGAATGGCTGGCTGGAGGAATGGATGGATGGATGGATGGATGGCTGGATGGATGGCTGGATGGATGGATGGCTGGATGGATGGCTGGCTGGAGGTATGGATGGATGGATGGATGGCTGAATGGATTGCTGGATGGATGGATGGCTGGATGGATGGCTGGCTGGAGGGATGGATGGATGGATGGCTGGATGAACGGCTGGATGGATGGAGGTCTGGATGGATGGCTGGCTGGAGGGATGGATTGATGGATGGATGGCTGGATGGATGGCTGGATGGATGGATGGCTGGATGGATGGCTGGCTGGAGGGATGGATGGATGGATGTGTGGCTGGATGGAGGGATGGTTGGATGGTTGGCTGGCTGGTGGGATGGATGGATGGATGGCTGGATGGATGTCTGGATGGAGGGATGGCTGGATGGATGGCTGGCTGGAGGGATGGATGGATGGATGGATGGATGGATGGCTGGATGGATGGCTGGATGGATGGATGGCTTAATGACTGGCTGGCTGGAGGGATGGATGGATGGATGGATGGATGGCTGGATGGATGGCTGGATATATGGATGGCTGGATGTATGGCTGGCTGCAGGGATGGATGGATGGATGGATGGCTGGATGGATGGCTGGCTGGAGGGATGGATGGATGGATTTGTGGCTGGATGGAGGGATGGTTGGATGGTTGGCTGGCTGGAGGGATGGATAGAGGGATGGCTGGAATGATGGCTGGCTTGAGGGATGGATGGATGGATGGATGGATGGATGGCTGAATGGATGGATGGCTGGATGGATGGAAGGCTGGAGGGATGGATGGATGGATGGATGGATGGATGGCTGAATGGATGGATGGCTGGATGAATGGCTGGCTGGAGGATGGATGGATGGCTGGATGGCTGGATGGATGGCTGGATGGATGGATGGCTGGATGGATGGCTGGATGGATGACTGGCTGGAAGGATGGATGGATGAATGGATGGCTGGATGGATGGCTGGATGGATGGATGGCTGGATGGATGGCTGGCTGGAGGGATGGATGGATGGATGGATGGCTGGATGGATGGCTGGATGGATGGATGCCTGGATGGATGGCTGGCTGGAGGGATGGATGGGTGGATGGGTGGCTGGATGGATGGCTGGATGGATGGATGGCTGGATGGATGGCTGGCAGGAGGGATGGATGGATGGATTGCTGAATGGATGGCTGGATGGATGGCTGGCTGGAGCGATGGATGAATGGATGGCTGGATGGATGGATCGCCGAATTGTTGGCTGGCTGGAGGGATGGCTGAATGGATGGCTGGATGGATGGCAGGATGGATGGATGGCTGGATGGATGGCTGGCTGGATGGATGGATTGATGGATGGATGGCTGGATGGATGGCTGGATGGATGGATGGCTGGATGGATGACAGGCTGAAGGGATGAATGGATGGATGGATGGCTGGATGGACGGCTGGATGGATGGATGGCTGGATGGATGGCTGGCTGGAGGGATGGATTGATGGATGGGTGGCTGGATGGATAGCTGGATGGATGGCTGGATGGATGGATGGATGGATGGCTGGATGGAGTGATGGCTGGATGGAGGGATAGCTGGAGGGATGGATGGATGGCTGGATGGATGGCAGGATGGATGGATGGCTGGATGGATGGCTGGCTGGAGGGATGGATGGATGGATGGATGGCCGAATGGATGGCTGGATGGATGGATGGCTGGATGGATGGCTGGCTGGAGGGATGGATGGATGGATGGCTGGATGGACGGCTGGATGGATGGAGGGCTGGATGGATGGCTGGCTGGAGGGATGGATTGATGGATGGATGGCTGGATGGATGGCTGGATGGATGGACGGCTGAATGGATGGCTGGCTGGAGGGATGGATGGATGGATGTGTGGCTGGATGGAGGGATGGCTGGATGGTTGGCTGGCTGGAGGGCTCGATGGATGGATGGCTGGATGGATGTCTGCATGGAGGGATGGCTGGATGGATGGCTGGATGGATGGATGGCTTAATGACTGGCTGGCTGGAGGGATGGATGGATGGATGGATGGATGGTTGGACGGCTGGATCGATGGATGGCTGGATATATGGCTGGCTGCAGGGATGGATGGATGGATGGCTGGATGGATAGCTGGATAGAGGGATGGCTGGATGGATGGCTGGCTGGAGGGATGGATGGATGGATGGATGGCTGGATGGATGGCTGAATGGATGGATGGCTGGATGGATGGCTGGCTGGAGGGATGGATGATGGATGGATGGATGGATTGATGGCTGAATGGATGGATGGCTGGATGAATGGCAGGCTGGAGGATGGATGGATGGCTGGATGGCTGGATGGATGGCAGGATGGCTGGATGGCTGGATGGATGGCTGGATGGATGACTGGCTGGAGGGATGGATGGATGGATGGATGGCTGGATGGATGGCTGGATGGATGGATGGCTGGATGGATGGCTAGCTGGAGGGATGGATGGATGGATGGATGGCTGGATGGATGCTGGATGGATGGATGCCTGGATGGATGGCTGGCTGGAGGGATGGATGGGTGGATGGATGGCTGGATGGATGGCTGGATGGATGGATGGCTGGATGGATGGCTGACAGGAGGGATGGATGGATGGATGGCTGGATGGATGGCTGGCTGGAGCGATGGATGAATGGATGGCTGGATGGATGGATGGCCGAATGGTTGGCTGGCTGGAGGGATGGATGGATGGATGGATGGCAGAATGGATGGCTGGATGGTTGGCAGGATGGATGGATGGCTGGATGGATGGCTCGCTGGATGGATGGATTGATGGATGGATGGATTGATGGATGGATGGCTGGATGGATGGCTGGATGGATGGCAGGCTGAAGGGATGAATGGATGGATGGATGGCTGGATGGACGGCTTGATGGATGGATGGCTGGATGGATGGCTGGCTTGAGGGATGGATTGATGGATGGATGGCTGGATGGATAGTTGGATGGATGGCTGGATGGATGGATGGATGGATGGCTGGATGGAGGGATGGCTGGATGGAGGGATAGCTGGAGGGATGGATGGATGGCTGGATGGATGGCAGGATGGATGGATGGCTGGATGGATGGCTGGCTGGAGGGATGGATGGATGGATGGATAGCTGAATGGATGGCTGAATGGATGGATGGCTGGATGGATGGCTGGCTGGAGGAATGGATGGATGGATGGCTGGATGGACGGCTGGATGGATGGAGGACTGGATGGATGGCTGGCAGGAGGGATGGATTGATGGATGGATGGCTGGATGGATGGCTGGATGGATGGATGGCTGAATGGATGGCTGGCTTGAGGGATGGATGGATGGATGGGTGGCTGGATGGAGGGATGGCTGGATGGTTGGGTGGCTGGAGGGATGGATGGATGGATGGCTGGATGGATGTCTGGATGGAGGAATGGCTGGTTGGATGGCTGGCTGGAGGGATGGATGGATGGATGGATGGCTGGATGGATGGCTGGATGGATGGATGGCTTAATGGCTGGCTGGCTGGAGGGATGGATGGATGGATGGATGGAAGGATGGCTGGTTGGATGGCTGGATCGATGGATGGCTGGATGTATGGCTGGCTTGAGGGATGGATGGATGGATGGATGGCTTGATGGATAGCTGGATAGAGGAATGGCTGGATGGATGGCTGGCTGGAGGGATGGATGGATGGATGGCTGGATGGATGGCTGAATGGATGGATGGCTGGATGGATGGCTGGCTGGAGGGATGGATGGATGGATGGATGGATGGATGAATGGATGGCTGAATGGATGGATGGCTGGATGAATGGCTGGCTGGAGGGATGGGTGTATGGATGGATGGCTGGATGGATGGATGGCTGGATGGATGGCTGGATGGATGACTGGCTGGAGGAATGGATGGATGGATGGCTGGATGGATGGCTGGATGGATGGCTGGATGGATGCCTGGATGGATGGCTGGTTGGAGGGATGGATGGATGGATGGATGGCTGGATGGATGGCTGGATGGATGGCTGGATGGATGCCTGGATGGATGGCTGGCAGAAGGGATGGGTGGATGGAGGGATAGCTGGAGGGATGGATGGATGGCTGGATGGATGGCAGGATGGATGGATGGCTGGTTGGATGGCTGGCTGGAGGGATGCATGGATGGATGGATGGCCGAATGGATGGCTGGAAGAATGGATGGCTGGATGGATGGCTGGCTGGAGGGATGGATGGATGGATGGCTGGATGGACGGCTCGATGGATGGAGGGCTGGATGGATGGCTGGCTGTCGGGATGGATTGATGGATGGATGGCTGGATGGATGGCTGGATGGATGGATGGCTGAATGGATGGCTGGCTGGAGGGATGGATGGATGGATGTCTGGCTGGGTGGAGGGATGGCTGGATGGTTGGCTGGCTGGAGGGATCGATGGATGGATGGCTGGATGGATGTCTGGATGGAGGGATGGCTGGATGGATGGCTGGATGGATGGATGGCTTAATGAGTGGCTGGCTGGAGGGATGGATGGATGGATGGATGGATGGATGGTTGGACGGCTGGATCGATGGATGGCTGGATATATGGCTGGCTGGAGGGATGGATGGATGGATGGCTGGATGGATAGCTGGATAGAGGGATGGCTGGATGGATGGCTGGCTGGAGGGATGGATGGATGGATGGATGGCTGGATGGATGGCTGAATGGATGGATGGCTGGATGGATGGCTGGCTGGAGGGATGGATGGGTGGATGGATGGATGGACGGCTGAATGGATGGATGGCTGGATGAATGGCAGGCTGGAGGATGGATGGATGGCTGGATGGCTGGATGGATGGCAGGATGGCTGGATGGCTGGATGGATGGCTGGATGGATGACTGGCTGGAGGGATGGATGGATGGATGGATGGCTGGATGGATGGCTGGATGGATGGATGGCTGGATGGATGGCTGGCTGGAGGGATGGATGGATGGATGGATGGCTGGATGGATGCTGGATGGATGGATGCCTGGATGGATGGCTGGCTGGAGGGATGGATGGGTGGATGGATGGCTGGATGGATGGCTGGATGGATGGATGGCTGGATGGATGGCTGGCAGGAGGGATGGATGGATGGGTGGCTGGATGGATGCCTGGATGGATGGCTGGCTGGAGCGATGGATGAATGGATGGCTGGATGGATGGATGGCCGAATGGTTGGCTGGCTGGAGGGATGGATGGATGGATGGATGGCTGAATGGATGGCTGGATAGATGGCAGGATGGATGGATGGCTGGATGGACGGCTCGCTGGATGGATGGATTGATGGATGGATGCATTGATGGATGGATGGCTGGATGGATGGCTGGATGGATGGCAGGCTGAAGGGATGAATGGATGGATGGATGGCTGGATGGACGGCTGGATGGATGGATGGCTGGATGGATGTCTGGCTGGAGGGATGGATTGATGGATGGATGGCTGGATGGATAGCTGGATGGATGGCTGGATGGATGGATGGATGGATGGCTGGATGGAGGGATGGCTGGATGGAGGGATAGCTGGAGGGATGGATGGATGGCTGGATGGATGGCAGGATGGATGGATGGCTGGATGGATGGCTGGCTGGAGGGATGGATGGATGGATGGATAGCTGAATGGATGGCTGGATGGATGGATGTCTGGATGGATGGCTGGCTGGAGGAATGGATGGATGGATGGCTGGATGGACGGCTGGATGGATGGAGGACTGGATGGATGGCTGGCAGGAGGGATGGATTGATGGATGGATGGCTGGATGGATGGCTGGATGGATGGATGGCTGAATGGATGGCTGGCTTGAGGGATGGATGGATGGATGGGTGGCTGGATGGAGGGATGGCTGGATGGTTGGCTGGCTGGAGGGATGGATGGATGGATGGCTGGATGGATGTCTGGATGGAGGAATGGCTGGATGGATGGCTGGCTGGAGGGATGGATGGATGGATGGATGGCTGGATGGATGGCTGGATTGATGGATGGCTTAATGGCTGGCTGGCTGGAGGGATGGATGGATGGATGGATGGAAGGATGGCTGGTTGGATGGCTGGATCGATGGATGGCTGGATGTATGGCTGGATTGATGGACGGGTGGATGGATGGATGGCTTGATGGATAGCTGGATAGAGGAATGGCTGGATGGATGGCTGGCTGGAGGGATGGATGGATGGATGGCTGGATGGATGGCTGAATGGATGGATGGCTGGATGGATGGCTGGCTGGAGGGATGGATGGATGGATGGATGGATGGATGGATGAATGGATGGCTGAATGGATGGATGGCTGGATGAATGGCTGGCTGGAGGGATGGGTGGATGGATGGATGGCTGGATGGATGGATGGCTGGATGGATGGCTGGATGGATGACTGGCTGGAGGGATGGATGGCTGGATGGCTGGATGGATGGCTGGATGGATGGCTGGATGGATGCCTGGATGGATGGCTGGCTGGAGGGATGGATGGATGGATGGCTGGATGGATGGCTGGATGGATGGCTGGATGGATGCCTGGATGGATGGCTGGCAGGAGGGATGGGTGGATGGATGGATGGCTGGATGGATGACTGGATGGATGGATGCCTGGATGGATGGCTGGCTGGTGGGATGGATTGATGGATGGATGGCGGGATGGATGGACGGATGGATGGATGGCTCGATGGATGGCAGGCTGGAGGGATGGATGGATGGATGGATGGCTGGATGGATGGCTGAATGGATGGATGGCTGGATGGATGGCTGGCTGGAGGGATGGATGGATGGATGGATGGATGGACGGCTGAATGGATGGATGGCTGGATGAATGGCAGGCTGGAGGATGGATGGATGGCTGGATGGCTGGATGGATGGCAGGATGGCTGGATGGCTGGATGGATGGCTGGATGGATGACTGGCTGGAGGGATGGATGGATGGATGGATGGCTGGATGGATGGCTGGATGGATGGCAGGATGGATGGATGGCTGGATGGACGGCTCGCTGGATGGATGGATTGATGGATGGATGCATTGATGGATGGATGGCTGGATGGATGGCTGGATGGATGGCAGGCTGAAGGGATGAATGGATGGATGGATGGCTGGATGGACGGCTGGATGGATGGATGGCTGGATGGATGTCTGGCTGGAGGGATGGATTGATGGATGGATGGCTGGATGGATAGCTGGATGGATGGCTGGATGGATGGATGGATGGATGGCTGGATGGAGGGATGGCTGGATGGAGGGATAGCTGGAGGGATGGATGGATGGCTGGATGGATGGCAGGATGGATGGATGGCTGGATGGATGGCTGGCTGGAGGGATGGATGGATGGATGGATAGCTGAATGGATGGCTGGATGGATGGATGTCTGGATGGATGGCTGGCTGGAGGAATGGATGGATGGATGGCTGGATGGACGGCTGGATGGATGGAGGACTGGATGGATGGCTGGCAGGAGGGATGGATTGATGGATGGATGGCTGGATGGATGGCTGGATGGATGGATGGCTGAATGGATGGCTGGCTTGAGGGATGGATGGATGGATGGGTGGCTGGATGGAGGGATGGCTGGATGGTTGGCTGGCTGGAGGGATGGATGGATGGATGGCTGGATGGATGTCTGGATGGAGGAATGGCTGGATGGATGGCTGGCTGGAGGGATGGATGGATGGATGGATGGCTGGATGGATGGCTGGATTGATGGATGGCTTAATGGCTGGCTGGCTGGAGGGATGGATGGATGGATGGATGGAAGGATGGCTGGTTGGATGGCTGGATCGATGGATGGCTGGATGTATGGCTGGATTGATGGACGGGTGGATGGATGGATGGCTTGATGGATAGCTGGATAGAGGAATGGCTGGATGGATGGCTGGCTGGAGGGATGGATGGATGGATGGCTGGATGGATGGCTGAATGGATGGATGGCTGGATGGATGGCTGGCTGGAGGGATGGATGGATGGATGGATGGATGGATGGATGAATGGATGGCTGAATGGATGGATGGCTGGATGAATGGCTGGCTGGAGGGATGGGTGGATGGATGGATGGCTGGATGGATGGATGGCTGGATGGATGGCTGGATGGATGACTGGCTGGAGGGATGGATGGCTGGATGGCTGGATGGATGGCTGGATGGATGGCTGGATGGATGCCTGGATGGATGGCTGGCTGGAGGGATGGATGGATGGATGGCTGGATGGATGGCTGGATGGATGGCTGGATGGATGCCTGGATGGATGGCTGGCAGGAGGGATGGGTGGATGGATGGATGGCTGGATGGATGACTGGATGGATGGATGCCTGGATGGATGGCTGGCTGGTGGGATGGATTGATGGATGGATGGCGGGATGGATGGACGGATGGATGGATGGCTCGATGGATGGCAGGCTGGAGGGATGGATGGATGGATGGATGGCTGGATGGATGGCTGAATGGATGGATGGCTGGATGGATGGCTGGCTGGAGGGATGGATGGATGGATGGATGGATGGACGGCTGAATGGATGGATGGCTGGATGAATGGCAGGCTGGAGGATGGATGGATGGCTGGATGGCTGGATGGATGGCAGGATGGCTGGATGGCTGGATGGATGGCTGGATGGATGACTGGCTGGAGGGATGGATGGATGGATGGATGGCTGGATGGATGGCTGGATGGATGGATGGCTGGATGGATGGCTGGCTGGAGGGATGGATGGATGGATGGATGGCTGGATGGATGCTGGATGGATGGATGCCTGGATGGATGGCTGGCTGGAGGGATGGATGGGTGGATGGATGGCTGGATGGATGGCTGGATGGATGGATGGCTGGATGGATGGCTGGCAGGAGGGATGGATGGATGGGTGGGTGGATGGATGCCTGGATGGATGGCTGGCTGGAGCGATGGATGAATGGATGGCTGGATGGATGGATGGCCGAATGGTTGGCTGGCTGGAGGGATGGATGGATGGATGGATGGCTGAATGGATGGCTGGATGGATGGCAGGATGGATGGATGGCTGGATGGACGGCTCGCTGGATGGATGGATTGATGGATGGATGCATTGATGGATGGATGGCTGGATGGATGGCTGGATGGATGGCAGGCTGAAGGGATGAATGGATGGATGGATGGCTGGATGGACGGCTGGATGGATGGATGGCTGGATGGATGTCTGGCTGGAGGGATGGATTGATGGATGGCTGGATGGATAGCTGGATGGATGGCTGGATGGATGGATGGATGGATGGCTGGATGGAGGGATGGCTGGATGGAGGGATAGCTGGAGGGATGGATGGATGGCTGGATGGATGGCAGGATGGATGGATGGCTGGATGGATGGCTGGCTGGAGGGATGGATGGATGGATGGATAGCTGAATGGATGGCTGGATGGATGGATGTCTGGATGGATGGCTGGCTGGAGGAATGGATGGATGGATGGCTGGATGGACGGCTGGATGGATGGAGGACTGGATGGATGGCTGGCAGGAGGGATGGATTGATGGATGGATGGCTGGATGGATGGCTGGATGGATGGATGGCTGAATGGATGGCTGGCTTGAGGGATGGATGGATGGATGGGTGGCTGGATGGAGGGATGGCTGGATGGTTGGCTGGCTGGAGGGATGGATGGATGGATGGCTGGATGGATGTCTGGATGGAGGAATGGCTGGATGGATGGCTGGCTGGAGGGATGGATGGATGGATGGATGGCTGGATGGATGGATGGATGGCTTAATGGCTGGCTGGCTGGAGGGATGGATGGATGGATGGATGGAAGGATGGCTGGTTAGATGGCTGGATCGATGGATGGCTGGATGTATGGCTGGCTTGATGGACGGGTGGATGGATGGATGGCTTGATGGATAGCTGGATAGAGGAATGGCTGGATGGATGGATGGCTGGAGGGATGGATGGATGGATGGCTGGATGGATGGCTGAATGGATGGATGGCTGGATGGATGGCTGGCTGGAGGGATGGATGGATGGATGGATGGATGGATGGATGAATGGATGGCTGAATGGATGGATGGCTGGATGAATGGCTGGCTGGAGGGATGGGTGGATGGATGGATGGCTGGATGGATGGATGGCTGGATGGATGGCTGGATGGATGACTGGCTGGAGGGATGGATGGCTGGATGGCTGGATGGATGGCTGGATGGATGGCTGGATGGATGCCTGGATGGATGGCTGGCTGGAGGGATGGATGGATGGATGGCTGGATGGATGGCTGGATGGATGGCTGGATGGATGCCTGGATGGATGGCTGGCAGGAGGGATGGGTGGATGGATGGATGGCTGGATGGATGACTGGATGGATGGATGCCTGGATGGATGGCTGGCTGGTGGGATGGATTGATGGATGGATGGCGGGATGGATGGACGGATGGATGGATGGCTCGATGGATGGCAGGCTGAAGGGATGAATGGATGGATGGATGGCTGGATGGACAGCTGGATGGATGGATGGCTGGATGGATGGCTGGGTGGAGGGATGGATTGACGGATGGGTGGCTAGATGGATAGCTGGATGGATGGCTGGCTGGTGGGATGGATGGATGGATGGCTGGATGGAGGGATGGCTGGATATTTGGCTGGCTGGAGGGATGGATGGATGGCTGGATGGATGGCTGGATGGAGGGATGGCTGGATGGATGGCTGGCTGGAGGGATGGATGGCTGGATGGATGGCTGGATGGATGGATGGATGGATGGCTGGCTGGAGAGGTGGATGAATGTTTGGATGGCTGGATGGATGGCTGCATGGAGGGATGGCTGGATGGGTGGCTGGCTGGACCGACGGATGGATGCATGTCTGGATGGATGGCTGTATTGAGGGATGGCTGGATGGAAGGCTGGCTGGATTGATGGATGGATGGACGGATGGATGGAGGGATGGCTGGATGGATGGCTGGCTGGAGGGATGGATGGATGGATGGATGGCTGGATGGATGGCTGGATGGAGGAATGGCTTGATGGATGGCAGGCTGGAGGGATGGATGGATGGATGGATGGATTGCTTGATGGATGGATGGCTGGATGGACGATTGGCTGGAGGGATGGATGGATGGATGGCTGGATCATTGGCTGGATGGATGAATGGCTGGATGGATGTCTGGCTGGCTGGCTGGATGGATGGCTGGATGGATGGCTGGCTTGAAGAATGGATGGATGGCTGGATGGATAGCTGGACGGATGGATTGCTGGATGGATGGCTGGCTGGAGGGATGGATGGATGGCTGGATGGATGGCTGGATGGATGGATGGCTGGATGGATGGCTGGCTGGAGGAATGGATGGATGAATGGATGGCTGGATCGATGGCTGGATGAATGGATGGCTGGATGGATGGCTGGCTGGAGGGATGGATGGATGAATGGATGGCTGAATGGATGGCTGGATGGATGGATGGCTGGATGGATGGCTGGCTGTAGGGATGGCTGGATGGATGGATGGCTGGCTGGCTGGCTGGCTGGAGGGATGCATGGATGGATGGATGGCTGGAAGGACGGATGGTTTGGATGGATTGCTGAATGAATGTCTGGCTGGAGGGATGGATTGTTGGATGGATGGCTGGATGGATGGCTGGATGGATGGCTGTATGGATGGCTGGCTGGATGGATGGCTGCATGGTTGGCTGGCTGGCTGGATGGATGGATGGATGGATGGATGGCTGGAAGGATGGCTGGATGGAGGGATGGCTGGATGGATGGCTGGCTGGAGGGATGGATGGATGGCTGGATGGATGGCTGGATGGATGGATGGCTTAATGGCTGTATGGCTGGCTGGAGGGATGGATGGATGGCTGGATGAATGGCTGAATGGATGGATGGCTGGATGTATGGCTGGCTGGAGAGATGGATGGATGGATGGATGGCTGGATAGATGACTGGATGGAGGAATGGTTGGATGGATGGCTGGCTAGAGGGATGGATGGATGGATGGATGGCTGGATGGATGGCTTAATGGATGGATGGCTGGCTGGAGGGATGGATGGATGGATGGCTGGATGGATGGCTGGATGGATGAATGGCTGGATGGATGACTGGCAGGAGGGATGGATGGATGGATAGATGGCTGGATGGATTGCTGGATGGATGGATGGATGGACGGATGGCTGGATGGATGGCTGGCTGCAGGGATGGCTGAATGGCTGGCTGGATGGATGGATGGCTGGATGGATGGCTGGCTTGAAGAATGGATGGATGGCTGGATGGATGGCTGGACGGATGGATTGCTGGATGGATGCCTGGATGGATGGATGGCTGGATGGATGGCTGGATGGATGGATGGCTGGATGAATGGCTGGCTGGAGGAATGGATGGATGAATGGATGGCTGGATGGATGGCTGGATGGATGGATGGCTGGATGGATGGCTGGCTGGAGGGATGGATGGATGGATGGACGGCTGAATGGACTGCTGGATGGATGGATGGCTGGATGGATGGCTGGCTGGAGGGATGGATGGATGGATGGCTGGATGGACGGCTGGATGGATGGAGGGCTGGATGGATGGCTGGCTGGAGGGATGGATTGATGGATGGATGGCTGGATGGATGGCTGGATGGATGGATGGCTGGATGGATGGCTGGCTGGAGGGATGGATGGATGGATGGCTGGATGGACGGCTGGATGGATGGCTGGCTGGAGGGATGGATTGATGGATGGATGGCTGGATGTATGGCTGGATGGATGGATGGCTGAATGGATGGCTGGCTGGAGGGATGGATGGATGGATGGGTGGCTGGATGGAGGGATGGCTGGATGGTTGGTTGGCTGGAGGGATCGATGGATGGATGGCTGGATGGATGTCTGGATGGAGGGATGGCTGGATGGATGGCTGGATGGATGGATGGCTTAATGACAGGCTGGCTGGAGGGATGGATGGATGGATGGATGGATGGATGGATGGCTGGTTGGACGGCTGGATCGAGGGATAGCTGGATATATGGCTGGCTGGAGGGATGGATGGATGGATGGCTGGATGGATAGCTGGATAGAGGGATGGCTGGATGGATGGCTGGCTGGAGGGATGGATGGATGGATGGATGGATGGCTGAATGGATGGATGGCTGGATGAATGGCAGGCTAGAGGATGGATGGATGGCTGGATGGCTGGATGGATGGCAGGATGGATGGATGGCTGGATGGATGGCTGGATGGATGACTGGATGGATGGATGGCTTAATGACTGGCTGGCTGGAGGGATGGATGGATGGATGGGTGGCTGGATGGAGGGATGGCTGGATGGTTGGCTGGCTTGAGGGATCGATGGATGGATGGCTGGATGGATGTCTGGATGGAGGGATGGCTGGATGGATGGCTGGATGGATGGATGGCTTAATGACTGGCTGGCTGGAGGGATGGATGGATGGATGGATGGATGGCTGGTTGGACGGCTGGATCGAGGGATGGCTGGATATATGGCTGGCTGGAGGGATGGATGGATGGATGGCTGGATGGATAGCTGGATAGAGGGATGGCGGGATGGATGGCTGGATGGGGGGATGGCTGGATGGATGGCTGGCTGGCTGGAGTGACGGATGGATGCATGGCTGGATGGATGGCTGTATTGAGGGATGGCTGGATGGAAGGCTGGCTGGATGGATGGATGGCTGGATGGATGGATGGATGGACGGATGGATGGAGGGATGGCTGGATGGATGGCTGGCTGGAGAGATGGATGGATGGATGGATGGCTGGATGGATGGCTGGATGGAGGAATGGCTTGATGGATGGCTGGCTGGAGGGATGGATGGATGGATGGATGGATTGCTTGATGGATGGATGGCTGGATGGACGATTGGCTGGAGGGATGGATGGATGGATGGCTGGATCGATGGCTGAATGGATGAATGACTGGATGGATGACTGGCTGGCTGGATGGATGGATGACTGGATGGATGGCTGGCTTGAAGAATGGATGGATGGCTGGATGGAAGGCTGGCTGGATGGATGGATGGCTGGATGGATGGATGGATGGACGGATGGATGGAGGGATGGCTGGATGGATGGCTGGCTGGAGGGATGGATGGATGGATGGATGGCTGGATGGATGGCTGGATGGAGGAATGGCTTGATGGATGGCTGGCTGGAGGGATGGATGGATGGATGGATTGCTTGATGGATGGATGGCTAGATGGACGATTGGCTGGAGGGATGGATGGATGGATGGCTGGATCGATGGCTGGATGGATGAATGGCTGGATGGATGACTGGCTGGCTGGATGGATGGATGACTGGATGGATGGCTGGCTTGAAGAATGGATGGATGGCTGGATGGGTGGCTGGACGGATGGATTGCTGGATGGATGGCTGGCTGGAGGGATGGATGGATGGCTGGATGTATGGCTGGATGGATGGATGGCTGGATGGATGGCAGGCTGGAGGAATGGATGGATGGGTGGATGGCTGGATCAATGGCTGGATGGATGGATGGCATGATGGATGGCTGGCTGGAGTGATGGATGGATGAATGGATGGCTGAATGGATGGCTGGATGGATGGATGGCTGGATGGTTGGCTGGCTGTAGGGATGGATGGATGGATGGATGGCTGGCTGGCTGGCTGGCTGGAGGGATGCATGGATGGATGGATGGCTGGATGGACGGCTGGTTTGGATGGATTGCTGGATGAATAGCTGGCTGGAGGGATGGATTGTAGGATGGATGGCTGGATGGATGGCTGGATGGATGGATGGCTGGATGGATGGCTGGCTGGATGGATGGATGGATGGATGGATGGAGGGATTGCTGGATGGTTGGCTGGCTGGCTGGATGGATGGATGGATGGATGGCTGGAAGGATGGCTGGATGGAGGGATGGCTGGATGGATGGCTGGCTGGAGGCATGGATGGATGGCTGGATGGATGGCTGGATGGATGGATGGCTTAATGGCTGTATGCCTGGCTGGAGGGATGGATGGATGGATGGATGGATGGATGGACGGTTGGCTGGATAGATGACTGGATGGAGGAATGGCTGGATGGATGGCTGGCTAGAGGGATGGATGGATGGATGGATGGCTGGATGGATGGCTTAATGGATGGATGGCTGGCTGGAGGGATGGATGGATGGATGGCTGGATGGATGGCTGGATAGATGAATGGCTGGATGGATGACTGGCAGGAGTGATGGATCGATGGATAGATGGCTGGATGGATTGCTGGATGGATGGATGAATGGACGGATGGCTGGATGGATGGCTGGCTGGAGGGATGGCTGAAATGCTGGCTGGATGGATGGATGGCTGGATGGATGGCTGGCTTGAAGAATGGATGGATGGCTGGATGGATGGCTGGACGGATGGATTGCTGGATGGATGGCTGGATGGATGGATGGCTGGCTGGATGGCTGGATGGATGGATGGCTGGATGAATGGCTGGCTGGAGGAATGGATGGATGGATGGATGGATGGCTGGATGGATGGCTGGATGGATGCATGGCTGGATGGATGGCTGGCTGGAGGGATGGATGGATGGATGGATGGCTGAATGGATTGCTGGATGGATGGATGGCTGGATGGATGGCTGGCTGGAGGGATGGATGGATGGATGGCTGGATGAACGGCTGGATGGATGGAGGGCTGGATGGATGGCTGGCTGGAGGGATGGATTGATGGATGGATGGCTTGATGGATGGCTGGATGGATGGATGGCTGGATGGATGGCTGGCTGGAGGGATGGATGGATGGATGTGTGGCTGGATGGAGGGATGGTTGGATGGTTGGCTGGCTGGTGGGATGGATGGATGGATGGCTGGATGGATGTCTGGATGGAGGGATGGCTGGATGGATGGCTGGCTGGAGGGATGGATGGATGGATGGATGGATGGATGGCTGGATGGATGGCTGGATGGATGGATGGCTTAATGACTGGCTGGCTGGAGGGATGGATGGATGGATGGATGGATGGCTGGATGGATGGCTGGATATATGGATGGCTGGATGTATGGCTGGCTGCAGGGATGGATGGATGGATGGATGGCTGGATGGATGGCTGGCTGGAGGGATGGATGGATGGATGTGTGGCTGGATGGAGGGATGGTTGGATGGTTGGCTGGCTGGAGGGATGGATAGAGGGATGGCTGGATGGATGGCTGGCTTGAGGGATGGATGGATGGATGGATGGATGGATGGCTGAATGGATGGATGGCTGGATGGATGGCTGGCTGGAGGGATGGATGGATGGATGGATGGATGGATGGCTGAATGGATGGATGGCTGGATGAATGGCTGGCTGGAGGATGGATGGATGGCTGGATGGCTGGATGGATGGCGGGATGGATGGATGGCTGGATGGATGGCTGGATGGATGACTGGCTGGAAGGATGGATGGATGAATGGATGGCTGGATGGATGGCTGGATGGATGGATGGCTGGATGGATGGCTGGCTGGAGGGATGGATGGATGGATGGTTGGCTGGATTGATGGCTGGATGGATGGATGCCTGGATGGATGGCTGGCTGGAGGGATGGATGGGTGGATGGGTGGCTGGATGGATGGCTGGATGGATGGATGGCTGGATGGATGGCTGGCAGGAGGGATGGATGGATGGATTGCTGAATGGATGGCTGGATGGATGGCTGGCTGGAGCGATGGATGAATGGATGGCTGGATGGATGAATCGCCTAATGGTTGGCTGGCTGGAGGGATGGCTGAATGGATGGCTGGATGGATGGCAGGATGGATGGATGGCTGGATGGATGGCTGGCTGGATGGATGGATTGATGGATGGATGGCTGGATGGATGGCTGGATGGATGGATGGCTGGATGGATGACAGGCTGAAGGGATGAATGGATGGATGGATGGCTGGATGGACGGCTGGATGGATGGATGGCTGGATGGATGGCAGGATGGATGGATGGCTGGATGGATGGCTGGCTGGAGGGATGGATGGATGGATGGATGGCCGAATGGATGGCTGGATGGATGGATGGCTGGATGGATGGCTGGCTGGAGGGATGGATGGATGGATGGCTGGATGGACGGCTGGATGGATGGAGGGCTGGATGGATGGCTGGCTGGAGGGATGGATTGATGGATGGATGGCTGGATGGATGGCTGGATGGATGGACGGCTGAATGGATGGCTGGCTGGAGGGATGGATGGATGGATGTGTGGCTGGATGGAGGGATGGCTGGATGGTTGGCTGGCTGGAGGGCTCGATGGATGGATGGCTGGATGGATGTCTGCATGGAGGGATGGCTGGATGGATGGCTGGATGGATGGATGGCTTAATGACTGGCTGGCTGGAGGGATGGATGGATGGATGGATGGATGGATGGTTGGACGGCTGGATCGATGGATGGCTGGATATATGGCTGGCTGCAGGGATGGATGGATGGATGGCTGGATGGATAGCTGGATAGAGGGATGGCTGAATGGATGGCTGGCTGGAGGGATGGATGGATGGATGGATGGCTGGATGGATGGCTGAATGGATGGATGGCTGGATGGATGGCTGGCTGGAGGGATGGATGGATGGATGGATGGATGGATTGATGGCTGAATGGATGGATGGCTGGATGAATGGCAGGCTGGAGGATGGATGGATGGCTGGATGGCTGGATGGATGGCAGGATGGCTGGATGGCTGGATGGATGGCTGGATGGATGACTGGCTGGAGGGATGGATGGATGGATGGATGGCTGGATGGATGGCTGGATGGATGGATGGCTGGATGGATGGCTAGCTGGAGGGATGGATGGATGGATGGATGGCTGGATGGATGCTGGATGGATGGATGCCTGGATGGATGGCTGGCTGGAGGGATGGATGGGTGGATGGATGGCTGGATGGATGGCTGGATGGATGGATGGCTGGATGGATGGCTGACAGGAGGGATGGATGGATGGATGGCTGGATGGATGGCTGGATGGATGGCTGGCTGGAGCGATGGATGAATGGATGGCTGGATGGATGGATGGCCGAATGGTTGGCTGGCTGGAGGGATGGTTGGATGGATGGATGGCAGAATGGATGGCTGGATGGTTGGCAGGATGGATGGATGGCTGGATGGATGGCTCGCTGGATAGATGGATTGATGGATGGATGGATGGATTGATGGATGGATGGCTGGATGGATGGCTGGATGGATGGCAGGCTGAAGGGATGAATGGATGGATGGATGGCTGGATGGACGGCTGGATGGATGGATGGCTGGATGGATGGCTGGCTGGAGGGATGGATTGATGGATGGATGGCTGGATGGATAGTTGGATGGATGGCTGGATGGATGGATGGATGGATGGCTGGATGGAGGGATGGCTGGATGGAGGGATCGCTGGAGGGATGGATGGATGGCTGGATGGATGGCAGGATGGATGGATGGCTGGATGGATGGCTGGCTGGAGGTATGGATGGATGGATGGATAGCTGAATGGATGGCTGAATGGATGGATGGCTGGATGGATGGCTGGCTGGAGGAATGGATGGATGGATGGCTGGATGGACGGCTGGATGGATGGAGGACTGGATGGATGGCTGGCAGTAGGGATGGATTGATGGATGGATGGCTGGATGGATGGCTGGATGGATGGATGGCTGAATGGATGGCTGGCTTGAGGGATGGATGGATGGATGGGTGGCTGGATGGAGGGATGGCTGGATGGTTGGCTGGCTGGAGGGATGGATGGATGGATGGCTGGATGGATGTCTGGATGGAGGAATGGCTGGTTGGATGGCTGGCTGGAGGGATGGATGGATGGATGGATGGCTGGATGGATGGCTGGATGGATGGATGGCTTAATGGCTGGCTGGCTGGAGGGATGGATGGATGGATGGATGGAAGGATGGCTGGTTGGATGGCTGGATCGATGGATGGCTGGATGTATGGCTGGCTTGAGGGATGGATGGATGGATGGATGGCTTGATGGATAGCTGGATAGAGGAATGGCTGGATGGATGGCTGGCTGGAGGGATGGATGGATGGATGGCTGGATGGATGGCTGAATGGATGGATGGCTGGATGGATGGCTGGCTGGAGGGATGGATGGATGGATGGATGGATGAATGGATGGCTGAATGGATGGATGGCTGGATGAATGGCTGGCTGGAGGGATGGGTGTATGGATGGATGGCTGGATGGATGGATGGCTGGATGGATGGCTGGATGGATGACTGGCTGGAGGAATGGATGGATGGATGGCTGGATGGATGGCTGGATGGATGGCTGGATGGATGCCTGGATGGATGGCTGGTTGGAGGGATGGATGGATGGATGGATGGCTGGATGGATGGCTGGATGGATGGCTGAATGGATGCCTGGATGGATGGCTGGCAGGAGGGATGGGTGGATGGAGGGATAGCTGGAGGGATGGATGGATGGCTGGATGGATGGCAGGATGGATGGATGGCTGGTTGGATGGCTGGCTGGAGGGATGGATGGATGGATGGATGGCCGAATGGATGGCTGGATGGATGGATGGCTGGATGGATGGCTGGCTGGAGGGATGGATGGATGGATGGCTGGATGGACGGCTGGATGGATGGAGGGCTGGATGGATGGCTGGCTGTCGGGATGGATTGATGGATGGATGGCTGGATGGATGGCTGGATGGATGGATGGCTGAATGGATGGCTGGCTGGAGGGATGGATGGATGGATGTCTGGCTGGATGGAGGGATGGCTGGATGGTTGGCTGGCTGGAGGGATCGATGGATGGATGTCTGGATGGATGTCTGGATGGAGGGATGGCTGGATGGATGGCTGGATGGATGGATGGCTTAATGAGTGGCTGGCTGGAGGGATGGATGGATGGATGGATGGTTGGACGGCTGGATCGATGGATGGCTGGATATATGGCTGGCTGGAGGGATGGATGGATGGATGGCTGGATGGATAGCTGGATAGAGGGATGGATGGATGGCTGGCTGGAGGGATGGATGGATGGATGGATGGCTGGATGGATGGCTGAATGGATGGATGGCTGGATGGATGGCTGGCTGGAGGGATGGATGGATGGATGGATGGATGGACGGCTGAATGGATGGATGGCTGGATGAATGGCAGGCTGGAGGATGGATGGATGGCTGGATGGCTGGATGGATGGCAGGATGGCTGGATGGCTGGATGGATGGCTGGATGGATGACTGGCTGGAGGGATGGATGGATGGATGGATGGCTGGATGGATGGCTGGATGGATGGATGGCTGGATGGATGGCTGGCTGGAGGGATGGATGGATGGATGGATGGCTGGATGGATGCTGGATGGATGGATGCCTGGATGGATGGCTGGCTGGAGGGATGGATGGGTGGATGGATGGCTGGATGGATGGCTGGATGGATGGATGGCTGGATGGATGGCTGGCAGGAGGGATGGATGGCTGGATGGATGCCTGGATGGATGGCTGGCTGGAGCGATGGATGAATGGATGGCTGGATGGATGGATGGCCGAATGGTTGGCTGGCTGGAGGGATGGATGGATGGATGGATGGCTGAATGGATGGCTGGATGGATGGCAGGATGGATGGATGGCTGGATGGACGGCTCCCTGGATGGATGGATTGATGGATGGATGCATTGATGGATGGATGGCTGGATGGATGGCTGGATGGATGGCAGGCTGAAGGGATGAATGGATGGATGGATGGCTGGATGGACGGCTGGATGGATGGATGGCTGGATGGATGTCTGGCTGGAGGGATGGATTGATGGATGGCTGGATGGATAGCTGAATGGATGGCTGGATGGATGGATGGATGGATGGCTGGATGGAGGGATGGCTGGATGGAGGGATAGCTGGAGGGATGGATGGATTGCTGGATGGATGGCAGGATGGATGGATGGCTGGATGGATGGCTGGCTGGAGGGATGGATGGATGGATGGATAGCTGAATGGATGGCTGGATGGATGGATGTCTGGATGGATGGCTGGCTGGAGGAATGGATGGATGGATGGCTGGATGGACGGCTGGATGGATGGAGGACTGGATGGATGGCTGGCAGGAGGGATGGATTGATGGATGGATGGCTGGATGGATGGCTGGATGGATGGATGGCTGAATGGATGGCTGGCTTGAGGGATGGATGGATGGATGGGTGGCTGGATGGAGGGATGGCTGGATGGTTGGCTGGCTGGAGGGATGGATGGATGGATGGCTGGATGGATGTCTGGATGGAGGAATGGCTGGATGGATGGCTGGCTGGAGGGGTGGATGGATGGATGGATGGCTGGATGGATGGCTGGATGGATGGATGGCTTAATGGCTGGCTGGCTGGAGGGATGGATGGATGGATGGATGGAAGGATGGCTGGTTGGATGGCTAGATCGATGGATGGCTGGATGTATGGCTGGCATGATGGACGGGTGGATGGATGGATGGCTTGATGGATAGCTGGATAGAGGAATGGCTGGATGGATGGCTGGCTGGAGGGATGGATGGATGGATGGCTGGATGGATGGCTGAATGGATGGATGGCTGGATGGATGGCTGGCTGGAGGGATGGATGGATGGATGGATGGATGGATGGATGAATGGATGGCTGAATGGATGGATGGCTGGATGAATGGCTTGCTGGAGGGATGGGTGGATGGATGGATGGCTGGATGGATGGATGGCTGGATGGATGGCTGGATGGATGACTGGCTGGAGGGATGGATGGCTGGATGGCTGGATGGATGGCTGGATGGATGGCTGGATGGATGCCTGGATGGATGGCTGGCTGGAGGGATGGATGGATGGATGGCTGGATGGATGGCTGGATGGATGGCTGGATGGATGCCTGGATGGATGGCTGGCAGGAGGGATGGGTGGATGGATGGATGGCTGGATGGATGACTGGATGGATGGATGCCTGGATGGATGGCTGGCTGGTGGGATGGATTGATGGATGGATGGCGGGATGGATGGACGGATGGATGGATGGCTGGATGGATGGCAGGCTGAAGGGATGAATGGATGGATGGATGGCTGGATGGACAGCTGGATGGATGGATGGCTGGATGGATGGCTGGGTGGAGGGATGGATTGACGGATGGGTGGCTAGATGGATAGCTGGATGGATGGCTGGCTGGTGGGATGGATGGATGGATGGATGGCTGGATGGAGGGATGGCTGGATATTTGGCTGGCTGGAGGGATGGATGGATGGCTGGATGGATGGCTGGATGGAGGGATGGATGGCTGGCTGGAGGGATGGATGGCTGGATGGATGGCTGGATGGATGGATGGATGGATGGCTGGCTGGAGAGGTGGATGAATGTTTGGATGGCTGGATGGATGGCTGCATGGAGGGATGGCTGGATGGGTGGCTGGCTGGACCGACGGATGGATGCATGGCTGGATGGATGGCTGTATTGAGGGATGGCTGGATGGAAGGCTGGCTGGATGGATGGATGGATGGACGGATGGATGGAGGGATGGCTGGATGGATGGCTGGCTGGAGGGATGGATGGATGGATGGATGGCTGGATGGATGGCTGGATGGAGGAATGGCTTGATGGATGGCAGGCTGGAGGGATGGATGGATGGCTGGATGGATTGCTTGATGGATGGATGGCTGGATGGACGATTGGCTGGAGGGATGGATGGATGGATGGCTGGATCATTGGCTGGATGGATGAATGGCTGGATGGATGACTGGCTGGCTGGCTGGATGGATGGCTGGATGGATGGCTGGCTTGAAGAATGGATGGATGGCTGGATGGATAGCTGGACGGATGGATTGCTGGATGGATGGCTGGCTGGAGGGATGGATGGATGGCTGGATGGATGGCTGGATGGATGGATGGCTGGATGGATGGCTGGCTGGAGGAATGGATGGATGAATGGATGGCTGGATCGATGGCTGGATGAATGGATGGCTGGATGGATGGCTGGCTGGAGGGATGGATGGATGAATGGATGGCTGAATGGATGGCTGGATGGATGGATGGCAGGATGGATGGCTGGCTGTAGGGATGGCTGGATGGATGGATGGCTGGCTGGCTGGCTGGCTGGAGGGATGCATGGATGGATGGATGGCTGGATGGACGGATGGTTTGGATGGATTGCTGAATGAATGTCTGGCTGGAGGGATGGATTGTTGGATGGATGGCTGGATGGATGGCTGGATGGATGGATGGCTGGATGGATGGCTGGCTGGATGGATGGCTGGATGGTTGGCTGGCTGGCTGGATGGATGGATGGATGGATGGATGGCTGGAAGGATGGCTGGATGGAGGGATGGCTGGATGGATGGCTGGCTGGAGGGATGGATGGATGGCTGGATGGATGGCTGGATGGATGGATGGCTTAATGGCTGTATGGCTGGCTGGAGGGATGGATGGATGGCTGGATGAATGGCTGAATGGATGGATGGCTGGATGTATGGCTGGCTGGAGAGATGGATGGATGGATGGATGGCTGGATAGATGACTGGATGGAGGAATGGTTGGATGGATGGCTGGCTAGAGGGATGGATGGATGGATGGATGGCTGGATGGATGGCTTAATGGATGGATGGCTGGCTGGAGGGATGGATGGATGGATGGCTGGATGGATGGCTGGATGGATGAATGGCTGGATGGATGACTGGCAGGAGGGATGGATGGATGGATAGATGGCTGGATGGATTGCTGGATGGATGGATGGATGGACGGATGGCTGGATGGATGGCTGGCTGCAGGGATGGCTGAATGGCTGGCTGGATGGATGGATGGCTGGATGGATGGCTGGCTTGAAGAATGGATGGATGGCTGGATGGATGGCTGGACGGATGGATTGCTGGATGGATGCCTGGATGGATGGATGGCTGGATGGATGGCTGGATGGATGGATGGCTGGATGAATGGCTGGCTGGAGGAATGGATGGATGAATGGATGGCTGGATGGATGGCTGGATGAATGGATGGCTGGATGGATGGCTGGCTGGAGGGATGTATGGATGGATGGACTGCTGAATGGACTGCTGGATGGATGGATGGCTGGATGGATGGCTGGCTGGAGGGATGGATGGATGGATGGCTGGATGGACGGCTGGATGGATGGAGGGCTGGATGGATGGCTGGCTGGAGGGATGGATTGATGGATGGATGGCTGGATGGATGGCTGGATGGATGGATGGCTGGATGGATGGCTGGCTGGAGGGATGGATGGATGGATGGATGGATGGATGGATGGATGGCTGGATGGATGGATGGCTTAATGACTGGCTGGCTGGAGGGATGGATGGATGGATGGATGGATGGCTGGATTGATGGCTGGATCGATGGATGGCTGGATATATGGCTGGCTGGAGGGATGAATGGATGGATGGATGGCTGGATGGATAGCTGGATAGAGGGATGGCTGGATGGATGGCTGGCTGGAGGGATGGATGGATGGATGGATGGCTGGATGGTTGGCTGAATGGATGGATGGCTGGATGGATGGCTGGCTGGAGGGATGGATGGATGGATGGATGGCTGGATGGATGGCTGGATGGATGGATGGCTGGATGGATGGCTGGATGGATGACTGGCTGGAAGGATGGATGGATGAATGGATGGCTGGATGGATGGCTGGATGGATGGATGGCTGGATGGATGGCTGGCTGGAGGAATGGATGGATGGATGGATGGCTGGATGGATGGCTGGATGGATGGATGCCTGGATGGATGGCTGGCTGGAGGGATGGATGGGTGGATGGATGGCTGGATGGATGGCTGGATGGATGGATGGCTGGATGGATGGCTGGCAGGAGGGATGGATGGATGGATTGCTGAATGGTTGGATGGATGGATGGCTGGCTGGAGCGATGGATGAATGGATGGCTGGATGGATGGATGGCCGAATGGTTGGCTGGCTGGAGGGATGGCTGAATGGATGGCTGGATGGATGGCTGGATGGATGGATGGCTGGATGGGTGGCTGTCTGGAGGGATGGATGGATGGATGGACGGCTGAATGGACTGCTGGATGGATGGATGGCTGGATGGATGGCTGGCTGGAGGGATGGATGGATGGATAGATGGCTGGATGGATTGCTGGATGGATGGATGGATGGACGGATGGCTGGATGGATGGCTGGCTGGAGGGATGGCTGAATGGCTGGCTGGATGGATGGATGGCTGGATGGATGGCTGGCTTGAAGAATGGATGGATGGCTGGATGGATGGCTGGACGGATGGATTGCTGGATGGATGCCTGGATGGATGGATGGCTGGATGGATGGCTGGATGGATGGATGGCTGGATGAATGGCTGGCTGGAGGAATGGATGGATGAATGGATGGCTGGATGGATGGCTGGATGGATGGATGGCTGGATGGATGGCTGGCTGGAGGAATGGATGGATGGATGGACGGCTGAATGTACTGCTGGATGGATGGATGGCTGGATGGATGGCTGGCTGGAGGGATGGATGAATGGATGGCTGGATGGACGGCTGGATGGATGGAGGGCTGGATGGATGGCTGGCTGGAGGGATGGATTGATGGATGGATGGCTGGATGGATGGCTGGATGGATGGATGGCTGGATGGATGGCTGGCTGGAGGGATGGATGGATGGATGTGTGGCTGGATGGAGGGATGGTTGGATGGTTGGCTGGCTGGAGGTATGGATGGATGGATGGCTTGATGGATGTCTGGATGGAGGGATGGCTGGATGGATGGCTGGCTGGAGGGATGGATGGATGGATGGATGGATGGCTGGATGGATGGCTGGATGGATGGATGGTTTAATGACTGGCTGGCTGGAGGGATGGATGGATGGATGGATGGATGGCTGGATTGATGGCTGGATCGATGGATGGCTGGATATATGGCTGGCTGGAGGGATGAATGGATGGATGGATGGCTGGATGGATAGCTGGATAGAGGGATGGCTGGATGGATGGCTGGCTGGAGGGATGGATGGATGGATGGATGGCTGGATGGTTGGCTGAATGGATGGATGGCTGGATGGATGGCTGGCTGGAGGGATGGATGGATGGATGGATGGCTGGATGGATGGCTGGATGGATGGATGGCTGGATGGATGGCTGGATGGATGACTGTCTGGAGGGATGGATGGATGGATGGACGGCTGAATGGACTGCTGGATGGATGGATGGCTGGATGGATGGCTGGCTGGAGGGATGGATGGATGGATAGATGGCTGGATGGATTGCTGGATGGATGGATGGATGGACGGATGGCTGGATGGATGGCTGGCTGGAGGGATGGCTGAATGGCTGGCTGGATGGATGGATGGCTGGATGGATGGCTGGCTTGAAGAATGGATGGATGGCTGGATGGATGGCTGGACGGATGGATTGCTGGATGGATGCCTGGATGGATGGATGGCTGGATGGATGGCTGGATGGATGGATGGCTGGATGAATGGCTGGCTGGAGGAATGGATGGATGAATGGATGGCTGGATGGATGGCTGGATGGATGGATGGCTGGATGGATGGCTGGCTGGAGGAATGGATGGATGGATGGACGGCTGAATGGACTGCTGGATGGATGGATGGCTGGATGGATGGCTGGCTGGAGGGATGGATGGATGGATGGCTGGATGGACGGCTGGATGGATGGAGGGCTGGATGGATGGCTGGCTGGAGGGATGGATTGATGGATGGATGGCTGGATGGATGGCTGGATGGATGGATGGCTGGATGGATGGCTGGCTGGAGGGATGGATGGATGGATGTGTGGCTGGATGGAGGGATGGTTGGATGGTTGGCTGGCTGGAGGTATGGATGGATGGATGGCTGGATGGATGTCTGGATGGAGGGATGGCTGGATGGATGGCTGGCTGGAGGGATGGATGGATGGATGGATGGATGGCTGGATGGATGGCTGGATGGATGGATGGCTTAATGACTGGCTGGCTGGAGGGATGGATGGATGGATGGATGGATGGCTGGATTGATGGCTGGATCGATGGATGGCTGGATATATGGCTGGCTGGAGGGATGAATGGATGGATGGATGGCTGGATGGATAGCTGGATAGAGGGATGTCTGGATGGATGGCTGGCTGGAGGGATGGATGGATGGATGGATGGCTGGATGGTTGGCTGAATGGATGGATGGCTGGATGGATGGCTGGCTGGAGGGATGGATGGATGGATGGATGGCTGGATGGATGGCTGGATGGATGGATGGCTGGATGGATGGCTGGATGGATGACTGGCTGGAAGGATGGATGGATGAATGGATGGCTGGATGGATGGCTGGATGGATGGATGGCTGGATGGATGGCTGGCTGGAGGGATGGATGGATGGATGGATGGCTGGATGGATGGCTGGATGGATGGATGCCTGGATGGATGGCTGGCTGGAGGGATGGATGGGTGGATGGATGGCTGGATGGATGGCTGGATGGATGGATTTCTGGATGGATGGCTGGCAGGAGGGATGGATGGATGGATTGCTGAATGGTTGGCTGGATGGATGGCTGGCTGGAGCGATGGATGAATGGATGTCTGGATGGATGGATGGCCGAATGGTTGGCTGGCTGGAGGGATGGCTGAATGGATGGCTGGATGGATGGCAGCATGGATGGATGGCTGGATGGATGGCTGGATGGATGGATTGATTGATGGATGGATGGCTGGATGGATGGCTGGATGGATGGATGGCTGGATGGATGACAGGCTGAAGGGATGAATGGATGGATGGATGGCTGGATGGACGGCTGGATGGATGGATGGCTGGATTGATGGCTGGCTGGAGGGATGGATTGATGGATGGATGGCTGGATGGATAGATGGATGGATGGCTGGATGGATGGATGGATGGACGGCTGGATGGAGGGTTGGCTGGATGGAGGGATAGCTGGAGGGATGGATGGATGGCTGGATGGATGGAAAGATGGATGGATGGCTGGATGAATGGCTGGCTGGAGGGATGGATGGATGGATGGATGGCCGAATGGATGTCTGGATGGATGGATGGCTGGATGGATGGCTGGCTGGAGGGATGGATGGATGGATGGCTGGAAGGACGGCTGGATGGATGGAGGGCTGGATGTATGGCTGGCTGGAGGGAGGAATGGTTGAATGGATGGCTGGCTAGAGGGATGGATGGATGGATGGATGGCTGGATGGATGGCTTAATGGATGGATGGCTGGCTGGAGGGATGGATGGATGGATGGCTGGATGGATGGCTGGATGGATGAATGGCTGGATGGATGGCTGGATGGATGGATGGCTGGATGGATGGCTAGCTGGAGGGATGGATGGATGGATGGATGGCTGGATGGATGCTGGATGGATGGATGCCTGGATGGATGGCTGGCTGGAGGGATGGATGGGTGGATGGATGGCTGGATGGATGGCTGGATGGATGGATGGCTGGATGGATGGCTGACAGGAGGGATGGATGGATGGATGGCTGGATGGATGGCTGGATGGATGGCTGGCTGGAGCGATGGATGAATGGATGGCTGGATGGATGGATGGCCGAATGGTTGGCTGGCTGGAGGGATGGTTGGATGGATGGATGGCAGAATGGATGGCTGGATGGTTGGCAGGATGGATGGATGGCTGGATGGATGGCTCGCTGGATAGATGGATTGATGGATGGATGGATTGATGGATGGATGGCTGGATGGATGGCTGGATGGATGGCAGGCTGAAGGGATGAATGGATGGATGGATGGCTGGATGGACGGCTGGATGGATGGATGGCTGGATGGATGGCTGGCTGGAGGGATGGATTGATGGATGGATGGCTGGATGGATAGTTGGATGGATGGCTGGATGGATGGATGGATGGATGGCTGGATGGAGGGATGGCTGGATGGAGGGATAGCTGGAGGGATGGATGGATGGCTGGATGGATGGCAGGATGGATGGATGGCTGGATGGATGGCTGGCTGGAGGGATGGATGGATGGATGGATAGCTGAATGGATGGCTGAATGGATGGATGGCTGGATGGATGGCTGGCTGGAGGAATGGATGGATGGATGGCTGGATGGACGGCTGGATGGATGGAGGACTGGATGGATGGCTGGCAGGAGGGATGGATTGATGGATGGATGGCTGGATGGATGGCTGGATGGATGGATGGCTGAATGGATGGCTGGCTTGAGGGATGGATGGATGGATGGGTGGCTGGATGGAGGGATGGCTGGATGGTTGGCTGGCTGGAGGGATGGATGGATGGATGGCTGGATGGATGTCTGGATGGAGGAATGGCTGGTTGGATGGCTGGCTGGAGGGATGGATGGATGGATGGATGGCTGGATGGATGGCTGGATGGATGGATGGCTTAATGGCTGGCTGGCTGGAGGGATGGATGGATGGATGGATGGAAGGATGGCTGGTTGGATGGCTGGATCGATGGATGGCTGACAGGAGGGATGGATGGATGGATGGCTGGATGGATGGCTGGATGGATGGCTGGCTGGAGCGATGGATGAATGGATGGCTGGATGGATGGATGGCCGAATGGTTGGCTGGCTGGAGGGATGGTTGGATGGATGGATGGCAGAATGGATGGCTGGATGGTTGGCAGGATGGATGGATGGCTGGATGGATGGCTCGCTGGATAGATGGATTGATGGATGGATGGATTGATGGATGGATGGCTGGATGGATGGCTGGATGGATGGCAGGCTGAAGGGATGAATGGATGGATGGATGGCTGGATGGACGGCTGGATGGATGGATGGCTGGATGGATGGCTGGCTGGAGGGATGGATTGATGGATGGATGGCTGGATGGATAGTTGGATGGATGGCTGGATGGATGGATGGATGGATGGCTGGATGGAGGGATGGCTGGATGGAGGGATAGCTGGAGGGATGGATGGATGGCTGGATGTATGGCAGGATGGATGGATGGCTGGATGGATGGCTGGCTGGAGGGATGGATGGATGGATGGATAGCTGAATGGATGGCTGAATGGATGGATGGCTGGATGGATGGCTGGCTGGAGGAATGGATGGATGGATGGCTGGATGGACGGCTGGATGGATGGAGGACTGGATGGATGGCTGGCAGGAGGGATGGATTGATGGATGGATGGCTGGATGGATGGCTGGATGGATGGATGGCTGAATGGATGGCTGGCTTGAGGGATGGATGGATGGATGGGTGGCTGGATGGAGGGATGGCTGGATGGTTGGCTGGCTGGAGGGATGGATGGATGGATGGCTGGATGGATGTCTGGATGGAGGAATGGCTGGTTGGATGGCTTGCTGGAGGGATGGATGGATGGATGGATGGCTGGATGGATGGCTGGATGGATGGATGGCTTAATGGCTGGCTGGCTGGAGGGATGGATGGATGGATGGATGGAAGGATGGCTGGTTGGATGGCTGGATCGATGGATGGCTGGATGTATGGCTGGCTTGAGGGATGGATGGATGGATGGATGGCTTGATGGATAGCTGGATAGAGGAATGGCTGGATGGATGGCTGGCTGGAGGGATGGATGGATGGATGGCTGGATGGATGGCTGAATGGATGGATGGCTGGATGGATGGCTGGCTGGAGGGATGGATGGATGGATGAATGGATGGCTGAATGGATGGATGGCTGGATGAATGGCTGGCTGGAGGGATGGGTGTATGGATGGATGGCTGGATGGATGGATGGCTGGATGGATGGCTGGATGGATGACTGGCTGGAGGAATGGATGGATGGATGGCTGGATGGATGGCTGGATGGATGGCTGGATGGATGCCTGGATGGATGGCTGGTTGGAGGGATGGATGGATGGATGGATGGCTGGATGGATGGCTGGATGGATGGCTGGATGGATGCCTGGATGGATGGCTGGCAGGAGGGATGGGTGGATGGAGGGATAGCTGGAGGGATGGATGGATGGCTGGATGGATGGCAGGATGGATGGATGGCTGGTTGGATGGCTGGCTGGAGGGATGGATGGATGGATGGATGGCCGAATGGATGGCTGGATGGATGGATGGCTGGATGGATGGCTGGCTGGAGGGATGGATGGATGGATGGCTGGATGGACGGCTGGATGGATGGAGGGCTGGATGGATGGCTGGCTGTCGGGATGGATTGATGGATGGATGGCTGGATGGATGGCTGGATGGATGGATGGCTGAATGGATGGCTGGCTGGAGGGATGGATGGATGGATGTCTGGCTGGATGGAGGGATGGCTGGATGGTTGGCTGGCTGGAGGGATCGATGGATGGATGTCTGGATGGATGTCTGGATGGAGGGATGGCTGGATGGATGGCTGGATGGATGGATGGCTTAATGAGTGGCTGGCTGGAGGGATGGATGGATGGATGGATGGATGGTTGGACGGCTGGATCGATGGATGGCTGGATATATGGCTGGCTGGAGGGATGGATGGATGGATGGCTGGATGGATAGCTGGATAGAGGGATGGATGGATGGCTGGCTGGAGGGATGGATGGATGGATGGATGGCTGGATGGATGGCTGAATGGATGGATGGCTGGATGGATGGCTGGCTGGAGGGATGGATGGATGGATGGATGGATGGACGGCTGAATGGATGGATGGCTGGATGAATGGCAGGCTGGAGGATGGATGGATGGCTGGATGGCTGGATGGATGGCAGGATGGCTGGATGGCTGGATGGATGGCTGGATGGATGACTGGCTGGAGGGATGGATGGATGGATGGATGGCTGGATGGATGGCTGGATGGATGGATGGCTGGATGGATGGCTGGCTGGAGGGATGGATGGATGGATGGATGGCTGGATGGATGCTGGATGGATGGATGCCTGGATGGATGGCTGGCTGGAGGGATGGATGGGTGGATGGATGGCTGGATGGATGGCTGGATGGATGGATGGCTGGATGGATGGCTGGCAGGAGGGATGGATGGATGGATGGCTGGATGGATGCCTGGATGGATGGCTGGCTGGAGCGATGGATGAATGGATGGCTGGATGGATGGATGGCCGAATGGTTGGCTGGCTGGAGGGATGGATGGATGGATGGATGGCTGAATGGATGGCTGGATGGATGGCAGGATGGATGGATGGCTGGATGGACGGCTCGCTGGATGGATGGATTGATGGATGGATGCATTGATGGATGGATGGCTGGATGGATGTCTGGATGGATGGCAGGCTGAAGGGATGAATGGATGGATGAATGGCTGGATGGACGGCTGGATGGATGGATGGCTGGATGGATGTCTGGCTGGAGGGATGGATTGATGGATGGATGGCTGGATGGATAGCTGGATGGATGGCTGGATGGATGGATGGATGGATGGCTGGATGGAGGGATGGCTGGATGGAGGGATAGCTGGAGGGATGGATGGATTGCTGGATGGATGGCAGGATGGATGGATGGCTGGATGGATGGCTGGCTGGAGGGATGGATGGATGGATGGATAGCTGAATGGATGGCTGGATGGATGGATGTCTGGATGGATGGCTGGCTGGAGGAATGGATGGATGGATGGCTGGATGGACGGCTGGATGGATGGAGGACTGGATGGATGGCTGGCAGGAGGGATGGATTGATGGATGGATGGCTGGATGGATGGCTGGATGGATGGATGGCTGAATGGATGGCTGGCTTGAGGGATGGATGGATGGATGGGTGGCTGGATGGAGGGATGGCTGGATGGTTGGCTGGCTGGAGGGATGGATGGATGGATGGCTGGATGGATGTCTGGATGGAGGAATGGCTGGATGGATGGCTGGCTGGAGGGATGGATGGATGGATGGATGGCTGGATGGATGGCTGGATGGATGGATGGCTTAATGGCTGGCTGGCTGGAGGGATGGATGGTTGGATGGATGGAAGGATGGCTGGTTGGATGGCTGGATCGATGGATGGCTGGATGTATGGCTGGCATAATGGACGGGTGGATGGATGGATGGCTTGATGGATAGCTGGATAGAGGAATGGCTGGATGGATGGCTGGCTGGAGGGATGGATGGATGGATGGCTGGATGGATGGCTGAATGGATGGATGGCTGGATGGATGGCTGGCTGGAGGGATGGATGGATGGATGGATGGATGGATGGATGAATGGATGGCTGAATGGATGGATGGCTGGATGAATGGCTTGCTGGAGGGATGGGTGGATGGATGGATGGCTGGATGGATGGATGGCTGGATGGATGGCTGGATGGATGACTGGCTGGAGGGATGGATGGCTGGATGGCTGGATGGATGGCTGGATGGATGGCTGGATGGATGCCTGGATGGATGGCTGGCTGGAGGGATGGATGGATGGATGGCTGGATGGATGGCTGGATGGATGGCTGGATGGATGCCTGGATGGATTGCTGGCAGGAGGGATGGGTGGATGGATGGATGGCTGGATGGATGACTGGATGGATGGATGCCTGGATGGATGGCTGGCTGGTGGGATGGATTGATGGATGGATGGCGGGATGGATGGACGGATGGATGGATGGCTGGATGGATGGCAGGCTGAAGGGATGAATGGATGGATGGATGGCTGGATGGACAGCTGGATGGATGGATGGCTGGATGGATGGCTGGGTGGAGGGATGGATTGACGGATGGGTGGCTAGATGGATAGCTGGATGGATGGCTGGCTGGTGGGATGGATGGATGGATGGATGGCTGGATGGAGGGATGGCTGGATATTTGGCTGGCTGGAGGGATGGATGGATGGCTGGATGGATGGCTGGATGGAGGGATGGCTGGATGGATGGCTGGCTGGAGGGATGGATGGCTGGATGGATGGCTGGATGGATGGATGGATGGATGGCTGGCTGGAGAGATGGATGAATGTTTGGATGGCTGGATGGATGGCTGCATGGAGGGATGGCTGGATGGGTGGCTGGCTGGACCGACGGATGGATGCATGGCTGGATGGATGGCTGTATTGAGGGATGGCTGGATGGAAGGCTGGCTGGATGGATGGATGGATGGACGGATGGATGGAGGGATGGCTGGATGGATGGCTGGCTGGAGGGATGGATGGATGGATGGATGGCTGGATGGATGGCTGGATGGAGGAATGGCTTGATGGATGGCAGGCTGGAGGGATGGATGGATGGCTGGATGGATTGCTTGATGGATGGATGGCTGGATGGACGATTGGCTGGAGGGATGGATGGATGGATGGCTGGATCATTGGCTGGATGGATGAATGGCTGGATGGATGACTGGCTGGCTGGCTGGATGGATGGCTGGATGGATGGCTGGCTTGAAGAATGGATGGATGGCTGGATGGATAGCTGGACGGATGGATTGCTGGATGGATGGCTGGCTGGAGGGATGGATGGATGGCTGGATGGATGGCTGGATGGATGGATGGCTGGATGGATGGCTGGCTGGAGGAATGGATGGATGAATGGATGGCTGGATCGATGGCTGGATGAATGGATGGCTGGATGGATGGCTGGCTGGAGGGATGGATGGATGAATGGATGGCTGAATGGATGGCTGGATGGATGGATGGCTGGATGGATGGCTGGCTGTAGGGATGGCTGGATGGAAGGATGGCTGGCTGGCTGGCTGGCTGGAGGGATGCATGGATGGATGGATGGCTGGATGGACGGATGGTTTGGATGGATTGCTGAATGAATGTCTGGCTGGAGGGATGGATTGTTGGATGGATGGCTGGATGGATGGCTGGATGGATGGATGGCTGGATGGATGGCTGGCTGGATGGATGGCTGGATGGTTGGCTGGCTGGCTGGATGGATGGATGGATGGATGGATGGCTGGAAGGATGGCTGGATGGAGGGATGGCTGGATGGATGGCTGGCTGGAGGGATGGATGGATGGCTGGATGGATGGCTGGATGGATGGATGGCTTAATGGCTGTATGGCTGGCTGGAGGGATGGATGGATGGCTCGATGAATGGCTGAATGGATGGATGGCTGGATGTATGGCTGGCTGGAGAGATGGATGGATGGATGGATGGCTGGATAGATGACTGGATGGAGGAATGGTTGGATGGATGGCTGGCTAGAGGGATGGATGGATGGATGGATGGCTGGATGGATGGCTTAATGGATGGATGGCTGGCTGGAGGGATGGATGGATGGATGGCTGGATGGATGGCTGGATGGATGAATGGCTGGATGGATGACTGGCAGGAGGGATGGATGGATGGATAGATGGCTGGATGGATTGCTGGATGGATGGATGGATGGACGGATGGCTGGATGGATGGCTGGCTGCAGGGATGGCTGAATGGCTGGCTGGATGGATGGATGGCTGGATGCATGGCTGGCTTGAAGAATGGATGGATGGCTGGATGGATGGCTGGACGGATGGATTGCTGGATGGATGCCTGGATGGATGGATGGCTGGATGGATGGCTGGATGGATGGATGGCTGGATGAATGGCTGGCTGGAGGAATGGATGGATGAATGGATGGCTGGATGGATGGCTGGATGAATGGATGGCTGGATGGATGGCTGGCTGGAGGGATGGATGGATGGATGGACGGCTGAATGGACTGCTGGATGGATGGATGGCTGGATGGATGGCTGGCTGGAGGGATGGATGGATGGATGGCTGGATGGACGGCTGGATGGATGGAGGGCTTTATGGATGGCTGGCTGGAGGGATGGATTGATGGATGGATGGCTGGATGGATGGCTGGATGGATGGATGGCTGGATGGATGGCTGGCTGGAGGGATGGATGGATGGATGTGTGGCTGGATGGAGGGATGGTTGGATGGTTGGCTGGCTGGAGGTATGGATGGATGGATGGCTGGATGGATGTCTGGATGGAGGGATGGCTGGATGGATGGCTGGCTGGAGGGATGGATGGATGGATGGATGGATGGATGGATGGATGGCTGGATGGATGGATGGCTTAATGACTGGCTGGCTGGAGGGATGGATGGATGGATGGATGGATGGCTGGATTGATGGCTGGATCGATGGATGGCTGGATATATGGCTGGCTGGAGGGATGAATGGATGGATGGATGGCTGGATGGATAGCTGGATAGAGGGATGGCTGGATGGATGGCTGGCTGGAGGGATGGATGGATGGATGGCTGGATGGTTGGCTGAATGGATGGATGGCTGGATGGATGGCTGGCTGGAGGGATGGATGGATGGATGGATGGCTGGATGGATGGCTGGATGGATGGATGGCTGGATGGATGGCTGGATGGATGACTGGCTGGAAGGATGGATGGATGAATGGATGGCTGGATGGATGGCTGGATGGATGGATGGCTGGATGGATGGCTGGCTGGAGGGATGGATGGATGGATGGATGGCTGGTTGGATGGCTGGATGGATGGATGCCTGGATGGATGGCTGGCTGGAGGGATGGATGGGTGGATGGATGGCTGGATGGATGGCTGGATGGATGGATGGCTGGATGGATGGCTGGCAGGAGGGATGGATGGATGGATTGCTGAATGGTTGGCTGGATGGATGGCTGGCTGGAGCGATGGATGAATGGATGGCTGGATGGATGGATGGCCGAATGGTTGGCTGGCTGGAGGGATGGCTGAATGGATGGCTGGATGGATGGCTGGATGGATGGATGGCTGGATGGATGGCTGGCTGGAGGGATGGATGGATGGATGGACGGCTGAATGGACTGCTGGATGGATGGATGGCTGGATGGATGGCTGGCTGGAGGGATGGATGGATGGATAGATGGCTGGATGGATTGCTGGATGGATGGATGGATGGACGGATGGCTGGATGGATGGCTGGCTGGAGGGATGGCTGAATGGCTGGCTGGATGGATGGATGGCTGGATGGATGGCTGGCTTGAAGAATGGATGGATGGCTGGATGGATGGCTGGACGGATGGATTGCTGGATGGATGCCTGGATGGATGGATGGCTGGATGGATGGCTGGATGGATGGATGGCTGGATGAATGGCTGGCTGGAGGAATGGATGGATGAATGGATGGCTGGATGGATGGCTGGATGGATGGATGGCTGGATGGATGGCTGGCTGGAGGAATGGATGGATGGATGGACGGCTGAATGGACTGCTGGATGGATGGATGGCTGGATGGATGGCTGGCTGGAGGGATGGATGGATGGATGGCTGGATGGACGGCTGGATGGATGGAGGGCTGGATGGATGGCTGGCTGGAGGGATGGATTGATGGATGGATGGCTGGATGGATGGCTGGATGGATGGATGGCTGGATGGATGGCTGGCTGGAGGGATGGATGGATGGATGTGTGGCTGGATGGAGGGATGGTTGGATGGTTGGCTGGCTGGAGGTATGGATGGATGGATGGCTGGATGGATGTCTGGATGGAGGGATGGCTGGATGGATGGCTGGCTGGAGGGATGGATGGATGGATGGATGGATGGCTGGATGGATGGCTGGATGGATGGATGGCTTAATGACTGGCTGGCTGGAGGGATGGATGGATGGATGGATGGATGGCTGGATTGATGGCTGGATCGATGGATGGCTGGATATATGGCTGGCTGGAGGGATGAATGGATGGATGGATGGCTGGATGGATAGCTGGATAGAGGGATGGCTGGATGGATGGCTGGCTGGAGGGAAGGATGGATGGATGGATGGCTGGATGGTTGGCTGAATGCATGGATGGCTGGATGGATGGCTGGCTGGAGGGATGGATGGATGGATGGATGGCTGGATGGATGGCTGGATGGATGGATGGCTGGATGGATGGCTGGATGGATGACTGGCTGGAAGGATGGATGGATGAATGGATGGCTGGATGGATGGCTGGATGGATGGATGGCTGGATGGATGGCTGGCTGGAGGGATGGATGGATGGATGGATGGCTGGATGGATGGCTGGATGGATGGATGCCTGGATGGATGGCTGGCTGGAGGGATGGATGGGTGGATGGATGGCTGGATGGATGGCTGGATGGATGGATTTCTGGATGGATGGCTGGCAGGAGGGATGGATGGATGGATTGCTCAATGGTTGGCTGGATGGATGGCTGGCTGGAGCGATGGATGAATGGATGTCTGGATGGATGGATGGCCGAATGGTTGGCTGGCTGGAGGGATGGCTGAATGGATGGCTGGATGGATGGCTGGATGGATGGATGGCTGGATGGATGGCTGGCTGGAGGGATGGATGGATGGATGGCTGGATGGATGGCTGAATGGATGGATGCCTGGATGGATGGCTGGCTGGAGGGATGGATGGGTGAATGGATGGCTGGATGGATGGCTGGATGGATGGATGGCTGGATGGATGGCTGGCAGGAGGGATGGATGGATGGATTGCTGAATGGTTGGCTGGATGGATGGCTGGCTGGAGCGATGGATGAATGGATGGCTGGATGGATGGATGGCCGAATGGTTGGCTGGCTGGAGGGATGGCTGAATGGATGGCTGGATGAATGGCAGCATGGATGGATGGCTGGATGGATGACTGGCTGGAAGGATGGATGGATGAATGGATGGCTGGACGGATGGCTGGATGGATGGATGGCTGGATGGATGGCTGGCTGGAGGGATGGATGGATGGATGGATGGCTGGATGGATGGCTGGATGGATGGATGCCTGGATGGATGGCTGGCTGGAGGGATGGATGGGTGGATGGATGGCTGGATGGATGGCTGGATGGATGGATGGCTGGATGGATGGCTGGCAGGAGGGATGGATGGATGGATTGCTGAATGGTTGGCTGGATGGATGGCTGGCTGGAGCGATGGATGAATGGATGGCTGGATGGATGGCTGGATGGATGGATGGCTGGATGGATGGCTGGCTGGAGGGATGGATGGATGGATGGACGGCTGAATGGACTGCTGGATGGATGGATGGCCGAATGGTTGGCTGGCTGGAGGGATGGCTGAATGGATGGCTGGATGGATGGCTGGATGGATGGATGGCTGGATGGATGGCTGGCTGGAGGGATGGATGGATGGATGGACGGCTGAATGGACTGCTGGATGGATGGATGGCTGGATGGATGGCTGGCTGGAGGGATGGATGGATGGATAGATGGCTGGATGGATTGCTGGATGGATGGATGGATGGACGGATGGCTGGATGGATGGCTGGCTGGAGGGATGGCTGAATGGCTGGCTGGATGGATGGATGGCTGGATGGATGGCTGGCTTGAAGAATGGATGGATGGCTGGATGGATGGCTGGACGGATGGATTGCTGGATGGATGCCTGGATGGATGGATGGCTGGATGGATGGCTGGATGGATGGATGGCTGGATGAATGGCTGGCTGGAGGAATGGATGGATGAATGGATGGCTGGATGGATGGCTGGATGGATGGATGGCTGGATGGATGGCTGGCTGGCGGAATGGATGGATGGATGGACGGCTGAATGGACTGCTGGATGGATGGATGGCTGGATGGATGGCTGGCTGGAGGGATGGATGGATGGATGGCTGGATGGACGGCTGGATGGATGGAGGGCTGGATGGATGGCTGGCTGGAGGGATGGATTGATGGATGGATGGCTGGATGGATGGCTGGATGGATGGATGGCTGGATGGACGGCTGGCTGGAGGGATGGATGGATGGATGTGTGGCTGGATGGAGGGATGGTTGGAGGGTTGGCTGGCTGGAGGTATGGATGGATGGATGGCTGGATGGATGTCTGGATGGAGGGATGGCTGGATCGATGGCTGGCTGGAGGGATGGATGGATGGATGGATGGATGGCTGGATGGATGGCTGGATGGATGGATGGCTTAATGACTGGCTGGCTGGAGGGATGGATGGATGGATGGATGGATGGCTGGATTGATGGCTGGATCGATGGATGGCTGGATATATGGCTGGCTGGAGGGATGAATGGATGGATGGATGGCTGGATGGATAGCTGGATAGAGGGATGGCTGGATGGATGGCTGGCTGGAGGGATGGATGGATGGATGGATGGCTGGATGGTTGGCTGAATGGATGGATGGCTGGATGGCTGGCTGGCTGGAGGGATGGATGGATGGATGGATGGCTGGATGGATGGCTGGATGGATGGATGGCTGGATGGATGGCTGGATGGATGACTGGCTGGAAAGATGGATGGATGAATGGATGGCTGGATGGATGGCTGGATGGATGGATGGCTGGATGGATGGCTGGCTGGAGGGATGGATGGATGGATGGATGGCTGGATGGATGGCTGGATGGATGGATGCCTGGATGGATGGCTGGCTGGAGGGATGGATGGGTGGATGGATGGCTGGATGGATGGCTGGATGGATGGATGGCTGGATGGATGGCTGGCAGGAGGGATGGATGGATGGATTGCTGAATGGTTGGCTGGATGGATGGCTGGCTGGAGCGATGGATGAATGGATGGCTGGATGGATGGATGGCCGAATGGTTGGCTGGCTGGAGGGATGGCTGAATGGATGGCTGGATGGATGGCAGCATGGATGGATGGCTGGATGGACGGCTGGATGGATGGATTGATTGATGGATGGATGGCTGGATGGATGGCTGGATGGATGGATGGCTGGATGGATGACAGGCTGAAGGGATGAATGGATGGATGGATGGCTGGATGGACGGCTGGATGGATGGATGGCTGGATTGATGGCTGGCTGGAGGGATGGATTGATGGATGGATGGCTGGATGGATAGATGGATGGATGGCTGGATGGATGGATGGATGGACGGCTGGATGGAGGGATGGCTGGATGGAGGGATAGCTGGAGGGATGGATGGATGGCTGGATGGATGGAAAGATGGATGGATGGCTGGATGAATGGCTGGCTGGAGGGATGGATGGATGGATGGATGGCCGAATGGATGTCTGGATGGATGGATGGCTGGATGGATGGCTGGCTGGAGGGATGGATGGATGGATGGCTGGAAGGACGGCTGGATGGATGGAGGGCTGGATGTATGGCTGGCTGGAGGGAGGAATGGTTGAATGAATGGCTGGCTAGAGGGATGGATGGATGGATGGATGGCTGGATGGATGGCTTAATGGATGGATGGCTGGCTGGAGGGATGGATGGATGGATGGCTGGATGGATGGCTGGATGGATGAATGGCTGGATGGATGACTGGCAGGAGGGATGGATGGATGGATAGATGGCTGGATGGATTGCTGGATGGATGGATGGATGGACGGATGGCTGGATGAATGGCTGGCTGGAGGGATGGCTGAATGGCTGGCTGGATGGATGGATGGCTGGATGGATGGCTGGCTTGAAGAATGGATGGATGGCTGGATGGATGGCTGGACGGATGGATTGCTGGATGGATGGCTGGATGGATGAATGGCTGGATGGATGGCTGGATGGATGGATGGCTGGATGAATGGCTGGCTGGAGGAATGGATGGATGAATGGATGGCTGGATGGATGGCTGGATGGATGGATGGCTGGATGGATGGCTGGCTGGAGGGATGGATGGATGGATGGATGGCTGAATGGACTGCTGGATGGATGGATGGCTGGATGGATGGCTGGCTGGAGGGATGGATGGATGGATGGCTGGATGGACGGCTGGATGGATGGAGGGCTGGATGGATGGCTGGCTGGAGGGATGGATTGATGGATGGATGGCTGGATGGATGGCTGGATGGATGGATGGCTGGATGGATGGCTGGCTGGAGGGATGGATGGGAGGATGTGTGGCTGGATGGAGGGATGGTTGGATGGTTGGCTGGATGGAGGTATGGATGGATGGATGGCTGGATGGATGTCTGGATGGAGGGATGGCTGGATGGATGGCTGGCTGGAGGGATGGATGGATGGATGGCTGGATGGATGGCTGGATGGATGGATGGCTTAATGACTGGCTGCCTGGAGGGATGGATGGATGGATGGATGGATGGCTGGATGGATGGCTGGATCGATGGATGGCTGGATATATGGCTGTCTGGAAGGATGAATGGATGGATGGATGGCTGGATGGATAGCTGGATAGAGGGATGGCTGGATGGATGGCTGGCTGGAGGGATGGATGGATGGATGGATGGCTGGATGGTTGGCTGAATGGATGGATGGCTGGATGGCTGGCAGGAGCGATGGATGGATGGATGGATGGATGGATGGCTGAATGGATGGATGGCTGGATGAATGGCTGGCTGGAAGATGGATGGATGGCTGGATGGCTGGATGGATGGCTGGATGGAAGGATGGCTGGATGGATGGCTGGATGGATGACTGGCTGGAAGGATGGATGGATGAATGGATGGCTGGATGGATGGCTGGATGGATGGATGGCTGGATGGATGGCTGGCTGGAGGGATGGATGGATGGATGGCTGGATGGATGGCTGAATGGATGGATGCCTGGATGGATGGCTGGCTGGAGGGATGGATGGGTGGATGGATGGCTGGATGGATGGCTGGATGGATGGATGGCTGGATGGATGGCTGGCAGGAGGGATGGATGGATGGATTGCTGAATGGTTGGCTGGATGGATGGCTGGCTGGAGCGATGGATGAATGGATGGCTGGAAGGATGGATGGCCGAATGGTTGGCTGGCTGGAGGGATGGCTGAATGGATGGCTGGATGGATGGCAGCATGGATGGATGGCTGGATGGATGGCTGGATGGATGGATTGATTGATGGATGGATGGCTGAATGGATGGCTGGATGGATGGATGGCTGGATGGATGACAGGCTGAAGGGATGAATGGATGGATGGATGGCAGGATGGACGGCTGGATGGATGGATGGCTGGATGGATGGCTGGCTGGAGGGATGGATTGATGGATGGATGGCTGGATGGATAGCTGGATGGATGGCTGGATGGATGGATGGATGGACGGCTGGTTGGAGGGATGGCTGGATGGAGGGATAGCTGGAGGGATGGATGGATGGCTGGATGGATGGAAGGATGGATGGATGGCTGGATGGATGGCTGGCTGGAGGGATGGATGGATGGATGGATGGCCGAATGGATGGCTGGATGGATGGATGGATGGCTGGATGGATGGCTGGCTGGAGGGATGGATGGATGGATGGCTGGATGGACGGCTGGATGGATGGAGGGCTGGATGTATGGCTGGCTGGAGGGATGGATGGATGGCTGGATGGATGGCTGGATAGAGGAATGGCTGGATGGATGGCTGGCTGGAGGGATGGATGAATGGATGGCTGGATGGATGGCTGAATGGATGGATGGCTGGATGGATGGCTGGCTGGAGGGATGGATGGATGGATGGATGGATGGATGAATGGATGGCTGAATGGATGGATGGCTGGATGAATGGCTGGCTGGAGGGATGGGTGGATGGATGGATGGATGGATGACTGGCTGGAGGGATGGATGGATGAATGGATGGCTGGATGGATGGCTGGATGGATGGCTGGATGGATGCCTGGATGGATGGCTGGCTGGAGGGATGGATGGATGGATGGATGGATGGCTGGATGGATGGCTGGATGGATGAATGGCTGGATGGATGGCTGGCAGGAGGGATGGGTGGATGGATGGATGGCTGGATGGATGACTGGATGGATGGATGCCTGGATGGATGGCTGGCTGGAGGGATGGATTGATGGATGGATGGCGGGATGGATGGCTGGATGGATGGATGGCTGGATGGATGGCAGGCTGAAGGGATGAATGGATGGATGGATGGCTGGATGGACGGCTGGATGGATGGATGGCTGGATGGATGGCTGGCTGGAGGGATGGATTGATGGATGGATGGCTAGATGGATAGCTGGATGGATGGCTGGATGGATGGCTGGCTGGTGGGATGGATGGATGGATGGATGGCTGGATGGAGGGATGGCTGAATATTTGGCTGGCTGGAGGGATGGATGGATGGCTGGATGGATGGCTGGATGGAGGGATGGCTGGATGGATGGCTGGCTGGAGGGATGGATGGCTGGATGGATGGCTGGATGGATGGATGGATGGATGGATGGCTTAATGACTGGCTGGCTGGAGGGATGGATGGATGGATGGCGGGATGGATGGCTGGTTGGATGGATGGCTGGATGTATGGCTGGCTGGAGAGATGGATGAATTGTTGGATGGCTGGATGGAGGGATGGCTGGATGGATGGCTGGCTGGAGTGACGGATGGATGCATGGCTGGATGAATGGCTGTATTGAGGGATGGCTGGATGGAAGGCTGGCTGGATGGATGGATGGCTGAATGGATGGATGGATGGACAGATGGATGGAGGAATGGCTGGATGGATGGCTGGCTGGAGGGATGGATGGATGGATGGATGGCTGGATGGATGGCTGGATGGAGGAATGGCTTGATGGATGGCAGGCTGGAGGAATGGATGGATGGCTGGATGGATTGCTTGATGGATGGATGGCTGGATGGACGATAGGCTGGAGGGATGGATGGATGGATGGCTGGATCGATGGCTGGATGGAAGAATGGCTGGATGGATGACTGGCTGGCTGGATGGATGGATGGCTGGATGGATGGCTGGCTTGAAGAATGGATGGATGGCTGGATGGATGGCTGGACGGTTGGATTGCTGGATGGATGGCTGGCTGGAGGGATGGATGGATGGCTGGATGGATGGCTGGATGGATGGATGGCTGGATGGATGGCTGGCTGGAGGAATGGATGGATGGATGGATGGCTGGATCGATGGCTGGATGAATGGATGGCTGGATGGATGGCTGGCTGGAGCGATGGATGGATGAATGGATGGCTGAATGGATGGCTGGATGGATGGATGGCTGGATGGATGGCTTGCTGTAGGGATGGATGGATGGATGGATGGCTGGCTGGCTGGCTGGCTGGAGGGATGCATGGATGGATGGATGGCTGGATGGACGGATGGTTTGGATGGATTGCTGGCTGAATGGCTGGCTGGAGGGATGGATTGTTGGATGGATGGCTGGATGGATGGCTGGATGGATGGATGGCTGGCTGGATGGATGGCTGGCTGGATGGATGGATGGATGGATGGATGGATGGATGGCTGGATGGAGTGATGGCTGGATGGTTGGCTGGCTGGCTGCCTGGATGGATGGATGGATGGATGGCTGGAAGGATGGCTGGATGGAGGGATTGCTGGATGGATGGCTGGCTGGAGGGATGGATGGATGGCTGGATGGATGGCTGGATGGATGGATGGCTTAATGGCTGTATGGCTGGCTGGAGGGATGGATGGATGGATGGATGGCTGGATGAATAGCTGAATGGATGGATGGCTGGATGTATGGCTGGCTGGAGAGATGGATGGATGGATGGATGGCTGGATAGATGACTGGATGGAGGAATGGCTGGATGGATGGCTGGCTAGAGGGATGGATGGATGGCTGGTTGGCTGGATGGATGGATGGAAGGCTGGATGGATGGATGGATGGACGGATGGATGGAGGGATGGATGGATGGATGGCTGGATGGATGGCTGGATGGATGGATGGCTGGATGGATGGATGGCTGGATGGATGGCTGGCTGGAGGGATGGATGGATGGATGGATGCATGGATGAATGGCTGGCTGGATGGATGGATGGCTGGATGGCTGGCTGGACGGATGGCTGGATGGATGGATCCATCCATCCCTCCAGCCAGCCATCCATCCAGCCATCCCTCCATCCAGCCATCCTTCCAGCCATCCATCCATCCATCCATCCAGCCAGCCAGCCAACCATCCAGCCATCACTCCATCCAGCCATCCATCCATCCATCCATCCAGCCAGCCAGCCATCCATCCAGCCATCCATCCATCCAGCCATCCATCCAGCCATCCATCCATCCCTCCAGCCAGACACCCATCCAGCCATCCCTCCATCCAGCCATCCATCCAGCCAATAATCCATCCATCCATCCCTCCAGCCAGCCATCCATCCAGCCATCTCTCCATCCAGCCATCCATCCAGCCATCCATCGATCCCTCCAGCCAGCCAACCATCCAGCCATCCCTCCATCCAGCCATCCATCCAGCCATCCTTCCATCCAGCCGTCCATCCGGCCATCCATCCATGACTCCATTCCTCCAGCCAGCCATCCATCCAGCCATCCATCGATCTAGCCATCCATTCAGACAGCCATCCATCCATCCCTCCAGCCAGCCATCCATCCAGCCTTCCATCCATCCAGCCATCCGTCCAGCCATTCATTAATCCATCCATTCCTCCAGCCAGCAATCCATCCAGCCATCCATCCAGCCATCCATCCAGCTATCCATCCATCCATCCATCCCTCCAGCCAGCCATCCATTCAGCCATCCATCCATCCATCCATCCATCCAGCCAGCCATCCATCCAGCCATCCACCCATCCAGACATCCATCCAGCCATCCATCCAACCATCTATCCCTTCAGGCAGCCATCCATCCGGACATCCGTCCATCCAGCCATCCATTCAGCCACCCATCCTTCCATCCATCTCTCCAACCAGCCAGCCATCCAGCCATCCATCCAGCCATCCATCCATCCATCCCTCCAGCCAGCCATCCATCCATCCATCCCTCCAGCCAGCCAGCCATCCAGCCATCCATCCATCCCGCCATCCATGCAGCCATCCATCCATCCGTCCATCCATCCATCCAGCCATCCATCCAGCCAGCCATCCAGCCATCCATCCATCCATCCAGCCAGCCATTCATCCATGCATCCATCCATCCATCCATCCCTCCAGCCAGCCATCCATCCAGCCATCCATCCATCCAGCCATCCATCCATCCAGCCATCCCTCCATCCATCCGTCCATCCATCCATCCATCCAGCCTTCCATCCATCCATCCAGACAACCAGCCATCCATCCATCCAGCCAGCCATCTAGACATCCAGCTATCCATCCAGCCGTCCATCCAGCCTTCCATCCATCCTTCCATCCCTCCAGCCAGCCATCCATCCAGCCATCCATCCAACCATCCATCCATCGAACCATCCACCCATCCATCACTCCAGCCATCCATCCATCCAGCCATCCATCCATCCAGCCATCCATCCAGCCATCCATCCAACCATCCATCCATCCCTCCAGCCAGCCATCCATCCAGCCATCCATCCATCCATCCATCCCTCCAGCCAATCGCCCATCCAACCATCCATCCATCCAGCCATCAATCCAGCCATCCATCCAGCCATCCATCCCTCCAGCAATCCATCCATCCAGCCATTCCTTCATCCAGCCATCCATCCAGCCATCCATCCATCCATCCATCCATCCCTCCAGCCAGCCATCCATCCAGCCATCCCTCCATCCATCCGTCCATCCATCCATCCATCAAGCCATCCATCCATCCGGCCAGCCTTCCATCCAGCCATCCCTCCATATAGCCATCCATCCAGCCATCCATCCATCCGTCACTCCATCCAGCCTTCCATCCAGCCATCCCTCCATCCAGCATTCCATCCAGCCATCCATCCATCCATCCATCCATCCAGCCATCCATGCAGCAATCCATCCATCCAGCCTTCCAGCCATCCAGCCATCCATACATCCGGCCATCCATCCATCCAGCTATCCATCCATCCATCCATCCAGCCATCCATCCAGCCATCCATCCATCCAGCCATCCATCCAGCCATACATCCATCCATCCATCCCTCCAGCAAGCCATTCATCCAGCCATCCATCCATCCAGCCATCCATCCAGCCATCCATCCATTCATCCCTCCAGCCAGCCATCAATCCAGCCATCCGTCCATCCAGCCACCCATCCAGCCATCCATGCATTCATCCATCTCTCCATCCAGCCATCCATCCAGCCATTCATCCATCCATCCATACCTCCAGCCGGCCAGCCATCCATTCATCCATCCATCCAGCCATCCATCCAGCCATCCATCCATCAATCCATCCGCCCAGCCAGCCACCCATCCAGCCAACCAGACATCCCGCCATCCATCGAGCCATCTATCCATTCATCCATCCCTCCAGCGAACCATCCATCCAGCCATCCATCCATCCAGCCATCCATTTAGCCATCCATCCATCCATCCATCCCATCAGCCAGACATCCATTCGGCCATCCATCCATCCAGACATCCTTTCATCCATCCCTCCAGCCAGCCATCCATCCAGCCATCCGTCCAGCCATTCATTAATCCATCCATTCCTCCAGCAAACAATCCATCCAGCCATCCATCCAGCCATCCATCCAGCCATCCATCCATTCAACCCTCCAGCCAGCCATCCATCCAGCCATCCATCCATCCAGCCATCCATCCAGCCATCCATCCATCCATCCATCCCTCCAGCCAGCCATCCATCCAGCCATCCATCCATCCAGCCATCCATCCAGCCATCCATCCATCCATCCCTCCAGCCAGCCATCCACCGAGCCATCCATCCATCCAGCCAGCCATCCAGCGATCCATCCATCAATCCATCCCTCCAGCCAGCCTTGCATCCAGCCATCCTTCCATCCAGCCGTCCATCCGGCCATCCATCCATGACTCCATTCCTCCAGCCAGCCATCCATCCAACCATCCTTCGATCTAGCCATCCATTCAGCCATCCATCCATCCATCGCTCCAGCCAGCCATCCATCCAGCCTTCCATCCATCCAGCCATCCGTCCAGCCATTCATTAATCCATCCATTCCTCCAGCAAACAATCCATCCAGCCATCCATCCAGCCACCCATCCAGCCATCCATCCATCCATCCCTCCATCCAGCCATCCATCCAGCCATCCATCCATCCAGCCATCCATCCAGCCATCCATCCATCCATCCATCCCTCCAGCCAGCCATCCATCCAGCCATCCATCCATCCAGACATCCATCCAGCCATCCATCCATCCATCCATCCCTCCAGCCAGCCAACCATCCGGACATCCATCCATCCAGCCATCCACCCAGCCACCCATCCATCCATCCATCTCTCAAGCCAGCCAGCTATCCAGCCATCCATCTATCCAGCCATCCATCCAGCCATCCATCCAGCCATCCCTCCAGCCAGCCATCCATCCATCTATCCCTCCAGCCAGCCATCCATCCAGCCATCCATCCATCCAGCCATCCATCCAGCCATCCATCCATCCATCCATCCATCCATCCAGCCATCCATCCAGCCATCCATCCATCCATCCGTCCATCCGTCCATCCAGCCATCAATCCAGCCATCCATCCAGCCATCCATCCATCCTTCAATCCCTCCAGCCAGCCATCCATCCATCCAGCCATCCATCCAACCAGCCATCCATCGAACCATCCACCTCTTCCATCACTCCAGCCATCCATCCATCCAGCCATCCATCCATCCAGCCATCCATCCAGCCATCCATCCATCCATCCATCAATCCCTCCAGCCAGCCAGCCATCCAGCCATCCATCCATTCATCCCTCCAGCCAATCGCCCATCCAGCCGTCCATCCATCCAGCCATCCATCCAGCCATCCATCCAGCCATCCATCCCTCCAGCAGCAATCCATCCAACCATTCCTCCATCCAGCCATCCATCCAGCCATCCATCCATCCATCCATCCCTCCAGCCAGCCATCCATCCAGCCATCCCTCCATCCATCCGTCCATCCATCCATCCAACCGGCCATTTATCCATCCAGCCATCCTTCCATCCAGCCATCCCACCATACAGCCATCCATCCATCCATCCATCCGTCACTCCAGCCAGTCATCCCTCCATCCAGCCATCCATCCAGCCATCCATCCATCCCTCCAGCCAGCCACCCATCCAGCCATCCCTCCATCCAGACATCCATCCAGACAATAATCCATCCATCCATCCCTCCAGCCAGCCATCCATCCAGCCATCCCTCCATCCAGCCATCCATCCAGCCATCCATCGATCCCTCCAGCCAGCCAACCATCCAGCAATCCCTCCATCCAGCCATCCATCCAGCTATCCATCCATCCATCCATCCATCCTTCCAGCCAGCCATCCATCGAGCCATCCATCCATCCAGCCAGCCATCCAGACAACCATCCATCAATCCATCCCTCCAGCCAGCCATGCGTCCAGCCATCCTTCCATCCAGCCGTCCATCCGGCCATCCATCCATGACTCCATTCCTCCAGCCAGCCATCCATCCAGCCATCCATCGATCTAGCCATCCATTCAGCCAGCCATCCATCCATCCCTCCAGCCAGCCATCCATCCAGCCTTCCATCCATCCAGCCATCCGTCCAGCCATTCATTAATCCATCCATTCCTCCAGCCAGCAATCCATCCAGCCATCCATCCAGCCATCCATCCAGCTATCCATCCATCCATCCATCCCTCCAGCCAGCCATCCATCCAGCCATCCATCCATCCATCCATCCCTCCAGTCAGCCATCCATCCAGCCATCCCTCCAGCCAGCCATGCATCCAGCCATCCTTCCATACAGCCGTCCATCCGGCCATCCATCCATGACTCCATTCCTCCAGCAAGCCATCCATCCAGCCATCCATCGATCTAGCCATCTATTCAGCCAGCCATCCATCCATCCCTCCAGCCAGCCATCCATCCAGCCTTCCATCCATCCAGCCATCCGTCCAGCCATTCATTAATCCATCCATTCCTCCAGCCAGCAATCCATCCAGCCATCCATCCAGCCATCCATCCAGCCATCCATCCATCCATCCATCCCTCCAGCCAGCCATCCATCCAGCCATCCATCCATCCCTCCAGCCAGCCATCCATCCAGCTATCCATCCATCCAGACATCCATCCAGCCATCCATCCAACCATCTATCCCTCCAGCCAGCCATCCATCCGGACATCCATCCATCCAGCCATCTATTGAGCCACCCATCCATCCATCCATCTCTCCAGCCAGCCAGCCATCCAGCCATCCATTTATCCAGCCATCCATCCAGCCATCCATCCATCCATCCCTCCAGCCAGCCATCCATCTTTCCATCCCTCCAGCCAGCCATCCATCCAGCCATCCATCCATCCCGCCATCCATCCAACCATCCATCCATCCGTCCATCCATCCATCCAGCCATCCATCCAGCCATCCATCCAGCCATCCATCCATCCATCCAGCCAACCATTCATCCAAGCATCCATCCATCCATCCATCCCTCCAGCCAGCCATCCATCCAGCCATCCATCCATCCAGCCATCCATCCATCCAGCCATCCCTCCAGCCATCCATCCATCCATCCATCCCTCCATCCATCCGTCCATCCATCCATCCATCCAGCCTTCCATCCATCCATCCAGACAACCAGCCATCCATCCATCCAGCCAGCCATCCAGACATCCAGCCATCCATCCAGCCGTCCATCCAGCCTTCCATCCATCCTTCCATCCCTCCAGCCAGCCATCCATCCAGCCATCCATTCGGCCATTCATCCATCCATCCATCCCTCCAGCCAGCCATCCATCCAGCCATCCCTCCATCCAGCCATCCATCCAGCCATCCATCCATCCATCCATCCCTCCAGCCAGCCATCCAGCCAGCCATCCCTCCATCCAGCCGTCCATCCAGCCATCCATCCATCCCTCCATCCAGCCAACCATCCGGACATCCATCCATCCAGCCATCCACCCAGCCACCCATCCATCCATCCATCTCTCCAGCCAGCCAGCCATCCAGCCATCCATCTATCCAGCCATCCAGCCAGCCATCCATCCATCCATCCCTCCAGCCAGCCATCCATCCATCTATCCCTCCAGCCAGCCATCCATCCATCCATCCATCCATCCAGCCATCCATCCAGCCATCCATCCATCCATCCGTCCATCCAGCCATCCATCCAGCCATCCATCCAGCCATCCATCCATCCTTCAATCCCTCCAGCCAGCCATCCATCCAGCCATCCATTCAACCAGCCATCCATCGAACCATCCACCCATCCATCACTCCAGCCATCCATCCATCCAGCCATCCATCCATCCAGCCATCCATCCAGCCATCCATCCATCCATCCATCCATCCATCCCTCCAGCCAGCCATCCATCCATCCATCCATCCATCCATCCCTCCAGCCAATCGCCCATCCAGCCGCCCATCCATCGAGCCATCCATCCAGCCATCCATCCAGCCATCCATCCCTCCAGCAATCCATCCATCCAACCATTCCCCCATCCAGCCATCCAGCCAGCCATCCATCCATCCATCCATCCCTCCAGCCAGATATCCATCCAGCCATCCCTCCATCCATCCGTCCATCCATCCATCCATCCAGCCATCCATCCATCCAGCCTTCCATCCAGCCATCCCTCCATACAGCCATCCATCCAGCCATCCATCCATCCGTCACTCCAGCCAGTCATCCCTCCATCCAGCCATCCATCCAGCCATCCATCCATCCCTCCAGCCAGCCACCCATCCAGCCATCCCTCCATCCAGCCATCCATCCAGCCAATAATCCATCCATCCATCCCTCCAGCCAGCCATCCATCCAGCCATCCCTCCATCCAGCCATCCATCCATTCCTCCAGCCAGCCAACCATCCATCTATCCCTCCATCCATCCATCCCTCCAGCAAGCCATTCATCCAGCCATCCATCCATCCAGCCATCCATCCAGCCATCCATCCATTCATCCATCCCGCCAGCCATCAATCCAGCCATCCGTCCATCAAGCCATCCATCCAGCCATCCATGCATTCATCCATCTCTCCATCCAGCCATCCATCCAGCCATTCATCCATCCATCCATACCTCCAGCCGGCCAGCCGTCCATTCATCCATCCATCCAGCCATCCATCCAGCCATCCATCCATCAATCCATCAGCCCAGCCAGCCACCCATCCAGCCAACCAGCCATCCCGCCATCCATCCAGCCATCTATCCATTCATCCATCCCTCCAGCGAACCATCCATCCAGCCATCCATCCATCCAGCCATCCATTTAGCCATCCATCCATCCATCCATCCCATCAGCCAGACATACATTCGGCCATCCATCCATCCAGACATACATTCATCCATCCCTCAAGCCAGCCATCCATCCAGCCATCCATCCATCCAGCCATCCATCCAGCCATCCATCCATCCATCCATCCCTCCTGCCAGCCATCCATCCAGCCATCCATCCATCCAACCATCCATCCAGCCATCCATCCGTCCCTCCAGCCAGCCATCCATCCAGCCAACCATCCATCCAGCCATCGATCCAGCCATCCATCCATCCATCCTTCCATCCAGCCAGCCATGCATCCAGCCATCCATCCATACAGCCACCCATCCAGCCATCCATCCATCCATTCATCCCTCCAGCCAGTCATCCATCCAGCCATCCCTCCATCCAACCATCCATCCAGCCATCCAACCATTCATCCATCTCTCCAGCCAGCCATACATTCAGCCATCCATTCTTCCAGACTTCCATCCAGTCATCCATCCATCCATCCATCCCTCCAGCCAGCCATCCATCCAGCCATCCATCCATCCAGACATCCATCCAGCCACCCCTCCATCCCTCCATCTCTCCAGCCAGCCAGCCATCCCGCCATCCACCTATCCAGCCATCCATCCAGCCATCCATCCATCCATCCCTCCAGCCAGCCATCCATTCATCCATCCCTCCAGCCAGCCATCCATCCAGCCATCCATCCATCCCGCCATCCATCCAGCCATCCATCCATCCGTCCATCCATCCATCCAGCCATCCATCCAGCAATCCATCCAGCCATCCATCCATCCATTCAGCCAGCCATTCATCCATGCATCCATCCATCCATCCATCCCTCCCGCCAGCAATCCATCCAGCCATCCATCCATCCAGCCATCCATCCATCCAGCCATCCATCCAGCCATCCATCCATCCATCCATCCCTCCATCCATCCGTCCATCCATCCATCCATCCAGCCTTCCATCCATCCATCCAGCCAACCAGCCATCCATCCATCCATCCAGCCAGCCAACCAGACATCCAGCCATCCATCCAGCCGTCCATCCAGCCTTCCATCCATCCTTCCATCCCTCCAGCCAGCCATCCATCCATCCATCCTTCCCTCCAGCCAGCCATCCATCCAGCCATCCATCCATACAGCCACCCATCCAGCCATCCATCCATCCATCCATCCCTCCAGCCAGTCATCAATCCAGCCATCCCTCCATCCAACCATCCATCCAGCCATGCAACCATTCATCCATCTCTCCAGCCAGCCACACATTCAGCCATCCATTCTTCCAGCCATCCATCCAGTCATCCATCCAGCCAGCCATCCCTCCATCCAGCCGTCCATCCAGCCATCCATCCATCCCTCCAGCCAGCCACCCATACAGCCATCCCTCCATCCAGCCATCCATCCAGCCAATAATCCATCCATCCATCCCTCCAGCCAGCCATCCATCCAGCCATCCATCTATCCAGCCATCCAGCCAGCCATCCATCCAGCCATCCCTCCAGCCAGCCATCCATCCATCTATCCCTTCAGCCAGCCATCCATCCATCCATCCATCCATCCAGCCATCCATCCAGCCATCCATCCATCCATCCGTCCATCCAGCCATCCATCCAGCCACCCATCCAGCCATCCATCCATCCTTCAATCCCTCCAGCCAGCCATTCATCCAGCCATCCATTCAACCAGCCATCCATCGAACCATCCACCCATCCATCACTCCAGCCATCCATCCATCCAGCCATCCATCCATCCAGCCATCCATCCAGCCATCCATCCATCCATCCATCCCTCCAGCCAGCCATCCATCCAGCCATCCATCCATCCATCCCTCCAGCCAATCGGCCATCCAGCCGCCCATCCATCCAGCCATCCATCCAGCCATCCATCCAGCCATCCATCCCTCCAGCAATCCATCCATCCATCCATTCCTCCATCCAGCCATCCATCCAGCCATCCATCCATCCATCCATCCCTCCAGCCAGATATCCATCCAGCCATCCCTCCATCCATCCGTCCATCCATCCATCCATCCAGCCATCCATCCATCCAGCCTTCCATCCAGCCATCCCTCCATACAGCCATCCATCCAGCCATCCATCCATCCCTCCAGCCAGCCACCCATCCAGCCATCCCTCCATCCAGCCATCCATCCAGCCAATAATCCATCCATCCATCCCTCCAGCCAGCCATCCATCCAGCCATCCCTCCATCCAGCCATCCATCCAGCCATCCATCCATTCCTCCAGCCAGCCAAGCATCCATCCATCCCTCCATCCATCCATCCCTCGAGCAAGCCATTCATCCAGCCATCCATCCATCCAGCCATCCATCCAGCCATCCATCCATTCATCCCTCCCGCCAGCCATCAATCCAGCCACCCGTCCATCCAACCATCCATCCAGCCATCCATGCATGCATCCATCTCTCCATCCAGCCATCCATCCAGCCATTCATCCATCCATCCATACCTCCAGCCGGCCAGCCATCCATTCATCCATCCATCCAGCCATCCATCCAGCCATCCATCCATCAATCCATCCGCCCAGCCAGCCACCCATCCAGCCAACCAGCCATGCCGCCATCCATCCAGCCATCTATCCATTCATCCATCCCTCCAGCGAACCATCCATCCAGCCATCCATCCATCCAGCCATCCATTTAGCCATCCATCCATCCATCCATCCCATCAGCCAGACATCGATACGGCCATCCATCCATCCAGACATACATTCATCCATCCCTCCAGCCAGCCATCCATCCAGCCATCCATCCATCCAGCCATCCATCCAGCCATCCATCCATCCATCCATCCCTCCAGCCAGCCATCCATCCATCCAGCCATCCATCCAACCAGCCATCCATCGAACCATCCACCTCTTCCATCACTCCAGCCATCCATCCATCCAGCCATCCATCCATCCAGCCATCCATCCAGCCATCCATCCATCCATCCCTCCAGCCAGCCAGCCATCCAGCCATCCATCCATTCATCCCTCCAGCCAATCGCCCATCCAGCCGTCCATCCATCCAGCCATCCATCCAGCCATCCATCCAGCCATCCATCCCTCCAGCAGCAATCCATCCAACCATTCCTCCATCCAGCCATCCATCCAGCCATCCATCCATCCATCCATCCCTCCAGCCAGCCATCCATCCAGCCATCCCTCCATCCATCCGTCCATCCGTCCATCCAACCAGCCATTTATCCATCCAGCCATCCTTCCATCCAGCCATCCCACCATACAGCCATCCATCCATCCATCCATCCATCCGTCACTCCAGCCAGTCATCCCTCCATCCAGCCATCCATCCAGCCATCCATCCATCCCTCCAGCCAGCCACCCATCCAGCCATCCCTCCATCCAGATATCCATCCAGACAATAATCCATCCATCCATCCCTCCAGCCAGCCATCCATCCAGCCATCCCTCCATCCAGCCATCCATCCAGCCATCCATCGATCCCTCCAGCCAGCCAACCATCCAGCCATCCCTCCATCCAGCCATCCATCCAGCTATCCATCCATCCATCCATCCATCCTTCCAGCCAGCCATCCATCGAGCCATCCATCCATCCAGCCAGCCATCCAGACAACCATCCATCAATCCATCCCTCCAGCCATCCATCCATTCATCCCTCCCGCCAGCCATCAATCCAGCCACCCGTCCATCCAGCCATCCATCCAGCCATCCATGCATTCATCCATCTCTCCATCCAGCCATCCATCCAGCCATTCATCCATCCATCCATACCTCCAGCCGGCCAGCCATCCATTCATCCATCCATCCAGCCATCCATCCAGCCATCCATCCATCAATCCATCCGCCCAGCCAGCCACCCATCCAGCCAACCAGCCATCCCGCCATCCATCCAGCCATCTATCCATTCATCCATCCCTCCAGCGAACCATCCATCCAGCCATCCATCCATCCAGCCATCCATTTAGCCATCCATCCATCCATCCATCCCATCAGCCAGACATCCATTCGGCCATCCATCCATCCAGACATACATTCATCCATCCCTCCAGCCAGCCATCCATCCAGCCATCCATCCATCCAGCCATCCATCCAGCCATCCATCCATCCATCCATCCCTCCAGCCAGCCATCCATCCATCCAGCCATCCATCCAACCAGCCATCCATCGAACCATCCACCTCTTCCATCACTCCAGCCATCCATCCATCCAGCCATCCATCCATCCAGCCATCCATCCAGCCATCCATCCATCCATCCCTCCAGCCAGCCAGCCATCCAGCCATCCATCCATTCATCCTTCCAGCCAATCGCCCATCCAGCCGTCCATCCATCCAGCCATCCATCCAGCCATCCATCCAGCCATCCATCCCTCCAGCAGCAATCCATCCAACCATTCCTCCATCCAGCCATCCATCCAGCCATCCATCCATCCATCCATCCCTCCAGCCAGCCATCCATCCAGCCATCCCTCCATCCATCCGTCCATCCATCCATCCAACCAGCCATTTATCCATCCAGCCATCCTTCCATCCAGCCATCCCACCATACAGCCATCCATCCATCCATCCATCCATCCGTCACTCCAGCCAGTCATCCCTCCATCCAGCCATCCATCCAGCCATCCATCCATCCCTCCAGCCAGCCACCCATCCAGCCATCCCTCCATCCAGACATCCATCCAGACAATAATCCATCCATCCATCCCTCCAGCCAGCCATCCATCCAGCCATTCCTCCATCCAGCCATCCATCCAGCCATCCATCGATCCCTCCAGCCAGCCAACCATCCAGCCATCCCTCCATCCAGCCATCCATCCAGCTATCCATCCATCCATCCATCCATCCTTCCAGCCAGCCATCCATCGAGCCATCCATCCATCCAGCCAGCCATCCAGACAACCATCCATCAATCCATCCCTCCAGCCAGCCATGCGTCCAGCCATCCTTCCATCCAGCCGTCCATCCGGCCATCCATCCATGACTCCATTCCTCCAGCCAGCCATCCATCCAGCCATCCATCGATCTAGCCATCCATTCAGCCAGCCATCCATCCATCCCTCCAGCCAGCCATCCATCCAGCCTTCCATCCATCCAGCCATCCGTCTAGCCATTCATTAATCCATCCATTCCTCCAGCCAGCAATCCATCCAGCCATCCATCCAGCCATCCATCCAGCTATCCATCCATCCATCCATCCCTCCAGCCAGCCATCCATCCAGCCATCCATCCATCCATCCATCCCTCCAGTCAGCCATCCATCCAGCCATCCCTCCAGCCAGCCATGCATCCAGCCATCCTTCCATCCAGCCGTCCATCCGGCCATCCATCCATGACTCCATTCATCCAGCAAGCCAAGCCATCCCGCCATCCATCGATCTAGCCATCCATTCAGCCAGCCATCCATCCATCCCTCCAGCCAGCCATCCATCCAGCCTTCCATCCATCCAGCCATCCGTCCAGCCATTCATTAATCCATCCATTCCACCAGCCAGCAATCCATCCAGCCATCCATCCAGCCATCCATCCAGCCATCCATCCATCCATCCATCCCTCCAGCCAGCCATCCATCCAGCCATCCATCCATCCATCCATCCCTCCAGCCAGCCATCCATCCAGCTATCCATCCATCCAGACATCCATCCAGCCATCCATCCAACCATCTATCCCTCCAGCCAGCCATCCATCCGGACATCCATCCATCCAGCCATCTATTGAGCCACCCATCCATCCATCCATCTCTCCAGCCAGCCAGCCATCCTGCCATCCATTTATCCAGCCATCCATCCAGCCATCCATCCATCCATCCCTCCAGCCAGCCATCCATCTTTCCATCCCTCCAGCCAGCCATCCATCCAGCCATCCATCCATCCCGCCATCCATCCAACCATCCATCCATCCGTCCATCCATCCATCCAGCCATCCATCCAGCCATCCATCCAGCCATCCATCCATCCATCCAGCCAACCATTCATCCATGCATCCATCCATCCATCCATCCCTCCATCCAGCCATCCATCCAGCCATCCATCCATCCAGCCATCCATCCATCCAGCCATCCCTCCAGCCATCCATCCATCCATCCATCCCTCCATCCATCCGTCCATCCATCCATCCATCCAGCCTTCCATCCATCCATCCAGACAACCAGCCATCCATCCATCCAGCCAGCCATCCAGACATCCAGCCATCCATCCAGCCGTCCATCCAGCCTTCCATCCATCCTTCCATCCCTCCAGCCAGCCAACCATCCAGCGATCCATTTGGCCATTCATCCATCCATCCATCCCTCCAGCCAGCCATCCATCCAGCCATCCCTCCATCCAGCCATCCATCCAGCCATCCATCCATCCATCCATCCCTGCAGCCAGCCATCCAGCCAGCCATCCCTCCATCCAGCCGTCCATCCAGCCATCCATCCATCCCTCCAGCCAGCCAACCATCCGGACATCCATCCATCCAGCCATCCACCCAGCCACCCATCCATCCATCCATCTCTCCAGCCAGCCAGCCATCCAGCCATCCTTCTATCCAGCCATCCAGCCAGCCATCCATCCATCCATCCCTCCAGCCAGCCATCCATCCATCTATCCCTCCAGCCAGCCATCCATCCATCCATCCATCCATCCAGCCATCCATCCAGCCATCCATCCATCCATCCGTCCAGCCAGCCATCCATCCAGCCATCCATCCAGCCATCCATCCATCCTTCAATCCCTCCAGCCAGCCATCCATCCAGCCATCCATTCAACCAGCCATCCATCGAACCATCCACCCATCCATCACTCCAGCCATCCATCCATCCAGCCATCCATCCATCCAGCCATCCATCCAGCCATCCATCCATCCATCCATCCATCCATCCATCCCTCCAGCCAGCCATCCATCCAGCCATCCATCCATCCATCCCTCCAGCCAATCGCCCATCCAGCCGCCCATCCATCGAGCCATCCATCCAGCCATCCATCCAGCCATCCATCCCTCCAGCAATCCATCCATCCAACCATTCCCCCATCCAGCCATCCAGCCAGCCATCCATCCATCCATCCATCCCTCCAGCCAGATATCCATCCAGCCATCCCTCCATCCATCCGTCCATCCATCCATCCATCCAGCCATCCATCCATCCAGCCTTCCATCCAGCCATCCCTCCATACAGCCATCCATCCAGCCATCCATCCATCCGTCACTCCAGCCAGTCATCCCTCCATCCAGCCATCCATCCAGCCATCCATCCATCCCTCCAGCCAGCCACCCATCCAGCCATCCCTCCATCCAGCCATCCATCCAGCCAATAATCCATCCATCCATCCCTCCAGCCAGCCATCCATCCAGCCATCCCTCCATCCAGCCATCCATCCATTCCTCCAGCCAGCCAACCATCCATCTATCCCTCCATCCATCCATCCCTCCAGCAAGCCATTCATCCAGCCATCCATCCATCCAGCCATCCATCCATTCATCCATCCCGCCAGCCATCAATCCAGCCATCCGTCCATCAAGCCATCCATCCAGCCATCCATGCATTCATCCATCTCTCCATCCAGCCATCCATCCAGCCATTCATCCATCCATCCATACCTCCAGCCGGCCAGCCATCCATTCATCCATCCATCCAGCCATCCATCCAGCCATCCATCCATCAATCCATCCGCCCAGCCAGCCACCCATCCAGCCAACCAGCCATCCCGCCATCCATCCAGCCATCTATCCATTCATCCATCCCTCCAGCGAACCATCCATCCAGCCATCCATCCATCCAGCCATCCATTTAGCCATCCATCCATCCATCCATCCCATCAGCCAGACATACATTCGGCCATCCATCCATCCAGACATACATTCATCCATCCCTCCAGCCAGCCATCCATCCAGCCATCCATCCATCCAGCCATCCATCCAGCCATCCATCCATCCATCCATCCCTCCTGCCAGCCATCCATCCAGCCATCCATCCATCCAACCATCCATCCAGCCATCCATCCGTCCCTCCAGCCAGCCATCCATCCAGCCAACCATCCATCCAGCCATCGATCCAGCCATCCATCCATCCATCCTTCCCTCCAGCCAGCCATGCATCCAGCCATCCATCCATACAGCCACCCATCCAGCCATCCATCCATCCATTCATCCCTCCAGCCAGTCATCCATCCAGCCATCCCTCCATCCAACCATCCATCCAGCCATCCAACCATTCATCCATCTCTCCAGCCAGCCATACATTCAGCCATCCATTCTTCCAGCCATCCATCCAGTCATCCATCCAGCCAGCTATCCCTCCATCCAGCCGTCCATCCAGCCATCCATCCATCCCTCCAGCCAGCCACCCATACAGCCATCCCTCTATCCAGCCATCCATCCAGCCAATAATCCATCCATCCATCCCTCCAGCCAGCCATCCATCCAGCCACCCCACCATCCAGCCATCAATCCAGCCATCCATCCATCCCTCCAGCCAGCCAACCATCCAGCCATCCCTCCATCCAGCCATCCATCCAGCCATCCATCCATCCATCCGTCCAGCCAGCCATCCATCGAGCCATCCATCAACCCAGCCAGCCATCCAGCCATCCATCCATCAATCCATCCCTCCAGCCAGCCATGCATCCAGCCATCCTTCCATCCAGCCGTCCATCCGGCCATCCATCCATGACTCCATTCCTCCAGCCAGCCATCCATCCAACCACCCATCGATCTAGCCATCCATTCAGCCATCCATCCATCCATCCCTCCAGCCAGCCATCCATCTAGCCTTCCATCCATCCAGCCATCCGTCCAGCCATTCATTAATCCATCCATTCCTCCAGCAAACAATCCATCCAGCCATCCATCCAGCCATCCATCCAGCCATCCATCCATCCATCCCTCCAGCCAGCCATCCATCCAGCCATCCATCCATCCAGCCATCCATCCAGCCATCCATCCATCCATCCATCCCTCCAGCCACCATCCATCCAGCCATCCATCCATCCAGACATCCATCCAGCCATCCATCCATCCCTCCAGCCAGCCAACCATCCGGACATCCTTCCATCCAGCCATCAACCCAGCCACCCATCCATCCATCCATCTCTCAAGCCAGCCAGCCATTCAGCCATCCATCTATGCACCCAGCCAGCCATCTAGCCATCCATCTATCCAGCCATCCAGCCAGCCATCCATCCATCCATCCCTCCAGCCAGCCATCCATCCATCTAGCCCTCCAGACAGCCATCTATCCATCCATCCAGCCATCCATCCAGCCATCCATCCATCCAACCATCCATCCACCCATCCATCCGTCCCTCCAGCCAGCCATCCATCCAGCCAACCATCCATCCAGCCATCGATCCAGCCATCCATCCATCCATCCTTGCCTCCAGCCAGCCATCCATCCAGCCATCCATCCATACAGCCACCCATCCAGCCATCCATCCATCCATTCATCCCTCCAGCCAGTCATCCATCCAGCCATCCCTTCATCCAGCCATCCATCCAGCCATCCAACCATTCATCCATCTCTCCAGCCAGCCATACATTCAGCCATCCATTCTTCCAGCCATCCATCTAGTCATCCATCCATCCATCCATCCCTCCAGCCAGCCATCCATCCAGCCATCCATCCATCCAGACATCCATCCAGCCACCCCTCCATCCCTCCATCTCTCCAGCCAGCCAGCCATCCAGCCATGCATCTATCCTGCCATCCATCCAGCCATCCATCCATCCATCCCTCCAGCCATCCATCCATCCATCCATCCCTCCAGCCAGCCATCCATCCAGCCATCCATCCATCCCGCCATCCATCCAGCCATCCATCCATCCGTCCATCCATCCATCCAGCCATCCATCCAGCCATCCATCCAGCCATCCATCCATTCATCCAGCCAGCCATTCATCCATGCATCCATCCATCCATCCATCCCTCCAGCCAGCCATCCATCCAGCCATCCATCCATCCAGCCATCCATCCATCCAGCCATCCATCCAGCCATTCATCCATCCATCCATCCCTCCATCCATCCGTCCATCCATCTATCCATCCAGCCTTCCATCCATCCATCCAGCCAACCAGCCATCCATCCATCCAGCCAGCCATCCAGACATCCAGCCATCCATCCAGCCGTCCATCCAGCCTTCCATCCATCCTTCCATCCCTCCAGCCAGCCATCCATCCATCCATCCTTCCCTCCAGCCAGCCACCCATCCAGCCATCCATCCATACAGCCACCCATCCAGCCATCCATCCATCCACCCATCCCTCCAGCCTGTCATCCATCCAGCCATCCCTCCATCCAACCATCCATCCAGCCATCCAACCATTCATCCATCTCTCCAGCCAGCCATACATTCAGCCATCCATTCTTCCAGCCATCCATCCAGTCATCCATCCAGCCAGCTATCCCTCCATCCAGCCGTCCATCCAGCCATCCATCCATCCCTCCAGCCAGCCACCCATACAGCCATCCCTCTATCCAGCCATCCATCCAGCCAATAATCCATCCATCCATCCCTCCAGCCAGCCATCCATCCAGCCACCCCACCATCCAGCCATCAATCCAGCCAACCATCCATCCCTCCAGCCAGCCAACCATCCAGCCATCCCTCCATCCAGCCATCCATCCAGCCATCCATCCATCCATCCGTCCAGCCAGCCATCCATCGAGCCATCCATCAACCCAGCCAGCCATCCAGCCATCCATCAATCCATCCCTCCAGCCAGCCATGCATCCAGCCATCCTTCCATCCAACCGTCCATCCGGCCATCCATCCATGACTCCATTCCTCCAGCCAGCCATCCATCCAACCACCCATCGATCTAGCCATCCATTCAGCCATCCATCCATCCATCCCTCCAGCCAGCCATCCATCCAGCCTTCCATCCATCCAGCCATCCGTCCAGCCATTCATTAATCCATCCATTCCTCCAGCAAACAATCCATCCAGCCATCCATCCAGCCATCCATCCAGCCATCCATCCATCCATCCCTCCAGCCAGCCATCCATCCAGCCATCCATCCGTCCAGCCATCCATCCAGCCATCCATCCATCCATCCATCCCTCCAGCCACCATCCATCCAGCCATCCATCCATCCAGACATCCATCCAGCCATCCATCCATCCCTCCAGCCAGCCAACCATCCGGACATCCATTCATCCAGCCATCCACCCAGCCACCCATCCATCCATCCATCTCTCAAGCCAGCCAGCCATTCAGCCATCCATCTCTCCACCCAGCCAGCCATCTAGCCATCCATCTATCCAGCCATCCAGCCAGCCATCCATCCAGCCATCCCTCCAGCCAGCCATGCATCCATCTATCCCTCCAGCCAGCCATCTATCCATCCATCCATCCATCCAGCCATCCATCCAGCCATCCATCCATCCATCCATCCGTCCATCCAGCCATCCATCCAGCCATCCATCCAGCCATCCATCCATCCTTCTTTCCCTCCAGCCAGCCATCCATCCAGCCATCCATTCAACCAGCCATCCATCGAACCATCCACCCATCCATCACTCCAGCCATACATCCATCCAGCCATCCATCCATCCAGCCATCCATCCAGCCATCCATCCATCCATCCATCCATCCATCCCTCCAGCCAGCCATCCATCCAGCCATCCATCCATCCATCCCTCCAGCCAATCGCCCATCCAGCCGTCCATCCATCCAGCCATCCATCCAGCCATCCATCCAGCCATCCATCCCTCCAGCAATCCATCCATCCAACCATTCCTCCATCCAGCCATCCATCCAGCCATCCATCCATCCCTCCAGCCAGATATCCATCCAGCCATCCCTCCATCCATCCGTCCATCCATCCATCCAGCCATCCATCCATCCAGCCTTCCATCCAGCCATCCCTCCATACAGCCATCCATCCAGCCATCCATCCGTCACTCCAGCCAGTCATCCCTCCATCCAGCCATCCATCCAGCCATCCATCCATCCCTCCAGCCAGCCACCCATCCAGCCATCCCTACATCCAGCCATCCATCCAGCCATTAATCCATCCATCCATCCCTCCAGCCAACCATCCATCCAGCCATCCCTCCATCCAGCCATCCATCCAGCCATCCATCCATTCCTCCAGCCAGCCAACCATCCATCCATCCCTCCATCCATCCATCCCTCGAGCAAGCCATTCATCCAGCCATCCATCCATCCAGCCATCCATCCAGCCATCCATCCATTCATCCCTCCCGCCAGCCATCAATCCAGCCACCCGTCCATCCAGCCATCCATCCAGCCATCCATGCATTCATCCCTCTCTCCATCCAGCCATACATTCAGCCATCCATTCTTCCAGCCATCCATCTAGTCATCCATCCATCCATCCATCCCTCCAGCCAGCCATACATCCAGCCATCCATCCATCCAGACATCCATCCAGCCACCCCTCCATCCCTCCATCTCTCCAGCCAGCCAGCCATCCAGCCATCCATCTATCCAGCCATCCATCCAGCCATCCATCCATCCATCCCTCCAGCCAGCCATCCATCCATCCATCCCTCCAGCCAGCCATCCATCCAGCCATCCATCCATCCCGCCATCCATCCAGCCATCCATCCATCCGTCCATCCATCCATCCAGCCATCCATCCAGCCATCCATCCAGCCATCCATCCATCCATCCAGCCAGCCATTCATCCATGCATCCATCCATCCATCCATCCCTCCAGCCAGCCATCCATCCAGCCATCCATCCATCCAGCCATCCATCCATCCAGCCATCCATCCAGCCATCCATCCATCCATCCATCCCTCCATCCATCCGTCCATCCATCCATCCATCCAGCCTTCCATCCATCCATCCAGCCAACCAGCCATCCATCCATCCAGCCAGCCATCCAGACATCCAGCCATCCATCCAGCCGTCCATCCAGCCTTCCATCCATCCTTCCATCCCTCCAGCCAGCCATCCATCCATCCATCCTTCCCTCCAGCCAGCCACCCATCCAGCCATCCATCCATACAGCCACCCATCCAGCCATCCATCCATCCATCCATCCCTCCAGCCAGTCATCCATCCAGCCATCCCTCCATCCAACCATCCATCCAGCCATCCAACCATTCATCCATCTCTCCAGCCAGCCATACATTCAGCCATCCATTCTTCCAGCCATCCATCCAGTCATCCATCCAGCCAGCTATCCCTCCATCCAGCCGTCCATCCAGCCATCCATCCATCCCTCCAGCCAGCCACCCATACAGCCATCCCTCTATCCAGCCATCCATCCAGCCAATAATCCATCCATCCATCCCTCCAGCCAGCCATCCAGCCAGCTATCCCTCCATCCAGCCGTCCATCCAGCCATCCATCCATCCCTCCAGCCAGCCACCCATACAGCCATCCCTCTATCCAGCCATCCATCCAGCCAATAATCCATCCATCCATCCCTCCAGCCAGCCATCCATCCAGCCACCCCACCATCCAGCCATCAATCCAGCCATCCATCCATCCCTCCAGCCAGCCAACCATCCAGCCATCCATCCATCCATCCGTCCAGCCAGCCATCCATCGAGCCATCCATCAACCCAGCCAGCCATCCAGCCATCCATCCATCAATCCATCCCTCCAGCCAGCCATGCATCCAGCCATCCTTCCATCCAGCCGTCCATCCGGCCATCCATCCATGACTCCATTCCTCCAGCCAGCCATCCATCCAACCACCCATCGATCTAGCCATCCATTCAGACATCCATCCATCCATCCCTCCAGCCAGCCATCCATCTAGCCTTCCATCCATCCAGCCATCCGTCCAGCCATTCATTAATCCATCCATTCCTCCAGCAAACAATCCATCCAGCCATCCATCCAGCCATCCATCCAGCCATCCATCCATCCATCCCTCCAGCCAGCCATCCATCCAGCCATCCATCCATCCAGCCATCCATCCAGCCATCCATCCATCCATCCATCCCTCCAGCCACCATCCATCCAGCCATCCATCCATCCAGACATCCATCCAGCCATCCATCCATCCCTCCAGCCAGCCAACCATCCGGACATCCTTCCATCCAGCCATCCACCCAGCCACCCATCCATCCATCCATCTCTCAAGCCAGCCAGCCATTCAGCCATCCATCTATGCACCCAGCCAGCCATCTAGCCATCCATCTATCCAGCCATCCAGCCAGCCATCCATCCAGCCATCCCTCCAGCCAGCCATCCATCCATCTAGCCCTCCAGCCAGCCATCTATCCATCCATCCAGCCATCCATCCAGCCATCCATCCATCCATCCATCCGTCCATCCAGCCATCCATCCAGCCATCCATCCAGCCATCCATCCATCCTTCTTTCCCTCCAGCCAGCCAGCCATCCAGCCATCCATTCAACCAGCCATCCATCGAACCATCCACCCATCCATCACTCCAGCCATCCATCCATCCAGCCATCCATCCATCCAGCCATCCATCCAGCCATCCATCCATCCATCCATCCATCCATCCCTCCAGCCAGCCATCCATCCAGCCATCCATCCATCCATCCCTCCAGCCAATCGCCCATCCAGCCGTCCATCCATCCAGCCATCCATCCAGCCTTCCATCCAGTCATCCATCCCTCCAGCAATCCATCCATCCAACCATTCCTCCATCCAGCCATCCATCCAGCCATCCATCCATCCCTCCAGCCAGATATCCATCCAGCCATCCCTCCATCCATCCATCCATCCATCCATCCATCCAGCCATCCATCCATCCAGCCTTCCATCCAGCCATCCCTCCATACAGCCATCCATCCAGCCATCCATCCGTCACTCCAGCCAGTCATCCCTCCATCCAGCCATCCATCCAGCCATCCATCCATCCCTCCAGCCAGCCACCCATCCAGCCATCCCTACATCCAGCCATCCATCCAGCCAATAATCCATCCATCCATCCCTCCAGCCAACCATCCATCCAGCCATCCCTCCATCCAGCCATCCATGCAGCCATCCATCCATTCCTCCAGCCAGCCAACCATCCATCCATCCCTCCATCCATCCATCCCTCGAGCAAGCCATTCATCCAGCCATCCATCCATCCAGCCATCCATCCAGCCATCCATCCATTCATCCCTCCCGCCAGTCATCAATCCAGCCACCCGTCCATCCAGCCATCCATCCAGCCATCCATGCATTCATCCATCTCTCCATCCAGCCATCCATCCAGCCATTCATCCATCCATCCATACCTCCAGCCGGCCAGCCATCCATTCATCCATCCATCCAGCCATCCATCCATCAATCCATCCGCCCAGCCAACCACCCATCCAGCCAACCAGCCATCCCGCCATCCATCCAGCCATCTATCCATTCATCCATCCCTCCAGCGAACCATCCATCCAGCCATCCATCCATCCAGCCATCCATTTAGCCATCCATCCATCCATCCATCCCATCAGCCAGACATCCATTCGGCCATCCATCCATCCAGACATACATTCATCCATCCCTCCAGCCAGCCATCCATCCAGCCATCAATCCATCCAGCCATCCATCCAGCCATCCATCCATCCATCCATCCCTCCTGCCAGCCATCCATCCAGCCATCCATCCATCCAACCATCCATCCAGCCATCCATCCGTCCCTCCAGCCAGCCATCCATCCAGCCAACCATCCATCCAGCCATCGATCCAGCCATCCATCCATCCATCCTTCCCTCCAGCCAGCCATCCATCCAGCCATCCATCCATACAGCCACCCATCCAGCCATCCATCCATCCATTCATCCCTCCAGCCAGTCATCCATCCAGCCATCCCTTCATCCAACCATCCATCCAGCCATCCAACCATTCATCCATCTCTCCAGCCAGCCATACATTCAGCCATCCATTCTTCCAGCCATCCATCTAGTCATCCATCCATCCATCCCTCCAGCCAGCCATCCATCCAGCCATCCATCCATCCAGACATCCATCCAGCCACCCCTCCATCCCTCCATCTCTCCAGCCAGCCAGCCATCCAGCCATCCATCTATCCAGCCATCCATCCAGCCATCCATCCATCCATCCCTCCAGCCAGCCATCCATCCATCCATCCCTCCAGCCAGCCATCCATCCAGCCATCCATCCATCCCGCCATCCATCCAGCCATCCATCCATCCGTCCATCCATCCATCCAGCCATCCATCCAGCCATCCATCCAGCCATCCATCCATCCAGCCAGCCATTCATCCATGCATCCATCCATCCATCCATCCCTCCAGCCAGCCATCCATCCAGCCATCCATCCATCCAGCCATCCATCCACCCAGCCATCCATCCAGCCATCCATCCATCCATCCATCCCTCCATCCATCCGTCCATCCATCCATCCATCCAGCCTTCCATCCATCCATCCAGCCAACCAGCCATCCATCCATCCAGCCAGCCATCCAGACATCCAGCCATCCATCCAGCCGTCCATCCAGCCTTCCATCCATCCTTCCATCCCTCCAGCCAGCCATCCATCCATCCATCCTTCCCTCCAGCCAGCCACCCATCCAGCCATCCATCCATACAGCCACCCATCCAGCCATCCATCCATCCATCCATCCCTCCAGCCAGTCATCCATCCAGCCATCCCTCCATCCAACCATCCATCCAGCCATCCAACCATTCATCCATCTCTCCAGCCAGCCATACATTCAGCCATCCATTCTTCCAGCCATCCATCCAGTCATCCATCCAGCCAGCTATCCCTCCATCCAGCCGTCCATCCAGCCATCCATCCATCCCTCCAGCCAGCCACCCATACAGCCATCCCTCTATCCAGCCATCCATCCAGCCAATAATCCATCCATCCATCCCTCCAGCCAGCCATCCATCCAGCCACCCCACCGTCCAGCCATCAATCCAGCCATCCATCCATCCCTCCAGCCAGCCAACCATCCAGCCATCCCTCCATCCAGCCATCCATCCAGCCATCCATCCATCCATCCGTCCAGCCAGCCATCCATCGAGCCATCCATCAACCCAGCCAGCCATCCAGCCATCCATCCATCAATCCATCCCTCCAGCCAGCCATGCATCCAGCCATCCTTCCATCCAGCCGTCCATCCGGCCATCCATCCATGACTCCATTCCTCCAGCCAGCCATCCATCCAACCACCCATCGATCTAGCCATCCATTCAGCCATCCATCCATCCATCCCTCCAGCCAGCCATCCATCCAGCTTTCCATCCATCCAGCCATCCGTCCAGCCATTCATTAATCCATCCATTCCTCCAGCAAACAATCCATCCAGCCATCCATCCAGCCATCCATCCAGCCATCCATCCATCCATCCCTCCAGCCAGCCATCCATCCAGCCATCCATCCATCCAGCCATCCATCCAGCCAGCCATCCATCCATCCATCCCTCCAGCCACCATCCATCCAGCCATCCATCCATCCAGACATCCATCCAGCCATCCATCCATCCCTCCAGCCAGCCAACCATCCGGACATCCATCCATCCAGCCATCCACCCAGCCACCCATCCATCCATCCATCTCTCAAGCCAGCCAGCCATTCAGCCATCCATCTCTCCACCCAGCCAGCCATCTAGCCATCCATCTATCCAGCCATCCAGCCAGCCATCCATCCAGCCATCCCTCCAGCCAGCCATCCATCCATCTATCCCTCCAGCCAGCCATCTATCCATCCATCCATCCATCCAGCCATCCATCCAGCCATCCATCCATCCATCCATCCGTCCATCCAGCCATCCATCCAGCCATCCATCCAGCCATCCATCCATCCTTCTTTCCCTCCAGCCAGCCATCCATCCAGCCATCCATTCAACCAGCCATCCATCGAACCATCCACCCATCCATCACTCCAGCCATCCATCCATCCAGCCATCCATCCATCCAGCCATCCATCCAGCCATCCATCCATCCATCCATCCCTCCAGCCAGCCATCCATCCAGCCATCCATCCATCCATCCCTCCAGCCAATCGCCCATCCAGCCGTCCATCCATCCAGCCATCCATCCAGCCATCCATCCAGCCATCCATCCCTCCAGCAATCCATCCATCCAACCATTCCTCCATCCAGCCATCCATCCAGCCATCCATCCATCCCTCCAGCCAGATATCCATCCAGCCATCCCTCCATCCATCCGTCCATCCATCCATCCATCCAGCCATCCATCCATCCAGCCTTCCATCCAGCCATCCCTCCATACAGCCATCCATCCAGCCATCCATCCGTCACTCCAGCCAGTCATCCCTCCATCCAGCCATCCATCCAGCCATCCATCCATCCCTCCAGCCAGCCACACATCCAGCCATCCCTACATCCAGACATCCATCCAGACAATAATCCATCCATCCATCCCTCCAGCCAGCCATCCATCCAGCCATCCCTCCATCCAGCCATCCATCCAGCCATCCATCCATTCCTCCAGCCAGCCAACCATCCAGCCATCCCTCCATCCAGCCATCCATCCAGCCATCCATCCATCCATCCATCCATCCATCCCTCCAGCCAGCCATCCATCGAGCCATCCATCCATCCAGCCAGCCATCCAGACAACCATCCATCAATCCATCCCTCCAGCCAGCCATGCATCCAGCCATCCTTCCATCCAGCCGTCCATCCGGCCATCCATCCATGACTCCATTCCTCCAGCAAGCCATCCATCCAGCCATCCATCGATCTAGCCATCCATTCAGCCAGCCATCCATCCATCCCTCCAGCCAGCCATCCATCCAGCCTTCCATCCATCCAGCCATCCGTCCAGCCATTCATTAATCCATCCATTCCTCCAGCCAGCAATCCATCCAGCCATCCATCCAGCCATCCATCCAGCCATCCATCCATCCATCCATCCCTCCAGCCAGCCATCCATCCAGCCATCCATCCATCCATCCATCCCTCCAGCCAGCCATCCATCCAACCATCCATCCATCCAGACATCCATCCAGCCATCCATCCAACCATCTATCCCTCCAGCCAGCCATCCATCCGGACATCCATCCATCCAGCCATCCATTCAGCCACCCATCCATCCATCCATCTCTCCAGCCAGCCAGCCATCCAGCCATCCATTTATCCAGCCATCCATTCAGCCATCCATCCATCTATCCCTCCAGCCAGCCATCCATCCATCCATCCCTCCAGCCAGCCATCCATCCAGCCATCCATCCATCCCGCCATCCATCCAGCCATCCATCCAGCCATCCATCCATCCAGCCATCCATCCATCCAGCCATCCATCCATCCAGCCATCCATCCAGCCATCCATCCGTCCATCCATCCCTCCATCCATCCGTCCATCCATCCATCCATCCAGCCTTCCATCCATCCATCCAGCCATCCAGCCATCCATCCATCCAGCCAGCCATCCAGACATCCAGCCATCCATCCAGCCGTCCATCCAGCCTTCCATCCATCCTTCAATCCCTCCAGCCAGCCATCCATCCAGCCATCCCTCCATCCAGCCATCCATCCAGCCATCAATCCATCCATCCATCCCTCCAGCCAGCCATTCAGCCAGCCATCCCTCCATCCAGCCGTCCATCCAGCCATCCATCCATCCCTCCAGCCATCCACCCATACAGCCATCCCTCCTTCCAGCCATCCATCCAGCCAATAATGCATCCATCCATCCCTCCAGCCAGCCATCCATCCAGCCACCCCACCATCCAGCCATCAATCCAGCCATCCATCCATCCCTCCAGCCAGCCAACCATCCAGCCATCCCTCCATCCAGCCATCCATCCAGCCATCCATCCATCCATCCCTCCAGCCAGCCATCCATCGAGCCATCCATCCATCCAGCCAGCCATCCAGCCATCCATCCATCAATCCATCCCTCCAGCCAGCCATGCATCCAGCCATCCTTCCATCCAGCCGTCCATCCGGCCAACCATCCATGACTCCATTCCTCCAGCCAGCCATCCATCCAACCATCCTTCGATCTAGCCATCCATTCAGCCATCCATCCATACATCCCTCCAGCCAGCCATCCATCCAGCCATCCATCCAGCCATCCATCCATCCATCCATCCCTCCAGCCACCATCCATCCAGCCATCCATCCATCCAGACATCCATCCAGCCATCCATCCATCCCTCCAGCCAGCCAACCATCCGGACATCCATCCATCCAGCCATCCACCCAGCCACCCATCCATCCATCCATCTCTCAAGCCAGCCAGCCATTCAGCCATCCATCTCTCCACCCAGCCAGCCATCTAGCCATCCATCTATCCAGCCATCCAGCCAGCCATCCATCCCTCCAGCCAGCCATCCATCCATCTATCCCTCCAGCCAGCCATCTATCCATCCATCCATCCATCCAGCCATCCATCCAGCCATCCATCCATCCATCCATCCGTCCATCCAGCCATCCATCCAGCCATCCATCCAGCCATCCATCCATCCTTCTTTCCCTCCAGCCAGCCATCCATCCAGCCATCCATTCAACCAGCCATCCATCGAACCATCCACCCATCCATCACTCCAGCCATCCATCCATCCAGCCATCCATCCATCCAGCCATCCATCCAGCCATCCATCCATCCATCCATCCATCCATCCATCCCTCCAGCCAGCCATCCATCCAGCCATCCATCCATCCATCCCTCCAGCCAATCGCCCATCCAGCCGTCCATCCATCCAGCCATCCATCCAACCATCCATCCCTCCAGCAATCCATCCATCCAACCATTCCTCCATCCAGCCATCCATCCAGCCATCCATCCATCCCTCCAGCCAGATATCCATCCAGCCATCCCTCCATCCATCCGTCCATCCATCCATCCATCCAGCCATCCATCCATCCAGCCTTCCATCCAGCCATCCCTCCATACAGCCATCCATCCAGCCATCCATCCGTCACTCCAGCCAGTCATCCCTCCATCCAGCCATCCATCCAGCCATCCATCCATCCCTCCAGCCAGCCACCCATCCAGCCATCCCTACATCCAGACATCCATCCAGACAATAATCCATCCATCCATCCCTCCAGCCAGCCATCCATCCAGCCATCCCTCCATCCAGCCATCCATCCAGCCATCCATCCATTCCTTCAACCAGCCAACCATCCAGCCATCCCTCCATCCAGCCATCCATCCAGCCATCCATCCATCCATCCATCCCTCCAGCCAGCCATCCATCGAGCCATCCATCCATCCAGCCAGCCATCCAGACAACCATCCATCAATCCATCCCTCCAGCCAGCCATGCATCCAGCCATCCTTCCATCCAGCCGTCCATCCGGCCATCCATCCATGACTCCATTCCTCCAGCAAGCCATCCATCCAGCCATCCATCGATCTAGTCATCCATTCAGCCAGCCATCCATCCATCCCTCCAGCCAGCCATCCATCCAGCCTTCCATCCATCCAGCCATCCGTCCAGCCATTCATTAATCCATCCATTCCTCCAGCCAGCAATCCATCCAGCCATCCATCCAGCCATCCATCCAGCCATCCATCCATCCATCCATCCCTCCAGCCAGCCATCCATCCAGCCTTCCATCCATCCATCCATCCCTCCAGCCAGCCATCCATCCAGCCATCCATCCATCCAGACATCCATCCAGCCATCCATCCAACCATCTATCCCTGCAGCCAGCCATCCATCCGGACATCCATCCATCCAGCCATCCATTCAGCCACCCATCCATCCATCCATCTCTCCAGCCAGCCATCCAGCCATCCATTTATCCAGCCATCCATCCAGCCATCCATCCATCTATCCCTCCAGCCAGCCATCCATCTATCCATCCCTCCAGCCAGCCATCCATCCAGCCATCCATCCATCCCGCCATCCATCCAGCCATCCATCCATCAGTCCATCCATCCATCCAGCCATCCATCCAGCCATCCATCCAGCCATCCATCCATCCAGCCAGCCATTCATCCATGCATCCATCCATCCATCCATCCCTCCAGCCAGCCATCCATCCAGCCATCCATCCATCCAGCCATCCATCCATCCAGCCATCCATCCAGCCATCCATCCATCCATCCATCCCTCCATCCATCCGTCCATCCATCCATCCATCCAGCCTTCCATCCATCCATCCAGCCATCCAGCCATCCATCCATGCAGCCAGCCATCCAGACATCCAGCCATCCATCCAGCCGTCCATCCAGCCTTCCATCCATCCTTCCATCCCTCCAGCCAGCCATCCATCCAGCCATCCATTCGGCCATTCATCCATCCATCCATCCCTCCAGCCAGCCATCCATCCAGCCATCCCTCCATCCAGCCATCCATCCAGCCATCAATCCATCCATCCATGCCTCCAGCCAACCATTCAGCCAGCCATCCCTCCATCCAGCCGTCCATCCAGCCATCCATCCATCCCTCCAGCAATCCACCCATACAGCCATCCCTCCATCCAGCCATCCATCCAGCCAATAATCCATCCATCCATCCCTCCAGCCAGCCATCCATCCAGCCACCCCACCATCCAGCCATCAATCCAGCCATCCATCCATCCCTCCAGCCAGCCAACCATCCAGCCATCCCTCCATCCAGCCATCCATCCAGCCATCCATCCATCCATCCCTCCAGCCAGCCATCCATCGAGCGATCCATCCATCCAGCCAGCCATCCAGCCATCCATCCATCAATCCATCCCTCCAGCCAGCCATGCATCCAGCCATCCTTCCATCCAGCCGTCCATCCGGCCAACCATCCATGACTCCATTCCTCCAGCCAGCCATCCATCCAACCATCCTTCGATCTAGCCATCCATTCAGCCATCCATCCATACATCCCTCCAGCCAGCCATCCATCCAGCCATCCATCCAGCCATCCATCCATCCATCCATCCCTCCAGCCACCATCCATCCAGCCATCCATCCATCCAGACATCCATCCAGCCATCCATCCATCCCTCCAGCCAGCCAACCATCCGGACATCCATCCATCCAGCCATCCACCCAGCCACCCATCCATCCATCCATCTCTCAAGCCAGCCAGCCATTCAGCCATCCATCTCTCCACCCAGCCAGCCATCTAGCCATCCATCTATCCAGCCATCCAGCCAGCCATCCATCCAGCCATCCCTCCAGCCAGCCATCCATCCATCTATCCCTCCAGCCAGCCATCTATCCATCCATCCATCCATCCAGCCATCCATCCATCCATCCATCCGTCCATCCAGCCATCCATCCAGCCATCCATCCAGCCATCCATCCATCCTTCTTTCCCTCCAGCCAGCCATCCATCCAGCCATCCATTCAAACAGCCATCCATCGAACCATCCACCCATCCATCACTCCAGCCATCCATCCATCCAGCCATCCATCCATCCAGCCATCCATCCAGCCATCCATCCATCCATCCATCCATCCATCCCTCCAGCCAGCCATCCATCCAGCCATCCATCCATCCATCCCTCCAGCCAATCGCCCATCCAGCCGTCCATCCATCCAGCCATCCATCCAGCCATCCATCCCTCCAGCAATCCATCCATCCAACCATTCCTCCATCCAGCCATCCATCCAGCCATCCATCCATCCCTCAAGCCAGATATCCATCCAGCCATCCCTCCATCCATCCGTCCATCCATCCATCCATCCAGCCATCCATCCATCCAGCCTTCCATCCAGCCATCCCTCCATACAGCCATCCATCCAGCCATCCATCCGTCACTCCAGCCAGTCATCACTCCATCCAGCCATCCATCCAGCCATCCATCCATCCCTCCAGCCAGCCACCCATCCAGCCATCCCTACATCCAGCCATCCATCCAGCCAATAATCCATCCATCCATCCCTCCAGCCAGCCATCCATCCAGCCATCCCTCCATCCAGCCATCCATCCAGCCATCCATCCATTCCTCCAGCCAGCCAACCATCCAGCCATCCCTCCATCCAGCCATCCATCCAGCCATCCATCCATCCATCCATCCATCACTCCAGCCAGCCATCCATCGAGCCATCCATCCATCCAGCCAGCCATCCAGACAACCATCCATCAATCCATCCCTCCAGCCAGCCATGCATCCAGCCATCCTTCCATCCAGCCGTCCATCCGGCCATCCATCCATGACTCCATTCCTCCAGCAAGCCATCCATCCAGCCATCCATCGATCTAGCCATCCATTCAGCCAGCCATTCATCCATCCCTCCAGCCAGCCATCCATCCAGCCTTCCATCCATCCAGCCATCCGTCCAGCCATTCATTAATCCATCCATTCCTCCAGCCAGCAATCCATCCAGCCATCCATCCAGCCATCCATCCAGCCATCCATCCATCCATCCATCCCTCCAGCCAGCCATCCATCCAGCCATCCATCCATCCATCCATCCCTCCAGCCAGCCATCCATCCAGCCATCCATCCATCCAGACATCCATCCAGCCATCCATCCAACCATCTATCCCTCCAGCCAGCCATCCATCCGGACATCCATCCATCCAGCCATCCATTCAGCCAGCCATCCATCCATCCATCTCTCCAGCCAGCCAGCCATCCAGCCATCCATTTATCCAGCCATCCATCCTGCCATCCATCCATCTATCCCTCCAGCCAGCCATCCATCCATCCATCCCTCCAGCCAGCCATCCATCCAGCCATCCATCCATCCCGCCATCCATCCAGCCATCCATCCATCAGTCCATCCATCCATCCAGCCATCCATCCAGCCATCCATCCAGCCATCCATCCATCCATCCATCCAGCCAGCCATTCATCCATGCATCCATCCATCCATCCATCCCTCCAGCCAGCCATCCATCCAGCCATCCATCCATCCAGCCATCCATCCATCCAGCCATCCATCCAGCCATCCATCCATCCATCCATCCATCCCTCCATCCATCCGTCCATCCATCCATCCATCCAGACTTCCATCCATCCATCCAGCCATCCAGCCATCCATCCATCCAGCCAGCCATCCAGACATCCAGCCATCCATCCAGCCGTCCATCCAGCCTTCCATCCATCCTTCCATCCCTCCAGCCAGCCATCCATCCAGCCATCCATTCGGCCATTCATCCATCCATCCATCCCTCCAGCCAGCCATCCATCCAGCCATCCCTCCATCCAGCCATCCATCCAGCCATCAATCCATCCATCCATCCCTCCAGCCAGCCATCCAGCCAGCCATCCCTCCATCCAGCCGTCCATCCAGCCATCCATCCATCCCTCCAGCCATCCACCCATACAGCCATCCCTCCATCCAGCCATCCATCCAGCCAATAATCCATCCATCCATCCCTCCAGCCAGCCATCCATCCAGCCACCCCACCATCCAGCCATCAATCCAGCCATCCATCCATCCCTCTAGCCAGCCAACCATCCAGCCATCCCTCCATCCAGCCATCCATCCAGCCATCCATCCATCCATCCCTCCAGCCAGCCATCCATCGAGCCATCCATCCATCCAGCCAGCCATCCAGCCATCCATCCATCAATCCATGCCTCCAGCCAGCCATGCATCCAGCCATCCTTCCATCCAGCCGTCCATCCGGCGAACCATCCATGACTCTATTCCTCCAGCCAGCCATCCATCCAACCATCCTTCGATCTAGCCATCCATTCAGCCATCCATCCATACATCCCTCCAGCCAGCCATCCATCCAGCCTTCCATCCATCCAGCCATCCGTCCAGCCATTCATTAATCCATCCATTCCTCCAGCAAACAATCCATCCAGCCATCCATCCAGCCATCCATCAATCCATCCCTCCAGCCAGTCATCCATCCAGCCATCCATCCATCCAGCCATCCATCCAGCCATCCATCCATCCATCCATTCCTCCAGCCAGCCATCCATCCAGCCATCCATCCATCCTGACATCCGTCCAGCCATCCATCCATCCATCCATCCCTCCAGCCAGCCAACCATCCGGACATCCTTCCATCCAGCCATCCACCCAGCCACCCATCCATCCATCCATCTCTCAAGCCAGCCAGCCATTCAGCCATCCATCTATCCAGCAATCCAACCAGCCATCCATCCAGCCATCCCTCCAGCCAGCCATCCATCCATCTATCCCTCCAGCCAGCCATCCATCCAGCCATCCATCCATCCAGCCATCCATCCAGCCATCCATCCATCCTTCCATCCATCCATCCAGCCATCCATCCAGCCATCCATCCATCCATCCGTCCATCCAGCCATCCATCCTGCCATCCATCCAGCCATCCATCCATCCTTCAAACCCTCCACCCAGCCATCCATCCAGCCATCCATCCAACCAGCCATCCATCGAACCATCCACCCATCCATCACACCAGCCATCCATCCATCCAGCCATCCATCCATCCAGCCATCCATCCAGCCATCCATCCATCCATCCATCCATCCCTCCAGCCAGCCATCCATCCAGCCAGCCATCCATCCATCCCTCCAGCCAATCGCCCATCCAGCCGTCCATCCATCCAGCCATCCATCCAGCCATCCATCCAGCCATCCATCCCTCCAGCAATTCATCCATCCAACCATTCCTCCATCCAGCCATCCATCCAGCCATCCTTCCATCCATCCATCCCTCCAGCCAGATATCCATCCAGCCATCCCTCCATCCATCCGTCCATCCATCCATCCATCCAGCCATCCATCCATCCAGCCAGCCTTCCATCCAGCCATCCCTCCATACAGCCATCCATCCAGCCATCCCTCCATCCAGCCATCCATCCAGCCAATAATCCATCCATCCATCCCTCCAGCCAGCCATCCATCCAGCCATCCCTCCATCCAGCCATCCATCCATCCCTCCAGCCAGCCAAACATCCAGCCATCCCTCCATCCAGCCATCCATCCAGCCATCCATCCATCCATCCATCCATCCCTCCAGCCAGCCATCCATCAAGCCATCCATACATCCAGCCAGCCATCCAGCCAACCATCCATCAATCCATCCCTCCAGCCAGCCATGCATCCAGCCGTCCTTCCATCCAGCCGTCCATCCGGCCATCCATCCATGACTCCATTCCTCCAGCCAGCCATCCATCCAGCCATCCATCGATCTAGCCATCCATTCAGCCAGCCATCCATCCATCCCTCCAGCCAGCCATCCATCCAGCCTTCCATCCATCCAGCCATCCGTCCAGCCATTCATTAATCCATCCATTCCTCCAGCCAGCAATCCATCCAGCCATCCATCCAGCCATCCATCCAGCCATCCATCCATCGATCCATCCCTCCAGCCAGCCATCCATCCAGCCATCCATCCATCCATCCATCCCTCCAGCCAGCCATCCATCCAGCCATCCATCCATCCAGACATCCATCCAGCCATCCATCCAACCATCTATCCCTCCAGCCAGCCATCCATCCGGACATCCATCCATCCAGCCATCCATTCAGCCACCCATCCATCCATCCATCTCTCCATTAAGCCATCCATCCAGCCATCCATCCAGCCATCCATCCATCCATTCAGCCAGCCATTCATTCTTGCATCCATCCATCCATCCATCCCTCCAGCCAGCCATCCATCCATCCATCCCTCCAGCCAGCCATCCATCCAGCCATCCATCCATCCCGCCATCCATCCAGCCATCCATCCATCCGTCCATCCATCCATCCAGCCATCCATCCAGCCATCCATCCAGCCATCCATCCATCCATCCAGCCAGCCATTCATCCATGCATCCATCCATCCATCCATCCCTCCAGCCAGCCATCCATCCAGCCATTCATCCATCAAGCCATCCATCCATCCAGCCATCCATCCAGCCATCCCTCCATCCATCCATCCCTCCATCCATCCGTCCATCCATCCATCCATCCAGACTTCCATCCATCCATCCAGCCAACCAGCCATCCATCCATCCAGCCAGCCATCCAGACATCCAGCCATCCATCCAGCCGCCCATCCAGCCTTCCATCCATCCTTCCATCCCTCCAGCCAGCCATCCATCCAGCCATCATTCCAACCATCCATCCATCGAACCATCCACCCATCCATCACTCCATTCTTCCATCCATCCAGCCATCCATCCATCCAGCCATCCATCCAGCCATCCATCCAACCATCCATCCATCCCTCCAGCCAGCCATCCATCCAGCCATCCACCCATCCATCCCTCCAGCCAATCGCCCATCCAGCCATCCATCCATCCAGCCATCCATCCAGCCATCCATCCAGCCATCCATCCCTCCAGCAATCCATCCATCCAGCCATTCCTTCATCCAGCCATCCATCCAGCCATCCATCCATCCATCCATCCCTCCAGCCAGCCATCCATCCAGCCATTCCACCATCCATCCGTCAATCCATCCATCCATCCAGCCATCCATCCATCCGGCCAGCCTTCCATCCAGCCATCCCGCCACATAGCCATCCATCCAGCCATCCATCCATTCGTCACTCCAGCCAGCCATCCTTCCAGCCATCCCTCCATCCAGCCATCCATCCAGCCATCCATCCATCCATCCATCCAGCCATCCATCCAGCAATCCATCCATCCAGACTTCCAGCCATCCAGCCATCCATCCATCCAGCCATCCATCCATCCAGCTATCCATCCATCAATCCATCCAGCCATCCATCCAGCCATCCATCCATCCAGCCATCCATCCAGCCATCCATCCATCCATCCATCCCTCCAGCCAGCCAATCATCCAGCCATCCATCCATCCAGCCATCCATCCAGCCATCCATCCATCCATCCATCCCTCCAGCAAGCCATTCATCCAGCCATTCATCCATCCAGCCATCCATCCAGCCATCCATCCAGCCATCCATCCATCCATCCATCCCTTCAGCAAGCCATTCATCCAGCCATTCATCCATCCAGCCATCCATCCAGCCATCCATCCATTCATCCCTCCAGCCAGCCATCAATCCAGCCATCCGTCCATCCAGCCATTCATCCAGCCATCCATGCATTCATCCATCTCTCCATCCAGCCATCCATCCAGCCATTCATCCATCCATCCATACCTCCAGCCGGCCAGCCATCCATTCATCCATCCATCCAGCCATCCATTCAGCCATCCATCCATCAATCCATCCGCCCAGCCAGCCACCCATCCAGCCAACCAGCCATCCCGCCATCCATCCAGCCATCTATCCATTCATCCATCCCTCCAGCGAACCATCCATCCAGCCATCCATCGATCTAGCCATCCATTCAGCCAGCCATCCATCCATCCCTCCCGCCAGCCATCCATCCAGCCTTCCATCCATCCAGCCATCCGTCCAGCCATTCATTAATCCATCTATTACTCCAGCCAGCAATCCATCCAGCCATCCATCCAGCCATCCATCCAGCCATCCATCCAGCCATCCATCCATCGATCCATCCCTCCAGCCAGCCATCCATCCAGCCATCCATCCATCCATCCATCCCTCCAGCCAGCCAACCATCCAGCCATCCATCCATCCAGACATCCATCCAGCCATCCATCCAACCATCTTTCCCTCCAGCCAGCCATCCATCCGGACATCCATCCATCCAGCCATCCATTCAGCCACCCATCCATCCATCCATCTCTCCATTAAGCCATCCATCCAGCCATTCATCCAGCCATCCATCCATCCATCCAGCCAGCCATTCATCCATGCATCCATCCATCCATCCATCCCTCCAGCCAGCCATCCATCCATCCATCCCTCCAGCCAGCCATCCATCCAGCCATCCATCCATCCCGCCATCCATCCAGCCATCCATCCATCCGTCCATCCATCCATCCAGCCATCCATCCAGCCATCCATCCAGCCATCCATCCATCCATCCAGCCAGCCATTCATCCATGCATCCATCCATCCATCCATCCCTCCAGCCAGCCATCCATCCAGCCATCCATCCATCCAGCCATCCATCCATCCAGCCATCCATCCAGCCATCCCTCCATCCATCCATCCCTCCATCCATCCGTCCATCCATCCATCCATCCAGACTTCATCCATCCATCCAGCCAACCAGCCATCCATCCATCCAGCCAGCCATCCAGACATCCAGCCATCCATCCAGCCGCCCATCCAGCCTTCCATCCATCCTTCCATCCCTCCAGCCAGCCATCCATCCAGCCATCATTCCAACCATCCATCCATCGAACCATCCACCCATCCATCACTCCATTCTTCCATCCATCCAGCCATCCATCCATCCAGCCATCCATCCAGCCATCCATCCAACCATCCATCCATCCCTCCAGCCAGCCATCCATCCAGCCATCCACCCATCCATCCCTCCAGCCAATCGCCCATCCAGCCATCCATCCATCCAGCCATCCATCCAGCCATCCATCCAGCCATCCATCCCTCCAGCAATCCATCCATCCAGCCATTCCTTCATCCAGCCATCCATCCAGCCATCCATCCATCCATCCATCCCTCCATCCAGCCATCCATCCATCCATCCATCCCTCCAGCCAGCCATCCATCCAGCCATCCATCCATCCAGACATCCATCCAGCCATCCATCCAACCATCTATCCCTCCAGCCAGCCATCCATCCGGACATCCATCCATCCAGCCATCCATTCAGCCAGCCATCCATCCATCCATCTCTCCAGCCAGCCAGCCATCCAGCCATCCATTTATCCAGCCATCCATCCAGCCATCCATCCATCTATCCCTCCAGCCAGCCATCCATCCATCCATCCCTCCAGCCAGCCATCCATCCAGCCATCCATCCATCCCGCCATCCATCCAGCCATCCATCCATCAGTCCATCCATCCATCCAGCCATCCATCCAGCCATCCATCCAGCCATCCATCCATCCATCCATCCAGCCAGCCATTCATCCATGCATCCATCCATCCATCCATCCCTCCAGCCAGCCATCCATCCAGCCATCCATCCATCCAGCCATCCATCCATCCAGCCATCCATCCAGCCATCCATCCATCCATCCATCCCTCCATCCATCCGTCCATCCATCCATCCATCCAGCCTTCCATCCATCCATCCAGCCATCCAGCCATTCATCCATCCAGCCAGCCATCCAGACATCCAGCCATCCATCCAGCCGTCCATCCAGCCTTCCATCCATCCTTCCATCCCTCCAGCCAGCCATCCATCCAGCCATCCATTCGGCCATTCATCCATCCATCCATCCCTCCAGCCAGCCATCCATCCAGCCATCCCTCCATCCAGCCATCCATCCAGCCATCAATCCATCCATCCATCCCTCCAGCCAGCCATCCAGCCAGCCATCCCTCCATCCAGCCGTCCATCCAGCCATCCATCCATCCCTCCAGCCATCCACCCATACAGCCATCCCTCCATCCAGCCATCCATCCAGCCAATAATCCATCCATCCATCCCTCCAGCCAGCCATCCATCCAGCCACCCCACCATCCAGCCATCAATCCAGCCATCCATCCATCCCTCTAGCCAGCCAACCATCCAGCCATCCCTCCATCCAGCCATCCATCCAGCCATCCATCCATCCATCCCTCCAGCCAGCCATCCATCGAGCCATCCATCCATCCAGCCAGCCATCCAGCCATCCATCCATCAATCCATGCCTCCAGCCAGCCATGCATCCAGCCATCCTTCCATCCAGCCGTCCATCCGGCGAACCATCCATGACTCCATTCCTCCAGCCAGCCATCCATCCAACCATCCTTCGATCTAGCCATCCATTCAGCCATCCATCCATACATCCCTCCAGCCAGCCATCCATCCAGCCTTCCATCCATCCAGCCATCCGTCCAGCCATTCATTAATCCATCCATTCCTCCAGCAAACAATCCATCCAGCCATCCAGCCATCCATCCATCCAGCCATCCATCCAGCCATCCATCCATCCATCCATTCCTCCAGCCAGCCATCCATCCAGCCATCCATCCATCCTGACATCCGTCCAGCCATCCATCCATCCATCCATCCCTCCAGCCAGCCAACCATCCGGACATCCATCCATCCAGCCATCCACCCAGCCACCCATCCATCCATCCATCTCTCAAGCCAGCCAGCCATTCAGCCATCCATCTATCCAGCAATCCAACCAGCCATCCATCCAGCCATCCCTCCAGCCAGCCATCCATCCATCTATCCCTCCAGCCAGCCATCCATCCAGCCATCCACCATCCAGCCATCCATCCAGCCATCCATCCATCCTTCCATCCATCCATCCAGCCATCCATCCAGCCATCCATCCATCCATCCGTCCATCCAGCCATCCATCCTGCCATCCATCCAGCCATCCATCCATCCTTCAAACCCTCCACCCAGCCATCCATCCAGCCATCCATCCAACCAGCCATCCATCGAACCATCCACCCATCCATCACACCAGCCATCCATCCATCCAGCCATCCATCCATCCAGCCATCCATCCAGCCATCCATCCATCCATCCATCCATCCCTCCAGCCAGCCATCCATCCAGCCAGCCATCCATCCATCCCTCCAGCCAATCGCCCATCCAGCCGTCCATCCATCCAGCCATCCATCCAGCCATCCATCAAGCCATCCATCCCTCCAGCAATTCATCCATCCAACCATTCCTCCATCCAGCCATCCATCCAGCCATCCTTCCATCCATCCATCCCTCCAGCCAGATATCCATCCAGCCATCCCTCCATCCATCCGTCCATCCATCCATCCATCCAGCCATCCATCCATCCAGCCAGCCTTCCATCCAGCCATCCCTCCATACAGCCATCCATCCAGCCATCCCTCCATCCAGCCATCCATCCAGCCAATAATCCATCCATCCATCCCTCCAGCCAGCCATCCATCCAGCCATCCCTCCATCCAGCCATCCATCCATCCCTCCAGCCAGCCAAACATCCAGCCATCCCTCCATCCAGCCATCCATCCAGCCATCCATCCATCCATCCATCCATCCCTCCAGCCAGCCATCCATCGAGCCATCCATACATCCAGCCAGCCATCCAGCCAACCATCCATCAATCCATCCCTCCAGCCAGCCATGCATCCAGCCGTCCTTCCATCCAGCCGTCCATCCGGCCATCCATCCATGACTCCATTCCTCCAGCCAGCCATCCATCCAGCCATCCATCGATCTAGCCATCCATTCAGCCAGCCATCCATCCATCCCTCCAGCCAGCCATCCATCCAGCCTTCCATCCGTCCAGCCATTCATTAATCCATCCATTCCTCCAGCCAGCAATCCATCCAGCCATCCATCCAGCCATCCATCCAGCCATCCATCCATCGATCCATCCCTCCAGACAGCCATCCATCCAGCCATCCATCCATCCATCCATCCCTCCAGCCAGCCATCCATCCAGCCATCCATCCATCCAGACATCCATCCAGCCATCCATCCAACCATCTATCCCTCCAGCCAGCCATCCATCCGGACATCCATCCATCCAGCCATCCATTCAGCCACCCATCCATCCATCCATCTCTCCATTAAGCCATCCATCCAGCCATCCATCCAGCCATCCATCCATCCATCCAGCCAGCCATTCATTCTTGCATCCATCCATCCATCCATCCCTCCAGCCAGCCATCCATCCATCCATCCCTCCAGCCAGCCATCCATCCAGCCATCCATCCAGCCATTCATCCATCAAGCCATCCATCCATCCAGCCATCCATCCAGCCATCCCTCCATCCATCCATCCCTCCATCCATCCGTCCATCCATCCATCCATCCAGACTTCCATCCATCCATCCAGCCAACCAGCCATCCATCCATCCAGCCAGCCATCCAGACATCCAGCCATCCATCCAGCCGCCCATCCAGCCTTCCATCCATCCTTCCATCCCTCCAGCCAGCCATCCATCCAGCCATCATTCCAACCATCCATCCATCGAACCATCCACCCATCCATCACTCCATTCTTCCATCCATCCAGCCATCCATCCATCCAGCCATCCATCCAGCCATCCATCCAACCATCCATCCATCCCTCCAGCCAGCCATCCATCCAGCCATCCACCCATCCATCCCTCCAGCCAATCGCCCATCCAGCCATCCATCCATCCAGCCATCCATCCAGCCATCCATCCAGCCATCCATCCCTCCAGCAATCCATCCATCCAGCCATTCCTTCATCCAGCCATCCATCCAGCCATCCATCCATCCATCCATCCCTCCAGCCAGCCATCCATCCAGCCATTCCACCATCCATCCGTCCATCCATCCATCCATCCAGCCATCCATCCATCCGGCCAGCCTTCCATCCAGCCATCCCGCCATATAGCCATCCATCCAGCCATCCATCCATTCGTCACTCCAGCCAGCCATCCTTCCAGCCATCCCTCCATCCAGCCATCCATCCAGCCATCCATCCATCCATCCATCCAGCCATCCATCCAGCAATCCATCCATCCAGACTTCCAGCCATCCAGCCATCCATCCATCCAGCCATCCATCCATCCAGCTATCCATCCATCCATCCATCCAGCCATCCATCCAGCCATCCATCCATCCAGCCATCCATCCAGCCATCCATCCATCCATCCATCCCTCCAGCCAGCCAATCATCCAGCCATCCATCCATCCAGCCATCCATCCAGCCATCCATCCATCCATCCATCCCTCCAGCAAGCCATTCATCCAGCCATTCATCCATCCAGCCATCCATCCAGCCATCCATCCAGCCATCCATCCATCCATCCATCCCTCCAGCAAGCCATTCATCCAGCCATTCATCCATCCAGCCATCCATCCAGCCATCCATCCATTCATCCCTCCAGCCAGCCATCAATCCAGCCATCCGTCCATCCAGCCATTCATCCAGCCATCCATGCATTCATCCATCTCTCCATCCAGCCATCCATCCAGCCATTCATCCATCCATCCATACCTCCAGCCGGCCAGCCATCCATTCATCCATCCATCCAGCCATCCATTCAGCCATCCATCCATCAATCCATCCGCCCAGCCAGCCACCCATCCAGCCAACCAGCCATCCCGCCATCCATCCAGCCATCTATCCATTCATCCATCCCTCCAGCGAACCATCCATCCAGCCATCCATCGATCTAGCCATCCATTCAGCCAGCCATCCATCCATCCCTCCAGCCAGCCATCCATCCAGCCTTCCATCCATCCATCCATCCGTCCAGCCATTCATTAATCCATCTATTACTCCAGCCAGCAATCCATCCAGCCATCCATCCAGCCATCCATCCAGCCATCCATCCAGCCATCCATCCATCGATCCATCCCTCCAGCCAGCCATCCATCCAGCCATCCATCCATCCATCCATCCCTCCACCCAGCCAACCATCCAGCCATCCATCCATCCAGACATCCATCCAGCCATCCATCCAACCATCTTTCCCTCCAGCCAGCCATCCATCCGGACATCCATCCATCCAGCCATCCATTCAGCCACCCATCCATCCATCCATCTCTCCATTAAGCCATCCATCCAGCCATCCATCCAGCCATCCATCCATCCATCCAGCCAGCCATTCATCCATGCATCCATCCATCCATCCATCCCTCCAGCCAGCCATCCATCCATCCATCCCTCCAGCCAGCCATCCATCCAGCCATCCATCCATCCCGCCATCCATCCAGCCATCCATCCATCCGTCCATCCATCCATCCAGCCATCCATCCAGCCATCCATCCAGCCATCCATCCATCCATCCAGCCAGCCATTCATCCATGCATCCATCCATCCATCCATCCCTCCAGCCAGCCATCCATCCAGCCATCCATCCATCCAGCCATCCATCCATCCAGCCATCCATCCAGCCATCCCTCCATCCATCCATCCCTCCATCCATCCGTCCATCCATCCATCCATCCAGACTTCATCCATCCATCCAGCCAACCAGCAATCCATCCATCCAGCCAGCCATCCAGACATCCAGCCATCCATCCAGCCGCCTATCCAGCCTTCCATCCATCCATCCTTCCATCCCTCCAGCCAGCCATCCATCCAGCCATCATTCCAACCATCCATCCATCGAACCATCCACCCATCCATCACTCCATTCTTCCATCCATCCAGCCATCCATCCATCCAGCCATCCATCCAGCCATCCATCCAACCATCCATCCATCCCTCCAGCCAGCCATCCATCCAGCCATCCACCCATCCATCCCTCCAGCCAATCGCCCATCCAGCCATCCATCCATCCAGCCATCCATCCAGCCATCCATCCAGCCATCCATCCCTCCAGCAATCCATCCATCCAGCCATTCCTTCATCCAGCCATCCATCCAGCATTCCATCCATCCATCCATCCCTCCAGCCAGCCATCCATCCAGCCATCCCTCCATCCATCCGTCCATCCATCCATCCATCCAGCCATCCATCCATCCGGCCAGCCTTCCATCCAGCCATCCCGCCATATAGCCATCCATCCAGCCATCCATCCATTCGTCACTCCAGCCAGCCATCCTTCCAGCCATCCCTCCATCCAGCCATCCATCCAGCCATCCATCCATCCATCCATCCAGCCATCCATCCAGCAATCCATCCATCCAGACTTCCAGCCATCCAGCCATCCATCCATCCAGCCATCCATCCATCCAGCTATCCATCCATCCATCCATCCAGCCATCCATCCAGCCATCCATCCATCCAGCCATCCATCCAGCCATCCATCCATCCATCCATCCCTCCAGCCAGCCAATCATCCAGCCATCCATCCATCCAGCCATCCATCCAGCCATCCATCCATCCATCCATCCCTCCAGCAAGCCATTCATCCAGCCATTCATCCATCCAGCCATCCATCCAGCCATCCATCCATTCATCCCTCCAGCCAGCCATCAATCCAGCCATCCGTCCATCCAGCCATCCATCCAGCCATCCATGCATTCATCCATCTCCCCATCCAGCCATCCATCCAGCCATTCATCCATCCATCCATACCTCCAGCCGGCCAGCCATCCATTCATCCATCCATCCAGCCATCCATTCAGCCATCCATCCATCAATCCATCCGCCCAGCCAGCCACCCATCCAGCCAACCAGCCATCCCGCCATCCATTCATCCATCCATCCAGCCATCCATTCAGCCATCCATCCATCAATCCATCCGCCCAGCCAGCCACCCATCCAGCCAACCAGCCATCCCGCCATCCATCCAGCCATCTATCCATTCATCCATCCCTCCAGCGAACCATCCATCCAGCCATCCATCCATCCAGCCATCCATTTAGCCATCCATCCATCCATCCATCCCATCAGCCAGACATCCATTCGGCCATCCATCCATCCAGACATCCATTCATCCATCCCTCCAGCCAGCCATCCATCCAGCTATCCATCCATCCAGCCATCCATCCAGCCATCCATCCATCCATCCATCCCTCCTGCCAGCCATCCATCCAGCCATCCATCCATCCAACCATCCATCCAGCCATCCATCCGTCCCTACAGCCAGCCATCCATCCAGCCATCCATCCATCCAGCCATCCATCGAGCCATCCATCCATCCATCCTTCCCTCCAGCCAGCCATCCATCCAGCCATCCATCCATACAGCCACCCATCCAGCCATCCATCCATCCATCCATCCCTCCAGCCAGTCATCCATCCAGCCATCCCTCCATCCAACCATCCATCCAGCCATCCAACCATTCATCCATCTCTCCAGCCAGCCATACATTCAGCCATCCATTCTTCCAGCCATCCATCCAGTAATCCATCCATCCATCCATCCCTCCAGCCAGCCAGTCATTAAGCCATCCATCCATCCATCCGTCCATCCAGCCATCCATCCAGCCATCCATCCCTCCAGCCAGCCATCCATCCAGCCATCCCTCCTTCCAGCCATCCATCCAGCCATCCATCCATCCATCGACCCCTCCAGCCAGCCAACCATCCAGCCATCCCTCCATCCAGCCATCCATCCATCCATCCCACCAGCCAGCCATCCATCCAGCCATCCATCCAGCTATCCATCCAGCCATCCATCCATCAATCCATCCCTTAAGCCAGCCATCCGTCCAGCCATCCCTCCTTCCAGCCATCCATCCAGCCATCCATCCATCCATCGATCCCTCCAGCCAGCCAACCATCCAGCCATCCCTCCATGCAGCCATCCATCCATCCATCCCACCAGCCAGCCATCCATCCAGCCATCCATCCAGCTATCCATCCAGCCATCCATTCTTCAATCCATCCCTTAAGCCAGCCATCCGTCCAGCCATCCATCCATCCAGCCGTCCATCCAGCCATCCATTCATCCATCCATCCCTTCAGCCTGCCATCCATCCAGCCATCCATCCATCCAGCCATCCATCCAGCCATCCATCCATCAATCCATCCATCCATCCAGCCAGCCATCCATCCAGCCATCCATCCATCCTGCCATCCATCCAGCCATCCATTCAGCCATCCATCCATCCATCCTTCACTCCAGCCAGCCAACCATTCGGCCATCCATCCATTCAGCCATCCATTCATCCATAGCACCAGCCAGCCATCCATCAAGCCGTCCATCCATCCAGCCATCCATCCAGCCATCCATCCATCAATCCCTCCAGCCATCCATCCATCCAGGCATCCATCCATCCAGCTATCCATCCAGCCATCCATCCATCCATCCATCCCTCCAGCCAGCCATCCATCCAGCCATCCATCCATCCAGCCATCCATGCAGCCATCCATCCATCCATCCATCCCTCCAGCCAGTCATCCATCCAGCCATCCATCCATCCAGCCATCCATCCAGCCATCCATTCATCCATCCATCCCACCAGCCAGCCATCCATCCAGCCATCCATCCAGCTATCCATCCAGCCATCCATCCATCAATCCATCCCTTAAGCCAGCCATCCGTCCAGCCATCCCTCCTTCCAGCCATCCATCCAGCCATCCATCCATCCATCGATCCCTCCAGCCAGCCAACCATCCAGCCATCCCTCCATGCAGCCATCCATCCATCCATCCCACCAGCCAGCCATCCAACCAGCCATCCATCGAACCATCCACCCATCCATCACTCCAGCCATCCATCCATCCAGCCATCCATCCATCAAGCCATCCATCCAGCCATCCATCCATCCATCCATCGCTCCAGCCAGCCATCCATCCAGCCAGCCATCCATCCATCCCTCCAGCCAATCGCCCATCCAGCCGTCCATCCATCCAGCCATCCATCCAGCCATCCATCCATCCATCCCTCCAGCACTTCATCCATCCAACCATTCCTCCATCCAGCCATCCATCCAGCCATCCATCCATCCATCCATCCCTCCAGCCAGATATCCATCCAGCCATTCCTCCATCCATCCGTCCATCCATCCATCCATCCAGCCATCCATCCATCCAGCCAGCCTTCCATCCAGCCATCCCTCCATACAGCCATCCGTCCAGCCATCCATCCATCCAGCCGTCCATCCAGCCATCCATTCATCCATCCATCCCTTCAGCCTGCCATCCATCCAGCCATCCATCCATCCAGCCATCCATCCAGCCATCCATCCATCAATCCATCCATCCATCCAGCCAGCCATCCATCCAGCCATCCATCCATCCTGCCATCCATCCAGCCATCCATTCAGCCATCCATCCATCCATCCTTCACTCCAGCCAGCCAACCATTCGGCCATCCATCCATTCAGCCATCCATTCATCCATAGCACCAGCCAGCCATCCATCAAGCCGTCCATCCATCCAGCCATCCATCCAGCCATCCATCCATCAATCCCTCCAGCCATCCATCCATCCAGGCATCCATCCATCCAGCTATCCATCCAGCCATCCATCCATCCATCCATCCCTCCAGCCAGCCATCCATCCAGCCATCCATCCATCCAGCCATCCATGCAGCCATCCATCCATCCATCCATCCCTCCAGCCAGTCATCCATCCAGCCATCCATCCATCCAGCCATCCATCCAGCCATCCATTCATCCATCCATCCCTCCAGCCAGCCATTCCTCCAGCCATCCATCCATTCAGCTATCCATCCAGCCATCCATCCATCCATCCATCCCTCCAGCCAGCCATCTATCCAGCCATCCCTTTTTCCAGCTATCCATCCAGCCATCCATCCATCCATCCCTCCAGCCAGCCATACATCCAGCCATCCATCGATCCAGCCATCCATCCAGCCCTCCATCCATCCCTCCAGCCAGCCAGTCATTAAGCCATCCATCCATCCAGCCATCCATCCAGCGTTCCATTCATTCATCCATCCCTCCAGCCAGCCATCCATCCAGCCATCCCTCCATCCAGACATCCAGCCAGCCATCCATCCATCCATCCATCCCTCCAGCCAGCCAACCATCCAGCTATCCCTCCATCCATCCATCCATCCATCCCTCCTGCCAGCCATCCATCCAGCCATCCATCCATCCAACCATCCATCCAGCCATCCATCCGTCCCTACAGCCAGCCATCCATCCAGCCATCCATCCATCCAGCCATCCATCGAGCCATCCATCCATCCATCCTTCCCTCCAGCCAGCCATCCATCCAGCCATCCATCCATACAGCCACCCATCCAGCCATCCATCCATCCATCCATCCCTCCAGCCAGTCATCCATCCAGCCATCCCTCCATCCAACCATCCATCCAGCCATCCAACCATTCATCCATCTCTCCAGCCAGCCATACATTCAGCCATCCATTCTTCCAGCCATCCATCCAGTAATCCATCCATCCATCCATCCCTCCAGCCAGCCAGTCATTAAGCCATCCATCCATCCATCCGTCCATCCAGCCATCCATCCAGCCATCCATCCCTCCAGCCAGCCATCCATCCAGCCATCCCTCCTTCCAGCCATCCATCCAGCCATCCATCCATCCATCGACCCCTCCAGCCAGCCAACCATCCAGCCATCCCTCCATCCAGCCATCCATCCATCCATCCCACCAGCCAGCCATCCATCCAGCCATCCATCCAGCTATCCATCCAGCCATCCATCCATCAATCCATCCCTTAAGCCAGCCATCCGTCCAGCCATCCCTCCTTCCAGCCATCCATCCAGCCATCCATCCATCCATCGATCCCTCCAGCCAGCCAACCATCCAGCCATCCCTCCATGCAGCCATCCATCCATCCATCCCACCAGCCAGCCATCCATCCAGCCATCCATCCAGCTATCCATCCAGCCATCCATTCTTCAATCCATCCCTTAAGCCAGCCATCCGTCCAGCCATCCATCCATCCAGCCGTCCATCCAGCCATCCATTCATCCATCCATCCCTTCAGCCTGCCATCCATCCAGCCATCCATCCATCCAGCCATCCATCCAGCCATCCATCCATCAATCCATCCATCCATCCAGCCAGCCATCCATCCAGCCATCCATCCATCCTGCCATCCATCCAGCCATCCATTCAGCCATCCATCCATCCATCCTTCACTCCAGCCAGCCAACCATTCGGCCATCCATCCATTCAGCCATCCATTCATCCATAGCACCAGCCAGCCATCCATCAAGCCGTCCATCCATCCAGCCATCCATCCAGCCATCCATCCATCAATCCCTCCAGCCATCCATCCATCCAGGCATCCATCCATCCAGCTATCCATCCAGCCATCCATCCATCCATCCATCCCTCCAGCCAGCCATCCATCCAGCCATCCATCCATCCAGCCATCCATGCAGCCATCCATCCATCCATCCATCCCTCCAGCCAGTCATCCATCCAGCCATCCATCCATCCAGCCATCCATCCAGCCATCCATTCATCCATCCATCCCACCAGCCAGCCATCCATCCAGCCATCCATCCAGCTATCCATCCAGCCATCCATCCATCAATCCATCCCTTAAGCCAGCCATCCGTCCAGCCATCCCTCCTTCCAGCCATCCATCCAGCCATCCATCCATCCATCGATCCCTCCAGCCAGCCAACCATCCAGCCATCCCTCCATGCAGCCATCCATCCATCCATCCCACCAGCCAGCCATCCAACCAGCCATCCATCGAACCATCCACCCATCCATCACTCCAGCCATCCATCCATCCAGCCATCCATCCATCAAGCCATCCATCCAGCCATCCATCCATCCATCCATCGCTCCAGCCAGCCATCCATCCAGCCAGCCATCCATCCATCCCTCCAGCCAATCGCCCATCCAGCCGTCCATCCATCCAGCCATCCATCCAGCCATCCATCCATCCATCCCTCCAGCACTTCATCCATCCAACCATTCCTCCATCCAGCCATCCATCCAGCCATCCATCCATCCATCCATCCCTCCAGCCAGATATCCATCCAGCCATTCCTCCATCCATCCGTCCATCCATCCATCCATCCAGCCATCCATCCATCCAGCCAGCCTTCCATCCAGCCATCCCTCCATACAGCCATCCGTCCAGCCATCCATCCATCCAGCCGTCCATCCAGCCATCCATTCATCCATCCATCCCTTCAGCCTGCCATCCATCCAGCCATCCATCCATCCAGCCATCCATCCAGCCATCCATCCATCAATCCATCCATCCATCCAGCCAGCCATCCATCCAGCCATCCATCCATCCTGCCATCCATCCAGCCATCCATTCAGCCATCCATCCATCCATCCTTCACTCCAGCCAGCCAACCATTCGGCCATCCATCCATTCAGCCATCCATTCATCCATAGCACCAGCCAGCCATCCATCAAGCCGTCCATCCATCCAGCCATCCATCCAGCCATCCATCCATCAATCCCTCCAGCCATCCATCCATCCAGGCATCCATCCATCCAGCTATCCATCCAGCCATCCATCCATCCATCCATCCCTCCAGCCAGCCATCCATCCAGCCATCCATCCATCCAGCCATCCATGCAGCCATCCATCCATCCATCCATCCCTCCAGCCAGTCATCCATCCAGCCATCCATCCATCCAGCCATCCATCCAGCCATCCATTCATCCATCCATCCCTCCAGCCAGCCATTCCTCCAGCCATCCATCCATTCAGCTATCCATCCAGCCATCCATCCATCCATCCATCCCTCCAGCCAGCCATCTATCCAGCCATCCCTTTTTCCAGCTATCCATCCAGCCATCCATCCATCCATCCCTCCAGCCAGCCATACATCCAGCCATCCATCGATCCAGCCATCCATCCAGCCCTCCATCCATCCCTCCAGCCAGCCAGTCATTAAGCCATCCATCCATCCAGCCATCCATCCAGCGTTCCATTCATTCATCCATCCCTCCAGCCAGCCATCCATCCAGCCATCCCTCCATCCAGACATCCAGCCAGCCATCCATCCATCCATCCATCCCTCCAGCCAGCCAACCATCCAGCTATCCCTCCATCCATCCATCCATCCATCCCTCCAGCCAGCCATCCATCCAGCTATCCATCCATCCAGCCATCCATCCAGCCATCCATCCATCAATCCATCCCTCCAGCCAGCCATCCATCCAGCCATCCATCCATTCAGCCTTCCATCCAGCCATCCCTCCATACAGCCATCCATCCAGCCATCCATCCATCCGTCACTCCAGCCAGTCATCCCTCCATCCAGCCATCCATCCAGCCATCCATCCATCCCTCCAGCCAGCCACCCATCCAGCCATCCCTCCATCCAGCCATCCATCCAGCCAATAATCCATCCATCCATCCCTCCAGCCAGCCATCCATTCAGCCATCCCTCCATCCAGCCATCCATCCAGCCATCCATCCATTCCTCCAGCCAGCCAACCATCCAGCCATCCCTCCATACAGCCATCCATCCAGCCATCCATCCATCCATCCATCCATCCCTCCAGCCAGCCATCCATCGAGCCATCCATCCATCCAGCCAGCCATCCAGACAACCATCCATCAATCCATCCCTCCAGCCAGCCATGCATCCAGCCATCCTTCCATCCAGCCGTCCATCCGGCCATGCATCCATGACTCCATTCCTCCAGCAAGCCATCCATCCAGCCATCCATCGATCTAGCCATCCATTCAGCCAGCCATCCATCCATCCCTCCAGCCAGCCATCCATCCAGCCTTCCATCCATCCAGCCATCCGTCCAGCCATTCATTAATCCATCCATTCCTCCAGCCAGCAATCCATCCAGCCATCCATCCAGCCATCCATCCAGCCATCCATCCATCCATCCATCCCTCCAGCCAGCCATCCATCCAGCCATCCATCCATCCATCCATCCCTCCAGCCAGCCATCCATCCAGCCATCCATCCATCCAGACATCCATCCAGCCATCCATCCAACCATCTATCCCTCCAGCCAGCCATCCATCCGGACATCCATCCATCCAGCCATCCATTCAGCCACCCATCCATCCATCCATCTCTCCAGCCAGCCAGCCATCCAGCCATCCATTTATCCAGCCATCCATCCAGCCATCCATCCATCCATCCCTCCAGCCAGCCATCCATCCATCCATCCCTCCAGCCAGCCATCCATCCAGCCATCCATCCATCCCGCCATCCATCCAGCCATCCATCCATCCGTCCATCCATCCATCCAGCCATCCATCCAGCCATCCATCCAGCCATCCATCCATCCATCCAGCCAGCCATTCATCCATGCATCCATCCATCCATCCATCCCTCCAGCCAGCCATCCATCCAGCCATCCATCCATCCAGCCATCCATCCATCCAGCCATCCATCCAGCCATCCATCCATCCATCTATCCATCCCTCCATCCATCCGTCCATCCATCCATCCAGCCTTCCATCCATCCATCCAGCCAACCAGCAATCCATCCATCCAGCCAGCCATCCAGACATCCAGCCATCCATCCAGCCGTCCATCCAGCCTTCCATCCATCCTTCCATCCCTCCAGCCAGCCATCCATCCAGCCATCCATTCGGCCATTCATCCATCCATCCATCCCTCCAGCCAGCCATCCATCCAGCCATCCCTCCATCCAGCCATCCATCCAGCCATCAATCCATCCATCCATCCCTCCAGCCAGCCATCCAGCCAGCCATCCCTCCATCCAGCCGTCCATCCAGCCATCCATCCATCCCTCCAGCCATCCACCCATACAGCCATCCCTCCATCCAGCCATCCATCCAGCCAATAATCCATCCATCCATCCCTCCAGACAGCCATCCATCCAGCCACCCCACCATCCAGCCATCAATCCAGCCATCCATCCATCCCTCCAGCAAGCCAACCATCCAGCCATCCCTCCATCCAGCCATCCATCCAGCCATCCATCCATCCATCCCTCCAGCCAGCCATCCATCGAGCCATCCATCCATTAGGCCATCCATTCGGCCATTCATCCATCCATCCATCCCTCCAGCCAGCCATCCATCCAGCCATCCCTCCATCCAGCCATCCATCCAGCCATCAATCCATCCATCCATCCCTCCAGCCAGCCATCCAGCCAGCCATCCCTCCATCCAGCCGTCCATCCAGCCATCCATCCATCCCTCCAGCCATCCACCCATACAGCCATCCCTCCATCCAGCCATCCATCCAGCCAATAATCCATCCATCCATCCCTCCAGACAGCCATCCATCCAGCCAGCCCACCATCCAGCCATCAATCCAGCCATCCATCCATCCCTCCAGCCAGCCAACTATCCAGCCATACCTCCATCCAGCCATCCATCCAGCCATCCATCCATCCATCCCTCCAGCCAGCCATCCATCGAGCCATCCATCCATCCAGCCAGCCATCCAGCCATCCATCCATCAATCCATCCCTCCAGCCAGCCATGCATCCAGCCATCCTTCCATCCAGCCGTCCATCCGGCCAACCATCCATGACTCCATTCCTCCAGCCAGCCATCCATCCAACCATCCTTCGATCTAGCCATCCATTCAGCCATCCATCCATCCATCCCTCCAGCCAGCCATCCATCCAGCCTTCCATCCATCCAGCCATCCGTCCAGCCATTCATTAATCCATCCATTCCTCCAGCAAACAATCCATCCAGCCATCCATCCAGCCATCCATCCAGCCATCCATCAATCCATCCCTCCAGCCAGTCATCCATCCAGCCATCCATCCATCCAGCCATCCTTTAGGGCATCCATCCATCCATCCATCCCTCCAGCCAGCCATCCATCCAGCCATCCATCCATCCTGACATCCGTCCAGCCATCCATCCATCCATCCATCCCTCCAGCCAGCCAACCATCCGGACATCCATCCATCCAGCCATGCACCCAGCCACCCATCCATCCATCCATCTCTCAAGCCAGCCAGCCATCCAGCCATCCATCTATCCAGCCATCCAACCAGCCATACATCCAGCCATCCCTCCAGCCAGCCATCCATCCATCTATCACTCCAGCCAGCCATCCATCCAGCCATCCATCCATCCAGCCATCCATCCAGCCATCCATCCATCCATCCATCCATCCATCCAGCCATCCATCCAGCCATCCATCCATCCATCCGTCCATCCAGCCATCCATCCTGCCATCCATCCAGCCATCCATCCATCCTTCAATCCCTCCAGCCAGCCATCCATCCAGCCATCCATCCAACCAGCCATCCATCGAACCATCCACCCATCCATCACTCCAGCCATCCATCCATCCAGCCATCCATTCATCCAGCCATCCATCCAGCCATCCATCCATCCATCCCTCCAGCCAGCCATCCATCCAGCCAGCCATCCATCCATCCCTCCAGCCAATCGCCCATCCAGCCGTCCATCCATCCAGCCATCCAACCATTCCTCCATCCAGCCATCCATCCAGCCATCCATCCATCCATCCATCCCTCCAGCCAGATATCCATCCAGCCATCCCTCCATCCATCCGTCCATCCATCCATCCATCCAGCCATCCATCCATCCAGCCAGCCTTCCATCCAGCCATCCCTCCATACAGCCATCCATCCAGCCATCCCTCCATCCAGCCATCCATCCAGCCAATAATCCATCCATCCATCCGTCCAGCCAGCCATCCATCCAGCCATCCCTCCATCCAGCCATCCATCCATCCCTCCAGCCAGCCAAACATCCAGCCATCCCTCCATCCAGCCATCCATCCAGCCATCCATCCATCCATCCATCCATCCCTCCAGCCAGCCATCCATCGAGCCATCCATCCATCCAGCCAGCCATCCAGCCAACCATCCATCAATCCATCCCTCCAGCCAGCCATGCATCCAGCCGTCCTTCCATCCAGCCGTCCATCCGGCCATCCATCCATGACTCCATTCCTCCAGCCAGCCATCCATCCAGCCATCCATCGATCTAGCCATCCATTCAGCCAGCCATCGATCCATCCCTCCAGCCAGCCATCCATCCAGCCTTCCATCCATCCAGCCATCCGTCCAGCCATTCATTAATCCATCCATTCCTCCAGCCAGCAATCCATCCAGCCATCCATCCAGCCATCCATCCAGCCATCCATCCATCGATCCATCCCTCCAGCCAGCCATCCATCCAGCCATCCATCCATTCCATCCATCACTGCAGCCAGCCATCCATCCAGCCATCCATCCATCCAGACATCCATCCAGCCATCCATCCAACCACCTATCCCTCCAGCCAGCCATCCATCCGGACATCCATCCATCCAGCCATCCATTCAGCCACCCATCCATCCATCCATCTCTCCATTAAGCCATCCATCCAGCCACCCATCCAGCCATCCATCCATCCATCCAGCCAGCCATTCATCCATGCATCCATCCATCCATCCATCCCTCCAGCCAGCCATCCATCCATCCATCCCTCCAGCCAGCCATCCATCCAGCCATCCATCCATCCCGCCATCCATCCAGCCATCCATCCATCCGTCTATCCATCCATCCAGCCATCCATCCAGCCATCCAACCAGCCATCAATCCATCCATCCAGCCAGCCATTCATCCATGCATCCATCCATCCATCCATCCCTCCAGCCAGCCATCCATCCAGCCATCCATCCATCCAGCCATCCATCCATCCAGCCATCCATCCAGCCATCCCTCCATCCATCCATCCCTCCATCCATCCGTCCATCCATCCATCCATCCAGCCTTCCATCCATCCATCCAGCCAACCAGCCATCCATCCATCCAGCCAGCAATCCAGACATCCAGCCATCCATCCAGCCGCCCATCAGGCCTTCCATCCATCCTTCCATCCCTCCAGCCAGCCATCCATCCAGCCATCCATCCAACCATCCATCCATCGAACCATCCACCCATCCATCACTCCAGTCTTCCATCCATCCAGCCATCCATCCATCCAGCCATCCATCCAGCCATCCATCCAACCATCCATCCATCCCTCCAGCCAGCCATCCATCCAGCCATCCATCCATCCATCCCTCCAGCCAATCGCCCATCCAGCCATCCATCCATCCAGCCATCCATCCAGCCATCCATCCAGCCATCCATCCCTCCAGCAATCCATCCATCCAGCCATTCCTTCATCCAGCCATCCATCCAGCCATCCATCCATCCATCCATCCCTCCATCCAGCCATCCATCCAGCCATCCCTCCATCCATCCATCCATCCAGCCATCCATCCATCCGGCCAGCCTTCCATCCAGCCATCCCGCCATATAGCCATCCATCCAGCCATCCATCCATTCGTCACTCCAGCCAGCCATCCTTCCAGCCATCCCTCCATTCAGCCATCCATCCAGCCATCCATCCATCCATCCATCCATCCAGCCATCCATCCAGCAATCCATCCATCCAGACTTCCAGCCATCCAGCCATCCATCCATCCAGCCATCCATCCATGCAGCTATCCATCCATCCATCCATCCAGCCATCCATCCAGCCATCCATCCATCCAGCCAGCCATCCAGCCATCCATCCATCCATCCATCCCTCCAGCCAGCCAATCATCCAGCCATCCATCCATCCAGCCATCCATTAGCCATCAATCCATCCATCCATCCCTCCAGCAAGCCATTCATCCAGCCATCCATCCATCCAGCCATCCATCCAGCCATCCATCCATTCATCCCTCCAGCCAGCCATCAATCCAGCCATCCGTCCATCCAGCCATCCATCCAGCCATCCATGCATTCATACATCTCTCCATCCAGCCATCCATCCAGCCATTCATCCATCCATCCATACCTCCAGCCGGCCAGCCATCCATTCATCCATCCATCCAGCCATCCATTCAGCCATCCATCCATCAATCCATCCGCCCAGCCAGCCACCCATCCAGCCAACCAGCCGTCCCGCCATCCATCCAGCCATCTATCCATTCATCCATCCCTCCAGCGAACCATCCATCCAGCCATCCATCCATCCAGCCATCCATTTAGCCATCCATCCATCCATCCATCCCATCAGCCAGACATCCATTCGGCCATCCATCCATCCAGACATCCATTCATCCATCCCTCCAGCCAGCCATCCATCCAGCCATCCATCCATCCAGCCATCCATCCAGCCATCCATCCATCCATCCATCCCTCCTGCCAGCCATCCATCCAGCCATCCATCCATCCAACCATCCATCCTGCCATCCATCCGTCCCTCCAGCCAGCCATCCATCCAGCCAGCCATCCATCCAGCCATCCATCCATACAGCCACCCATCCAGCCATCCATCCATCCATCCATCCCTCCAGCCAGTCATCCATCCAGCCATCCCTCCATCCATCCATCCATCCAGCCATCCAACCATTCATCCATCTCTCCAGCCAGCCATACATTCAGCCATTCATTCTTCCAGCCATCCATCCAGTCATCCATCCATCCATCCATCCCTCCAGCCAGCCAGTCATTAAGCCATCCATCCATCCATCCATCCATCCAGCCATCCATCCAGCCATCCATCCCTCCAGCCAGCCATCCATCCAGCCATCCCTCCTTCCAGCCATCCATCCAGCCATCCATCCATCCATCGATCCCTCCAGCCAGCCAACCATCCAGCCATCCCTCCATCCAGCCATCCATCCATCCATCCCACCAGCCAGCCATCCATCCATCCAGACATCCATCCAGCCATCCATCCAACCATCTATCCCTCCAGCCAGCCATCCATCCGGACATCCATCCATCCAGCCATCCATTCAGCCACCCATCCATCCATCCATCTCTCCAGCCAGCCAGCCATCCAGCCATCCATTTATCCAGCCATCCATCCAGCCATCCATCCATCCATCCCTCCAGCCAGCCATCCATCCATCCATCCCTCCAGCCAGCCATCCATCCAGCCATCCATCCATCCCGCCATCCATCCAGCCATCCATCCATCCGTCCATCCATCCATCCAGCCATCCATCCAGCCATCCATCCAGCCATCCATCCATCCATCCAGCCAGCCATTCATCCATGCATCCATCCATCCATCCATCCCTCCAGCCAGCCATCCATCCAGCCATCCATCCATCCAGCCATCCATCCATCCAGCCATCCATCCAGCCATCCATCCATCCATCTATCCATCCCTCCATCCATCCGTCCATCCATCCATCCAGCCTTCCATCCATCCATCCAGCCAACCAGCAATCCATCCATCCAGCCAGCCATCCAGACATCCAGCCATCCATCCAGCCGTCCATCCAGCCTTCCATCCATCCTTCCATCCCTCCAGCCAGCCATCCATCCAGCCATCCATTCGGCCATTCATCCATCCATCCATCCCTCCAGCCAGCCATCCATCCAGCCATCCCTCCATCCAGCCATCCATCCAGCCATCAATCCATCCATCCATCCCTCCAGCCAGCCATCCAGCCAGCCATCCCTCCATCCAGCCGTCCATCCAGCCATCCATCCATCCCTCCAGCCATCCACCCATACAGCCATCCCTCCATCCAGCCATCCATCCAGCCAATAATCCATCCATCCATCCCTCCAGACAGCCATCCATCCAGCCACCCCACCATCCAGCCATCAATCCAGCCATCCATCCATCCCTCCAGCAAGCCAACCATCCAGCCATCCCTCCATCCAGCCATCCATCCAGCCATCCATCCATCCATCCCTCCAGCCAGCCATCCATCGAGCCATCCATCCATTAGGCCATCCATTCGGCCATTCATCCATCCATCCATCCCTCCAGCCAGCCATCCATCCAGCCATCCCTCCATCCAGCCATCCATCCAGCCATCAATCCATCCATCCATCCCTCCAGCCAGCCATCCAGCCAGCCATCCCTCCATCCAGCCGTCCATCCAGCCATCCATCCATCCCTCCAGCCATCCACCCATACAGCCATCCCTCCATCCAGCCATCCATCCAGCCAATAATCCATCCATCCATCCCTCCAGACAGCCATCCATCCAGCCAGCCCACCATCCAGCCATCAATCCAGCCATCCATCCATCCCTCCAGCCAGCCAACTATCCAGCCATACCTCCATCCAGCCATCCATCCAGCCATCCATCCATCCATCCCTCCAGCCAGCCATCCATCGAGCCATCCATCCATCCAGCCAGCCATCCAGCCATCCATCCATCAATCCATCCCTCCAGCCAGCCATGCATCCAGCCATCCTTCCATCCAGCCGTCCATCCGGCCAACCATCCATGACTCCATTCCTCCAGCCAGCCATCCATCCAACCATCCTTCGATCTAGCCATCCATTCAGCCATCCATCCATCCATCCCTCCAGCCAGCCATCCATCCAGCCTTCCATCCATCCAGCCATCCGTCCAGCCATTCATTAATCCATCCATTCCTCCAGCAAACAATCCATCCAGCCATCCATCCAGCCATCCATCCAGCCATCCATCAATCCATCCCTCCAGCCAGTCATCCATCCAGCCATCCATCCATCCAGCCATCCTTTAGGGCATCCATCCATCCATCCATCCCTCCAGCCAGCCATCCATCCAGCCATCCATCCATCCTGACATCCGTCCAGCCATCCATCCATCCATCCATCCCTCCAGCCAGCCAACCATCCGGACATCCATCCATCCAGCCATGCACCCAGCCACCCATCCATCCATCCATCTCTCAAGCCAGCCAGCCATCCAGCCATCCATCTATCCAGCCATCCAACCAGCCATACATCCAGCCATCCCTCCAGCCAGCCATCCATCCATCTATCACTCCAGCCAGCCATCCATCCAGCCATCCATCCATCCAGCCATCCATCCAGCCATCCATCCATCCATCCATCCATCCATCCAGCCATCCATCCAGCCATCCATCCATCCATCCGTCCATCCAGCCATCCATCCTGCCATCCATCCAGCCATCCATCCATCCTTCAATCCCTCCAGCCAGCCATCCATCCAGCCATCCATCCAACCAGCCATCCATCGAACCATCCACCCATCCATCACTCCAGCCATCCATCCATCCAGCCATCCATTCATCCAGCCATCCATCCAGCCATCCATCCATCCATCCCTCCAGCCAGCCATCCATCCAGCCAGCCATCCATCCATCCCTCCAGCCAATCGCCCATCCAGCCGTCCATCCATCCAGCCATCCAACCATTCCTCCATCCAGCCATCCATCCAGCCATCCATCCATCCATCCATCCCTCCAGCCAGATATCCATCCAGCCATCCCTCCATCCATCCGTCCATCCATCCATCCATCCAGCCATCCATCCATCCAGCCAGCCTTCCATCCAGCCATCCCTCCATACAGCCATCCATCCAGCCATCCCTCCATCCAGCCATCCATCCAGCCAATAATCCATCCATCCATCCGTCCAGCCAGCCATCCATCCAGCCATCCCTCCATCCAGCCATCCATCCATCCCTCCAGCCAGCCAAACATCCAGCCATCCCTCCATCCAGCCATCCATCCAGCCATCCATCCATCCATCCATCCATCCCTCCAGCCAGCCATCCATCGAGCCATCCATCCATCCAGCCAGCCATCCAGCCAACCATCCATCAATCCATCCCTCCAGCCAGCCATGCATCCAGCCGTCCTTCCATCCAGCCGTCCATCCGGCCATCCATCCATGACTCCATTCCTCCAGCCAGCCATCCATCCAGCCATCCATCGATCTAGCCATCCATTCAGCCAGCCATCGATCCATCCCTCCAGCCAGCCATCCATCCAGCCTTCCATCCATCCAGCCATCCGTCCAGCCATTCATTAATCCATCCATCCATTCCATCCATCACTGCAGCCAGCCATCCATCCAGCCATCCATCCATCCAGACATCCATCCAGCCATCCATCCAACCACCTATCCCTCCAGCCAGCCATCCATCCGGACATCCATCCATCCAGCCATCCATTCAGCCACCCATCCATCCATCCATCTCTCCATTAAGCCATCCATCCAGCCACCCATCCAGCCATCCATCCATCCATCCAGCCAGCCATTCATCCATGCATCCATCCATCCATCCATCCCTCCAGCCAGCCATCCATCCATCCATCCCTCCAGCCAGCCATCCATCCAGCCATCCATCCATCCCGCCATCCATCCAGCCATCCATCCATCCGTCTATCCATCCATCCAGCCATCCATCCAGCCATCCATCCAGCCATCAATCCATCCATCCAGCCAGCCATTCATCCATGCATCCATCCATCCATCCATCCCTCCAGCCAGCCATCCATCCAGCCATCCATCCATCCAGCCATCCATCCATCCAGCCATCCATCCAGCCATCCCTCCATCCATCCATCCCTCCATCCATCCGTCCATCCATCCATCCATCCAGCCTTCCATCCATCCATCCAGCCAACCAGCCATCCATCCATCCAGCCAGCAATCCAGACATCCAGCCATCCATCCAGCCGCCCATCAGGCCTTCCATCCATCCTTCCATCCCTCCAGCCAGCCATCCATCCAGCCATCCATCCAACCATCCATCCATCGAACCATCCACCCATCCATCACTCCAGTCTTCCATCCATCCAGCCATCCATCCATCCAGCCATCCATCCAGCCATCCATCCACCCATCCATCCATCCCTCCAGCCCGCCATCCATCCAGCCATCCATCCATCCATCCCTCCAGCCAATCGCCCATCCAGCCATCCATCCATCCAGCCATCCATCCAGCCATCCATCCAGCCATCCATCCCTCCAGCAATCCATCCATCCAGCCATTCCTTCATCCAGCCATCCATCCAGCCATCCATCCATCCATCCATCCCTCCATCCAGCCATCCATCCAGCCATCCCTCCATCCATCCATCCATCCAGCCATCCATCCATCCGGCCAGCCTTCCATCCAGCCATCCCGCCATATAGCCATCCATCCAGCCATCCATCCATTCGTCACTCCAGCCAGCCATCCTTCCAGCCATCCCTCCATTCAGCCATCCATCCAGCCATCCATCCATCCATCCATCCATCCAGCCATCCATCCAGCAATCCATCCATCCAGACTTCCAGCCATCCAGCCATCCATCCATCCAGCCATCCATCCATGCAGCTATCCATCCATCCATCCATCCAGCCATCCATCCAGCCATCCATCCATCCAGCCAGCCATCCAGCCATCCATCCATCCATCCATCCCTCCAGCCAGCCAATCATCCAGCCATCCATCCATCCAGCCATCCATTAGCCATCAATCCATCCATCCATCCCTCCAGCAAGCCATTCATCCAGCCATCCATCCATCCAGCCATCCATCCAGCCATCCATCCATTCATCCCTCCAGCCAGCCATCAATCCAGCCATCCGTCCATCCAGCCATCCATCCAGCCATCCATGCATTCATACATCTCTCCATCCAGCCATCCATCCAGCCATTCATCCATCCATCCATACCTCCAGCCGGCCAGCCATCCATTCATCCATCCATCCAGCCATCCATTCAGCCATCCATCCATCAATCCATCCGCCCAGCCAGCCACCCATCCAGCCAACCAGCCGTCCCGCCATCCATCCAGCCATCTATCCATTCATCCATCCCTCCAGCGAACCATCCATCCAGCCATCCATCCATCCAGCCATCCATTTAGCCATCCATCCATCCATCCATCCCATCAGCCAGACATCCATTCGGCCATCCATCCATCCAGACATCCATTCATCCATCCCTCCAGCCAGCCATCCATCCAGCCATCCATCCATCCAGCCATCCATCCAGCCATCCATCCATCCATCCATCCCTCCTGCCAGCCATCCATCCAGCCATCCATCCATCCAACCATCCATCCTGCCATCCATCCGTCCCTCCAGCCAGCCATCCATCCAGCCAGCCATCCATCCAGCCATCCATCCATACAGCCACCCATCCAGCCATCCATCCATCCATCCATCCCTCCAGCCAGTCATCCATCCAGCCATCCCTCCATCCATCCATCCATCCAGCCATCCAACCATTCATCCATCTCTCCAGCCAGCCATACATTCAGCCATTCATTCTTCCAGCCATCCATCCAGTCATCCATCCATCCATCCATCCCTCCAGCCAGCCAGTCATTAAGCCATCCATCCATCCATCCATCCATCCAGCCATCCATCCAGCCATCCATCCCTCCAGCCAGCCATCCATCCAGCCATCCCTCCTTCCAGCCATCCATCCAGCCATCCATCCATCCATCGATCCCTCCAGCCAGCCAACCATCCAGCCATCCCTCCATCCAGCCATCCATCCATCCATCCCACCAGCCAGCCATCCATCCAGCCATCCATCCAGCTAACAATCCAGCCATCCATCCATCAATCCATCCCTTAAGCCAGCCATCCGTCCAGCCATCCATCCTTCCAGCCATCCATCCAGCCATCCATCCATCCATCGATCCCTCCTGCCAGCCAACCACGCAGCCATCCCTCCATCCAGCCATCCATCCATCCATCCCACCAGCCAGCCATCCATCCAGCCATCCATCCAGCTATCCATCCAGCCATCCATTCTTCAATCCATCCCTTAAGCCAGCCATCCGTCCAGCCATCCATCCATCCAGCCGTCCATCCAGCCATCCATTCATCCATCCATCCCTTCAGCCTGCCATCCATCCAGCAATCCATCCATCCAGCCATCCATCCAGCCATCCATCCATCAATCCATCCATCCAGCCAGCCATCCATCCAGCCATCTATCCATCCTGCCATCCATCCAGCCATCCATTCAGCCATCCATCCATCCATCCTTCACTCCAGCCAGCCAACCATTCGGCCATCCATCCATTCAGCCATCCATTCATCCATCGCACCAGCCAGCCATCCATCAAGCCGTCCATCCAGCCATCCATCCATCCAGCCATCCATCCATCCAGCCATCCATCCAGCCATCCATCCATCCATCCCTCCAGCCATCCATCCATCCAGGCATCCATCCATCCAGCTATCCATCCAGCCATCCATCCATCCATCCATCCCTCCAGCCAGCCATCCATCCAGCCATCCATCCATCCAGCCATCCATGCAGCCATCCATCCATCCATCCATCCCTCCAGCCAGTCATCCATCCAGCCATCCATCCATCCAGCCATCCATCCAGCCATCCATTCATCCATCCATCCCTCCAGCCAGCCATTCCTCCAGCCATCCATCCATTCAGCTATCCATCCAGCCATCCATCCATCCATCCATCCCTCCAGCCAGCCATCTATCCAGCCATCCCTCTATCCAGCTATCCATCCAGCCATCCATCCATCCATCCATCCATCCCTCCAGCCAGCCATACATCCAGCCATCCATCGATCCAGCCATCCATCCAGCCCTCCATCCATCCATCCATCCCTCCAGCCAGCCAGTCATTAAGCCATCCATCCATCCATCCAGCCATCCATTCATCCATCCATCCCTCCAGCCAGCCATCCATCCAACCATCCCTCCATCCAGACATCCATCCAGCCATCCATCCATCCATCCATCCCTCCAGCCAGCCAACCATCCAGCTATCCCTCCATCCATCCATCCATCCATCCCTCCAGCCAGCCATCCATCCAGCCATCCATCCATCCAGCCATCCATCCAGCCATCCATCCATCAATCCATCCCTCCAGCCAGCCATCCATCCAGCCCTCCATCCATCCAGCCGTCCATCCAGCCATCCATCCATCCATCCCTCCAGCCAGCCATCCATCCAGCCATCCATCCATCCAGCCATCCATTCAGCCATCCATCCATCCATCCATCCGTCCAGCCAGCCAGCTATCCAGCCATGAATCCATCCTGCCATCCATCCAGCCATCCATCCATCCATCCATTCCTCCAGCCAGCAATCCATCCAGCCATCCATCCATCCAGCCATCCATCCAACCATCCATCCATCCAGCCATCCATCCAGCCATCCATCCACCCAGCCTTCCGGCCACCCAGCCATCCGTCCATCCAGCCATCCATCCATCCAGCCATCCATCCATCCATCCAGCCATCCATCCAGCCATCCATCCATTCAGCCATCCATCCAGACATCCATCCATCCATCCATCACGCCAGCGAGTCATCCATCCAGCCATCCATCCATCCAGCCATCCATCCAGCCATCCATCCATCCATCCATCCCTCCAGCCAGCCATTCATCCAGCCATCCATCCATCCAGCCATCCATCCAGACATCCATCCATCCATCCATCCCTCCAGCAAGCCATCCATCCAGCCATCCATCCATCCAGCCATCCATCCAGCCATCCGTCCATCCATCCATCACTCCAGCCAGCCATCCATCCAGCCATCCCTCCATCCAGTCATCCATCCAGCCATCCATGCATTCATCCATCTCTCCATCCAGCCATCCATCCAGCCATTCATTCCTCCATCCATACCTCCAGCCAGCCATCCATCCATACCTCCATCCAGCCAGCCATCCATCCATCCATCCATCCAGCCATCCATCCAGCCATCCATCTAGCAATCCACAAGCCCAGCCAGCCATCCATCCAGCCATCCAGTCATCCAGACATCCATCCAGCCATCCATCCATTCATCCATCCCTCCTGCCAGCCATCCATCCAGCCATCCATCCATTCAGCCATCCTTTTAGCCATCCATCCATCCATCCATCCCTTCAGCCAACCATCCATTCGGCCATCCATCCATTAATCCATCCATCCATCCATCCCTCCATCCAGCCATCCATCCAGCCATCCATCCATCCATCCATCCATCCAGCCATCCATCCAGCAATCCATCCATCCAGACTTCCAGCCATCCAGCCATCCATCCATCCAGCCATCCATCCATGCAGCTAACCATCCATCCATCCATCCAGCCATCCATCCAGCCATCCATCCATCCAGCCAGCCATCCAGCCATCCATCCATCCATCCATCCCTCCAGCCAGCCAATCATCCAGCCATCCATCCATCCAGCCATCCATCCAGCCATCAATCCATCCATCCATCCCTCCAGCAAGCCATTCATCCAGCCATCCATCCATCCAGCCATCCATCCAGCCATCCATCCATTCATCCCTCCAGCCAGCCATCAATCCAGCCATCCGTCCATCCAGCCATCCATCCAGCTATCCATGCATTCAGCCATCTCTCCATCCAGCCATCCATCCAGCCATTCATCCATCCATCCATACCTCCAGCCGGCCAGCCATCCATTCATCCATCCATCCAGCCATCCATTCAGCCATCCATCCATCAATCCATCCGCCCAGCCAGCCACCCATCCAGCCAACCAGCCGTCCCGCCATCCATCCAGCCATCTATCCATTCATCCATCCCTCCAGCGAACCATCCATCCAGCCATCCATCCATCCAGCCATCCATTTAGCCATCCATCCATCCATCCATCCCATCAGCCAGACATCCATTCGGCCATCCATCCATCCAGACATCCATTCATCCATCCCTCCAGCCAGCCATCCATCCAGCCATCCATCCATCCAGCCATCCATCCAGCCATCCATCCATCCATCCATCCCTCCTGCCAGCCATCCATCCAGCCATCCATCCATCCAACCATCCATCCAGCCATCCATCCGTCCCTCCAGCCAGCCATCCATCCAGCCAGCCATCCATCCAGCCATCCATCCATACAGCCACCCATCCAGCCATCCATCCATCCATCCATCCCTCCAGCCAGTCATCCATCCAGCCATCCCTCCATCCAACCATCCATCCAGCCATCCAACCATTCATCCATCTCTCCAGCCAGCCATACATTCAGCCATTCATTCTTCCAGCCATCCATCCAGTCATCCATCCATCCATCCATCCCTCCAGCCATCCAGCCATCCCTCCATCCAGCCATCCATCCATCCCTCCAGCCAGCCAAACATCCAGCCATCCCTCCATCCAGCCATCCATCCAGCCATCCATCCATCCATCCATCCATCCCTCCAGCCAGCCATCCATCGAGCCATCCATCCATCCAGCCAGCCATCCAGCCAACCATCCATCAATCCATCCCTCCAGCCAGCCATGCATCCAGCCGTCCTTCCATCCAGCCGTCCATCCGGCCATCCATCCATGACTCCATTCCTCCAGCCAGCCATCCATCCAGCCATCCATCGATCTAGCCATCCATTCAGCCAGCCATCGATCCATCCCTCCAGCCAGCCATCCATCCAGCCTTCCATCCATCCAGCCATCCGTCCAGCCATTCATTAATCCATCCATCCATTCCATCCATCACTGCAGCCAGCCATCCATCCAGCCATCCATCCATCCAGACATCCATCCAGCCATCCATCCAACCACCTATCCCTCCAGCCAGCCATCCATCCGGACATCCATCCATCCAGCCATCCATTCAGCCACCCATCCATCCATCCATCTCTCCATTAAGCCATCCATCCAGCCACCCATCCAGCCATCCATCCATCCATCCAGCCAGCCATTCATCCATGCATCCATCCATCCATCCATCCCTCCAGCCAGCCATCCATCCATCCATCCCTCCAGCCAGCCATCCATCCAGCCATCCATCCATCCCGCCATCCATCCAGCCATCCATCCATCCGTCTATCCATCCATCCAGCCATCCATCCAGCCATCCATCCAGCCATCAATCCATCCATCCAGCCAGCCATTCATCCATGCATCCATCCATCCATCCATCCCTCCAGCCAGCCATCCATCCAGCCATCCATCCATCCAGCCATCCATCCATCCAGCCATCCATCCAGCCATCCCTCCATCCATCCATCCCTCCATCCATCCGTCCATCCATCCATCCATCCAGCCTTCCATCCATCCATCCAGCCAACCAGCCATCCATCCATCCAGCCAGCAATCCAGACATCCAGCCATCCATCCAGCCGCCCATCAGGCCTTCCATCCATCCTTCCATCCCTCCAGCCAGCCATCCATCCAGCCATCCATCCAACCATCCATCCATCGAACCATCCACCCATCCATCACTCCAGTCTTCCATCCATCCAGCCATCCATCCATCCAGCCATCCATCCAGCCATCCATCCACCCATCCATCCATCCCTCCAGCCCGCCATCCATCCAGCCATCCATCCATCCATCCCTCCAGCCAATCGCCCATCCAGCCATCCATCCATCCAGCCATCCATCCAGCCATCCATCCAGCCATCCATCCCTCCAGCAATCCATCCATCCAGCCATTCCTTCATCCAGCCATCCATCCAGCCATCCATCCATCCATCCATCCCTCCATCCAGCCATCCATCCAGCCATCCCTCCATCCATCCATCCATCCAGCCATCCATCCATCCGGCCAGCCTTCCATCCAGCCATCCCGCCATATAGCCATCCATCCAGCCATCCATCCATTCGTCACTCCAGCCAGCCATCCTTCCAGCCATCCCTCCATTCAGACATTCATCCAGCCATCCATCCATCCATCCATCCATCCAGCCATCCATCCAGCAATCCATCCATCCAGACTTCCAGCCATCCAGCCATCCATCCATCCAGCCATCCATCCATGCAGCTATCCATCCATCCATCCATCCAGCCATCCATCCAGCCATCCATCCATCCAGCCAGCCATCCAGCCATCCATCCATCCATCCATCCCTCCAGCCAGCCAATCATCCAGCCATCCATCCATCCAGCCATCCATTAGCCATCAATCCATCCATCCATCCCTCCAGCAAGCCATTCATCCAGCCATCCATCCATCCAGCCATCCATCCAGCCATCCATCCATTCATCCCTCCAGCCAGCCATCAATCCAGCCATCCGTCCATCCAGCCATCCATCCAGCCATCCATGCATTCATACATCTCTCCATCCAGCCATCCATCCAGCCATTCATCCATCCATCCATACCTCCAGCCGGCCAGCCATCCATTCATCCATCCATCCAGCCATCCATTCAGCCATCCATCCATCAATCCATCCGCCCAGCCAGCCACCCATCCAGCCAACCAGCCGTCCCGCCATCCATCCAGCCATCTATCCATTCATCCATCCCTCCAGCGAACCATCCATCCAGCCATCCATCCATCCAGCCATCCAATTAGCCATCCATCCATCCATCCATCCCATCAGCCAGACATCCATTCGGCCATCCATCCATCCAGACATCCATTCATCCATCCCTCCAGCCAGCCATCCATCCAGCCATCCATCCATCCAGCCATCCATCCAGCCATCCATCCATCCATCCATCCCTCCTGCCAGCCATCCATCCAGCCATCCATCCATCCAACCATCCATCCTGCCATCCATCCGTCCCTCCAGCCAGCCATCCATCCAGCCATCCATCCAGCCATCCATCCATACAGCCACCCATCCAGCCATCCATCCATCCATCCATCCCTCCAGCCAGTCATCCATCCAGCCATCCCTCCATCCATCCATCCATCCAGCCATCCAACCATTCATCCATCTCTCCAGCCAGCCATACATTCAGCCATTCATTCTTCCAGCCATCCATCCAGTCATCCATCCATCCATCCATCCCTCCAGCCAGCCAGTCATTAAGCCATCCATCCATCCATCCATCCATCCAGCCATCCATCCAGCCATCCATCCCTCCAGCCAGCCATCCATCCAGCCATCCCTCCTTCCAGCCATCCATCCAGCCATCCATCCATCCATCGATCCCTCCAGCCAGCCAACCATCCAGCCATCCCTCCATCCAGCCATCCATCCATCCATCCCACCAGCCAGCCATCCATCCAGCCATCCATCCAGCTAACAATCCAGCCATCCATCCATCAATCCATCCCTTAAGCCAGCCATCCGTCCAGCCATCCATCCTTCCAGCCATCCATCCAGCCATCCATCCATCCATCGATCCCTCCTGCCAGCCAACCACGCAGCCATCCCTCCATCCAGCCATCCATCCATCCATCCCACCAGCCAGCCATCCATCCAGCCATCCATCCAGCTATCCATCCAGCCATCCATTCTTCAATCCATCCCTTAAGCCAGCCATCCGTCCAGCCATCCATCCATCCAGCCGTCCATCCAGCCATCCATTCATCCATCCATCCCTTCAGCCTGCCATCCATCCAGCAATCCATCCATCCAGCCATCCATCCAGCCATCCATCCATCAATCCATCCATCCAGCCAGCCATCCATCCAGCCATCTATCCATCCTGCCATCCATCCAGCCATCCATTCAGCCATCCATCCATCCATCCTTCACTCCAGCCAGCCAACCATTCGGCCATCCATCCATTCAGCCATCCATTCATCCATCGCACCAGCCAGCCATCCATCAAGCCGTCCATCCAGCCATCCATCCATCCAGCCATCCATCCATCCAGCCATCCATCCAGCCATCCATCCATCCATCCCTCCAGCCATCCATCCATCCAGGCATCCATCCATCCAGCTATCCATCCAGCCATCCATCCATCCATCCATCCCTCCAGCCAGCCATCCATCCAGCCATCCATCCATCCAGCCATCCATGCAGCCATCCATCCATCCATCCATCCCTCCAGCCAGTCATCCATCCAGCCATCCATCCATCCAGCCATCCATCCAGCCATCCATTCATCCATCCATCCCTCCAGCCAGCCATTCCTCCAGCCATCCATCCATTCAGCTATCCATCCAGCCATCCATCCATCCATCCATCCCTCCAGCCAGCCATCTATCCAGCCATCCCTCTATCCAGCTATCCATCCAGCCATCCATCCATCCATCCATCCATCCCTCCAGCCAGCCATACATCCAGCCATCCATCGATCCAGCCATCCATCCAGCCCTCCATCCATCCATCCATCCCTCCAGCCAGCCAGTCATTAAGCCATCCATCCATCCATCCAGCCATCCATTCATCCATCCATCCCTCCAGCCAGCCATCCATCCAACCATCCCTCCATCCAGACATCCATCCAGCCATCCATCCATCCATCCATCCCTCCAGCCAGCCAACCATCCAGCTATCCCTCCATCCATCCATCCATCCATCCCTCCAGCCAGCCATCCATCCAGCCATCCATCCATCCAGCCATCCATCCAGCCATCCATCCATCAATCCATCCCTCCAGCCAGCCATCCATCCAGCCCTCCATCCATCCAGCCGTCCATCCAGCCATCCATCCATCCATCCCTCCAGCCAGCCATCCATCCAGCCATCCATCCATCCAGCCATCCATTCAGCCATCCATCCATCCATCCATCCGTCCAGCCAGCCAGCTATCCAGCCATGAATCCATCCTGCCATCCATCCAGCCATCCATCCATCCATCCATTCCTCCAGCCAGCAATCCATCCAGCCATCCATCCATCCAGCCATCCATCCAACCATCCATCCATCCAGCCATCCATCCAGCCATCCATCCACCCAGCCTTCCGGCCACCCAGCCATCCGTCCATCCAGCCATCCATCCATCCAGCCATCCATCCATCCATCCAGCCATCCATCCAGCCATCCATCCATTCAGCCATCCATCCAGACATCCATCCATCCATCCATCACGCCAGCGAGTCATCCATCCAGCCATCCATCCATCCAGCCATCCATCCAGCCATCCATCCATCCATCCATCCCTCCAGCCAGCCATTCATCCAGCCATCCATCCATCCAGCCATCCATCCAGACATCCATCCATCCATCCATCCCTCCAGCAAGCCATCCATCCAGCCATCCATCCATCCAGCCATCCATCCAGCCATCCGTCCATCCATCCATCACTCCAGCCAGCCATCCATCCAGCCATCCCTCCATCCAGTCATCCATCCAGCCATCCATGCATTCATCCATCTCTCCATCCAGCCATCCATCCAGCCATTCATTCCTCCATCCATACCTCCAGCCAGCCATCCATCCATACCTCCATCCAGCCAGCCATCCATCCATCCATCCATCCAGCCATCCATCCAGCCATCCATCTAGCAATCCACAAGCCCAGCCAGCCATCCATCCAGCCATCCAGTCATCCAGACATCCATCCAGCCATCCATCCATTCATCCATCCCTCCTGCCAGCCATCCATCCAGCCATCCATCCATTCAGCCATCCTTTTAGCCATCCATCCATCCATCCATCCCTTCAGCCAACCATCCATTCGGCCATCCATCCATTAATCCATCCATCCATCCATCCCTCCATCCAGCCATCCATCCAGCCATCCATCCATCCATCCATCCATCCAGCCATCCATCCAGCAATCCATCCATCCAGACTTCCAGCCATCCAGCCATCCATCCATCCAGCCATCCATCCATGCAGCTAACCATCCATCCATCCATCCAGCCATCCATCCAGCCATCCATCCATCCAGCCAGCCATCCAGCCATCCATCCATCCATCCATCCCTCCAGCCAGCCAATCATCCAGCCATCCATCCATCCAGCCATCCATCCAGCCATCAATCCATCCATCCATCCCTCCAGCAAGCCATTCATCCAGCCATCCATCCATCCAGCCATCCATCCAGCCATCCATCCATTCATCCCTCCAGCCAGCCATCAATCCAGCCATCCGTCCATCCAGCCATCCATCCAGCTATCCATGCATTCAGCCATCTCTCCATCCAGCCATCCATCCAGCCATTCATCCATCCATCCATACCTCCAGCCGGCCAGCCATCCATTCATCCATCCATCCAGCCATCCATTCAGCCATCCATCCATCAATCCATCCGCCCAGCCAGCCACCCATCCAGCCAACCAGCCGTCCCGCCATCCATCCAGCCATCTATCCATTCATCCATCCCTCCAGCGAACCATCCATCCAGCCATCCATCCATCCAGCCATCCATTTAGCCATCCATCCATCCATCCATCCCATCAGCCAGACATCCATTCGGCCATCCATCCATCCAGACATCCATTCATCCATCCCTCCAGCCAGCCATCCATCCAGCCATCCATCCATCCAGCCATCCATCCAGCCATCCATCCATCCATCCATCCCTCCTGCCAGCCATCCATCCAGCCATCCATCCATCCAACCATCCATCCAGCCATCCATCCGTCCCTCCAGCCAGCCATCCATCCAGCCAGCCATCCATCCAGCCATCCATCCATACAGCCACCCATCCAGCCATCCATCCATCCATCCATCCCTCCAGCCAGTCATCCATCCAGCCATCCCTCCATCCAACCATCCATCCAGCCATCCAACCATTCATCCATCTCTCCAGCCAGCCATACATTCAGCCATTCATTCTTCCAGCCATCCATCCAGTCATCCATCCATCCATCCATCCCTCCAGCCAGCCAGTCATTAAGCCATCCATCCCTCCAGCCAGCCATCCATCCAGCCATCCCTCCTTCCAGCCATCCATCCAGCCATCCATCCATCCATCGATCCCTCCAGCCAGCCAACCATCCAGCCATCCCTCCATCCAGCCATCCATCCATCCATCCCACCAGCCAGCCATCCATCCAGCCATCCATCCAGCTAACAATCCAGCCATCCATCCATCAATCCATCCCTTAAGCCAGCCATCCGTCCAGCCATCCCTCCTTCCAGCCATCCATCCAGCCATCCATCCATCCATCGATCCCTCCAGCCAGCCAACCACCCAGCCATCCCTCCATCCAGCCATCCATCCATCCATCCCACCAGCCAGCCATCCATCCAGCCATCCATCCAGCTATCCATCCAGCCATCCATTCTTCAATCCATCCCTTAAGCCAGCCATCCGTCCAGCCATCCATCCATCCAGCCGTCCATCCAGCCATCCATTCATCCATCCATCCCTTCAGCCTGCCATCCATCCAGCCATCCATCCATCCAGCCATCCATCCAGCCATCCATCCATCAATCCATCCATCCAGCCAGCCATCCATCCAGCCATCTATCCATCCTGCCATCCATCCAGCCATCCATTCAGCCATCCATCCATCCATCCTTCACTCCAGCCAGCCAACCATTCGGCCATCCATCCATTCAGCCATCCATTCATCCATCGCACCAGCCAGCCATCCATCAAGCCGTCCATCCAGCCATCCATCCATCCAGCCATCCATCCATCCAGCCATTCATCCAGCCATCCATCCATCCATCCCTCCAGCCATCCATCCATCCAGGCATCCATCCATCCAGCTATCCATCCAGCCATCCATCCATCCATCCATCCCTCCAGCCAGCCATCCATCCAGCCATCCATCCATCCAGCCATCCATGCAGCCATCCATCCATCCATCCATCCCTCCAGCCAGTCATCCATCCAGCCATCCATCCATCCAGCCATCCATCCAGCCATCCATTCATCCATCCATCCCTCCAGCCAGCCATTCCTCCAGCCATCCATCCATTCAGCTATCCATCCAGCCATCCATCCATCCATCCATCCCTCCAGCCAGCCATCTATCCAGCCATCCCTCTATCCAGGTATCCATCCAGCCATCCATCCATCCATCCATCCATCCCTCCAGCCAGCCATACATCCAGCCATCCATCGATCCAGCCATCCATCCAGCCCTCCATCCATCCATCCATCCCTCCAGCCAGCCAGTCATTAAGCCATCCATCCATCCAGCCATCCATCCAGCCATCCATCCAGCCATCCATTCATCCATCCATCCCTCCAGCCAGCCATCCATCCAGCCATCCCTCCATCCAGACATCCATCCTGCCATCCATCCATCCATCCATCCCTCCAGCCAGCCAACCATCCAGCTATCCCTCCATCCATCCATCCATCCATCCCTCCAGCCAGCCATCCATCCAGCCATCCATCCATCCAGCCATCCATCCAGCCATCCATCCATCAATCCATCCCTCCAGCCAGCCATCCATCCAGCCCTCCATCCATCCAGCCGTCCATCCAGCCATCCATCCATCCATCCCTCCAGCCAGCCATCCATCCAGCCATCCATCCATCCAGCCATCCATTCAGCCATCCATCCATCCATCCATCCGTCCAGCCAGCCAGCCATCCAGCCATGAATCCATCCTGCCATCCATCCAGCCATCCATCCATCCATCCATTCCTCCAGCCAGCAATCCATCCAGCCATCCATCCATCCAGCCATCCATCCAACCATCCATCCATCCAGCCATCCATCCAGCCATCCATCCACCCAGCCTTCCGGCCACCCAGCCATCCGTCCATCCAGCCATCCATCCATCCAGCCATCCATCCATCCATCCAGCCATCCATCCAGCCATCCATCCATTCAGCCATCCATCCAGACATCCATCCATCCATCCATCACGCCAGCGAGTCATCCATCCAGCCATCCATCCATCCAGCCATCCATCCAGCCATCCATCCATCCATCCATCCCTCCAGCCAGCCATTCATCCAGCCATCCATACATCCAGCCATCCATCCAGACATCCATCCATCCATCCATCCCTCCAGCAAGCCATCCATCCAGCCATCCATCCATCCAGCCATCCATCCAGCCATCCGTCCATCCATCCATCACTCCAGCCAGCCATCCATCCAGCCATCCCTCCATCCAGTCATCCATCCAGCCATCCATGCATTCATCCATCTCTCCATCCAGCCATCCATCCAGCCATTCATCCCTCCATCCATACCTCCAGCCAGCCATCCATCCATACCTCCATCCAGGCAGCCATCCATCCATCCATCCATCCAGCCATCCATCCAGCCATCCATCTAGCAATCCACAAGCCCAGCCAGCCATCCATCCAGCCATCCAGTCATCCAGACATCCATCCAGCCATCCATCCATTCATCCATCCCTCCTGCCAGCCATCCATCCAGCCATCCATCCATTCAGCCATCCTTTTAGCCATCCATCCATCCATCCATCCCTTCAGCCAACCATCCATTCGGCCATCCATCCATTAATCCATCCATCCATCCATCCCTCCAGCAAGCCATCCATCCAGGCATCCATCCATCCAGCCATCCATCCAGCCATCCATCCATCCAACCATCCATCCAGCCATCCATCCATCCATCCGACCCTACAGCCATCCCTCCAGCCAGCCAACCATCCAGCCATCCCTCCATCCAGCCATCCATCCATCCATCCATCCCACCAGCCAGCCATCCATCCAGCCATCCATCCAGCTATACAGCCAGCCATCCATCCATCAATCCATCCCTCCAGCCAGCCATCCATCCAGCCATCCATCCATCCAGCCGTCCATCCAGCCATCCATCCATCCATCCATCCCTTCAACCTGCCAACCATCCAGCCATCCATCCATCCAGTCATCCATCCAGCCATCCATCCATCAATCCATCCAGCCAGCCAGCCATCCATCCAGCCATCCATCCATCCTGCCATCCATCCAGCCATCCATTCAGCCATCCATCCATCCCTCCAGCAAGCCATTCATCCAGCCATCCATCCATCCAGCCATCCATCCAGCCATCCATCCATTCATCCCTCCAGCCAGCCATCAATCCAGCCATCCGTCCATCCAGCCATCCATCCAGCTATCCATGCATTCAGCCATCTCTCCATCCAGCCATCCATCCAGCCATTCATCCATCCATCCATACCTCCAGCCGGCCAGCCATCCATTCATCCATCCATCCAGCCATCCATTCAGCCATCCATCCATCAATCCATCCGCCCAGCCAGCCACCCATCCAGCCAACCAGCCGTCCCGCCATCCATCCAGCCATCTATCCATTCATCCATCCCTCCAGCGAACCATCCATCCAGCCATCCATCCATCCAGCCATCCATTTAGCCATCCATCCATCCATCCATCCCATCAGCCAGACATCCATTCGGCCATCCATCCATCCAGACATCCATTCATCCATCCCTCCAGCCAGCCATCCATCCAGCCATCCATCCATCCAGCCATCCATCCAGCCATCCATCCATCCATCCATCCCTCCTGCCAGCCATCCATCCAGCCATCCATCCATCCAACCATCCATCCAGCCATCCATCCGTCCCTCCAGCCAGCCATCCATCCAGCCAGCCATCCATCCAGCCATCCATCCATACAGCCACCCATCCAGCCATCCATCCATCCATCCATCCCTCCAGCCAGTCATCCATCCAGCCATCCCTCCATCCAACCATCCATCCAGCCATCCAACCATTCATCCATCTCTCCAGCCAGCCATACATTCAGCCATTCATTCTTCCAGCCATCCATCCAGTCATCCATCCATCCATCCATCCCTCCAGCCAGCCAGTCATTAAGCCATCCATCCATCCATCCATCCATCCAGCCATCCATCCAGCCATCCATCCCTCCAGCCAGCCATCCATCCAGCCATCCCTCCTTCCAGCCATCCATCCAGCCATCCATCCATCCATCGATCCCTCCAGCCAGCCAACCATCCAGCCATCCCTCCATCCAGCCATCCATCCATCCATCCCACCAGCCAGCCATCCATCCAGCCATCCATCCAGCTAACAATCCAGCCATCCATCCATCAATCCATCCCTTAAGCCAGCCATCCGTCCAGCCATCCCTCCTTCCAGCCATCCATCCAGCCATCCATCCATCCATCGATCCCTCCAGCCAGCCAACCACCCAGCCATCCCTCCATCCAGCCATCCATCCATCCATCCCACCAGCCAGCCATCCATCCAGCCATCCATCCAGCTATCCATCCAGCCATCCATTCTTCAATCCATCCCTTAAGCCAGCCATCCGTCCAGCCATCCATCCATCCAGCCGTCCATCCAGCCATCCATTCATCCATCCATTCCTTCAGCCTGCCATCCATCCAGCCATCCATCCATCCAGCCATCCATCCAGCCATCCATCCATCAATCCATCCATCCAGCCAGCCATCCATCCAGCCATCTATCCATCCTGCCATCCATCCAGCCATCCATTCAGCCATCCATCCATCCATCCTTCACTCCAGCCAGCCAACCATTCGGCCATCCATCCATTCAGCCATCCATTCATCCATCGCACCAGCCAGCCATCCATCAAGCCGTCCATCCAGCCATCCATCCATCCAGCCATCCATCCATCCAGCCATTCATCCAGCCATCCACCCATCCATCCCTCCAGCCATCCATCCATCCAGGCATCCATCCATCCAGCTATCCATCCAGCCATCCATCCATCCATCCATCCCTCCAGCCAGCCATCCATCCAGCCATCCATCCATCCAGCCATCCATGCAGCCATCCATCCATCCATCCATCCCTCCAGCCAGTCATCCATCCAGCCATCCATCCATCCAGCCATCCATCCAGCCATCCATTCATCCATCCATCCCTCCAGCCAGCCATTCCTCCAGCCATCCATCCATTCAGCTATCCATCCAGCCATCCATCCATCCATCCATCCCTCCAGCCAGCCATCTATCCAGCCATCCCTCTATCCAGGTATCCATCCAGCCATCCATCCATCCATCCATCCATCCCTCCAGCCAGCCATACATCCAGCCATCCATCGATCCAGCCATCCATCCAGCCCTCCATCCATCCATCCATCCCTCCAGCCAGCCAGTCATTAAGCCATCCATCCATCCAGCCATCCATCCAGCCATCCATCCAGCCATCCATTCATCCATCCATCCCTCCAGCCAGCCATCCATCCAGCCATCCCTCCATCCAGACATCCATCCAGCCATCCATCCATCCATCCATCCCTCCAGCCAGCCAACCATCCAGCTATCCCTCCATCCATCCATCCATCCATCCCTCCAGCCAGCCATCCATCCAGCCATCCATCCATCCAGCCATCCATCCAGCCATCCATCCATCAATCCATCCCTCCAGCCAGCCATCCATCCAGCCCTCCATCCATCCAGCCGTCCATCCAGCCATCCATCCATCCATCCCTCCAGCCAGCCATCCATCCAGCCATCCATCCATCCAGCCATCCATTCAGCCATCCATCCATCCATCCATCCGTCCAGCCAGCCAGCCATCCAGCCATGAATCCATCCTGCCATCCATCCAGCCATCCATCCATCCATCCATTCCTCCAGCCAGCAATCCATCCAGCCATCCATCCATCCAGCCATCCATCCAACCATCCATCCATCCAGCCATCCATCCAGCCATCCATCCACCCAGCCTTCCGGCCACCCAGCCATCCGTCCATCCAGCCATCCATCCATCCAGCCATCCATCCATCCATCCAGCCATCCATCCAGCCATCCATCCATTCAGCCATCCATCCAGACATCCATCCATCCATCCATCACGCCAGCGAGTCATCCATCCAGCCATCCATCCATCCAGCCATCCATCCAGCCATCCATCCATCCATCCATCCCTCCAGCCAGCCATTCATCCAGCCATCCATACATCCAGCCATCCATCCAGACATCCATCCATCCATCCATCCCTCCAGCAAGCCATCCATCCAGCCATCCATCCATCCAGCCATCCATCCAGCCATCCGTCCATCCATCCATCACTCCAGCCAGCCATCCATCCAGCCATCCCTCCATCCAGTCATCCATCCAGCCATCCATGCATTCATCCATCTCTCCATCCAGCCATCCATCCAGCCATTCATCCCTCCATCCATACCTCCAGCCAGCCATCCATCCATACCTCCATCCAGGCAGCCATCCATCCATCCATCCATCCAGCCATCCATCCAGCCATCCATCTAGCAATCCACAAGCCCAGCCAGCCATCCATCCAGCCATCCAGTCATCCAGACATCCATCCAGCCATCCATCCATTCATCCATCCCTCCTGCCAGCCATCCATCCAGCCATCCATCCATTCAGCCATCCTTTTAGCCATCCATCCATCCATCCATCCCTTCAGCCAACCATCCATTCGGCCATCCATCCATTAATCCATCCATCCATCCATCCCTCCAGCAAGCCATCCATCCAGGCATCCATCCATCCAGCCATCCATCCAGCCATCCATCCATCCAACCATCCATCCAGCCATCCATCCATCCATCCGACCCTACAGCCATCCCTCCAGCCAGCCAACCATCCAGCCATCCCTCCATCCAGCCATCCATCCATCCATCCATCCCACCAGCCAGCCATCCATCCAGCCATCCATCCAGCTATACAGCCAGCCATCCATCCATCAATCCATCCCTCCAGCCAGCCATCCATCCAGCCATCCATCCATCCAGCCGTCCATCCAGCCATCCATCCATCCATCCATCCCTTCAACCTGCCAACCATCCAGCCATCCATCCATCCAGTCATCCATCCAGCCATCCATCCATCAATCCATCCAGCCAGCCAGCCATCCATCCAGCCATCCATCCATCCTGCCATCCATCCAGCCATCCATTCAGCCATCCATCCATCCCTCCAGCCAGCCAACCATTCGGCCATCCATCCATCCAGCCATCCATTCATCCATCCCTCCAGCCAGCCATCCATCCAGCCATCCATCCAGCCATCCATCCATCCATCCATCCCTCCTGCCAGCCATCCATCCAGCCATCCATCCATCCAGCCATCCATCAAGCCATCCATCCATCCATCCATCCCTAAAGCCAGCCATCCATCCAGGCTTCCATCCATCCAGCCATCCATCCAGCCAGCCATCCATCCATCCATCCCTCCAGCCAGCCATCCATCCAGACATCCATTCATCCAGCCATCCATCCAGCCATCCATCCATCCATCCATCCCTCCAGCCAGTCATCCATCCAGCCATCCATCCATCCATCCATCCAGCCATCCATCCAGCCATCCATCCATTCAGCCTCCCATCCAGCCATCCATCCATCCATCCATCCCTCCAGCCAGTCATACATCCAGCCATCCATCCACCCAGCCATCCATCCAGCCATCCATCCATCCATCCCTCCAGCCAGCCATTCATCCAGCCATCCATCCATCCAGCCATCCATCCAGCCATCCATCCATCCATCCCTCCAGCAAGCCATCCATCAAGCCATCCATCCATCCAGCCATCCATCCAGCCTTCCATCCATCCATCCATCCCTCCAGCCAGCCATCCATGCAGCCATCCCTCCATCCAGCCATCCATCCAGCCATCCAACCATTCCTCCATCTCTCCAGCCAGCCATATATCCATCCATCCATCCATCCAGCCATCCATCCAGCCATTCATCCATCCATCCATCCCTCCAGCCAGCCAGTCATTAAGCCATCCAACCATCCAGCCATCCATCCAGCCATCCATCCTCCAGCCAGCCATCCATCCAGCCATCCCTCCATCCAGCCATCCAGCCATCCATCAATCCATCCATCCATCCCTCCAGCCAGCCAACCATCCAGCCATCCCTCCATCCTGCCATCCATCCATCCATCCATCCCACCAGCCAGCCATCCATCCAGCCATCCATCCAGCTATACAGCCAGCCATCCATCCATCAGTCCATCCCTCCAGCCAGCCATCCATCCAGCCATCCATCCATCCAGCCGTCCATCCAGCCATCCATCCATCCATCCATCCCTTCAACCTGCCAACCATCCAGCCATCCATCCATCCAGTCATCCATCCAGCCATCCATCCATCAATCCATCCAGCCAGCCAGCCATCCATCCAGCCATCCATCCATCCTGCCATCCATCCAGCCATCCATTCAGCCATCCATCCATCCCTCCAGCCAGCCAACCATTCGGCCATCCATCCATCCAGCCATCCATTCATCCATCCCTCCAGCCAGCCATCCATCCAGCCATCCATCCAGCCATCCATCCATCCATCCATCCCTCCTGCCAGCCATCCATCCAGCCATCCATCCATCCAGCCATCCATCAAGCCATCCATCCATCCATCCATCCCTAAAGCCAGCCATCCATCCAGGCTTCCATCCATCCAGCCATCCATCCAGCCAGCCATCCATCCATCCATCCCTCCAGCCAGCCATCCATCCAGACATCCATTCATCCAGCCATCCATCCAGCCATCCATCCATCCCTCCAGCCAGTCATCCATCCAGCCATCCATCCATCCATCCATCCAGCCATCCATCCATCCATCCATCCCTCCAGCCAGCCATCCATCCAGCCATCCCTCCATCCAGCCATCCATCCAGACATCCAACCATTCATCCATCTCTCCAGCCAGCCATACATCCAGCCATCCATCCATCCAGCCATCCATCCAGCCATCCATCCATCCCTCCAGCCAGCCAGTCATTAAGCCATCCAACCACTCATCCATCCATCCAGCCATCCATCCCGCCAGCCACCCATCCATCCAGCCATCCCTCCATCCAACCATCCATCCAGCCATCCATCCATCCATCCATCCATCCCTCCAGATAGCCAACCATGCAGCCATCCCTCCATCCAGCCATCCATCCATTCCTCCAGCCAGCCATCCATCCAGCCATCGATCCAGCTATCTATCCAGCCATCCATCCATCAATCCATCCCTCCAGCCAGCCAATCACCCAGCCATCCATCCATCCAGCCGTCCATCCAGCCATCCATCCATCCATCCATCCCTTCAGCCTGCCATCCATCCAGCCATCCATCCATCCAGTCATCCATCCAGCCATCCATCCATCAATCGATCCATCCAGCCAGCCATCCATCCAGCCAGCCATCCATCCTGCCATCCATCCATCCATCCCTCCAGCCAGCCAACCATTCGGCCATCCATCCATCCAGCCATCCATTCATCCATCCCTACAGCCAGCCATCCTTTTAGCCATCCATCCAGCCATCCATCCATCCATCCCTCCAGCCAGCCATCCATCCAGCCATCCATCCATCCAGCCATCCATCCAGCCATCCATCCTTCCATCCATCCCTTCAGCCAGCCATCCATCCAGGCATCCAACCATCCAGCCATCCATCCAGCCATCCATCCATCCATCCCTCCAGCCAGCCATCCATCCAGCCATCCATCCATCCAGCCATCCATCCAGCCATCGATCCATCCATCCATCCCTCCAGCCAGTCATCCATCCAGCCATCCATCCAGCCATCCATCCAGCCATCCATCCATCCATCCCTCCAGCCAGCCATTCATCCAGCCATCCATCCATTCAGCCATCCATCCAGCCATGCATCCATCCATCCATCCCTCCAGCCAGCCATCCATCCAGGCATTCAACCATCCAGCCATCCACCCAGCCATCCATCCATCCATCCATCCCTCCAGCCAGCCATCCATCCAGCCATCCCTCCATCCAGACATCCATCCAGCCATCCATCCATCCATCCATCCATCCAGCCAGCCAATCATCCAGCCATCCCTCCATCCAGCCATCCATCCATCCATCCATCCCTCCAGCCAGCCAGCCATCCAGCCATCCATCCATCCAGCCATCCATCCAGCCATCCATCCATCAATCCATCCCTCCAGCCAGCCATCACTCCAGCCATCCATCCATCCAGCCGTCCATCCAGCCATCCATCCATCCATACAACACTCCAGCCAGCCATCCATCCAGTCATCCATCATTCCAGCCATCCATTCAGCCATCCATCCATCCATCCATCCCTCCAGCCATCCATCCATCCAGCCATCCATCCATCCAGCCATCCATCCAGCCATCCATCCATCCATTCCTCCAGCCAGCCATCCATCCAGCCATCCATTCATCCAGCCATCAATCCAGCCATCCATCCATCCCTCCAGCAAGCCATCCAACCAGCAATCCATCCGTCCAGCCAGCCATCCAGCCATCCATCCATCCCTCAAGCCAGCCATCCATCCAGCCATCCATCCATCCAGCCAGCCATCCAGCCATCCATCCATCCCTCCAGCCAGCAATTCCATCCAGCCATCCGTCCATCCATCCATCCATCCAGCAATCCATACAGCCACCGATCCATCCATCCATCCCTCCAGCCAGTCATCCATCCAGCCATCCATCCATCCAACCATCCATCCAGCCATCCATCCATCAATCCATCCATCCAGCCAGCCATCCATCCAGCCATCCATCCATCCAGCCGTCCATCCAGCCATCCATCCATCCATCCATCCCTTCAACCTGCCAACCATCCAGCCATCCATCCATCCAGCCATCCATCCAGCCGTCCATCCATCAATCCATCCATCCAGCCAGCCATCCATCCAGTCATCCATCCATCCTGCCATCCATCCAGCCATCCATTCAGCCATCCATCCATCCCTCCAGCCAGCAAACCATTCGGCCATCCATCCATCCAGCCATCCATTCATCCATCCCTCCAGCCAGCCATCCATCCATCCATCCATCCAGCCATCCATCCATCCATCCATCCCTCCTGCCAGCCATCCATCCAGCCATCCATCCATCCAGCCATCCATCAAGCCATCCATCCATCCATCCATCCCTAAAGCCAGCAATCCATCCAGGCATCCATCCATCCAGCCATCCATCCAGCCAGCCATCCATCCATCCTTCCCTCCAGCCAGCCATCCATCCAGACATCCATTCATCCAGCCATCCATCCAGCCATCCATCCATCCATCCATCCCTCCAGCCAGTCATCCATCCAGCCATCCATCCATCCATCCAGCCAGCCATCCATCCATCCATCCATCCCTCCAGCCAGCCATCCATCCAGCCATCCCTCCATCCAGCCATCCATCCAGACATCCAACCATTCATCCATCTCTCCAGCCAGCCATACATCCAGCCATCCATCCATCCAGCCATCCATCCATCCCTCCAGCCAGCCAGTCATTAAGCCATCCAACCACTCATCCATCCATCCAGCCATCCATCTCTCCAGCCACCCATCCATCCAGCCATCCCTCCATCCAGCCATCCATCCAGCCATCCATCCATCCATCCATCCATCCCTCCAGATAGCCAACCATGCAGCCATCCCTCCATCCAGCCATCCATCCATCCATCCATCCCTCCAGCCAGCCATCCATCCAGCCATCGATCCAGCTATCCATCCAGCCATCCATCCATCAAACCATCCCTCCAGCCAGCCAATCACCCAGCCATCCATCCATCATGGCGTCCATCCAGCCATCCATCCATCCATCCATCCCTTCAGCCTGCCATCCATCCAGCCATCCATCCATCCAGCCATCAATCCAGCCATCCATCCATCAATCGATCCATCCAGCCAGCCATCCATCCAGCCATCCATCCATCCTGCCATCCATCCAGCCATCCATTCAGCCATCTATCCATCCATCCATCCCTCCAGCCAGCCAACCATTCGGCCATCCATCCATCCAGCCATCCATTCATCCATCCCTCCAGCCAGCCATCCTTTTAGCCATCCATCCAGCCATCCATCCATCCATCCATCCCTCCTGCCATCCATCCAGCCATCCATCCATCCAGCCATCCATCCAGCCATCCATCCTTCCATCCATCCCTTCAGCCAGCCATCCATCCAGGCATCCAACATTCCAGCCATCCATCCAGCCATCCATCCATCCATCCATCCCTCCAGCCAGCCATCCATCCAGCCATCCATCCATCCAGCCATCCATCCAGCCATCCATCCATCCATCCATCCCTCCAGCCAGTCATCCATCCAGCCATCCATCCAGCCATCCATCCAGCCATCCATCCATCCATCCCTCCAGCCAGCCATTCATCCAGCCATCCATCCATTCAGCCATCCATCCAGCCATGCATCCATCCATCCATCCCTCCAGCCAGCCATCCATCCAGGCATCCAACCATCCAGCCATCCACCCAGCCATCCATCCATCCATCCATCCCTCAAGCCAGCCATCCATCCAGCCATCCCTCCATCCAGACATCCATCCAGCCATCCATCCATCCATCCAGCCAGCCAATCATCCATCCATCCCTCCATCCAGCCATCCATCCATCCATCCATCCCTCCAGCCAGCCAGCCAACCAGCCATCCATCCATCCAGCCATCCATCCAGCCATCCATCCATCAATCCATCCCTCCAGCCAGCCATCCATCCAGCCATCCATCCATCCAGCCGTCCATCCAGCAATCCATCCATCCATACAACACTCCAGCCAGCCATCCATCCAGTCATCCATCCATCCAGCCATCCATTCAGCCATCCATCTATCCATCCATCCATCCCTCCAGCCATCCATCCATCCAGCCATCCATCCATCCAGCCATCCATCCAGCCATCCATCCATCCATTCCTCCAGCCAGCCATCCATCCAGCCATCCATTCATCCATCCATCAATCCAGCCATCCATCCATCCCTCCAGCAAGCCATCCAACCAGCAATCCATCCGTCCAGCCAGCCATCCAGCCATCCATCCATCCCTCAAGCCAGCCATCCATCCAGCCATCCATCCATCCAGCCAGCCATCCAGCCATCCATCCATCCCTCCAGCCAGCAATTCCATCCAGCCATCCGTCCATCCATCCATCCATCCAGCAATCCATACAGCCACCGATCCATCCATCCATCCCTCCAGCCAGTCATCCATCCAGCCATCCATCCATCCAACCATCCATCCAGCCATCCATCCATCCATTCCTCCAGCCAGCCATTTATCCAGCCATCCATCCATTAAGCCATCCATCCAGCCATCCATCCATCAATCCAACCCTCCAGCCAGCCATCCATCCATCCAGCCATCCATCCAGCCATCCATCCATCCATCCCTCTAGCCAGCCAGCCATCCAGCCATTCCTCCATCCAGCCATCCATCCAGCCATCCATCCATCCATCCATCTCTCCAGCCAGCCATACATCCAGCCATCCATCCATTCAGCCATTCATCCAGCCATCCATCCGTCCATCCATCCCCCCAGCCAGCCATTAAGCCATCCCTCCAGCCAGCCATCCTTTTAGCCATCCATCCAGCCATCCATCCATCCATCCATCCCTCCTGCCATCCATCCAGCCATCCATCCATCCAGCCATCCATCCAGCCATCCATCCTTCCATCCATCCCTTCAGCCAGCCATCCATCCAGGCATCCAACATTCCAGCCATCCATCCAGCCATCCATCCATCCATCCATCCCTCCAGCCAGCCATCCATCCAGCCATCCATCCATCCAGCCATCCATCCAGCCATCCATCCATCCATCCATCCCTCCAGCCAGTCATCCATCCAGCCATCCATCCAGCCATCCATCCAGCCATCCATCCATCCATCCCTCCAGCCAGCCATTCATCCAGCCATCCATCCATTCAGCCATCCATCCAGCCATGCATCCATCCATCCATCCCTCCAGCCAGCCATCCATCCAGGCATCCAACCATCCAGCCATCCACCCAGCCATCCATCCATCCATCCATCCCTCAAGCCAGCCATCCATCCAGCCATCCCTCCATCCAGACATCCATCCAGCCATCCATCCATCCATCCAGCCAGCCAATCATCCATCCATCCCTCCATCCAGCCATCCATCCATCCATCCATCCCTCCAGCCAGCCAGCCAACCAGCCATCCATCCATCCAGCCATCCATCCAGCCATCCATCCATCAATCCATCCCTCCAGCCAGCCATCCATCCAGCCATCCATCCATCCAGCCGTCCATCCAGCAATCCATCCATCCATACAACACTCCAGCCAGCCATCCATCCAGTCATCCATCCATCCAGCCATCCATTCAGCCATCCATCTATCCATCCATCCATCCCTCCAGCCATCCATCCATCCAGCCATCCATCCATCCAGCCATCCATCCAGCCATCCATCCATCCATTCCTCCAGCCAGCCATCCATCCAGCCATCCATTCATCCATCCATCAATCCAGCCATCCATCCATCCCTCCAGCAAGCCATCCAACCAGCAATCCATCCGTCCAGCCAGCCATCCAGCCATCCATCCATCCCTCAAGCCAGCCATCCATCCAGCCATCCATCCATCCAGCCAGCCATCCAGCCATCCATCCATCCCTCCAGCCAGCAATTCCATCCAGCCATCCGTCCATCCATCCATCCATCCAGCAATCCATACAGCCACCGATCCATCCATCCATCCCTCCAGCCAGTCATCCATCCAGCCATCCATCCATCCAACCATCCATCCAGCCATCCATCCATCCATTCCTCCAGCCAGCCATTTATCCAGCCATCCATCCATTAAGCCATCCATCCAGCCATCCATCCATCAATCCAACCCTCCAGCCAGCCATCCATCCATCCAGCCATCCATCCAGCCATCCATCCATCCATCCCTCTAGCCAGCCAGCCATCCAGCCATTCCTCCATCCAGCCATCCATCCAGCCATCCATCCATCCATCCATCTCTCCAGCCAGCCATACATCCAGCCATCCATCCATTCAGCCATTCATCCAGCCATCCATCCGTCCATCCATCCCCCCAGCCAGCCATTAAGCCATCCATCCATCCAGCCATCCATCCAGCCATCCATCCATCCCTCCAGCCAGCCATCCATCCAGCCATCCCTCCATCCAGCCATCCATCCATCCATCCATCCAACCATCCATCCATCCATCCATCCAGGCAGCCAACCATCCAGCCATCCCTCCATCCAGCCATCCATCCATCCATGCATCCTTCCAGCCACCCATCCATCCAGCCATCCATCCATCCCTCCAGCCAGCCAACCATCCAGCCATCCCTCCATCCAGCCATCCATCCATCCATCACTCCAGCCAGCCATCCATCCAGCCATCCATCCATCCAGCCATCCATCCATCCATCCCTCCAGCCAGCCATCCATCCAGCCATCCATCCATCCAGCCATCCATGCAGCCATCCATCCATCCATCCATCCCTCCAGCCAGTCATCCATCCAGCCATCCATCCATCCAGCCATCCATACAGCCATCCATTCATCCATCCATCCCTCCAGCCAGCCATTCCTCCAGCCATCCATCCATTCAGCTATCCATCCAGCCATCCATCCATCCATCCATCCCACCAGCCAGTCATCTATCCAGCCATCCCTCTATCCAGCTATCCATCCAGCCATCCATCCATCCATCCATCCATCCCTCCAGCCAGCCATACATCCAGCCATCCATCGATCCAGCCATCCATCCAGCCCTCCATCCATCCATCCATCCCTCCTGCCAGCCAGTCATTAAGCCATCCATCCATCCAGCCATCCATCCAGCCATCCATTCATCCATCCATCCCTCCAGCCAGCCATCCATCCAGCCATCCCTCCATCCAGACATTCATCCAGCCATCCATCCATCCATCCATCCCTCCAGCCAGCCAACCATCCAGCTATCCCTCCATCCATCCATCCATCCATCCCTCCAGCCAGCCATCCATCCAGCCATCCATCCATCCAGCCATCCATCCAGCCATCCATCCATCAATCCATCCCTCCAGCCAGCCATCCATCCAGCCCTCCATCCATCCAGCCGTCCATCCAGCCATCCATCCATCCATCCCTCCAGCCAGCCATCCATCCAGCCATCCATCCATCCAGCCATCCATTCAGCCATCCATCCATCCATCCATCCGTCCAGCCAGCCAGCCATCCAGCCATGAATCCATCCTGCCATCCATCCAGCCATCCATCCATCCATCCATTCCTCCAGCCAGCAATCCATCCAGCCATCCATCCATCCAGCCATCCATCCAACCATCCATCCATCCAGCCATCCATCCAGCCATCCATCCACCCAGCCTTCCGGCCACCCAGCCATCCGTCCATCCAGCCATCCATCCATCCAGCCATCCATCCACCCATCCAGCCATCCATCCAGCCATCCATCCATTCAGCCATTCATCCAGCCATCCATCCATCCATCCATCCCCCCAGCCAGCCATTAAGCCATCCATCCATCCAGCCATCCATCCAGCCATCCATCCATCCCTCCAGCCAGCCATCCATCCAGCCATCCCTCCATCCAGCCATCCATCCATCCATCCATCCAACCATCCATCCATCCATCCATCCAGGCAGCCAACCATCCAGCCATCCCTCCATCCAGCCATCCATCCATCCATGCATCCTTCCAGCCACCCATCCATCCAGCCATCCATCCATCCCTCCAGCCAGCCAACCATCCAGCCATTCCTCCATCCAGCCATCCATCCATCCATCCCTCCAGCCAGCCATCCATCCAGCCATCCATCCATCCAGCCATCCATCCATCCATCCCTCCAGCCAGCCATCCATCCAGCCATCCATCCATCCAGCCATCCATGCAGCCATCCATCCATCCATCCATCCCTCCAGCCAGTCATCCATCCAGCCATCCATCCATCCAGCCATCCATACAGCCATCCATTCATCCATCCATCCCTCCAGCCAGCCATTCCTCCAGCCATCCATCCATTCAGCTATCCATCCAGCCATCCATCCATCCATCCATCCCACCAGCCAGCCATCTATCCAGCCATCCCTCTATCCAGCTATCCATCCAGCCATCCATCCATCCATCCATCCATCCCTCCAGCCAGCCATACATCCAGCCATCCATCGATCCAGCCATCCATCCAGCCCTCCATCCATCCATCCATCCCTCCTGCCAGCCAGTCATTAAGCCATCCATCCATCCAGCCATCCATCCAGCCATCCATTCATCCATCCATCCCTCCAGCCAGCCATCCATCCAGCCATCCCTCCATCCAGACATTCATCCAGCCATCCATCCATCCATCCATCCCTCCAGCCAGCCAACCATCCAGCTATCCCTCCATACATCCATCCATCCATCCCTCCAGCCAGCCATCCATCCAGCCATCCATCCATCCAGCCATCCATCCAGCCATCCATCCATCAATCCATCCCTCCAGCCAGCCATCCATCCAGCCCTCCATCCATCCAGCCGTCCATCCAGCCATCCATCCATCCATCCCTCCAGCCAGCCATCCATCCAGCCATCCATCCATCCAGCCATCCATTCAGCCATCCATCCATCGATCCATCCGTCCAGCCAGCCAGCCATCCAGCCATGAATCCATCCTGCCATCCATCCAGCCATCCATCCATCCATCCATTCCTCCAGCCAGCAATCCATCCAGCCATCCATCCATCCAGCCATCCATCCAACCATCCATCCATCCAGCCATCCATCCAGCCATCCATCCACCCAGCCTTCCGGCCACCCAGCCATCCGTCCATCCAGCCATCCATCCATCCAGCCATCCATCCACCCATCCAGCCATCCATCCAGCCATCCATCCATTCAGCCATCCATCCAGACATCCATCCATCCATCCATCCCGCCAGCGAGTCATCCATCCAGCCATCCATCCATCCAGCCATCCATCCAGCCATCCATCCATCCATCCATCCCTCCAGCCAGCCATTCATCCAGCCATCCATCCATCCAGCCATCCATCCAGACATCCATCCATCCATCCATCCCTCCAGCAAGCCATCCATCCAGCCATCCATCCATCCAGCCATCCATCCAGCCATCCGTCCATCCATCCATCACTCCAGCCAGCCATCCATCCAGCCATCCCTCCATCCAGTCATCCATCCAGCCATCCATGCATTCATCCATCTCTCCATCCAGCCATCCATCCAGCCATTCATCCCTCCATCCATACCTCCAGCCAGCCATCCATCCATACCTCCATCCAGCCAGCCATCCATCCATCCATCCATCCAGCCATCCATCCAGCCATCCATCTAGCAATCCACAAGCCCAGCCAGCCATCCATCCAGCCATCCAGTCATCCAGACATCCATCCAGCCATCCATCCATTCATCCATCCCTCCTGCCAGCCATCCATCCAGCCATCCATCCATTCAGCCATCCGTTTAGCCATCCATCCATCCATCCATCCCTTCAGCCAACCATCCATTCGGCCATCCATCCATTAAGCCATCCATCCATCCATCCCTCCAGCCAGCCATCCATCCAGGCATCCATCCATCCAGCCATCCATCCAGCCATCCATCCATCCAACCATCCATCCAGCCATCCATCCATCCATCCGACCCTACAGCCAGCCATCCATCCAGCCATCCTTCCAGCCAGCCATCCATCCAGCCATCCATCCATTCAGCCTCCCATCCAGCCATCCATCCATCCATCCATCCCTCCAGCCAGTCATACATCCAGCCATCCATCCATCCAGCCATCCATCCAGCCATCCATCCATCCATCCCTCCAGCCAGCCATTCATCCAGCCATCCATCCATCCAGCCATCCATCCAGCCATCCATCCATCCATCCCTCCAGCAAGCCATCCATTAAGCCATCCATCCATCCAGCCATCCATCCAGCCTTCCATCCATCCATCCATCCCTCCAGCCAGCCATCCATGCAGCCATCCCTCCATCCAGCCATCCATCCAGCCATCCAACCATTCCTCCATCTCTCCAGCCAGCCATACATCCATCCATCCATCCATCCAGCCATCCATCCAGCCATTAATCCATCCATCCATCCCTCCAGCCAGCCAGTCATTAAGCCATCCAACCATCCAGCCATCCATCCAGCCATCCATCCAGCCATCCATCCTCCAGCCAGCCATCCATCCAGCCATCCCTCCATCCAGCCATCCAGCCATCCATCAATCCATCCATCCATCCCTCCAGCCAGCCAACCATCCAGCCATCCCTCCATCCAGCCATCCATCCATCCATCCATCCCACCAGCCAGCCATCCATCCAGCCATCCATCCAGCTATACAGCCAGCCATCCATCCATCAATCCATCCCTCCAGCCAGCCATCCATCCAGCCATCCATCCATCCAGCCGTCCATCCAGCCATCCATCCATCCATCCATCCCTTCAACCTGCAAACCATCCAGCCATCCATCCATCCAGTCATCCATCCAGCCATCCATCCATCAATCCATCCAGCCAACCAGCCATCCATCCAGCCATCCATCCATCCTGCCATCCATCCAGCCATCCATTCAGCCATCCATCCATCCCTCCAGCCAGCCAACCATTCGGCCATCCATCCATCCAGCCATCAATTCATCCATCCCTCCAGCCAGCCATCCATCCAGCCATCCATCCAGCCATCCATCCATCCATCCATCCCTCCTGCCAGCCATCCATCCAGCCATCCATCCATCCAGCCATCCATCAAGCCATCCATCCTTCCATCCATCCCTAAAGCCAGCCATCCATCCAGGCTTCCATCCATCCAGCCATCCATCCAGCCAGCCATCCATCCATCCATCCCTCCAGCCAGCCATCCATCCAGACATCCATTCATCCAGCCATCCATCCAGCCATCCATCCATCCCTCCAGCCAGTCATCCATCCAGCCATCCATCCATCCATCCATCCAGCCATCCATCCATCCATCCATCCCTCCAGCCAGCCATCCATCCAGCCATCCCTCCATCCAGCCATCCATCCAGACATCCAACCATTCATCCATCTCTCCAGCCAGCCATACATCCAGCCATCCATCCATCCAGCCATCCATCCAGCCATCCATCCATCCCTCCAGCCAGCCAGTCATTAAGCCATCCAACCACTCATCCATCCATCCAGCCATCCATCCCGCCAGCCACCCATCCATCCAGCCATCCCTCCATCCAGCCATCCATCCAGCCATCCATCCATCCATCCATCCATCCCTCCAGATAGCCAACCATGCAGCCATCCCTCCATCCAGCCATCCATCCATCCCGCCAGCCAGCCAACCATCCAGCCATCGATCCAGCTATCCATCCAGCCATCCATCCATCAATCCATCCCTCCAGCCAGCCAATCACCCAGCCATCCATCCATCCAGCCGTCCATCCAGCCATCCATCCATCCATCCATCCCTTCAGCCTGCCATCCATCCAGCCATCCATCCATCCAGCCATCCATCCAGCCATCCATCCATCAATCGATCCATCCTGCCAGCCATCCATCCAGCCAGCCATCCATCCTGCCATCCATCCATCCATCCCACCAGCCAGCCAACCATTCGGCCATCCATCCATCCAGCCATCCATTCATCCATCCCTACAGCCAGCCATCCTTTTAGCCATCCATCCAGCCATCCATCCACCCATCCATCCCTCCTGCCAGCCATCCATCCAGCCATCCATCCATCCAGCCATCCATCCAGCCATCCATCCTTCCATCCATCCCTTCAGCCAGCCATCCATCCAGGCATCCAACCATCCAGCCATCCATCCAGCCATCCATCCATCCATCCCTCCAGCCAGCCATTCATCCAGCCATCCATCCATCCAGCCATCCATCCAGCCATCGATCCATCCATCCATCCCTCCAGCCAGTCATCCATCCAGCCATCCATCCAGCCATCCATCCAGCCATCCATCCATATATCCCTCCAGCCAGCCATTCATCCAGCCATCCATCCATTCAGCCATCCATCCAGCCATGCATCCATCCATCCATCCCTCCAGCCAGCCATCCATCCAGGCATCCAACCATCCAGCCATCCACCCAGCCATCCATCCATCCATCCATCCCTCCAGCCAGCCATCCATCCAGCCATCCCTCCATCCAGACATCCATCCAGCCATCCATCCATCCATCCATCCATCCAGCCAGCCAATCATCCAGCCATCCCTCCATCCAGCCATCCATCCATCCATCCATCCCTCCAGCCAGCCAGCCATCCAGCCAGCCATCCATCCATCCAGCCATCCATCCAGCCATCCATCCATCAATCCATCCCTCCAGCCAGCCATCCATCCAGCCATCCATCCGTCCAGCCGTCCATCCAGCCATCCATCCATCCATACAACACTCCAGCCAGCCATCCATCCAGTCATCCATCATTCCAGCCATCCATTCAGCCATCCATCCATCCATCCATCCCTCCAGCCATCCATCCATCCAGCCATCCATCCATCCAGCCATCCATCCAGCCATCCATCCATCCATTCCTCCAGCCAGCCATCCATCCAGCCATTCATTCATCCAGCCATCAATCCAGCCATCCATCCATCCCTCCAGCAAGCCATCCAACCAGCAATCCATCCGTCCAGCCAGCCATCCAGCCATCCATCCATCCCTCAAGCCAGCCATCCATCCAGCCATCCATCCATCCAGCCAGCCATCCAGCCATCCATCCATCCCTCCAACCAGCAATTCCATCCAGCCATCCGTCCATCCATCCATCCATCCAGCAATCCATACAGCCACCGATCCATCCATCCATCCCTCCAGCCAGTCATCCATCCAGCCATCCATCCATCCAACCATCCATCCAGCCATCCATCCATCAATCCATCCATCCAGCCAGCCATCCATCCAGCCATCCATCCATCCAGCCGTCCATCCAGCCATCCATCCATCCATCCATCCCTTCAACCTGCCAACCATCCAGCCATCCATCCATCCAGCCATCCATCCAGCCGTACATCCATCAATCCATCCATCCAGCCAGCCATCCATCCAGTCATCCATCCATCCTGCCATCCATCCAGCCATCCATTCAGCCATCCATCCATCCCTCCAGCCAGCCAACCATTCGGCCATCCATCCATCCAGCCATCCATTCATCCATCCCTCCAGCCAGCCATCCATCCATCCATCCATCCAGCCATCCATCCATCCATCCATCCCTCCTGCCAGCCATCCATCCAGCCATCCATCCATCCAGCCATCCATCAAGCCATCCATCCATCCATCCATCCCTAAAGCCAGCAATCCATCCAGGCATCCATCCATCCATCCAGCCAGCCAGCCATCCATCCATCCCTCCAGCCAGCCATCCATCCAGACATCCATTCATCCAGCCATCCATCCAGCCATCCATCCATCCATCCATCCATCCAGCCAGTCATCCATCCAGCCATCCATCCATCCATCCAGCCAGCCATCCATCCATCCATCCATCCCTCCAGCCAGCCATCCATCCAGCCATCCCTCCATCCAGCCATCCATCCAGACATCCAACCATTCATCCATCTCTCCAGCCAGCCATACATCCAGCCATCCATCCATCCAGCCATCCATCCAGCCATCCATCCATCCCTCCAGCCAGCCAGTCATTAAGCCATCCAACCACCCATCCATCCATCCAGCCATCCATCTCTCCAGCCACCCATCCATCCAGCCATCCCTCCATCCAGCCATCCATCCAGCCATCCATCCATCCATCCATCCATCCCTCCAGATAGCCAACCATGCAGCCATCCCTCCATCCAGCCATCCATCCATCCATCCATCCCTCCAGCCAGTCATCCATCCAGCCATCGATCCAGCTATCCATCCAGCCATCCATCCATCAAACCATCCCTCCAGCCAGCCAATCACCCAGCCATCCATCCATCACGGCGTCCATCCAGCCATCCATCCATCCATCCATCCCTTCAGCCTGCCATCCATCCAGCCATCCATCAATCCAGCCATCAATCCAGCCATCCATCCATCAATCGATCCATCCAGCCAGCCATCCATCCAGCCATCCATCCATCCTGCCATCCATCCAGCCATCCATTCAGCCATCTATCCATCCATCCATCCATCCAGCCAGCCAACCATTCGGCCATCCATCCATCCAGCCATCCATTCATCCATCCCTCCAGCCAGCCATCCTTTTAGCCATCCATCCAGCCATCCATCCATCCATCCATCCCTCCTGCCAGCCATCCATCCAGCCATCCATCCATCCAGCCATCCATCCAGCCATCCATCCTTCCATCCATCCCTTCAGCCAGCCATCTATCCAGGCATCCAACCATCCAGCCATCCATCCAGCCATCCATCCATCCATCCATCCCTCCAGCCAGCCATCCATCCAACCATCCATCCATCCAGCCATCCATCCAGCCATCCATCCATCCATCCATCCCTCCAGCCAGTCATCCATCCAGCCATCCATCCAGCCATCCATCCAGCCATCCAACCATCCATCCCTCCAGCCAGCCATTCATCCAGCCATCCATCCATTCAGCCATCAATCCAGCCATGCATCCATCCATCCATCCCTCCAGCCAGCCATCCATCCAGGCATCCAACCATCCAGCCATCCACCCAGCCATCCATCCATCCATCCATCCCTCAAGCCAGCCATCCAGCCATCCCTCCATCCAGACATCCATCCAGCCATCCATCCATCCATCCAGCCAGCCAATCATCCATCCATCCCTCCATCCAGCCATCCATCCATCCATCCATCCCTCCAGCCAGCCAGCCAACCAGCCATCCATCCATCCAGCCATCCATCCAGCCATCCATCCATCAATCCATCCCTCCAGCCAGCCATCCATCCAGCCATCCATCCATCCAGCCGTCCATCCAGCCATCCATCCATCCATACAACACTCCAGCCAGCCATCCATCCAGTCATCCATCCATCCAGCCATCCATTCAGCCATCCATCCATCCATCCATCCATCCCTCCAGCCATCCATCCATCCAGCCATCCATCCATCCAGCCATCCATCCAGCCATCCATCCATCCATTCCTCCAGCCAGCCATCCATCCAGCCATCCATTCATCCAGCCATCAATCCAGCCATCCATCCATCCCTCCAGCAAGCCATCCATCCAGCCATCCATTCATCCAGCCATCAATCCAGCCATCCATCCATCCCTCCAGCAAGCCATCCATCCATCAATCGATCCATCCAGCCAGCCATCCATCCAGCCATCCATCCATCCTGCCATCCATCCAGCCATCCATTCAGCCATCTATCCATCCATCCATCCCTCCAGCCAGCCAACCATTCGGCCATCCATCCATCCAGCCATCCATTCATCCATCCCTCCAGCCAGCCATCCTTTTAGCCATCCATCCAGCCATCCATCCATCCATCCATCCCTCCTGCCAGCCATCCATCCAGCCATCCATCCATCCAGCCATCCATCCAGCCATCCATCCTTCCATCCATCCCTTCAGCCAGCCATCTATCCAGGCATCCAACCATCCAGCCATCCATCCAGCCATCCATCCATCCATCCATCCCTCCAGCCAGCCATCCATCCAACCATCCATCCATCCAGCCATCCATCCAGCCATCCATCCATCCATCCATCCCTCCAGCCAGTCATCCATCCAGCCATCCATCCAGCCATCCATCCAGCCATCCAACCATCCATCCCTCCAGCCAGCCATTCATCCAGCCATCCATCCATTCAGCCATCAATCCAGCCATGCATCCATCCACCCATCCCTCCAGCCAGCCATCCATCCAGGCATCCAACCATCCAGCCATCCACCCAGCCATCCATCCATCCATCCATCCCTCAAGCCAGCCATCCATCCAGCCATCCCTCCATCCAGACATCCATCCAGCCATCCATCCATCCATCCAGCCAGCCAATCATCCATCCATCCCTCCATCCAGCCATCCATCCATCCATCCATCCCTCCAGCCAGCCAGCCAACCAGCCATCCATCCATCCAGCCATCCATCCAGCCATCCATCCATCAATCCATCCCTCCAGCCAGCCATCCATCCAGCCATCCATCCATCCAGCCGTCCATCCAGCCATCCATCCATCCATACAACACTCCAGCCAGCCATCCATCCAGTCATCCATCCATCCAGCCATCCATTCAGCCATCCATACATCCATCCATCCATCCCTCCAGCCATCCATCCATCCAGCCATCCATCCATCCAGCCATCCATCCAGCCATCCATCCATCCATTCCTCCAGCCAGCCATCCATCCAGCCATCCATTCATCCAGCCATCAATCCAGCCATCCATCCATCCCTCCAGCAAGCCATCCAACCAGCAATCCATCCGTCCAGCCAGCCATCCAGCCATCCATCCATCCCTCAAGCCAGCCATCCATCCAGCCATCCATCCATCCAGCCAGCCATCCAGCCATCCATCCATCCCTCCAGCCAGCAATTCCATCCAGCCATCCGTCCATCCATCCATCCATCCAGCAATCCATACAGCCACCGATCCATCCATCCATCCCTCCAGCCAGTCATCCATCCAGCCATCCATCCATCCAACCATCCATCCAGCCATCCATCCATCCATTCCTCCAGCCAGCCATTTATCCAGCCATCCATCCATTAAGCCATCCATCCAGCCATCCATCCATCCATCCAACCCTCCAGCCAGCCATCCATCCATCCAGCCATCCATCCAGCCATCCATCCATCCATCCATCCCTCTAGCCAGCCAACCATCCAGCCATTCCTCCATCCAGCCATCCATCCAGCCATCCATCCATCCATCCATCTCTCCAGCCAGCCATACATCCAGCCATCCATCCATTCAGCCATTCATCCAGCCATCCATCCATCCATCCATCCCCCCAGCCAGCCATTAAGCCATCCATCCATCCAGCCAGCCATCCAGCCATCCATCCATCCCTCCAGCCAGCCATCCATCCAGCCATCCCTCCATCCAGCCATCCATCCATCCATCCATCCTTCCATCCATCCATCCATCCATCCAGGCAGCCAACCATCCAGCCATCCCTCCATCCAGCCATCCATCCATCCATGCATCCTTCCAGCCACCCATCCATCCAGCCATCCATCTATCCATCCATCCCTCCAGCCAGCCAACCATCCAGCCATCCCTCCATCCAGCCATCCATCCATCCATCCCTCCAGCCAGCCATCCATCCAGCCATCCATCCATCCAGCCATCCATCCAGCCATCCATCCATCAATCCATCCCTCCAGCCAGCCATCCATCCAGCCATCCATCCATCCAGCCGTCCATCCAGCCATCCATCCATCGCTCCAGCCAGCCATCCATCCAGCCATCCATCCATCCACCCATCCCGCCAGCCAGCCAACCATCCAGCCAACCCTACATCCAGACATCCCTCCATCCAGCCATCCATCCATCCTTCCATCCCTCCAGCCAGCCATCCATCCAGCCATCCATCCATCCAGCCATCCATCCAGCCATCCATCCATCAGTGCCCGGGACATCGTCGGGGGTAAAGCTCCCTCCCTTGCCTCATTGAAGGTCCTAACTAACAGCGGGCCCAACAGGTCCATATATTTTTCATAGGACTCGACCGGGAAACCGTCCGGCCCCGGTGCCTTCCCCGCCTGCATGCTTCCTATCCCTTTGATCAGCTCCTCCAGCCCAATCGGGGCCCCCAGTCCCTCTTCCACCTTTGGAAACCTCAATTGGTCCAGGAAACGGCCCATCCCTCCCTCCTCCCGTGGGGGCTCAGATCGGTACAATTTCTCGTAGAAGTCCCCCCGCATTTAAAAGTTTATTGGATAAACATATGGATGATAATGGCATAGTGTAGGTTAGATGGCTTTTGTTTCGGTGCAACATCGTGGGCCGAAGGGCCTGTACTGCGCTGTATCGTTCTATGTTCTATGTTCGAAGTCCCTGAAGACCCCATTGATGCCAACTCCACTCTGCACCCTGTCCTTAACTCCCCCGATCTCCCTAGCTGCGTCCCGCTTCCGAAGCTGATGCGCCAGCATCCGGCTTGCCTTTTCCCCATACTCGTAGACCGCCCCCTGGGCCTTCCTCCACTGCACCTCCGCCTTCCTGGTGGTCACCAGGTCGAATTCGGCCTGGAGGCTGCGCCTCTTCCTCAACAATCCTTCCTCAGGTTCTTCCGCATACCTCCTGTCTACCCTCACCATCTCCCCCACCAGCCTCTCCCTCTCCCCCCGCTCCCTCCGCCTTGTGGGCCCTGATGGAGATCAGCTCTCTCCTCACCACCGCCTTCAGTGCCTCCCATTCCATCCCCACTCGGACCTCCCCGTTGTCATGGTCTCCAAGTACCTCCCTATACTTCCTCGGACCCGCTCGCTCACCTCCTCGTCCGCCAACAGCGCCACCTCCAAGCGCCACAGCGGGCGCTGGTCCCTCTCCTCCCCCATCTCCAAGTCCACCCAATGCGGGGCGTGGTCCGAAATGGCTATTGCCGAATACTCGGTATCCTCTACTCTCGCTATCAGCGCCCTACTCAAAATGAAAAAGTCGATTCGAGAATAAGCCTTATGGACATGAGAAGAATGAAAATTCCCTAGCCCCCGGCCTTGCAAATCTCCAAGGTTCCACCCCTCCCATTTGGTCCATAAATCCCCTCAACACTCTAGCCCCCGCCGGCTTCCTACCCGTCCTAGACCTGGAGCGATCCAGTGCCGGATCCAACACCGTGTTAAAGTCTCCCCCCATTATCAGGCCCCCCACTTCCAAATCTGGGATCCGACCCAACATACACCGCACAAAACCCGCATCGTCCCAGTTCGGAGCATACACATTGACCAGTACCACCCTCTCTCCCTGCAACTTACCACTTACCATTATGTACCTACCGCCATTATCTGCCACAATGCTCGACGCCTCGAATAACACCTTCTTTCCCACCAAGATCGCCACCCCTCGATTTTTGGCATCTAGCCCCGAGTGAAACACCTGACCTACCCACCCGTTCCTCAGTCTTACCTGGTCTGCCACCTTCAGGTGTGTCAACTAGAGCATAACAACATCTGCCTTGAGCCCCTTCAGGTGCGCGAATACGCGGGCCCGCTTAACCAGCCCATGCAGTCTCCTTACATTCCAGGTTATCAGCCGGATCAGGGGGCTACCCGCCCATCTCCCCCGCCGACTAGCCATGACCCTTCCTCGGCCAGCCACGTGCCCGCACCCCACACCCGGCCCGTTCCCCACAGCGGCATACCCCCGTCTTGACCCACCCCACTCGCTCCAGCTCCTCCTTGATCTTAGCAGCAGCAACTCGATTCCCCCCCACCCCCCACCGGCTAGAACCCATCCTAGCTGGTTTACTCCCCCCATTGCACTTCCGCAAGTCAGCTGACCCCGGCCACTCCCACCTCCCCTTCGACTCCTCCCATTGTGTGGCACACCCTCCTCTCCCGCTCCCCATTCACAGGCTCTCCCCCTCCGTTCTAAGCGCGGGAAACAAACCTCGCTTCCCCGCCCCGGTCTCGCCCCCCCCCCCCCAGTCTTCGGCGCGGGAAAAAATCCCGCGCTCTCCAGCTATCAGGCCCCGCCACCAACCAAAACAGTGCCCAACCCGCCCCATCCACCCTCCCCAACCCGAAAGAGAAAAACACAGAGAAAAACAAACCCAAAATAATGCAAAGGCCCCCCCACCCGCCCCGAACCAAAAATAGGCATAACATATCCACTGCAGTCCCCAATCGCCCATCCCGACCCTCAGTCTGTGACCCTCAGTCTGTGTCCAGCTTCTCGGCCTGAACAAAGGCCCACGCCTCCTCCTCCAGCCAGCCAGTCATTAAGCCATCCATACAACCAGCCATCCATTCAGCCATCCATCCAGCCATCCATCCCTCCAGCCAGCCATCCATCCAGCCATCCCTCCATCCAGCCATCCATCCAGTCATCCATCCATCCATCCATCCCTCCAGCCAACCAACCATCCAGCCATCACTCCATCTAGCCATCCATTCATCCCACCAGGCAGCCATCAATCCAGCCATCCATCCATCAATCCATCCCTCCAGCCAGCCATCCATCCAGCCATCCATCCATCCAGCCGTCCATCCAGCCATCCATCCATCCATGCAGCCCTTCAACCTGCCATCCATCCAGCCATCTATCCATCCAGCCATCCATCCAGCCATCCATCCATCAATCCATCCATCCAGCCAGCCATCGATCCAGCCATCCATCCATCCTGCCAGCCATCCAGCCATCCATTCAGCCATCCATCCATCCATCCATCCATCCCTCCAGCCAGTCATCCATCCAGCCATCCATCCAGCCATCCATCCAGCCATCCATCCATCCATCCCTCCAGCCAGCCATTCATCCAGCCATCCATCCATTCAGCCATCCATCCAGCCATGCATCCATCCATCCATCCCTCCAGCCAGCCATCCATCCAGGCATCCAACCATCCAGCCATCCACCCAGCCATCCATCCATCCATCCATCCCTCAAGCCAGCCATCCATCCAGCCATCCCTCCATCCAGACATCCATCCAGCCATCCATCCATCCATCCAGCCAGCCAATCATCCATCCATCCCTCCATCCAGCCATCCATCCATCCATCCATCCCTCCAGCCAGCCAGCCAACCAGCCATCCATCCATCCAGCCATCCATCCAGCCATCCATCCATCAATCCATCCCTCCAGCCAGCCATCCATCCAGCCATCCATCCATCCAGCCGTCCATCCAGCAATCCATCCATCCATACAACACTCCAGCCAGCCATCCATCCAGTCATCCATCCATCCAGCCATCCATTCAGCCATCCATCTATCCATCCATCCATCCCTCCAGCCATCCATCCATCCAGCCATCCATCCATCCAGCCATCCATCCAGCCATCCATCCATCCATTCCTCCAGCCAGCCATCCATCCAGCCATCCATTCATCCATCCATCAATCCAGCCATCCATTCATCCCTCCAGCAAGCCATCCAACCAGCAATCCATCCGTCCAGCCAGCCATCCAGCCATCCATCCATCCCTCAAGCCAGCCATCCATCCAGCCATCCATCCATCCAGCCAGCCATCCAGCCATCCATCCATCCCTCCAGCCAGCAATTCCATCCAGCCATCCGTCCATCCATCCATCCATCCAGCAATCCATACAGCCACCGATCCATCCATCCATCCCTCCAGCCAGTCATCCATCCAGCCATCCATCCATCCAACCATCCATCCAGCCATCCATCCATCCATTCCTCCAGCCAGCCATTTATCCAGCCATCCATCCATTAAGCCATCCATCCAGCCATCCATCCATCCATCCAACCCTCCAGCCAGCCATCCATCCATCCAGCCATCCATCCAGCCATCCATCCATCCATCCCTCTAGCCAGCCAGCCATCCAGCCATTCCTCCATCCAGCCATCCATCCAGCCATCCATCCATCCATCCATCTCTCCAGCCAGCCATACATCCAGCCATCCATCCATTCAGCCATTCATCCAGCCATCCATCCATCCATCCATCCCCCCAGCCAGCCATTAAGCCATCCATCCATCCAGCCATCCATCCAGCCATCCATCCATCCCTCCAGCCAGCCATCCATCCAGCCATCCCTCCATCCAGCCATCCATCCATCCATCCATCCAACCATCCATCCATCCATCCATCCAGGCAGCCAACCATCCAGCCATCCCTCCATCCAGCCATCCATCCATCCATGCATCCTTCCAGCCACCCATCCATCCAGCCATCCATCCATCCCTCCAGCCAGCCAACCATCCAGCCATCCCTCCATCCAGCCATCCATCCATCCATCCCTCCAGCCAGCCATCCATCCAGCCATCCATCCATCCAGCCATCCATCCATCCATCCCTCCAGCCAGCCATCCATCCAGCCATCCATCCATCCAGCCATCCATGCAGCCATCCATCCATCCATCCATCCCTCCAGCCAGTCATCCATCCAGCCATCCATCCATCCAGCCATCCATACAGCCATCCATTCATCCATCCATCCCTCCAGCCAGCCATTCCTCCAGCCATCCATCCATTCAGCTATCCATCCAGCCATCCATCCATCCATCCATCCCACCAGCCAGCCATCTATCCAGCCATCCCTCTATCCAGCTATCCATCCAGCCATCCATCCATCCATCCATCCATCCCTCCAGCCAGCCATACATCCAGCCATCCATCGATCCAGCCATCCATCCAGCCCTCCATCCATCCATCCATCCCTCCTGCCAGCCATCCATCCAGCCATCCCTCCATCCAGACATTCATCCAGCCATCCATCCATCCATCCATCCCTCCAGCCAGCCAAACATCCAGCTATCCCTCCATCCATCCATCCATCCATCCCTCCAGCCAGCCATCCATCCAGCCATCCATCCATCCAGCCATCCATCCAGCCATCCATCCATCAATCCATCCCTCCAGCCAGCCATCCATCCAGCCCTCCATCCATCCAGCCGTCCATCCAGCCATCCATCCATCCATCCCTCCAGCCAGCCATCCATCCAGCCATCCATCCATCCAGCCATCCATTCAGCCATCCATCCATCCATCCATCCGTCCAGCCAGCCAGCCATCCAGCCATGAATCCATCCTGCCATCCATCCAGCCATCCATCCATCCATCCATTCCTCCAGCCAGCAATCCATCCAGCCATCCATCCATCCAGCCATCCATCCAACCATCCATCCATCCAGCCATCCATCCAGCCATCCATCCACCCAGCCTTCCGGCCACCCAGCCATCCGTCCATCCAGCCATCCATCCATCCAGCCATCCATCCACCCATCCAGCCATCCATCCAGCCATCCATCCATTCAGCCATTCATCCAGCCATCCATCCATCCATCCATCCCCCCAGCCAGCCATTAAGCCATCCATCCATCCAGCCATCCATCCAGCCATCCATCCATCCCTCCAGCCAGCCATCCATCCAGCCATCCCTCCATCCAGCCATCCATCCATCCATCCATCCAACCATCCATCCATCCATCCATCCAGGCAGCCAACCATCCAGCCATCCCTCCATCCAGCCATCCATCCATCCATGCATCCTTCCAGCCACCCATCCATCCAGCCATCCATCCATCCCTCCAGCCAGCCAACCATCCAGCCATTCCTCCATCCATCCATCCATCCCTCCAGCCAGCCATCCATCCAGCCATCCATCCATCCAGCCATCCATCCATCCATCCCTCCAGCCAGCCATCCATCCAGCCATCCATCCATCCAGCCATCCATGCAGCCATCCATCCATCCATCCATCCCTCCAGCCAGTCATCCATCCAGCCATCCATCCATCCAGCCATCCATACAGCCATCCATTCATCCATCCATCCCTCCAGCCAGCCATTCCTCCAGCCATCCATCCATTCAGCTATCCATCCAGCCATCCATCCATCCATCCATCCCACCAGCCAGCCATCTATCCAGCCATCCCTCTATCCAGCTATCCATCCAGCCATCCATCCATCCATCCATCCATCCCTCCAGCCAGCCATACATCCAGCCATCCATCGATCCAGCCATCCATCCAGCCCTCCATCCATCCATCCATCCCTCCTGCCAGCCAGTCATTAAGCCATCCATCCATCCAGCCATCCATCCAGCCATCCATTCATCCATCCATCCCTCCAGCCAGCCATCCATCCAGCCATCCCTCCATCCAGACATTCATCCAGCCATCCATCCATCCATCCATCCCTCCAGCCAGCCAACCATCCAGCTATCCCTCCATACATCCATCCATCCATCCCTCCAGCCAGCCATCCATCCAGCCATCCATCCATCCAGCCATCCATCCAGCCATCCATCCATCAATCCATCCCTCCAGCCAGCCATCCATCCAGCCCTCCATCCATCCAGCCGTCCATCCAGCCATCCATCCATCCATCCCTCCAGCCAGCCATCCATCCAGCCATCCATCCATCCAGCCATCCATTCAGCCATCCATCCATCGATCCATCCGTCCAGCCAGCCAGCCATCCAGCCATGAATCCATCCTGCCATCCATCCAGCCATCCATCCATCCATCCATTCCTCCAGCCAGCAATCCATCCAGCCATCCATCCATCCAGCCATCCATCCAACCATCCATCCATCCAGCCATCCATCCAGCCATCCATCCACTAAGCCTTCCGGCCACCCAGCCATCCGTCCATCCAGCCATCCATCCATCCAGCCATCCATCCACCCATCCAGCCATCCATCCAGCCATCCATCCATTCAGCCATCCATCCAGACATCCATCCATCCATCCATCCCGCCAGCGAGTCATCCATCCAGCCATCCATCCATCCAGCCATCCATCCAGCCATCCATCCATCCATCCATCCCTCCAGCCAGCCATTCATCCAGCCATCCATCCATCCAGCCATCCATCCAGACATCCATCCATCCATCCATCCCTCCAGCAAGCCATCCATCCAGCCATCCATCCATCCAGCCATCCATCCAGCCATCCGTCCATCCATCCATCACTCCAGCCAGCCATCCATCCAGCCATCCCTCCATCCAGTCATCCATCCAGCCATCCATGCATTCATCCATCTCTCCATCCAGCCATCCATCCAGCCATTCATCCCTCCATCCATACCTCCAGCCAGCCATCCATCCATACCTCCATCCAGCCAGCCATCCATCCATCCATCCATCCAGCCATCCATCCAGCCATCCATCTAGCAATCCACAAGCCCAGCCAGCCATCCATCCAGCCATCCAGTCATCCAGACATCCATCCAGCCATCCATCCATTCATCCATCCCTCCTGCCAGCCATCCATCCAGCCATCCATCCATTCAGCCATCCGTTTAGCCATCCATCCATCCATCCATCCCTTCAGCCAACCATCCATTCGGCCATCCATCCATTAAGCCATCCATCCATCCATCCCTCCAGCCAGCCATCCATCCAGGCATCCATCCATCCAGCCATCCATCCAGCCATCCATCCATCCAACCATCCATCCAGCCATCCATCCATCCATCCGACCCTACAGCCAGCCATCCATCCAGCCATCCTTCCAGCCAGCCATCCATCCAGCCATCCATCCATTCAGCCTCCCATCCAGCCATCCATCCATCCATCCATCCCTCCAGCCAGTCATACATCCAGCCATCCATCCATCCAGCCATCCATCCAGCCATCCATCCATCCATCCCTCCAGCCAGCCATTCATCCAGCCATCCATCCATCCAGCCATCCATCCAGCCATCCATCCATCCATCCCTCCAGCAAGCCATCCATTAAGCCATCCATCCATCCAGCCATCCATCCAGCCTTCCATCCATCCATCCATCCCTCCAGCCAGCCATCCATGCAGCCATCCCTCCATCCAGCCATCCATCCAGCCATCCAACCATTCCTCCATCTCTCCAGCCAGCCATACATCCATCCATCCATCCATCCAGCCATCCATCCAGCCATTCATCCATCCATCCATCCCTCCAGCCAGCCAGTCATTAAGCCATCCAACCATCCAGCCATCCATCCAGCCATCCATCCAGCCATCCATCCTCCAGCCAGCCATCCATCCAGCCATCCCTCCATCCAGCCATCCAGCCATCCATCAATCCATCCATCCATCCCTCCAGCCAGCCAACCATCCAGCCATCCCTCCATCCAGCCATCCATCCATCCATCCATCCCACCAGCCAGCCATCCATCCAGCCATCCATCCAGCTATACAACCAGCCATCCATCCATCAATCCATCCCTCCAGCCAGCCATCCATCCAGCCATCCATCCATCCAGCCGTCCATCCAGCCATCCATCCATCCATCCATCCCTTCAACCTGCAAACCATCCAGCCATCCATCCATCCAGTCATCCATCCAGCCATCCATCCATCAATCCATCCAGCCAACCAGCCATCCATCCAGCCATCCATCCATCCTGCCATCCATCCAGCCATCCATTCAGCCATCCATCCATCCCTCCAGCCAGCCAACCATTCGGCCATCCATCCATCCAGCCATCAATTCATCCATCCCTCCAGCCAGCCATCCATCCAGCCATCCATCCAGCCATCCATCCATCCATCCATCCCTCCTGCCAGCCATCCATCCAGCCATCCATCCATCCAGCCATCCATCAAGCCATCCATCCTTCCATCCATCCCTAAAGCCAGCCATCCATCCAGGCTTCCATCCATCCAGCCATCCATCCAGCCAGCCATCCATCCATCCATCCCTCCAGCCAGCCATCCATCCAGACATCCATTCATCCAGCCATCCATCCAGCCATCCATCCATCCCTCCAGCCAGTCATCCATCCAGCCATCCATCCATCCATCCATCCCTCCAGCCAGCCATCCATCCAGCCATCCCTCCATCCAGCCATCCATCCAGACATCCAACCATTCATCCATCTCTCCAGCCAGCCATACATCCAGCCATCCATCCATCCAGCCATCCATCCAGCCATCCATCCATCCCTCCAGCCAGCCAGTCATTAAGCCATCCAACCACTCATCCATCCATCCAGCCATCCATCCCGCCAGCCACCCATCCATCCAGCCATCCCTCCATCCAGCCATCCATCCAGCCATCCATCCATCCATCCATCCATCCCTCCAGATAGCCAACCATGCAGCCATCCCTCCATCCAGCCATCCATCCATCCCGCCAGCCAGCCAACCATCCAGCCATCGATCCAGCTATCCATCCAGCCATCCATCCATCAATCCATCCCTCCAGCCAGCCAATCACCCAGCCATCCATCCATCCAGCCGTCCATCCAGCCATCCATCCATCCATCCATCCCTTCAGCCTGCCATCCATCCAGCCATCCATCCATCCAGCCATCCATCCAGCCATCCATCCATCAATCGATCCATCCTGCCAGCCATCCATCCAGCCAGCCATCCATCCTGCCATCCATCCATCCATCCCTCCAGCCAGCCAACCATTCGGCCATCCATCCATCCAGCCATCCATTCATCCATCCCTACAGCCAGCCATCCTTTTAGCCATCCATCCAGCCATCCATCCACCCATCCATCCCTCCTGCCAGCCATCCATCCAGCCATCCATCCATCCAGCCATCCATCCAGCCATCCATCCTTCCATCCATCCCTTCAGCCAGCCATCCATCCAGGCATCCAACCATCCAGCCATCCATCCAGCCATCCATCCATCCATCCCTCCAGCCAGCCATTCATCCAGCCATCCATCCATCCAGCCATCCATCCAGCCATCGATCCATCCATCCATCCCTCCAGCCAGTCATCCATCCAGCCATCCATCCAGCCATCCATCCAGCCATCCATCCATATATCCCTCCAGCCAGCCATTCATCCAGCCATCCATCCATTCAGCCATCCATCCAGCCATGCATCCATCCATCCATCCCTCCAGCCAGCCATCCATCCAGGCATCCAACCATCCAGCCATCCACCCAGCCATCCATCCATCCATCCATCCCTCCAGCCAGCCATCCATCCAGCCATCCCTCCATCCAGACATCCATCCAGCCATCCATCCATCCATCCATCCATCCAGCCAGCCAATCATCCAGCCATCCCTCCATCCAGCCATCCATCCATCCATCCATCCCTCCAGCCAGCCAGCCATCCAGCCAGCCATCCATCCATCCAGCCATCCATCCAGCCATCCATCCATCAATCCATCCCTCCAGCCAGCCATCCATCCAGCCATCCATCCGTCCAGCCGTCCATCCAGCCATCCATCCATCCATACAACACTCCAGCCAGCCATCCATCCAGTCATCCATCATTCCAGCCATCCATTCAGCCATCCATCCATCCATCCATCCCTCCAGCCATCCATCCATCCAGCCATCCATCCATCCAGCCATCCATCCAGCCATCCATCCATCCATTCCTCCAGCCAGCCATCCATCCAGCCATTCATTCATCCAGCCATCAATCCAGCCATCCATCCATCCCTCCAGCAAGCCATCCAACCAGCAATCCATCCGTCCAGCCAGCCATCCAGCCATCCATCCATCCCTCAAGCCAGCCATCCATCCAGCCATCCATCCATCCAGCCAGCCATCCAGCCATCCATCCATCCCTCCAACCAGCAATTCCATCCAGCCATCCGTCCATCCATCCATCCATCCAGCAATCCATACAGCCACCGATCCATCCATCCATCCCTCCAGCCAGTCATCCATCCAGCCATCCATCCATCCAACCATCCATCCAGCCATCCATCCATCAATCCATCCATCCAGCCAGCCATCCATCCAGCCATCCATCCATCCAGCCGTCCATCCAGCCATCCATCCATCCATCCATCCCTTCAACCTGCCAACCATCCAGCCATCCATCCATCCAGCCATTCATCCAGCCGTACATCCATCAATCCATCCATCCAGCCAGCCATCCATCCAGTCATCCATCCATCCTGCCATCCATCCAGCCATCCATTCAGCCATCCATCCATCCCTCCAGCCAGCCAACCATTCGGCCATCCATCCATCCAGCCATCCATTCATCCATCCCTCCAGCCAGCCATCCATCCATCCATCCATCCAGCCATCCATCCATCCATCCATCCCTCCTGCCAGCCATCCATCCAGCCATCCATCCATCCAGCCATCCATCAAGCCATCCATCCATCCATCCATCCCTAAAGCCAGCAATCCATCCAGGCATCCATCCATCCAGCCATCCATCCAGCCAGCCAGCCATCCATCCATCCCTCCAGCCAGCCATCCATCCAGACATCCATTCATCCAGCCATCCTTCCAGCCATCCATCCATCCATCCATCCCTCCAGCCAGTCATCCATCCAGCCATCCATCCATCCATCCAGCCAGCCATCCATCCATCCATCCATCCCTCCAGCCAGCCATCCATCCAGCCATCCCTCCATCCAGCCATCCATCCAGACATCCAACCATTCATCCATCTCTCCAGCCAGCCATACATCCAGCCATCCATCCATCCAGCCATCCATCCAGCCATCCATCCATCCCTCCAGCCAGCCAGTCATTAAGCCATCCAACCACCCATCCATCCATCCAGCCATCCATCTCTCCAGCCACCCATCCATCCAGCCATCCCTCCATCCAGCCATCCATTCAGCCATCCATCCATCCATCCATCCATCCCTCCAGATAGCCAACCATGCAGCCATCCCTCCATCCAGCCATCCATCCATCCATCCATCCCTCCAGCCAGTCATCCATCCAGCCATCGATCCAGCTATCCATCCAGCCATCCATCCATCAAACCATCCCTCCAGCCAGCCAATCACCCAGCCATCCATCCATCACGGCGTCCATCCAGCCATCCATCCATCCATCCATCCCTTCAGCCTGCCATCCATCCAGCCATCCATCAATCCAGCCATCAATCCAGCCATCCATCCATCAATCGATCCATCCAGCCAGCCATCCATCCAGCCATCCATCCATCCTGCCATCCATCCAGCCATCCATTCAGCCATCTATCCATCCATCCATCCCTCCAGCCAGCCAACCATTCGGCCATCCATCCATCCAGCCATCCATTCATCCATCCCTCCAGCCAGCCATCCTTTTAGCCATCCATCCAGCCATCCATCCATCCATCCATCCCTCCTGCCAGCCATCCATCCATCCATCCCTCCAGCCAGCCATTCATCCAGCCATCCATCCATCCAGCCATCCATCCAGCCATCGATCCATCCATCCATCCCTCCAGCCAGTCATCCATCCAGCCATCCATCCAGCCATCCATCCAGCCATCCATCCATATATCCCTCCAGCCAGCCATTCATCCAGCCATCCATCCATTCAGCCATCCATCCAGCCATGCATCCATCCATCCATCCCTCCAGCCAGCCATCCATCCAGGCATCCAACCATCCAGCCATCCACCCAGCCATCCATCCATCCATCCATCCCTCCAGCCAGCCATCCATCCAGCCATCCCTCCATCCAGACATCCATCCAGCCATCCATCCATCCATCCATCCATCCAGCCAGCCAATCATCCAGCCATCCCTCCATCCAGCCATCCATCCATCCATCCATCCCTCCAGCCAGCCAGCCATCCAGCCAGCCATCCATCCATCCAGCCATCCATCCAGCCATCCATCCATCAATCCATCCCTCCAGCCAGCCATCCATCCAGCCATCCATCCGTCCAGCCGTCCATCCAGCCATCCATCCATCCATACAACACTCCAGCCAGCCATCCATCCAGTCATCCATCATTCCAGCCATCCATTCAGCCATCCATCCATCCATCCATCCCTCCAGCCATCCATCCATCCAGCCATCCATCCATCCAGCCATCCATCCAGCCATCCATCCATCCATTCCTCCAGCCAGCCATCCATCCAGCCATTCATTCATCCAGCCATCAATCCAGCCATCCATCCATCCCTCCAGCAAGCCATCCAACCAGCAATCCATCCGTCCAGCCAGCCATCCAGCCATCCATCCATCCCTCAAGCCAGCCATCCATCCAGCCATCCATCCATCCAGCCAGCCATCCAGCCATCCATCCATCCCTCCAACCAGCAATTCCATCCAGCCATCCGTCCATCCATCCATCCATCCAGCAATCCATACAGCCACCGATCCATCCATCCATCCCTCCAGCCAGTCATCCATCCAGCCATCCATCCATCCAACCATCCATCCAGCCATCCATCCATCAATCCATCCATCCAGCCAGCCATCCATCCAGCCATCCATCCATCCAGCCGTCCATCCAGCCATCCATCCATCCATCCATCCCTTCAACCTGCCAACCATCCAGCCATCCATCCATCCAGCCATCCATCCAGCCGTACATCCATCAATCCATCCATCCAGCCAGCCATCCATCCAGTCATCCATCCATCCTGCCATCCATCCAGCCATCCATTCAGCCATCCATCCATCCCTCCAGCCAGCCAACCATTCGGCCATCCATCCATCCAGCCATCCATTCATCCATCCCTCCAGCCAGCCATCCATCCATCCATCCATCCAGCCATCCATCCATCCATCCATCCCTCCTGCCAGCCATCCATCCAGCCATCCATCCATCCAGCCATCCATCAAGCCATCCATCCATCCATCCATCCCTAAAGCCAGCAATCCATCCAGGCATCCATCCATCCAGCCATCCATCCAGCCAGCCAGCCATCCATCCATCCCTCCAGCCAGCCATCCATCCAGACATCCATTCATCCAGCCATCCTTCCAGCCATCCATCCATCCATCCATCCCTCCAGCCAGTCATCCATCCAGCCATCCATCCATCCATCCAGCCAGCCATCCATCCATCCATCCATCCCTCCAGCCAGCCATCCATCCAGCCATCCCTCCATCCAGCCATCCATCCAGACATCCAACCATTCATCCATCTCTCCAGCCAGCCATACATCCAGCCATCCATCCATCCAGCCATCCATCCAGCCATCCATCCATCCCTCCAGCCAGCCAGTCATTAAGCCATCCAACCACCCATCCATCCATCCAGCCATCCATCTCTCCAGCCACCCATCCATCCAGCCATCCCTCTATCCAGCCATCCATCCAGCCATCCATCCATCCATCCATCCATCCCTCCAGATAGCCAACCATGCAGCCATCCCTCCATCCAGCCATCCATCCATCCATCCATCCCTCCAGCCAGTCATCCATCCAGCCATCGATCCAGCTATCCATCCAGCCATCCATCCATCAAACCATCCCTCCAGCCAGCCAATCACCCAGCCATCCATCCATCACGGCGTCCATCCAGCCATCCATCCATCCATCCATCCCTTCAGCCTGCCATCCATCCAGCCATCCATCAATCCAGCCATCAATCCAGCCATCCATCCATCAATCGATCCATCCAGCCAGCCATCCATCCAGCCATCCATCCATCCTGCCATCCATCCAGCCATCCATTCAGCCATCTATCCATCCATCCATCCCTCCAGCCAGCCAACCATTCGGCCATCCATCCATCCAGCCATCCATTCATCCATCCCTCCAGCCAGCCATCCTTTTAGCCATCCATCCAGCCATCCATCCATCCATCCATCCCTCCTGCCAGCCATCCATCCAGCCATCCATCCATCCAGCCATCCATCCAGCCATCCATCCTTCCATCCATCCCTTCAGCCAGCCATCTATCCAGGCATCCAACCATCCAGCCATCCATCCAGCCATCCATCCATCCATCCATCCCTCCAGCCAGCCATCCATCCAACCATCCATCCATCCAGCCATCCATCCAGCCATCCATCCATCCATCCATCCCTCCAGCCAGTCATCCATCCAGCCATCCATCCAGCCATCCATCCAGCCATCCAACCATCCATCCCTCCAGCCAGCCATTCATCCAGCCATCCATCCATTCAGCCATCAATCCAGCCATGCATCCATCCACCCATCCCTCCAGCCAGCCATCCATCCAGGCATCCAACCATCCAGCCATCCACCCAGCCATCCATCCATCCATCCATCCCTCAAGCCAGCCATCCATCCAGCCATCCCTCCATCCAGACATCCATCCAGCCATCCATCCATCCATCCAGCCAGCCAATCATCCATCCATCCCTCCATCCAGCCATCCATCCATCCATCCATCCCTCCAGCCAGCCAGCCAACCAGCCATCCATCCATCCAGCCATCCATCCAGCCATCCATCCATCAATCCATCCCTCCAGCCAGCCATCCATCCAGCCATCCATCCATCCAGCCGTCCATCCAGCCATCCATCCATCCATACAACACTCCAGCCAGCCATCCATCCAGTCATCCATCCATCCAGCCATCCATTCAGCCATCCATACATCCATCCATCCATCCCTCCAGCCATCCATCCATCCAGCCATCCATCCATCCAGCCATCCATCCAGCCATCCATCCATCCATTCCTCCAGCCAGCCATCCATCCAGCCATCCATTCATCCAGCCATCAATCCAGCCATCCATCCATCCCTCCAGCAAGCCATCCAACCAGCAATCCATCCGTCCAGCCAGCCATCCAGCCATCCATCCATCCCTCAAGCCAGCCATCCATCCAGCCATCCATCCATCCAGCCAGCCATCCAGCCATCCATCCATCCCTCCAGCCAGCAATTCCATCCAGCCATCCGTCCATCCATCCATCCATCCAGCAATCCATACAGCCACCGATCCATCCATCCATCCCTCCAGCCAGTCATCCATCCAGCCATCCATCCATCCAACCATCCATCCAGCCATCCATCCATCCATTCCTCCAGCCAGCCATTTATCCAGCCATCCATCCATTAAGCCATCCATCCAGCCATCCATCCATCCATCCAACCCTCCAGCCAGCCATCCATCCATCCAGCCATCCATCCAGCCATCCATCCATCCATCCATCCCTCTAGCCAGCCAACCATCCAGCCATTCCTCCATCCAGCCATCCATCCAGCCATCCATCCATCCATCCATCTCTCCAGCCAGCCATACATCCAGCCATCCATCCATTCAGCCATTCATCCAGCCATCCATCCATCCATCCATCCCCCCAGCCAGCCATTAAGCCATCCATCCATCCAGCCAGCCATCCAGCCATCCATCCATCCCTCCAGCCAGCCATCCATCCAGCCATCCCTCCATCCAGCCATCCATCCATCCATCCATCCTTCCATCCATCCATCCATCCATCCAGGCAGCCAACCATCCAGCCATCCCTCCATCCAGCCATCCATCCATCCATGCATCCTTCCAGCCACCCATCCATCCAGCCATCCATCTATCCATCCATCCCTCCAGCCAGCCAACCATCCAGCCATCCCTCCATCCAGCCATCCATCCATCCATCCCTCCAGCCAGCCATCCATCCAGCCATCCATCCATCCAGCCATCCATCCAGCCATCCATCCATCAATCCATCCCTCCAGCCAGCCATCCATCCAGCCATCCATCCATCCAGCCGTCCATCCAGCCATCCATCCATCGCTCCAGCCAGCCATCCATCCAGCCATCCATCCATCCACCCATCCCGCCAGCCAGCCAACCATCCAGCCAACCCTACATCCAGACATCCCTCCATCCAGCCATCCATCCATCCTTCCATCCCTCCAGCCAGCCATCCATCCAGCCATCCATCCATCCAGCCATCCATCCAGCCATCCATCCATCAGTGCCCGGGACATCGTCGGGGGTAAAGCTCCCTCCCTTGCCTCATTGAAGGTCCTAACTAACAGCGGGCCCAACAGGTCCATATATTTTTCATAGGACTCGACCGGGAAACCGTCCGGCCCCGGTGCCTTCCCCGCCTGCATGCTTCCTATCCCTTTGATCAGCTCCTCCAGCCCAATCGGGGCCCCCAGTCCCTCTTCCACCTTTGGAAACCTCAATTGGTCCAGGAAACGGCCCATCCCTCCCTCCTCCCGTGGGGGCTCAGATCGGTACAATTTCTCGTAGAAGTCCCCCCGCATTTAAAAGTTTATTGGATAAACATATGGATGATAATGGCATAGTGTAGGTTAGATGGCTTTTGTTTCGGTGCAACATCGTGGGCCGAAGGGCCTGTACTGCGCTGTATCGTTCTATGTTCTATGTTCGAAGTCCCTGAAGACCCCATTGATGCCAACTCCACTCTGCACCCTGTCCTTAACTCCCCCGATCTCCCTAGCTGCGTCCCGCTTCCGAAGCTGATGCGCCAGCATCCGGCTTGCCTTTTCCCCATACTCGTAGACCGCCCCCTGGGCCTTCCTCCACTGCACCTCCGCCTTCCTGGTGGTCACCAGGTCGAATTCGGCCTGGAGGCTGCGCCTCTTCCTCAACAATCCTTCCTCAGGTTCTTCCGCATACCTCCTGTCTACCCTCACCATCTCCCCCACCAGCCTCTCCCTCTCCCCCCGCTCCCTCCGCCTTGTGGGCCCTGATGGAGATCAGCTCTCTCCTCACCACCGCCTTCAGTGCCTCCCATTCCATCCCCACTCGGACCTCCCCGTTGTCATGGTCTCCAAGTACCTCCCTATACTTCCTCGGACCCGCTCGCTCACCTCCTCGTCCGCCAACAGCGCCACCTCCAAGCGCCACAGCGGGCGCTGGTCCCTCTCCTCCCCCATCTCCAAGTCCACCCAATGCGGGGCGTGGTCCGAAATGGCTATTGCCGAATACTCGGTATCCTCTACTCTCGCTATCAGCGCCCTACTCAAAATGAAAAAGTCGATTCGAGAATAAGCCTTATGGACATGAGAAGAATGAAAATTCCCTAGCCCCCGGCCTTGCAAATCTCCAAGGTTCCACCCCTCCCATTTGGTCCATAAATCCCCTCAACACTCTAGCCCCCGCCGGCTTCCTACCCGTCCTAGACCTGGAGCGATCCAGTGCCGGATCCAACACCGTGTTAAAGTCTCCCCCCATTATCAGGCCCCCCACTTCCAAATCTGGGATCCGACCCAACATACACCGCACAAAACCCGCATCGTCCCTGTTCGGAGCATACACATTGACCAGTACCACCCTCTCTCCCTGCAACTTACCACTTACCATTATGTACCTACCGCCATTATCTGCCACAATGCTCGACGCCTCGAATAACACCTTCTTTCCCACCAAGATCGCCACCCCTCGATTTTTGGCATCTAGCCCCGAGTGAAACACCTGACCTACCCACCCGTTCCTCAGTCTTACCTGGTCTGCCACCTTCAGGTGTGTCAACTAGAGCATAACAACATCTGCCTTGAGCCCCTTCAGGTGCGCGAATACGCGGGCCCGCTTAACCAGCCCATGCAGTCTCCTTACATTCCAGGTTATCAGCCGGATCAGGGGGCTACCCGCCCATCTCCCCCGCCGACTAGCCATGACCCTTCCTCGGCCAGCCACGTGCCCGCACCCCACACCCGGCCCGTTCCCCACAGCGGCATACCCCCGTCTTGACCCACCCCACTCGCTCCAGCTCCTCCTTGATCTTAGCAGCAGCAACTCGATTCCCCCCCACCCCCCACCGGCTAGAACCCATCCTAGCTGGTTTACTCCCCCCATTGCACTTCCGCAAGTCAGCTGACCCCGGCCACTCCCACCTCCCCTTCGACTCCTCCCATTGTGTGGCACACCCTCCTCTCCCGCTCCCCATTCACAGGCTCTCCCCCTCCGTTCTAAGCGCGGGAAACAAACCTCGCTTCCCCGCCCCGGTCTCGCCCCCCCCCCCCCCCCCCAGTCTTCGGCGCGGGAAAAAATCCCGCGCTCTCCAGCTATCAGGCCCCGCCACCAACCAAAACAGTGCCCAACCCGCCCCATCCACCCTCCCCAACCCGAAAGAGAAAAACACAGAGAAAAACAAACCCAAAATAATGCAAAGGCCCCCCCACCCGCCCCGAACCAAAAATAGGCATAACATATCCACTGCAGTCCCCAATCGCCCATCCCGACCCTCAGTCTGTGACCCTCAGTCTGTGTCCAGCTTCTCGGCCTGAACAAAGGCCCACGCCTCCTCCTCCAGCCAGCCAGTCATTAAGCCATCCATACAACCAGCCATCCATTCAGCCATCCATCCAGCCATCCATCCCTCCAGCCAGCCATCCATCCAGCCATCCCTCCATCCAGCCATCCATCCAGTCATCCATCCATCCATCCATCCCTCCAGCCAACCAACCATCCAGCCATCACTCCATCTAGCCATCCATTCATCCCACCAGGCAGCCATCAATCCAGCCATCCATCCATCAATCCATCCCTCCAGCCAGCCATCCATCCAGCCATCCATCCATCCAGCCGTCCATCCAGCCATCCATCCATCCATGCAGCCCTTCAACCTGCCATCCATCCAGCCATCTATCCATCCAGCCATCCATCCAGCCATCCATCCATCAATCCATCCATCCAGCCAGCCATCGATCCAGCCATCCATCCATCCTGCCAGCCATCCAGCCATCCATTCAGCCATCCATCCATCCATCCATCCCTCCAGCCAGCCAACCATTCGGCCATCCATCCATCCAGCCATCCATTCATCCATCCCTCCAGCCAACCATTCATCCAGCCATCCATCCAGCCATCCATCCATCCATCCATCCCTCCTGCCAGCCATCCATCCAGCCACCCATCCATTCAGCCATCCATCCAGCCATCCATCCATCCATCCATCCCTCCAGCCAGCCATCCATCCAGGCTTCCATCTATCCAGCCATCCATCCAGCCATCCATCCATCCATCCATCCCTCCAGACGCCATCCATCGAGCCATCCATCCATCCAGCCATCCATCCAACCATCCATCCATCCATCCATCCCTCCAGCCAGTCATCCTTCCAGCCATCCATCCATCCAGCCATCTATCCAGCCATCCATCCATCCATCCATCCCTCCAGCCAGCCATTCATCAAGCCATCCATCCATTCAGCCATCCATCCATCCATCCATCCATCCATCCATCCCACCAGCCAGCCATCCATCCAGCCATCCATCCATTCAGCCATCCATCCAGCCATCCATTCATCCATCCATCCCTCCAGCCAGCCATCCATCCAGCCATCCCTCTATCCAGCCATCCAACCAGCCATCCATCCATCCATCCATCCCTCCAGCCAGCCATACATGCAGACATCCATCCATCCAGCCATCCATTCAGCCATCCATCCATCCATCCATCCATTCAGCCAGCCAGTCATTAAGCCATCCATCCATCCAGCCATCCATCCAGCCATCCATCCATCCATCCATCCCTCCAGCCATCCATCCATCCAGCCATCCCTCCATCCAGACATCCATCCAGACAGCCAACCATCCAGCCATCCCTCCATCCAGCCATCCATTCATCCATCCATCCCTCCAGCCAGCCATCCATTCAGCCATCCATCCATACAGCCATCCATCCAGCCATCCATCCATCAATCCATCCCTCCAGCCAGCCATCCATCCAGCCATCCATCCATCCATCCGTCCATCCAGCCATCCATCCATCCATCCATCCCTCCACCCAGCCATCCATCCAGCCATCCATCCATCCAGCCATCCATTCAGCCATCCATCCATCCATCCATCTCTCCAGCCAGCCATCCATTCAGCCATCCATCCATCCATCCATCCCTCCAGCCAGCCATCCATCCACCATCCATCCATCCAGCCATCCATCCATCCAGCCATCCATCCAGCCATCCATCCAATCCTCCAGACAGCCATCAATCCAGCAATCCAACGTCCAGCCATCCATCCATCCATCCAGCCAGCCAACCATCCAGCCATCCCCCATACAGCCATCCATCCATTCATCCATCCCTCCAGCCATTCATCCATCCAGCCATCTATCCATTCAGCCATCCATCCAGCCATCCATCCATCAATCTATCCCTCCAGCCAGCCATCCATCAAGCCATCCATCCAAACCAGCCGTCCATCCAGCCATTCATCCATCCATGCATCCCTCCAGCCAGCCATCCATCCAGTCATCCATCCATCCATCCATCACTCCAGCCAGCCAACCATCCAGCCATACCTCCATCCAGCCATCCATCCATCCATCCCTCCAGCCAGCCATCCAACCAGCCATAGATCCATCCAGCCATCGATCCAGCCATCCATCCATCAATCCATCCCTCCAGCCTGCCATCCATCCAGCCATCCATCCATCCAGCAGTCCATCCAGCCATCCATCCATCCCTCCAGCCAGCCATCCATCCAGCCATCCATCCATCCCTCCAGCCAGCCAACCATCCAGCCAACCCTCCATCCAGCCATCCCTCCACCCAGCCATCCATCCATCCATCCATCCCTCCAGCCAGCCATCCATCCAGCCATCCATCCATCCAGCCATCCAACCAGCCATCCATTTATCAATCCATCCCTCCAGCCAGCCATCCATCCAGCCACCCATCCATCCAGCCGTCCATCCAACCATCCATCCATCCATCCATCCCTCCAGCCAGCTATCCATCCAGCCATCCATCCATCCAGCCATCCTTTCAGCCATCCATCCAGCCATCCATCCATCCAGCCATCAATCCAGCCATCCATCCATCCATCCATTCCTCCAGACAGCCATCCATCGAGCCATCCATCCATCCAACCCTCCAGCCAGCCATCCATCCAGCCATCCATCCATCCTGCCGTCCATCCAACCATCCATCCATCCATCCATCCCTCCAGCCAGCTATCCATCCAACCATCCATCCATCCAGCCATCCATTCAGCCATCCATCCAGCCATCCATCCATCCAGCCATCAATCCAGCCATCCATCCATCCATCCATTCGTCCAGCCAGCCATCCATCCAGCCATCCATCTATCCAGCCATCCATCCAGCCATCCATCCATCCATCCCTCCAGCCAGCCATCCATCCAGCCATCCATCCGTCCAGCCATCCAGCCAGCCAACAACTCAGTCATCGCTCCATCCAGCCATCCATACATCCACCCATCCCTCCAGCCATCCATCCATCCAGCCATCCATCCAGCCATCGATCCATCCATCCATCCCTCCAGCCAGATATTATTCCAGCCATCCATCCATCCAGCCATCCATTCAGCCACCCATCCAGACATCCATCCATCCAGCCATCCATCCAGCCATCCATCCATCCATCCATCCATTCCTTCAGCCAGCCATCCATCCAGCCTTCCATCCATCCAGCCATCCATCCAGCCATCCATCCATCCATCCAACCTTTCAGTCAGCCATCCATCCAGCCGTCCATCCATCCAGCCATCCATCCAGCCATCCATCCATCCATCCACCCATCTAGCCAGCCATCCATCCATCCATTCCTCCATCCAGCCATCCATCCAGCCATCCATCCATCCATCCATCTCTCCAGCCAGCCATACATCCAGCCATCCATCCATTCAGCCATTCATCCAGCCATCCATCCATCCATCCCTCCAGCCAGCCAGCCATTAAGCCATCCATCCATTCAGCCATCCATCCAGCCATCCATCCATCACTCCAGCCAGCCATCCATCCAGCCATCCCTCCATCCAGCCATCCATCCAGCGATCCATCTATCCATCCATCCAGCCAGCCAACCATCAAGCCATCCCCCCATACAGCCATCCATCCATCCATCCATCCCTCCAGCCATTCATCCATCCTGCCATCTATCCATCCAGCCATCCATCCAGCCATCCATCCATCAATCCATCCCTCCAGCCAGCCATCCATCAAGCCATCCATCCAAACCAGCCGTCCATCCAGCCATCCATCCATCCATGCAACCCTCCAGCCAGCCATCCATCCAGTCATCCATCCATCCATCCATCACTCCAGCCAGCCAACCATCCATTCATTCCTTCAGCCAGCCATCCATCCAGACATCCATACATCCAGCCATCCATCCAGCCATCCATCCATCCATCCATCCCTCCAGCCAGCCATCCATCCAGCCATCCATCCGTCCAGCCATCCATCCAACCATCCATCCATCCAGCCATCCATTCAGCCATCCATCCAGCCATCCATCCATCCAGCCATCAATCCAGCCATCCATCCATCCATCCATTCGTCCAGCCAGCCATCCATCCAGCCATCCATCTATCCAGCCATCCATCCAGCCATCCATCCATCCATCCCTCCAGCCAGCCATCCATCCATCCAGCCATCCATCCGTCCAGCCATCCAGCCAGCCAACCATTCAGTCATCGCTCCATCCAGCCATCCATCCATCCACCCATCCCTCCAGCCATCCATCCATCCAGCCATCCATCCAGCCTTCGATCCATCCATCCATCCCTCCAGCCAGATATTATTCCAGCCATCCATCCATCCAGCCATCCATTCAGCCACCCATCCAGACATCCATCCATCCAGCCATCCATCCAGCCATCCATCCATCCATCCATCCATCCATTCCTTCAGCCAGCCATCCATCCAGCCTTCCATCCATCCAGCCATCCATCCAGCCATCCATCCATCCAACCTTTCAGTCAGCCATCCATCCAGCCGTCCATCCATCCAGCCATCCATCCAGCCATCCATCCATCCATCCACCCTTCTAGCCAGCCATCCATCCATCCATTCCTCCATCCAGCCATCCATCCAGCCATCCATCCATCCATCCATCTCTCCAGCCAGCCATACATCCAGCCATCCATCCATTCAGCCATTCATCCAGCCATCCATCCATCCATCCATCCCTCCAGCCAGCCAGCCATTAAGCCATCCATCCATTCAGCCATCCCTCCAGCCAGCCATCCATCAAGCCATCCATCCAAACCAGCCGTCCATCCAGCCATCCATCCATCCATGCATCCCTCCAGCCAGCCATCCATCTAGTCATCCATCCATCCATCCATCACTCCAGCCAGCCAACCATCCATCCATTCCTTCAGCCAGCCATCCATCCAGCCATCCATCCATCCAGCCATCCATCCAGCCATCCATCCATCCATCCATCTCTCCAGCCAGCCATCCATCCAGCCATCCATCCGTCCAGCCATCCATCCAGCCATCCATCCATCCATCCATCCCTCCATCCAGCCATCCATCCAGCCATCGATCCATCCATCCATCCCTCCAGCCAGATATTATTCCAGCCATCCATCCATCCAGCCATCCATTCAGCCACCCATCCAGACATCCATCCATCCAGCCATCCATCCAGCCATCCATCCATCCATCCATCCATTCCTTCAGCCAGCCATCCATCCAGCCTTCCATCCATCCAGCCATCCATCCAGCCATCCATCCATCCATCCAACCTTTCAGTCAGCCATCCATCCAGCCGTCCATCCATCCAGCCATCCATCCAGCCATCCATCCATCCATCCACCCTTCTATACCAGCCATCCATCCATCCATTCCTCCGTCCAGCCATCCATCCAGCCATCCATCCATCCATCCATCTCTCCAGCCAGCCATACATCCAGCCATCCATCCATTCAGCCATTCATCCAGCCATCCATCCATCCATCCATCCCTCCAGCCAGCCAGCCATTAAGCCATCCAGCCATTCAGCCATCCCTCCAGCCAGCCATCCATCAAGCCATCCATCCAAACCAGCCGTCCATCCAGCCATCCATCCATCCATGCATCCCTCCAGCCAGCCATCCATCTAGTCATCCATCCATCCATCCATCACTCCAGCCAGCCAACCATCCATCCATTCCTTCAGCCAGCCATCCATCCAGCCATCCATCCATCCAGCCATCCATCCAGCCATCCATCCATCCATCCATCCATCCCTCCAGCCAGCCATCCATCCAGCCATCCATCCGTCCAGCCATCCATCCAGCCATCCATCCATCCATCCATCCCTCCAGCCAGCCATCCATCCAGCCATCCATCCTTCCAGCCATCCATCCAGCCATCCATCCATCCATCCATCCCTCCAGCCAGCCACCCATCCAGCCAGCCATCCAGCCATCCATCCATCAATCCATCCCTCCAGCCAGCCATGCATCCAGCCATCCTTCCATCAAGCCATCCATCCAGACATCCATCCATGACTCCATCCCTCCAGCCAGCCATCCATCCATCCATCGATCTAGCCATCCATTCAGCCATCCATCCATCCATCCATCCCTGCAGCCAGCCATCCATCCAGCCTTCCATCCATCCAGCCATCCGTCCAGCCATCCATTAATCCATCCATTCCTCCAGCCAGCAATCCATCCAGCCATCCATCCAGCCATCCATCCAGCCATCCATCCATCCATCCATCACTTCATCCAGCCATCCATCCAGCCATCCATCCATCCAGCCATCCATCGAGCCATCCATCCATCCATCCATCCCTCCAGCCAGCCATCCATCCAGCCATCCATCCATCCAGCCACCCATCCATCCACCCATCCATCCATCCCTCCAGCCAGCCATCCATCCGGACATCCATCCATCCAGCCATCCATCCAGCCACCCATCCATCCATCCATCCCTCCAGCCAGCCATCCATCCAGCCATCCATCTATCCAGCGTTCAAACCGCCAACCATCCATCCATCCCTCCAGCCAGCCATCCAACCAACCATTTCTCCAGCCAGCCATCCATCAAGCCATCCATCCATCCAGCAATCCATCCAGCCATCCATCCATCAATCCATCCATCCAGCCATCCATCCAGCCATCCATTCAGCCATCCATTCAGCCATCCATTCATCCATCCATCCAGCCATCTATCAATCCATCCATCCATCCAGCCATTCTACCAGCCACCCATCCAGCCAACCAGCCATCCATCCATCCATCCAGCCAGCCAGCCATCCAGACATCTAGCCATCCATCCAGCCATCCATCCAGCCATCCACCATCCTTCCATCCCTCCAGCCAGCCATCCATCCAGCCATCCATCCAACCAGCCTTCCATCCAACCATCCACCCATCCATCACTCCAGCCAGCCATCCATCCAGCCATCCGTCCAGCCAGCCATCCATCCAGCCACCCATCCATCCATCCATCCCTCCAGCCTGCCATCCATCCAGTCATCCATCCATCCATCCCTCCAGCCAATCGTCCATCCAGCCATCCATCCATCCATCCATCCCTCCAGCCAATCGTCCATCCATCCAGCAATCCATCCAGCCATCCATCCATCAATGGGATCTGCCCCATTTATGGGATCTACCCCAGAATACTGAAGGAGGCTGGAGAGGAAATTGCTGAGGCCTTGACAGAAATCTTTGGCTCCTCGCTGTCTTCAGGGGATGTCCCGGAGGACTGGAGAATAGCCAATGTTGTTCCTCTGTTTAAGAAGGGTAGCAAGGATAATCCCGGGAACTACAGGCCGGTGAGCCTGACTTCAGTGGTAGGGAAATTACTGGTGAGAATTCTTCGAGACAGGATCTACTCCCATTTGGAAGCAAATGGACGTATTAGTGAGAGGCAGCACGGTTTTGTGAAGGGAAGGTCGTGTCTCACTAACTTGATAGAGTTTTTCGAGGAGGTCACTAAGATGATTGATGCAGGTAGGGCAGTAGATGTTGTCTATATGGACTTCAGTAAGGCCTTTGACAAGGTCCCTCATGGTAGACTAGTACAAAAGGTGAAGTCACACGGGATCAGGGGTGAACTGGCAAGGTGGATACAGAACTGGCTAGGCCATAGAAGGCAGAGGGTAGCAATGGAGGGATGCTTTTCTCATTGGAGGGCTGTGACCAGTGGTGTTCCACAGGGATCAGTGCTGGGACCTTTGCTCTTTGTAGTATATATAAATGATTTGGAGGAAAATGTAACTGGTCTGATTAGTAAGTTTGCAGACGACACAAAGGTTGGTGGAATTGCGGATAGCGATGAGGACTGTCTGAGGATACAGCAGGATTTAGATTGTCTGGAGACTTGGGCGGAGAGATGGCAGATGGAGTTTAATCCGGACAAATGTGTGGTAATGCATTTTGGAAGGGCTAATGCAGGTAGGGAATATACAGTGAATGGTAGAACCCTCAAGAGTATTGAAAGTCAAAGAGATCTAGGAGTACAGGTCTACAGGTCATTGAAAGGGGCAACACAGGTGGAGAAGGTAGTCAAGAAGGCATACGGCATGCTTGCCTTCATTGGCCGGGGCATTGAGTATAAGAATTGGCAAGTCATGTTGCAGCTGTATAGAACCTTAGTTAGGCCACACTTGGAGTATAGTGTCAATTCTGGTCGCCACACTACCAGAAGGATGTGGAGGCTTTAGAGAGGGTGCAGAAGAGATTTACCAGAATGTTGCCTGGTATGGAGGGCATAAGCTATGAGGAGCGATTGAATAAACTCGGTTTGTTCTCACTGGAACGAAGGAGGTTGAGGGGCGACCTGATAGAGGTATACAAAATTATGAGGGGCATAGACAGAGTGGATAGTCAGAGGCTTTTCCCCAGGGTAGAGGGGTCAATTACTAGGGGGCATAGGTTTAAGGTGAGAGGGGCAAAGTTTAGAGTAGATGTACGAGGCAAGTTTTTTACGCAGAGGGTAGTGGGTGCCTGTAACTCACTACCGGATGAGGTAGTGGAAGCAGGGACGATAGGGACATTTAAGGGGCATCTTGACAAATATATCATTAGGATGGGAATAGAAGGATACGGACCCAGGAAGTGTAGAAGATTGTAGTTTAGTCGGGCAGTATGGTCGGCACGGGCTTGGAGGGCCGAAGATCCTGTTCCTGTGCTGTGCACTTCTTTGTTCTTTGTTCTTTATTTGTTCAATCCATCCATCCAGCCATCCATCCAGCCATCCATTCAGCCATCCATTCAGCCATCCATTCATCCATCCATCCAGCCATCCATCAATCCATCCATCCATCCAGCCATTCTACCAGCCACCCATCCATCCAGCCAGCCAACCAGCCATCCATCCATCCATCCATCCAGCCAGCCAACCAGACATCTAGCCATCCATCCAGCCATCCATCCAGCCATCCACCATCCTTCCATCCCTCCAGCCAGCCATCCATCCAGCCATCCATCCAACCAGCCATCCATCCAACCATCCACCCATCCATCACTCCAGCCAGCCATCCATCCAGCCATCCATCCAGCCAGCCATCCATCCAGCCACCCATCCATCCATCCATCCCTCCAGCCTGCCATCCATCCAGCCATCCATCCATCCATCCCTCCAGCCAATCGTCCATCCAGCCATCCATCCATCCAGCCATCCAACCAGCCATCCATCCATCCATCCCTCCCTCCAGCCAGCCATCCACCCAGCCATCCCTCCATCCATCCGTCCATCCATCCATCCATCCAGCCATCCAACCATCTAGCCAGCCGTCCATCCAGCCATCCCTCCATACAGCCAGTCATCCAGCCATCCAGCCATCCGTCACCCCCGCCAGCCATCCATACAGCCATCCCTCCATCCAGCCATGCATCCAGCCATCCATCCATCCATCCATTCATCCATCCATCCAGCCATCCATCCAGCCATCCATCCATCCAGCCTTCCAGCCATCCAGCCATCCATCCATCCAACCATCCATCCATCCAGCCATCCATCCATCCATCCATCCATCCAGCCATCCATCAAGCCATCCATCCATCCAGCCATCCATCCAGCCATCCATCCATCCATCCATCCCGCCAACGAGTCATCCATCCAGCCATCCATCCATCCAGCCATCCATCCTGCCATCCATCCATCCATCCATCCCTCCAGCCAGCCATTCATCCAGCCATCCATCCATCCAGCCATCCGTCCAGATATCCATCCATCCATCCTTCCAACCCTCCAGCAAGCCATCCATCCAGCCATCCAGCCATCCATCCAGCCATCCATCCATCCATCCATCCCTCCAGCCAGCCATCCATCCAGCCATCCCTCCATCCAGCTATCCATCCAGCCATCCATGCATTCATCCATCTCTCCATCCAGCCATCCATGCAGCCATTCATCCATCCATCCATACCTCCAGCCAGCCAGCCATCCATCCATCCATCCATCCAGCCATCCATCCAGCCATCCATCCATCAATCCATCCGCCCAGCCAGACATCCATCCAGCCATCCAGCCATCCAGCCATCCATCCATCCATCCATCCATCCATTAATCCATCCATCCATTCGTCCAGCCAGCCATCCATCCAGCCATCCATCTATCCAGCCATCCATCCAGCCATCCATCCATCCATCCCTCCAGCCAGCCATCCATCCATCCAGCCATCCATCCGTCCAGCCAGCCAACCATTCAGTCATCGCTCCATCCAGCCATCCATCCATCCACCCATCCCTCCAGCCATCCATCCATCCAGCCATCCATCCAGCCATCGATCCATCCATCCATCCCTCCAGCCAGATATTATTCCAGCCATCCATCCATCCAGCCATCCATTCAGCCACCCATCCAGACATCCATCCATCCAGCCATCCATCCAGCCATCCATCCATCCATCCATCCATTCCTTCAGCCAGCCATCCATCCAGCCTTCCATCCATCCAGCCATCCATCCAGACATCCATCCATCCATCCAACCTTTCAGTCAGCCATCCATCCAGCCGTCCATCCATCCAGCCATCCATCCAGCCATCCATCCATCCATCCACCCTTCTAGCCAGCCATCCATCCATCCATTCCTCCACCCAGCCATCCATCCAGCCATCCATCCATCCATCCATCTCTCCAGCCAGCCATACATCCAGCCATCCATCCATTCAGCCATTCATCCAGCCATCCATCTGTTGATCTCCTATTTTCTTTCTCTGTCAGTCTGGCCCCAATAAAAGTTGAGACGGATTCGCACGTAAACAGAAGTTATTTATTTAGCTTGCAAGCTTAATCATCTTACAGAAATGTAAGAGACATCCAGCCTCTTTCATTCCAGAAAACGACTGAACAAACAGACAAAGGGATCTCTGCAAAATCAGTTCAAATGGTATCAAGTTTCACATACTCGACGGACATAGGTCAGCCTAGGTCCCTCCTGACCTGTTCGATCTATTCTGATTGGCTCACTTCCAATCCCTTTCTCTGGCCCCTATCAATGCAGCCTCACTCTTATAGACACACCTCTTCCTGCTTTTTCCATGCGGTCCCAAATTCCTTTGTCCCTAACTGAAAGAATCAAAGTGGCTTATTTCTACATTACATTAACTAGTATCTCTAAAGTAACTATTTTATATCACATTCGTCACATCCATCCATCCATCCCTCCAGCCAGCCAGCCATTAAGCCATCCATCCATTCAGCCATCCATCCAGCCATCCATCCATCACTCCAGCCAGCCATCCATCCAGCCATCCCTCCATCCAGCCATCCATCCAGCGATCCATCTATCCATCCATCCAGCCAGCCAGCCAACCATCAAGCCATCCCCCCATACAGCCATCCATCCATCCATTCATCCCTCCAGCCATTCATCCATCCTGCCATCTATCCATCCAGCCATCCTTCCAGCCATCCATCCATCAATCCATCCCTCCAGCCAGCCATCCATCAAGCCATCCATCCAAACCAGCCGTCCATCCAGCCATCCATCCATCCATGCATCCCTCCAGCCAGCCATCCATCCAGTCATCCATCCATCCATCCATCACTCCAGCCAGCCAACCATCCATCCATTCCTTCAGCCAGCCATCCATCCAGCCATCCATCCATCCAGCCATCCATCCAGCCATCCATCCATCCATTCATCCCTCCAGCCAGCCATCCATCCAGCCATCCATCCGTCCAGCCATCCATCCAGCCATCCATCCATCCATCCATCCCTCCAGCCAGCCATCCATCCAGCCATCCATCCTTCCAGCCATCCATCCAGCCATCCATCCATCCATACATCCCTCCAGCCAGCCACCCATCCAGCCAGCCATCCAGCCATCCATCCATCAATCCATCCCTCCAGCCAGCCATGCATCCAGCCATCCTTCCATCAAGCCATCCATCCAGACATCCATCCATGACTCCATCCCTCCAGCCAGCCATCCATCCATCCATCGATCTAGCCATCCATTCAGCCATCCATCCATCCATCCATCCCTGCAGCCAGCCATCCATCCAGCCTTCCATCCATCCAGCCATCCGTCCAGCCATCCATTAATCCATCCATTCCTCCAGCCAGCAATCCATCCAGCCATCCATCCAGCCATCCATCCATCCATCCATCCATCACTTCATCCAGCCATCCATCCAGCCATCCATCCATCCAGCCATCCATCGAGCCATCCATCCATCCATCCATCCCTCCAGCCAGCCATCCATCCAGCCATCCATCCATCCAGCCACCCATCCATCCACCCATCCATCCATCCCTCCAGCCAGCCATCCATCCGGACATCCATCCATCCAGCCGTCCATCCAGCCACCCATCCATCCATCCATCCCTCCAGCCAGCCATCCATCCAGCCATCCATCTATCCAGAGTTCAAACCGCCAACCATCCATCCATCCCTCCAGCCAGCCATCCAACCAACCATCCCTCCAGCCAGCCATCCATCCAGCCATCCATCCATCCAGCAATCCATCCAGCCATCCATCCATCAATCCATCCATCCAGCCATCCATCCAGCCATCCATTCAGCCATCCATTCAGCCATCCATTCATCCATCCATCCATCCATCTATCAATCCATCCATCCATCCAGCCATTCTACCAGCCACCCATCCATCCATCCAGCCAACCAGCCATCCATCCATCCATCCAGCCAGCCAGCCATCCAGACATCTAGCCATCCATCCAGCCATCCATCCAGCCATCCACCATCCTTCCATCCCTCCAGCCAGCCATCCATCCAGCCATCCATCCAACCAGCCTTCCATCCAACCATCCACCCATCCATCACTCCAGCCAGCCATCCATCCAGCCATCCGTCCACCCAGCCATCCATCCATCAATCCGTCCATCCATCCATCCATCCAGCCATCCAACCATCTAGCCAGCCGTCCATCCAGCCATCCCTCCATACAGCCATCCATACAGCCATCCCTCCATCCAGCCATGCATCCAGCCATCCATCCATCCATCCATTCATCCATCCATCCAGCCATCCATCCAGCCATCCATCCATCCAGCCTTCCAGCCATCCAGCCATCCATCCATCCAACCATCCATCCATCCAGCCATCCATCCATCCATCCATCCAGCCATCCATCAAGCCATCCATCCATCCAGCCATCCATCCAGCCATCCATCCATCCATCCATCCCGCCAACGAGTCATCCACCCAGCCATCCATCCATCCAGCCATCCATCCTGCCATCCATCCATCCATCCATCCCTCCAGCCAGCCATTCATCCAGCCATCCATCCATCCAGCCATCCGTCCAGATATCCATCCATCCATCCTTCCATCCCTCCAGCAAGCCATCCATCCAGCCATCCAGCCATCCATCCAGCCATCCATCCATCCATCCATCCCTCCAGCCAGCCATCCATCCAGCCATCCCTCCATCCAGCTATTCATCCAGCCATCCATGCATTCATCCATCTCTCCATCCAGCCATCCATGCAGCCATTCATCCATCCATCCATACCTCCAGCCAGCCAGCCATCCATCCATCCATCCATCCAGCCATCCATCCAGCCATCCATCCAGCCATCCATCCATCAATCCATCCGCCCAGCCAGACATCCATCCAGCCATCCAGCCATCCAGCCATCCATCCATCCATCCATCCATTAATCCATCCATCCATTCGTCCAGCCAGCCATCCATCCAGCCATCCATCTATCCAGCCATCCATCCAGCCATCCATCCATCCATCCCTCCAGCCAGCCATCCATCCATCCAGCCATCCATCCGTCCAGCCATCCAGCCAGCCAACCATTCAGTCATCGCTCCATCCAGCCATCCATCCATCCACCCATCCCTCCAGCCATCCATCCATCCAGCCATCCATCCAGCCATCGATCCATCCATCCATCCCTCCAGCCAGGTATTATTCCAGCCATCCATCCATCCAGCCATCCATTCAGCCACCCATCCAGACATCCATCCATCCAGCCATCCATCCAGCCATCCATCCATCCATCCATCAATTCCTTCAGCCAGCCATCCATCCAGCCTTCCATCCATCCAGCCATCCATCCAGCCATCCATCCATCCATCCAACCTTTCAGTCAGCCATCCATCCAGCCGTCCATCCATCCAGCCATCCATCCAGCCATCCATCCATCCATCCACCCTTCTAGCCAGCCATCCATCCATCCATTCCTCCATCCAGCCATCCATCCAGCCATCCATCCATCCATCCATCTCTCCAGCCAGCCATACATCCAGCCATCCATCCATTCAGCCATTCATCCAGCCATCCATCTGTTGATCTCCTATTTTCTTTCTCTGTCAGTCTGGCCTCAATAAAAGTTGAGACGGATTCGCACGTAAACAGAAGTTATTTACTTAGCTTGCAAGCTTAATCATCTTACAGAAATGTAAGAGACATCCAGCCTCTTTCATTCCAGAAAACGACTGAACTAACAGACAAAGGGATCTCTGCAAAATCAGTTCAAATGGTATCAAGTTTCACATACTCGACGGACATAGGTCAGCCTAGGTCCCTCCTGACCTGTTCGATCTATTCTGATTGGCTCACTTCCAATCCCTTTCTCTGGCCCTATCAATGCAGCCTCACTCTTATAGACACACCTCTTCCTGCTTTTTCCATGCGGTCCCAAATTCCTTTGTCCCTAACTGAAAGAATCAAAGTGGCTTATTTCTACATTACATTAACTAGTATCTCTAAAGTAACTATTTTATATCACATTCGCCACATCCATCCATCCATCCCTCCAGCCAGCCAGCCATTAAGCCATCCATCCATTCAGCCATCCATCCAGCCATCCATCCATCACTCCAGCCAGCCATCCATCCAGCCATCCCTCCATCCAGCCATCCATCCAGCGATCCATCTATCCATCCATCCATCCAGCCAGCCAACCATCAAGCCATCCCCCATACAGCCATCCATCCATCCATCCATCCCTCCAGCCATTCATCCATCCTGCCATCTATCCATCCAGCCATCCATCCAGCCATCCATCCATCAATCCATCCCTCCAGCCAGCCATCCATCAAGCCATCCATCCAAACCAGCCGTCCATCCAGCCATCCATCCATCCATGCATCCCTCCAGCCAGCCATCCATCCAGTCATCCATCCATCCATCCATCACTCCAGCCAGCCAACCATCCATCCATTCCTTCAGCCAGCCATCCATCCAGCCATCCATCCATCCAGCCATCCATCCAGCCATCCATCCATCCATCCATCCCTCCAGCCAGCCATCCATCCAGCCATCCATCCGTCCAGCCATCCATCCAGCCATCCATCCATCCATCCATCCCTCCAGCCAGCCATCCATCCAGCCATCCATCCTTCCAGCCATCCATCCAGCCATCCATCCATCCATACATCCCTCCAGCCAGCCACCCATCCAGCCAGCCATCCAGCCATCCATCCATCAATCCATCCCTCCAGCCAGCCATGCATCCAGCCATCCTTCCATCAAGCCATCCATCCAGACATACATCCATGACTCCATCCCTCCAGCCAGCCATCCATCCATCCATCGATCTAGCCATCCATTCAGCCATCCATCCATCCATCCATCCCTGCAGCCAGCCATCCATCCAGCCTTCCATCCATCCAGCCATCCGTCCAGCCATCCATTAATCCATCCATTCCTCCAGCCAGCAATCCATCCAGCCATCCATCCAGCCATCCATCCATCCATCCATCCATCACTTCATCCAGCCATCCATCCAGCCATCCATCCATCCAGCCATCCATCGAGCCATCCATCCATCCATCCATCCCTCCAGCCAGCCATCCATCCAGCCATCCATCCATCCAGCCACCCATCCATCCACCCATCCATCCATCCCTCCAGCCAGCCATCCATCCGGACATCCATCCATCCAGCCATCCATCCAGCCACCCATCCATCCATTCATCCCTCCAGCCAGCCATCCATCCAGCCATCCATCTATCCAGCGTTCAAACCGCCAACCATCCATCCATCCCTCCAGCCAGCCATCCAACCAACCATCCCTCCAGCCAGCCATCCATCCAGCCATCCATCCATCCAGCAATCCATCCAGCCATCCATCCATCAATCCATCCATCCAGCCATCCATCCAGCCATCCATTCAGCCATCCATTCAGCCATCCATTCATCCATCCATCCATCCATCTATCAATCCATCCATCCATCCAGCCATTCTACCAGCCACCCATCCATCCATCCAGCCAACCAGCCATCCATCCATCCATCCAGCCAGCCAGCCAACCAGACATCTAGCCATCCATCCAGCCATCCATCCAGCCATCCACCATCCTTCCATCCCTCCAGCCAGCCATCCATCCATCCAGCCATCCATCCAACCAGCCTTCCATCCAACCATCCACCCATCCATCACTCCAGCCAGCCATCCATCTAGCCATCCGTCCAGCCAGCCATCCATCCAGCCACCCATCCATCCATCCATCCCTCCATCCTGCCATCCATCCAGCCATCCATCCATCCATCCCTCCAGCCAATCGTCCATCCAGCCATCCATCCATCCATCCCTCCAGCCAATCGTCCATCCATCCAGCAATCCATCCAGCCATCCATCCATCAATGGGATCTGCCCCATTTATGGGATCTATCCCAGAATACTGAAGGAGGCTGGAGAGGAAATTGCTGAGGCCTTGACAGAAATCTTTGGCTCCTCGCTGTCTTCAGGGGATGTCCCGGAGGACTGGAGAATAGCCAATGTTGTTCCTCTGTTTAAGAAGGGTAGCAAGGATAATCCCGGGAACTACAGGCCGGTGAGCCTGACTTCAGTGGTAGGGAAATTACTGGTGAGAATTCTTCGAGACAGGATCTACTCCCATTTGGAAGCAAATGGACGTATTAGTGAGAGGCAGCACGGTTTTGTGAAGGGAAGGTCGTGTCTCACTAACTTGATAGAGTTTTTCGAGGAGGTCACTAAGATGATTGATGCAGGTAGGGCAGTAGATGTTGTCTATATGGACTTCAGTAAGGCCTTTGACAAGGTCCCTCATGGTAGACTAGTACAAAAGGTGAAGTCACACGGGATCAGGGGTGAACTGGCAAGGTGGATACAGAACTGGCTAGGCCATAGAAGACAGAGGGTAGCAATGGAGGGATGCTTTTCTCATTGGAGGGCTGTGACCAGTGGTGTTCCACAGGGATCAGTGCTGGGACCTTTGCTCTTTGTAGTATATATAAATGATTTGGAGGAAAATGTAACTGGTCTGATTAGTAAGTTTGCAGACGACACAAAGGTTGGTGGAATTGCGGATAGCGATGAGGACTGTCTGAGGATACAGCAGGATTTAGATTGTCTGGAGACTTGGGCGGAGAGATGGCAGATGGAGTTTAATCCGGACAAATGTGTGGTAATGCATTTTGGAAGGGCTAATGCAGGTAGGGAATATACAGTGAATGGTAGAACCCTCAAGAGTATTGAAAGTCAAAGAGATCTAGGAGTACAGGTCTACAGGTCATTGAAAGGGGCAACACAGGTGGAGAAGGTAGTCAAGAAGGCATACGGCATGCTTGCCTTCATTGGCCGGGGCATTGAGTATAAGAATTGGCAAGTCATGTTGCAGCTGTATAGAACCTTAGTTAGGCCACACTTGGAGTATAGTGTTCAATTCTGGTCGCCACACTACCAGAAGGATGTGGAGGCTTGAGAGAGGGTGCAGAAGAGATTTACCAGAATGTTGCCTGGTATGGAGGGCATAAGCTATGAGGAGCGATTGAATAAACTCGGTTTGTTCTCACTGGAACGAAGGAGGTTGAGGGGCGACCTGATAGAGGTATACAAAATTATGAGGGGCATAGACAGAGTGGATAGTCAGAGGCTTTTCCCCAGGGTAGAGGGGTCAATTACTAGGGGGCATAGGTTTAAGGTGAGAGGGGCAAAGTTTAGAGTAGATGTACGTGGCAAGTTTTTTACGCAGAGGGTAGTGGGTGCCTGTAACTCACTACCGGATGAGGTAGTGGAAGCAGGGACGATAGGGACATTTAAGGGGCATCTTGACAAATATATCATTAGGATGGGAATAGAAGGATACGGACCCAGGAAGTGTAGAATATTGTAGTTTAGTCGGGCAGTATGGTCGGCACGGGCTTGGAGGGCCGAAGATCCTGTTCCTGTGCTGTGCACTTCTTTGTTCTTTGTTCTTTGTTTGTTCAATCCATCCATCCAGCCATCCATCCAGCCATCCATTCAGCCATCCATCCAGCCATCCACCATCCTTCCATCCATCCATCCAGCCATCCATCCAGCCATCCATCCATCCAGCCTTCCAGCCATCCAGCCATCCATTCATCCATCCATCCAGCCATCCATCAATCCATCCATCCATCCAGCCATTCTACCAGCCACCCATCCATCCATCCAGCCAACCAGCCATCCATCCATCCATCCAGCCAGCCAACCAGACATCTAGCCATCCATCCAGCCATCCATCCAGCCATCCACCATCCTTCCATCCCTCCAGCCAGCCATCCATCCAGCCATCCATCCAACCAGCCATCCATCCAACCATCCACCCATCCATCACTCCAGCCAGCCATCCATCCAGCCATCCATCCAGCCAGCCATCCATCCAGCCACCCATCCATCCATCCATCCCTCCAGCCTGCCATCCATCCAGCCATCCATCCATCCATCCCTCCAGCCAATCGTCCATCCAGCCATCCATCCATCCAGCCATCCAACCAGCCATCCATCCATCCATCCCTCCCTCCAGCCAGCCATCCACCCAGCCATCCCTCCATCCATCCGTCCATCCATCCATCCATCCAGCCATCCAACCATCTAGCCAGCCGTCCATCCAGCCATCCCTCCATACAGCCATTCATCCAGCCATCCAGCCATCCGTCACCCCCGCCAGCCATCCATACAGCCATCCCTCCATCCAGCCATGCATCCAGCCATCCATCCATCCATCCATTCATCCATCCATCCAGCCATCCATCCAGCCATCCATCCATCCAGCCTTCCAGCCATCCAGCCATCCATCCATCCAACCATCCATCCATCCAGCCATCCATCCATCCATCCATCCAGCCATCCATCAAGCCATCCATCCATCCAGCCATCCATCCAGCCATCCATCCATCCATCCATCCCGCCAACGAGTCATCCATCCAGCCATCCATCCATCCAGCTATCCATCCTGCCATCCATCCATCCATCCATCCCTCCAGCCAGCCATTCATCCAGCCATCCATCCATCCGGCCATCCGTCCAGATATCCATCCATCCATCCTTCCATCCCTCCAGCAAGCCATCCATCCAGCCAACCAGCCATCCATCCAGCCATCCATCCATCCATCCATCCATCCCTCCAGCCAGCCATCCATCCAGCCATCCCTCCATCCAGCTATCCATCCAGCCATCCATGCATTCATCCATCTCTCCATCCAGCCATCCATGCAGCCATTCATCCATCCATCCATACCTCCAGCCAGCCAGCCATCCATCCATCCATCCAGCCATCCATCCAGCCATCCATCCATCAATCCATCCGCCCAGCCAGACATCCATCCAGCCATGCAGCCATCCAGCCATCCATCCATCCATCCATCCATTAATCCATCCCTCCAGCCAGCCATCCATCCAGCCATCCATCCATCCAGCCATCCATTCAGCAATCCATCCATCCATCCATCCCTTCAGCCAGCCATCCATTCGGCCATCCATCCATCCAGCCATCCATCCATCCATCCCTCCAGCCAGCAATCCATCCAGCCATCCATCCATCCAGCCATCCATCCAGCCTTCCATCCATCCATCCATCCATCCCTCCCGCCAGCCATCCATTCAGCCATCCATCCATCCAGCCATCCATCCAGCCATCCATCCTTCCGTCCCTCCAGCCAGCCATCCATCCAGCCATCCATCCATCCAGCCATCCATCCATCCATCCAGCCATCCATCCAGCCATCCATCTATCCAGCCTTCCAGCCATCCAGCCATCCATCCATCCAACCATCCCTCCAGCCAGCCATCCACTCAGCCATCCCTCCATCCATCCGTCCATCCATCCATCCATCCAGCCATCCAACCATCCAGCCAGCCGTCCAGCCAGCCATCCCTCCATACAGCCATTCATCCAGCCATCCATCCATCCGTCACCCCCGCCAGCCATCCATCCAGCCATCCCTCCATCCAGCCATGCATCCAGCCATCCATCCATCCATCCATCCATCCATCCAGCCATCCATCCATCCATCCATCCATCCAGCCTTCCAGCCATCCAGCCATCCATCCATCCAACCATCCATCCATCCAGCCATCCATCCATCCATCCATCCAGCCATCCATCAAGCCATCCATCCATCCAGCCATCCATCCAGCCATCCATCCATCCATCCATCCCGCCAGCGAGTCATCCATCCAGCCATCCATCCAGCCATCCATCCATCGATCCGTCCCTCCAGCCAGCCATCCATCCAGCCATCCATCCATCCAGCCTTCCATCCAGCCATCCATCCAGCCATACATCCATCCATCCATCACTCCAGCCAGCCATCCATCCAGCCATCCCTCCATCCAGCCATCCATCCAGCCATCCATGCATTCATCCATCTCTCCATCCAGCCATCCATCCAGCCATTGATCCATCCATCCATACCTCCAGCCAGCCAGCCATCCATCCATCCATCCATCCAGCCATCCATCCAGCCATCCATCCATCAATCCATCCGCCCAGCCAGACATCCATCCAGCCATCCAGCCATCCAGCCATCCATCCATCCATCCATCCATTAATCCATCCCTCCAGCCAGCCATCCATCCAGCCATCCATCCATCCAGCCATCCATTCAGCAATCCATCCATCCATCCATCCATTCAGCCAGCCATCCATTCGGCCATCCATCCATCCAGCCATCCATCCATCCATCCCTCCAGCCTGCCATCCATCCAGCCATCCATCCATCCAGCCATCCATCCAGCCATTCATCCATCCATGAATCCCTCCCGCCAGCCATCCATTCAGCCATCCATCCATCCAGCCATCCATCCAGCCATCCATCCATCCGTCCCTCCAGCCAGCCATCCATCCAGCCATCCATCCATCCAGCCTTCCATCCAGCCATCCATCCATCCATCCTTCCCTCCATCCAGCCATCCATCCAGCCATCAATCCATCCAGCCGCCCATCCAGCCATCCATACATCCATCCATCCCTCCAGCCAGTCATCCAACCAGCCATCCATCCATCCAGCCATCCATCCAGCCATCCATCCATCCATCCCTCCAGCCAGCCATTCATCCAGCCATCCATCCATCCAGCCATCCATCCATCCAGCCATCCATCGAGCCATCCATTCATCCATCCATCCCTCCAGCCAGCCATCCATCCAGCCATCCATCCATCCAGCCATCCATCCATCCCTCCAGCGAGCCATCCATCCGGACATCCATCCATCCAGCCATCCATCCCTCCAGCCAGCCATCCATCCAGCCATCCCTCCACCCAGCCATCCATCCAGCCATCCATGCATTCTTCCATCTCTCCATCCAGCCATCCATCCAGCCATTCATCCATCCATCCATACCTCCAGCCAGCCAGCCATCCAGCCATCCATCCATCAATCCATCCGCCCAGCCAGCCATCCATCCAGCCATCCAGCCATCCATCCAATCATCCATCCATTAATCCATCCCTCCAGCCAGCCATCCATCCAGCCATCCATCCATCCAGCCATCCATTCAGCAATCCATCCATCCATCCATCCCTTCAGCCAGCCATCCATTCGGCCATCCATCCATCCAGCCATCCATCCATCCATCCCTCCAGCCAACCATCCATCCAGCCATCCATCCATCCAGCCATCCATCCAGCCATCCATCCATCCATCCATCCCTCCCGCCAGCCATCCATTCAGCCATCCATCCATCCAGCCATCCATCCAGCCATCCATCAATCCATCCGTCCCTCCAGCCAGCCATCCATCCAGCCATCCATCCATCCAGCCTTCCATCCAGCCATCCATCCAACCATCCTTCCCTCCAGCCAGCCATTCAACCAGCCATCCATCCATCCAGCCACCCATCCAGCCATCCATCCATCCATCCATCCCTCCAGCCAGTCATCCAACCAGCCTTCCATCCATCCATCCATCCATCCAGCCATCCATCCATCCATCCATCCCTCCAGCCAGCCATTCATCCAGCCATCCATCCATTCAGCCATCCATCCAGCCATCCAACCATCCATCCCTCCAGCAAGCCATCCATCCAGCCATCCATTCATTCAGCCATCCATCCAGCCATCCACCATTCATCCATCTCTCCAGCCAGCCATACATCCAGCCATCCATCCATCCATCCAGCCATCCATCCATCCATCCATCCCTCCTTCCAGCCGGTCATTAAGCCATCCATCCATCCAGCCATCCATCCAGCCATCCATCCCTCTAGCCAGCCAGTCATCCAACCATCCCTCCATCCAGCCATCCATCCAGCCATCAATCCATCCATCCATCCCTCCATCCAGCTATCCATCCATCCATCCATCCCACCAGCCAGCCATCCATCGAGCCATCCATCCAGCTATCCATCCAGCCATCCATTCATCAATCCATCCCTCCAGCCAGCCATCCATCAAGCCATCCATCCATCCAGCCGTCCATTCAGCCATCCATCCATCCATCCATCCATTCAGCCTGCCAGCCATCCATCCATCCATCCATCCAGCCATCCATCAAGCCATGCATCCATCCAGCCATCCAACCATCCAACCATCCATCCATCCATCCCGCCAGCGAGTCATCCATCCAGCCATCCATCCATCCAGCCATCCATCCTGCCATCCATTCATCAATCCATCCCTCCAGCCAGCCATCCATCAAGCCATCCATCCATCCAGCCGTCCATTCAGCCATCCATCCATCCATCCATTCCTTCAGCCTGCCAGCCATCCATCCATCCATCCATCCAGCCATCCATCAAGCCATGCATCCATCCAGCCATCCAACCATCCAACCATCCATCCATCCATCCCGCCAGCGAGTCATCCATCCAGCCATCCATCCATCCAGCCATCCATCCTGCCATCCATCCATCCATCCATCCCTCCAGCCAGCCATTCATCCAGCCATCCATCCATCCAGCCATCCATCCAGCTATACATCCATCCATCCATCCCTCTAGCAAGCCATCCATCCAGCCATCCAGCCATCCATCCAGCCATCCATCCATCCATCCATCCCTCCAGTCAGCAATCCATCCAGCCTTCCCTCCATCCAGCCATCCATCCAGCCATCCATGCATTCATCCATCTCTCCATCTAGCCATCCATCCAGCCATTCATCCATCCATCCATACCTCCAGCCAGACAGCCATCCATCCGTCCATCCATCCAGCCATCCATCCAGCCATCCATCCATCAATCCATCCGCCCAGCCAGCCAACCATCCAGCCATCCATCCACCCATTAATCCATCCCTCCAGCCAGCCATCCATCTAGCCATCCATCCATCCAGCCATCCATTCAGCAATCCATCCATCCATCCAGCCCTACAGCCAGCCATCCATTCGGCCATCCATCCATCCAGCCATCCATCCATCCATCCCTCCAGCCAGCCATCCATCCAACCATCCATCCATCCAGCCATCCGTCCAGCCATCCATCCATCCATCCATCCCTCCCGCCAGCCATCCATCCAGCCATCCATCCAGCCATCCAACCATTCATCCATCTCTCCAGCCAGCCATACATCCAGCCATCCATCCATCCAACCACCCATCCATCCATCCATCCATCCCTCCTTCCAGCCAGTCATTAAGCCATCCATCCATCCAGCCATCCATCCAGCCATCCATCCCTCCAGCCAGCCAGCCATCCAGCCATCCCTCCATCCAGCCATCCATCCAGCCATCCATCCATCCATCCATCCCTCCAGCCAGCCAACCATCCAGCCATCCCTCCATCCAGCTATCCATCCATCCATCCATCCCACCAGCCAGCCATCCATCCAGCCATGCATCCAGCCATCCGTCCAGCCATCCATCCATCCATCCAACCCTCCAGTCAGCCATCCATCCAGCCATCCATCCATCGAGCCATCCATCCAGCCATCCATCCATCCCTCCAGACGGCCATCCATCCAGCCATTCCTCCATCCAACCATCGATCCAACCATCCATCCATCTCTCCAGCCAGCCATACATCCAGCCATCCATCCATTCAGCCATTCATCCAGCCATCCATCCATCCATCCCTCCAGCCAGCCAGCCATTAAGCCATCCATCCATCCAGCCATCCATCAAGCCATCCATCCTTCCCTCCAGCCAGCCATCCATCCAGCGATCCCTCCATCCAGCCATCCATCCAGCCATCCATCCATCCATCCATCCAGCCATCCAGCCAACCATCCAGCCATCCCTCCATCCAGCCATCCATCCATCCGTCCATCCCTCCAGCCAGCCATCCATTCAGCCATCTATCCATCCAGCCATCCATCCAGCCATCCATCCATCAATCCATCCCTCCAGCCAGCCATCCATCCAGCCATCCATCAAAACCAGCCGTCCAGCCAGCCATCCATTCATCCATGCATCCCTCCAGCCAGCCATCCATCCAGTCATCCATCCATCCATCCATCACTCCAGCGAGCCAACCATCCTGCCATCCCTCCATCCAGCCATCCATCCATCCATCCCTCCAGCCACCCATCCAGCCATCCATCCATCAATCCATCCCTCCAGCCAGCCATCCATCCATCCATCCATTCGGCCATCCATCCAGCCATCCATCCATCCATCCATCCCTCCAGCCAGATATCCATCCAGCCATCCATCCATTCCTTCAGCCAGCCATCCATCCAGCCTTCCATCCATCCAGCCATCCATCCAGCCATCCATCCATCCATCCGTCCAGCCAGCCATCCATCCAGCCATCCATCCGTCCAGCCATCCATCCAGCCAGCCATCCACCCAGCCATCCCTCCATCCATCCGTCCATCCATCCATCCATCCAGCCATCCAACCATCCAGCCAGCCGTCCAGCCAGCCATCCCTCCATACAGCCATTCATCCAGCCATCCATCCATCCGTCACCCCCGCCAGCCATCCATCCAGCCATCCCTCCATTCAGCCATGCATCCAGTCATCCATCCATCCATCCATCCATCCATCCATCCAGCCATCCATCCAGCCATCCATCCATCCAGCCATCCAGCCATCCATCCATCCAACCATCCATCCATCCAGCCATCCATCCATCCATCCATCCATCCAGCCATCCATCAAGCCATCCATCCATCCAGCCATCCATCCAGCCATCCATCCATCCCGCCAGCGAGTCATCCATCCAGCCATCCATCCAGCCATCCATCCATCGATCCGGCCCTCCAGCCAGCCATCCATCCAACCATCCATCCATCCAGCCTTCCATCCAGCCATCCATCCAGCCATACATCCATCCATACATAACTCCAGCCAGCCATCCATCCAGCCATCCCTCCATCCAGCCATCCATCCAGCCATCCATGCATTCATCCATCTCTCCATCCAGCCATCCATCCAGCCATTCATCCATCCATCCATACCTTCAGCCAGCCAGCCATCCATCCATCCATCCATCCAGCCATCCATCCAGCCATCCATCCATCAATCCATCCGCCCAGCCAGACATCCATCCAGCCATCCAGCCATCCAGCCATCTATCCATCCATCCATCCATTAATCCATCCCTCCAGCCAGCCATCCATCCAGCCATCCATCCATCCAGCCATCCATTCAGCAATCCATCCATCCATCCATCCATTCAGCCAGCCATCCATTCGGCCATCCATCCATCCAGCCATCCATCCATCCATCCCTCCAGCCAGCCATCCATCCAGCCATCCATCCATCCAGCCATCCATCCAGCCATCCATCCATCCATCCATCCCTCCCGCCAGCCATTCATTCAGCCATCCATCCATCCAGCCATCCATCCAGCCATCCATCCATCCGTCCCTCCAGCCAGCCATCCATCCAGCCATCCATCCATCCAGCCTTCCATCCAGCCATCCATCCATCCATCCTTCCCTCCATCCAGCCATCCATCCAGCCATCAATCCATCCAGCCGCCCATCCAGCCATCCATACATCCATCCATCCCTCCAGCCAGTCATCCAACCAGCCATCCATCGATCCAGCCATCCATCCAGCCATCCATCCATCCATCCCTCCAGCCAGCCATTCATCCAGCCATCCATCCATCCAGCCATCCATCGAGCCATCCATTCATCCATCCATCCCTCCAGCCAGCCATCCATCCAGCCATCCATCCATCCAGCCATCCATCCATCCCTCCAGCCAGCCATCCATCCGGACATCCATCCATCCAGCCATCCATCCCTCCAGCCAGCCATCCATCCAGCCATCCCTCCATCCATGCATTCTTCCATCTCTCCATCCAGCCATCCATCCAGCCATTCATCCATCCATCCATACCTCCAGCCAGCCAGCCATCCATCCATCCATCCATCCAGCCATCCATCCAGCCATCCATCCATCAATCCATCCGCCCAGCCAGCCATCCATCCAGCCATCCAGCCATCCATCCATCCATCCATCCATTAATCCATCCCTCCAGCCAGCCATCCATCCAGCCATCCATCCATCCAGCCATCCATTCAGCAATCCATCCATCCATCCATCCCTTCAGCCAGCCATCCATTCGGCCATCCATCCATCCAGCCATCCATCCATCCATCCCTCCAGCCAACCATCCATTCAGCCATCCATCCATCCAGCCATCCATCCAGCCATCCATCCATCCATCCATCCCTCCCGCCAGCCATCCATTCAGCCATCCATCCATCCAGCCATCCATCCAGCCATCCATCAATCCATCCGTCCCTCCAGCCAGCCATCCATCCAGCCATCCATCCATGCAGCCTTCCATCCAGCCATCCATCCAACCATCCTTCCCTCCAGCCAGCCATTCAACCAGCCATCCATCCATCCAGCCACCCATCCAGCCATCCATCCATCCATCCATCCCTCCAGCCAGTCATCCAACCAGCCATCCATCCATCCAGCCATCCATCCAGCCATCCATCCATCCATCCATCCCTCCAGCCAGCCATTCATCCAGCCATCCATCCATTCAGCCATCCATCCAGCCATCCAACCATCCATCCCTCCAGCAAGCCATCCATCCAGCCATCCATTCATTCAGCCATCCATCCAGCCATCCACCATTCATCCATCTCTCCAGCCAGCCATACATCCAGCCATCCATCCATCCATCCAGCCATCCATCCATCCATCCATCCCTCCTTCCAGCCGGTCATTAAGACATCCATCCATCCAGCCATCCATCCAGACATCCATCCCTCTAGCCAGCCAGTCATCCAGCCATCCCTCCATCCAGCCATCCATCCAGCCATCAATCCATCCATCCATCCCTCCAGCCAGCCAACCATCCAGCCATCCCTCCATCCAGCTATCCATCCATCCATCCCACCAGCCAGCCATCCATCCAGCCATCCATCCAGCTATCCATCCAGCCATCCATTCATCAATCCATCCCTCCAGCCAGCCATCCATCAAGCCATCCATCCATCCATCCATCCATCCAGCCATCCATCCATCCATCCATCCCTCCTTCCAGCCGGTCATTAAGACATCCATCCATCCAGCCATCCATCCAGACATCCATCCCTCTAGCCAGCCAGTCATCCAGCCATCCCTCCATCCAGCCATCCATCCAGCCATCAATCCATCCATCCATCCCTCCAGCCAGCCAACCATCCAGCCATCCCTCCATCCAGCTATCCATCCATCCATCCCACCAGCCAGCCATCCATCCAGCCATCCATCCAGCTATCCATCCAGCCATCCATTCATCAATCCATCCCTCCAGCCAGCCATCCATCAAGCCATCCATCCATCCATCCGTCCATCCAGCCATCCATCCATCCATCCATCCCTTCAGCCTGCCAGCCATCCATCCATCCATCCATCCAGCCATCCATCAAGCCATGCATCCATCCAGCCATCCAACCATCCAACCATCCATCCATCCATCCCGCCAGCGAGTCATCCATCCAGCCATCCATCCATCCAGCCATCCATCCTGCCATCCATTCATCAATCCATCCCTCCAGCCAGCCATCCATCAAGCCATCCATCCATCCAGCCGTCCATTCAGCCATCCATCCATCCATCCATCCCTTCAGCCTGCCAGCCATCCATCCATCCAGCCATCCATCAAGCCATGCATCCATCCAGCCATCCAACCATCCAACCATCCATCCATCCATCCCGCCAGCGAGTCATCCATCCAGCCATCCATCCATCCAGCCATCCATCCTGCCATCCATCCATCCATCCATCCCTCCAGCCAGCCATTCATCCAGCCATCCATCCATCCAGCCATCCATCCAGCTATACATCCATCCATCCATCCCTCTAGCAAGCCATCCATCCAGCCATCCAGCCATCCATCCAGCCATCCATCCATCCATCCATCCCTCCAGCCAGCCATCCATCCAGCCATCCCTCCATCCAGCCATCCATCCAGCCATCCATGCATTCGTCCATCTCTCCATCTAGCCATCCATCCAGCCATTCATCCATCCATCCATACCTCCAGCCAGACAGCCATCCATCCATCCATCCATCCAGCCATCCATCCAGCCATCCATCCATCAATCCATCCGCCCAGCCAGCCAACCATCCAGCCATCCATCCACCCATTAATCCATCCCTCCAGCCAGCCATCCATCCAGCCATCCATCCATCCAGCCATCCATTCAGCAATCCATCCATCCATCCAGCCCTCCAGCCAGCCATCCATTCGGCCATCCATCCATCCAGCCATCCATCCATCCATCCCTCCAGCCAGCCATCCATCCAGCCATCCATCCAGCCATCCAACCATTCATCCATCTCTCCAGCCAGCCATACATCCAGCCATCCATCCATCCAACCACCCATCCATCCATCCATCCATCCCTCCTTCCAGCCATTCATTAAGCCATCCATCCATCCAGCCATCCATCCAGCCATCCATCCCTCCAGCCAGCCAGCCATCCAGTCATCCCTCCATCCAGCCATCCATCCAGCCATCCATCCATCCATCCATCCCTCCAGCCAGCCAACCATCCAGCCTTCCCATCATCCAGCTATCCATCCATCCATCCATCCCACCAGCCAGCCATCCATCCAGCCATCCATCCATCCATCCAACCCTCCAGTCAGCCATCCATCCAGCCATCCATCCATCGAGCCATCCATCCAGCCATCGATCCATCCCTCCAGACGGCCATCCATCCAGCCATTCCTCCATCCAACCATCGATCCAACCAACCATCCATCTCTCCAGCCAGCCATACATCCAGCCATCCATCCATTCAGCCATTCATCCAGCCATCCATCCATCCATCCCTCCAGCCAGCCAGCCATTAAGCCATCCATCCATCCAGCCATCCATCAAGCCATCCATCCTTCCCTCCAGCCAGCCATCCATCCAGCGATCCATCCATCCAGCCATCCATCCAGCCATCCATCCATCCATCCATCCAGCCATCCAGCCAACCATCCAGCCATCCCTCCATCCAGCCATCCATCCATCCGTCCATCCCTCCATCCAGCCATCCATCCAGCCATCCATCCATCCATCCATCCCTCCAGCCAGCCAACCATCCAGCCATCCCTCCATCCAGCTATCCATCCATCCATCCATCCCACCAGCCAGCCATCCATCCAGCCATCCATCCAGCCATCCGTCCAGCCATCCATCCATCCATCCAACCCTCCAGTCAGCCATCCATCCAGCCATCCATCCATCGAGCCATCCATCCAGCCATCCATCCATCCCTCCAGACGGCCATCCATCCAGCCATTCCTCCATCCAACCATCGATCCAACCAACCATCCATCTCTCCAGCCAGCCATACATCCAGCCATCCATCCATTCAGCCATTCATCCAGCCATCCATCCATCCATCCCTCCAGCCAGCCAGCCATTAAGCCATCCATCCATCCAGCCATCCATCAAGCCATCCATCCTTCCCTCCAGCCAGCCATCCATCCAGCGATCCCTCCATCCAGCCATCCATCCAGCCATCCATCCATCCATCCATCCAGCCATCCAGCCAACCATCCAGCCATCCCTCCATCCAGCCATCCATCCATCCGTCCATCCCTCCAGCCAGCCATCCATTCAGCCATCTATCCATCCAGCCATCCATCCAGCCATCCATCCATCAATCCATCCCTCCAGCCAGCCATCCATCCAGCCATACATCAAAACCAGCCGTCCAGCCAGCCATCCATTCATCCATGCATCCCTCCAGCCAGCCATCCATCCAGTCATCCATCCATCCATCCATCACTCCAGCGAGCCAACCATCCAGCCATCCCTCCATCCAGCCCTCCATCCATCCATCCCTCCAGCCACCCATCCAGCCATCCATCCATCAATCCATCCCTCCAGCCAGCCATCCATCCATCCATCCATTCGGCCATCCATCCAGCCATCCATCCATCCATCCATCCCTCCAGCCAGATATCCATCCAGCCATCCATCCATTCCTTCAGCCAGCCATCCATCCAGCCTTCCATCCATCCAGCCATCCATCCAGCCATCCATCCATCCATCCCTCCAGCCAGCCATCCATCCAGCCATCCATCCGTCCAGCCATCCATCCAGCCATCCATCCATCCATCCATCCCTCCAGCCAGCCATCCATCCAGCCATCCATCCTTCCAGCCATCCATCCAGCCATCCATCCATCCATCCATCCCTTCAGCCAGCCATCCATCCAGCCAGCCATCCAGCCATCCATCCATCAATCCATCCCTCCAGCCAGCCATGCAACCAGCCATCCTTCTATCCAGCCATCCATCCAGCCATCCATCCAGCCATCCATCCATCCAGCCTTCCATCCAGCCATCCATCCATCCATCCTTCCCTCCATCCAGCCATCCATCCAGCCATCAATCCATCCAGCCGCCCATCCAGCCATCCATACATCCATCCATCCCTCCAGCCAGTCATCCAACCAGCCATACATCCATCCAGCCATCCATCCAGCCATCCATCCATCCATCCCTCCAGCCAGCCATTCATCCAGCCATCCATCCATCCAGCCATCCATCGAGCCATCCATTCATCCATCCATCCCTCCAGCCAGCCATCCATCCAGCCATCCATCCATCCAGCCATCCATCCATCCCTCCAGCCAGCCATCCATCCGGACATCCATCCATCCAGCCATCCATCCCTCCAGCCAGCCATCCATCCAGCCATCCCTCCATCCAGCCATCCATCCAGCCATCCATGCATTCTTCCATCTCTCCATCCAGCCATCCATAAAGCCATTCATCCATCCATCCATACCTCCAGCCAGCCAGCCATCCATCCATCCATCCATCCAGCCATCCATCCAGCCATCCATCCATCAATCCATCCGCCCAGCCAGCCATCCATCCAGCCATCCAGCCATCCATCCATCCATCCATCCATTAATCCATCCCTCCAGCCAGCCATCCATCCAGCCATCCATCCATCCATCCATCCCTTCAGCCAGCCATCCATTCGGCCATCCATCCATCCAGCCATCCATCCATCCATCCCTCCAGCCAACCATCCATTCAGCCATCCATCCATCCAGCCATCCATTCAGCCATCCATCCATCCATCCATCCCTCCCGCCAGCCATCCATTCAGCCATCCATCCATCCAGCCATCCATCCAGCCATCCATCAATCCATCCGTCCCTCCAGCCAGCCATCCATCCAGCCATCCATCCATCCAGCCTTCCATCCAGCCATCCATCCAACCATCCTTCCCTCCAGCCAGCCATTCAACCAGCCATCCATCCATCCAGCCACCCATCCAGCCATCCATCCATCCATCCATCCCTCCAGCCAGTCATCCAACCAGCCATCCATCCATCCAGCCATCCATCCAGCCATCCATCCATCCATCCATCCCTCCAGCCAGCCATTCATCCAGCCATCCATCCATTCAGCCATCCATCCAGCCATCCAACCATCCATCCCTCCAGCAAGCCATCCATCCAGCCATCCATTCATTCAGCCATCCATCCAGCCATCCACCATTCATCCATCTCTCCAGCCAGCCATACATCCAGCCATCCATCCATCCATCCAGCCATCCATCCATCCATCCATCCCTCCTTCCAGCCGGTCATTAAGCCATCCATCCATCCAGCCAACCATCCAGCCATCCATCCCTCTAGCCAGCCAGTCATCCAGCCATCCCTCCATCCAGCCATCCATCCAGCCATCAATCCATCCATCCATCCCTCCAGCCAGCCAACCATCCAGCCATCCCTCCATCCAGCTATCCATCCATCCATCCATCCCACCAGCCAGCCATCCATCCAGCCATCCATCCAGCTATCCATCCAGCCATCCATTCATCAATCCATCCCTCCAGCCAGCCATCCATGAAGCCATCCATCCATCCATCCGTCCATCCAGCCATCCATCCATCCATCCATCCCTTCAGCCTGCCAGCCATCCATCCATCCATCCATCCAGCCATCCATCAAGCCATGCATCCATCCAGCCATCCAACCATCCAACCATCCATCCATCCATCCCGCCAGCGAGTCATCCATCCAGCCATCCATCCATCCAGCCATCCATCCTGCCATCCATTCATCAATCCATCCCTCCAGCCAGCCATCCATCAAGCCATCCATCCATCCAGCCGTCCATTCAGCCATCCATCCATCCATCCATCCCTTCAGCCTGCCAGCCATCCATCCATCCAGCCATCCATCAAGCCATGCATCCATCCAGCCATCCAACCATCCAACCATCCATCCATCCATCCCGCCAGCGAGTCATCCATCCAGCCATCCATCCATCCAGCCATCCATCCTGCCATCCATCCATCCATCCATCCCTCCAGCCAGCCATTCATCCAGCCATCCATCCATCCAGCCATCCATCCAGCTATACATCCATCCATCCATCCCTCTAGCAAGCCATCCATCCAGCCATCCAGCCATCCATCCAGCCATCCATCCATCCATCCATCCCTCCAGCCAGCCATCCATCCAGCCATCCCTCCATCCAGCCATCCATCCAGCCATCCATGCATTCGTCCATCTCTCCATCTAGCCATCCATCCAGCCATTCATCCATCCATCCATACCTCCAGCCAGACAGCCATCCATCCATCCATCCATCCAGCCATCCATCCAGCCATCCATCCATCAATCCATCCGCCCAGCCAGCCAACCATCCAGCCATCCAGCCACCCATTAATCCATCCCTCCAGCCAGCCATCCATCCAGCCATCCATCCATCCAGCCATCCATTCAGCAATCCATCCATCCATCCAGCCCTCCAGCCAGCCATCCATTCGGCCATCCATCCATCCAGCCATCCATCCATCCATCCCTCCAGCCAGCCATCCATCCAGCCATCCATCCAGCCATCCAACCATTCATCCATCTCTCCAGCCAGCCATACATCCAGCCATCCATCCATCCAACCACCCATCCATCCATCCATCCATCCCTCCTTCCAGCCAGTCATTAAGCCATCCATCCTTCCAGCCATCCATCCAGCCATCCATCCCTCCAGCCAGCCAGCCATCCAGCCATCCCTCCATCCAGCCATCCATCCAGCCATCCATCCATCCATCCATCCCTCCAGCCAGCCAACCATCCAGCCTTCCCATCATCCAGCTATCCATCCATCCATCCATCCCACCAGCCAGCCATCCATCCAGCCATCCATCCAGCGATCCCTCCATCCAGCCATCCATCCAGCCATCCATCCATCCATCCATCCAGCCATCCAGCCAACCATCCAGCCATCCCTCCATCCAGCCATCCATCCATCCGTCCATCCCTCCAGCCAGCCATCCATTCAGCCATCTATCCATCCAGCCATCCATCCAGCCATCCATCCATCAATCCATCCCTCCAGCCAGCCATCCATCCAGCCATACATCAAAACCAGCCGTCCAGCCAGCCATCCATTCATCCATGCATCCCTCCAGCCAGCCATCCATCCAGTCATCCATCCATCCATCCATCACTCCAGCGAGCCAACCATCCAGCCATCCCTCCATCCAGCCCTCCATCCATCCATCCCTCCAGCCACCCATCCAGCCATCCATCCATCAATCCATCCCTCCAGCCAGCCATCCATCCATCCATCCATTCGGCCATCCATCCAGCCATCCATCCATCCATCCATCCCTCCAGCCAGATATCCATCCAGCCATCCATCCATTCCTTCAGCCAGCCATCCATCCAGCCTTCCATCCATCCAGCCATCCATCCAGCCATCCATCCATCCATCCCTCCAGCCAGCCATCCATCCAGCCATCCATCCGTCCAGCCATCCATCCAGCCATCCATCCATCCATCCATCCCTCCAGCCAGCCATCCATCCAGCCATCCATCCTTCCAGCCATCCATCCAGCCATCCATCCATCCATCCATCCCTTCAGCCAGCCATCCATCCAGCCAGCCATCCAGCCATCCATCCATCAATCCATCCCTCCAGCCAGCCATGCAACCAGCCATCCTTCTATCCAGCCATCCATCCAGCCATCCATCCAGCCATCCATCCATCCAGCCTTCCATCCAGCCATCCATCCATCCATCCTTCCCTCCATCCAGCCATCCATCCAGCCATCAATCCATCCAGCCGCCCATCCAGCCATCCATACATCCATCCATCCCTCCAGCCAGTCATCCAACCAGCCATACATCCATCCAGCCATCCATCCAGCCATCCATCCATCCATCCCTCCAGCCAGCCATTCATCCAGCCATCCATCCATCCAGCCATCCATCGAGCCATCCATTCATCCATCCATCCCTCCAGCCAGCCATCCATCCAGCCATCCATCCATCCAGCCATCCATCCATCCCTCCAGCCAGCCATCCATCCGGACATCCATCCATCCAGCCATCCATCCCTCCAGCCAGCCATCCATCCAGCCATCCCTCCATCCAGCCATCCATCCAGCCATCCATGCATTCTTCCATCTCTCCATCCAGCCATCCATAAAGCCATTCATCCATCCATCCATACCTCCAGCCAGCCAGCCATCCATCCATCCATCCATCCAGCCATCCATCCAGCCATCCATCCATCAATCCATCCGCCCAGCCAGCCATCCATCCAGCCATCCAGCCATCCATCCATCCATCCATCCATTAATCCATCCCTCCAGCCAGCCATCCATCCAGCCATCCATCCATCCATCCATCCCTTCAGCCAGCCATCCATTCGGCCATCCATCCATCCAGCCATCCATCCATCCATCCCTCCAGCCAACCATCCATTCAGCCATCCATCCATCCAGCCATCCATTCAGCCATCCATCCATCCATCCATCCCTCCCGCCAGCCATCCATTCAGCCATCCATCCATCCAGCCATCCATCCAGCCATCCATCAATCCATCCGTCCCTCCAGCCAGCCATCCATCCAGCCATCCATCCATCCAGCCTTCCATCCAGCCATCCATCCAACCATCCTTCCCTCCAGCCAGCCATTCAACCAGCCATCCATCCATCCAGCCACCCATCCAGCCATCCATCCATCCATCCATCCCTCCAGCCAGTCATCCAACCAGCCATCCATCCATCCAGCCATCCATCCAGCCATCCATCCATCCATCCATCCCTCCAGCCAGCCATTCATCCAGCCATCCATCCATTCAGCCATCCATCCAGCCATCCAACCATCCATCCCTCCAGCAAGCCATCCATCCAGCCATCCATTCATTCAGCCATCCATCCAGCCATCCACCATTCATCCATCTCTCCAGCCAGCCATACATCCAGCCATCCATCCATCCATCCAGCCATCCATCCATCCATCCATCCCTCCTTCCAGCCGGTCATTAAGCCATCCATCCATCCAGCCAACCATCCAGCCATCCATCCCTCTAGCCAGCCAGTCATCCAGCCATCCCTCCATCCAGCCATCCATCCAGCCATCAATCCATCCATCCATCCCTCCAGCCAGCCAACCATCCAGCCATCCCTCCATCCAGCTATCCATCCATCCATCCATCCCACCAGCCAGCCATCCATCCAGCCATCCATCCAGCTATCCATCCAGCCATCCATTCATCAATCCATCCCTCCAGCCAGCCATCCATGAAGCCATCCATCCATCCATCCGTCCATCCAGCCATCCATCCATCCATCCATCCCTTCAGCCTGCCAGCCATCCATCCATCCATCCATCCAGCCATCCATCAAGCCATGCATCCATCCAGCCATCCAACCATCCAACCATCCATCCATCCATCCCGCCAGCGAGTCATCCATCCAGCCATCCATCCATCCAGCCATCCATCCTGCCATCCATTCATCAATCCATCCCTCCAGCCAGCCATCCATCAAGCCATCCATCCATCCAGCCGTCCATTCAGCCATCCATCCATCCATCCATCCCTTCAGCCTGCCAGCCATCCATCCATCCAGCCATCCATCAAGCCATGCATCCATCCAGCCATCCAACCATCCAACCATCCATCCATCCATCCCGCCAGCGAGTCATCCATCCAGCCATCCATCCATCCAGCCATCCATCCTGCCATCCATCCATCCATCCATCCCTCCAGCCAGCCATTCATCCAGCCATCCATCCATCCAGCCATCCATCCAGCTATACATCCATCCATCCATCCCTCTAGCAAGCCATCCATCCAGCCATCCAGCCATCCATCCAGCCATCCATCCATCCATCCATCCCTCCAGCCAGCCATCCATCCAGCCATCCCTCCATCCAGCCATCCATCCAGCCATCCATGCATTCGTCCATCTCTCCATCTAGCCATCCATCCAGCCATTCATCCATCCATCCATACCTCCAGCCAGACAGCCATCCATCCATCCATCCATCCAGCCATCCATCCAGCCATCCATCCATCAATCCATCCGCCCAGCCAGCCAACCATCCAGCCATCCAGCCACCCATTAATCCATCCCTCCAGCCAGCCATCCATCCAGCCATCCATCCATCCAGCCATCCATTCAGCAATCCATCCATCCATCCAGCCCTCCAGCCAGCCATCCATTCGGCCATCCATCCATCCAGCCATCCATCCATCCATCCCTCCAGCCAGCCATCCATCCAGCCATCCATCCAGCCATCCAACCATTCATCCATCTCTCCAGCCAGCCATACATCCAGCCATCCATCCATCCAACCACCCATCCATCCATCCATCCATCCCTCCTTCCAGCCAGTCATTAAGCCATCCATCCTTCCAGCCATCCATCCAGCCATCCATCCCTCCAGCCAGCCAGCCATCCAGCCATCCCTCCATCCAGCCATCCATCCAGCCATCCATCCATCCATCCATCCCTCCAGCCAGCCAACCATCCAGCCTTCCCATCATCCAGCTATCCATCCATCCATCCATCCCACCAGCCAGCCATCCATCCAGCCATCCATCCATCCATCCAACCCTCCAGTCAGCCATCCATCCAGCCATCCATCCATCGAGCCATCCATCCAGCCATCGATCCATCCCTCCAGACGGCCATCCATCCAGCCATTCCTCCATCCAACCATCGATCCAACCAACCATCCATCTCTCCAGCCAGCCATACATCCAGCCATCCATCCATTCAGCCATTCATCCAGCCATCCATCCATCCATCCCTCCAGCCAGCCAGCCATTAAGCCATCCATCCATCCAGCCATCCATCAAGCCATCCATCCTTCCCTCCAGCCAGCCATCCATCCAGCGATCCCTCCATCCAGCCATCCATCCAGCCATCCATCCATCCATCCATCCAGCCATCCAGCCAACCATCCAGCCATCCCTCCATCCAGCCATCCATCCATCCGTCCATCCCTCCATCCAGCCATCCATCCAGCCATCCATCCATCCATCCATCCCTCCAGCCAGCCAGCCATTAAGCCATCCATCCATCCAGCCATCCATCAAGCCATCCATCCTTCCCTCCAGCCAGCCATCCATCCAGCGATCCCTCCATCCAGCCATCCATCCAGCCATCCATCCATCCATCCATCCAGCCATCCAGCCAACCATCCAGCCATCCCTCCATCCAGCCATCCATCCATCCGTCCATCCCTCCATCCAGCCATCCATCCAGCCATCCATCCATCCATCCATCCCTCCAGCCAGCCAACCATCCAGCCATCCCTCCATCCAGCTATCCATCCATCCATCCATCCCACCAGCCAGCCATCCATCCAGCCATCCATCCAGCCATCCGTCCAGCCATCCATCCATCCATCCAACCCTCCAGTCAGCCATCCATCCAGCCATCCATCCATCGAGCCATCCATCCAGCCATCCATCCATCCCTCCAGACGGCCATCCATCCAGCCATTCCTCCATCCAACCATCGATCCAACCAACCATCCATCTCTCCAGCCAGCCATACATCCAGCCATCCATCCATTCAGCCATTCATCCATCCATCCATCCCTCCAGCCAGCCAGCCATTAAGCCATCCATCCATCCAGCCATCCATCAAGCCATCCATCCTTCCCTCCAGCCAGCCATCCATCCAGCGATCCCTCCATCCAGCCATCCATCCAGCCATCCATCCATCCATCCATCCAGCCATCCAGCCAACCATCCAGCCATCCCTCCATCCAGCCATCCATCCATCCGTCCATCCCTCCAGCCAGCCATCCATTCAGCCATCTATCCATCCAGCCATCCATCCAGCCATCCATCCATCAATCCATCCCTCCAGCCAGCCATCCATCCAGCCATCCATCAAAACCAGCCGTCCAGCCAGCCATCCATTCATCCATGCATCCCTCCAGCCAGCCATCCATCCAGTCATCCATCCATCCATCCATCACTCCAGCGAGCCAACCATCCAGCCATCCCTCCATCCAGCCCTCCATCCATCCATCCCTCCAGCCACCCATCCAGCCATCCATCCATCAATCCATCCCTCCAGCCAGCCATCCATCCATCCATCCATTCGGCCATCCATCCAGCCATCCATCCATCCATCCATCCCTCCAGCCAGATATCCATCCAGCCATCCATCCATTCCTTCAGCCAGCCATCCATCCAGCCTTCCATCCATCCAGCCATCCATCCAGCCATCCATCCATCCATCCCTCCAGCCAGCCATCCATCCAGCCATCCATCCGTCCAGCCATCCATCCAGCCATCCATCCATCCATCCATCCCTCCAGCCAGCCATCCATCCAGCCATCCATCCTTCCAGCCATCCATCCAGCCATCCATCCATCCATCCATCCCTTCAGCCAGCCATCCATCCAGCCAGCCATCCAGCCATCCATCCATCAATCCATCCCTCCAGCCAGCCATGCAACCAGCCATCCTTCTATCCAGCCATCCATCCAGCCATCCATCCATGACTCCATCCCTCCAGCCATCCACCCAATCATCCATCGATCTAGCCATCCATTCAGCCATCCATCCATCCCTGCAGCCAGCCATCCATCCAGCCTTCCATCCATCCAGCCATCCGTCCAGCCATCCATTAATCCATCCATTCCTCCAGCCAGCAATCCATCCAGCCATCCATCCAGCCATCCATCCAGCCATCCATTCATCCATCCATCCCACCAGCCAGCCATCCAGCCAGCCATCCATCCAGCCATCCATCCATCCAGCCATCCATCCATCCATCCATCCATCCCTCCAGCCAGCCAGTCATTAAGCCATCCATCCATCCAGCCATCCATCCAGCCGTGCATCCATCCATCCATCCCTCCAGCCAGCCATCCATCCAGCCATCCCTCCAACCACACATCCATCCAGCCAGCCAACCATCCAGCCATCCATCCATCCATCCATCCATCCAGACATCCATCCATCCAGCCATCCTTCCAGCCATCCATCCATCAATCCATCCCTCCAGCCAGCCTGCCATCCAGCCATCCATCCATCCCGCCGTCCATCCAGCCATCCATCCATCCATCCATTCCTCCAGCCAGCCATCCATCCAGCCATCCATCCATCCAGCCATCCATTCAGCCATCCATCCATCCATCCATTCCTCCAGCCAGCCATCCATCCAGCCATCCATCCATCCAGCCATCCATCCAGCAATCCATCCATCCAGCCATCCATTCCTCCAGCCAGCCATCCATCCAGCCATCCATCCATCCAGCCATCCATACAGCCAGCCATCCATCCATCCCTCCAGCCAGCCATCCATCCAGCAATCCATCCGTCCAGCCATACATCCAGCCATCCATCGCTACATCCATCCCTCCAGCCAGCCATCCATCCAGCGATCCATCCATCCAGCCAGCCATCCAGCCATCCATCCATCCCTCCAGCCAGCCATCTATCCAGCCATCCTTCCATCCATCCATCCATCCAGCAATCCATCCAGCCATCCATCCATCCATCCATCCCTCCAGCCAGTCATCCATCCAGCCATCCATCCATCCAGCCATCCACCCAGCCATCCATCCATCCATCCCTCCAGCCAGCCAATCATCCAGCCATCCATCCATCCAGCCATCCATCCAGCCATCCATCCATCCATCCAACCTTCCAGCCAGCCATCCATCCAGCCGTCCATCCATCCAGCCATCCATCCAGCCATCCCTCCATCCAGCCATCCATCCAGCCATCCATGCATTCGTCCATCTCTCCATCTAGCCATCCATCCAGCCATTCATCCATCCATCCATACCTCCAGCCAGACAGCCATCCATCCATCCATCCATTCAGCCATCCATCCAGCCATCCATCCATCAATCCATCCGCCCAGCCAGCCAACCATCCAGCCATCCATCCACCCATTAATCCATCCCTCCAGCCAGCCATCCATCCAGCCATCCATCCATCCAGCCATCCATTCAGCAATCCATCCATCCATCCAGCCCTCCAGCCAGCCATCCATTCGGCCATCCATCCATCCAGCCATCCATCCATCCATCCCTCCAGCCAGCCATCCATCCAGCCATCCATCCAGCCATCCAACCATTCATCCATCTCTCCAGCCAGCCATACATCCAGCCATCCATCCATCCAACCACCCATCCATCCATCCATCCATCCCTCCTTCCAGCCAGTCATTAAGCCATCCATCCATCCAGCCATCCATCCAGCCATCCATCCCTCCATCCAGCCAGCCATCCAGCCATCCCTCCATCCAGCCATCCATCCAGCCATCCATCCATCCATCCATCCCTCCAGCCAGCCAACCATCCAGCCTTCCCATCATCCAGCTATCCATCCATCCATCCATCCCACCAGCCAGCCATCCATCCAGCCATCCATCCATCCATCCAACCCTCCAGTCAGCCATCCATCCAGCCATCCATCCATCGAGCCATCCATCCAGCCATCGATCCATCCCTCCAGACGGCCATCCATCCAGCCATTCCTCCATCCAACCATCGATCCAACCAACCATCCATCTCTCCAGCCAGCCATCCATCCAGCCATCCATCCATTCAGCCATTCATCCAGCCATCCATCCATCCATCCCTCCAGCTAGCCAGCCATTAAGCCATCCATCCATCCAGCCATCCATCAAGCCATCCATCCTTCCCTCCAGCCAGCCATCCATCCAGCGATCCCTCCATCCAGCCATCCATCCAGCCATCCATCCATCCATCCATCCAGCCATCCAGCCAACCATCCAGCCATCCCTCCATCCAGCCATCCATCCATCCGTCCATCCCTCCATCCAGCCATCCATCCAGCCATCCATCCATCCATCCATCCCTCCAGCCAGCCAACCATCCAGCCATCCCTCCATCCAGCTATCCATCCATCCATCCATCCCACCAGCCAGCCATCCATCCAGCCATCCATCCAGCCATCCGTCCAGCCATCCATCCATCCATCCAACCCTCCAGTCAGCCATCCATCCAGCCATCCATCCATCGAGCCATCCATCCAGCCATCCATCCATCCCTCCAGACGGCCATCCATCCAGCCATTCCTCCATCCAACCATCGATCCAACCAACCATCCATCTCTCCAGCCAGCCATACATCCAGCCATCCATCCATTCAGCCATTCATCCAGCCATCCATCCATCCATCCCTCCAGCCAGCCAGCCATTAAGCCATCCATCCATCCAGCCATCCATCAAGCCATCCATCCTTCCCTCCAGCCAGCCATCCATCCAGCGATCCCTCCATCCAGCCATCCATCCAGCCATCCATCCATCCATCCATCCAGCCATCCAGCCAACCATCCAGCCATCCCTCCATCCAGCCATCCATCCATCCGTCCATCCCTCCAGCCAGCCATCCATTCAGCCATCTATCCATCCAGCCATCCATCCAGCCATCCATCCATCAATCCATCCCTCCAGCCAGCCATCCATCCAGCCATCCATCAAAACCAGCCGTCCAGCCAGCCATCCATTCATCCATGCATCCCTCCAGCCAGCCATCCATCCAGTCATCCATCCATCCATCCATCACTCCAGCGAGCCAACCATCCAGCCATCCCTCCATCCAGCCCTCCATCCATCCATCCCTCCAGCCACCCATCCAGCCATCCATCCATCAATCCATCCCTCCAGCCAGCCATCCATCCATCCATCCATTCGGCCATCCATCCAGCCATCCATCCATCCATCCATCCCTCCAGCCAGATATCCATCCAGCCATCCATCCATTCCTTCAGCCAGCCATCCATCCAGCCTTCCATCCATCCAGCCATCCATCCAGCCATCCATCCATCCATCCCTCCAGCCAGCCATCCATCCAGCCATCCATCCGTCCAGCCATTCATCCAGCCATCCATCCATCCATCCATCCCTCCAGCCAGCCATCCATCCAGCCATCCATCCTTCCAGCCATCCATCCAGCCATCCATCCATCCATCCATCCCTTCAGCCAGCCATCCATCCAGCCATCCATCCATCCAGCCATCCATTCAGCCATCCATCCATCCATCCATTCCTCCAGCCAGCCATCCATCCAGCCATCCATCCATCCAGCCATCCATCCAGCAATCCATCCATCCAGCCATCCATTCCTCCAGCCAGCCATCCATCCAGCCATCCATCCATCCAGCCATCCATACAGCCAGCCATCCATCCATCCCTCCAGCCAGCCATCCATCCAGCAATCCATCCGTCCAGCCATACATCCAGCCATCCATCGCTACATCCATCCCTCCAGCCAGCCATCCATCCAGCGATCCATCCATCCAGCCAGCCATCCAGCCATCCATCCATCCCTCCAGCCAGCCATCTATCCAGCCATCCTTCCATCCATCCATCCATCCAGCAATCCATCCAGCCATCCATCCATCCATCCATCCCTCCAGCCAGTCATCCATCCAGCCATCCATCCATCCAGCCATCCACCCAGCCATCCATCCATCCATCCCTCCAGCCAGCCAATCATCCAGCCATCCATCCATCCAGCCATCCATCCAGCCATCCATCCATCCATCCAACCTTCCAGCCAGCCATCCATCCAGCCGTCCATCCATCCAGCCATCCATCCAGCCATCCCTCCATCCAGCCATCCATCCAGCCATCCATGCATTCGTCCATCTCTCCATCTAGCCATCCATCCAGCCATTCATCCATCCATCCATACCTCCAGCCAGACAGCCATCCATCCATCCATCCATTCAGCCATCCATCCAGCCATCCATCCATCAATCCATCCGCCCAGCCAGCCAACCATCCAGCCATCCATCCACCCATTAATCCATCCCTCCAGCCAGCCATCCATCCAGCCATCCATCCATCCAGCCATCCATTCAGCAATCCATCCATCCATCCAGCCCTCCAGCCAGCCATCCATTCGGCCATCCATCCATCCAGCCATCCATCCATCCATCCCTCCAGCCAGCCATCCATCCAGCCATCCATCCAGCCATCCAACCATTCATCCATCTCTCCAGCCAGCCATACATCCAGCCATCCATCCATCCAACCACCCATCCATCCATCCATCCATCCCTCCTTCCAGCCAGTCATTAAGCCATCCATCCATCCAGCCATCCATCCAGCCATCCATCCCTCCATCCAGCCAGCCATCCAGCCATCCCTCCATCCAGCCATCCATCCAGCCATCCATCCATCCATCCATCCCTCCAGCCAGCCAACCATCCAGCCTTCCCATCATCCAGCTATCCATCCATCCATCCATCCCACCAGCCAGCCATCCATCCAGCCATCCATCCATCCATCCAACCCTCCAGTCAGCCATCCATCCAGCCATCCATCCATCGAGCCATCCATCCAGCCATCGATCCATCCCTCCAGACGGCCATCCATCCAGCCATTCCTCCATCCAACCATCGATCCAACCAACCATCCATCTCTCCAGCCAGCCATACATCCAGCCATCCATCCATTCAGCCATTCATCCAGCCATCCATCCATCCATCCCTCCAGCTAGCCAGCCATTAAGCCATCCATCCATCCAGCCATCCATCAAGCCATCCATCCTTCCCTCCAGCCAGCCATCCATCCAGTGATCCCTCCATCCAGCCATCCATCCAGCCATCCATCCATCCATCCATCCAGCCATCCAGCCAACCATCCAGCCATCCCTCCATCCAGCCATCCATCCATCCGTCCATCCCTCCATCCAGCCATCCATCCAGCCATCCATCCATCCATCCATCCCTCCAGCCAGCCAACCATCCAGCCATCCCTCCATCCAGCTATCCATCCATCCATCCATCCCACCAGCCAGCCATCCATCCAGCCATCCATCCAGCCATCCGTCCAGCCATCCATCCATCCATCCAACCCTCCAGTCAGCCATCCATCCAGCCATCCATCCATCGAGCCATCCATCCAGCCATCCATCCATCCCTCCAGACGGCCATCCATCCAGCCATTCCTCCATCCAACCATCGATCCAACCAACCATCCATCTCTCCAGCCAGCCATACATCCAGCCATCCATCCATTCAGCCATTCATCCAGCCATCCATCCATCCATCCCTCCAGCCAGCCAGCCATTAAGCCATCCATCCATCCAGCCATCCATCAAGCCATCCATCCTTCCCTCCAGCCAGCCATCCATCCAGCGATCCCTCCATCCATCCATCCAGCCATCCAGCCAACCATCCAGCCATCCCTCCATCCAGCCATCCATCCATCCGTCCATCCCTCCAGCCAGCCATCCATTCAGCCATCTATCCATCCAGCCATCCATCCAGCCATCCATCCATCAATCCATCCCTCCAGCCAGCCATCCATCCAGCCATCCATCAAAACCAGCCGTCCAGCCAGCCATCCATTCATCCATGCATCCCTCCAGCCAGCCATCCATCCAGTCATCCATCCATCCATCCATCACTCCAGCGAGCCAACCATCCAGCCATCCCTCCATCCAGCCCTCCATCCATCCATCCCTCCAGCCACCCATCCAGCCATCCATCCATCAATCCATCCCTCCAGCCAGCCATCCATCCATCCATCCATTCGGCCATCCATCCAGCCATCCATCCATCCATCCATCCCTCCAGCCAGATATCCATCCAGCCATCCATCCATTCCTTCAGCCAGCCATCCATCCAGCCTTCCATCCATCCAGCCATCCATCCAGCCATCCATCCATCCATCCCTCCAGCCAGCCATCCATCCAGCCATCCATCCGTCCAGCCATCCATCCAGCCATCCATCCATCCATCCATCCCTCCAGCCAGCCATCCATCCAGCCATCCATCCTTCCAGCCATCCATCCAGCCATCCATCCATCCATCCATCCCTTCAGCCAGCCATCCATCCAGCCAGCCATCCAGCCATCCATCCATCAATCCATCCCTCCAGCCAGCCATGCAACCAGCCATCCTTCTATCCAGCCATCCATCCAGCCATCCATCCAGCCATCCATCCATCCAGCCTTCCATCCAGCCATCCATCCATCCATCCTTCCCTCCATCCAGCCATCCATCCAGCCATCAATCCATCCAGCCGCCCATCCAGCCATCCATACATCCATCCATCCCTCCAGCCAGTCATCCAACCAGCCATCCATCCATCCAGCCATCCATCCAGCCATCCATCCATCCATCCCTCCAGCCAGCCATTCATCCAGCCATCCATCCATCCAGCCATCCATCGAGCCATCCATTCATCCATCCATCCCTCCAGCCAGCCATCCATCCAGCCATCCATCCATCCAGCCATCCATCCATCCCTCCAGCCAGCCATCCATCCGGACATCCATCCATCCAGCCATCCATCCCTCCAGCCAGCCATCCATCCAGCCATCCCTCCATCCAGCCATCCATCCAGCCATCCATGCATTCTTCCATCTCTCCATCCATCATCCATCCAGCCATTCATCCATCCATCCATACCTCCAGCCAGCCAGCCATCCATCCATCCATCCATCCAGCCATCCATCCAGCCATCCATCCATCAATCCATCCGCCCAGCCAGCCATCCATCCAGCCATCCAGCCATCCATCCATCCATCCATCCATTAATCCATCCCTCCAGCCAGCCATCCATCCAGCCATCCATCCATCCATCCATCCCTTCAGCCAGCCATCCATTCGGCCATCCATCCATCCAGCCATCCATCCATCCATCCCTCCAGCCAACCATCCATTCAGCCATCCATCCATCCAGCCATCCATCCAGCCATCCATCCATCCATCCATCCCTCCCGCCAGCCATCCATTCAGCCATCCATCCATCCAGCCATCCATCCAGCCATCCATCAATCCATCCGTCCCTCCAGCCAGCCATCCATCCAGCCATCCATCCATCCAGCCTTCCATCCAGCCATCCATCCAACCATCCTTCCCTCCAGCCAGCCATTCAACCAGCCATCCATCCATCCAGCCACCCATCCAGCCATCCATCCATCCATCCATCCCTCCAGCCAGTCATCCAACCAGCCATCCATCCATCCAGCCATCCATCCAGCCATCCATCCATCCATCCATCCCTCCAGCCAGCCATTCATCCAGCCATCCATCCATTCAGCCATCCATCCAGCCATCCAACCATCCATCCCTCCAGCAAGCCATCCATCCAGCCATCCATTCATTCAGCCATCCATCCAGCCATCCACCATTCATCCATCTCTCCAGCCAGCCATACATCCAGCCATCCATCCATCCATCCAGCCATCCATCCATCCATCTATCCCTCCTTCCAGCCGGTCATTAAGCCATCCATCCATCCAGCCATCCATCCAGCCATCCATCCCTCTAGCCAGCCAGTCATCCAGCCATCCCTCCATCCAGCCATCCATCCAGCCATCAATCCATCCATCCATCCCTCCAGCCAGCCAACCATCCAGCCATCCCTCCATCCAGCTATCCATCCATCCATCCATCCCACCAGCCAGCCATCCATCCAGCCATCCATCCAGCTATCCATCCAGCCATCCATTCATCAATCCATCCCTCCAGCCAGCCATCCATCAAGCCATCCATCCATCCATCCGTCCATCCAGCCATCCATCCATCCATCCATCCCTTCAGCCTGCCAGCCATCCATCCATCCATCCATCCAGCCATCCATCAAGCCATGCATCCATCCAGCCATCCAACCATCCAACCATCCATCCATCCATCCCGCCAGCGAGTCATCCATCCAGCCATCCATCCATCCAGCCATCCATCCTGCCATCCATTCATCAATCCATCCCTCCAGCCAGCCATCCATCAAGCCATCCATCCATCCAGCCGTCCATTCAGCCATCCATCCATCCATCCATCCCTTCAGCCTGCCAGCCATCCATCCATCCAGCCATCCATCAAGCCATGCATCCATCCAGCCATCCAACCATCCAACCATCCATCCATCCATCCCGCCAGCGAGTCATCCATCCAGCCATCCATCCATCCAGCCATCCATCCTGCCATCCATCCATCCATCCATCCCTCCAGCCAGCCATTCATCCAGCCATCCATCCATCCAGCCATCCATCCAGCTATACATCCATCCATCCATCCCTCTAGCAAGCCATCCATCCAGCCATCCAGCCATCCATCCAGCCATCCATCCATCCATCCATCCCTCCAGCCAGCCATCCATCCAGCCATCCCTCCATCCAGCCATCCATCCAGCCATCCATGCATTCGTCCATCTCTCCATCTAGCCATCCATCCAGCCATTCATCCATCCATCCATACCTCCAGCCAGACAGCCATCCATCCATCCATCCATCCAGCCATCCATCCAGCCATCCATCCATCAATCCATCCGCCCAGCCAGCCAACCATCCAGCCATCCATCCACCCATTAATCCATCCCTCCAGCCAGCCATCCATCCAGCCATCCATCCATCCAGCCATCCATTCAGCAATCCATCCATCCATCCAGCCCTCCAGCCAGCCATCCATTCGGCCATCCATCCATCCAGCCATCCATCCATCCATCCCTCCAGCCAGCCATCCATCCAGCCATCCATCCAGCCATCCAACCATTCATCCATCTCTCCAGCCAGCCATACATCCAGCCATCCATCCATCCAACCACCCATCCATCCATCCATCCATCCCTCCTTCCAGCCAGCCATCCAGCCATCCATCCATCCAGCCATCCATCCAGCCATCCATCCATCCATCCATCCCTCCAGCCAGCCAACCATCCAGCCTTCCCATCATCCAGCTATCCATCCATCCATCCATCCCACCAGCCAGCCATCCATCCAGCCATCCATCCATCCATCCAACCCTCCAGTCAGCCATCCATCCAGCCATCCATCCATCGAGCCATCCATCCAGCCATCGATCCATCCCTCCAGACGGCCATCCATCCAGCCATTCCTCCATCCAACCATCGATCCAACCAACCATCCATCTCTCCAGCCAGCCATACATCCAGCCATCCATCCATTCAGCCATTCATCCAGCCATCCATCCATCCATCCCTCCAGCCAGCCAGCCATTAAACCATCCATCCATCCAGCCATCCATCAAGCCATCCATCCTTCCCTCCAGCCAGCCATCCATCCAGCGATCCCTCCATCCAGCCATCCATCCAGCCATCCATCCATCCATCCATCCAGCCATCCAGCCAACCATCCAGCCATCCCTCCATCCAGCCATCCATCCATCCGTCCATCCCTCCATCCAGCCATCCATCCAGCCATCCATCCATCCATCCATCCCTCCAGCCAGCCAGCCATTAAGCCATCCATCCATCCAGCCATCCATCAAGCCATCCATCCTTCCCTCCAGCCAGCCATCCATCCAGCGATCCCTCCATCCAGCCATCCATCCAGCCATCCATCCATCCATCCATCCAGCCATCCAGCCAACCATCCAGCCATCCCTCCATCCAGCCATCCATCCATCCGTCCATCCCTCCATCCAGCCATCCATCCAGCCATCCATCCATCCATCCATCCCTCCAGCCAGCCAACCATCCAGCCATCCCTCCATCCAGCTATCCATCCATCCATCCATCCCACCAGCCAGCCATCCATCCAGCCATCCATCCAGCCATCCGTCCAGCCATCCATCCATCCATCCAACCCTCCAGTCAGCCATCCATCCAGCCATCCATCCATCGAGCCATCCATCCAGCCATCCATCCATCCCTCCAGACGGCCATCCATCCAGCCATTCCTCCATCCAACCATCGATCCAACCAACCATCCATCTATCCAGCCAGCCATACATCCAGCCATCCATCCATTCAGCCATTCATCCAGCCATCCATCCATCCATCCCTCCAGCCAGCCAGCCATTAAGCCATCCATCCATCCAGCCATCCATCAAGCCATCCATCCTTCCCTCCAGCCAGCCATCCATCCAGCGATCCCTCCATCCAGCCATCCATCCAGCCATCCATCCATCCATCCATCCAGCCATCCAGCCAACCATCCAGCCATCCCTCCATCCAGCCATCCATCCATCCGTCCATCCCTCCAGCCAGCCATCCATTCAGCCATCTATCCATCCAGCCATCCATCCAGCCATCCATCCATCAATCCATCCCTCCAGCCAGCCATCCATCCAGCCATCCATCAAAACCAGCCGTCCAGCCAGCCAACCATTCATCCATGCATCCCTCCAGCCAGCCATCCATCCAGTCATCCATCCATCCATCCATCACTCCAGCGAGCCAACCATCCAGCCATCCCTCCATCCAGCCCTCCATCCATCCATCCCTCCAGCCACCCATCCAGCCATCCATCCATCAATCCATCCCTCCAGCCAGCCATCCATCCATCCATCCATTCGGCCATCCATCCAGCCATCCATCCATCCATCCATCCCTCCAGCCAGATATCCATCCAGCAATCCATCCATTCCTTCAGCCAGCCATCCATCCAGCCTTCCATCCATCCAGCCATCCATCCAGCCATCCATCCATCCATCCCTCCAGCCAGCCATCCATCCAGCCATCCATCCGTCCAGCCATCCATCCAGCCATCCATCCATCCATCCATCCCTCCAGCCAGCCATCCATCCAGCCATCCATCCTTCCAGCCATCCATCCAGCCATCCATCCATCCATCCATCCCTTCAGCCAGCCATCCATCCAGCCAGCCATCCAGCCATCCATCCATCAATCCATCCCTCCAGCCAGCCATGCAACCAGCCATCCTTCTATCCAGCCATCCATCCAGCCATCCATCCATGACTCCATCCCTCCAGCCATCCACCCAATCATCCATCGATCTAGCCATCCATTCAGCCATCCATCCATCCCTGCAGCCAGCCATCCATCCAGCCTTCCATCCATCCAGCCATCCGTCCAGCCATCCATTAATCCATCCATTCCTCCAGCCAGCAATCCATCCAGCCATCCATCCAGCCATCCATCCAGCCATCCATTCATCCATCCATCCCACCAGCCAGCCATCCAGCCAGCCATCCATCCAGCCATCCATCCATCCAGCCATCCATCCATCCATCCATCCATCCCTCCAGCCAGCCAGTCATTAAGCCATCCATCCATCCAGCCATCCATCCAGCCGTGCATCCATCCATCCATCCCTCCAGCCAGCCATCCATCCAGCCATCCCTCCAACCACACATCCATCCAGCCAGCCAACCATCCAGCCATCCATCCATCCATCCATCCATCCAGACATCCATCCATCCAGCCATCCTTCCAGCCATCCATCCATCAATCCATCCCTCCAGCCAGCCTGCCATCCAGCCATCCATCCATCCCGCCGTCCATCCAGCCATCCATCCATCCATCCATTCCTCCAGCCAGCCATCCATCCAGCCATCCATCCATCCAGCCATCCATTCAGCCATCCATCCATCCATCCATTCCTCCAGCCAGCCATCCATCCAGCCATCCATCCATCCAGCCATCCATCCAGCAATCCATCCATCCAGCCATCCATTCCTCCAGCCAGCCATCCATCCAGCCATCCATCCATCCAGCCATCCATACAGCCAGCCATCCATCCATCCCTCCAGCCAGCCATCCATCCAGCAATCCATCCGTCCAGCCATACATCCAGCCATCCATCGCTACATCCATCCCTCCAGCCAGCCATCCATCCAGCGATCCATCCATCCAGCCAGCCATCCAGCCATCCATCCATCCCTCCAGCCAGCCATCTATCCAGCCATCCTTCCATCCATCCATCCATCCAGCAATCCATCCAGCCATCCATCCATCCATCCATCCCTCCAGCCAGTCATCCATCCAGCCATCCATCCATCCAGCCATCCACCCAGCCATCCATCCATCCATCCCTCCAGCCAGCCAATCATCCAGCCATCCATCCATCCAGCCATCCATCCAGCCATCCATCCATCCATCCAACCTTCCAGCCAGCCATCCATCCAGCCGTCCATCCATCCAGCCATCCATCCAGCCATCCATCCATCCATCCACCCTTCTAGCCAGCCATCCATCCATCCATTCCTCCATCCAGCCATCCATCCAGCCATCCATCCATCCATCCATCTCTCCAGCCAGCTATACATCCAGCCATCCATCCATTCAGCCATTCATCCAGCCATCCATCCATCCATCCATCCCTCCAGCCCGCCAGCCATTAAGCCATCCATCCATTCAGCCATCCATCCAGCCATCCATCCATCCCTCCAGCCAGCCATCCATCCAGCCATCCATCCATCCAGCCATCCAGCCAGCCATCCATCCATTCATCCATCCCTCCCGCCAGCCATCCATTCAGCCATCCATCCATCCAGCCATCCATCCAGCCTTCCATCAATCCGTCCCTCCAGCCAGCCATCCATCCAGCCATCCATCCATCCAGCCTTCCATCCAGCCATCCATCCATCCATCCTTCCCTCCATCCAGCCATCCATCCAGCCATCAATCCATCCAGCCGCCCTTCCAGCCATCCATACATCCATCCCTCCCTCCAGCCAGTCATCCAACCAGCCATCCATCCATCCAGCCATCCATCCAGCCATCCATCCATCCATTCCTCCAGCCAGCCATTCATCCAGCCATCCATCCATCCAGCCATCCATCGAGCCATCCATTCATCCATCCATCCCTCCAGCCAGCCATCCATCCAGCCATCCATCCATCCAGCCATCCATCCATCCCTCCAGCCAGCCATCCATCCGGACATCCATCCATCCAGCCATCCATCCCTCCAGCCAGCCATCCATCCAGCCATCCCTCCATCCAGCCATCCATCCAGCCATCCATGCATTCTTCCATCTCTCCATCCAGCCATCCATCCAGCCATTCACCATCCATCCATACCTCCAGCCAGCCAGCCATCCATCCGTCCATCCATCCAGCCATCCATCCAGCCATCCATCCATCAATCCATCCGCCCAGCCAGCCATCCATCCAGCCATCCAGCCATCCATCCATCCATCCATCCATTAATCCATCCCTCCAGCCAGCCATCCATCCAGCCATCCATCCATCCAGCCATCCATTCAGCAATCCATCCATCCATCCATCCCATCAGCCAGCCATCCATTCGGCCATCCATCCATCCAGCCATCCATCCATCCATCCCTCCAGCCAACCATCCATTCAGCCATCCATCCATCCAGCCATCCATCCAGCCATCCATCCATCCATCCATCCCTCCCGCCAGCCACCCATTCAGCCATCCATCCATCCAGCCATCCATCCAGCCATCCATCAATCCATCCGTCCCTCCAGCCAGCCATCCATCCAGCCATGCATCCATCCAGCCTTCCATCCAGCCATCCATCCAACCATCCTTCCCTCCAGCCAGCCATTCAACCAGCCATCCATCCATCCAGCCACCCATCCAGCCATCCATCCATCCATCCATCCCTCCAGCCAGTCATCCAACCAGCCATCCATCCATCCAGCCATCCATCCAGCCATCCATCCATCCATCCATCCCTCCAGCCAGCCATTCATCCAGCCATCCATCCATTCAGCCATCCATCCAGCCATCCAACCATCCATCCCTCCAGCAAGCCATCCATCCAGCCATCCATTCATTCAGCCATCCATCCAGCCATCCACCATTCATCCATCTCTCCAGCCAGCCATACATCCAGCCATCCATCCATCCATCCAGCCATCCATCCATCCATCCATCCCTCCTTCCAGTCGGTCATTAAGCCATCCATCCATCCAGCCATCCATCCAGCCATCCATCCCTCTAGCCAGCCAGTCATCCAGCCATCCCTCCATCCAGCCATCCATCCAGCCATCAATCCATCCATCCATCCCTCCAGCCAGCCAACCATCCAGCCATCCCTCCATCCAGCTATCCATCCATCCATCCATCCCACCAGCCAGCCATCCATCGAGCCATCCATCCAGCTATCCATCCAGCCATCCATTCATCAATCCATCCCTCCAGCCAGCCATCCATCAAGCCATCCATCCATCCAGCCGTCCATTCAGCCATCCATCCATCCATCCATCCCTTCAGCCTGCCAGCCATCCATCCATCCATCCATCCAGCCATCCATCAAGCCATGCATCCATCCAGCCATCCAACCATCCAACCATCCATCCATCCATCCCGCCAGCGAGTCATCCATCCAGCCATCCATCCATCCAGCCATCCATCCTGCCATCCATTCATCAATCCATCCCTCCAGCCAGCCATCCATCAAGCCATCCATCCATCCAGCCGTCCATTCAGCCATACATCCAGCCATCCATCCATCCATCCAGCCATCCATCCATCCATCCATCCCTCCTTCCAGCCGGTCATTAAGCCATCCATCCATCCAGCCATCCATCCAGCCATCCATCCCTCTAGCCAGCCAGTCATCCAGCCATCCCTCCATCCAGCCATCCATCCAGCCATCAATCCATCCCTCCAGCCAGCCAACCATCCAGCCATCCCTCCATCCAGCTATCCATCCATCCATCCATCCCACCAGCCAGCCATCCATCGAGCCATCCATCCAGCTATCCATCCAGCCATCCATTCATCAATCCATCCCTCCAGCCAGCCATCCATCAAGCCATCCATCCATCCAGCCGTCCATTCAGCCATCCATCCTTCCATCCATCCCTTCAGCCTGCCAGCCATCCATCCATCCATCCATCCAGCCATCCATCAAGCCATGCATCCATCCAGCCATCCAACCATCCAACCATCCATCCATCCATCCCGCCAGCGAGTCATCCATCCAGCCATCCATCCATCCAGCCATCCATCCTGCCATCCATTCATCAATCCATCCCTCCAGCAAGCCATCCATCAAGCCATCCATCCATCCAGCCGTCCATTCAGCCATCCATCCATCCATCCATCCCTTCAGCCTGCCAGCCATCCATCCATCCAGCCATCCATCAAGCCATGCATCCATCCAGCCATCCAACCATCCAACCATCCATCCATCCATCCCGCCAGCGAGTCATCCATCCAGCCATCCATCCATCCAGCCATCCATCCTGCCATCCATCCATCCATCCATCCCTCCAGCCAGCCATTCATCCAGCCATCCATCCATCCAGCCATCCATCCAGCTGTACATCCATCCATCCATCCCTCTAGCAAGCCATCCATCCAGCCATCCAGCCATCCATCCAGCCATCCATCCATCCATCCATCCCTCCAGCCAGCCATCCATCCAGCCATCCCTCCATCCAGCCATCCATCCAGCCATCCATGCATTCATCCATCTCTCCATCTAGCCATCCATCCAGCCATTCATCCATCCATCCATACCTCCAGCCAGACAGCCATCCATCCATCCATCCATCCAGCCATCCATCCAGCCATCCATCCATCAATCCATCCGCCCAGCCAGCCAACCATCCAGCCATCCATCCACCCATTAATCCATCCCTCCAGCCAGCCATCCATCCAGCCATCCATCCATCCAGCCATCCATTCAGCAATCCATCCATCCATCCAGCCCTCCAGCCAGCCATCCATTCGGCCATCCATCCATCCAGCCATCCATCCATCCATCCCTCCAGCCAGCCATCCATCCAGCCATCCATCCAGCCATCCAACCATTCATCCATCTCTCCAGCCAGCCATACATCCAGCCATCCATCCATCCAACCACCCATCCATCCATCCATCCATCCCACCTTCCAGCCAGTCATTAAGCCATCCATCCATCCAGCCATCCATCCAGCCATCCATCCCTCCAGCCAGCCAGCCATCCAGCCATCCCTCCATCCAGCCATCCAGCCAGCCATCCATCCATCCATCCATCCCTCCAGCCAGCCAACCATCCAGCCTTCCCATCATCCAGCTATCCATCCATCCATCCATCCCACCAGCCAGCCATCCATCCAGCCATCCATCCAGCCATCCGTCCAGCCATCCATCCATCCATCCAACCCTCCAGTCAGCCATCCATCCAGCCATCCATCCATCGAGCCATCCATCCAGCCATCCATCCATCCCTCCAGACGGCCATCCATCCAGCCATTCCTCCATCCAACCATCGATCCAACCAACCATCCATCTCTCCAGACAGCCATACATCCAGCCATCCATCCATTCAGCCATTCATCCAGCCATCCATCCATCCATCCCTCCAGCCAGCCAGGCATTAAGCCATCCATCCATCCAGCCATCCATCAAGCCATCCATCCTTCCCTCCAGCCAGCCATCCATCCAGCGATCCCTCCATCCAGCCATCCATCCAGCCATCCATCCATCCATCCATCCAGCCATCCAGCCAACCATCCAGCCATCCCTCCATCCAGCCATCCATCCATCCGTCCATCCCTCCATCCAGCCATCCATTCAGCCAACCATCCATCCATCCATCCCTCCAGCCAGCCAACCATCCAGCCATCCCTCCATCCAGCTATCCATCCATCCATCCATCCCACCAGCCAGCCATCCATCCAGCCATCCATCCAGCCATCCGTCCAGCCATCCATCCATCCATCCAACCCTCCAGTCAGCCATCCATCCAGCCATCCATCCATCGAGCCATCCATCCAGCCATCCATCCATCCCTCCAGACGGCCATCCATCCAGCCATTCCTCCATCCAACCATCGATCCAACCAACCATCCATCTCTCCAGCCAGCCATACATGCAGCCATCCATCCATTCAGCCATTCATCCAGCCATCCATCCATCCATCCCTCCAGCCAGCCAGCCACTAAGCCATCCATCCATCCAGCCATCCATCAAGCCATCCATCCTTCCCTCCAGCCAGCCATCCATCCAGCGATCCCTCCATCCAGCCATCCATCCAGCCATCCATTCATCCATCCATCCAGCCATCCAGCCAACCATCCAGCCATCCCTCCATCCAGCCATCCATCCATCCGTCCATCCCTCCAGCCAGCCATCCATTCAGCCATCTATCCATCCAGCCATCCATCCAGCCATCCATCCATCAATCCATCCCTCCAGCCAGCCATCCATCCAGCCATCCATCAAAACCAGCCGTCCAGCCAGCCATCCATTCATCTATGCATCCCTCCAGCCAGCCATCCATCCAGTCATCCATCCATCCATCCATCACTCCAGCGAGCCAACCATCCAGCCATCCCTCCATCCAGCCATCCATCCATCCATCCCTCCAGCCACCCATCCAGCCATCCATCCATCAATCCATCCCTCCAGCCAGCCATCCATCCATCCATCCATTCGGCCATCCATCCAGCCATCCATCCATCCATCCATCCCTCCAGCCAGATATCCATCCAGCCATCCATCCATTCCTTCAGCCAGCCATCCATCCAGCCTTCCATCCATCCAGCCATCCATCCAGCCATCCATCCAACCATCCCTCCAGCCAGCCATCCATCCAGCCATCCATCCGTCCAGCCATCCATCCAGCCATCCATCCATCCATCCATCCCTCCAGCCAGCCATCCATCCAGCCAGCCATCCTTCCAGCCATCCACCCAGCCATCCATCCATCCATCCATCCCTTCAGCCAGCCATCCATCCAGCCAGCCATCCAGCCATCCATCCATCAATCCATCCCTCCAGCCAGCCATGCATCCAGCCATCCTTCTATCCAGCCATCCATCCAGCCATCCATCCATGACTCCATCCCTCCAGCCATCCACCCATCCATCCATCGATCTAGCCATCCATTCAGCCATCCATCCATCCCTGCAGCCAGCCATCCATCCATCCATCCAGCCATCCACCCAGCCATCCATCCATCCATCCCTCCAGCCAGCCAATCATCCAGCCATCCATCCATCCAGCCATCCATCCAGCCATCCATCCATCCATCCAACCTTCCAGCCAGCCATTCATCCAGCCGTCCATCCATCCAGCCATCCATCCAGCCATCCATCCATCCATCCACCCTTCTAGCCAGCCATCCATCCATCCATCCATCTCTCCAGCCAGCCATACATCCAGCCATCCATCCATTCAGCCATTCATCCAGCCATCCATCCATCCATCCATCCCTCCAGCCCGCCAGCCATTAAGCCATCCATCCATTCAGCCATCCATCCAGCCATCCATCCATCCCTCCAGCCAGCCATCCATCCAGCCATCCATCCATCCAGCCATCCAGCCAGCCATCCATCCATCCATCCATCCCTCCCGCCAGCCATCCATTCAGCCATCCATCCATCCAGCCATCCATCCAGCCATCCATCCATCCGTCCCTCCAGCCAGCCATCCATCCAGCCATCCATCCATCCAGCCTTCCATCCAGCCATCCATCCATCCATCCTTCCCTCCATCCAGCCATCCATGCAGCCATCAATCCATCCAGCCGCCCATCCAGCCATCCATACATCCATCCCTCCCTCCAGCCAGTCATCCAACCAGCCATCCATCCATCCAGCCATCCATCCAGCCATCCATCCATCCATCCCTCCAGCCAGCCATTCATCCAGCCATCCATCCATCCAGCCATCCATCGAGCCATCCATTCATCCATCCATCCCTCCAGCCAGCCATCCATCCAGCCATCCATCCATCCAGCCATCCATCCATCCCTCCAGACAGCCATCCATCCGGACATCCATCCACCCAGCCATCCATCCCTCCAGCCAGCCATCCATCCAGCCATCCCTCCATCCAGCCATCCATCCAGCCATCCATGCATTCTTCCATCTCTCCATCCAGCCATCCATCCAGCCATTCACCATCCATCCATACCTCCAGCCAGCCAGCCATCCATCCATCCACCCATCCAGCCATCCATCCAGCCATCCATCCATCAATCCATCCGCCCAGCCAGCCATCCATCCAGCCATCCAGCCATCCATCCATCCATCCATCCATTAATCCATCCCTCCAGCCAGCCATCCATCCAGCCATCCATCCATCCAGCCATCCATTCAGCAATCCATCCATCCATCCATCCCTTCAGCCAGCCATCCATCCATCCAGCCATCCATCCATCCATCCATCCATCCCTCCAGCCAACCATCCATTCAGCCATCCATCCATCCAGCCATCCATCCAGCCATCCATCCATCCATCCATCCCTCCCGCCAGCCATCCATTCAGCCATCCATCCATCCAGCCATCCATCCAGCCATCCATCAATCCATCCGTCCCTCCAGCCAGCCATCCATCCAGCCATCCATCCATCCAGCCTTCCATCCAGCCATCCATCCAACCATCCTTCCCTCCAGCCAGCCATTCAACCAGCCATCCATCCATCCAGCCACCCATCCAGCCATCCATCCATCCATCCATCCCTCCAGCCAGTCATCCAACCAGCCATCCATCCATCCAGCCATCCATCCAGCCATCCATCCATCCATCCATCCATCCCTCCAGCCAGCCATTCATCCAGCCATCCATCCATTCAGCCATCCATCCAGCCATCCAACCATCCATCCCTCCAGCAAGCCATCCATCCAGCCATCCATTCATTCAGCCATCCATCCAGCCATCCACCATTCATCCATCTCTCCAGCCAGCCATACATCCAGCCATCCATCCATCCATCCAGCCATCCATCCATCCATCCATCCCTCCTTCCAGCCGGTCATTAAGCCATCCATCCATCCAGCCATCCATCCAGCCATCCATCCCTCTAGCCAGCCAGTCATCCAGCCATCCCTCCATCCAGCCATCCATCCAGCCATCAATCCATCCATCCATCCCTCCAGCCAGCCAACCATCCAGCCATCCCTCCATCCAGCTATCCATCCATCCATCCATCCCACCAGCCAGCCATCCATCGAGCCATCCATCCAGCTATCCATCCAGCCATCCATTCATCAATCCATCCCTCCAGCCAGCCATCCATCAAGCCATCCATCCATCCAGCCGTCCATTCAGCCATCCATCCATCCATCCATCCCTTCAGCCTGCCAGCCATCCATCCATCCATCCATCCAGCCATCCATCAAGCCATGCATCCATCCAGCCATCCAACCATCCAACCATCCATCCATCCATCCCGCCAGCGAGTCATCCATCCAGCCATCCATCCATCCAGCCATCCATCCTGCCATCCATTCATCAATCCATCCCTCCAACCAGCCATCCATCAAGCCATCCATCCATCCAGCCGTCCATTCAGCCATACATCCAGCCATCCATCCATCCATCCAGCCATCCATCCATCCATCCATCCCTCCTTCCAGCCGGTCATTAAGCCATCCATCCATCCAGCCATCCATCCAGCCATCCATCCCTCTAGCCAGCCAGTCATCCAGCCATCCCTCCATCCAGCCATCCATCCAGCCATCAATCCATCCATCCATCCCTCCAGCCAGCCAACCATCCAGCCATCCCTCCATCCAGCTATCCATCCATCCATCCATCCCACCAGCCAGCCATCCATCGAGCCATCCATCCAGCTATCCATCCAGCCATCCATTCATCAATCCATCCCTCCAGCCAGCCATCCATCAAGCCATCCATCCATCCAGCCGTCCATTCAGCCATCCATCCTTCCATCCATCCCTTCAGCCTGCCAGCCATCCATCCATCCATCCATCCAGCCATCCATCAAGCCATGCATCCATCCAGCCATCCAACCATCCAACCATCCATCCATCCATCCCGCCAGCGAGTCATCCATCCAGCCATCCATCCATCCAGCCATCCATCCTGCCATCCATTCATCAATCCATCCCTCCAGCCAGCCATCCATCAAGCCATCCATCCATCCAGCCGTCCATTCAGCCATCCATCCATCCATCCATCCCTTCAGCCTGCCAGCCATCCATCCATCCAGCCATCCATCAAGCCATGCATCCATCCAGCCATCCAACCATCCAACCATCCATCCATCCATCCCGCCAGCGAGTCATCCATCCAGCCATCCATCCATCCAGCCATCCATCCTGCCATCCATCCATCCATCCATCCCTCCAGCCAGCCATTCATCCAGCCATCCATCCATCCAGCCATCCATCCAGCTATACATCCATCCATCCATCCCTCTAGCAAGCCATCCATCCAGCCATCCAGCCATCCATCCAGCCATCCATCCATCCATCCATCCCTCCAGCCAGCCATCCATCCAGCCATCCCTCCATCCAGCCATCCATCCAGCCATCCATGCATTCATCCATCTCTCCATCTAGCCATCCATCCAGCCATTCATCCATCCATCCATACCTCCAGCCAGACAGCCATCCATCCATCCATCCATCCAGCCATCCATCCAGCCATCCATCCATCAATCCATCCGCCCAGCCAGCCAACCATCCAGCCATCCATCCACCCATTAATCCATCCCTCCAGCCAGCCATCCATCCAGCCATCCATCCATCCAGCCATCCATTCAGCAATCCATCCATCCATCCAGCCCTCCAGCCAGCCATCCATTCGGCCATCCATCCATCCAGCCATCCATCCATCCATCCCTCCAGCCAGCCATCCATCCAGCCATCCATCCAGCCATCCAACCATTCATCCATCTCTCCAGCCAGCCATACATCCAGCCATCCATCCATCCAACCACCCATCCATCCATCCATCCATCCCTCCTTCCAGCCAGTCATTAAGCCATCCATCCATCCAGCCATCCATCCAGCCATCCATCCCTCCAGCCAGCCAGCCATCCAGCCATCCCTCCATCCAGCCATCCATCCAGCCATCCATCCATCCATCCATCCCTCCAGCCAGCCAACCATCCAGCCTTCCCATCATCCAGCTATCCATCCATCCATCCATCCCACCAGCCAGCCATCCATCCAGCCATCCATCCAGCCATCCGTCCAGCCATCCATCCATCCATCCAACCCTCCAGTCAGCCATCCATCCAGCCATCCATCCATCGAGCCATCCATCCAGCCATCCATCCATCCCTCCAGACGGCCATCCATCCAGCCATTCCTCCATCCAACCATCGATCCAACCAACCATCCATCGCTCCAGACAGCCATACATCCAGCCATCCATCCATTCAGCCATTCATCCAGCCATCCATCCATCCATCCCTCCAGCCAGCCAGCCATTAAGCCATCCATCCATCCAGCCATCCATCAAGCCATCCGTCCTTCCCTCCAGCCAGCCATCCATCCAGCGATCCCTCCATCCAGCCATCCATCCAGCCATCCATCCATCCATCCATCCAGCCATCCAGCCAACCATCCAGCCATCCCTCCATCCAGCCATCCATCCATCCGTCCATCCCTCCATCCAGCCATCCATCCAGCCATCCATCCATCCATCCATCCCTCCAGCCAGCCAACCATCCAGCCATCCCTCCATCCAGCTATCCATCCATCCATCCATCCCACCAGCCAGCCATCCATCCAGCCATCCATCCAGCCATCCGTCCAGCCATCCATCCATCCATCCAACCCTCCAGTCAGCCATCCATCCAGCCATCCATCCATCGAGCCATCCATCCAGCCATCCATCCATCCCTCCAGACGGCCATCCATCCAGCCATTCCTCCATCCAACCATCGATCCAACCAACCATCCATCTCTCCAGCCAGCCATACATCCAGCCATCCATCCATTCAGCCATTCATCCAGCCATCCATCCATCCATCCCTCCAGCCAGCCAGCCACTAAGCCATCCATCCATCCAGCCATCCATCAAGCCATCCATCCTTCCCTCCAGCCAGCCATCCATCCAGCGATCCCTCCATCCAGCCATCCATCCAGCCATCCATCCATCCATCCATCCAGCCATCCAGCCAACCATCCAGCCATCCCTCCATCCAGCCATCCATCCATCCGTCCATCCCTCCAGCCAGCCATCCATTCAGCCATCTATCCATCCAGCCATCCATCCAGCCATCCATCCATCAATCCATCCCTCCAGCCAGCCATCCATCCAGCCATCCATCAAAACCAGCCGTCCAGCCAGCCATCCATTCATCCATGCATCCCTCCAGCCAGCCATCCATCCAGTCATCCATCCATCCATCCATCACTCCAGCGAGCCAACCATCCAGCCATCACTCCATCCAGCCATCCATCCATCCATCCCTCCAGCCACCCATCCAGCCATCCATCCATCAATCCATCCCTCCAGCCAGCCATCCATCCATCCATCCATTCGGCCATCCATCCAGCCATCCATCCATCCATCCATCCCTCCAGCCAGATATCCATCCAGCCATCCATCCATTCCTTCAGCCAGCCATCCATCCAGCCTTCCATCCATCCAGCCATCCATCCAGCCATCCATCCATCCATCCCTCCAGCCAGCCATCCATCCAGCCATCCATCCGTCCAGCCATCCATCCAGCCATCCATCCATCCATCCATCCCTCCAGCCAGCCATCCATCCAGCCAGCCATCCTTCCAGCCATCCATCCAGCCATCCATCCATCCATCCATCCCTTCAGCCAGCCATCCATCCAGCCAGCCATCAAGCCATCCAACCATCAATCCATCCCTCCAGCCAGCCATGCATCCAGCCATCCTTCTATCCAGCCATCCATCCAGCCATCCATCCATGACTCCATCCCTCCAGCCATCCACCCATCCATCCATCGATCTAGCCATCCATTCAGCCATCCATCCATCCCTGCAGCCAGCCATCCATCCAGCCTTCCATCCATCCAGCCATCCGTCCAGCCATCCATTAATCCATCCATTCCTCCAGCCAGCAATCCATCCAGCCATCCATCCAGCCATCCATCCAGCCATCCATTCATCCATCCATCCCTCCAGCCAGCCATCCATCCAGCCATCCAGCCAGCCATCCATCCAGCCATCCATCCATCCAGCCATCCATCCATCCATCCATCCATCCCTCCAGCCAGCCAGTCATTAAGCCATCCATCCATCCAGCCATCCATCCAGCCATGCATCCATCCATCCATCCCTCCAGCCAGCCATCCATCCAGCCATCCCTCCAACCAGACATCCATCCAGCCAGCCAACCATCCAGCCATCCATCCATCCATCCATCCATCCATCCAGACATCCATCCATCCAGCCATCCTTCCAGCCATCCATCCATCAATCCATCCATCCAGCCAGCCTGCCATCCAGCCATCCATCCATCCCGGCGTCCATCCAGCCATCCATCCATCCATCCATCCCTCCAGCCAGCCATCCATCCAGCCATCCATCCATCCAGCCATCCATTCAGCCATCCATCCATCCATCCATCACTCCAGCCAGCCATCCATCCAGCCATCCATCCATCCAGCCATCTATCCAGCAATCCATCCATCCAGCCATCCATTCCTCCAGCCAGCCATCCATCCCGCCATCCATCCATCCAGCCATCCATACAGCCAGCCATCCATCCATCCCTCCAGCCAGCCATCCATCCAGCAATCCATCCGTCCAGCCATACATCCAGCCATCCGTCGCTACATCCATCCCTCCAGCCAGCCATCCATCCAGCGATCCATCCATCCAGCCAGCCATCCAGCCATCCATCCATCCATCCATCCAGCCATCCATCAAGCCATGCATCCATCCAGCCATCCAACCATCCAACCATCATTCCATCCATCCCGCCAGCGAGTCATCCATCCAGCCATCCATCCATCCAGCCATCCATCCTGCCATCCATTCATCAATCCATCCCTCCAGCCAGCCATCCATCAAGCCATCCATCCATCCAGCCGTCCATTCAGCCATACATCCAGCCATCCATCCATCCATCCAGCCATCCATCCATCCATCCATCCCTCCTTCCAGCCGGTCATTAAGCCATCCATCCATCCAGCCATCCATCCAGCCATCCATCCCTCTAGCCAGCCAGTCATCCAGCCATCCCTCCATCCAGCCATCCATCCAGCCATCAATCCATCCATCCATCCCTCCAGCCAGCCAACCATCCAGCCATCCCTCCATCCAGCTATCCATCCATCCATCCATCCCACCAGCCAGCCATCCATCGAGCCATCCATCCAGCTATCCATCCAGCCATCCATTCATCAATCCATCCCTCCAGCCAGCCATCCATCAAGCCATCCATCCATCCAGCCGTCCATTCAGCCATCCATCCTTCCATCCATCCCTTCAGCCTGCCAGCCATCCATCCATCCATCCATCCAGCCATCCATCAAGCCATGCATCCATCCAGCCATCCAACCATCCAACCATCCATCCATCCATCCCGCCAGCGAGTCATCCATCCAGCCATCCATCCATCCAGCCATCCATCCTGCCATCCATTCATCAATCCATCCCTCCAGCCAGCCATCCATCAAGCCATCCATCCATCCAGCCGTCCATTCAGCCATCCATCCATCCATCCATCCCTTCAGCCTGCCAGCCATCCATCCATCCAGCCATCCATCAAGCCATGCATCCATCCAGCCATCCAACCATCCAACCATCCATCCATCCATCCCGCCAGCGAGTCATCCATCCAGCCATCCATCCATCCAGCCATCCATCCTGCCATCCATCCATCCATCCATCCCTCCAGCCAGCCATTCATCCAGCCATCCATCCATCCAGCCATCCATCCAGCTATACATCCATCCATCCATCCCTCTAGCAAGCCATCCATCCAGCCATCCAGCCATCCATCCAGCCATCCATCCATCCATCCATCCCTCCAGCCAGCCATCCATCCAGCCATCCCTCCATCCAGCCATCCATCCAGCTATCCATGCATTCATCCATCTCTCCATCTAGCCATCCATCCAGCCATTCATCCATCCGTCCATACCTCCAGCCAGACAGCCATCCATCCATCCATCCATCCAGCCATCCATCCAGCCATCCATCCATCAATCCATCCGCCCAGCCAGCCAACCATCCAGCCATCCATCCACCCATTAATCCATCCCTCCAGCCAGCCATCCATCCAGCCATCCATCCATCCAGCCATCCATTCAGCAATCCATCCATCCATCCAGCCCTCCAGCCAGCCATCCATTCGGCCATCCATCCATCCAGCCATCCATCCATCCATCCCTCCAGCCAGCCATCCATCCAGCCATCCATCCAGCCATCCAACCATTCATCCATCTCTCCAGCCAGCCATACATCCAGCCATCCATCCATCCAACCACCCATCCATCCATCCATCCATCCCTCCTTCCAGCCAGTCATTAAGCCATCCATCCATCCAGCCATCCATCCAGCCATCCATCCCTCCAGCCAGCCAGCCATCCAGCCATCCCTCCATCCAGCCATCCCTCCATCCATCCATCCATCCATCCCTCCAGCCAGCCAACCATCCAGCCTTCCCATCATCCAGCTATCCATCCATCCATCCATCCCACCAGCCAGCCATCCATCCAGCCATCCATCCAGCCATCCGTCCAGCCATCCATCCATCCATCCAACCCTCCAGTCAGCCATCCATCCAGCCATCCATCCATCGAGCCATCCATCCAGCCATCCATCCATCCCTCCAGACGGCCATCCATCCAGCCATTCCTCCATCCAACCATCGATCCAACCAACCATCCATCTCTCCAGACAGCCATACATCCAGCCATCCATCCATTCAGCCATTCATCCAGCCATCCATCCATCCATCCCTCCAGCCAGCCAGCCATTAAGCCATCCATCCATCCAGCCATCCATCAAGCCATCCGTCCTTCCCTCCAGCCAGCCATCCATCCAGCGATCCCTCCATCCAGCCATCCATCCAGCCATCCATCCATCCATCCATCCAGCCATCCAGCCAACCATCCAGCCATCCCTCCATCCAGCCATCCATCCATCCGTCCATCCCTCCATCCAGCCATCCATCCAGCCATCCATCCATCCATCCATCCCTCCAGCCAGCCAACCATCCAGCCATCCCTCCATCCAGCTATCCATCCATCCATCCATCCCACCAGCCAGCCATCCATCCAGCCATCCATCCAGCCATCCGTCCAGCCATCCATCCATCCATCCAACCCTCCAGTCAGCCATCCATCCAGCCATCCATCCATCGAGCCATCCATCCAGCCATCCATCCATCCCTCCAGACGGCCATCCATCCAGCCATTCCTCCATCCAACCATCGATCCAACCAACCATCCATCTCTCCAGCCAGCCATACATCCAGCCATCCATCCATTCAGCCATTCATCCAGCCATCCATCCATCCATCCCTCCAGCCAGCCAGCCACTAAGCCATCCATCCATCCAGCCATCCATCAAGCCATCCATCCTTCCCTCCAGCCAGCCATCCATCCAGCGATCCCTCCATCCAGCCATCCATCCAGCCATCCATCCATCCATCCATCCAGCCATCCAGCCAACCATCCAGCCATCCCTCCATCCAGCCATCCATCCATCCGTCCATCCCTCCAGCCAGCCATCCATTCAGTCATCTATCCATCCAGCCATCCATCCAGCCATCCATCCATCAATCCATCCCTCCAGCCAGCCATCCATCCAGCCATCCATCAAAACCAGCCGTCCAGCCAGCCATCCATTCATCCATGCATCCCTCCAGCCAGCCATCCATCCAGTCATCCATCCATCCATCCATCACTCCAGCGAGCCAACCATCCAGCCATCACTCCATCCAGCCATCCATCCATCCATCCCTCCAGCCACCCATCCAGCCATCCATCCATCAATCCATCCCTCCAGCCAGCCATCCATCCATCCATCCATTCGGCCATCCATCCAGCCATCCATCCATCCATCCATCCCTCCAGCCAGATATCCATCCAGCCATCCATCCATTCCTTCAGCCAGCCATCCATCCAGCCTTCCATCCATCCAGCCATCCATCCAGCCATCCATCCATCCATCCCTCCAGCCAGCCATCCATCCAGCCATCCATCCGTCCAGCCATCCATCCAGCCATCCATCCATCCATCCATCCCTCCAGCCAGCCATCCATCCAGCCAGCCATCCTTCCAGCCATCCATCCAGCCATCCATCCATCCATCCATCCCTTCAGCCAGCCATCCATCCAGCCAGCCATCAAGCCATCCATCCATCAATCCATCCCTCCAGCCAGCCATGCATCCAGCCATCCTTCTATCCAGCCATCCATCCAGCCATCCATCCATGACTCCATCCCTCCAGCCATCCACCCATCCATCCATCGATCTAGCCATCCATTCAGCCATCCATCCATCCCTGCAGCCAGCCATCCATCCAGCCTTCCATCCATCCAGCCATCCGTCCAGCCATCCATTAATCCATCCATTCCTCCAGCCAGCATTCCATCCAGCCATCCATCCAGCCATCCATCCAGCCATCCATTCATCCATCCATCCCACCAGCCAGCCATCCATCCAGCCATCCAGCCAGCCATCCATCCAGCCATCCATCCATCCAGCCATCCATCCATCCATCCATCCATCCCTCCAGCCAGCCAGTCATTAAGCCATCCATCCATCCAGCCATCCATCCAGCCATGCATCCATCCATCCATCCCTCCAGCCAGCCATCCATCCAGCCATCCCTCCAACCAGACATCCATCCAGCCAGCCAACCATCCAGCCATCCATCCATCCATCCATCCATCCATCCAGACATCCATCCATCCAGCCATCCTTCCAGCCATCCATCCATCAATCCATCCCTCCAGCCAGCCTGCCATCCAGCCATCCATCCATCCCGGCGTCCATCCAGCCATCCATCCATCCATCCATCCCTCCAGCCAGCCATCCATCCAGCCATCCATCCATCCAGCCATCCATTCAGCCATCCATCCATCCATCCATCACTCCAGCCAACCATCCATCCAGCCATCCATCCATCCAGCCATCTATCCAGCAATCCATCCATCCAGCCATCCATTCCTCCAGCCAGCCATCCATCCCGCCATCCATCCATCCAGCCATCCATACAGCCAGCCATCCATCCATCCCTCCAGCCAGCCATCCATCCAGCAATCCATCCGTCCAGCCATACATCCAGCCATCCGTCGCTACATCCATCCCTCCAGCCAGCCATCCATCCAGCGATCCATCCATCCAGCCAGCCATCCAGCCATCCATCCATCCCTCCAGCCAGCCATCTATCCAGCCATCCTTCCATCCATCCATCCATCCAGCAATCCATCCAGCCATCCATCCATCCATCCATCCCTCCAGCCAGTCATCCATCCAGCCATCCATCCATCCAGCCATCCACCCAGCCATCCATCCATCCATCCCTCCAGCCAGCCAATCATCCAGCCATCCATCCAGCCAGCCATCCATCCAGCCATCCATCCATCCATCCAACCTTCCAGCCAGCCATCCATCCAGCCGTCCATCCATCCAGCCATCCATCCAGCCATCCATCCATCCATCCCTCTCTCCAGCCAGCCATACATCCAGCCATCCATCCATTCAGCCATTCATCCAGCCATCCATCCATCCATCCATCCCTCCAGCCAGCCAGCCATTAAGCCATCCATCCATTCAGCCATCCATCCAGCCATCCATCCATCCCTCCAGCCAGCCATCCATCCAGCCATCCCTCCATCCAGCCATCCATCCAGCCATCCATCCATCCATCCATCCATCCAGCCAGCCAACCATCCAGCCATCCCCCCATACAGCCATCCATCCATCCAACCATCCCTCCAGCCATTCATCCATCCAGACATCTATCCATCCAGCCATCCATCCAGCCATCCATCCATCAATCCATCCCTCCAGCCAGCCATCCATCAAGTCATCCATCCAAACCAGCCGTCCATCCAGCCATCCATCCATCCATGCATCCCTCCAGCCAGCCATCCATCCAGCGATCCATCCATCCATCCCTCCAGCCATCCATCCATCCATCCAGGCAGCCAACCATCCAGCCATCCCCCCATACAGCCATCCATCCATCCATCCATCCCTCCAGCCATTCATCCATCCAGCCATCGATCCAGCCATCCATCCATCAATCCATCCCTCCAGCCTGCCATCCATCCAGCCATCCATCCATCCAGCAGTCCATCCAGCCATCCATCCATTCCTCCAGACAGCCATCCATCCAGCCATCCATCCATCCAACCCTCCAGCAAGCCATCCATCCAGCCATCCATCCATCCATCCCTCCAGCCAGCTATCCATCCAACCATCCATCCATCCAGCCATCCATTTAGCCATCCATCCAGCCATCCATCCATCCAGCCATCAATCCAGCCAGCCATCCATCCATCCATTCCTCCAGCCAGCCATCCATCCAGCCATCCATCTATCCAGCCATCCATCCAGCCATCCATCCATCCATCCCTCCAGCCAGCCATCCATCCAGCCATCCAGCCAGCCAACCATTCAGTCATCGCTCCATCCAGCCATCCATCCATCCACCCATCCCTCCAGCCATCCATCCATCCAGTCATCCATCCAGCCATCGATCCATCCATCCATCCCTCCAGCCAGATATCATTCCAGCCATCCATCCATCCAGCCATCCATTCAGCCACCCATCCAGCCATCCATCCATCCAGCCATCCATCCAGCCATCCATCGATCCATCCATCCATTCCTTCAGCCAGCCATCCATCCAGCCATCCATCCATCCAGCCATCCATCCAGCCATCCATCCATCCATCCATCCCTCCAGCCAGCCATCCATCCAGCCATCCATCCGTCCAGCCATCCATCCAGCCATCCATCCATCCATCCATCCCTCCAGCCAGCCAATCATCCAGCCATCCATCCATCCAGCCATCCATCCAGCCATCCATCCATCCATCCAACCTTCCAGCCAGCCATCCATCCAGCCGTCCATCCATCCAGCCATCCATCCAGCCATCCATCCATCCATCCATCCACCCTTCTAGCCAGCCATCCATCCATCCATTCCTCCATCCAGCCATCCATCCAGCCATCCATCCATCCATCCATCTCTCCAGCCAGCCATACATCCAGCCATCCATCCATTCAGCCATTCATCCAGCCATCCATCCATCCATCCATCCCTCCAGCCAGCCAGCCATTAAGCCATCCATCCATTCAGCCATCCATCCAGCCATCCATTCATCCCTCCAGCCAGCCATCCATCCAGCCATCCCTCCATCCAGCCATCCATCCAGCCATCCATCCATCCATCCATCCATCCAGCCAGCCAACCATCCAGCCATCCCCCCATACAGCCATCCATCCATCCATCCATCCCTCCAGCCATTCATCCATCCTGCCATCTATCCATCCAGCCATCCATCCAGCCATCCATCCATCAATCCATCCCTCCAGCCAGCCATCCATCAAGCCATCCATCCAAACCAGCCGTCCATCCAGCCATCCATCCATCCATGCATCCCTCCAGCCAGCCATCCATCCAGCCATCCATCCATCCAGCCAACCATCCAGCCATCCATCCATCCATCCATCCCTCCAGCCAGCCATCCATCCAGCTATCCATCATTCCAGCCATCCATCCAGCCAACCATCCATCCATCCATCCCTCGAGCCAGCCATCCATCCAGCCATCCATCCTTCCAGCCATCCATCCAGCCATCCATCCATCCATCCATCCCTCCAGCCAGCCATCCATCCAGCCAGCCCTCCAGCCATCCATCCATCAATCCATCCCTCCAGCCAGCCATGCATCCAGCCATCCTTCCATTAAGCCATCCATCCAGACATCCATCCATGACTCCATCCCTCCAGCCAACCATCCATCCATCCATCGATCTAGCTATCCATTCAGCCATCCATCCATCCATCCATCCCTGCAGCCAGCCATCCATCCAGCCTTCCATCCATCCAGCCATCCGTCCAGCCATCCATTAATCCATCCATTCCTCCAGCCAGCCATCCATCCAGCCATCCATCCAGCCATCCATCCATCCAGCCATCCATCGAGCCATCCATCCATCCATCCATCCCTCCAGCCAGCCATCCATCCAGCCATCCATCCATCCAGCCACCCATCCATCCATCCATCCATGCCTCCAGCCAGCCATCCATCCGGACATCCATCCATCCAGCCATCCATCCAGCCACCCATCCATCCACCCATCCCTCCAGCCAGCCATCCATCCAGCCATCCATCTATCCAGCGTTCAAACCGCCAACCATCCATCCATCCCTCCAGTCAGCCATCCAACCATCCATCCCTCCAGCCAGCCATCCATCCAGCCATCCATCCATCCAGCAATCCATCCAGCCATCCATCCATCCATCCATCCATCCCTCCAGCCAGCCAGTCATTAAGCCATCCATCCATCCAGCCATCCATCCAGCCATGCATCCATCCATCCATCCCTCCAGCCAGCCATCCATCCAGCCATCCCTCCAACCAGACATCCATCCAGCCAGCCAACCATCCAGCCATCCATCCATCCATCCATCCATCCATCCAGACATCCATCCATCCAGCCATCCTTCCAGCCATCCATCCATCAATCCATCCCTCCAGCCAGCCTGCCATCCAGCCATCCATCCATCCCGGCGTCCATCCAGCCATCCATCCATCCATCCATCCCTCCAGCCAGCCATCCATCCAGCCATCCATCCATCCAGCCATCCATTCAGCCATCCATCCATCCATCCATCCCTCCAGCCAGCCATCCATCCAGCCATCCATCCATCCAGCCATCTATCCAGCAATCCATCCATCCAGCCATCCATTCCTCCAGCCAGCCATCCATCCAGCCATCCATCCATCCAGCCATCCATACAGCCAGCCATCCATCCATCCCTCCAGCCAGCCATCCATCCAGCAATCCATCCGTCCAGCCATACATCCAGACATCCGTCGCTACATCCATCCCTCCAGCCAGCCATCCATCCAGCGATCCATCCATCCAGCCAGCCATCCAGCCATCCATCCATCCCTCCAGCCAGCCATCTATCCAGCCATCCTTCCATCCATCCATCCATCCAGCAATCCATCCAGCCATCCATCCATCCATCCATCCATCCCTCCAGCCAGTCATCCATCCAGCCATCCATCCATCCAGCCATCCACCCAGCCATCCATCCATCCATCCCTCCAGCCAGCCAATCATCCAGCCATCCATCCATCCAGCCATCCATCCAGCCATCCATCCATCCATCCAACCTTCCAGCCAGCCATCCATCCAGCCGTCCATCCATCCAGCCATCCATCCAGCCATCCATCCATCCATCCATCTCTCCAGCCAGCCATACATCCAGCCATCCATCCATTCAGCCATTCATCCAGCCATCCATCCATCCATCCATCCCTCCAGCCAGCCAGCCATTAAGCCATCCATCCATTCAGCCATCCATCCAGCCATCCATCCATCCCTCCAGCCAGCCATCCATCCAGCCATCCCTCCATCCAGCCATCCATCCAGCCATCCATCCATCCATCCATCCATCCAGCCAGCCAACCATCCAGCCATCCCCCCATACAGCCATCCATCCATCCAACCATCCCTCCAGCCATTCATCCATCCAGCCATCTATCCATCCAGCCATCCATCCAGCCATCCATCCATCAATCCATCCCTCCAGCCAGCCATCCATCAAGTCATCCATCCAAACCAGCCGTCCATCCAGCCATCCATCCATCCATGCATCCCTCCAGCCAGCCATCCATCCAGCGATCCATCCATCCATCCTTCCAGCCATCCATCCATCCATCCAGGCAGCCAACCATCCAGCCATCCCCCCATACAGCCATCCATCCATCCATCCATCCCTCCAGCCATTCATCCATCCAGCCATCGATCCAGCCATCCATCCATCAATCCATCCCTCCAGCCTGCCATCCATCCAGCCATCCATCCATCCAGCAGTCCATCCAGCCATCCATCCATTCCTCCAGACAGCCATCCATCCAGCCATCCATCCATCCAACCCTCCAGCAAGCCATCCATCCAGCCATCCATCCATCCATCCCTCCAGCCAGCTATCCATCCAACCATCCATCCATCCAGCCATCCATTTAGCCATCCATCCAGCCATCCATCCATCCAGCCATCAATCCAGCCAGCCATCCATCCATCCATTCCTCCAGCCAGCCATCCATCCAGCCATCCATCTATCCAGCCATCCATCCAGCCATCCATCCTTCATCCCTCCAGCCAGCCATCCATCCAGCCATCCAGCCAGCCAACCATTCAGTCATCGCTCCATCCAGCCATCCATCCATCCACCCATCCCTCCAGCCATCCATCCATCCAGTCATCCATCCAGCCATCGATCCATCCATCCATCCCTCCAGCCAGATATCATTCCAGCCATCCATCCATCCAGCCATCCATTCAGCCACCCATCCAGCCATCCATCCATCCAGCCATCCATCCAGCCATCCATCGATCCATCCATCCATTCCTTCAGCCAGCCATCCATCCAGCCATCCATCCATCCAGCCATCCATCCAGCCATCCATCCATCCATCCATCCCTCCAGCCAGCCATCCATTCAGCCATCCATCCGTCCAGCCATCCATCCAGCCATCCATCCATCCATCCATCCCTCCAGCCAGCCAATCATCCAGCCATCCATCCATCCAGCCATCCATCCAGCCATCCATCCATCCATCCAACCTTCCAGCCAGCCATCCATCCAGCCGTCCATCCATCCAGCCATCCATCCAGCCATCCATCCATCCATCCACCCTTCTAGCCAGCCATCCATCAATCCATTCCTCCATCCAGCCATCCATCCAGCCATCCATCCATCCATCCATCTCTCCAGCCAGCCATACATCCAGCCATCCATCCATTCAGCCATTCATCCAGCCATCCATCCATCCATCCATCCCTCCAGCCAGCCAGCCATTAAGCCATCCATCCATTCAGCCATCCATCCAGCCATCCATCCATCCCTCCAGCCAGCCATCCATCCAGCCATCCCTCCATCCAGCCATCCATCCAGCCATCCATCCATCCATCCATCCATCCAGCCAGCCAACCATCCAGCCATCCCCCCATACAGCCATTCATCCATCCATCCATCCCTCCAGCCATTCATCCATCCTGCCATCTATCCATCCAGCCATCCATCCAGCCATCCATCCATCAATCCATCCCTCCAGCCAGCCATCCATCAAGCCATCCATCCAAACCAGCCGTCCATCCAGCCATCCATCCATCCATGCATCCCTCCAGCCAGCCATCCATCCAGTCATCCAGCCATCCATCCATCACTCCAGCCAGCCAACCATCCATCCATTCCTTCAGCCAGCCATCCATCCAGCCATCCATCCATCCAGCCAACCATCCAGCCATCCATCCATCCATCCATCCCTCCAGCCAGCCATCCATCCAGCTATCCATCATTCCAGCCATCCATCCAGCCAACCATCCATCCATCCATCCCTCGAGCCAGCCATCCATCCAGCCATCCATCCTTCCAGCCATCCATCCAGCCATCCATCCATCCCTCCAGCCAGCCATCCATCCAGCCAGCCCTCCAGCCATCCATCCATCAATCCATCCCTCCAGCCAGCCATGCATCCAGCCATCCTTCCATTAAGCCATCCATCCAGACATCCATCCATGACTCCATCCCTCCAGCCAACCATCCATCCATCCATCGATCTAGCTATCCATTCAGCCATCCATCCATCCATCCATCCCTGCAGCCAGCCATCCATCCAGTCTTCCATCCATCCAGCCATCCGTCCAGCCATCCATTAATCCATCCATTCCTCCAGCCAGCAATCCATCCAGCCATCCATCCAGCCATCCATCCATCACTTCATTCAGCCATCCATCCAGCCATCCATCCAGCCATCCATCCATCCAGCCATCCATCGAGCCATCCATCCATCCATCCATCCCTCCAGCCAGCCATCCATCCAGCCATCCATCCATCCAGCCACCCATCCATCCATCCATCCATGCCTCCAGCCAGCCATCCATCCGGACATCCATCCATCCAGCCATCCATCCAGCCACCCATCCATCCATCCATCCCTCCAGCCAGCCATCCATCCAGCCATCCATCTATCCAGCGTTCAAACCGCCAACCATCCATCCATCCCTCCAGTCAGCCATCCAACCATCCATCCCTCCAGCCAGCCATCCATCCAGCCATCCATCCATCCAGCAATCCATCCAGCCATCCATCCATCAATCCATCCATCCAGCCATCCATCCAGCCATCCATTCAGCCATCCATTCAGCCATCCATTCATCCATCCATCCTGCCATCCATCAATCCATCCATCCATCCAGCCATTCTACCAGCCACCCATCCATCCATCCAGCCAACCAGCCATCCATCCATCCATCCATCCATCCAGCCAGCCATCCAGACATCTAGCCATCCATCCAGCCATCCATCCAGCCATCCACCATCCTTCCATCCCTCCAGCCAGCCATCCATCCAGCCATCCATCCAACCAGCCATCCATCCAACCATCCACCCATCCATCACTCCAGCCAGCCATCCATCCAGCCATCCATCCAGCCAGCCACCCATCCATCCACCCATCCATCCATCCATCCATCCCTCCATCCTGCCATCCATCCATCCCTCCAGCCAATCGTCCATCCAGCCATCCATCCATCCATCCATCCCTCCAGCCAATCGTCCATCCATCCAGCAATCCATCCAGCCATCCATCCATCAATGGGATCTACCCCATTTATGGGATCTACCCCAGAATACTGAAGGAGGCTGGAGAGGAAATTGCTGAGGCCTTGACAGAAATCTTTGGATCCTCGCTGTCTTCAGGGGATGTCCCGGAGGACTGGAGAATAGCCAATGTTGTTCCTCTGTTTAAGAAGGGTAGCAAGGATAATCCCGGGAACTACAGGCCGGTGAGCCTGACATCAGTGGTAGGGAAATTACTGGAGAGAATTCTTCGAGACAGGATCTACTCCCATTTGGAAGCAAATGGACGTATTAGTGAGAGGCAGCACGGTTTTGTGAAGGGAAGGTCGTGTCTCACTAACTTGATAGAGTTTTTCGAGGAGGTCACTAAGATGATTGATGCAGGTAGGGCAGTAGATGTTGTCTATATGGACTTCAGTAAGGCTTTTGACAAGGTCCCTCATGGTAGACTAGTACAAAAGGTGAAGTCACTCGGGATCAGGGGTGAACTGGCAAGGTGGATACAGAACTGGCTAGGCCATAGAAGGCAGAGGGTAGCAATGGAGGGATGCTTTTCTCATTGGAGGGCTGTGACCAGTGGTGTTCCACAGGGATCAGTGCTGGGACCTTTGCTCTTTGTAGTATATATAAATGATTTGGAGGAAAATGTAACTGGTCTGATTAGTAAGTTTGCAGACGACACAAAGGTTGGTGGAATTGCGGATAGCGATGAGGACTGTCTGAGGATACAGCAGGATTTAGATTGTCTGGAGACTTGGGCGGAGAGATGGCAGATGGAGTTTAATCCGGACAAATGTGTGGTAATGCATTTTGGAAGGGCTAATGCAGGTAGGGAATATACAGTGAATGGTAGAACCCTCAAGAGTATTGAAAGTCAAAGAGATCTAGGAGTACAGGTCTACAGGTCATTGAAAGGGGCAACACAGGTGGAGAAGGTAGTCAAGAAGGCATACGGCATGCTTGCCTTCATTGGCCGGGGCATTGAGTATAAGAATTGGCAAGTCATGTTGCAGCTGTATAGAACCTTAGTTAGGCCACACTTGGAGTATAGTGTTCAATTCTGGTCGCCACACTACCAGAAGGATGTGGAGGCTTTAGAGAGGGTGCAGAAGAGATTTACCAGAATGTTGCCTGGTATGGAGGGCATAAGCTATGAGGAGCGATTGAATAAACTCGGTTTGTTCTCACTGGAACGAAGGAGGTTGAGGGGCGACCTGATAGAGGTATACAAAATTATGAGGGGCATAGACAGAGTGGATAGTCAGAGGCTTTTCCCCAGGGTAGAGGGGTCAATTACTAGGGGGCATAGGTTTAAGGTGAGAGGGGCAAAGTTTAGAGTAGATGTACGAGGCAAGTTTTTTACGCAGAGGGTAGTGGGTGCCTGGAACTCACTACCAGAGGAGGTAGTGGAAGCAGGGACGATAGGGACATTTAAGGGGCATCTTGACAAATATATCATTAGGATGGGAATAGAAGGATACGGACCCAGGAAGTGTAGAATATTGTAGTTTAGTCGGGCAGTATGGTCGGCACGGGCTTGGAGGGCCGAAGGGCCTGTTCCAGTGCTGTACATTTCTTTGTTCTTTGTTCTTTGTTTGTTCAATCCATCCATCCAGCCATCCATCCAGCCATTCGTTCAGCCATCCATTCAGCCATCCATTCATCCATCCATCCAGCCATCCTTCAATCCATCCATCCATCCAGCCATTCTACCAGCCACCCATCCATCCATCCAGCCAACCAGCCATCCATCCATCCATCCAGCCAGCCATCCAGACATCTAGCCACCCATCCAGCCATCCATCCAGCCATCCACCATCCTTCCATCCCTCCAGCCAGCCATCCATCCAGCCATCCATCCAACCAGCCATCCATCCAACCATCCACTCATCCATCACTCCAGCCAGCCATCCATCCAGCCATCCATCCAGCCAGCCATCCATCCAGCCACCCATCCATCCATCCATCCCTCCAGCCTGCCATCCATCCAGCCATCCATCCATCCATCCCTCCAGCAAATCGTCCATCCAGCCATCCATCCATCCATCCATCCAACCAGCCATCCATCCATCCATCCATCCCTCCAGCCAGCCATCCACCCAGCCATCCCTCCATCCATCCGCCCATCCATCCATCCATCCAGCCATCCAACCATCCAGCCAGCCGTCCATCCAGCCATCCCTCCATACAGCCATTCATCCAGCCATCCATCCATCCGTCACCCTCGCCAGCCATCCATCCAGCCATCCCTCCATCCAGCCATGCATCCAGCCATCCATCCATCCATCCATCCATCCATCCAGCCATCCATCCAGCCATCCATCCATCCAGCCTTCCAGCCATCCAGCCATCCATCCATCCAACCATCCATCCATCCAGCCATCCATCCAACCATCCATCCAGCCATCCATCAAGCCATCCACCATCCAGCCATCCATCCAGCCATCCATCCATCCATCCATCCCGCCAGCGAGTCATCCATCCAGCCATCCATCCATCCAGCCATCCATCCTGCCATCCATCCATCCATCCATCCCTCCAGCCAGCCATTCATCCAGCCATCCATCCATCCAGCCATCCGTCCAGCTATCCATCCATCCATCCTTCCATCCCTCCAGCAAGCCATCCATCCAGCCATCCAGCCATCCATCCAGCCATCCATCCATCCATCCATCCCTCCAGCCAGCCATCCATCCAGCCATCCCTCCATCCAGCTATCCATCCAGCCATCCATGCATTCATCCATCTCTCCATCCAGCCATCCATGCAGCCATTCATCCATTCATCCATACCACAAGCCAGCCAGCCATCCATTCATCCATCCATCCAGCCATCCATCCAGCCATCCATCCATCAAACCATCCGCCCAGCCAGACATCCATCCAGCCATCCAGCCATCCAGCCATCCATCCATCCATCCATCCATTAATCCATCCCTCCAGCCAGCCATCCATCCAGCCATCCATCCATCCAGCCATCCATTCAGCAATACATCCATCCATCCATCCCTTCAGCCAGCCATCCATTCGGCCATCCATCCATCCAGCCATCCATCCAGCCATCCATCCATCCAGCCATCCATCCATCCATCCAGCCATCCATCCAGCCACCCATCCATCCAGCCTTCCAGCCATCCAGCCATCCATCCATCCAACCATCCCTCCAGCCAGCCATCCACCCAGCCATCCCTCCATCCATCCGTCCATCCATCCATCCATCCAGCCATCCAACCATCCAGCCAGCCGTACAGCCAGCCATCCCTCCATACAGCCATTCATCCAGCCATCCATCCATCCGTCACCCCCGCCAGCCATCCATCCAGCCATACCTCCATCCAGCCATGCATCCAGCCATCCATCCATCCATCCATCCATCCATCCAGCCATCCATCCAGCCATCCATCCATCCAGCCTTCCAGCCATCCAGCCATCCATCCATCCAACCATCCATCCATCCAGCCATCCATCCATCCATCCATCCATCCAGCCATCCTTCATGCCATCCATCCATCCAGCCATCCATCCAGCCATCCATCCATCCATCCATCCCGCCAGCGAGTCATCCATCCAGCCATCCATTTATCCAGCCATCCATCCTGCCATCCATCCATCCATCCATCCCTCCAGCCAGCCATTCATCCAGCCATCCATCCATCCAGCCATCCATCCAGCCATCCATCCATCCATCCGTCCCTTCAGCCAGCCATCCATCCAGCCATCCATCCATCCAGCCTTCCATCCAGCCATCCATCCATCCATCCATCCCGCCAGCGAGACATCCATCCAGCCATCCATTCATCCATCCATCCCTCCAGCCAGCCATCCATCCAGCCATCCCTCGATCCAGCCATCCATCCAGCCATCCATGCATTCATCCATCTCTCCATCCAGCCATCCATCCAGCCATTCATCCATCCATCCATACCTCCAGCCAGCCAGTCATCCATCCATCCAGCCATCCAGCCATCCATCCAACCATCCATCCATTAATCCATCCCTCCAGCCAGCCATCCATCCAGCCATCCATCCATCCAGCCATCCATTCAGCAATCCATCCATCCATCCATCCATTCAGCCAGCCATCCATTCGGCCATCCATCCATCCAGCCATCCATCCATCCATCCCTCCAGCCAGCCATCCATCCAGCCATCCATCCATCCAGCCATCCATCCATCCATCCATCCCTCCCGCCAGCCATCCATCCAGCCATCCATCCATCCATTCAGCCATCCATCCATCCGTCCCTCCAGCCAGCCATCCATCCAGCCATCCATCCATCCAGCCTTCCATCCAGCCATCCATCCATCCATCCTTCCCTCCAGCCAGCCATCCATCCAGCCATCCATCCATCCAGCCGCCCATCCAGCCATCCATACATCCATCCATCCCTCCAGCCAGTCATCCAACCAGCCATCCATCCATCCAGCCATCCATCCATCCATCCCTCCAGCCAGCCATTCATCCAGCCATCCATCCATCCAGCCATCCATCGAGCCATCCATTCATCCATCCATCCCTCCAGCCAGCCATCCATCCAGCCATCCATCCATCCAGCCATCCATCCATCCCTCCAGCCAGCCATCCATCCGGACCTCCATTCATCCAGCTATCCATCCCTCCAGCCAGCCATCCATCCAGCCATCCCTCCATCCAGCCATCCATCCAGCCATCCATGCATTCATCCATCTCTCCATCCAGCCATCCATCCAGCCATTCGTCCATCCATCCATACCTCCAGCCAGCCAGCCATCCATCCATCCATCCATCCAGCCATCAATCCACCCATCCATCCATCAATCCATCCGCCCAGCCAGCCATCCATCCAGCCATCCAGCCATCCAGCCATCCATCCATCCATCCATCCATTAATCCATCCCTCCAGCCAGCCAGCCATCCAGCCATCCATCCATCCAGCCATCCATTCAGCAATCCGTCCATCCATCCATCCCTTCAGCCAGCCATCCATTCGGCCAACCATCCATCCAGCCATCCATCAATCCATCCCTCCAGCCAGCCATCCATCCAGCCATCCATCCATCCAGCCATCCATCCAGCCATCCATCCATCCATCCATCCCTCCCGCCAGCCATCCATTCAGCCATCCATCCATCCAGCCATCCATCCAGCCATCCATCAATCCATCCGTCCCTCCAGCCAGTCATCCATCCAGCCATCCATCCATCCAGCCTTCCATCCAGCCATCCATCCAACCATCCTTCCCTCCAGCCAGCCATCCAACCAGCCATCCATCCATCCAGCCACCCATCCAGCCATCCATCCATCCATCCATCCCTCCAGCCAGTCATCCAACCAGCCATCCATCCATCCAGCCATCCATCCAGCCATCCATCCATCCATCCATCCCTCCAGCCAGCCATTCATCCAGCCATCCATCCATTCAGCCATCCATCCAGCCATCCAACCATCCATCCCTCCAGCAAGCCATCCATCCAGCCATCCATCCATCCAGCCATCCATCCAGCCATCCATCCATCCATCCATCCCTCCACCCAGCCATTCATCCAGCCATCCATCCATTCAGCCATCCATCCAGCCATCCAACCATCCATCCCTCCAGCAAGCCATCCATCCAGCCATCCATTCATCCAGCCATCCATCCAGCCATCCATCCATCCATCCATCCCTCCAGCCAGCCATCCATCCAGCCATCCCTCCATCCAGCCATCCATCCAGCCATCCAACCATTCATCCATCTCTCCAGCCAGCCATACATCCAGCCATCCATCCATCCATCCAGCCATCCATCATCCATCCATCCCTCCTTCCAGCCAGTCATTAAGCCATCCATCCATCCAGCCATCCATCCAGCCATCCATCCCTCCTGCCAGCCAGCCATCCAGCCATCCCTCCATCCATCCCTCCATCCAGCCATCCATCCATCCATCCCTCCAGCCAGCCAACCATCCAGCCATCCCTCCATCCAGCTATCCATCCATCCATCCATCCCACCAGCCAGCCATCCATCCAGGCATCCATCCAGCAATCCATCCAGCTGTCCATTCATCAATCCATCCCTCCAGCCAGCCATCCATCAAGCCATCCATCCATCCAGCCGTCCATTCAGCCATCCATCATTCCATCCATCCCTTCAGCCTGCCAGCCATCCAGCCATCCATCCATCCAGCCATCCATCCAGCCATCCATCCCTCCAGCCAGCCATCCATCCAGCCATCCATCCGTACAGCCATCCATCCATCCAGCCATCCATCCATCCATCCATCCCTCCAGCCAGTCATCCAACCAGCCATCCATCCATCCAGCCATCCATCCAGCCATCCATCCATCCATCCATCCCTCCAGCCAGCCATTCATCCAGCCATCCATCCATTCAGCCATCCATCCAGCCATCCAACCAGCCATCCCTCCAGCAAGCCATCCATCCAGCCATCCATTCATTCAGCCATCCATCCAGCCATCCAACCATTCATCCATCTCTCCAGCCAGCCATACATCCAGCCATCCATCCATCCATCCAGCCATCCATCCATCCATCCATCCCTCTTACCAGCCAGTCATTAAGCCATCCATCCATTCAGCCAGCCATCCATCCCTCCAGCCAGCCAGTCATCCAGCCATCCCTCCATCCAGCCATCCATCCTGCCATCCATCCATCCCTCCAGCCAGCCAACCATCCAGCCATCCCTCCATCCAGCTATCCATCCATCCAGCCAGCCATCCATCCAGCCATCCATCCATCCAGCCATCCATCCATCCAGCCATCCATCCAGCCATCCATCCATCAATCCATCCGCCCAGCCAGCCATCCATCCAGCCATCCATCCACCCATTAATCCATCCCTCCAGCCAGCCATCCATCCAGCCATCCATTCAGCAATCCATCCATCCCTTCAGCCAGCCATCCATTCGGCCATCCATCCATCCAGGCATCCATCCATCCATCCCTCCAGCCAGCCATCCATCCAGCCATCCATCCATCCAGCCATCCGTCCAGCCATCCATCCATCCATCCCTCCCGCCAGCCATCCATCCAGCCATCCAACCAGCCATCCAACCATTCATCCATCTCTCCAGCCAGCCATACATCGAGCCATCCATCCATCCAACCAGCCATCCATCCATCCATCCATCCATCCCTCCTTCCAGCCAGTCATTAAGCCATCCATCCATCCAGCCATCCATCCAGCCATTCATCCCTCCAGCCAGCCAGCCATCCAGCCATCCCTCCATCCAGCCATCCATCCAGCCATCCATCCATCCATCCATCCCTCCAGCCAGCCAACCATCCAGCCATCCCTCCATCCAGCTATCCATCCATCCATCCCACCAGCCAGCCATCCATCCAGCCATCCATCCAGCTATCCATCCAGCCATCCATTCATCAATCCATCCCTCCAGCCAGCCATTCATCAAGCCATCCATCCATCCAGCCGACCATTCAGCCATCCATCCATCCATCCATCCCTTCAGCCTGCCAGCCATCCATCCATTCATCCATCCAGCCATCCATCAAGCCATCCATCCATCCAGCCATCCATCCATTCATCCATCCATCCCTCCAGCCAGCCATCCATCCAGCCATCCCTCGATCCAGCCATCCATCCAGCCATCCATGCATTCATCCATCTCTCCATCCAGCCATCCATCCAGCCATTCATCCATCCATCCATACCTCCAGCCAGCCAGTCATCCATCCATCCAGCCATCCAGCCATCCATCCAACCATCCATCCATTAATCCATCCCTCCAGCCAGCCATCCATCCAGCCATCCATCCATCCAGCCATCCATTCAGCAATCCATCCATCCATCCATCCATTCAGCCAGCCATCCATTCGGCCATCCATCCATCCAGCCATCCATCCATCCATCCCTCCAGCCAGCCATCCATCCAGCCATCCATCCATCCAGCCATCCATCCAGCCATCCATCCATCCATCCATCCCTCCCGCCAGCCATCCATCCAGCCATCCATCCATCCATTCAGCCATCCATCCATCCGTCCCTCCAGCCAGCCATCCATCCAGCCATCCATCCATCCAGCCTTCCATCCAGCCATCCATCCATCCATCCTTCCCTCCAGCCAGCCATCCATCCAGCCATCCATCCATCCAGCCGCCCATCCAGCCATCCATACATCCATCCATCCCTCCAGCCAGTCATCCAACCAGCCATCCATCCATCCAGCCATCCATCCATCCATCCCTCCAGCCAGCCATTCATCCAGCCATCCATCCATCCAGCCATCCATCGAGCCATCCATTCATCCATCCATCCCTCCAGCCAGCCATCCATCCAGCCATCCATCCATCCAGCCATCCATCCATCCCTCCAGCCAGCCATCCATCCGGACCTCCATTCATCCAGCTATCCATCCCTCCAGCCAGCCATCCATCCAGCCATCCCTCCATCCAGCCATCCATCCAGCCATCCATGCATTCATCCATCTCTCCATCCAGCCATCCATCCAGCCATTCGTCCATCCATCCATACCTCCAGCCAGCCAGCCATCCATCCATCCATCCATCCAGCCATCAATCCACCCATCCATCCATCAATCCATCCGCCCAGCCAGCCATCCATCCAGCCATCCAGCCATCCAGCCATCCATCCATCCATCCATCCATTAATCCATCCCTCCAGCCAGCCAGCCATCCAGCCATCCATCCATCCAGCCATCCATTCAGCAATCCGTCCATCCATCCATCCCTTCAGCCAGCCATCCATTCGGCCAACCATCCATCCAGCCATCCATCAATCCATCCCTCCAGCCAGCCATCCATCCAGCCATCCATCCATCCAGCCATCCATCCAGCCATCCATCCATCCATCCATCCCTCCCGCCAGCCATCCATTCAGCCATCCATCCATCCAGCCATCCATCCAGCCATCCATCAATCCATCCGTCCCTCCAGCCAGTCATCCATCCAGCCATCCATCCATCCAGCCTTCCATCCAGCCATCCATCCAACCATCCTTCCCTCCAGCCAGCCATCCAACCAGCCATCCATCCATCCAGCCACCCATCCAGCCATCCATCCATCCATCCATCCCTCCAGCCAGTCATCCAACCAGCCATCCATCCATCCAGCCATCCATCCAGCCATCCATCCATCCATCCATCCCTCCAGCCAGCCATTCATCCAGCCATCCATCCATTCAGCCATCCATCCAGCCATCCAACCATCCATCCCTCCAGCAAGCCATCCATCCAGCCATCCATCCATCCAGCCATCCATCCAGCCATCCATCCATCCATCCATCCCTCCACCCAGCCATTCATCCAGCCATCCATCCATTCAGCCATCCATCCAGCCATCCAACCATCCATCCCTCCAGCAAGCCATCCATCCAGCCATCCATTCATCCAGCCATCCATCCAGCCATCCATCCATCCATCCATCCCTCCAGCCAGCCATCCATCCAGCCATCCCTCCATCCAGCCATCCATCCAGCCATCCAACCATTCATCCATCTCTCCAGCCAGCCATACATCCAGCCACCCATCCATCCATCCAGCCATCCATCATCCATCCAACCCTCCTTCCAGCCAGTCATTAAGCCATCCATCCATCCAGCCATCCATCCAGCCATCCATCCCTCCTGCCAGCCAGCCATCCAGCCATCCCTCCATCCATCCCTCCATCCAGCCATCCATCCATCCATCCCTCCAGCCAGCCAACCATCCAGCCATCCCTCCATCCAGCTATCCATCCATCCCACCAGCCAGCCATCCATCCAGGCATCCATCCAGCAATCCATCCAGCTGTCCATTCATCAATCCATCCCTCCAGCCAGCCATCCATCAAGCCATCCATCCATCCAGCCGTCCATTCAGCCATCCATCATTCCATCCATCCCTTCAGCCTGCCAGCCATCCAGCCATCCATCCATCCAGCCATCCATCCAGCCATCCATCCCTCCAGCCAGCCATCCATCCAGCCATCCATCCGTACAGCCATCCATCCATCCAGCCATCCATCCATCCATCCATCCCTCCAGCCAGTCATCCAACCAGCCATCCATCCATCCAGCCATCCATCCAGCCATCCATCCATCCATCCATCCCTCCAGCCAGCCATTCATCCAGCCATCCATCCATTCAGCCATCCATCCAGCCATCCAACCAGCCATCCCTCCAGCAAGCCATCCATCCAGCCATCCATTCATTCAGCCATCCATCCAGCCATCCAACCATTCATCCATCTCTCCAGCCAGCCATACATCCAGCCATCCATCCATCCATCCAGCCATCCATCCATCCATCCATCCCTCCTTCCAGCCAGTCATTAAGCCATCCATCCATTCAGCCAGCCATCCATCCCTCCAGCCAGCCAGTCATCCAGCCATCCCTCCATCCAGCCATCCATCCAGCCATCCATCCATCCCTCCAGCCAGCCAACCATCCAGCCATCCCTCCATCCAGCTATCCATCCATCCAGCCAGCCATCCATCCAGCCATCCATCCATCCAGCCATCAATCCATCCAGCCATCCATCCAGCCATCCATCCATCAATCCATCCGCCCAGCCAGCCGTCCATCCAGCCATCCATCCACCCATTAATCCATCCCTCCAGCCAGCCATCCATCCAGCCATCCATTCAGCAATCCATCCATCCCTTCAGCCAGCCATCCATTCGGCCATCCATCCATCCAGGCATCCATCCATCCATCCCTCCAGCCAGCCATCCATCCAGCCATCCATCCATCCAGCCATCCGTCCAGCCATCCATCCATCCATCCCTCCCGCCAGCCATCCATCCAGCCATCCAACCAGCCATCCAACCATTCATCCATCTCTCCAGCCAGCCATACATCGAGCCATCCATCCATCCAACCAGCCATCCATCCATCCATCCATCCATCCCTCCTTCCAGCCAGTCATTAAGCCATCCATCCATCCAGCCATCCATCCAGCCATCCATCCCTCCAGCCAGCCAGCCATCCAGCCATCCCTCCATCCAGCCATCCATCCAGCCATCCATCCATCCATCCATCCCTCCAGCCAGCAAACCATCCAGCCATCCCTCCATCCATCCATCCCTCCACCCAGCCATTCATCCAGCCATCCATCCATTCAGCCATCCATCCAGCCATCCAACCATCCATCCCTCCAGCAAGCCATCCATCCAGCCATCCATTCATCCAGCCATCCATCCAGCCATCCATCCATCCATCCATCCCTCCAGCCAGCCATCCATCCAGCCATCCCTCCATCCAGCCATCCATCCAGCCATCCAACCATTCATCCATCTCTCCAGCCAGCCATACATCCAGCCATCCATCCATCCATCCAGCCATCCATCATCCATCCATCCCTCCTTCCAGCCAGTCATTAAGCCATCCATCCATCCAGCCATCCATCCAGCCATCCATCCCTCCTGCCAGCCAGCGATCCAGCCATCCCTCCATCCATCCCTCCATCCAGCCATCCATCCATCCATCCCTCCAGCCAGCCAACCATCCAGCCATCCCTCCATCCAGCTATCCATCCATCCATCCATCCCACCAGCCAACCATCCATCCAGGCATCCATCCAGCAATCCATCCAGCTGTCCATTCATCAATCCATCCCTCCAGCCAGCCATCCATCAAGCCATCCATCCATCCAGCCGTCCATTCAGCCATCCATCCATCCATCCATCCCTTCAGCCTGCCAGCCATCCAGCCATCCATCCATCCAGCCATCCATCCAGCCATCCATCCCTCCAGCCAGCCATCCATCCAGCCATCCATCCGTCCAGCCATCCATCCATCCATCCAGCCATCCATCCATCCATTCCTCCAGCCAGCCATCCATCCAGCCATCCATCCTTCCAGCTATCCATCCAGCCATCCATCCATCCAACCACCGCTCCAGCCAGCCATCCATCCAGCCAGCCATCCAGCCATCCATCCATCAATCCATCCCTCCAGCTTGCCATGCATCCAGCCATCCATCCTTCCAGCTATCCATCCAGCCATCCATCCATCCAACCATCGCTCCAGCCATCCATCCATCCAGCCATCCATCCAGCCATCCATCCCTCCAGCCAGCCATCCATCCAGCCATCCATCCGTCCAGCCATCCATCCATCCATCCATCCATCCATCCATCCATTCCTCCAGCCAGCCATCCATCCAGCCATCCATCCTTCCAGCTATCCATCCAGCCATCCATCCATCCAACCATCGCTCCAGCCAGCCATCCTTCCATCCAGCCATCCATCCAGACATCCATCCATGACTCCATCCCTCCAGCCAGCCATCCATCCATCCATCGATCTAGCCATCCATTCAGCCATCCATCCATCCATCCATCCCTGCAGCCAGCCATCCATCCAGCCTTCCATCCATCCAGACATCCGTACAGCCATTCATTAATCCATCCATTCCTCCAGCCAGCAATCCATCCAGCCATCCAGCCAGCCATCCATCCAGCCATCCATCCATCCATCCATCACTCCAGCCAGCCATCCATCCAGCCATCCATCCATCCAGCCATCCATCGAGCCATCCATCCATCCATCCCTCCAGCCAGCCATCCGTTCAGCCATCCATCCATCCAGCCATCCATCCATCCATCCATCCATCCAACCCTCCAGCTAGCCATCCATCCGGACATCCATCCATCCAGCCATCCATCCCTCCAGCCAGCCATCCATCCAGCCATCCCTCCATCCAGCCATCCATCCAGCCATCCATGCACTCATCCATCTCTCCATCCAGCCATCCATCCAGCCATTCATCCATCCATCCATACCTCCAGCCATCCATCCATCAATCCATCCCTCCAGCCAGCCATGCATCCAGCCCTCCCTCCATCCAGCTATCCATCCATCCATCCATCCATCCCACCAGCCAGCCATCCATCCAGCCATCCATCCAGCTATCCATCCAGCCATCCATTCATCAATCCATTCCTCCAGCCAGCAAATCCATCAAGCCATCCATCCATCCAGCCGTCCATTCAGCCATCCATCCATCCATCCATCCCTTCAGCCTGCCAGCCATCCAGCCATCCATCCATCCAGCCATCCATCCAGCCATCCATCCATCCCTCCAGCCAGCCATTCATCCAGCCATCCATCCATTCAGCCATGCATCCAGCCATCCATCCATCCTTCCATCCCTCCAGCCAGCCATCCATCCAGCCATCCATCCGTCCAGCCATCCATCCATCCAACCATCCATCCATCCCTCCAGCCAGCCATCCATCCAGCCATCCATCCTTCCAGCCATCCATCCAGCCATCCATCCATCCATCCATCCCTCCAGCCAGCCATCCATCCAGCCAACCATCCAGCCATCCATCCATCAGTCCATTCCTCCAGCCAGCCATGCATCCAGCCATCCTTCCATCCAGCCATCCATCCAGACATCCATCCATGACTCCATCCCTCCAGCCAGCCATCCATCCATCCATCGATCTACCCATCCATTCAGCCATCCATCCATCCATCCATCCCTGCAGCCAGCCATCCATCCAGCCTTCCATCCATCCAGCCATCCGTCCAGCCATTCATTAATCCATCCATTCCTCCAGCCAGCAATCCATCCAGCCATCCATTCAGCCATCCATCCAGCCATCCATCCATCCGTCCATCACTCCAGCCAGCCATCCATCCAGCCATCCATCCATCGAGCCATCCATCGAGCCATCCATCCATCCATCCCTCCAGCCAGCCATCCATCCAGCCATCCATCCATCCAGCCATCCATCCATCCATCCATCCATCCATCCATCCCTCCAGCCAGCCATCCATCCGGACATCCATCCATCCAGCCATCCATCCCTCCAGCCAGCCAACCATCCAGCCATCCCTCCATCCAGCTATCCATCCATCAATCCATCCCACAAGCCAGCCATCCATCCAGCCATCCATCCAGCTATCCATCCAGCCATCCATTCATCAATCCATCCCTCCAGCCAGCCATCCATCAAGCCATCCATCCATCCAGCCGTCCATTCAGCCATCCATCCATCCATCCATCCCTTCAGCCTGCCAGCCATCCATCCATCCATCCATCCAGCCATCCATCAAGCCATCCATCTATCCAGCCATCCATCCATTCATCCATCCATCCATCAATCCCGCAAGCGAGTCATCCATCCAGCCATCCATCCATCCAGCCATCCATCCTGCCATCCATCCATCCATCCATCCCTCCAGCCTGCCATTCATTCAGCCATCCATCCATCCAGCCATCCATCCAGCTATCCATCCATCCATCCCTCTAGCAAGCCATCCAGCCAGCCATCCAGCCATCTATCCAGCCATCCATCCATCCATCCATCCCTCCAGCCAGCCATCCATCCAGCCATCCCTCCATCCAGCCATCCATCTAGCCATCCATGCATTCATCCATCTCTCCATCAAGCCATCCATCCAGCCATTCATCCATCCATCCATACCTCCAGCCAGACAGCCATCCTTCCATCCATCCATCCAGCCTTCCATCCAGCCATCCATCCATCCATCCTTCCCTCCAGCCAGCCATCCATCCAGCCATCCATCCATCCAGCCTCCCATCCAGTCATCCAACCACCCATCCATCCCTCCAGCCAGTCATCCAACCAGCCATCCATCCATCCAGCCATCCATCCATCCATCCATCCATCCATCCATCCCTCCAGCCAGCCATTCATCCAGCCATCCATCCATTCAGCCATCCATCCAGCCATCCAACCATCCATCCCTCCAGCAAGCCATCCATCCAGCCATCCATTCATCCAGCCATCCATCCAGCCATCCATCCATCCACCATCCCTCCAGCCAGCCTTCCATCAAGGCATCCCTCCATCCAGCCATCCATCCAGCCATCCAACCATTCATCCATCTCTCCAGCCAGCCATACATCCAGCCATCCATCCATCCATCCAGCCATCCATTCAGCAATCCATCCATCCATCCATCCCTTCAGCCATCCATCCATTCAGCCATCCATCCAGCCATCCATCCATCCATCCATCCCTCCAGCCAGCCATCCATCCAGCCATCCATCCGTCCAGCCATCCATCCATCCATCCATCCATCCATCCCTCCAGCCAGCCATCCATCCAGCCATCCATCCTTCCATCCATCCAGCCAGCCATCCATCCAGCCATTCATCCATCCATCCATACCTCCAGCCAGACAGCCATCCATCCATCCATCCATCCAGCCATCCATCCAGCCATCCATCCATCTATCCATCCGCCCAGCCAGCCATCCATCCAGCCATCCAGCCATCCACCCATTAATCCATCCCTCCAGCCAGCCATCCATCCAGCCATCCATCCATCCAGCCATCCATTCAGCAATCCATCCATCCATCCATCCCTTCAGCCAGCCATCCATTCGGCCATCCATCCATCCAGCCATCCATCCATCCATCCCTCCAGCCAGCCATCCATCCAGCCATCCATCCATCCAGCCATCCATCCAGCCATCCATACATCCATCCATCCCTCCCGCCAGCCATCCATTCAGCCATCCATCCATCCAGCCATCCATCCAGCCATCCATCCATCCGTCCCTCCAGCCAGCCATCCATCCATCCATCCATCCAGCATTCCATCAAGCCATCCATCCATCCATCCTTCCCTCCAGCCAGCCATCCATCCAGCCATCCATCCATCCAGCCGCCCATCCAGCCATCCATCCATCCATCCATCCCTCCAGCCAGTCATCCAACCAGCCATCCATCCATCCAGCCATCCATCCAGCCATCCATCCATCCATCCATCCCTCCACCCAGCCATTCATCCAGCCATCCATCCATTCAGCCATCCATCCAGCCATCCAACCATCCATCCCTCCAGCAAGCCATCCATCCAGCCATCCATTCATCCAGCCATCCATCCAGCCATCCATCCATCCATCCATCCCTCCAGCTAGCCATCCATCCAGCCATCCCTCCATCCAGCCATCCATCCAGCCATCCAACCATTAATCCATCTCTCCAGCCAGCCATACATCCAGCCATCCATCAATCCATCCAGCCATCCATCATCCATCCATCCCTCCTTCCAGCCAGTCATTAAGCCATCCATCCATCCAGCCATCCATCCAGCCATCCATCCCTCCTGCCAGCCAGCCATCCAGCCATCCCTCCATCCAGCCATCCATCCAGCCATCCATCCATCCATCCCTCCAGCCAGCCAACCATCCAGCCATCCCTCCATCCAGCTATCCATCCATCCATCCATCCCACCAGCCAGCCATCCATCCAGGCATCCATCCAGCAATCCATCCAGCTGTCCATTCATCAATCCATCCCTCCAGCCAGCCATCCATCAAGCCATCCATCCATCCAGCCGTCCATTCAGCCATCCATCCATCCATCCATCCCTTCAGCCTGCCAGCCATCCAGCCATCCATCCATCCAGCCATCCATCCAGCCATCCATCCCTCCAGCCAGCCATCCATCCAGCCATCCATCCGTCCAGCCATCCATCCATCCATCCATCCATCCATCCATTCCTCCAGCCAGCCATCCATCCAGCCATCCATCCTTCCAGCTATCCATCCAGCCATCCATCCATCCAACCATCGCTCCAGCCAGCCATTCATCCAGCCAGCCATCCAGCCATCCATCCATCAATCCATCCCTCCAGCTTGCCATGCATCCAGCCATCCTTCCATCCAGCCATCCATCCAGACATCCATCCATGACTCCATCCCTCCAGCCAGCCATCCATCCATCCATCGATCTAGCCATCCATTCAGCCATCCATCCATCCATCCCTGCAGCCAGCCATCCATCCAGCCTTCCATCCATCCAGCCATCCGTACAGCCATTCATTAATCCATCCATTCCTCCAGCCAGCAATCCATCCAGCCATCCATCCAGCCATCCATCCAGCCATCCATCCATCCATCCATCACTCCAGCGAGCCATCCATCCAGCCATCCATCCATTCAGCCATCCATCCAGCCATCCAACCATCCATCCCTCCAGCAAGCCATCCATCCAGCCTTCCATTCATCCAGCCATCCATCCAGCCATCCATCCATCCATCCATCCCTCCAGCCATCCATCGAGCCATCCATCCATCCATCCCTCCAGCCAGCCATCCGTCCAGCCATCCATCCATCCAGCCATCCATCCATCCATCCATCCATCCATCCCTCCAGCCAGCCATCCATCCGGACATCCATCCATCCAGCCATCCATCCCTCCAGCCAGCCATCCATCCAGCCATCCCTCCATCCAGCCATCCATCCAGCCATCCATGCACTCATCCATCTCTCCATCCAGCCATCCATCCAGCCATTCATCCATCCATCCATACCTCCAGCCATCCAGCCATCCATCCATCAATCCATCCCTCCAGACAGCCATGCATCCAGCCCTCCCTCCATCCAGCTATCCATCCATCCATCCATCCCACCAGCCAGCCATCCATCCAGCCATCCATCCAGCTATCCATCCAGCCATCCATTCATCAATCCATTCATCCAGCCAGCCATCCATCAAGCCATCCATCCATCCAGCCGTCCATTCAGCCATCCATCCATCCATCCATCCCTTCAGCCTGCCAGCCATCCAGCCATCCATCCATCCAGCCACCCATCCAGCCAGCCATCCATCCATCCATCCCTCCAGCCAGCCATTCATCCAGCCATCCATCCATTCAGCCATCCATCCAGCCATCCATCCATCCATCCATCCCTCCAGCCAGCCATCCATCCAGCCATCCATCCGTCCAGCCATCCATCCATCCAACCATCCATCCATCCCTCCAGCCAGCCATCCATCCAGCCATCCATCCTTCCAGCCATCCATCCAGCCATCCATCCATCCATCGATCCCTCCAGCCAGCCATCCATCCAGCCAACCATCCAGCCATCCATCCATCTGTCCATTCCTCCAGCCAGCCATGCATCCAGCCATCCTTCCATCCAGCCATCCATCCAGACATCAATCCATGACTCCATCCCTCCAGCCAGCCATCCATCCATCCATCGATCTAGCCATCCATTCAGCCATCCATCCATCCATCCATCCCTGCAGCCAGCCATCCATCCAGACTTCCATCCATCCAGCCATCCGCCCAGCCATTCATTAATCCATCCATTCCTCCAGCCAGCAATCCATCCAGCCATCCATTCAGCCATCCATCCAGCCATCCATCCATCCGTCCATCACTCCAGCCAGCCATCCATCCAGCCTTCCATCCATCGAGCCATCCATCGAGCCATCCATCCATCCATCCCTCCAGCCAGCCATCCATCCAGCCATCCATTCATCCAGCCATCCATCCATCCATCCATCCATCCATCCATCCATCCATCCCTCCAGCCAGCCATCCATCCGGACATACATCCATCCAGCCATCCATCCCTCCAGCCTTCCATCCATCCAGCCATCCGTCCAGCCATTCATTAATCCATCCATTCCTCCAGCCAGCAATCCATCCAGCCATCCATTCAGCCATCCATCCAGCCATCCATCCATCGAGCCATCCATCGAGCCATCCATCCATCCATCCCTCCAGCCAGCCATCCATCCAGCCATCCATCCATCCATCCAGCCATCCATCCATCCATCCATCTATCCATCCATCACTCCAGCCAGCCATCCATCCGGACATCCATCCATCCAGCCATCCATCCCTCCAGCCAGCCAACCAGCCAGCCATCCCTCCATCCAGCTATCCATCCATCAATCCATCCCACAAGCCAGCCATCCATCCAGCCATCCATCCAGCTATCCATCCAGCCATCCATTCATCAATCCATCCCTCCAGCCAGCCATCCATCAAGCCATCCATCCATCCAGCCGTCCATTCAGCCATCCATCCATCCATCCATCCCTTCAGCCTGCCAGCCATCCATCCATCCATCCATCCAGCCATCCATCATGCCATCCATCTATCCAGCCATCCATCCATCCATCCATCCATCCATCAATCCCGCAAGCGAGTCATCCATCCAGCCATCCATCCATCCAGCCATCCATCCTGCCATCCATCCATCCATCCATCCCTCCAGCCAGCCTTTCATTCAGCCATCCATCCATCCAGCCAACCATCCAGCTATCCATCCATCCATCCATCCATCCCTCTAGCAAGCCATCCATCCAGCCATCCAGCCATCCATCCAGCCATCCATCCATCCATCCATCCCTCCAGCCAGCCATCCATCCAGCCATCCCTCCATCCAGCCATCCATCCAGCCATCCATGCATTCATCCATCTCTCCATCAAGCCATCCATCCAGCCATTCATCCATCCATCCATACCTCCAGCCAGACAGCCATCCATCCATCCATCCATCCAGCCTTCCATCCAGCCATCCATCCATCCATCCTTCCCTCCAGCCAGCCATCCATCCAGCCATCCATCCATCCAGCCGCCCATCCAGCCATCCATCCATCCATCCATCCCTCCAGCCAGTCATCCAAACAGCCATCCATCCATCCAGACATCCATCCATCCATCCATCCATCCATCCATCCATCCCTCAAGCCAGCCATTCATCCAGCCATCCATCCATTCAGCCATCCATCCAGCCATCCAACCATCCATCCCTCCAGCAAGCCATCCATCCAGCCATCCATTCATCCAGCCATCCATCCAGCCATCCATCCATCCACCATCCCTCCAGCCAGCCATCCATCAAGCCATCCCTCCATCCAGCCATCCATCCAGCCATCCAACCATTCATCCATCTCTCCAGCCAGCCATACATCCAGCCATCCATCCATCCATCCAGCCATCCATTCAGCAATCCATCCATCCATCCATCCCTTCAGCCATCCATCCATTCAGTCATCCATCCAGCCATCCATCCATCCATCCATCCCTCCAGCCAGCCATCCAACCAGCCATCCATCCGTCCAGCCATCCATCCATCCATCCATCCATCCATCCATCCCTCCAGCCAGCCATCCATCCAGCCATCCATCCTTCCATCCATCCAGCCAGCCATCCATCCAGCCATTCTTCCATCCATCCATACCTCCAGCCAGACAGCCATCCATCCATCCATCCATCCAGCCATCCATCCAGCCATCCATCCATCAATCCATCCGCCCAGCCAGCCATCCATCCAGCCATCCAGCCATCCACCCATTAATCCATCCCTCCAGCCAGCCATCCATCCAGCCATCCATCCATCCAGCCATCCATTCAGCAATCCATCCATCCATCCATCCCTTCAGCCAGCCATCCATTCGGCCATCCATCCATCCAGCCATCCATCCATCCATCCCTCCAGCCAGCCATCCATCCAGCCATCCATCCATCCAGCCATCCATCCAGCCATCCATACATCCATCCATCCCTCCCGCCAGCCATCCATTCAGCCATCCATCCATCCAGCCATCCATCCAGCCATCCATCCATCCGTCCCTCCAGCCAGCCATCCATCCAGCCATCCATCCATCCAGCATTCCATCCAGCCATCCATCCATCCATCCTTCCCTCCAGCCAGCCATCCATCCAGCCATCCATCCATCCAGCCGCCCATCCAGCCATCCATCCATCCATCCATCCATCCCTCCAGCCAGTCATCCAACCAGCCATCCATCCATCCAGCCATCCATCCAGCCATCCATCCATCCATCCATCCCTCCACCAAGCCATTCATCCAGCCATCCATCCATTCAGCCATCCATCCAGCCATCCAACCATCCATCCCTCCAGCAAGCCATCCATCCAGCCTTCCATTCATCCAGCCATCCATCCAGCCATCCATCCATCCATCCATCCCTCCAGCCAGCCATCCATCCAGCCATCTCTCCAGCCAGCCATACATCCAGCCATCCATCCATCCATCCAGCCATCCATCATCCATCCATCCCTCCTTCCAGCCAGTCATTAAGCCATCCATCCATCCAGCCATCCATCCAGCCATCCATCCCTCCTGCCAGCCAGCCATCCAGCCATCCCTCCTTCCAGCCATCCATCCAGCCATCCATCCATCCATCCCTCCAGCCAGCCAACCATCCAGCCATCCCTCCATCCAGCTATCCATCCATCCATCCATCCCACCAGCCAGCCATCCATCCAGGCATCCATCCAGCAATCCATCCAGCTGTCCATTCATCCAACCATCGCTCCAGCCAGCCATCCATCCAGCCAGCCATCCAGCCATCCATCCATCAATCCATCCCTCCAGTTTGCCATGCATCCAGCCATCCTTCCATCCAGCCATCCATCCAGACATCCATCCATGACTCCATCCCTCCAGCCAGCCATCCATCCATCCATCGATCTAGCCATCCATTCAGCCATCCATCCATCCCTCTAGCAAGCCATCCATCCAGCCATCCAGCCATCCATCCAGCCATCCATCCATCCATCCATCCCTCCAGCCAGCCATCCATCCAGCCATCCCTCCATCCAGCCATCCATCCAGCCATCCATGCATTCATCCATCTCTCCATCAAGCCATCCATCCAGCCATTCATCCATCCATCCATACCTCCAGCCAGACAGCCATCCATCCATCCATCCATCCAGCCTTCCATCCAGCCATCCATCCATCCATCCTTCCCTCCAGCCAGCCATCCATCCAGCCATCCATCCATCCAGCCGCCCATCCAGCCATCCATCCATCCATCCATCCCTCCAGCCAGTCATCCAAACAGCCATCCATCCATCCAGACATCCATCCATCCATCCATCCATCCATCCATCCATCCCTCAAGCCAGCCATTCATCCAGCCATCCATCCATTCAGCCATCCATCCAGCCATCCAACCATCCATCCCTCCAGCAAGCCATCCATCCAGCCATCCATTCATCCAGCCATCCATCCAGCCATCCATCCATCCACCATCCCTCCAGCCAGCCATCCATCAAGCCATCCCTCCATCCAGCCATCCATCCAGCCATCCAACCATTCATCCATCTCTCCAGCCAGCCATACATCCAGCCATCCATCCATCCATCCAGCCATCCATTCAGCAATCCATCCATCCATCCATCCCTTCAGCCATCCATCCATTCAGTCATCCATCCAGCCATCCATCCATCCATCCATCCCTCCAGCCAGCCATCCAACCAGCCATCCATCCGTCCAGCCATCCATCCATCCATCCATCCATCCATCCATCCCTCCAGCCAGCCATCCATCCAGCCATCCATCCTTCCATCCATCCAGCCAGCCATCCATCCAGCCATTCTTCCATCCATCCATACCTCCAGCCAGACAGCCATCCATCCATCCATCCATCCAGCCATCCATCCAGCCATCCATCCATCAATCCATCCGCCCAGCCAGCCATCCATCCAGCCATCCAGCCATCCACCCATTAATCCATCCCTCCAGCCAGCCATCCATCCAGCCATCCATCCATCCAGCCATCCATTCAGCAATCCATCCATCCATCCATCCCTTCAGCCAGCCATCCATTCGGCCATCCATCCATCCAGCCATCCATCCATCCATCCCTCCAGCCAGCCATCCATCCAGCCATCCATCCATCCAGCCATCCATCCAGCCATCCATACATCCATCCATCCCTCCCGCCAGCCATCCATTCAGCCATCCATCCATCCAGCCATCCATCCAGCCATCCATCCATCCGTCCCTCCAGCCAGCCATCCATCCAGCCATCCATCCATCCAGCATTCCATCCAGCCATCCATCCATCCATCCTTCCCTCCAGCCAGCCATCCATCCAGCCATCCATCCATCCAGCCGCCCATCCAGCCATCCATCCATCCATCCATCCATCCCTCCAGCCAGTCATCCAACCAGCCATCCATCCATCCAGCCATCCATCCAGCCATCCATCCATCCATCCATCCCTCCACCAAGCCATTCATCCAGCCATCCATCCATTCAGCCATCCATCCAGCCATCCAACCATCCATCCCTCCAGCAAGCCATCCATCCAGCCTTCCATTCATCCAGCCATCCATCCAGCCATCCATCCATCCATCCATCCCTCCAGCCAGCCATCCATCCAGCCATCTCTCCAGCCAGCCATACATCCAGCCATCCATCCATCCATCCAGCCATCCATCATCCATCCATCCCTCCTTCCAGCCAGTCATTAAGCCATCCATCCATCCAGCCATCCATCCAGCCATCCATCCCTCCTGCCAGCCAGCCATCCAGCCATCCCTCCTTCCAGCCATCCATCCAGCCATCCATCCATCCATCCCTCCAGCCAGCCAACCATCCAGCCATCCCTCCATCCAGCTATCCATCCATCCATCCATCCCACCAGCCAGCCATCCATCCAGGCATCCATCCAGCAATCCATCCAGCTGTCCATTCATCCAACCATCGCTCCAGCCAGCCATCCATCCAGCCAGCCATCCAGCCATCCATCCATCAATCCATCCCTCCAGTTTGCCATGCATCCAGCCATCCTTCCATCCAGCCATCCATCCAGACATCCATCCATGACTCCATCCCTCCAGCCAGCCATCCATCCATCCATCGATCTAGCCATCCATTCAGCCATCCATCCATCCATCCATCCCTGCAGCCAGCCATCCATCCAGCCTTCCATCCATCCAGCCATCCGTACAGCCATTCATTAATCCATCCATTCCTCCAGCCAGCAATCCATCCAGCCATCCATCCAGCCATCCATCCAGCCATCCATCCATCCATCCATCACTCCAGCCAGTCATCCACCCAGCCATCCATCCATCCAGCCATCCATCGAGCCATCCATCCATCCATCCCTCCAGCCAGCCATCCGTCCAGCCATCCATCCATCCAGCCATCCATCCATCCATCCATCCATCCATCCCTCCAGCCAGCCATCCATCCGGACATCCATCCATCCAGCCATCCATCCCTCCAGCCAGCCATCCATCCAGCCATCCCTCCATCCAGCCATCCATCCAGCCATCCATGCACTCATCCATCTCTCCATCCAGCCATCCATCCAGCCATTCATCCATCCATCCTTACCTCCAGCCATCCAGCCATCCATCCATCAATCCATCCCTCCAGCCAGCTATGCATCCAGCCCTCCCTCCATCCAGCTATCCATCCATCCATCCATCCCACCAGCCAGCCATCCATCCAGCCATCCATCCAGCTATCCATCCAGCCATCCATTCATCAATCCATTCCTCCAGCCAGCCATCCATCAAGCCATCCATCCATCCAGCCGTCCATTCAGCCATCCATCCATCCATCCATCCCTTCAGCCTGCCAGCCATCCAGCCATCCATCCATCCAGCCATCCATCCAGCCAGCCATCCATCCATCCATCCCTCCAGCCAGCCATTCATCCAGCCATCCATCCATTCAGCCATCCATCCAGCCATCCATCCATCCATCCATCCCTCCAGCCAGCCATCCATCCAGCCATCCCTCCATCCAGCCATCCATCCAGCCATCCAACCATTCATCCATCTCTCCAGCCAGCCATACATCCAGCCATCCATCCATCCATCCAGCCATCCATCATCCATCCATCCCTCCTTCCAGCCAGTCATTAAGCCATCCATCCATCCAGCCATCCATCCAGCCATCCATCCCTCCTGCCAGCCAGCCATCCAGCCATCCCTCCATCCAGCCATCCATCCAGCCATCCATCCATCCATCCCTCCAGCCAGCCAACCATCCAGCCATCTCTCCATCCAGCTATCCATCCATCCATCCATCCCACCAGCCAGCCATCCATCCAGGCATCCATCCAGCAATCCATCCAGCTGTCCATTCATCAATCCATCCCTCCAGCCAGCCATCCATCAAGCCATCCATCCATCTAGCCGTCCATTCAGCCATCCATCCATCCATCCATCCCTTCAGCCTGCCAGCCATCCAGCCATCCATCCATCCAGCCATCCATCCAGCCATCCATCCCTCCAGCCAGCCATCCATCCAGCCATCCATCCGTCCAGCCATCCATCCATCCATCCATCCATCCATCCATTCCTCCAGCCAGCCATCCATCCAGCCATCCATCCTTCCAGCTATCCATCCAGCCATCCATCCATCCAACCATCGCTCCAGCCAGCCATCCATCCAGCCAGACATCCAGCCATCCATCCATCAATCCATCCCTCCAGTTTGCCATGCATCCAGCCATCCTTCCATCCAGCCATCCATCCAGACATCCATCCATGACTCCATCCCTCCAGCCAGCCATCCATCCATCCATCGATCTAGCCATCCATTCAGCCATCCATCCATCCATCCATCCCTGCAGCCAGCCATCCATCCAGCCATCCATCCATCCAGCCATCCGTACAGCCATTCATTAATCCATCCATTCCTCCAGCCAGCAATCCATCCAGCCATCCATCCAGCCATCCATCCAGCCATCCATCCATCCATCCATCAATCCAGCCAGCCATCCACCCAGCCATCCATCCATCCAGCCATCCATCGAGCCATCCATCCATCCATCCCTCCAGCCAGCCATCCGTCCAGCCATCCATCCATCCAGCCATCCATCCATCCATCCATCCATCCATCCCTCCAGCCAGCCATCCATCCGGACATCCATCCATCCAGCCATCCATCCCTCCAGCCAGCCATCCATCCAGCCATCCCTCCATCCAGCCATCCATCCAGCCATCCATGCACTCATCCATCTCTCCATCCAGCCATCCATCCAGCCATTCATCCATCCATCCATACCTCCAGCCATCCAGCCATCCATCCATCAATCCATCCCTCCAGCCAGCCATGCATCCAGCCCTCCCTCCATCCAGCTATCCATCCATCCATCCATCCCACCAGCCAGCCATCCATCCAGCCATCCATCCAGCTATCCATCCAGCCATCCATTCATCAATCCATTCCTCCAGCCAGCCATCCATCAAGCCATCCATCCATCCAGCCGTCCATTCAGCCATCCATCCATCCATCCATCCCTTCAGCCTGCCAGCCATCCAGCCATCCATCCATCCAGCCATCCATCCAGCCAGCCATCCATCCATCCATCCCTCCAGCCAGCCATTCATCCAGCCATCCATCCTTTCAGCCATCCATCCAGCCATCCATCCATCCATCCATCCCTCCAGCCAGCCATCCATCCAGCCATCCATCCGTCCAGCCATCCATCCATCCAACCATCCATCCATCCCTCCAGCCAGCCATCCATCCAGCCATCCATCCATCCAGCCATCCATCCAGCCATCCATCCATCCATCCATCCCTCCAGCCAGCCATCCATCCAGCCAACCATCCAGCCATCCATCCATCAGTCCATTCCTCCAGCCAGCCATGCATCCAGCGATCCTTCCATCCAGCCATCCATCCAGACATCCATCCATCCATCCATCCCTGCAGCCAGCCATCCATCCAGCCTTCCATCCATCCAGCCATCCGCCCAGCCATTCATTAATCCATCCATTCCTCCAGCCAGCAATCCATCCAGCCATCCATTCAGCCATCCATCCAGCCATCCATCCATCCGTCCATCACTCCAGCCAGCCATCCATCCAGCCATCCATCCATCGAGCCATCCATCGAGCCATCCATCCATCCATCCCTCCAGCCAGCCATCCATCCAGCCATCCATCCATCCAGCCATCCATCCATCCATCCATCCATCCATCCATCCCTCCAGCCAGCCATCCATCCGGACATCCATCCATCCAGCCATCCATCCCTCCAGCCAGCCAACCATCCAGCCATCCCTCCATCCAGCTATCCATCCATCAATCCATCCCACAAGCCAGCCATCCATCCAGCCATCCATCGAGCTATCCATCCAGCCATCCATTCATCAATCCATCCCTCCAGCCAGCCATCCATCAAGCCATCCATCCATCCAGCCATCCATCCATCCATCCATCCATCCATCCATCCATCCCTCCAGCCAGCGATCCATCCGGACATCCATCCATCCAGCCATCCATCCCTCCAGCCAGCCAACCATCCAGCCATCCCTCCATCCAGCTATCCATCCATCAATCCATCCCACAAGCCAGCCATCCATCCAGCCATCCATCCAGCTATCCATCCAGCTATCCATCCATCAATCCATCCCACAAGCCAGCCATCCATCCATTCAGCCATCCATCCATCCATCCATCCCTTAAGCCTGCCAGCCATCCATCCATCCATCCAGCCAGCCATCCATCAAGCCATCCATCTATCCAGCAATCCATCCATCCATCCATCCATACATCAATCCCGCCAGCGAGTCATCCATCCAGCCATCCATCCATCCAGCCATCCATCCTGCCATCCATCCATCCATCCATCCCTCCAGCCAGCCATTCATTCAGCCATCCATCCATCCAGCCATCCATCCAGCTATCCATCCATCCATCCATCCATCCATCCCTCTAGCAAGCCATCCGTCCAGCCATCCTGCCATCCATCCAGCCATCCATCCATCCATCCATCCCTCCAGCCAGCCATCCATCCAGCCATCCCTCCATCCAGCCATCCATCCAGCCATCCATGCATTCATCCATCTCTCCATCAAGCCATCCATCCAGCCATTCATCCATCCATCCATACCTCCAGCCAGACAGCCATCCATCCATCCATCCATCCAGCCTTCCATCCAGCCATCCATCCATCCATCCTTCCCTCCAGCCAGCCATCCATCCAGCCATCCATCCATCCAGCCGCCCATCCAGCCATCCATCCATCCATCCATCCCTCCAGCCAGTCATCCAACCAGCCATCCATCCAGCCATCCATCCATCCATCCATCCATCCATCCATCCCTCCAGCCAGCCATTCATCCAGCCATCCATCCATTCAGCCATCCATCCAGCCATCCAACCATCCATCCCTCCAGCAAGCCATCCATCCAGCCATCCATTCATCCAGCCATCAGCCAGCCATCCATCCATCCATCCATCCATCTCTCCAGCCAGCCATCCATCAAGCCATCCCTCCATCCAGCCATCCATCCAGCCATCCAACCATTCATCCATCTCTCCAGCCAGCCATACATCCAGCCATCCATCCATCCATCCAGCCATCCATTCAGTAATCCATCCATCAATCCATCCCTTCAGCCATCCATCCATTCAGCCATCCATCCAGCCATCCATCCATCCATCCATCCCTCCAGCCAGCCTTCCATCCAGCCATCCATCCGTCCAGCCATCCATCCATCCATCCATCCATCGCTCCAGCCAGCCATCCATCCAGTCATCCATCCTTCCAGCCATCCATCCAGCCATCCATCCATCCAACCATCCCTCCAGCCAGCCATCCATCCAGCCAGCCATCCAGCCATCCATTCATCAATCCATCCCTCCAGCCAGCCATGCATCCAGCCATTCTTCCATCCAGCCAGCCATCCAGACATCCATCCATGACTCCATCCCTCCAGCCAGCCATCCATCCATCCATCGATCTAGCCATCCATTCAGCCATCCATCCATCCATCCATCCCTGCATCCAGCCATACATCCAGCCTTCCATCCATCCAGCCATCCGTCCAGCCATTCATTAATCCATCCATTCCTCCAGCCAGCAATTCATCCAGCCATCCATCCAGCCATCCATCCAGCCATCCATCCATCCATCCATCACTCCAGCCAGCCATCCATCCAGCCATCCATCCATCCATCCATCCCTCCAGCCAGTCATCCAACCAGCCATCCATCCATCCAGCCATCCATCCAGCCATCCATCAATCCATCCATCCCTCCAGACAGCCATTCATCCAGCCATCCATCCATTCAGCCATCCATCCAGCCATCCAACCATCCATCCCTCCAGCAAGCCATCCATCCAGCCATTCATTCATCCAGCCAACCATCCAGCCATCCATCCATCCATCCCACCCTCCAGCCAGCCATCCATCCAGCCATCCCTCCATCCAGCCATCCATCCAGCCATCCAACCATTCATCCATCTCTCCAGCCAGCCATACATCCAGCCATCCATCCATCCATCCAGCCATCCATCCATCAATCCATTCCTCCAGCCAGCCAGCCATCCAGCCATCCCTCCATCCAGCCATCCATCCAGCCATCCATCCATCCATCCCTCCAGGCAGCCAACCATCCAGCCATCCCTCCATCCAGCTATCCATCCATCCATCCATCCCACCAGCCAGCCAGCCATCCAGCCATCCATCCAGCTATCCATCCAGCCATCCATCCTTCCATCCATCCCTTCAGCCTGCCAGCCATCCAGCCATCCATCCATCCAGCCATCCATCCTGCCATCCATCCATCCATCCATCCCTCCTGCCAGCCATTCATCCAGCCATCCATCCATCCAGCCATCCGTCCAGCTATCCATCCATCCATCCTTCCATCCCTCCAGCAAGCCATCCATCCAACCATCCAGCCATCCATCCAGCCATCCATCCATCCATCCATCCCTCCAGCCAGCCATCCTTCCAGCCATCCCTCCATCCATCTATCCATCCAGCCATCCATGCATTCATCCATCTCTCCATCCAGCCATCCATGCAGCCATTCATCCATCCATCCATACCTCCAGCCAGCCAGCCATCCATCCATCCATCCATCCAGCCATCCATGCAGCCATCCATCCATCAATCCATCCGCCCAGCCAGACATCCATCCAGCCATCCAGCCATCCAGCCATCCATCCATCCATCCATCCATTAATCCATCCCTCCAGCCAGCCATCCATCCAGCCATCCATCCATCCAGCCATCCATTCAGCAATCCATCCATCCATCCATCCCTTCAGCCAGCCATCCATTCGGCCATCCATCCATCCAGCCATCCATCCATCCATCCCTCTTGCCTGCCATCCATCCAGCCATCCATCCATCCAGCCATCCATCCAGCCATCCATCCTCCATCCATCCCTCCCGCCAGCCATCCATTCAGCCATCCACCCATCCAGCCATCCATCCAGCCATCCATCCTTCCGTCCCTCCAGCCTTCCAGCCATCCAGCCATCCATCCATCCAACCATCCCTCCAGCCAGCCATCCACCCAGCCATCCCACAATCCATCCGTCCATCCATCCATCCATCCAGCCATCCAATCATCCAGCCAGCCGTCCAGCCAGCCATCCCTCCATACAGCCATTCATCCAGCCATCCATCCATCTGTCACCTCCGCCAGCCATCCATCCAGCCATCCCTCCATCCAGCCATGCATCCAGCCATCCATCCATCCATCCATCCATCCAGCCATCCATCCATCCCCCCAGCGAGTCATCCATTCATCCAGCCATCCATCCAGCCATCCATCCATCCATCCATCCCCCCAGCGAGTCATACATCCAGCCATCCATCCATCCAGCCATCCATCCTGCCATCCATCCATCCATCCATCCCTCCAGCCAGCCATTTATCCAGCCATCCATCCAGCCTTCCAGCCATCCAGCCATCCATCCATCCAACCATCCATCCATCCAGCCATCCATCCATCCACCCAGCCATCCATCAAGCCATCCATCCATCCAGCCATCCATCCAGCCATCCATCCATCCATCCATCCCCCCAGCGAGTCATCCATCCAGCCATCCATCCTGCCATCCATCCATCCATCCATCCCTCCAGCCAGCCATTTATCCAGCCATCCATCCATCCAGCCATCCATCCAGCCTTCCATCCATCCATCCGTCCCTCCAGCCAGCCATCCATCCAGCCATCCATCCATCCAGCCTTCCATCCAGCCATCCATCCATCCTGCCATCCATCCATCCATCCATCCCTCCAGCCAGCCATTTATCCAGCCATCCATCCATCCAGCCATCCATCGAGCCATCCATTCATCCATCCATCCCTCCAGCCAGCCATCCATCCAGCCATCCATCCATCCAGCCAACCATCCATCCCTCCAGCCAGCCATCCATCCGGACATCCATCCATCCAGCCATCCATCCCTCCAGCCAGCCATCCATCCAGCCATCCCTCCATCCAGCCATCCATCCAGCCATTCATGCATTCATCCATGTCTCCATCCAGCCATCCATCCAGCCATTCGTCCATCCATCCATACCTCCAGCCAGCCAGCCATCCATCCATCCATCCATCCAGCCATCCATCCAGCCATCCATCCATCAATCCATCCGCCCAGCGAGCCATCCATCCAGCCATCCAGCCATCCATTCAGCAATCCATCCATCCATCCATCCCTTCAGCCAGCCATCCATTCGGCCATCCATCCATCCAGCCATCCATCCATCCATCCCTCCAGCCAGCCATCCATCCAGCCATCCATCCATCCAGCCATCCATCCAGCCATCCATCCATCCATCCATCCCTCCCGCCAGCCATCCATTCGGCCATCCATCCATCCAGCCATCCATCCATCCATCCCTCCAGCCAGCCATCCATCCAGCCATCCATCCATCCAGCCATCCATCCAGCCATCCATCCATCCATCCATCCCTCCCGCCAGCCATCCATTCAGCCAGCCATCCATCCAGCCATCCATCCAGCCATCCATTAATCCATCCGTCCCTCCAGCTAGCCATCCATCCAGCCATCCATCCATCCAGCCTTCCATCCAGCCATCCATCCAACCATCCTTCCCTCCAGCCATCCATCCAACCAGCCATCCATCCATCCAGCCACCCATCCAGCCATCCATCCATCCATCCATCCCTCCAGCCAGTCATACAACCAGCCATCCATCCATCCAGCCATCCATCCAGCCATCCATCCATCCATCCATCCCTCCAGCCAGCCATTCATCCAGCCATCCATCCATTCAACCATCCATCCAGCCATCCAACCATTCTTCCCTCCAGCAAGCCATCCATCCAGCCATCCATTCATTCAGCCATCCATCCAGCCATCCAACCTTTCATCCATCTCTCCAGCCAGCCATACAACCAGCCATCCATCCATCCATCCAGCCATCCATCCATCCATCCATCCCTCCTTCCAGCCAGTCATTAAGCCATCCATCCATCCAGCCATCCATCCAGCCATCCATCCCTCCAGCCAGCCAGTCATCCAGCCATCCCTCCAACCAGCCATCCATCCAGCTGGATGGATGGCTGGCTGGAGGGATGGATGGATGGATGGATGGCTGGATGGATGGCTGGATGGATGGATGCCTGGATGGTTGGCTGGCTGGAGGGATGGATGGGTGGATGGATGGCTGGATGGATGGCTGGATGGATGGATGGCTGGATGGATGGCTGGCAGGAGGGATGGATGGATGGATTGCTGAATGGATGGCTGGATGGATGGCTGGCTGGAGCGATGGATGAATGGATGGCTGGATGGATGGATGGCCGAATGGTTGGCTGGCTGGAGGGATGGCTGAATGGATGGCTGGATGGATGGCAGGATGGATGGATGGCTGGATGGATGGCTGGCTGGATGGATGGATTGAAGGATGGATGGCTGGATGGATGGCTGGATGGATGGATGGATGGATGGCTGGATGGATGACAGGCTGAAGGGATGAATGGATGGATGGATGGCTGGATGGACGGCTGGATGGATGGATGGCTGGATGGATGGCTGGCTGGAGGGATGGATTGATGGATGGATGGCTGGATGGATAGCTGGATGGATGGCTGGATGGATGGATGGCTGGATGGAGGGATGGCTGGATGGAGGGATAGCTGGAGGGATGGATGGATGGCTGAATGGATGGCAGGATGGATGGATGGCTGGATGGATGGATGGCTGGAGGGATGGATGGATGGATGGCTGGATGGATGGCTGGATGGATGAATGGCTGGATGGATGACTGGCAGGAGGGATGGATGGATGGATAGATGGCTGGATGGATTGCTGGATGGATGGATGGATGGCCGGATGGCTGGATGGATAACTGGCTGGAGGGATGGCTGAATGGCTGGCTGGATGGATGGATGGCTGGATGGATGGCTGGCTTGAAGAATGGATGGATGGCTGGATGGATGGCTGGACGGATGGATTGCTGGATGGATGCCTGGATGGATGGATGGCTGGATGGATGGCTGGATGGATGGATGGCTGGATGAATGGCTGGCTGGAGGAATGGATGGATGAATGGATGGCTGGATGGATGGCTGGATGGATGGATGGCTGGATGGATGGCTGGCTGGAGGGATGGATGAATGGATGGACGGCTGAATGGACTGCTGGATGGATGGATGGCTGGCTGGATGGCTGGCTGGAGGGATGGATGGATGGATGGCTGGATGGACGGCTGGATGGATGGAGGGCTGGATGGATGGCTGGCTGGAGGGATGGATTGATGGATGGATGGCTGGATGGATGGCTGGATGGATGGATGGCTGGATGGATGGCTGGCTGGAGGGATGGATGGATGGATGTGTGGCTGGATGGAGGGATGGTTGGATGGTTGGCTGGCTGGAGGTATGGATGGATGGATGGCTGGATGGATGTCTGGATGGAGGGATGGCTGGATGGATGGCTGGCTGGAGGGATGGATGGATGGATGGATGGATGGCTGGATGGATGGCTGGATGGATGGATGGCTTAATGACTGGCTGGCTGGAGGGATGGATGGATGGATGGATGGATGGCTGGATTGATGGCTGGATCGATGGATGGCTGGATATATGGCTGGCTGGAGGGATGAATGGATGGATGGATGGCTGGATGGATAGCTGGATAGAGGGATGGCTGGATGGATGGCTGTCTGGAGGGATGGATGGATGGATGGATGGCTGGATGGCTGGATGGTTGGCTGAACGGATGGATGGCTGGATGGATGGCTGGCTGGAGGGATGGATGGATGGATGGATGGATGGATGGCTGAATGGATGGATGGCTGGATGAATGGCTGGCTGGAGGATGGATGGATGGCTGGATGGCTGGATGGATGGCTGGATTGATGGATGGCTGGATGGATGGCTGGATGGATGACTGGCTGGAAGGATGGATGGATGAATGGATGAATGGATGGATGGCTGGATGGATGGATGGCTGGATGGATGGCTGGCTGGAGGGATGGATGGATGGATGGATGGCTGGATGGATGGCTGGATGGATGGATGCCTGGATGGATGGCTGGCTGGAGGGATGGATGGGTGGATGGATGGCTGGATGGATGGCTGGATGGATGGATGGCTGGATGGATGGCTGGCAGGAGGGATGGATGGATGGATTGCTGAATGGTTGGCTGGATGGATGGCTGGCTGGAGCGATGGATGAATGGATGGCTGGATGGATGGATGGCCGAATGGTTGGCTGGCTGGAGGGATGGCTGAATGGATGGCTGGATGGATGGCAGCATGGATGGATGGCTGGATGGATGGCTGGATGGATGGATTGATTGATGGATGGATGGCTGGATGGATGGCTGGATGGATGGATGGCTGGATGGATGACAGGCTGAAGGGATGAATGGATGGATGGATGGCTGGATGGACGGCTGGATGGATGGATGGCTGGATGGATGGCTGGCTGGAGGGATGGATTGATGGATGGATGGCTGGATGGATAGATGGATGGATGGCTGGATGGATGGATGGATGGACGGCTGGATGGAGGGATGGCTGGATGGAGGGATAGCTGGAGGGATGGATGGATGGCTGGATGGATGGAAAGATGGATGGATGGCTGGATGAATGGCTGGCTGGAGGGATGGATGGATGGATGGCCGAATGGATGGCTGGATGGATGGATGGCTGGATGGATGGCTGGCTGGAGGGATGGATGGATGGATGGCTGGATGGACGGCTGGATGGATGGAGGGCTGGATGTATGGCTGGCTGGAGGGAGGAATGGTTGAATGGATGGCTGGCTAGAGGGATGGATGGATGGATGGATGGCTGGATGGATGGCTTAATGGATGGATGGCTGGCTGGAGGGATGGATGGATGGATGGCTGGATGGATGGCTGGATGGATGAATGGCTGGATGGATGACTGGCAGGAGGGATGGATGGATGGATAGATGGCTGGATGGATTGCTGGATGGATGGATGGATGGACGGATGGCTGGATGGATGGCTGGCTGGAGGGATGGCTGAATGGCTGGCTGGATGGATGGATGGCTGGATGGATGGCTGGCTTGAAGAATGGATGGATGGCTGGATGGATGGCTGGACGGATGGATTGCTGGATGGATGGCTGGATGGATGGATGGCTGGATGGATGGCTGGATGGATGGATGGCTGGATGAATGGCTGGCTGGAGGAATGGATGGATGAATGGATGGCTGGATGGATGGCTGGATGGATGGATGGCTGGATGGATGGCTGGCTGGAGGGATGGATGGATGGATGGATGGCTGAATGGACTGCTGGATGGATGGATGGCTGGATGGATGGCTGGCTGGAGGGATGGATGGATGGATGGCTGGATGGACGGCTGGATGGATGGAGGGCTGGATGGATGGCTGGCTGGAGGGATGGATTGATGGATGGATGGCTGGATGGATGGCTGGATGGATGGATGGCTGGATGGATGGCTGGCTGGAGGGATGGATGGGTGGATGTGTGGCTGGATGGAGGGATGGTTGGATGGTTGGCTGGATGGAGGTACGGATGGATGGATGGCTGGATGGATGTCTGGATGGAGGGATGGCTGGATGGATGGCTGGCTGGAGGGATGGATGGATGGATGGCTGGATGGATGGCTGGATGGATGGATGGCTTAATGACTGGCTGCCTGGAGGGATGGATGGATGGATGGATGGATGGCTGGATGGATGGCTGGATCGATGGATGGCTGGATATATGGCTGGCTGGAAGGATGAATGGATGGATGGATGGCTGGATGGATAGCTGTATAGAGGGATGGCTGGATGGATGGCTGGCTGGAGGGATGGATGGATGGATGGATGGCTGGATGGTTGGCTGAATGGATGGATGGCTGGATGGATGGCTGGCTGGAGCGATGGATGGATGGATGGATGGATGGATGGCTGAATGGATGGATGGCTGGATGAATGGCTGGCTGGAGGATGGATGGATGGCTGGATGGCTGGATGGATGGCTGGATGGATGGATGGCTGGATGGATGGCTGGATGGATGACTGGCTGGAAGGATGGATGGATGAATGGATGGCTGGATGGATGGCTGGATGGATGGATGGCTGGATGGATGGCTGGCTGGAGGGATGGATGGATGGATGGAAGGCTGGATGGATGGCTGGATGGATGGATGCCTGGATGGATGGCTGGCTGGAGGGATGGATGGGTGGATGGATGGCTGGATGGATGGCTGGATGGATGGATGGCTGGATGGATGGCTGGCAGGAGGGATGGATGGATGGATTGCTGAATGGTTGGCTGGATGGATGGCTGGCTGGAGCGATGGATGAATGGATGGCTGGATGGCCGAATGGTTGGCTGGCTGGAGGGATGGCTGAATGGATGGCTGGATGGATGGCAGCATGGATGGATGGCTGGATGGATGGCTGGATGGATGGATTGATTGATGGATGGATGGCTGGATGGATGGCTGGATGGATGGATGACTGGATGGATGACAGGCTGAAGGGATGAATGTATGGATGGATGGCTGGATGGACGGCTGGATGGATGGATGGCTGGATGGATGGCTGGCTGGAGGGATGGATTGATGGATGGATGGCTGGATGGATAGCTGGATGGATGGCTGGATGGATGGATGGATGGACGGCTGGATGGATGGAAGGATGGATGGATGGCTGGATGGATGGCTGGCTGGAGGGATGGATGGATGGATGGATGGCCGAATGGATGGCTGGATGAATGGATGGATGGCTGGATGGATGGCTGGCTGGAGGGATGGATGGATGGATGGCTGGATGGACGGCTGGATGGATGGAGGGCTGGATGTATGGCTGGCTGGAGGGATGGATGGATGGATGGATGGCTGGATGGATGGCTGGATAGAGGAATGGCTGGATGGATGGCTGGCTGGAGGGATGGATGGATGGATGGCTGGATGGATGGCTGAATGGATGGATGGCTGGATGGATGGCTGGCTGGAGGGATGGATGGATGGATGGATGAATGGATGGCTGAATGGATGGATGGCTGAATGAATGGCTGGCTGGAGGGATGGGTGGATGGATGGATGGATGGATGACTGGCTGGAGGGATGGATGGATGAATGGCTGGCTGGATGGATGGCTGGATGGATGGCTGGATGGATGCCTGGATGGATGGCTGGCTGGAGGGATGGATGGATGGATGGATGGCTGGATGGCTGGATGGATGGCTGGATGGATGAATGGCTGGATGGATGGCTGGCAGGAGGGATGGGTGGATGGATGGATGGCTGGATGGATGACTGGATGGATGGATGCCTGGATGGTTGGCTGGCTGGAGGGAGGGATTGATGGATGGATGGCGGGATGGATGGCTGGATGGATGGATGGCTGGATGGATGGCAGGCTGAAGGGATGAATGGATGGATGGATGGCTGAATGGACGGCTGGATGGATGGATGGCTGGATGGATGGCTGGCTGGAGGGATGGATTGATGGATGGATGGCTAGATGGATAGCTGGATGGATGGCTGGATGGATGGCTGGCTGGTGGGATGGATGGATGGATGGATGGCTGGATGGAGGGATGGCTGGATATTTGGCTGGCTGGAGGGATGGATGGATGGCAGGATGGATGGCTGAATGGAGGGATGGCTGGATGGATGGCTGGCTGGAGGGATGGATGGCTGGATGGATGGCTGGATGGATGGATGGATGGATGGATGGCTTAATGACTGGCTGGCTGGAGGGATGGATGGATGGATGGCGGGATGGATGGCTGGTTGGATGGATGGCTGGATGTATGGCTGGCGGGAGAGATGGATGAATTGTTGGATGGCTGGATGGATGGCTGGCTGGAATGACGGATGGATGCATGGCTGGATGGATGGCTGTATTGAGGGATGGCTGGATGGAAGTCTGGCTGGATGGATGGATGGCTGAATGGATGGATGGATGGACGGATGGATGGAGGGATGGCTGAATGGATGGCTGGCTGGAGGGATGGATGGATGGATGGATGGCTGGATGGATGGCTGGATGGAGGAATGGCTGGATGGACGATAGGCTGGAGGGATGGATGGATGGATGGCTGAATCGATGGCTGGATGGATGAATGGCTGGATGGATGACTGGCTGGCTGGATGGATGGATGGCTGGATGGATGGCTGGCTTGAAGAATGGATGGATGGCTGGATGGATGGCTGGACGGATGGATTGCTGGATGGATGGCTGGCTGGAGGGATGGATGGATGGCTGGATGGATGGCTGGATGGATGGATGGCTGGATGGATGGCTGGCTGGAGGAATGGATGGATGGATGGATGGCTGGATCGATGGCTGGATGAATGGATGGCTGGATGGATGGCTGGCTGGAGGGATGGATGGATGAATGGATGGCTGAATGGATGGCTGGATGGATGGATGGCTGGATGGATGGCTTGCTGTAGGGATGGATGGATGGATGGATGGCTGGCTGGCTGGCTGGCTGGAGGGATGCATGGATGGATGGATGGCTGGATGGACGGATGGTTTGGATGGATTGCTACATGAATGGCTGGCTTGAGGGATGGATTGTTGGATGGATGGCTGGATGGATGGCTGGATGGATGTATGGCTGGATGGATGGCTGGCTGGATGGATGGATGGATGGATGGATGGCTGGATGGAGTGATGGCTGGATGGTTGGCTGGCTGGCTGGATGGATGGATGGATGGATGGCTGGAAGGATGGCTGGATGGAGGGATGGCTGGATGGATGGCTGGCTGGAGGGATGGATGGATGGCTGGATGGATGGCTGGATGGATGCATGGCTTAATGGCTGTATGGCTGGCTGGAGGGATGGATGGATGGATGGCTGGATGAATAGCTCAATGGATGGATACCTGGATGTATGGCTGGCTGGAGAGATGGATGGATGGATGGATGTCTGGATAGATGACTGGATGGAGGAATGGCTGGATGGATGGCTGGCTAGAGGGATGGATGGATGGCTGGTTGGCTGGATGGATGGATGGAAGGCTGGATGGATGGATGGATGGACGGATGGATGGAGGGATGGATGGATGGATGGATAGCTGGATGGATGGCTGGATGGATGGATGGCTGGATGGATGGATGGCTGGATGGATGGCTGGCTGGAGGGATGGATGGATGGATGGATGCATGGATGAATGGCTGGCTGGATGGATGGATGGATGGCTGGATGGCTGGCTGGATGGATGGCTGGATGGATGGATCCATCCATCCCTCCAGCCAGCCATCCATCCAGCCATCCCTCCATCCAGCCATCCTTCCAGCCATCCATCCATCCATCCATCCAGCCAGCCAGCCAACCATCCAGCCATCACTCCATCCAGCCATCCATCCATCCATCCATCCAGCCAGCCAGCCATCCATCCAGCCATCCATCCATCCAGCCATCCATCCAGCAATCCATCCATCCCTCCAGCCAGCCACCCAGCCAGCCATCCCTCCATCCAGCCATCCATTCAGCCAATAATCCATCCATCCATCCCTCCAGCCAGCCATCCATCCAGCCATCCCTCCATCCAGCCATCCATCCAGCCATCCATCGATCCCTCCAGCCAGCCAACCATCCAGCCATCCCTCCATCCAGCCATCCATCCAGCCATCCATCCATCCATCCATCCATCCCTCCAGCCAGCCATCCATCGAGCCATCCATCCATCCAGCCAGCCATCCAGACAACCATCCATCAATCCATCCCTCCGGCCAGCCATGCGTCCAGCCATCCTTCCATCCAGCCGTCCATCCGGCCATCCATCCATGACTCCATTCCTCCAGCCAGCCATCCATCCAGCCATCCATCGATCTAGCCATCCATTCAGCCAGCCATCCATCCATCCCTCCAGCCAGCCATCCATCCAGCCTTCCATCCATCCAGCCATCCGTCCAGCCATTCATTAATCCATCCATTCCTCCAGCCAGCAATCCATCCAGCCATCCATCCAGCCATCCATCCAGCTATCCTTCCATCCATCCATCCCTCCAGCCAGCCATCCATCCAGCCATCCATCCATCCATCCCTCCAGCCAGCCATCCATCCAGCCATCCATCCATCCAGACATCCATCCAGCCATCCATCCAACCATCTATCCCTTCAGCCAGCCATCCATCCGGGCATCCATCCATCCAGCCATCCATTCAGCCACCCATCCATCCATCCATCTCTCCAGCCAGCCAGCCATCCAGCCATCCATCTATCCAGCCATCCATCCAGCCATCCATCCATCCATCCCTCCGGCCAGCCATCCATCCATCCATCCCTCCAGCCAGCCATCCATCCAGCCATCCATCCATCCCGCCATCCATCCAGCCATCCATCCATCCGTCCATCCATCCATCCAGCCATCCATCCAGCCAGCCATCCAGCCATCCATCCATCCATCCAGCCAGCCATTCATCCATGCATCCATCCATCCATCCATCCCTCCAGCCAGCCATCCATCCAGCCATCCATCCATCCAGCCATCCATCCATCCAGCCATCCATCCAGCCATCCACCATACATCCATCCCTCCATCCATCCGTCCGTCCATCCATCCATCCATCCAGCCTTCCATCCATCAATCCATCCATCCAGCCAGCCATCTAGACATCCAGCTATCCATCCAGCCGTCCATCCAGCCTTCCATCCATCCTTCCATCCCTCCAGCCAGCCATCCATCCAGCCATCCATCCAACCATCCATCCATCGAATCATCCACCCATCCATCACTCCAGCCATCCATCCATCCAGCCATCCATCCATCCAGCCATCCATCCAGCCATCCATCCAACCATCCATCCATCCCTCCAGCCAGCCATCCATCCAGCCATCCATCCATCCATCCCTCCAGCCAATCGCCCATCCAACCATCCATCCATCCAGCCATCCATCCAGCCATCCATCCAGCCATCCATCCCTCCAGCAATCCATCCATCCAGCCATTCCTTCATCCAGCCATCCATCCAGCCATCCATCCATCCATCCATCCCTCCAGCCAGCCATCCATCCAGCCATCCCTCCATCCATCCGTCATTCCATCCATCCATCAAGCCATCCATCCATCCGGCCAGCCTTCCATCCAGCCATCCCTCCATATAGCCATCCATCCAGCCATCCATCCATCCGTCACTCCATCCAGCCTTCCATCCAGCCATCCCTCCATCCAGCCATCCATCCAGCCATCCATCCATCCATCCATCCATCCAGCCATCCATCCAGCAATCCATCCATCCAGCCTTCCAGCCATCCAGCCATCCATCCATCCGGCCATCCATCCATCCAGCTATCCATCCATCCATCCATCCAGCCATCCATCCAGCCATCCATCCATCCAGCCATCCATCCAGCCATCCATCCATCCATCCATCCCTCCAGCCAGCCAATCATCCAGCCATCCATCCATCCAGCCATCCATCCAGCCATACATCCATCCATCCATCCCTCCAGCAAGCCATTCATCCAGCCATCCATCCATCCAGCCATCCATCCTGCCATCCATCCATTCATCCCTCCAGCCAGCCATCAATCCAGCCATCCGTCCATCCAGCCACCCATCCAGCCATCCATGCATTCATCCATCTCTCCATCCAGCCATCCATCCAGCCATTCATCCATCCATCCATACCTCCAGCCGGCCAGCCATCCATTCATCCATCCATCCAGCCATCCATCCAGCCATCCATCCATCAATCCATCCGCCCAGCCAGCCACCCATCCAGCCAACCAGACATCCCGCCATCCATCCAGCCATCTATCCATTCATCCATCCCTCCAGCGAACCATTCAAATCAGCCATCCATCCATCCAGCCATCCATTTAGCCATCCATCCATCCATCCATCCCATCAGCCAGACATCCATTCGGCCATCCATCCATCCAGACATCCATTCATCCATCCCTCCAGCCAGCCATCCATCCAGCCATCCGTCCAGCCATTCATTAATCCATCCATTCCTCCAGCAAACAATCCATCCAGCCATCCATCCAGCCATCCATCCAGCCATCCTTCCATTCAACCCTCCAGCCAGCCATCCATCCAGCCATCCATCCATCCAGCCATCCATCCAGCCATTCATCCATCCATCCATCCCTCCAGCCAGCCATCCATCCAGCCATCCATCCATCCAGCCATCCATCCAGCCATCCATCCATCCATCCCTCCAGCCAGCCATCCATCGAGCCATCCATCCATCCAGCCAGCCATCCAGCGATCCATCCATCAATCCATCCCTCCAGCCAGCCATGCATCCAGCCATCCTTCCATCCAGCCGTCCATCCGGCCATCCATCCATGACTCCATTCCTCCAGCCAGCCATCCATCCAACCATCCTTCGATCTAGCCATCCATTCAGCCATCCATCCATCCATCGCTCCAGCCAGCCATCCATCCAGCCTTCCATCCATCCAGCCATCCATCCAGCCTTCCATCCATCCAGCCATCCGTCCAGCCATTCATTAATCCATCCATTCCTCCAGCAAACAAACCATCCAGCCATCCATCCAGCCATCCATCCAGCCATCCATCCATCCATCCCTCCATCCAGCCATCCATCCAGCCATCCATCCATCCAGCCATCCATCCAGCCATCCATCCATCCATCCATCCCTCCAGCCAGCCATCCATCCAGCCATCCATCCATCCAGACATCCATCCAGCCATCCATCCATCCATCCATCCCTCCAGCCAGCCGACCATCCGGACATCCATACATCCAGCCATCCACCCAGCCACCCATCCATCCATCCATCTCTCAAGCCAGCCAGCCATCCAGCCATCCATCTATCCAGCCATCCATCCAGCCATCCATCCAGCCATCCCTCCAGCCAGCCATCCATCCATCTATCCCTCCAGCCAGCCATCCATCCAGCCATCCATCCATCCAGCCATCCATCCAGCCATCCATCCAGCCATCCATCCATCCATCCAGCCATCCATCCAGCCATCCATCCATCCATCCGTCCATCCGTCCATCCAGCCATCCATCCAGCCATCCATCCAGCCATCCATCCATCCTTCAATCCCTCCAGCCAGCCATCCATCCATCCAGCCATCCATCCAACCAGCCATCCATCGAACCATCCACCCATCCATCACTCCAGCCATCCATCCAACCAGCCATCCATCCATCCAGCCATCCATCCAGCCATCCATCCATCCATCCATCCATCACTCCAGCCAGCCATCCATCCAGCCATCCATCCATCCATCCCTCCAGCCAATCGCCCATCCAGCCGTCCATCCATCCAGCCATCCATCCAGCCATCCATCCAGCCATCCATCCCTCCAGCAGTCCATCCATCCAACCATCCCTCCATCCAGCCATCCATCCAGCCATCCATCCATCCATCCATCCCTCCAGCCAGCCATCCATCCAGCCATCCCTCCATCCATCCGTCCATCCATCCATCCATCCAGCCATTTATCCATCCAGCCATCCTTCCATCCAGCCATCCCTCCATACAGCCATCCATCCAGCCATCCATCCATCCGTCACTCCAGCCAGTCATCCCTCCATTCAGCCATCCATCCAGCCATCCATCCATCCCTCCAGCCAGCCACCCATCCAGCCATCCCTCCATCCAGCCATCCATCCAGCCAATAATCCATCCGTCCATCCCTCCAGCCAGCCATCCATCCAGCCATCCCTCCATCCAGCCATCCATCCAGCCATCCATCGATCCCTCCAGCCAGCCAACCATCCAGCCATCCCTCCATCCAGCCATCCATCCAGCTATCCATCCATCCATCCATCCATCCCTCCAGCCAGCCATCCATCGAGCCATCCATCCATCCAGCCAGCCATCCAGACAACCATCCATCAATCCATCCCTCCAGCCAGCCATGCGTCCAGCCATCCTCCCATCCAGCCGTCCATCCGGCCATCCATCCATGACTCCATTCCTCCAGCCAGCCATCCATCCAGCCATCCATCGATCTAGCCATCCATTCATCCAGCCATCCATCCATCCCTCCAGCCAGCCATCCATCCAGCCTTCCAGCCATCCAACCATCCGTCCAGCCATTCATTAATCCATCCATTCCTCCAGCCAGCAATCCATCCAGCCATCCATCCAGCCATCCATCCAGCTATCCATCCATCCATCCGTCCCTCCAGCCAGCCATCCATCCAGCCATCCATCCATCCATCCATCCATCCCTCCAGCCAGCCATCCATCCAGCCATCCATCCATCCAGACATCCATCCAGCCATCCATCCAACCATCTATCCCTTCAGCCAGCCATCCATCCGGACATCCATCCATCCAGCCATCCATTCAGCCACCCATCCATCCATCCATCTCTCCAGCCAGGCAGCCATCCAGCCATCCATCTATCCAGCCATCCATCCAGCCATCCATCCATCCATTCCTCCAGCCAGCCATCCATCCATCCATCCCTCCAGCCAGCCATCCATCCAGCCATCCATCCAACCTGCCATCCATCCAGCCATCCATCCATCCGTGCATCCATCCATCCAGCCATCCATCCAGCCAGCCATCCAGCCATCCATCCATCCATCCAGCCAGCCATTCATCCATGCATCCATCCATCCATCCATCCCTCCAGCCAGCCATCCATCCAGCCATCCATCCATCCAGCCATCCATCCATCCAGCCATCCATCCAGCCATCCATCCATCCATCCATCCATCCCTCCATCCATCCGTCCATCCATCCATCCATCCAGCCTTCCATCCATCCATCCAGTCAACCAGCCATCCATCCATCCAGCCAGCCATCTAGACATCCAGCCATCCATCCAGCCGTCCATCCAGCCTTCCATCCATCCTTCCATCCCTCCAGCCAGCCATCCATCCAGCCATCCATCCAACCATCCATCCATCGAACCATCCACCCATCCATCACTCCAGCCATCCATACATCCAGCCATCCATCCATCCAGCCATCCATCCAGCCATCCATCCAACCATCCATCCATCCCTCCAGCCAGCCATCCATCCAGCCATCCATCCATCCATCCCTCCAGCCAATCGCCCATCCAGCCATCCATCCATCCAGCCATCCATCCAGCCATCCATCCAGCCATCCATCCCTCCAGCAATCCATCCATCCAGCCATTCCTTCATCCAGCCATCCATCCAGCCATCCATCCATCCATCCATCCCTCCAGCCAGCCATCCATCCAGCCATCCTTCCATCCATCCGTCCATCCATCCATCCATCAACCCATCCATCCATGCGGCCAGCCGATCCATCCAGTCATCCCTCCATATAGCCATCCATCCAGCCATCCATCCATCCGTCACTCCAGCCAGCCTTCCATCCAGCCATCCCTCCATCAAGCCATCCATCCAGCCATCCATCCATCCATCCATCCATCCAGCCATCCGTCCAGCAATCCATCCATCCAGCCTTCCAGCCATCCAGCCATCCATCCATCCGGCCATCCATCCATCCAGCTATCCATCCATCCATCCATCCAGCCATCCATCCAGCCATCCATCCATCCAGCCATCCATCCAGCCATCCATCCATCCATCCATCCCTCCAGCCAGCCAATCATCCAGCCATCCATCCATCCAGCCATCCATCCAGCCATACATCCATCCATCCATCCCTCCAGCAAGCCATTCATCCAGCCATCCATCCATCCAGCCATCCATCCAGCCATCCATCCATTCATCCCTCCAGCCAGCCATCAATCCAGCCATCCGTCCATCCAGCCATCCATCCAGCCATCCATGCATTCATCCATCTCTCCATCCAGCCATCCATCCAGCCATTCATCCATCCATCCATACCTCCAGCCGGCCAGCCATCCATTCATCCATCCATCCAGCCATCCATCCAGCCATCCATCCATCAATCCATCCGCCCAGCCAGCCACCCATCCAGCCAACCATACATCCCGCCATCCATCCAGCCATCTATCCATTCATCCATCCCTCCAGCGAACCATCCATCCAGCCATCCATCCATCCAGCCATCCATTTAGCCATTCATCCATTCATCCATCCCATCAGCCAGACATCCATTCGGCCATCCATCCATCCAGACATCCATTCAACCATCCCTCCAGCCAGCCATCCATCCAGCCATCCGTCCAGCCATTCATTAATCCATCCATTCCTCCAGCAAACAATCCATCCAGCCATCCATCCAGCCATCCATCCAGCCATCCATCCATTCAACCCTCCAGCCAGCCATCCATCCAGCCATCCATCCATCCAGCCATCCATCCAGCCATCCATCCATCCATCCATCCCTCCAGCCAGCCATCCATCCAGCCATCCATCCATCCAGACATCCATCCAGCCATCCATCCATCCATCCATCCCTCCAGCCAGCCAACCATCCGGACATCCATCCATCCAGCCATCCACCCAGCCACCCATCCATCCATCCATCTCTCAAGCCAGCCAGCCATCCAGCCATCCATCTATCCAGCCATCCATACAGCCATCCATCCAGCCATCCATCCATCCATCCGTCCATCCATCCATCCATCCATCCATCCAGCAATCCATCCAGCCATCCATCCATCCAGCCATCCATCCAGCCATCCATCCATCCATTCGTCCATCCAGCCATCCATCCAGCCATCCATCCAGCCATCCATCCATCCTTCAATCCCTTCAGCCAGCCATCCATCCAGCCATCCATCCAACCAGCCATCCATCGAACCATCCACCCATCCATCACTCCAGCCATCCATCCATCCAGCCATCCATCCATCCAGCCATCCATCCAGCCATCCTTCCATCCATCCATCCCTCCAGCCAGCCATCCATCCAGCCATCCATCCATCCATCCCTCCAGCCAATCGCCCATCCAGCCGTCCATCCATCCAGCCATCCTTCCAGCCATCCATCCAGCCATCCATCCCTCCAGCAGTCCATCCATCGAACCATTCCTCCATCCAGCCATCCATCCAGCCATCCATCCATCCATCCATCCCTCCAGCCAGCCATCCATCCAGCCATCCCTCCATCCATCCGTCCATCCATCCATCCATCCAGCCATTCATCCATCCAGCCAGCCTTCCGTCCAGCCTTCCCTCCATACAGCCATCCATCCAGACATCAATCCATCCGTCACTCCAGCCAGTCATCCCTCCATCCAGCCATCCATCCAGCCATCCATCCATCCATCACTCCAGCCATCCATCCATCCAGCCATCCATCCATCCAGCCATCCATCCAGCCATCCTTCCATCCATCCATCCCTCCAGCCAGCCATCCATCCAGCCATCCATCCATCCATCCCTCCAGCCAATCGCCCATCCAGCCGTCCATCCATCCAGCCATCCTTCCAGCCATCCATCCAGCCATCCATCCCTCCAGCAGTCCATCCATCCAACCATTCCTCCATCCAGCCATCCATCCAGCCATCCATCCATCCATCCATCCCTCCAGCCAGCCATCCATCCAGCCATCCCTCCATCCATCCGTCCATCCATCCATCCATCCAGCCATCCATCCATCCAGCCATCCTTCCGTCCAGCCTTCCCTCCATACAGCCATCCATCCAGACATCAATCCATCCGTCACTCCAGCCAGTCATCCCTCCATCCAGCCATCCATCCAGCCATCCATCCATCCCTCCAGCCAGCCACCCATCCAGCCATCCCTCCATCCAGCCATCCATCCAGCCAATAATCCATCCATCCATCCCTCCAGCCAGCCATCCATCCAGCCATCCCTCCATCCAGCCATCCATCCAGCCATCCATCGATCCCTCCAGCCAGCCAACCATCCAGCCATCCCTCCATCCAGCCATCCATCCAGCCATCCATCCATCCATCCATCCATCCCTCCAGCCGTCCATCCGGCCATCCATCCATGACTCCATTCCTCCAGCCAGCCATCCATCCAGCCATCCATCGATCTAGCCATCCATTCAGCCAGCCATCCATCCATCCCTCCAGCCAGCCATCCATCCAGCCTTCCATCCATCCAGCCATCCGTCCAGCCATTCATTAATCCATCCATTCCTCCAGCCAGCAATCCATCCAGCCATCCATCCAGCCATCCATCCAGCCATCCATCCATCTATCCATCCCTCCAGCCAGCCATCCATCCAGCCATCCATCCATCCATCCCTCCAGCCAGCCATCCATCCAGCCATCCATCCATCCAGGCATCCATCCAGCCATCCATCCAACCATCTATCCCTCCAGCCAGCCATCCATCCGGACATCCATCCATCCAGCCATCCATTCAGCCACCCATCCATCCATCCATCTCTCCAGCCAGCCAGCCATCCAGCCATCCATCTATCCAGCTATCCATCCAGCCATCCATCCATCCCTCCAGCCAGCCATACATCCATCCATCCCTCCAGCCAGCCATCCATCCAGCCATCCATCCATCCCGCCATCCATCCAGCCATCCATCCATCCGTCCATCCATCCGTCCAGCCATCCATCCAGCCATCCATCCAGCCATCCATCCATCCATCCAGCCAGCCATTCATCCATGCATCCATCCATCCCTCCAGCCAGCCTTCCATCCAGCCATCCATCCATCCAGCCATCCATCCATCCAGCCATCCATCCAGCCATCCATCCATCCATCCATCCCTCCATCCATCCGTCCATCCATCCATCCATCCAGCCTTCCATCCATCCATCCAGCCAACCAGCCATCCATCCATCCAGCCAGCCATCTAGACATCCAGCCATCCATCCAGCCGTCCATCCAGCCTTACATCCAACCATCCATCCATCGAACCATCCACCCATCCATCACTCCAGCCATCCATCCATCCAGCCATCCATCCATCCAGCCATCCATCCAGCCATCCATCCAACCATCCATCCATCCCTCCAGCCAGCCATCCATCCAGCCATCCATCCATCCATCCCTCCAGCCAATCGCCCATCCAGCCATCCATCCATCCAGCCATCCATCCAGCCATCCATCTAGCCATCCATCCCTCCAGCAATCCATCCATCCAGCCATTCCTTCATCCAGCCATCCATCCATCCATCCCTCCAGCCAATCGCCCATCCAGCCGTCCATCCATCCAGCCATCCTTCCAGCCATCCATCCAGCCATCCATCCCTCCAGCAGTCCATCCATCCAACCATTCCTCCATCCAGCCATCCATCCAGCCATCCATCCATCCATCCATCCCTCCAGCCAGCCATCCATCCAGCCATCCCTCCATCCATCCGTCCATCCATCCATCCATCCAGCCATCCATCCATCCAGCCAGCCTTCCGTCCAGCCTTCCCTCCATACAGCCATCCATCCATACATCAATCCATCCGTCACTCCAGCCAGTCATCCCTCCATCCAGCCATCCATCCTGCCATCCATCCATCCCTCCAGCCAGCCACCCATCCAGCCATCCCTCCATCCAGCCATCCATCCAGCCAATAATCCATCCATCCATCCCTCCAGCCAGCCATCCATCCAGCCATCCCTCCATCCAGCCATCCATCCAGCCATCCATCCATCCATCCATCCATCCCTCCAGCCGTCCATCCGGCCATCCATCCGTGACTCCATTCCTCCAGCCAGCCATCCATCCAGCCATCCATCGATCTAGCCATCCATTCAGCCAGCCATCCATCCTTCCCTCCAGCCAGCCATCCATTCAGCCTTCCATCCATCCAGCCATCCGTCCAGCCATTCATTAATCCATCCATTCCTCCAGCCAGCAATCCATCCAGCCATCCATCCAGCCATCCATCCAGCCATCCATCCATCTATCCATCCCTCCAGCCAGCCATCCATCCAGCCATCCATCCATCCATCCATCCCTCCAGCCAGCCATCCATCCAGCCATCCATCCATCCAGGCATCCATCCAGCCATCCATCCAACCATCTATCCCTCCAGCCAGCCATCCATCCGGACATCCATCCATCCAGCCATCCATTCAGCCACCCATCCATCCATCCATCTCTCCAGCCAGCCAGCCATCCAGCCATCCATCTATCCAGCTATCCATCCAGCCATCCATCCATCCATCCCTCCAGCCAGCCATACATCCATCCATCCCTCCAGCCAGCCATCCATCCAGCCATCCATCCATCCCGCCATCCATCCAGCCATCCATCCATCCGTCCATCCATCCCTCCAGCCATCCATCCAGCCATCCATCCAGCCATCCATCCATCCATCCAGCCAGCCATTCATCCATGCATCCATCCATCCCTCCAGCCAGCCTACCATCCAGCCATCCATCCATCCAGCCATCCATCCATCCAGCCATCCATCCAGCCATCCAGCCATCCATCCATCCCTCCATCCATCCGTCCATCCATCCATCCATCCAGCCTTCCATCCATCCATCCAGCCAACCAGCCATCCATCCATCCAGCCAGCCATCTAGACATCCAGCCATCCATCCAGCCGTCCATCCAGCCTTCCATCCAACCATCCATCCATCGAACCATCCACCCATCCATCACTCCAGCCATCCATCCATCCAGCCATCCATCCATCCAGCCATCCATCCAGCCATCCATCCAACCATCCATCCATCCCTCCAGCCAGCCATCCATCCAGCCATCCATCCATCCATCCCTCCAGCCAATCGCCCATCCAGCCATCCATCCATCCAGCCATCCATCCAGCCATCCATCTAGCCATCCATCCCTCCAGCAATCCATCCATCCAGCCATTCCTTCATCCAGCCATCCATCCCGCCATCCATCCATCCATCCATCCCTCCAGCCAGCCATCCATCCAGCCATCCCTCCATCCATCCGTCCATCCATTCATCCATCCATCCATCCGGCCAGCCTTCCATCCAGCCATCCCTCCATATAGCCATCCATCCAGCCATCCATCCATCCGTCACTCCAGCCAGCCATCCATCCAGCCATCCCAACCATCCAGCCATCCATCCAGCCATCCATCCATCCATCCATCCATCCACCCATCCATCACTCCAGCCATCCATCCATCCAGCCATCCATCCATCCAGCCATCCATCCAGCCATCCATCCAACCATCCATCCATCCCTCCAGCCAGCCATCCATCCAGCCATCCATCCATCCATCCCTCCAGCCAATCGTCCATCCAACCATCCATCCATCGAACCATCCACCCATCCATCACTCCAGCCATCCATCCATCCAGCCATCCATCCATCCAGCCATCCATCCAGCCATCCATCCAACCATCCATCCATCCCTCCAGCCAGCCATCCATCCAGCCATCCATCCATCCATCCCTCCAGCCAATCGCCCATCCAGCCATCCATCCATCCAGCCATCCATCCAGCCATCCATCTAGCCATCCATCCCTCCAGCAATCCATCCATCCAGCCATTCCTTCATCCAGCCATCCATCCCGCCATCCATCCATCCATCCATCCCTCCAGCCAGCCATCCATCCAGCCATCCCTCCATCCATCCGTCCATCCATTCATCCATCCATCCATCCGGCCAGCCTTCCATCCAGCCATCCCTCCATATAGCCATCCATCCAGCCATCCATCCATCCGTCACTCCAGCCAGCCATCCATCCAGCCATCCCAACCATCCAGCCATCCATCCAGCCATCCATCCATCCATCCATCCATCCAGCCATCCATCCAGCAATCCATCCATCCAGCCTTCCAGCCATCCAGCCATCCATCCATCCAGCCATCCATCCATCCAGCTATCCATCCATCCATCCATCCAGCCATCCATCCAGCCATCCATCCATCCAGCCATCCATCCAGCCATCCATCCATCCATCCATCCCTCCAGCCAGCCAATCATCCAGCCATCCATCCATCCAGCCATCCATCCAGCCATACATCCATCCATCCATCCCTCCAGCAAGCCATTCATCCAGCCATCCATCCATCCAGCCATCCATCCAGCCATCCATCCATTCATCCCTCCAGCCAGCCATCAATCCAGCCATCCGTCCATCCAGCCATCCATCCAGCCATCCATGAATTCATCCATCTCTCCATCCAGCCATCCATCCAGCCATTCATCCATCCATCCATACCTCCAGCCGGCCAGCCATCCATTCATCCATCCATCCAGCCATCCATCCAGCCATCCATCCATCAATCCATCCGCCCAGCCAGCCACCCATCCAGCCAACCAGCCATCCCGCCATCCATCCAGCCATCTATCCATTCATCCATCCCTCCAGCGAAACATCCATCCAGCCATCCATCCATCCAGCCATCCATTTAGCCATCCATCCATCCATCCATCCCATCAGCCAGACATCCATTCTGCCATCCATCCATCCAGACATACATTCTTCCATCCCTCCAGCCAGCCATCCATCCAGCCATCCATCCTTCCAGCCATCCATCCAGCCATCCATCCATCCATCCATCCCTCCTGCCAGCCATCCATCCAGCCATCCATCCATCCAACCATCCATCCAGCCATCCATCCGTCCCTCCAGCCAGCCATCCATCCAGCCAACCATCCATCCAGCCATCGATCCAGCCATCCATCCATCCATCCTTCCCTCCAGCCAGCCATCCATCCAGCCATCCATCCATACAGCCACCCATCCAGCCATCCATCCATCCTTTCATCCCTCCAGCCAGTCATCCATCCAGCCATCCCTCCATCCAACCATCCATCCAGCCATCCAACCATTCATCCATCTCTCCAGCCAGCCATACATGCTGCCATCCATTCTTCCAGCCATCCATCCAGTCATCCATCCATTCATCCATCCCTCCAGCCAGCCATCCATCCAGCCATCCATCCATCCAGACATCCATCCAGCCACCCCTCCATCCCTCCATCTCTCCAGCCAGCCAGCCATCCAACCATCCATCTATCCAGCCATCCATCCATCCATCCATCCATCCATCCCTCCAGCCAGCCATCCATCCACCCATCCCTCCAGCCAGCCATCCATGCAGCCATCCATCCATCCCTCCATCCATCCAACCATCCTTCCATCCGTCCATCCTTCCATCCAGCCATCCATCCAGCCATCCATCCAGCCATCCATCCATCCATCCAGCCAGCCATTCATCCATGCATCCATCCATCCATCCATCCCTCCAGCCAGCCATCCATCCAGCCATCCATCCATCCAGCCATCCATCCATCCAGCCATCCATCCAGCCATCCAACCATACATCCATCCCTCCATCCATCCGTCCATCCATCCATCCATCCAGCCTTCCATCCATCCATCCAGCCAACCAGCCATCCATCCATCCAGCCATCCATCCAGACATCCAGCCATCCATCCAGCCGTCCATCCAGCCTTCCATCCATCCTTCCATCCCTCCAGCCAGCCATCCATCCATCCATCCTTCCCTCCAGCCAGCCATCCATCCAGCCATCCATCCATACAGCCACCCATCCAGCCATCCATCCATCCATCCCTCCAGCCAGTCATCCATCCAGCCATCCCACCATCCAACCATCCATCCAGCCATCCAACCATTCATCCATCTCTCCAGTCAGCCATACATTCAGCCATCCATTCTTCCAGCCATCCATCCAGTCATCCATCCAGCCAGCCATCCCTCCATCCAGCCGTCCATCCAGCCATCCATCCGTACCTCCAGCCAGCCACCCATACAGCCATCCCTCCATCCAGCTATCCATCCAGCCAATAATCCATCCATCCATCCCTCCAGCCAGCCATCCATCCAGCCTCCCCACCATCCAGCCATCAATCCAGCCATCCATCCATCCCTCCAGCTAGCCAACCATCCAGCCATCCCTCCATCCATCCATCCATCCAGCCATCCATCCATCCATCCGTCCAGCCAGCCATCCATCGAGCCATCCATCAACCCAGCCAGCCATCCAGCCATCCATCCATCAATCCATCCCTCCAGCCAGCCATGCATCCAGCCATCCTTCCATCCAGCCGTCCATGCGGCCATCCATCCATGACTCCATTCCTCCAGCCAGCCATCCATCCAACCATCCATCGATCTAGCCATCCATTCAGCCATCCATCCATCCATCCCTCCAGCCAGCCATCCATCCAGCCTTCCATCCATCCAGCCATCCGTCCAGCCATTCATTAATCCATCCATTCCTCCAGCAAACAATCCATCCAGCCATCCATCCAGCCATCCATTCAGCCATCCATCCATCCATACCTCCAGCCAGCCATCCATCCAGCCATCCATCCATCCAGCCATCCATCCAGCCATCCATCCATCCATCCATCCCTCCAGCCAGCCATCCATCCAGCCATCCATCCATCCAGACATCCATCCAGCCATCCATCCATCCCTCCAGCCAGCCAACCATCCGGACATCCATCCATCCAGCCATCCACCCAGCCACCCATCCATCCATCTCTCCAGCCAGCCAGCCATCCAGCCATCCATCTATCCAGCCATCCAGCCAGCCATCCATCCAGCCATCCCTCCAGCAAACCATCCATCCATCTATCCCTCCAGCCAGCCATCCATCCATCCATCCATCCATCCAGCCATCCATCCAGCCATCCATCCATCCATCCGTCCATCCAGCCATCCATCCAGCCATCCATCCAGCCATCCATCCATCCTTCAATCCCTCCAGCCAGCCATCCAACCAGCCATCCATTCAACCAGCCATCCATCGTACCATCCACCCATCCATCACTCCAGCCATCCATCAATCCAGCCATCCATCCATCCAGCCATCCATCCAGCCATCCATCCATCCATCCATCCATCCATCCATCCATCTCTCCAGCCAGCCATCCATCCAGCCATCCATCCATCCATCCCTCCAGCCAATCGCCCATCCAGCCGCCCATCCATCCAGCCATCCATCCAGCCATCCATCCAGCCATCCATCCCTCCAGCAATCCATCCATCCAACCATTCCTCCATCCAGCCATCCATCCAGCCATCCATCCATCCATCCATCCCTCCAGCCAGATATCCATCCAGCCATCCCTCCATCCATCCGTCCATCCATCCATCCATCCAGCCATCCATCCATCCAGCATTCCATCCAGCCATCCCTCCATACAGCCGTCCATCCAGCCATCCATCCATCCGTCACTCCAGCCAGTCATCCCTCCATCCAGCCATCCATCCAGCCATCCATCCATCCCTCCAGCCAGCCACCCATCCAGCCATCCCTCCATCCAGCCATCCATCCAGCCAATAATCCACCCATCCATCCCTCCAGCCAGCCATCCATCCAGCCATCCCTCCATCCAGCCATCCATCCAGCCATCCATCCATTCCTCCAGCCAGCCAACCATCCATCCATCCCTCCATCCATCCAGCCCTCCAGCAAGCCATTCATCCAGCCATCCATCCATCCAGCCATCCATCCAGCCATCCATCCATTCATCCCTCCCGCCAGCCATCAATCCAGCCATCCGTCCATCCAGCCATCCATCCAGCCATCCATGCATTCATCCATCTCTCCATCCAGCCATCCATCCAGCCATTCATCCATCCATCCATACCTCCAGCCGGCCAGCCATCCATTCATCCATCCATCCAGCCATCCATCCAGCCATCCATCCATCAATCCATCCGCCCAGCCAGCCACCCATCCAGCCAACCAGCCATCCCGCCATCCATCCAGCCATCTATCCATTCATCCATCCCTCCAGCGAACCATCCATCCAGCCATCCATCCACCCAGCCATCCATTTAGCCATCCATCCATCCATCCATCCCATCAGCCAGACATCCATTCGGCCATCCATCCATCCAGACATACATTCATCCATCCCTCCAGCCAGCCATCCATCCAGCCATCCATCCATACAGCCACCCATCCAGCCATCCATCCATCCATCCATCCCTCCAGCCAGTCATCCATCCAGCCATCCCTCCATCCAACCATCCATCCAGCCATCCAACCATTCATCCATCTCTCCAGTCAGCCATACATTCAGCCATCCATTCTTCCAGCCATCCATCCAGTCATCCATCCAGCCAGCCATCCCTCCATCCAGCCGTCCATCCAGCCATCCATCCATACCTCCAGCCAGCCACCCATACAGCCATCCCTCCATCCAGCTATCCATCCAGCCAATAATCCATCCATCCATCCCTCCAGCCAGCCATCCATCCAGCCTCCCCACCATCCAGCCATCAATCCAGCCATCCATCCATCCCTCCAGCTAGCCAACCATCCAGCCATCCCTCCATCCAGCCATCCATCCAGCCATCCATCCATCCATCCGTCCAGCCAGCCATCCATCGAGCCATCCATCAACCCAGCCAGCCATCCAGCCATCCATCCATCAATCCATCCCTCCAGCCAGCCATGCATCCAGCCATCCTTCCATCCAGCCGTCCATGCGGCCATCCATCCATGACTCCATTCCTCCAGCCAGCCATCCATCCAACCATCCATCGATCTAGCCATCCATTCAGCCATCCATCCATCCATCCCTCCAGCCAGCCATCCATCCAGCCTTCCATCCATCCAGCCATCCGTCCAGCCATTCATTAATCCATCCATTCCTCCAGCAAACAATCCATCCAGCCATCCATCCAGCCATCCATTCAGCCATCCATCCATCCATACCTCCAGCCAGCCATCCATCCAGCCATCCATCCATCCAGCCATCCATCCAGCCATCCATCCATCCATCCATCCCTCCAGCCAGACATCCATCCAGCCATCCATCCATCCAGACATCCATCCAGCCATCCATCCATCCCTCCAGCCAGCCAACCATCCGGACATCCATCCATCCTGCCATCCACCCAGCCACCCATCCATCCATCTCTCCAGCCAGCCAGCCATCCAGCCATCCATCTATCCAGCCATCCAGCCAGCCATCCATCCAGCCATCCCTCCAGCAAACCATCCATCCATCTATCCCTCCAGCCAGCCATCCATCCATCCATCCATCCATCCAGCCATCCATCCAGCCATCCATCCATCCATCCGTCCATCCAGCCATCCATCCAGCCATCCATCCAGCCATCCATCCATCCTTCAATCCCTCCAGCCAGCCATCCAACCAGCCATCCATTCAACCAGCCATCCATCGTACCATCCACCCATCCATCACTCCAGCCATCCATCAATCCAGCCATCCATCCATCCAGCCATCCATCCAGCCATCCATCCATCCATCCATCCATCCATCCATCCATCTCTCCAGCCAGCCATCCATCCAGCCATCCATCCATCCATCCCTCCAGCCAATCGCCCATCCAGCCGCCCATCCATCCAGCCATCCATCCAGCCATCCATCCAGCCATCCATCCCTCCAGCAATCCATCCATTCAACCATTCCTCCATCCAGCCATCCATCCAGCCATCCATCCATCCATCCATCCCTCCAGCCAGATATCCATCCAGCCATCCCTCCATCCATCCGTCCATCCATCCATCCATCCAGCCATCCATCCATCCAGCATTCCATCCAGCCATCCCTCCATACAGCCGTCCATCCAGCCATCCATCCATCCGTCACTCCAGCCAGTCATCCCTCCATCCAGCCATCCATCCAGCCATCCATCCATCCCTCCAGCCAGCCACCCATCCAGCCATCCCTCCATCCAGCCATCCATCCAGCCAATAATCCACCCATCCATCCCTCCAGCCAGCCATCCATCCAGCCATCCCTCCATCCAGCCATCCATCCAGCCATCCATCCATTCCTCCAGCCAGCCAACCATCCATCCATCCCTCCATCCATCCAGCCCTCCAGCAAGCCATTCATCCAGCCATCCATCCATCCAGCCATCCATCCAGCCATCCATCCATTCATCCCTCCCGCCAGCCATCAATCCAGCCATCCGTCCATCCAGCCATCCATCCAGCCATCCATGCATTCATCCATCTCTCCATCCAGCCATCCATCCAGCCATTCATCCATCCATCCATACCTCCAGCCGGCCAGCCATCCATTCATCCATCCATCCAGCCATCCATCCAGCCATCCATCCATCAATCCATCCGCCCAGCCAGCCACCCATCCAGCCAACCAGCCATCCCGCCATCCATCCAGCCATCTATCCATTCATCCATCCCTCCAGCGAACCATCCATCCAGCCATCCATCCACCCAGCCATCCATTTAGCCATCCATCCATCCATCCATCCCATCAGCCAGACATCCATTCGGCCATCCATCCATCCAGACATACATTCATCCATCCCTCCAGCCAGCCATCCATCCAGCCATCCATCGATCCAGCCATCCATCCAGCCATCCATCCATCCATCCATCCCTCCTGCCAGCCATCCATCCAGCCACCCATCCATCCAACCATCCATCCAGCCATCCATCCGTCCCTCCAGCCAGCCATCCATCCAGCCAACCATCCATCCAGCCATCGATCCAGCCTTCTATTCATCCATCCTTCCCTCCAGCCAGCCATCCATCCAGCCATCCATCCATACAGCCGCCCATCCAGCCATCCATCCATCCATTCATCCCTCCAGCCAGTCATCCATCCAGCCATCCCTCCATCCAACCATCCATCCAGCCATCCAACCATTCATCCATCTATCCAGCCAGCCATACATTCAGCCATCCATTCTTCCAGCCATCCATCCAGTCATCCATCCATCCATCCATCCCTCCAGCCAGCCATCCATCCAGCCATCCATCCATCCAGACATCCATCCAGCCACCCCTCCATCCCGCCATCTCTCCAGCCAGCCAGCCATCCAGCCATCCATCTATCCAGCCATCCGTCCAGCCATCCATCCATCCATCCCTCCAGCCAGCCATCCATCCATCCGTCCCTCCAGCCAGCCATCCATCCAGCCATCCATCCATCCCGCCATCCATCCAGCCATCCATCCATCCGTCCATCCATCCATCCAGCCATCCATCCAGCCATCCATCCAGCCAGCCATCCATCCATCCAGCCAGCCATTCATCCATGCATCCATCCATCCATCCATCCCTCCAGCAAGCCATCCATCCAGCCATCCATCCATCCAGCCATCCAGCCATCCATCCAGCCATCCATCCATCCATCCATCCCTCCATCCATCCGTCCATCCATCCATCCATCCAGCCTTCCATCCATCCATCCAGCCAACCAGCCATCCATCCATCCAGCCAGCCATCCAGACATCCAGCCATCCATCTAGCCGTCCATCCAGCCTTCCATCCAACCTTCCATCCCTCCAGCCAGCCATCCATCCATCCATCCTTCCCTCCAACCAGCCGTCCATCCAGCAATTCATCCATACAGCCACCCATCCAGCCATCCATCCATCCCTCCAGCCAGTCATCCATCCAGCCATCCCTCCATCCAACCATCCATCCAGCCATCCAACCATTCATCCATCTCTCCAGCCAGCCATACATTCAGACATCCATTCTTCCAGCCATCCATCCAGTCATCCATCCAGCCAGCCATCCCTCCATCCAGCCGTCCATCCAGCCATCCACCCATCCCTCCAGCCAGCCACCCATACAGCCATCCCTCCATCCAGCCATCCATCCAGCCAATAATCCATCCATCCATCCCTCCAGCCAACCATCCATCCAGCCACCCCACCAACCAGCCATCAATCCAGCCATCCATCCATCCCTCCAGCCAGCCAACCATCCAGCCATCCCTCCATCCAGCCATCCATCCAGCCATCCATCCATCCATCCATCCAGCCAGCCATCCATCGAGCCATCCATCAACCCAGCCAGCCATCCAGCCATCCATCCATCAATCCATCCCTCCAGCCAGCCATGCATCGAGCCATCCTTCCATCCAGCCGTCCATGCGGCCATCCATGCATGACTCCATTCCTCCAGCCAGCCATCCATCCAACCATCCATCGATCTAGCCATCCATTCAGCCATCCATCCATCCATCCCTCCAGCCAGCCATCCATCCAGCCTTCCATACATCCAGCCATCCGTCCAGCCATTCATTAATCCATCCATTCCTCCAGCAAACAATCCATCCAGCCATCCATCCAGCCATCCATCCAGCCATCCATCCATCCATCCAGCCATCCATCCATCCATCCATCCCTCCAGCCAGCCATCCATCCAGCCATCCATCCATCCAGACATCCATCCAGCCATCCATCCCTCCAGCCAGCCAACCATCCGGACATCCATCCATCCAGCCATCCACCCAGCCACCCATCCATCCATCCAACTCTCCAGCCAGCCAGCCATCCAGCCATCCATCTATCCAGCCATCCAGCCAGCCATTCATCCAGCCATCCCTCCAGCCAGCCATCCATCCATCTATCCCTCCAGCCAGCCATCCATCCATCCATCCATCCATCCAGCCATCCATTCAGCCATCCATCCATCCATCCGTCCATCCAGCCATCCATCCAGCCATCCATCCAGCCACCCATCCATCCTTCAATCCCTCCAGCCAGCCATCCATTCAGCCATCCATTCAACCAGCCATTCATCGAACCATCCACCCATCCATCACTCCAGCCATCCATTCATCCAGCCATCCATCCATCCAGCCATCCATCCAGCCATCCATCCATCCATCCATCCCTCCAGCCAGCCATCCATCCAGCCATCCATCCATCCATCCCTCCAGCCAATCGCCCATCCAGCCGTCCATCCATCCAGCCATCCATCCAGCCATCCATCCAGCCATCCATCCCTCCAGCAATCCATCCATCCAACCATTCCTCCATCCAGCCATCCATCCAGCCATCCATCCATCCATCCATCCCTCCAGCCAGATATCCATCCAGCCATCCCTCCATCCATCCGTCCATCCATCCATCCATCCAGCCATCCATCCATCCAGCCTTCCATCCAGCCATCCCTCCATACAGCCATCCATCCAGCCATCCATCCATCCGTCACTCCAGCCAGTCATCCCTCCATCCAGCCATCCATCCAGCCATCCATCCATCCCTCCAGCCAGCCACCCATCCAGCCACCCCTCCATCCAGCCATCCATCCAGCCAATAATCCATCCATCCATCCCTCCAGCCAGCCATCCATTCAGCCATCCCTCCATCCAGCCATCCATCCAGCCATCCATCCATTCCTCCAGCCAGCCAACCATCCAGCCATCCCTCCATCCAGCCATCCATCCAGCCATCCATCCATCCATCCATCCATCCCTCCAGCCAGCCATCCATCGAGCCATCCATCCATCCAGCCAGCCATCCAGACAACCATCCATCAATCCATCCCTCCAGCCAGCCAAGCATCCAGCCATCCTTCCATCAAGCCGTCCATCCGGCCATCCATCCATGACTCCATTCCTACAGCAAGCCATCCATCCAGCCATCCATCGATCTAGCCATCCATTCAGCCAGCCATCCATCCATCCCTCCAGCCAGCCATCCATCGAGCCTTCCATCCATCCAGCCATCCGTCCAGCCATTCATTAATCCATCCATTCCTCCAGCCAGCAATCCATCCAGCCATCCATCCAGCCATCCATCCAACCATCCATCCATCCATCCATCCCTCCAGCCAGCCATCCATCCAGCCATCCATCCATCCATCCATCCCTCCAGCCAGCCATCCATCCAGCCATCCATCCATCCAGACATCCATCCAGCCATCCATCCAACCATCTATCCCTCCAGCCAGCCATCCATCCGGACATCCATCCATCCAGCCATCCATTCAGCCACCCATCCATCCATCCATCTCTCCAGCCAGCCAGCCATCCAGCCATCCATTTATCCAGCCATCCATCCAGCCATCCATCCATCCATCCCTCCAGCCGGCCATCCATCCATCCATCCCTCCAGCTAGCCTTCCATCCAGCCATCCATCCATCCCGCCATCCATCCAACCATCCATCCATCCGTCCATCCATCCATCCAGCCATCCATCCAGCCATCCATCCAGCCATCCATCCATCCATCCAGCCATCCATCCATCCAGCCATCCATCCATCCAGCCATCCCTCCAGCCATCCATCCATCCATCCATCCCTCCATCCATCCGTCCATCCATCCATCCATCCAGCCTTCCATCCATCCATCCAGCCAACCAGCCACCCATCCAGACATCCAGCCATCCATCCAGCCGTCCATCCAGCCTTCCATCCATCCTTCCATCCCTCCAGCCAGCCATCCATCCAGCCATCCATTCGGCCATTCATCCATCCATCCATCCCTCCAGCCAGCCATCCATCCAGCCATCCCTCCATCCAGCCATCCATCCAGCCATCCATCCACCCAGCCATCCATTTAGCCATCCATCCATCCATCCATCCCATCAGCCAGACATCCATTCGGCCATCCATCCATCCAGACATACATTCATCCATCCCTCCAGCCAGCCATCCATCCAGCCATCCATCGATCCAGCCATCCATCCAGCCATCCATCCATCCATCCATCCCTCCTGCCAGCCATCCATCCAGCCACCCATCCATCCAACCATCCATCCAGCCATCCATCCGTCCCTCCAGCCAGCCATCCATCCAGCCAACCATCCATCCAGCCATCGATCCAGCCTTCCATTCATCCATCCTTCCCTCCAGCCAGCCATCCATCCAGCCATCCATCCATACAGCCGCCCATCCAGCCATCCATCCATCCATTCATCCCTCCAGCCAGTCATCCATCCAGCCATCCCTCCATCCAACCATCCATCCAGCCATCCAACCATTCATCCATCTATCCAGCCAGCCATACGTTCAGCCATCCATTCTTCCAGCCATCCATCCAGTCATCCATCCATCCATCCATCCCTCCAGCCAGCCATCCATCCAGCCATCCATCCATCCAGACATCCATCCAGCCACCCCTCCATCCCGCCATCTCTCCAGCCAGCCAGCCATCCAGCCATCCATCTATCCAGCCATCCGTCCAGCCATCCATCCATCCATCCCTCCAGCCAGCCATCCATCCATCCATCCCTCCAGCCAGCCATCCATCCAGCCATCCATCCATCCCGCCATCCATCCAGCCATCCATCCATCCGTCCATCCATCCATCCAGCCATCCATCCAGCCATCCATCCAGCCAGCCATCCATCCATCCAGCCAGCCATTCATCCATGCATCCATCCATCCATCCATCCCTCCAGCCAGCCATCCATCCAGCCATCCATCCATCCAGCCATCCAGCCATCCATCCAGCCATCCATCCATCCATCCATCCCTCCATCCATCCGTCCATCCATCCATCCATCCAGCCTTCCATCCATCCATCCAGCCAACCAGCCATCCATCCATCCAGCCAGCCATCCAGACATCCAGCCATCCATCTAGCCGTCCATCCAGCCTTCCATCCATCCTTCCATCCCTCCAGCCAGCCATCCATCCATCCATCCTTCCCTCCAACCAGCCGTCCATCCAGCAATTCATCCATACAGCCACCCATCCAGCCATCCATCCATCCCTCCAGCCAGTCATCCATCCAGCCATCCCTCCATCCAACCATCCATCCAGCCATCCAACCATTCATCCATCTCTCCAGCCAGCCATACATTCAGACATCCATTCTTCCAGCCATCCATCCAGTCATCCATCCAGCCAGCCATCCCTCCATCCAGCCGTCCATCCAGCCATCCACCCATCCCTCCAGCCAGCCACCCATACAGCCATCCCTCCATCCAGCCATCCATCCAGCCAATAATCCATCCATCCATCCCTCCAGCCAGCCATCCATCCAGCCACCCCACCAACCAGCCATCAATCCAGCCATCCATCCATCCCTCCAGCCAGCCAACCATCCAGCCATCCCTCCATCCAGCCATCCATCCAGCCATCCATCCATCCATCCGTCCAGCCAGCCATCCATCGAGCCATCCATCAACCCAGCCAGCCATCCAGCCATCCATCCATCAATCCATCCCTCCAGCCAGCCATGCATCGAGCCATCCTTCCATCCAGCCGTCCATGCGGCCATCCATCCATGACTCCATTCCTCCAGCCAGCCATCCATCCGACCATCCATCGATCTAGCCATCCATTCAGCCATCCATCCATCCATCCCTCCAGCCAGCCATCCATCCAGCCTTCCATCCATCCAGCCATCCGTCCAGCCATTCATTAATCCATCCATTCCTCCAGCAAACAATCCATCCAGCCATCCATCCAGCCATCCATCCAGCCATCCATCCATCCATCCAGCCATCCATCCATCCATCCATCCCTCCAGCCAGCCATCCATCCAGCCATCCATCCATCCAGACATCCATCCAGCCATCCATCCCTCCAGCCAGCCAACCATCCGGACATCCATCCATCCAGCCATCCACCCAGCCACCCATCCATCCATCCAACTCTCCAGCCAGCCAGCCATCCAGCCATCCATCTATCCAGCCATCCAGCCAGCCATTCATCCAGCCATCCCTCCAGCCAGCCATCCATCCATCTATCCCTCCAGCCAGCCATCCATTCATCCATCCATCCAGCCATCCATCCAGCCATCCATCCATCCATCCGTCCATCCAGCCATCCATCCAGCCATCCATCCAGCCACCCATCCATCCTTCAATCCCTCCAGCCAGCCATCCATTCAGCCATCCATTCAACCAGCCATTCATCGAACCATCCACCCATCCATCACTCCAGCCATCCATCCATCCAGCCATCCATCCATCCAGCCATCCATCCAGCCATCCATCCATCCATCCATCCCTCCAGCCAGCCATCCATCCAGCCATCCATCCATCCATCCCTCCAGCCAATCGCCCATCCAGCCGTCCATCCATCCAGCCATCCATCCAGCCATCCATCCAGCCATCCATCCCTCCAGCAATCCATCCATCCAACCATTCCTCCATCCAGCCATCCATCCAGCCATCCATCCATCCATCCATCCCTCCAGCCAGATATCCATCCAGCCATCCCTCCATCCATCCGTCCATCCATCCATCCATCCAGCCATCCATCCATCCAGCCTTCCATCCAGCCATCCCTCCATACAGCCATCCATCCAGCCATCCATCCATCCGTCACTCCAGCCAGTCATCCCTCCATCCAGCCATCCATCCAGCCATCCATCCATCCCTCCAGCCAGCCACCCATCCAGCCATCCCTCCATCCAGCCATCCATCCAGCCAATAATCCATCCATCCATCCCTCCAGCCAGCCATCCATCCAGCCATCCCTCCATCCAGCCATCCATCCAGCCATCCATCCATTCCTCCAGCCAGCCAACCATCCAGCCATCCCTCCATCCAGCCATCCATCCAGCCATCCATCCATCCATCCATCCATCCCTCCAGCCAGCCATCCATCGAGCCATCCATCCATCCAGCCAGCCATCCAGACAACCATCCATCAATCCATCCCTCCAGCCAGCCATGCATCCAGCCATCCTTCCATCAAGCCGTCCATCCGGCCATCCATCCATGACTCCATTCCTCCAGCAAGCCATCCATCCAGCCATCCATCGATCTAGCCATCCATTCAGCCAGCCATCCATCCATCCCTCCAGCCAGCCATCCATCCAGCCTTCCATCCATCCAGCCATCCGTCCAGCCATTCATTAATCCATCCATTCCTCCAGCCAGCAATCCATCCAGCCATCCATCCAGCCATCCATCCAACCATCCATCCATCCATCCATCCCTCCAGCCAGCCATCCATCCAGCCATCCATCCATCCATCCATCCCTCCAGCCAGCCATCCATCCAGCCATCCATCCATCCAGACATCCATCCAGCCATCCATCCAACCATCTATCCCTCCAGCCAGCCATCCATCCGGACATCCATCCATCCAGCCATCCATTCAGCCACCCATCCATCCATCCATCTCTCCAGCCAGCCAGCCATCCAGCCATCCATTTATCCAGCCATCCATCCAGCCATCCATCCATCCATCCCTCCAGCCGGCCATCCATCCATCCATCCCTCCAGCTAGCCTTCCATCCAGCCATCCATCCATCCCGCCATCCATCCAACCATCCATCCATCCGTCCATCCATCCATCCAGCCATCCATCCAGCCATCCATCCAGCCATCCATCCATCCATCCAGCCATCCATCCATCCAGCCATCCATCCATCCAGCCATCCCTCCAGCCATCCATCCATCCATCCATCCCTCCATCCATCCGTCCATCCATCCATCCATCCAGCCTTCCATCCATCCATCCAGCCAACCAGCCACCCATCCAGACATCCAGCCATCCATCCAGCCGTCCATCCAGCCTTCCATCCATCCTTCCATCCCTCCAGCCAGCCATCCATCCAGCCATCCATTCGGCCATTCATCCATCCATCCATCCCTCCAGCCAGCCATCCATCCAGCCATCCCTCCATCCAGCCATCCATCCAGCCATCCATCCATCCATCCATCCCTCCAGCCGTCCATCCAGCCATCCATCCATCCCTCCAGCCAGCCAACCATCCGGACATCCATCCATTCAGCCATCCACCCAGCCACCCATCCATCCATCCATCTATCCAGCCATCCAGTCAGCCATCCATCCATCCATCCCTCCAGCCAGCCATCCATCCATCTATCCCTCCAGCCAGCCATCCATCCAACCATCCATCCATCCATCCAGCCATCCATCCAGCCATCCATCCATCCATCCGTCCATCCAGCCATCCATCCAGCCATCCATCCAGCCATCCATCCATCCTTCAATCCCTCCAGCCAGCCATCCATCCAGCCATCCATTCAACCAGCCATCCATCGAACCATCCACCCATCCATCACTCCAGCCATCCATCCATCCAGCCATCCATCCATCCAGCCATCCATCCAGCCATCCATCCATCCATCCATCCATCCATCCATCCCTCCAGCCAGCCATCCATCCAGCCATCCATCCATCCATCCAGCCATCGATCCAGCCATCCATTCATCCATCCTTCCCTCCAGCCAGCCATCCATCCAGCCATCCATCCATACAGCCACCCATCCAGCCATTCATCCATCCATTCATCCCTCCAGCCAGTCATCCATCCAGCCATCCCTCCATCCAACCATCCATCCAGCCAGCCAACCATTCATCCATCTCTCCAGCCAGCCATACATTCAGCCATCCATTCTTCCAGCCATCCATCCAGTCATCCATCCATCCATCCATCCCTCCAGCCAGCCATCCATCCAGCCATCCATCCATCCAGCCATCCATCCAGCCATCCATCCAGCCATCCATCCCTCCAGCAATCCATCCATCCAACCATTCCTCCATCCAGCCATCCATCCAGCCATCCATCCATCCATCCATCCCTCCAGCCAGATATCCATCCAGCCATCCCTCCATCCATCCGTCCATCCATCCATCCATCCAGCCATCCATCCATCCAGCCTTCCATCCAGCCATCCCTCCATACAGCCATCCATCCAGCCATTCATCCATCCGTCACTCCAGCCAGTCATCCCTCCATCCAGCCATCCATCCAGCCATCCATCCATCCCTCCAGCCAGCCACCCATCCAGCCATCCCTCCATCCAGCCATCCATCCAGCCAATAATCCATCCATCCATCCCTCCAGCCAGCCATCCATCCAGCCATCCCTCCATCCAGCCATCCATCCAGCCATCCATCCATTCCTCCAGCCAGCCAACCATCCAGCCATCCCTCCATCCAGCCATCCATCCAGCCATCCATCCATCCATCCATCCATCCCTCCAGCCAGCCATCCATCGAGCCATCCATCCATCCAGCTAGCCATCCAGACAACCATCCATCAATCCATCCCTCCAGCCAGCCATGCATCCAGCCATTCTTCCATCAAGCCGTCCATCCGGCCATCTATCCATGACTCCATTCCTCCAGCAAGCCATCCATCCAGCCATCCATCGATCTAGCCATCCATTCAGCCAGCCATCCATCCATCCCTCCAGCCAGCCATCCATCCAGCCTTCCATCCATCCAGCCATCCGTCCAGCCATTCATTAATCCATCCATTCCTCCAGCCAGCAATCCATCCAGCCATCCATCCAGCCATCCATCCAGCCATCCATCCATCCATCCATCCCTCCAGCCAGCCATCCATCCAGCCATCCATCCATCCATCCATCCCTCCAGCCAGCCATCCATCCAGCCATCCATCCATCCAGACATCCATCCAGCCATCCATCCAACCATCTATCCCTCCAACCAGCCATCCATCCGGACATCCATCCATCCAGCCATCCATTCAGCCACCCATCCATCCATCCATCTCTCCAGCCAGCCAGCCATCCAGCCATCCATTTATCCAGCCATCCATCCAGCCATCCATCCATCCATCCCTCCAGCCGGCCATCCATCCATCCATCCCTCCAGCTAGCCATCCATCCAGCCATCCATCCATCCCGCCATCCATCCAACCATCCATCCATCCGTCCATCCATCCATCCAGCCATCCATCCAGCCATCCATCCAGCCATCCATCCATCCATCCAGCCATCCATCCATCCAGCCATCCATCCATCCAGCCATCCCTCCAGCCATCCATCCATCCATCCCTCCATGCATCCGTCCATCCATCCATCCATCCAGCCTTCCATCCATCCATCCAGCCAACCAGCCAGCCATCCAGACATCCAGCCATCCATCCAGCCGTCCATCCAGCCTTCCATCCATCCTTCCATCCCTCCAGCCAGCCATCCATCCAACCATCCATTCGGCCATTCATCCATCCATCCATCCCTCCAGCCAGCCATCCATCCAGCCATCCCTCCATCCAGCCATCCATCCAGCCATCCATCCATCCATCCATCCCTCCAGCCGTCCATCCAGCCATCCATCCATCCCTCCAGCCAGCCAACCATCCGGACATCCATCCATCCAGCCATCCACCCAGCCACCCATCCATCCATCCATCTATCCAGCCATCCAGTCAGCCATCCATCCATCCATCCCTCCAGCCAGCCATCCATCCATCTATCCCTCCAGCCAGCCATCCATCCAACCATCCATCCATCCATCCAGCCATCCATCCAGCCATCCATCCATCCATCCGTCCATCCAGCCATCCATCCAGCCATCCATCCAGCCATCCATCCATCCTTCAATCCCTCCAGCCAGCCATCCATCCAGCCATCCATTCAACCAGCCATCCATCGAACCATCCACCCATCCATCACTCCAGCCATCCATCCATCCAGCCATCCATCCATCCATCCATCCCTCCAGCCAGCCATCCATCCAGCCATCCATCTATCCATCCAGCCATCGATCCAGCCATCCATTCATCCATCCTTCCCTCCAGCCAGCCATCCATCCAGCCATCCATCCATACAGCCACCCATCCAGCCATCCATCCATCCATTCATCCCTCCAGCCAGTCATCCATCCAGCCATCCCTCCATCCAACCATCCATCCAGCCATCCAACCATTCATCCATCTCTCCAGCCAGCCATACATTCAGCCATCCATTCTTCCAGCCATCCATCCAGTCATCCATCCATCCATCCATCCCTCCAGCCAGCCATCCATCCAGCCATCCATCCATCCAGACATCCATCCAGCCACCACTCCATCCCTCCATCTCTCCAGCCAGCCAGCCATCCATCCATCCATCCCTCCAGCCAGCCATCCATCCATCCATCCCTCCAGCCAGCCATCCATCCAGCCATCCATCCATCCCGCCATCCATCCAGCCATCCATCCATCCGTCCATCCATCCATCCAGCCATCCATCCAGCCATCCATCCAGCCATCCATCCATCCATCCAGCCAGCCATTAATCCATGCATCCATCCATCCATCCATCCCCCCAGCCAGCCATCCATCCAGCCATCCATCCATCCATCCCTCCAGCCAATCGCCCATCCAGCCGTCCATCCATCCAGCCATCCATCCAGCCATCCATCCCTCCAGCCAGATATCCATCCAGCCATCCCTCCATCCATCCGTCCATCCATCCATCCATCCAGCCATCCATCCATCCAGCCTTCCATCCAGCCATCCCTCCATACAGCCATCCATCCAGCCATCCATCCATCCGTCACTCCAGCCAGTCATCCCTCCATCCAGCCATCCATCCAGCCATCCATCCATCCCTCCAGCCAGCCACCCATCCAGCCATCCCTCCATCCAGCCATCCATCCAGCCAATAATCAATCCATCCATCCCTCCAGCCAGCCATCCATCCAGCCATCCCTCCATCCAGCCATCCATCCAGCCATCCATCCATTCCTCCAGCCAGCCAACCATCCAGCCATCCCTCCATCCAGTCATCCATCCAGCCATCCATCCATCCATCCACCCATCCCTCCAGCCAGCCATCCATCGAGCCATCCATCCATCCAGCCAGCCATCCAGACAACCATCCATCAATCCATCCCTCCAGCCAGCCATGCATCCAGCCATCCTTCCATCCAGCCGTCCATCCGGCCATCCATCCATGACTCCATTCCTCCAGCAAGCCATCCATCCAGCCATCCATCGATCTAGCCATCCATTCAGCCAGCCATCCATCCATCTCTCCAGCCAGCCATCCATCCAGCCTTCCATCCATCCAGCCATCCGTCCAGCCATTCATTAATCCATCCATTCCTCCAGCCAGCAATCCATCCAGCCATCCATCCAGCCATCCATCCAGCCATCCATCCATCCATCCATCCCTCCAGCCAGCCATCCATCCAGCCATCCATCCATCCATCCATCCCTCCAGCCAGCCATCCATCCAGCCATCCATCCATCCAGACATCCATCCAGCCATCCATCCAACCATCTATCCCTCCAGCCAGCCATCCATCCGGACATCCATCCATCCAGCCATCCATTCAGCCACCCATCCATCCATCCATCTCTCCAGCCAGCCAGCCATCCAGCCATCCATTTATCCAGCCATCCATCCAGCCATCCATCCATCCATACCTCCAGCCAGCCATCCATCCATCCATCCCTCCAGCCAGCCATCCATCCAGCCATCCATCCATCCCGCCATCCATCCAACCATCCATCCATCCGTCCATCCATCCATCCAGCCATCCATCCAGCCATCCATCCAACCATCCATCCATCCATCCAGCCAGCCATTCATCCATGCATCCATCCATCCATCCATCCCTCCAGCCAGCCATCCATCCAGCCATCCAGCCATCCATCCATCCAGCCATCCCTCCAGCCATCCATCCATCCATCCATCCCTCCATCCATCCGTCCATCCATCCATCCATCCAGCCTTCCATCCATCCATCCAGCCAACCAGCCATCCATCCATCCAGCCAGCCATCCAGACATCCAGCCATCCATCCAGCCGTCCATCCAGCCTTCCATCCATCCTTCCATCCCTCCAGCCAGCCATCCATCCAGCCATCCCTCCATCCAGCCATCCATCCAGCCATCCATCCATCCATCCATCCCTCCAGCCAGCCATCCAGCCAGCCATCCCTCCATCCAGCCGTCCATCCAGCCATCCATCCATCCCTCCAGCCAGCCAACCATCCGGACATCCATCCATCCAGCCATCCACCCAGCCACCCATCCATCCATCCATCTCTCCAGCCAGCCAGCCATCCAGCCATCCATCTATCCAGCCATCCAGCCAGCCATCCATCCATCCATCCGTCCAGCCAGCCATCCATCCATCTATCCCTCCAGCTAGCCATCCATCCATTCTTCCATCCATCCAGCCATCCATCCAGCCATCCATCCATCCATCCGTCCATCCAGCCATCCATCCAGCCATCCATCCAGCCATCCATCCATCCTTCAATCCCTCCAGCCAGCCATCCATCCAGCCATCCATTCAACCAGCCATCCATCGAACCATCCACCCATCCATCACTCCAGCCATCCATCCATCCAGCCATCCATCCATCCAGCCATCCATCCAGCCATCCATCCATCCATCCATCCATCCATCCGTCCCTCCAGCCAGCCATCCATCCAGCCATCCATCCATCCATCCCTCCAGCCAATCGCCCATCCAGCCGCCCATCCATCCAGCCATCCATCCAGCCATCCATCCAGCCATCCATCCCTCCAGCAATCCATCCATCCAACCATTCCTCCATCCAGCCATCCATCCAGCCATCCATTCATCCATCCATCCCTCCAGCCAGATATCCATCCAGCCATCCCTCCATCCATCCGTCCATCCATCCATCCATCCAGCCATCCATCCATCCAGCCTTCCATCCAGCCATCCCTCCATACAGCCATCCATCTAGCCATCCATCCATCCGTCACTCCAGCCAGTCATCCCTCCATCCAGCCATCCATCCAGCCATCCATCCATCCCTCCAGCCAGCCACCCATCCAGCCATCCCTCCATCCAGCCACCCATCCAGCCAATAATCCATCCATCCATCCCTCCAGCCAGCCATCCATCCAGCCATCCCTTCTTCCAGCCATCCATCCAGCCATTCCTCCATTCCTCCAGCCAGCCAACCATCCATCTATCCCTCCATCCATCCATCCCTCCAGCAAGCCATCCATCCAGCCATCCATCCATCCACCCATCCATCCAGCCATCCATCCATTCATCCATCCCGCCAGCCATCAATCCAGCCATCCGTCCATCAAGCAATCCATCCAACCATCCATGCATTCATCCATCTCTCCATCCAGCCATCCATCCAGCCATTCATCCATCCATCCATACCTCCAGCCGGCCAGCCATCCATTCATCCATCCATCCAGCCATCCATCCAGCCATCCATCCATCAATCCATCCGCCCAGCCAGCCACCCATCCAGCCAACCAGCCATCCCGCCATCCATCCAGCCATCTATCCATTCATCCATCCCTCCAGCGAACCATCCATCCAGCCATCCATCCATCCAGCCATCCATTTAGCCATCCATCCATCCATCCATCCCATCAGCCAGACATACATTCGGCCATCCATCCATCCAGACATACATTCATCCATCCCTCCAGCCAGCCATCCATCCAGCCATCCATCCATCCAGCCATCCATCCAGCCATCCATCCATCCATCCATCCCTCCTGCCAGCCATCCATCCAGCCATCCATCCATCCAACCATCCATCCAGCCATCCATCCGTCCCTCCAGCCAGCCATCCATCCAGCCAACCATCCATCCAGCCATCGATCCAGCCATCCATCCATCCATCCTTCCCTCCAGCCAGCCATGCATCCAGCCATCCATCCATACAGCCACCCATCCAGCCATCCATCCATCCATTCATCCCTCCAGCCAGTCATCCATCCAGCCATCCCTCCATCCAACCATCCATCCAGCTATCCAACCATTCATCCATCTCTCCAGCCAGCCATACATTCAGCCATCCATTCTTCCAGCCATCCATCCAGTCATCCATCCATCCATCCATCCCTCCAGCCAGCCATCCATCCAGCCATCCATCCATCCAGACATCCATCCAGCCACCACTCCATCCCTCCATCTCTTCAGCCAGCCAGCCATCCAGCCATCCACCTATCCAGCCATCCATCCAGCCATCCATCCATCCATCCCTCCAGCCAGCCATCCATCCATCCATCCCTCCAGCCAGCCATCCATCCAGCCATCCATCCATCCCGCCATCCATCCAGCCATCCATCCATCCGTCCATCCATCAATCCAGCCATCCATCCAGCCATCCATCCAGCCATCCATCCATCCATTCAGCCAGCCATTCATCCATGCATCCATCCATCCATCCATCCCTCCAGCCAGCAATCCATCCAGCCATCCATCCATCCAGCCTTCCATCCATCCATCCAGCCAACCAGCCATCCATCCATCCAGCCAGCCAACCAGACATCCAGCCATCCATCCAGCCGTCCATCCAGCCTTCCATCCATCCTTCCATCCCTCCAGCCAGCCATCCATCCATCCATCCTTCCCTCCAGCCAGCCATCCATCCAGCCATCCATCCATACAGCCACCCATCCAGCCATCCATCCATCCATCCATCCCTCCAGCCAGTCATCCATCCAGCCATCCCTCCATCCAACCATCCATCCAGCCATCCCTCCATCCAACCATCCATCCAGCCATCCAACCATTCATCCATCTCTCCAGCCAGCCACACATTCAGCCATCCATTCTTCCAGCCATCCATCCAGTCAACCATCCAGCCAGCCATCCCTTCATCCAGCCGTCCATCCAGCCATCCATCCATCCCTCCAGCCAGCCACCCATACAGCCATCCCTCCATCCAGCCATCCATCCAGCCAATAATCCATCCATCCATCCCTCCAGCCAGCCATCCATCCAGCCATCCATCTATCCAGCCATCCAGCCAGCCATCCATCCAGCCATCCCTCCAGCCAGCCATCCATCCATCTATCCCTCCAGCCAGCCATCCATCCATCCATCCATCCATCCAGCCATCCATCCAGCCATCCATCCATCCATCCGTCCATCCAGCCATCCATCCAGCCATCCATCCAGCCATCCATCCATCCTTCAATCCCTCCAGCCAGCCATCCATCCAGCCATCCATTCAACCAGCCATCCATCGAACCATCCACCCATCCATCACTCCAGCCATCCATCCATCCAGCCATCCATCCATCCAGCCATCCATCCAGCCATCCATCCATCCATCCATCCATCCATCCCTCCAGCCAGCCATCCATCCAGCCATCCATCCATCCATCCCTCCAGCCAATCGGCCATCCAGCCGCCCATCCATCCAGCCATCCATCCAGCCATCCATCCAGCCATCCATCCCTCCAGCAATCCATCCATCCATACATTCCTCCACCCAGCCATCCATCCAGCCATCCATCCATCCATCCATCCCTCCAGCCAGATATCCATCCAGCCATCCCTCCATCCATCCGTCCATCCATCCATCCATCCAGCCATCCATCCATCCAGCCTTCCATCCAGCCATCCCTCCATACAGCCATCCATCCAGCCATCCATCCATCCGTCACTCCAGCCAGTCATCCCTCCATCCAGCCATCCATCCAGCCATCCATCCATCCCTCCAGCCAGCCACCCATCCAGCCATCCCTCCATCCAGCCATCCATCCAGCCAATAATCCATCCATCCATCCCTCCAGCCAGCCAGATATCCAGCCATCCCTCCATACAGCCATCCATCCAGCCATCCATCCATTCCTCCAGCCAGCCAACCATCCATCCATCCCTCCATCCATCCATCCCTCGAGCAAGCCATTCATCCAGCCATCCATCCATCCGGCCATCCATCCAGCCATCCATCCATTCATCCCTCCCGCCAGCCATCAATCCAGCCACCCGTCCATCCAGCCATCCATCCAGCCATCCATGCATTCATCCATCTCTCCATCCAGCCATCCATCCAGCCATTCATCCATCCATCCATACCTCCAGCCGGCCAGCCATCCATTCATCCATCCATCCAGCCATCCATCCAGCCATCCATCCATCAATCCATCCGCCCAGCCAGCCACCCATCCAGCCAACCAGCCATCCCGCCATCCATCCAGCCATCTATCCATTCATCCATCCCTCCAGCGAACCATCCATACAGCCATCCATCCATCCAGCCATCCATTTAGCCATCCATCCATCCCATCAGCCAGACATCCATTCGGCCATCCATCCATCCAGACATACATTCATCCATCCCTCCAGCCAGCCATCCATCCAGCCATCCATCCATCCAGCCAGCCATCCAGCCATCCATCCATCCATCCATCCCTCCAGCCAGCCATCCATCCAGCCATCCATCCATCCAACCATCCATCCAGCCATCCATCCGTCCCTCCAGCCAGCCATTCTTCCAGCCAACCATCCATCCAGCCATCGATCCAGCCATCCATCCATCCATCTTTCCCTCCAGCCAGCCATCCATCCAGCCATCCATCCATACAGCCACCCTTCCAGCCATCCATCCATCCATTCATCCCTCCAGCCAGTCATCCATCCAGCCATCCCTTCATCCAACCATCCATCCAGCCATCCAACCATTCATCCATCTCTCCAGCCAGCCATACATTCAGCCATCCATTCTTCCAGCCATCCATCCAGTCATCCATCCATCCATCCATCCCTCCAGCCAGCCATCCATCCAGCCATCCATCCATCCAGACATCCATCCAGCCACCCCTCCATCCCTCCATCTCTCCATCCAGCCAGCCATCCAGCCATCCATCTATCCAGCCATCCATCCAGCCATCCCTCCAGCCAGCCATCCATCCAGCCATCCATCCATCCCGCCATCCATCCAGCCATCCATCCATCCGTCCATCCATCCATCCAGCCATCCATCCAGCCATCCATCCAGCCATCCATCCATCCATCCAGCCAGCCATTCATCCATGCATCCATCCATCCATCCATCCCTCCAGCCAGCCATCCATCCAGCCATCCATCCATCCAGCCATCCATCCATCCAGCCATCCATCCAGCCATCCATCCATCCATCCATCCCTCCATCCATCCGTCCATCCATCCATCCATCCAGCCTTCCATCCATCCATCCAGCCAACCAGCCATCCATCCATCCAGCCAGCGATCCAGACATCCAGCCATCCATCCAGCCGTCCATCCAGCCTTCCATCCATCCTTCCATCCCTCCAGCCAGCCATCCATCCATCCATCCTTCCCTCCAGCCAGCCACCCATCCAGCCATCCATCCATACAGCCACCCATCCAGCCATCCATCCATCCATCCATCCCTCCAGCCAGTCATCCATCCAGCCATCCCTCCATCCAACCATCCATCCAGCCATCCAACCATTCATCCATCTCTCCAGCCAGCCATACATTCAGCCATCCATTCTTCCAGCCATCCATCCAGTCATCCATCCAGCCAGCTATCCCTCCATCCAGCCGTCCATCCAGCCATCCATCCATCCCTCCAGCCAGCCACCCATACAGCCATCCCTCTATCCAGCCATCCATCCAGCCAATAATCCATCCATCCATCCCTCCAGCCAGCCATCCATCCAGCCACCCCACCATCCAGCCATCAATCCAGCCATCCATCCATCCCTCCAGCCAGCCAACCATCCAGCCATCCCTCCATCCAGCCATCCATCCAGCCATCCATCCATCCATCCGTCCATCGAGCCATCCATCAACCCAGCCAGCCATCTAGCCATCCATCCATCAATCCATCCCTCCAGCCAGCCATGCATCCAGCCATCCTTCCATCCAGCCGTCCATCCGGCCATCCATCCATGACTCCATTCCTCCAGCCAGCCATCCATCCAACCACCCATCGATCTAGCCATCCATTCAGCCATCCATCCATCCATCCCTCCAGCCAGCCATCCATCCAGCCTTCCATCCATCCAGCCATCCGTCCAGCCATTCATTAATCCATCCATTCCTCCAGCAAACAATCCATCCAGCCATCCATCCAGCCATCCATCCAGCCATCCATCCATCCATCCCTCCAGCCAGCCATCCAGCCAGCCATCCATCCATCCAGCCATCCATCCAGCCATCCATCCATCCATCCATCCCTCCAGCCACCATCCATCCAGCCATCCATCCATCCAGACATCCATCCAGCCATCCATCCATCCCTCCAGCCAGCCAACCATCCGGACATCCATCCATCCAGCCATCCACCCAGCCACCCATCCATCCATCCATCTCTCCACCCAGCCAGCCATCTAGCCATCCATCTATCCAGCCATCCAGCCAGCCATCCATCCAGCCATCCCTCCAGCCAGCCATCCATCCATCTATCCCTCCAGCCAGCCATCTATCCATCCATCCATCCAGCCAGCCATCCATCCAGCCATCCATCCATCCATCCATCCGTCCATCCAGCCATCCATCCAGCCATCCATCCAGCCATCCATCCATCCTTCTTTCCCTCCAGCCAGCCATCCATCCAGCCATCCATTCAACCATCCATCCATCGAACCATCCACCCATCCATCACTCCAGCCATCCATCCATCCAGCCATCCATCCATCCAGCCATCCATCCAGCCATCCATCCATCCATCCATCCATCCATCCCTCCAGCCAGCCATCCATCCAGCCATCCATCCATCCATCCCTCCAGCCAATCGCCCATCCAGCCGTCCATCCATCAGCCATCCATCCAGCCATCCATCCCTCCAGCAATCCATCCATCCAACCAATTCTCCATCCAGCCATCCATCCAGCCATCCATCCATCCCTCCAGCCAGATATCCATCCAGCCATCCCTCCATCCATCCGTCCATCCATTCATCCATCCAGCCATCCATCCATCCAGCCTTCCATCCAGCCATCCCTCCATACAGCCATCCATCCAGCCATCCATCCATCCGTCACTCCAGCCAGTCATCCCTCCATCCAGCCATCCATCCAGCCATCCATCCATCCCTCCAGCCAGCCACCCATCCAGCCATCCCTCCATCCAGCCATCCATCCAGCCAATAATCCATCCATCCATCCCTCCAGCCAGCCATCCATCCAGCCATCCCTCCATCCAGCCATCCATCCAGCCATCCATCCATTCCTCCAGCCAGCCAACCATCCAGCCATCCCTCCATCCAGCCATCCATCCAGCCATCCATCCATCCATCCATCCATCCCTCCAGCCAGCCATCCATCGAGCCATCCATCCATCCAGCCAGCCATCCAGACAACCATCCATCAATCCATCCCTCCAGCCAGCCATGCATCCAGCCATCCTTCCATCCAGCCGTCCATCCGGCCATCCATCCATGACTCCATTCCTCCAGCAAGCCATCCATCCAGCCATCCATCGATCTAGCCATCCATTCAGCCAGCCATCCATCCATCCCTCCCGCCAGCCATCCATCCAGCCTTCCATCCATCCAGCCATCCGTCCAGCCATTCATTAATCCATCCATTCCTCCAGCCAGCAATCCATCCAGCCATCCATCCAGCCATCCATCCAGCCATCCATCCATCCATCCATCCCTCCAGCCAGCCATCCATCCAGCCATCCATCCATCCATCCATCCCTCCAGCCAGCCATCCATCCAGCCATCCATCCATCCAGACATCCATCCAGCCATCCATCCAACCATCTATCCCTCCAGCCAGCCATCCATCCGGACATCCATCCATCCAGCCATCCATTCAGCCACCCATCCATCCATCCATCTCTCCAGCCAGCCAGCCATCCAGCCATCCATTTATCCAGCCATCCATCCAGCCATCCATCCATCCATCCCTCCAGCCAGCCATCCATCCATCCATCCCTCCAGCCAGCCATCCATCCAGCCATCCATCCATCCCGCCATCCATCCAGCCATCCATCCATCAGTCCATCCATCCATCCAGCCATCCATCCAGCCATCCATCCAGCCATCCATCCATCCATCCAGCCAGCCATTCATCCATGCATCCATCCATCCATCCATCCCTCCAGCCAGCCATCCATCCAGCCATCCATCCATCCAGCCATCCATCCATCCAGCCATCCATCTAGCCATCCATCCATCCATCCATCCCTCCATCCATCCGTCCATCCATCCATCCATCCAGCCTTCCATCCATTCATCCAGCCAACCAGCCATCCATCCATCCAGCCAGCCATCCAGACATCCAGCCATCCATCCAGCCGTCCATCCAGCCTTCCATCCATCCTTCCATCCCTCCAGCCAGCCATCCATCCAGCCATCCATTCGGCCATTCATCCATCCATTCATCCCTCCAGCCAGCCATCCATCCAGCCATCCCTCCATCCAGCCATCCATCCAGCCATCAATCCATCCATCCATCCCTCCAACCAGCCATCCAGCCAGCCATCCCTCCATCCAGCCGTCCATCCAGCCATCCATCCATCCCTCCAGCCATCCACCCATACAGCCATCCCTCCATCCAGCCATCCATCCAGCCAATAATCCATCCATCCATCCCTCCAGCCAGCCATCCATCCAGCCACCCCACCATCCAGCCATCACTCCAGCCATCCATCCATCCCTCCAGCCAGCCAAGCATCCAGCCATCCCTCCATCCAGCCATCCATCCAGCAATCCATCCATCCATCCCTCCAGCCAGCCATCCATCGAGCCATCCATCCATCCAGCCAGCCATCCAGACATCCATCCATCAATCCATCCCTCCAGCCAGCCATGCATCCAGCCATCATTCCATCCAGCCGTCCATCCGGCCAACCATCCATGACTCCAATCCTCCAGCCAGCCATCCATCCAACCATCCTTCGATCTAGCCATCCATTCAGCCATCCATCCATCCATCCCTCCAGCCAGCCATCCATCCAGCCTTCCATCCATCCAGCCATCCGTCCAGCCATTCATTAATCCATCCATTCCTCCAGCAAACAATCCATCCAGCCATCCATCCAGCCATCCATCCAGCCATCCATCAATCCACCCCTCCAGCCAGTCATCCATCCAGCCATCCATCCACCCAGCCATCCATCCAGCCATCCATCCATCCATCCATCCCTCCAGCCAGCCATCAATCCAGCCATCCATCCATCCTGACATCCGTCCAGCCATCCATCCATCCATCCATCCCTCCAGCCAGCCAACCATCCGGACAACCATCCATCCAGCCATCCACCCAGCCACCCATCCATCCATCCATCTCTCAAGCCAGCCAGCCATTCAGCCATCCATCTATCCAGCAATCCAACCAGCCATCCATCCAGCCATCCCTCCAGCCAGCCATCCATCCATCTACCCCTCCAGCCAGCCATCCATCCAGCCATCCATCCATCCAGCCATCCATCCAGCCATCAATCCATCCATCCATCCATCCATCCAGCCATCCATCCAGCCATCCATCCATCCATCCGTCCATCCAGCCATCCATCCTGCCATCCATCCAGCCATCCATCCATCCTTCAAACCCTCCAGCCAGCCATCCATCCAGCCATCCATCCAACCAGCCATCCATCGAACCATCCACCCATCCATCACTCCAGCCATCCATCCATCCAGCCATCCATCCATCCAGCCATCCATCCAGCCATCCATCCATCCATCCATCCATCCATCCATCCCTCCAGCCAGCCATCCATCCAGCCAGCCATCCATCCATCCCTCCAGCCAATCGCCCATCCAGCCGTCCATCCATCCAACCATCCATCCAGCCATCCATCCAGCCATCCATCCCTCCAGCAATTCATCCATCCAACCATTCCTCCATCCAGCCATCCATCCAGCCATCCATCCATCCATCCATCCCTCCAGCCAGATATCCATCCAGCCATCCCTCCATCCATCCGTCCATCCATCCATCCATCCAGCCATCCATCCATCCAGCCAGCCTTCCATCCAGCCATCCCTCCATACAGCCATCCATCCAGACATACCTCCATCCAGCCATCCATCCAGCCAATAATCCATCCATCCATCCCTCCAGCCAGCCATCCATCCAGCCATCCCTCCATCCAGCCATCCATCCATCCCTCCAGCCAGCCAAACATCCAGCCATCCCTCCATCCAGCCATCCATCCAGCCAACCATCCATCCATCCATCCATCCCTCCAGCCAGCCATCCATCGAGCCATCCATCCATCCAGCCAGCCATCCAGCCAACCATCCATCAATCCATCCATCCAGCCAGCCATGCATCCAGCCGTCCTTCCATCCAGCCGTCCATCCGGCCATCCATCCATGACTCCATTCCTCCAGCCAGCCATCCATCCAGCCATCCATCGATCTAGCCATCCATTCAGCCAGCCATCCATCCAGCCTTCCATCCATCCAGCCATCCGTCCAGCCATTCATTAATCCATCCATTCCTCCAGCCAGCAATCCATCCAGCCATCCATCCAGCCATCCATCCAGCCATCCATCCATCGATCCATCCCTCCAGCCAGCCATCCATCCAGCCATCCATCCATCCATCCATCCCTCCAGCCAGCCATCCATCCAGCCATCCATCCATCCAGACATCCATCCAGCCATCCATCCAACCATCTATCCCTCCAGCCAGCCATCCATCCGGACATCCATCCATCCAGCCATCCATCCAGCCAACCATCCATCCATCCATCTCTCCATTAAGCCATCCATCCAGCCATCCATCCAGCCATCCATCCATCCATCCAGCCAGCCATTCATCCATGCATCCATCCATCCCTCCAGCCAGCCATCCATCCATCCATCCATCCAGCCAGCCATCCATCCAGCCATCCATCCATCCCGCCATTCATCCAGCCATCCATCCATCCGTCCATCCATCCATCCAGCCATCCATCCAGCCATCCATCCAGCCATCCATCCATCCATCCAGCCAGCCATTCATCCATGCATCCATCCATCCATCCATCCCTCCAGCCAGCCATCCATCCAGCCATCCATCCATCCAGCCATCCATCCATCCAGCCATCCATCCAGCCATCCCTCCATCCATCCATCCCTCCATCCATCCGTCCATCCATCCATCCATCCAGACTTCCATCCATCCATCCAGCCAACCAGCCATCCATCCATCCAGCCAGCCATCCAGACATCCAGCCATCCATCCAGCCGCCCATCCAGCCTTCCATCCACCCTTCCATCCCTCCAGCCAGCCATCCATCCAGCCATCATTCCAACCATCCATCCATCGAACCATCCACCCATCCATCACTCCATTCTTCCATCCATCCAGCCATCCATCCATCCAGCCATTCATCCAGCCATCCATCCAACCATCCATCCATCCCTCCAGCCAGCCATCCATCCAGCCATCCACCCATCCATCCCTCCAGCCAATCGCCCATCCAGCCATCCATCCATCCAGCCATCCATCCAGCCATCCATCCAGCCATCCATCCCTCCAGCAATCCATCCATCCAGCCATCCCTCCATCCATCCGTCCATCCATCCATCCATCCAGCCATCCATCCATCCGGCCAGCCTTCCATCCAGCCATCCCGCCATATAGCCATCCATCCAGCCATCCATCCATTCGTCACTCCAGCCAGCCATCCTTCCAGCCATCCCTCCATCCAGCCATCCATCCAGCCATCCATCCATCCATCCATCCATCCAGCCATCCATCCAGCAATCCATCCATCCAGACTTCCAGCCATCCAGCCATCCATCCATCCAGCCATCCATCCATCCAGCTATCCATCCATCCATCCATCCAGCCATCCATCCAGCCATCCATCCATCCAGCCATCCATCCAGCCATCCATCCATCCATCCATCCCTCCAGCCAGCCAATCATCCAGCCATCCATCCATCCAGCCATCCATCCAGCCATCCATCCATCCATCCATCCCTCCAGCAAGCCATTCATCCAGCCATTCATCCATCCAGCCATCCATCCAGCCATCCATCCATTCATCCCTCCAGCCAGCCATCAATCCAGCCATCCGTCCATCCAGCCATCCATCCAGCCATCCATGCATTCATCCATCTCTCCATCCAGCCATTCATCCATCCATCCATACCTCCAGCCGGCCAGCCATCCATTCATCCATCCATCCAGCTATCCATCCATCCATCCATCCAGCCATCCATCCAGCCATCCATCCATCCAGCCATCCATCCAGCCATCCATCCATCCATCCATCCCTCCAGCCAGCCAATCATCCAGCCATCCATCCATCCAGCCATCCATCCAGCCATCCATCCATCCATCCATCCCTCCAGCAAGCCATTCATCCAGCCATTCATCCATCCAGCCATCCATCCAGCCATCCATCCATTCATCCCTCCAGCCAGCCATCAATCCAGCCATCCGTCCATCCAGCCATCCATCCAGCCATCCATGCATTCATCCATCTCTCCATCCAGCCATCCATCCAGCCATTCATCCATCCATCCATACCTCCAGCCGGCCAGCCATCCATTCATCCATCCATCCAGCCATCCATTCAGCCATCCATCCATCAATCCATCCGACCAGCCAGCCACCCATCCAGCCAACCAGCCATCCCGCCATCCATCCAGCCATCTATCCATTCATCCATCCCTCCAGCGAACCATCCATCCAGCCATCCATCCATCCAGCCATCCATTTAGCCATCCATCCATCCATCCATCCCATCAGCCAGACATCCATTCGGCCATCCATCCATCCAGACTTCGATCCAGACATACATCCAGCCATCCATCCATCCCTCCAGCCAGCCAACCATCCGGACATCCATCCATCCAGCCATCCATCCATCCTTCAAACCCTCCAGCCAGCCATCCATCCAGCCATCCATCCAACCAGCCATCCATCGAACCATCAACCCATCCATCACTCCAGCCATCCATCCATCCAGCCATCCATCCATCCAGCCATCCATCCAGCCATCCATCCATCCATCCATCCATCCATCCATCCCTCCAGCCAGCCATCCATCCAGCCAGCCATCCATCCATCCCTCCAGCCAATCGCCCATCCAGCCGTCCATCCATCCAGCCATCCATCCAGCCATCCATCCAGCCATCCATCCCTCCAGCAATTCATCCATCCAACCATTCCTCCATCCAGCCATCCATCCAGCCATCCATCCATCCATCCATCCCTCCAGCCAGATATCCATCCAGCCATCCCTCCATCCATCCGTCCATCCATCCATCCATCCAGCCATCCATCCATCCAGCCAGCCTTCCATCCAGCCATCCCTCCATACAGCCATCCATCCAGTCATACCTCCATCCAGCCATCCATCCAGCCAATAATCCATCCATCCATCCCTCCAGCCAGCCATCCATCCAGCCATCCCTCCATCCAGCCATCCATCCATCCCTCCAGCCAGCCAAACATCCAGCCATCCCTCCATCCAGCCATCCATCCAGCCAACCATCCATCCATCCATCCATCCCTCCAGCCAGCCATCCATCGAGCCATCCATCCATCCAGCCAGCCATCCAGCCAACCATCCATCAATCCATCCATCCAGCCAGCCATGCATCCAGCCGTCCTTCCATCCAGCCGTCCATCCGGCCATCCATCCATGACTCCATTCCTCCAGCCAGCCATCCATCCAGCCATCCATCGATCTAGCCATCCATTCAGCCAGCCATCCATCCAGCCTTCCATCCATCCAGCCATTCTTCCAGCCATTCATTAATCCATCCATTCCTCCAGCCAGCAATCCATCCAGCCATCCATCCAGCCATCCATCCAGCCATCCATCCATCGATCCATCCCTCCAGCCAGCCATCCATCCAGCCATCCATCCATCCATCCATCCCTCCAGCCAGCCATCCATCCAGCCATCCATCCATCCAGACATCCATCCAGCCATCCATCCAACCATCTATCCCTCCAGCCAGCCATCCATCCGGACATCCATCCATCCAGCCATCCATCCAGCCAACCATCCATCCATCCATCTCTCCATTAAGCCATCCATCCAGCCATCCATCCAGCCATCCATCCATCCATCCAGCCAGCCATTCATCCATGCATCCATCCATCCCTCCAGCCAGCCATCCATCCATCCATCCATCCAGCCAGCCATCCATCCAGCCATCCATCCATCCCGCCATCCATCCAGCCATCCATCCATCCGTCCATCCATCCATCCAGCCATCCATCCAGCCATCCATCCAGCCATCCATCCATCCATCCAGCCAGCCATTCATCCATGCATCCATCCATCCATCCATCCCTCCAGCCAGCCATCCATCCAGCCATCCATCCATCCAGCCATCCACCCATCCAGCCATCCATCCAGCTATCCCTCCATCCATCCATCCCTCCATCCATCCGTCCATCCATCCATCCATCCAGACTTCCATCCATCCATCCAGCAAACCAGCCATCCATCCATCCAGCCAGCCATCCAGACATCCAGCCATCCATCCAACCATCCATCCATCCCTCCAGCCAGCCATCCATCCAGCCATCCACCCATCCATCCCTCCAGCCAATCGCCCATCCAGCCATCCATCCATCCAGCCATCCATCCAGCCATCCATCCAGCCATCCATCCCTCCAGCAATCCATCCATCCAGCCATCCCTCCATCCATCCGTCCATCCATCCATCCATCCAGCCATCCATCCATCCGGCCAGCCTTCCATCCAGCCATCCCGCCATATAGCCATCCATCCAGCCATCCATCCATTCGTCACTCCAGCCAGCCATCCTTCCAGCCATCCCTCCATCCAGCCATCCATCCAGCCATCCATCCATCCATCCATCCATCCAGCCATCCATCCAGCAATCCATCCATCCAGACTTCCAGCCATCCAGCCATCCATCCATCCAGCCATCCATCCATCCAGCTATCCATCCATCCATCCATCCAGCCATCCATCCAGCCATACATCCATCCAGCCATCCATCCAGCCATCCATCCATCCATCCATCCCTCCAGCCAGCCAATCATCCAGCCATCCATCCATCCAGCCATCCATCCAGCCATCCATCCATCCATCCATCCCTCCAGCAAGCCATTCATCCAGCCATTCATCCATCCAGCCATCCATCCAGCCATCCATCCATTCATCCCTCCAGCCAGCCATCAATCCAGCCATCCGTCCATCCAGCCATCCATCCAGCCATCCATGCATTCATCCATCTCTCCATCCAGCCATCCATCCAGCCATTCATCCATCCATCCATACCTCCAGCCGGCCAGCCATCCATTCATCCATCCATCCAGCTATCCATCCATCCATCCATCCAGCCATCCATCCAGCCATCCATCCATCCAGCCATCCATCCAGCCATCCATCCATCCATCCATCCCTCCAGCCAGCCAATCATCCAGCCATCCATCCATCCAGCCATCCATCCATCCATCCATCCATCCATCCATCCCTCCAGCAAGCCATTCATCCAGCCATTCATCCATCCAGCCATCCATCCAGCCATCCATCCATTCATCCCTCCAGCCAGCCATCAATCCAGCCATCCGTCCATCCAGCCATCCATCCAGCCATCCATGCATTCATCCATCTCTCCATCCAGCCATCCATCCAGCCATTCATCCATCCATCCATACCTCCAGCCGGCCAGCCATCCATTCATCCATCCATCCAGCCATCCATTCAGCCATCCATCCATCAATCCATCCGCCCAGCCAGCCACCCATCCAGCCAACCAGCCATCCCGCCATCCATCCAGCCATCTATCCATTCATCCATCCCTCCAGCGAACCATCCATCCAGCCATCCATCCATCCAGCCATCCATTTAGCCATCCATCCATCCATCCATCCCATCAGCCAGACATCCATTCGGCCATCCATCCATCCAGACTTCGATCCAGACATCCATCCAGCCATCCATCCATCCCTCCAGCCAGCCAACCATCCGGACATCCATCCATCCAGCCATCCACCCAGCCACCCATCCATCCATCCATCTCTCCACCCAGCCAGCCATCTAGCCATCCATCTATCCAGCCATCCAGCCAGCCAGCCATCCAGCCATCCCTCCAGCCAGCCATTCATCCATCTATCCCTCCAGCCAGCCATCTATCCATCCATCCATCCTTCCAGCCATCCATCCAGCCATCCATCCATCCATCCATCCGTCCATCCAGCCATCCATCCAGCCATCCATCCAGCCATCCATCCATCCTTCTTTCCCTCCAGCCAGCCATCCATCCAGCCATCCCTCCAGCCAGCCATCCATCCATCTATCCCTCCAGCCAGCCATCCATCCATCCATCCATCCATCCAGCCATCCATCCAGCCATCCATCCATCCATCCGTCCATCCAGCCATCCATCCAGCCATCCATCCAGCCATCCATCCATCCTTCAATCCCTCCAGCCAGCCATCCATCCAGCCATCCATTCAACCAGCCATCCATCGAACCATCCACCCATCCATCACTCCAGCCATCCATCCATCCAGCCATCCATCCATCCAGCCATCCATCCAGCCATCCATCCATCCATCCATCCATCCATCCCTCCAGCCAGCCATCCATCCAGCCATCCATCCATCCATCCCTCCAGCCAATCGGCCATCCAGCCGCCCATCCATCCAGCCATCCATCCAGCCATCCATCCAGCCATCCATCCCTCCAGCAATCCATCCATCCATACATTCCTCCACCCAGCCATCCATCCAGCCATCCATCCATCCATCCATCCCTCCAGCCAGATATCCATCCAGCCATCCCTCCATCCATCCGTCCATCCATCCATCCATCCAGCCATCCATCCATCCAGCCTTCCATCCAGCCATCCCTCCATACAGCCATCCATCCAGCCATCCATCCATCCGTCACTCCAGCCAGTCATCCCTCCATCCAGCCATCCATCCAGCCATCCATCCATCCCTCCAGCCAGCCACCCATCCAGCCATCCCTCCATCCAGCCATCCATCCAGCCAATAATCCATCCATCCATCCCTCCAGCCAGCCAGATATCCAGCCATCCCTCCATACAGCCATCCATCCAGCCATCCATCCATTCCTCCAGCCAGCCAACCATCCATCCATCCCTCCATCCATCCATCCCTCGAGCAAGCCATTCATCCAGCCATCCATCCATCCGGCCATCCATCCAGCCATCCATCCATTCATCCCTCCCGCCAGCCATCAATCCAGCCACCCGTCCATCCAGCCATCCATCCAGCCATCCATGCATTCATCCATCTCTCCATCCAGCCATCCATCCAGCCATTCATCCATCCATCCATACCTCCAGCCGGCCAGCCATCCATTCATCCATCCATCCAGCCATCCATCCAGCCATCCATCCATCAATCCATCCGCCCAGCCAGCCACCCATCCAGCCAACCAGCCATCCCGCCATCCATCCAGCCATCTATCCATTCATCCATCCCTCCAGCGAACCATCCATACAGCCATCCATCCATCCAGCCATCCATTTAGCCATCCATCCATCCCATCAGCCAGACATCCATTCGGCCATCCATCCATCCAGACATACATTCATCCATCCATCCAGCCAGCCATCCATCCAGCCATCCATCCATCCAGCCAGCCATCCAGCCATCCATCCATCCATCCATCCCTCCAGCCAGCCATCCATCCAGCCATCCATCCATCCAACCATCCATCCAGCCATCCATCCGTCCCTCCAGCCAGCCATTCTTCCAGCCAACCATCCATCCAGCCATCGATCCAGCCATCCATCCATCCATCTTTCCCTCCAGCCAGCCATCCATCCAGCCATCCATCCATACAGCCACCCTTCCAGCCATCCATCCATCCATTCATCCCTCCAGCCAGTCATCCATCCAGCCATCCCTTCATCCAACCATCCATCCAGCCATCCAACCATTCATCCATCTCTCCAGCCAGCCATACATTCAGCCATCCATTCTTCCAGCCATCCATCCAGTCATCCATCCATCCATCCATCCCTCCAGCCAGCCATCCATCCAGCCATCCATCCATCCAGACATCCATCCAGCCACCCCTCCATCCCTCCATCTCTCCATCCAGCCAGCCATCCAGCCATCCATCTATCCAGCCATCCATCCAGCCATCCCTCCAGCCAGCCATCCATCCAGCCATCCATCCATCCCGCCATCCATCCAGCCATCCATCCATCCGTCCATCCATCCATCCAGCCATCCATCCAGCCATCCATCCAGCCATCCATCCATCCATCCAGCCAGCCATTCATCCATGCATCCATCCATCCATCCATCCCTCCAGCCAGCCATCCATCCAGCCATCCATCCATCCAGCCATCCATCCATCCAGCCATCCATCCAGCCATCCATCCATCCATCCATCCCTCCATCCATCCGTCCATCCATCCATCCATCCAGCCTTCCATCCATCCATCCAGCCAACCAGCCATCCATCCATCCAGCCAGCGATCCAGACATCCAGCCATCCATCCAGCCGTCCATCCAGCCTTCCATCCATCCTTCCATCCCTCCAGCCAGCCATCCATCCATCCATCCTTCCCTCCAGCCAGCCACCCATCCAGCCATCCATCCATACAGCCACCCATCCAGCCATCCATCCATCCATCCATCCCTCCAGCCAGTCATCCATCCAGCCATCCCTCCATCCAACCATCCATCCAGCCATCCAACCATTCATCCATCTCTCCAGCCAGCCATACATTCAGCCATCCATTCTTCCAGCCATCCATCCAGTCATCCATCCAGCCAGCTATCCCTCCATCCAGCCGTCCATCCAGCCATCCATCCATCCCTCCAGCCAGCCACCCATACAGCCATCCCTCTATCCAGCCATCCATCCAGCCAATAATCCATCCATCCATCCCTCCAGCCAGCCATCCATCCAGCCACCCCACCATCCAGCCATCAATCCAGCCATCCATCCATCCCTCCAGCCAGCCAACCATCCAGCCATCCCTCCATCCAGCCATCCATCCAGCCATCCATCCATCCATCCGTCCATCGAGCCATCCATCAACCCAGCCAGCCATCTAGCCATCCATCCATCAATCCATCCCTCCAGCCAGCCATGCATCCAGCCATCCTTCCATCCAGCCGTCCATCCGGCCATCCATCCATGACTCCATTCCTCCAGCCAGCCATCCATCCAACCACCCATCGATCTAGCCATCCATTCAGCCATCCATCCATCCATCCCTCCAGCCAGCCATCCATCCAGCCTTCCATCCATCCAGCCATCCGTCCAGCCATTCATTAATCCATCCATTCCTCCAGCAAACAATCCATCCAGCCATCCATCCAGCCATCCATCCAGCCATCCATCCATCCATCCCTCCAGCCAGCCATCCAGCCAGCCATCCATCCATCCAGCCATCCATCCAGCCATCCATCCATCCATCCATCCCTCCAGCCACCATCCATCCAGCCATCCATCCATCCAGACATCCATCCAGCCATCCATCCATCCCTCCAGCCAGCCAACCATCCGGACATCCATCCATCCAGCCATCCACCCAGCCACCCATCCATCCATCCATCTCTCCACCCAGCCAGCCATCTAGCCATCCATCTATCCAGCCATCCAGCCAGCCATCCATCCAGCCATCCCTCCAGCCAGCCATCCATCCATCTATCCCTCCAGCCAGCCATCTATCCATCCATCCATCCAGCCAGCCATCCATCCAGCCATCCATCCATCCATCCATCCGTCCATCCAGCCATCCATCCAGCCATCCATCCAGCCATCCATCCATCCTTCTTTCCCTCCAGCCAGCCATCCATCCAGCCATCCATTCAACCATCCATCCATCGAACCATCCACCCATCCATCACTCCAGCCATCCATCCATCCAGCCATCCATCCATCCAGCCATCCATCCAGCCATCCATCCATCCATCCATCCATCCATCCCTCCAGCCAGCCATCCATCCAGCCATCCATCCATCCATCCCTCCAGCCAATCGCCCATCCAGCCGTCCATCCATCAGCCATCCATCCAGCCATCCATCCCTCCAGCAATCCATCCATCCAACCAATTCTCCATCCAGCCATCCATCCAGCCATCCATCCATCCCTCCAGCCAGATATCCATCCAGCCATCCCTCCATCCATCCGTCCATCCATTCATCCATCCAGCCATCCATCCATCCAGCCTTCCATCCAGCCATCCCTCCATACAGCCATCCATCCAGCCATCCATCCATCCGTCACTCCAGCCAGTCATCCCTCCATCCAGCCATCCATCCAGCCATCCATCCATCCCTCCAGCCAGCCACCCATCCAGCCATCCCTCCATCCAGCCATCCATCCAGCCAATAATCCATCCATCCATCCCTCCAGCCAGCCATCCATCCAGCCATCCCTCCATCCAGCCATCCATCCAGCCATCCATCCATTCCTCCAGCCAGCCAACCATCCAGCCATCCCTCCATCCAGCCATCCATCCAGCCATCCATCCATCCATCCATCCATCCCTCCAGCCAGCCATCCATCGAGCCATCCATCCATCCAGCCAGCCATCCAGACAACCATCCATCAATCCATCCCTCCAGCCAGCCATGCATCCAGCCATCCTTCCATCCAGCCGTCCATCCGGCCATCCATCCATGACTCCATTCCTCCAGCAAGCCATCCATCCAGCCATCCATCGATCTAGCCATCCATTCAGCCAGCCATCCATCCATCCCTCCCGCCAGCCATCCATCCAGCCTTCCATCCATCCAGCCATCCGTCCAGCCATTCATTAATCCATCCATTCCTCCAGCCAGCAATCCATCCAGCCATCCATCCAGCCATCCATCCAGCCATCCATCCATCCATCCATCCCTCCAGCCAGCCATCCATCCAGCCATCCATCCATCCATCCATCCCTCCAGCCAGCCATCCATCCAGCCATCCATCCATCCAGACATCCATCCAGCCATCCATCCAACCATCTATCCCTCCAGCCAGCCATCCATCCGGACATCCATCCATCCAGCCATCCATTCAGCCACCCATCCATCCATCCATCTCTCCAGCCAGCCAGCCATCCAGCCATCCATTTATCCAGCCATCCATCCAGCCATCCATCCATCCATCCCTCCAGCCAGCCATCCATCCATCCATCCCTCCAGCCAGCCATCCATCCAGCCATCCATCCATCCCGCCATCCATCCAGCCATCCATCCATCAGTCCATCCATCCATCCAGCCATCCATCCAGCCATCCATCCAGCCATCCATCCATCCATCCAGCCAGCCATTCATCCATGCATCCATCCATCCATCCATCCCTCCAGCCAGCCATCCATCCAGCCATCCATCCATCCAGCCATCCATCCATCCAGCCATCCATCTAGCCATCCATCCATCCATCCATCCCTCCATCCATCCGTCCATCCATCCATCCATCCAGCCTTCCATCCATTCATCCAGCCAACCAGCCATCCATCCATCCAGCCAGCCATCCAGACATCCAGCCATCCATCCAGCCGTCCATCCAGCCTTCCATCCATCCTTCCATCCCTCCAGCCAGCCATCCATCCAGCCATCCATTCGGCCATTCATCCATCCATTCATCCCTCCAGCCAGCCATCCATCCAGCCATCCCTCCATCCAGCCATCCATCCAGCCATCAATCCATCCATCCATCCCTCCAACCAGCCATCCAGCCAGCCATCCCTCCATCCAGCCGTCCATCCAGCCATCCATCCATCCCTCCAGCCATCCACCCATACAGCCATCCCTCCATCCAGCCATCCATCCAGCCAATAATCCATCCATCCATCCCTCCAGCCAGCCATCCATCCAGCCACCCCACCATCCAGCCATCACTCCAGCCATCCATCCATCCCTCCAGCCAGCCAAGCATCCAGCCATCCCTCCATCCAGCCATCCATCCAGCAATCCATCCATCCATCCCTCCAGCCAGCCATCCATCGAGCCATCCATCCATCCAGCCAGCCATCCAGACATCCATCCATCAATCCATCCCTCCAGCCAGCCATGCATCCAGCCATCATTCCATCCAGCCGTCCATCCGGCCAACCATCCATGACTCCAATCCTCCAGCCAGCCATCCATCCAACCATCCTTCGATCTAGCCATCCATTCAGCCATCCATCCATCCATCCCTCCAGCCAGCCATCCATCCAGCCTTCCATCCATCCAGCCATCCGTCCAGCCATTCATTAATCCATCCATTCCTCCAGCAAACAATCCATCCAGCCATCCATCCAGCCATCCATCCAGCCATCCATCAATCCACCCCTCCAGCCAGTCATCCATCCAGCCATCCATCCACCCAGCCATCCATCCAGCCATCCATCCATCCATCCATCCCTCCAGCCAGCCATCAATCCAGCCATCCATCCATCCTGACATCCGTCCAGCCATCCATCCATCCATCCATCCCTCCAGCCAGCCAACCATCCGGACAACCATCCATCCAGCCATCCACCCAGCCACCCATCCATCCATCCATCTCTCAAGCCAGCCAGCCATTCAGCCATCCATCTATCCAGCAATCCAACCAGCCATCCATCCAGCCATCCCTCCAGCCAGCCATCCATCCATCTACCCCTCCAGCCAGCCATCCATCCAGCCATCCATCCATCCAGCCATCCATCCAGCCATCAATCCATCCATCCATCCATCCATCCAGCCATCCATCCAGCCATCCATCCATCCATCCGTCCATCCAGCCATCCATCCTGCCATCCATCCAGCCATCCATCCATCCTTCAAACCCTCCAGCCAGCCATCCATCCAGCCATCCATCCAACCAGCCATCCATCGAACCATCCACCCATCCATCACTCCAGCCATCCATCCATCCAGCCATCCATCCATCCAGCCATCCATCCAGCCATCCATCCATCCATCCATCCATCCATCCATCCCTCCAGCCAGCCATCCATCCAGCCAGCCATCCATCCATCCCTCCAGCCAATCGCCCATCCAGCCGTCCATCCATCCAACCATCCATCCAGCCATCCATCCAGCCATCCATCCCTCCAGCAATTCATCCATCCAACCATTCCTCCATCCAGCCATCCATCCAGCCATCCATCCATCCATCCATCCCTCCAGCCAGATATCCATCCAGCCATCCCTCCATCCATCCGTCCATCCATCCATCCATCCAGCCATCCATCCATCCAGCCAGCCTTCCATCCAGCCATCCCTCCATACAGCCATCCATCCAGACATACCTCCATCCAGCCATCCATCCAGCCAATAATCCATCCATCCATCCCTCCAGCCAGCCATCCATCCAGCCATCCCTCCATCCAGCCATCCATCCATCCCTCCAGCCAGCCAAACATCCAGCCATCCCTCCATCCAGCCATCCATCCAGCCAACCATCCATCCATCCATCCATCCCTCCAGCCAGCCATCCATCGAGCCATCCATCCATCCAGCCAGCCATCCAGCCAACCATCCATCAATCCATCCATCCAGCCAGCCATGCATCCAGCCGTCCTTCCATCCAGCCGTCCATCCGGCCATCCATCCATGACTCCATTCCTCCAGCCAGCCATCCATCCAGCCATCCATCGATCTAGCCATCCATTCAGCCAGCCATCCATCCAGCCTTCCATCCATCCAGCCATCCGTCCAGCCATTCATTAATCCATCCATTCCTCCAGCCAGCAATCCATCCAGCCATCCATCCAGCCATCCATCCAGCCATCCATCCATCGATCCATCCCTCCAGCCAGCCATCCATCCAGCCATCCATCCATCCATCCATCCCTCCAGCCAGCCATCCATCCAGCCATCCATCCATCCAGACATCCATCCAGCCATCCATCCAACCATCTATCCCTCCAGCCAGCCATCCATCCGGACATCCATCCATCCAGCCATCCATCCAGCCAACCATCCATCCATCCATCTCTCCATTAAGCCATCCATCCAGCCATCCATCCAGCCATCCATCCATCCATCCAGCCAGCCATTCATCCATGCATCCATCCATCCCTCCAGCCAGCCATCCATCCATCCATCCATCCAGCCAGCCATCCATCCAGCCATCCATCCATCCCGCCATTCATCCAGCCATCCATCCATCCGTCCATCCATCCATCCAGCCATCCATCCAGCCATCCATCCAGCCATCCATCCATCCATCCAGCCAGCCATTCATCCATGCATCCATCCATCCATCCATCCCTCCAGCCAGCCATCCATCCAGCCATCCATCCATCCAGCCATCCATCCATCCAGCCATCCATCCAGCCATCCCTCCATCCATCCATCCCTCCATCCATCCGTCCATCCATCCATCCATCCAGACTTCCATCCATCCATCCAGCCAACCAGCCATCCATCCATCCAGCCAGCCATCCAGACATCCAGCCATCCATCCAGCCGCCCATCCAGCCTTCCATCCACCCTTCCATCCCTCCAGCCAGCCATCCATCCAGCCATCATTCCAACCATCCATCCATCGAACCATCCACCCATCCATCACTCCATTCTTCCATCCATCCAGCCATCCATCCATCCAGCCATTCATCCAGCCATCCATCCAACCATCCATCCATCCCTCCAGCCAGCCATCCATCCAGCCATCCACCCATCCATCCCTCCAGCCAATCGCCCATCCAGCCATCCATCCATCCAGCCATCCATCCAGCCATCCATCCAGCCATCCATCCCTCCAGCAATCCATCCATCCAGCCATCCCTCCATCCATCCGTCCATCCATCCATCCATCCAGCCATCCATCCATCCGGCCAGCCTTCCATCCAGCCATCCCGCCATATAGCCATCCATCCAGCCATCCATCCATTCGTCACTCCAGCCAGCCATCCTTCCAGCCATCCCTCCATCCAGCCATCCATCCAGCCATCCATCCATCCATCCATCCATCCAGCCATCCATCCAGCAATCCATCCATCCAGACTTCCAGCCATCCAGCCATCCATCCATCCAGCCATCCATCCATCCAGCTATCCATCCATCCATCCATCCAGCCATCCATCCAGCCATCCATCCATCCAGCCATCCATCCAGCCATCCATCCATCCATCCATCCCTCCAGCCAGCCAATCATCCAGCCATCCATCCATCCAGCCATCCATCCAGCCATCCATCCATCCATCCATCCCTCCAGCAAGCCATTCATCCAGCCATTCATCCATCCAGCCATCCATCCAGCCATCCATCCATTCATCCCTCCAGCCAGCCATCAATCCAGCCATCCGTCCATCCAGCCATCCATCCAGCCATCCATGCATTCATCCATCTCTCCATCCAGCCATTCATCCATCCATCCATACCTCCAGCCGGCCAGCCATCCATTCATCCATCCATCCAGCTATCCATCCATCCATCCATCCAGCCATCCATCCAGCCATCCATCCATCCAGCCATCCATCCAGCCATCCATCCATCCATCCATCCCTCCAGCCAGCCAATCATCCAGCCATCCATCCATCCAGCCATCCATCCAGCCATCCATCCATCCATCCATCCCTCCAGCAAGCCATTCATCCAGCCATTCATCCATCCAGCCATCCATCCAGCCATCCATCCATTCATCCCTCCAGCCAGCCATCAATCCAGCCATCCGTCCATCCAGCCATCCATCCAGCCATCCATGCATTCATCCATCTCTCCATCCAGCCATCCATCCAGCCATTCATCCATCCATCCATACCTCCAGCCGGCCAGCCATCCATTCATCCATCCATCCAGCCATCCATTCAGCCATCCATCCATCAATCCATCCGACCAGCCAGCCACCCATCCAGCCAACCAGCCATCCCGCCATCCATCCAGCCATCTATCCATTCATCCATCCCTCCAGCGAACCATCCATCCAGCCATCCATCCATCCAGCCATCCATTTAGCCATCCATCCATCCATCCATCCCATCAGCCAGACATCCATTCGGCCATCCATCCATCCAGACTTCGATCCAGACATACATCCAGCCATCCATCCATCCCTCCAGCCAGCCAACCATCCGGACATCCATCCATCCAGCCATCCATCCATCCTTCAAACCCTCCAGCCAGCCATCCATCCAGCCATCCATCCAACCAGCCATCCATCGAACCATCAACCCATCCATCACTCCAGCCATCCATCCATCCAGCCATCCATCCATCCAGCCATCCATCCAGCCATCCATCCATCCATCCATCCATCCATCCATCCCTCCAGCCAGCCATCCATCCAGCCAGCCATCCATCCATCCCTCCAGCCAATCGCCCATCCAGCCGTCCATCCATCCAGCCATCCATCCAGCCATCCATCCAGCCATCCATCCCTCCAGCAATTCATCCATCCAACCATTCCTCCATCCAGCCATCCATCCAGCCATCCATCCATCCATCCATCCCTCCAGCCAGATATCCATCCAGCCATCCCTCCATCCATCCGTCCATCCATCCATCCATCCAGCCATCCATCCATCCAGCCAGCCTTCCATCCAGCCATCCCTCCATACAGCCATCCATCCAGTCATACCTCCATCCAGCCATCCATCCAGCCAATAATCCATCCATCCATCCCTCCAGCCAGCCATCCATCCAGCCATCCCTCCATCCAGCCATCCATCCATCCCTCCAGCCAGCCAAACATCCAGCCATCCCTCCATCCAGCCATCCATCCAGCCAACCATCCATCCATCCATCCATCCCTCCAGCCAGCCATCCATCGAGCCATCCATCCATCCAGCCAGCCATCCAGCCAACCATCCATCAATCCATCCATCCAGCCAGCCATGCATCCAGCCGTCCTTCCATCCAGCCGTCCATCCGGCCATCCATCCATGACTCCATTCCTCCAGCCAGCCATCCATCCAGCCATCCATCGATCTAGCCATCCATTCAGCCAGCCATCCATCCAGCCTTCCATCCATCCAGCCATTCTTCCAGCCATTCATTAATCCATCCATTCCTCCAGCCAGCAATCCATCCAGCCATCCATCCAGCCATCCATCCAGCCATCCATCCATCGATCCATCCCTCCAGCCAGCCATCCATCCAGCCATCCATCCATCCATCCATCCCTCCAGCCAGCCATCCATCCAGCCATCCATCCATCCAGACATCCATCCAGCCATCCATCCAACCATCTATCCCTCCAGCCAGCCATCCATCCGGACATCCATCCATCCAGCCATCCATCCAGCCAACCATCCATCCATCCATCTCTCCATTAAGCCATCCATCCAGCCATCCATCCAGCCATCCATCCATCCATCCAGCCAGCCATTCATCCATGCATCCATCCATCCCTCCAGCCAGCCATCCATCCATCCATCCATCCAGCCAGCCATCCATCCAGCCATCCATCCATCCCGCCATCCATCCAGCCATCCATCCATCCGTCCATCCATCCATCCAGCCATCCATCCAGCCATCCATCCAGCCATCCATCCATCCATCCAGCCAGCCATTCATCCATGCATCCATCCATCCATCCATCCCTCCAGCCAGCCATCCATCCAGCCATCCATCCATCCAGCCATCCACCCATCCAGCCATCCATCCAGCTATCCCTCCATCCATCCATCCCTCCATCCATCCGTCCATCCATCCATCCATCCAGACTTCCATCCATCCATCCAGCAAACCAGCCATCCATCCATCCAGCCAGCCATCCAGACATCCAGCCATCCATCCAACCATCCATCCATCCCTCCAGCCAGCCATCCATCCAGCCATCCACCCATCCATCCCTCCAGCCAATCGCCCATCCAGCCATCCATCCATCCAGCCATCCATCCAGCCATCCATCCAGCCATCCATCCCTCCAGCAATCCATCCATCCAGCCATCCCTCCATCCATCCGTCCATCCATCCATCCATCCAGCCATCCATCCATCCGGCCAGCCTTCCATCCAGCCATCCCGCCATATAGCCATCCATCCAGCCATCCATCCATTCGTCACTCCAGCCAGCCATCCTTCCAGCCATCCCTCCATCCAGCCATCCATCCAGCCATCCATCCATCCATCCATCCATCCAGCCATCCATCCAGCAATCCATCCATCCAGACTTCCAGCCATCCAGCCATCCATCCATCCAGCCATCCATCCATCCAGCTATCCATCCATCCATCCATCCAGCCATCCATCCAGCCATACATCCATCCAGCCATCCATCCAGCCATCCATCCATCCATCCATCCCTCCAGCCAGCCAATCATCCAGCCATCCATCCATCCAGCCATCCATCCAGCCATCCATCCATCCATCCATCCCTCCAGCAAGCCATTCATCCAGCCATTCATCCATCCAGCCATCCATCCAGCCATCCATCCATTCATCCCTCCAGCCAGCCATCAATCCAGCCATCCGTCCATCCAGCCATCCATCCAGCCATCCATGCATTCATCCATCTCTCCATCCAGCCATCCATCCAGCCATTCATCCATCCATCCATACCTCCAGCCGGCCAGCCATCCATTCATCCATCCATCCAGCTATCCATCCATCCATCCATCCAGCCATCCATCCAGCCATCCATCCATCCAGCCATCCATCCAGCCATCCATCCATCCATCCATCCCTCCAGCCAGCCAATCATCCAGCCATCCATCCATCCAGCCATCCATCCATCCATCCATCCATCCATCCATCCCTCCAGCAAGCCATTCATCCAGCCATTCATCCATCCAGCCATCCATCCAGCCATCCATCCATTCATCCCTCCAGCCAGCCATCAATCCAGCCATCCGTCCATCCAGCCATCCATCCAGCCATCCATGCATTCATCCATCTCTCCATCCAGCCATCCATCCAGCCATTCATCCATCCATCCATACCTCCAGCCGGCCAGCCATCCATTCATCCATCCATCCAGCCATCCATTCAGCCATCCATCCATCAATCCATCCGCCCAGCCAGCCACCCATCCAGCCAACCAGCCATCCCGCCATCCATCCAGCCATCTATCCATTCATCCATCCCTCCAGCGAACCATCCATCCAGCCATCCATCCATCCAGCCATCCATTTAGCCATCCATCCATCCATCCATCCCATCAGCCAGACATCCATTCGGCCATCCATCCATCCAGACTTCGATCCAGACATCCATCCAGCCATCCATCCATCCCTCCAGCCAGCCAACCATCCGGACATCCATCCATCCAGCCATCCACCCAGCCACCCATCCATCCATCCATCTCTCCACCCAGCCAGCCATCTAGCCATCCATCTATCCAGCCATCCAGCCAGCCAGCCATCCAGCCATCCCTCCAGCCAGCCATTCATCCATCTATCCCTCCAGCCAGCCATCTATCCATCCATCCATCCTTCCAGCCATCCATCCAGCCATCCATCCATCCATCCATCCGTCCATCCAGCCATCCATCCAGCCATCCATCCAGCCATCCATCCATCCTTCTTTCCCTCCAGCCAGCCATCCATCCAGCCATCCATTCAACCAGCCATCCATCGAACCATCCACCCATCCATCACTCCAGCCATCCATCCATCCAGCCATCCATCCATCCAGCCATCCATCCAGCCATCCATCCATCCATCCATTCATCCATCCCTCCAGCCAGCCATGCATCCAGCCATCCATCCATCCATCCCTCCAGCCAATCGCCCATCCAGCCGTCCATCCATCCAGCCATCCATCCAGCCATCCATCCAGCCATCCATCCCTCCAGCAATCCATCCATCCAACCAATTCTCCATCCAGCCATCCATCCAGCCATCCATCCATCCCTCCAGCCAGATATCCATCCAGCCATCCCTCCATCCATCCGTCCATCCATCCAGCCATCCATCCATCCAGCCTTCCATCCAGCCATCCCTCCATACAGCCATCCATCCAGCCATCCATCCATCCGTCACTCCAGCCAGTCATCCCTCCATCCAGCCATCCATCCAGCCATCCATCCATCCCTCCAGCCAGCCACCCATCCAGCCATCCCTCCATCCAGCCATCCATCCAGCCAATAATCCATCCATCCATCCCTCCAGCCAGCCATCCATCCAGCCATCCCTCCATCCAGCCATCCATCCAGCCATCCATCCATTCCTCCAGCCAGCCAACCATCCAGCCATCCCTCCATCCAGCCATCCATCCAGCCATCCATCCATCCATCCATCCATCCCTCCAGCCAGCCATCCATCGAGCCATCCATCCATCCAGCCAGCCATCCAGACAACCATCCATCAATCCATCCCTCCAGCCAGCCATGCATCCAGCCATCCTTCCATCCAGCCGTCCATCCGGCCATCCATCCATGACTCCATTCCTCCAGCAAGCCATCCATCCAGCCATCCATCGATCTAGCCATCCATTCAGCCAGCCATCCATCCATCCCTCCAGCCAGCCATCCATCCAGCCTTCCATCCATCCAGCCATCCGTCCAGCCATTCATTAATCCATCCATTCCTCCAGCCAGCAATCCATCCAGCCATCCATCCAGCCATCCATCCAGCCATCCATCCATCCATCCATCCCTCCAGCCAGCCATCCATCCAGCCATCCATCCATCCATCCATCCCTCCAGCCAGCCATCCATCCAGCCATCCATCCATCCAGACATCCATCCAGCCATCCATCCAACCATCTATCCCTCCAGCCAGCCATCCATCCGGACATCCATCCATCCAGCCATCCATTCAGCCACCCATCGATCCATCCATCTCTCCAGCCAGCCAGCCATCCAGCCATCCATTTATCCAGCCATCCATCCAGCCATCCATCCATCCATCCCTCCAGCCAGCCATCCATCCATCCATCCCTCCAGCCAGCCATCCATCCAGCCATCCATCCATCCCGCCATCCATCCAGCCATCCATCCATCAGTCCATCCATCCATCCAGCCATCCATCCAGCCATCCATCCAGCCATCCATCCATCCATCCAGCCAGCCATTCATCCATGCATCCATCCATCCATCCCTCCAGCCAGCCATCCATCCAGCCATCCACCCATCCAGCCATCCATCCATCCAGCCATCCATCCAGCCATCCATCCATCCATCCATCCCTCCATCCATCCGTCCATCCATCCAGCCTTCCATCCATTCATCCAGCCAACCAGACATCCATCCATCCAGCCAGCCATCCAGACATCCAGCCATCCATCCAGCCGTCCATCCAGCCTTCCATCCATCCTTCCATCCCTCCAGCCAGCCATCCATCCAGCCAGCCATTCGGCCATTCATCCATCCATCCATCCCTCCAGCCAGCCATCCATCCAGCCATCCCTCCATCCAGCCATCCATCCAGCCATCAATCCATCCATCCATCCCTCCAGCCAGCCATCCAGCCAGCCATCCCTCCATCCAGCCGTCCATCCAGCCATCCATCCATCCCTCCAGCCATCCACCCATACAGCCATCCCTCCATCCAGCCATCCATCCAGCCAATAATCCATCCATCCATCCCTCCACCCAGCCATCCATCCAGCCACCCCACCATCCAGCCATCAATCCAGCCATCCATCCATCCCTCCAGCCAGGCAACCATCCAGCCATCCCTCCATCCAGCCATCCATCCAGCCATCCATCCATCCATCCCTCCAGCCAGCCATCCATCGAGCCATCCATCCATCCAGCCAGCCATCCAGCCATCCATCCATCAATCCATCCCTCCAGCCAGCCATGCATCCAGCCATCCTTCCATCCAGGCGTCCATCCGGCCAACCATCCATGACTCCATTCCTCCAGCCAGCCATCCATCCAACCATCCTTCGATCTAGCCATCCATTCAGCCATCCATCCATCCATCCCTCCAGCCAGCCATCCATCCAGCCTTCCATCCATCCAGCCATCCGTCCAGCCATTCATTAATCCATCCATTCCTCCACCAAACAATCCATCCAGCCATCCATCCAGCCATCCATCCAGCCATCCATCAATCCATCCCTCCAGCCAGTCATCCATCCAGCCATCCATCCATCCAGCCATCCATCCAGCCATCCATCCATCCATCCATCCCTCCAGCCAGCCATCCATCCAGCCATCCATCCATCCTGACATCCGTCCAGCCATCCATCCATCCATCCATCCCTCCAGCCAGCCAACCATCCGGACATCCATCCATCCAGCCATCCACCCAGCCACCCATCCATCCATCCATCTCTCAAGCCAGCCAGCCATTCAGCCATCCATCTATCCAGCCATCCAACCAGCCATCAATCCAGCCATCCCTCCAGCCAGCCATCCATCCATCTATCCCTCCAGCCAGCCATCCATCCAGCCATCCATCCATCCAGCCATCCATCCAGCCATCCATCCATCCATCCATCCATCCATCCAGCCATCCATCCAGCCATCCATCCATCCATCCGTCCATCCAGCCATCCATCCTGCCATCCATCCAGCCATCCATCCATCCTTCAAACCCTCCAGCCAGCCATCCATCCATCAGCCATCCATCCAGCCATCCATCCCTCCAGCAATCCATCCATCCAACCAATTCTCCATCCAGCCATCCATCCAGCCATCCATCCATCCCTCCAGCCAGATATCCATCCAGCCATCCCTCCATCCATCCGTCCATCCATTCATCCATCCAGCCATCCATCCATCCAGCCTTCCATCCAGCCATCCCTCCATACAGCCATCCATCCAGCCATCCATCCATCCGTCACTCCAGCCAGTCATCCCTCCATCCAGCCATCCATCCAGCCATCCATCCATCCCTCCAGCCAGCCACCCATCCAGCCATCCCTCCATCCAGCCATCCATCCAGCCAATAATCCATCCATCCATCCCTCCAGCCAGCCATCCATCCAGCCATCCCTCCATCCAGCCATCCATCCAGCCATCCATCCATTCCTCCAGCCAGCCAACCATCCAGCCATCCCTCCATCCAGCCATCCATCCAGCCATCCATCCATCCATCCATCCATCCCTCCAGCCAGCCATCCATCGAGCCATCCATCCATCCAGCCAGCCATCCAGACAACCATCCATCAATCCATCCCTCCAGCCAGCCATGCATCCAGCCATCCTTCCATCCAGCCGTCCATCCGGCCATCCATCCATGACTCCATTCCTCCAGCAAGCCATCCATCCAGCCATCCATCGATCTAGCCATCCATTCAGCCAGCCATCCATCCATCCCTCCCGCCAGCCATCCATCCAGCCTTCCATCCATCCAGCCATCCGTCCAGCCATTCATTAATCCATCCATTCCTCCAGCCAGCAATCCATCCAGCCATCCATCCAGCCATCCATCCAGCCATCCATCCATCCATCCATCCCTCCAGCCAGCCATCCATCCAGCCATCCATCCATCCATCCATCCCTCCAGCCAGCCATCCATCCAGCCATCCATCCATCCAGACATCCATCCAGCCATCCATCCAACCATCTATCCCTCCAGCCAGCCATCCATCCGGACATCCATCCATCCAGCCATCCATTCAGCCACCCATCCATCCATCCATCTCTCCAGCCAGCCAGCCATCCAGCCATCCATTTATCCAGCCATCCATCCAGCCATCCATCCATCCATCCCTCCAGCCAGCCATCCATCCATCCATCCCTCCAGCCAGCCATCCATCCAGCCATCCATCCATCCCGCCATCCATCCAGCCATCCATCCATCAGTCCATCCATCCATCCAGCCATCCATCCAGCCATCCATCCAGCCATCCATCCATCCATCCAGCCAGCCATTCATCCATGCATCCATCCATCCATCCATCCCTCCAGCCAGCCATCCATCCAGCCATCCATCCATCCAGCCATCCATCCATCCAGCCATCCATCTAGCCATCCATCCATCCATCCATCCCTCCATCCATCCGTCCATCCATCCATCCATCCAGCCTTCCATCCATTCATCCAGCCAACCAGCCATCCATCCATCCAGCCAGCCATCCAGACATCCAGCCATCCATCCAGCCGTCCATCCAGCCTTCCATCCATCCTTCCATCCCTCCAGCCAGCCATCCATCCAGCCATCCATTCGGCCATTCATCCATCCATTCATCCCTCCAGCCAGCCATCCATCCAGCCATCCCTCCATCCAGCCATCCATCCAGCCATCAATCCATCCATCCATCCCTCCAACCAGCCATCCAGCCAGCCATCCCTCCATCCAGCCGTCCATCCAGCCATCCATCCATCCCTCCAGCCATCCACCCATACAGCCATCCCTCCATCCAGCCATCCATCCAGCCAATAATCCATCCATCCATCCCTCCAGCCAGCCATCCATCCAGCCACCCCACCATCCAGCCATCAATCCAGCCATCCATCCATCCCTCCAGCCAGCCAAGCATCCAGCCATCCCTCCATCCAGCCATCCATCCAGCCATCCATCCATCCATCCCTCCAGCCAGCCATCCATCGAGCCATCCATCCATCCAGCCAGCCATCCAGACATCCATCCATCAATCCATCCCTCCAGCCAGCCATGCATCCAGCCATCATTCCATCCAGCCGTCCATCCGGCCAACCATCCATGACTCCAATCCTCCAGCCAGCCATCCATCCAACCATCCTTCGATCTAGCCATCCATTCAGCCATCCATCCATCCATCCCTCCAGCCAGCCATCCATCCAGCCTTCCATCCATCCAGCCATCCGTCCAGCCATTCATTAATCCATCCATTCCTCCAGCAAACAATCCATTCGGCCATCCATCCAGCCATCCATCCAGCCATCCATCAATCCACCCCTCCAGCCAGTCATCCATCCAGCCATCCATCCACCCAGCCATCCATCCAGCCATCCATCCATCCATCCATCCCTCCAGCCAGCCATCAATCCAGCCATCCATCCATCCTGACATCCGTCCAACCATCCATCCATCCATCCATCCCTCCAGCCAGCCAACCATCCGGACAACCATCCATCCAGCCATCCACCCAGCCACCCATCCATCCATCCATCTCTCAAGCCAGCCAGCCATTCAGCCATCCATCTATCCAGCAATCCAACCAGCCATCCATCCAGCCATCCCTCCAGCCAGCCATCCATCCATCTACCCCTCCAGCCAGCCATCCATCCAGCCATCCATCCATCCAGCCATCCATCCAGCCATCAATCCATCCATCCATCCATCCATCCAGCCATCCATCCAGCCATCCATCCATCCATCCGTCCATCCAGCCATCCATCCTGCCATCCATCCAGCCATCCATCCATCCTTCAAACCCTCCAGCCAGCCATCCATCCAGCCATCCATCCAACCAGCCATCCATCGAACCATCCACCCATCCATCACTCCAGCCATCCATCCATCCAGCCATCCATCCATCCAGCCATCCATCCAGCCATCCATCCATCCATCCATCCATCCATCCATCCCTCCAGCCAGCCATCCATCCAGCCAGCCATCCATCCATCCCTCCAGCCAATCGCCCATCCAGCCGTCCATCCATCCAACCATCCATCCAGCCATCCATCCAGCCATCCATCCCTCCAGCAATTCATCCATCCAACCATTCCTCCATCCAGCCATCCATCCAGCCATCCATCCATCCATCCATCCCTCCAGCCAGATATCCATCCAGCCATCCCTCCATCCATCCGTCCATCCATCCATCCATCCAGCCATCCATCCATCCAGCCAGCCTTCCATCCAGCCATCCCTCCATACAGCCATCCATCCAGACATACCTCCATCCAGCCATCCATCCAGCCAATAATCCATCCATCCATCCCTCCAGCCAGCCATCCATCCAGCCATCCCTCCATCCAGCCATCCATCCATCCCTCCAGCCAGCCAAACATCCAGCCATCCCTCCATCCAGCCATCCATCCAGCCAACCATCCATCCATCCATCCATCCCTCCAGCCAGCCATCCATCGAGCCATCCATCCATCCAGCCAGCCATCCAGCCAACCATCCATCAATCCATCCATCCAGCCAGCCATGCATCCAGCCGTCCTTCCATCCAGCCGTCCATCCGGCCATCCATCCATGACTCCATTCCTCCAGCCAGCCATCCATCCAGCCATCCATCGATCTAGCCATCCATTCAGCCAGCCATCCATCCAGCCTTCCATCCATCCAGCCATCCGTCCAGCCATTCATTAATCCATCCATTCCTCCAGCCAGCAATCCATCCAGCCATCCATCCAGCCATCCATCCAGCCATCCATCCATCGATCCATCCCTCCAGCCAGCCATCCATCCAGCCATCCATCCATCCATCCATCCCTCCAGCCAGCCATCCATCCAGCCATCCATCCATCCAGACATCCATCCAGCCATCCATCCAACCATCTATCCCTCCAGCCAGCCATCCATCCGGACATCCATCCATCCAGCCATCCATCCAGCCAACCATCCATCCATCCATCTCTCCATTAAGCCATCCATCCAGCCATCCATCCAGCCATCCATCCATCCATCCAGCCAGCCATTCATCCATGCATCCATCCATCCCTCCAGCCAGCCATCCATCCATCCATCCATCCAGCCAGCCATCCATCCAGCCATCCATCCATCCCGCCATTCATCCAGCCATCCATCCATCCGTCCATCCATCCATCCAGCCATCCATCCAGCCATCCATCCAGCCATCCATCCATCCATCCAGCCAGCCATTCATCCATGCATCCATCCATCCATCCATCCCTCCAGCCAGCCATCCATCCAGCCATCCATCCATCCAGCCATCCATCCATCCAGCCATCCATCCAGCCATCCCTCCATCCATCCATCCCTCCATCCATCCGTCCATCCATCCATCCATCCAGACTTCCATCCATCCATCCAGCCAACCAGCCATCCATCCATCCAGCCAGCCATCCAGACATCCAGCCATCCATCCAGCCGCCCATCCAGCCTTCCATCCACCCTTCCATCCCTCCAGCCAGCCATCCATCCAGCCATCATTCCAACCATCCATCCATCGAACCATCCACCCATCCATCACTCCATTCTTCCATCCATCCAGCCATCCATCCATCCAGCCATTCATCCAGCCATCCATCCAACCATCCATCCATCCCTCCAGCCAGCCATCCATCCAGCCATCCACCCATCCATCCCTCCAGCCAATCGCCCATCCAGCCATCCATCCATCCAGCCATCCATCCAGCCATCCATCCAGCCATCCATCCCTCCAGCAATCCATCCATCCAGCCATCCCTCCATCCATCCGTCCATCCATCCATCCATCCAGCCATCCATCCATCCGGCCAGCCTTCCATCCAGCCATCCCGCCATATAGCCATCCATCCAGCCATCCATCCATTCGTCACTCCAGCCAGCCATCCTTCCAGCCATCCCTCCATCCAGCCATCCATCCAGCCATCCATCCATCCATCCATCCATCCAGCCATCCATCCAGCAATCCATCCATCCAGACTTCCAGCCATCCAGCCATCCATCCATCCAGCCATCCATCCATCCAGCTATCCATCCATCCATCCATCCAGCCATCCATCCAGCCATCCATCCATCCAGCCATCCATCCAGCCATCCATCCATCCATCCATCCCTCCAGCCAGCCAATCATCCAGCCATCCATCCATCCAGCCATCCATCCAGCCATCCATCCATCCATCCATCCCTCCAGCAAGCCATTCATCCAGCCATTCATCCATCCAGCCATCCATCCAGCCATCCATCCATTCATCCCTCCAGCCAGCCATCAATCCAGCCATCCGTCCATCCAGCCATCCATCCAGCCATCCATGCATTCATCCATCTCTCCATCCAGCCATTCATCCATCCATCCATACCTCCAGCCGGCCAGCCATCCATTCATCCATCCATCCAGCTATCCATCCATCCATCCATCCAGCCATCCATCCAGCCATCCATCCATCCAGCCATCCATCCAGCCATCCATCCATCCATCCATCCCTCCAGCCAGCCAATCATCCAGCCATCCATCCATCCAGCCATCCATCCAGCCATCCATCCATCCATCCATCCCTCCAGCAAGCCATTCATCCAGCCATTCATCCATCCAGCCATCCATCCAGCCATCCATCCATTCATCCCTCCAGCCAGCCATCAATCCAGCCATCCGTCCATCCAGCCATCCATCCAGCCATCCATGCATTCATCCATCTCTCCATCCAGCCATCCATCCAGCCATTCATCCATCCATCCATACCTCCAGCCGGCCAGCCATCCATTCATCCATCCATCCAGCCATCCATTCAGCCATCCATCCATCAATCCATCCGACCAGCCAGCCACCCATCCAGCCAACCAGCCATCCCGCCATCCATCCAGCCATCTATCCATTCATCCATCCCTCCAGCGAACCATCCATCCAGCCATCCATCCATCCAGCCATCCATTTAGCCATCCATCCATCCATCCATCCCATCAGCCAGACATCCATTCGGCCATCCATCCATCCAGACTTCGATCCAGACATACATCCAGCCATCCATCCATCCCTCCAGCCAGCCAACCATCCGGACATCCATCCATCCAGCCATCCATCCATCCTTCAAACCCTCCAGCCAGCCATCCATCCAGCCATCCATCCAACCAGCCATCCATCGAACCATCAACCCATCCATCACTCCAGCCATCCATCCATCCAGCCATCCATCCATCCAGCCATCCATCCAGCCATCCATCCATCCATCCATCCATCCATCCATCCCTCCAGCCAGCCATCCATCCAGCCAGCCATCCATCCATCCCTCCAGCCAATCGCCCATCCAGCCGTCCATCCATCCAGCCATCCATCCAGCCATCCATCCAGCCATCCATCCCTCCAGCAATTCATCCATCCAACCATTCCTCCATCCAGCCATCCATCCAGCCATCCATCCATCCATCCATCCCTCCAGCCAGATATCCATCCAGCCATCCCTCCATCCATCCGTCCATCCATCCATCCATCCATCCAGCCATCCATCCATCCAGCCAGCCTTCCATCCAGCCATCCCTCCATACAGCCATCCATCCAGTCATACCTCCATCCAGCCATCCATCCAGCCAATAATCCATCCATCCATCCCTCCAGCCAGCCATCCATCCAGCCATCCCTCCATCCAGCCATCCATCCATCCCTCCAGCCAGCCAAACATCCAGCCATCCCTCCATCCAGCCATCCATCCAGCCAACCATCCATCCATCCATCCATCCCTCCAGCCAGCCATCCATCGAGCCATCCATCCATCCAGCCAGCCATCCAGCCAACCATCCATCAATCCATCCATCCAGCCAGCCATGCATCCAGCCGTCCTTCCATCCAGCCGTCCATCCGGCCATCCATCCATGACTCCATTCCTCCAGCCAGCCATCCATCCAGCCATCCATCGATCTAGCCATCCATTCAGCCAGCCATCCATCCAGCCTTCCATCCATCCAGCCATTCTTCCAGCCATTCATTAATCCATCCATTCCTCCAGCCAGCAATCCATCCAGCCATCCATCCAGCCATCCATCCAGCCATCCATCCATCGATCCATCCCTCCAGCCAGCCATCCATCCAGCCATCCATCCATCCATCCATCCCTCCAGCCAGCCATCCATCCAGCCATCCATCCATCCAGACATCCATCCAGCCATCCATCCAACCATCTATCCCTCCAGCCAGCCATCCATCCGGACATCCATCCATCCAGCCATCCATCCAGCCAACCATCCATCCATCCATCTCTCCATTAAGCCATCCATCCAGCCATCCATCCAGCCATCCATCCATCCATCCAGCCAGCCATTCATCCATGCATCCATCCATCCCTCCAGCCAGCCATCCATCCATCCATCCATCCAGCCAGCCATCCATCCAGCCATCCATCCATCCCGCCATCCATCCAGCCATCCATCCATCCGTCCATCCATCCATCCAGCCATCCATCCAGCCATCCATCCAGCCATCCATCCATCCATCCAGCCAGCCATTCATCCATGCATCCATCCATCCATCCATCCCTCCAGCCAGCCATCCATCCAGCCATCCATCCATCCAGCCATCCACCCATCCAGCCATCCATCCAGCTATCCCTCCATCCATCCATCCCTCCATCCATCCGTCCATCCATCCATCCATCCAGACTTCCATCCATCCATCCAGCAAACCAGCCATCCATCCATCCAGCCAGCCATCCAGACATCCAGCCATCCATCCAACCATCCATCCATCCCTCCAGCCAGCCATCCATCCAGCCATCCACCCATCCATCCCTCCAGCCAATCGCCCATCCAGCCATCCATCCATCCAGCCATCCATCCAGCCATCCATCCAGCCATCCATCCCTCCAGCAATCCATCCATCCAGCCATCCCTCCATCCATCCGTCCATCCATCCATCCATCCAGCCATCCATCCATCCGGCCAGCCTTCCATCCAGCCATCCCGCCATATAGCCATCCATCCAGCCATCCATCCATTCGTCACTCCAGCCAGCCATCCTTCCAGCCATCCCTCCATCCAGCCATCCATCCAGCCATCCATCCATCCATCCATCCATCCAGCCATCCATCCAGCAATCCATCCATCCAGACTTCCAGCCATCCAGCCATCCATCCATCCAGCCATCCATCCATCCAGCTATCCATCCATCCATCCATCCAGCCATCCATCCAGCCATACATCCATCCAGCCATCCATCCAGCCATCCATCCATCCATCCATCCCTCCAGCCAGCCAATCATCCAGCCATCCATCCATCCAGCCATCCATCCAGCCATCCATCCATCCATCCATCCCTCCAGCAAGCCATTCATCCAGCCATTCATCCATCCAGCCATCCATCCAGCCATCCATCCATTCATCCCTCCAGCCAGCCATCAATCCAGCCATCCGTCCATCCAGCCATCCATCCAGCCATCCATGCATTCATCCATCTCTCCATCCAGCCATCCATCCAGCCATTCATCCATCCATCCATACCTCCAGCCGGCCAGCCATCCATTCATCCATCCATCCAGCTATCCATCCATCCATCCATCCAGCCATCCATCCAGCCATCCATCCATCCAGCCATCCATCCAGCCATCCATCCATCCATCCATCCCTCCAGCCAGCCAATCATCCAGCCATCCATCCATCCAGCCATCCATCCATCCATCCATCCATCCATCCATCCCTCCAGCAAGCCATTCATCCAGCCATTCATCCATCCAGCCATCCATCCAGCCATCCATCCATTCATCCCTCCAGCCAGCCATCAATCCAGCCATCCGTCCATCCAGCCATCCATCCAGCCATCCATGCATTCATCCATCTCTCCATCCAGCCATCCATCCAGCCATTCATCCATCCATCCATACCTCCAGCCGGCCAGCCATCCATTCATCCATCCATCCAGCCATCCATTCAGCCATCCATCCATCAATCCATCCGCCCAGCCAGCCACCCATCCAGCCAACCAGCCATCCCGCCATCCATCCAGCCATCTATCCATTCATCCATCCCTCCAGCGAACCATCCATCCAGCCATCCATCCATCCAGCCATCCATTTAGCCATCCATCCATCCATCCATCCCATCAGCCAGACATCCATTCGGCCATCCATCCATCCAGACTTCGATCCAGACATCCATCCAGCCATCCATCCATCCCTCCAGCCAGCCAACCATCCGGACATCCATCCATCCAGCCATCCACCCAGCCACCCATCCATCCATCCATCTCTCCACCCAGCCAGCCATCTAGCCATCCATCTATCCAGCCATCCAGCCAGCCAGCCATCCAGCCATCCCTCCAGCCAGCCATTCATCCATCTATCCCTCCAGCCAGCCATCTATCCATCCATCCATCCTTCCAGCCATCCATCCAGCCATCCATCCATCCATCCATCCGTCCATCCAGCCATCCATCCAGCCATCCATCCAGCCATCCATCCATCCTTCTTTCCCTCCAGCCAGCCATCCATCCAGCCATCCATTCAACCAGCCATCCATCGAACCATCCACCCATCCATCACTCCAGCCATCCATCCATCCAGCCATCCATCCATCCAGCCATCCATCCAGCCATCCATCCATCCATCCATTCATCCATCCCTCCAGCCAGCCATGCATCCAGCCATCCATCCATCCATCCCTCCAGCCAATCGCCCATCCAGCCGTCCATCCATCCAGCCATCCATCCAGCCATCCATCCAGCCATCCATCCCTCCAGCAATCCATCCATCCAACCAATTCTCCATCCAGCCATCCATCCAGCCATCCATCCATCCCTCCAGCCAGATATCCATCCAGCCATCCCTCCATCCATCCGTCCATCCATCCAGCCATCCATCCATCCAGCCTTCCATCCAGCCATCCCTCCATACAGCCATCCATCCAGCCATCCATCCATCCGTCACTCCAGCCAGTCATCCCTCCATCCAGCCATCCATCCAGCCATCCATCCATCCCTCCAGCCAGCCACCCATCCAGCCATCCCTCCATCCAGCCATCCATCCAGCCAATAATCCATCCATCCATCCCTCCAGCCAGCCATCCATCCAGCCATCCCTCCATCCAGCCATCCATCCAGCCATCCATCCATTCCTCCAGCCAGCCAACCATCCAGCCATCCCTCCATCCAGCCATCCATCCAGCCATCCATCCATCCATCCATCCATCCCTCCAGCCAGCCATCCATCGAGCCATCCATCCATCCAGCCAGCCATCCAGACAACCATCCATCAATCCATCCCTCCAGCCAGCCATGCATCCAGCCATCCTTCCATCCAGCCGTCCATCCGGCCATCCATCCATGACTCCATTCCTCCAGCAAGCCATCCATCCAGCCATCCATCGATCTAGCCATCCATTCAGCCAGCCATCCATCCATCCCTCCAGCCAGCCATCCATCCAGCCTTCCATCCATCCAGCCATCCGTCCAGCCATTCATTAATCCATCCATTCCTCCAGCCAGCAATCCATCCAGCCATCCATCCAGCCATCCATCCAGCCATCCATCCATCCATCCATCCCTCCAGCCAGCCATCCATCCAGCCATCCATCCATCCATCCATCCCTCCAGCCAGCCATCCATCCAGCCATCCATCCATCCAGACATCCATCCAGCCATCCATCCAACCATCTATCCCTCCAGCCAGCCATCCATCCGGACATCCATCCATCCAGCCATCCATTCAGCCACCCATCGATCCATCCATCTCTCCAGCCAGCCAGCCATCCAGCCATCCATTTATCCAGCCATCCATCCAGCCATCCATCCATCCATCCCTCCAGCCAGCCATCCATCCATCCATCCCTCCAGCCAGCCATCCATCCAGCCATCCATCCATCCCGCCATCCATCCAGCCATCCATCCATCAGTCCATCCATCCATCCAGCCATCCATCCAGCCATCCATCCAGCCATCCATCCATCCATCCAGCCAGCCATTCATCCTTGCATCCATCCATCCATCCCTCCAGCCAGCCATCCATCCAGCCATCCATCCATCCAGCCATCCATCCATCCAGCCATCCATCCAGCCATCCATCCATCCATCCATCCCTCCATCCATCCGTCCATCCATCCAGCCTTCCATCCATTCATCCAGCCAACCAGACATCCATCCATCCAGCCAGCCATCCAGACATCCAGCCATCCATCCAGCCGTCCATCCAGCCTTCCATCCATCCTTCCATCCCTCCAGCCAGCCATCCATCCAGCCAGCCATTCGGCCATTCATCCATCCATCCATCCCTCCAGCCAGCCATCCATCCAGCCATCCCTCCATCCAGCCATCCATCCAGCCATCAATCCATCCATCCATCCCTCCAGCCAGCCATCCAGCCAGCCATCCCTCCATCCAGCCGTCCATCCAGCCATCCATCCATCCCTCCAGCCATCCACCCATACAGCCATCCCTCCATCCAGCCATCCATCCAGCCAATAATCCATCCATCCATCCCTCCACCCAGCCATCCATCCAGCCACCCCACCATCCAGCCATCAATCCAGCCATCCATCCATCCCTCCAGCCAGGCAACCATCCAGCCATCCCTCCATCCAGCCATCCATCCAGCCATCCATCCATCCATCCCTCCAGCCAGCCATCCATCGAGCCATCCATCCATCCAGCCAGCCATCCAGCCATCCATCCATCAATCCATCCCTCCAGCCAGCCATGCATCCAGCCATCCTTCCATCCAGGCGTCCATCCGGCCAACCATCCATGACTCCATTCCTCCAGCCAGCCATCCATCCAACCATCCTTCGATCTAGCCATCCATTCAGCCATCCATCCATCCATCCCTCCAGCCAGCCATCCATCCAGCCTTCCATCCATCCAGCCATCCGTCCAGCCATTCATTAATCCATCCATTCCTCCACCAAACAATCCATCCAGCCATCCATCCAGCCATCCATCCAGCCATCCATCAATCCATCCCTCCAGCCAGTCATCCATCCAGCCATCCATCCATCCAGCCATCCATCCAGCCATCCATCCATCCATCCATCCCTCCAGCCAGCCATCCATCCAGCCATCCATCCATCCTGACATCCGTCCAGCCATCCATCCATCCATCCATCCCTCCAGCCAGCCAACCATCCGGACATCCATCCATCCAGCCATCCACCCAGCCACCCATCCATCCATCCATCTCTCAAGCCAGCCAGCCATTCAGCCATCCATCTATCCAGCCATCCAACCAGCCATCAATCCAGCCATCCCTCCAGCCAGCCATCCATCCATCTATCCCTCCAGCCAGCCATCCATCCAGCCATCCATCCATCCAGCCATCCATCCAGCCATCCATCCATCCATCCATCCATCCATCCAGCCATCCATCCAGCCATCCATCCATCCATCCGTCCATCCAGCCATCCATCCTGCCATCCATCCAGCCATCCATCCATCCTTCAAACCCTCCAGCCAGCCATCCATCCAGCCATCCATCCAACCAGCCATCCATCGAACCATCCACCCATCCATCACTCCAGCCATCCATCCATCCAGCCATCCATCCATCCAGCCATCCATCCAGCCATCCATCCATCCATCCATCCATCCCTCCAGCCAGCCATCCATCCAGCCAGCCATCCATCCATCCCTCCAGCCAATCGCCCATCCAGCCGTCCATCCATCCAGCCATCCATCCAGCCATCCATCCAGCCATCCATCCCTCCAGCAATTCATCCATCCAACCATTCCTCCATCCAGCCATCCATCCAGCCATCCATCCATCCATCCATCCCTCCAGCCAGATATCCATCCAGCCATCCCTCCATCCATCCGTCCATCCATCCATCCATCCAGCCATCCATCCATCCAGCCAGCCTTCCATCCAGCCATCCCTCCATACAGCCATCCATCCAGCCATCCCTCCATCCAGCCATCCATCCAGCCAATAATCCATCCATCCATCCCTCCAGCCAGCCATCCATCCAGCCATCCCTCCATCCAGCCATCCATCCATCCCTCCAGCCAGCCAAACATCCAGCCATCCCTCCATCCAGCCATCCATCCAGCCATCCATCCATCCATCCTTCCATCCCTCCAGCCAGCCATCCATCGAGCCATCCATCCATCCAGCCAGCCATCCAGCCAACCATCCATCAATCCATCCCTCCAGCCAGCCATGCATCCAGCCGTCCTTCCATCCAGCCGTCCATCCGGCCATCCATCCATGACTCCATTCCTCCAGCCAGCCATCCATCCAGCCATCCATCGATCTAGCCATCCATTCAGCCAGCCATCCATCCATCCCTCCAGCCAGCCATCCATCCAGCCTTCCATCCATCCAGCCATCCGTCCAGCCATTCATTAATCCATCCATTCCTCCAGCCAGCAATCCATCCATCCAGCCATCCATCCAGCCATCCATCCAGCCATCCATCCATCGATCCATCCCTCCAGCCAGCCATCCATCCAGCCATCCATCCATCCATCCATCCCTCCAGCCAGCCATCCATCCAGCCATCCATCCATCCAGACATCCATCCAGCCATCCATCCAACCATCTATCCCTCCAGCCAGCCATCCATCCGGACATCCATCCATCCAGCCATCCATTCAGCCACCCATCCATCCATCCATCTCTCCATTAAGCCATCCATCCAGCCATCCATCCAGCCATCCATCCATCCATCCAGCCAGCCAGCCATTCATCCATGCATCCATCCATCCCTCCAGCCAGCCATCCATCCATCCATCCATCCAGCCAGCCATCCATCCAGCCATCCATCCATCCCGCCATCCATCCAGCCATCCATCCATCCGTCCATCCATCCATCCAGCCATCCATCCAGCCATCCATCCAGCCATCCATCCATCCATCCAGCCAGCCATTCATCCATGCATCCATTCATCCATCCATCCCTCCAGCCAGCCATCCATCCAGCCATCCATCCATCCAGCCATCCATCCATCCAGCCATCCATCCAGCCATCCCTCCATCCATCCATCCCTCCATCTATCCGTCCATCCATCCATCCATCCAGACTTCCATCCATCCATCCAGCCAACCAGCCATCCATCCATCCAGCCAGCCATCCAGACATCCAGCCATCCATCCAGGCGCCCATCCAGCCTTCCATCCATCCTTCCATCCCTCCAGCCAGCCATCCATCGAGCCATCATTCCAACCATCCATCCATCGAACCATCCACCCATCCATCACTCCATTCTTCCATCCATCCAGCCATCCATCCATCCAGCCATCCATCCAGCCATCCATCCAACCATCCATCCATCCCTCCAGCCAGCCATCCATCCAGCCATCCACCCATCCACCCCTCCAGCCAATCGCCCATCCAGCCATCCATCCATCCAGCCATCCATCCAGCCATCCATCCAGCCATCCATCCCTCCAGCAATCCATCCATCCAGCCATTCCTTCATCCAGCCATCCATCCAGCCATCCATCCATCCATCCATCCCTCCAGCCAGCCATCCATCCAGCCATCCCTCCATCCATCCGTCCATCCATCCATCCATCCAGCCATCCATCCATCCGGCCAGCCTTCCATCCAGCCATCCCGCCATATAGCCATCCATCCAGCCATCCATCCATTCGTCACTCCAGCCAGCCATCCTTCCAGCCATCCCTCCATCCAACCATCCATCCAGCCATCCATCCATCCATCCATCCATCCAGCCATCCATCCAGCAATCCATCTATCCAGACTTCCAGCCATCCAGCCATCCATCCATCCAGCCATCCATCCATCCAGCTATCCATCCATCCATCCATCCAGCCATCCATCCAGCCATCCATCCATCCAGCCATCCATCCAGCCATCCATCCATCCATCCATCCCTCCCTCCAGCCAGCCAATCATCCAGCCATCCATCCATCCAGCCATCCATCCAGCCATCCATCCATCCATCCATCCCTCCAGCAAGCCATTCATCCAGCCATTCATCCATCCAGCCATCCATCCAGCCATCCATCCATTCATCCCTCCAGCCAGCCATCAATCCAGCCATCCGTCCATCCAGCCATCCATCCAGCCATCCATGCATTCACCCATCTCTCCATCCAGCCATCCATCCAGCCATTCATCCATCCATCCATACCTCCAGCCGGCCAGCCATCCATTCATCGATCCATCCAGCCATCCATTCAGCCATCCATCCATCAATCCATCCGCCCAGCCAGCCACCCATCCAGCCAACCAGCCATCCCGCCATCCATCCACCCATCTATCCATTCATCCATCCCTCCAGCGAACCATCCATCCAGCCATCCATCCATCCAGCCATCCATTTAGCCATCCATCCATCCATCCATCCCATCAGCCAGACATCCATTCGGCCATCCATCCATCCAGACATCCATTCATCCATCCCTCCAGCCAGCCATCCATCCAGCCATCCATCCATCCAGCCATCCATCCAGCCATCCATCCATCCATCCATCCCTCCTGCCAGCCATCCATCCAGCCATCCATCCATCCAACCATCCATCCAGCCATCCATCCGTCCCTCCAGCCAGCCATCCATCCAGCCATCCATCCATCCAGCCATCCATCGAGCCATCCATCCATCCATCCTTCCCTCCAGCCAGCCATCCATCCAGCCATCCATCCATACAGCCACCCATCCAGCCATCCATCCATCCATCCATCCCTCCAGCCAGTCATCCATCCAGCCATCCCTCCATCCAACCATCCATCCAACCATTCATCCATCTCTCCAGCCAGCCATACATTCAGCCATCCATTCTTCCAGCCATCCATCCAGCCATCCATCCAGTTATCCATCCAGCCATCCATCCATCAATCCATCCCTTAAGCCAGCCATCCGTCCAGCCATCCCTCCTTCCAGCCATCCATCCAGCCATCCATCCATCCATCGATCCCTCCAGCCAGCCAACCATCCAGCCATCCCTCCATGCAGCCATCCATCCATCCATCCCACCAGCCAGCCATCCATCCAGCCATCCATCCAGCTTTCCATTCAGCCATCCATTCTTCAATCCATCCCTTAAGCCAGCCATCCGTCCAGCCATCCATCCATCCAGCCGTCCATCCAGCCATCCATTCATCCATCCATCCCTTCAGCCTGCCATCCATGCAGCCATCCATCCATCCAGCCATCCATCCAGCGATCCATCCATCAATCCATCCATCCAGCCAGCCATCCATCCAGCCATCCATCCATCCTGCCATCCATCCAGCCATCCATTCAGCCATCCATCCATCCATCCTTCACTCCAGCCAGCCAACCATTCGGCCATCCATCCATTCAGCCATCCATTCATCCATAGCACCAGCCAGCCATCCATCAAGCCGTCCATCCAGCCATCCATCCATCCAGCCATCCATCCATCCAGCCATCCATCCAGCGATCCATCCATCCATCCCTCCAGCCATCCATCCATCCAGGCATCCATCCATCCAGCTATCCATCCAGCCATCCATCCATCCATCCATCCCTCCAGCCAGCCATCCATCCAGCCATCCATCCATGCAGCCATCCATCCATCCATCCATCCCTCCAGCCAGTCATCCATCCAGCCATCCATCCATCCAGCCATCCATCCAGCCATCCATTCATCCATCCATCCCTCCAGCCAGCCATTCCTCCAGCCATCCATCCATTCAGCTATCCATCCAGCCATCCATCCATCCATCCATCCCTCCAGCCAGCCATCTATCCAGCCATCCCTTTTTCCAGCTATCCATCCAGCCATCCATCCATCCATCCATCCATCCCTCCAGCCAGCCATACATCCAGCCATCCATCGATCCAGCCATCCATCCAGCCCTCCATCCATCCATCCATCCCTCCAGCCAGCCAGTCATTAAGCCATCCATCCATCCAGCCATCCATCCAGCCATCCATTCATCCATCCATCCCTCCAGCCAGCCATCCATCCAGCCATCCCTCCATCCAGACATCCATCCAGCCATCCATCCATCCATCCATCCCTCCAGCCAGCCAACCATCCAGCTATCCCTCCATCCATCCATCCATCCATCCCTCCAGCCAGCCATCCATCCAGCCATCCATCCATCCAGCCATCCATCCAGCCATCCATCCATCAATCCATCCCTCCAGCCAGCCATCCATCCAGCCATCCATCCATCCAGCCTTCCATCCAGCCATCCCTCCATACAGCCATCCATCCAGCCATCCATCCATCCGTCACTCCAGCCAGTCATCGCTCCATCCAGCCATCCATCCAGCCATCCATCCATCCCTCCAGCCAGCCACCCATCCAGCCATCCCTCCATCCAGCCATCCATCCAGCCAATAATCCATCCATCCATCCCTCCAGCCAGCCATCCATTCAGCCATCCCTCCATCCAGCCATCCATCCAGCCATCCATCCATTCCTCCAGCCAGCCAACCATCCAGCCATCCCTCCATCCAGCCATCCATCCAGCCATCCATCCATCCATCCATCCATCCCTCCAGCCAGCCATCCATCGAGCCATCCATCCATCCAGCCAGCCATCCAGACAACCATCCATCAATCCATCTCTCCAGCCAGCCATGCATCCAGCCATCCTTCCATCCAGCCGTCCATCCGGCCATCCATCCATGACTCCATTCCTCCAGCAAGCCATCCATCCAGCCATCCATCGATCTAGCCATCCATTCAGCCAGCCATCCATCCATCCCTCCAGCCAGCCATCCATCCAGCCTTCCATCCATCCAGCCATCCGTCCAGCCATTCATTAATCCATCCATTCCTCCAGCCAGCAATCCATCCAGCCATCCATCCAGCCATCCATCCAGCCATCCATCCATCCATCCATCCCTCCAGCCAGCCATCCATCCAGCTATCCATCCATCCATCCATCCCTCCAGCCAGCCATCCATCCAGCCATCCATCCATCCAGACATCCATCCAGCCATCCATCCAACCATCTAACCCTCCAGCCAGCCATCCATCCGGACATCCATCCATCCAGCCATCCATTCAGCCACCCATCCATCCATCCATCTCTCCAGCCAGCCAGCCATCCAGCCATCCATTTATCCAGCCATCCATCCAGCCATCCATCCATCCATCCCTCCAGCCAGCCATCCATCCATCCATCCCTCCAGCCAGCCATCCATCCAGCCATCCATCCATCCCGCCATCCATCCAGCCATCCATCCATCCGTCCATCCATCCATCCAGCCATCCATCCAGCCATCCATCCAGCCATCCATCCATCCATCCATCCAGCCAGCCATTCATCCATGAATCCATCCATCCATCCATCCCTCCAGCCAGCCATCCATCCAGCCATCCATCCATCCAGCCATCCATCCATCCAGCCATCCATCCAGCCATCCATCCATCCATCCATCCCTCCATCCATCCGTCCATCCATCCATCCATCCAGCCTTCCATCCATCCATCCAGCCAACCAGCCATCCATCCATCCAGCCAGCCATCCAGAGATCCAGCCATCCATCCAGCCGTCCATCCAGCCTTCCATCCATCCTTCCATCCCTCCAGCCAGCCATCCAGCCAGCCATCCATTCGGCCATTCATCCATCCATGCATCCCTCCAGCCAGCCATCCATCCAGCCATCCCTCCATTCAGCCATCCATCCAGCCATCAATCCATCCATCCATCCCTCCAGCCAGCCATCCAGCCAGCCATCCCTCCATCCAGCCGTCCATCCAGCCATCCATCCATCCCTCCAGCCATCCACCCATACAGCCATCCCTCCATCCAGCCATCCATCCAGACAATAATCCATCCATCCATCCCTCCGGACAGCCATCCATTCAGCCACCCCACCATCCAGCCATCAATCCAGCCATCCATCCATTCCTCCAGCCAGCCAACCATCCAGCCATCCCTCCATCCAGCCATCCATCCAGCCATCCATCCATCCATCTCTCCAGCCAGCCATTCATCGAGCCATCCATCCATCCAGCCAGCCATCCAGCCATCCATCCATCAATCCATCCCTCCAGCCAGCCATGCATCCAGCCATCCTTCCATCCAGCCGTCCATCCGGCCAACCATCCATGACTCCATTCCTCCAGCCAGCCATCCATCCAACCATCCTTCGATCTAGCCATCCCTCCAGCCAGCCATCCATCCAGCCATCCTTCCATGCAGCCATCCATCCATCCATCCATCCCTCCAGCCAGTCATCCATCCAGCCATCCATCCATCCAGCCATCCATCCAGCCATCCATTCATCAATCCATCCCTCCAGCCAGCCATTCCTCCAGCCATCCATCCATTCAGCTATCCATCCAGCCATCCATCCATCCATCCATCCCTCCAGCCAGCCATCTATCCAGCCATCCCTTTTTCCAGCTATCCATCCAGCCATCCATCCATCCATCCATCCATCCCTCCAGCCAGCCATACATCCAGCCATCCATCGATCCAGCCATCCATCCAGCCCTCCATCCATCCATCCATCCCTCCAGCCAGCCAGTCATTAAGCCATCCATCCATCCAGCCATCCATCCAGCCATCCATTCATCCATCCATCCCTCCAGCCAGCCATCCATCCAGCCATCCCTCCATCCAGACATCCATCCAGCCATCCATCCATCCATCCATCCCTCCAGCCAGCCAACCATCCAGCTATCCCTCCATCCATCCATCCATCCATCCCTCCAGCCAGCCATCCATCCAGCCATCCATCCATCCAGCCATCCATCCAGCCATCCATCCATCAATCCATCCCTCCAGCCAGCCATCCATCCAGCCATCCATCCATCCAGCCTTCCATCCAGCCATCCCTCCATACAGCCATCCATCCAGCCATCCATCCATCCGTCACTCCAGCCAGTCATCGCTCCATCCAGCCATCCATCCAGCCATCCATCCATCCCTCCAGCCAGCCACCCATCCAGCCATCCCTCCATCCAGCCATCCATCCAGCCAATAATCCATCCATCCATCCCTCCAGCTAGCCATCCATTCAGCCATCCCTCCATCCAGCCATCCATCCAGCCATCCATCCATTCCTCCAGCCAGCCAACCATCCAGCCATCCCTCCATCCAGCCATCCATCCAGCCATCCATCCATCCATCCATCCATCCCTCCAGCCAGCCATCCATCGAGCCATCCATCCATCCAGCCAGCCATCCAGACAACCATCCATCAATCCATCCCTCCAGCCAGCCATGCATCCAGCCATCCTTCCATCCAGCCGTCCATCCGGCCATCCATCCATGACTCCATTCCTCCAGCAAGCCATCCATCCAGCCATCCATCGATCTAGCCAACCATTCAGCCAGCCATCCATCCATCCCTCCAGCCAGCCATCCATCCAGCCTTCCATCCATCCAGCCTTCCGTCCAGCCATTCATTAATCCATCCATTCCTCCAGCCAGCAATCCATCCAGCCATCCATCCAGCCATCCATCCAGCCATCCATCCATCCATCCATCCCTCCAGCCAGCCATCCATCCAGCTATCCATCCATCCATCCATCCCTCCAGCCAGCCATCCATCCAGCCATCCATCCATCCAGACATCCATACAGCCATCCATCCAACCATCTATCCCTCCAGCCCGCCATCCCTCCGGACATCCATCCATCCAGCCATCCATTCAGCCACCCATCCATCCATCCATCTCTCCAGCCAGCCAGCCATCCAGCCATCCATTTATCCAGCCATCCATCCAGCCATCCATCCATCCATCCCTCCAGCCATCCATCCATCCATCCATCCCTCCAGCCAGCCATCCATCCAGCCATCCATCCATCCCGCCATCCATCCAGCCATCCATCCATCCGTCCATCCATCCATCCAGCCATCCATCCAGCCATCCATCCAGCCATCCATCCATCCATCCAGCCAGCCATTCATCCATGCATCCATCCATCCATCCATCCCTCCAGCCAGCCATCCATCCAGCCATCCACCCATCCAGCCATCCATCCATCCAGCCATCCATCCAGCCATCCATCCATCCATCCATCCCTCCATCCATCCGTCCATCCATCCATCTATCCAGCCTTCCATCCATCCATCCAGCTAACCAGCCATCCATCCATCCAGCCAGCCATCCAGACATCCAGCCATCCATCCAGCCGTCCATCCAGCCTTCCATCCATCCTTCCATCCCTCCAGCCAGCCATCCATCCAGCCATCCATTCGGCCATTCATCCATCCATCCATCCCTCCAGCCAGCCATCCATCCAGCCATCCCTCCATTCAGCCATCCATCCAGCCATCAATCCATCCATCCATCCCTCCAGCCAGCCATCCAGCCAGCCATCCCTCCATCCAGCCGTCCATCCAGCCATCCATCCATCCCTCCAGCCATCCACCCATACAGCCATCCCTCCATCCAGCCATCCATCCAGACAATAATCCATCCATCCATCCCTCCGGACAGCCATCCATTCAGCCACCCCACCATCCAGCCATCAATCCAGCCATCCATCCATCCCTCCAGCCAGCCAACCATCCAGCCATCCCTCCATCCAGCCATCCGTCCAGCCATCCATCCATCTATCCCTCCAGCCAGCCATCCATCGAGCCATCAATCCATCCAGCCAGCCATCCAGCCATCCAGCCATCAATCCATCCCTCCAGCCAGCCATGCATCCAGCCATCCTTCCATCCAGCCGTCCATCCGGCCAACCATCCATGACTCCATTCCTCCAGCCAGCCATCCATCCAACCATCCTTCGATCTAGCCATCCATTCAGCCATCCATCCATCCATCCCTCCAGCCAGCCATCCATCCAGCCTTCCATCCATCCAGCCATCCGTCCAGCCATTCATTAATCCATCCATTCCTCCAGCAAACAATCCATCCAGCCATCCATCCAGCCATCCATCCAGCCATCCATCAATCCATCCCTCCATCCATTCATCCATCCATCCCTCCAGCCAGCCATCCATCCAGCCATCCCTCCATCCAGACATCCATCCAGCCATCCATCCATCCATCCATCCCTCCAGCCAGCCAACCATCCAGCTATCCCTCCATCCATCCATCCATCCATCCCTCCAGCCAGCCATCCACCCAGCCATCCATCCATCCAGCCATCCTTCCAGCCATCCATCCATCAATCCATCCCTCCAGCCAGCCATCCATCCAGCCATCCATCCGTCCAGCCTTCCATCCAGCCATCCCTCCATACAGCCATCCATCCAGCCATCCATCCATCCGTCACTCCAGCCAATCATCGCTCCATCCAGCCATCCATCCAGCCATCCATCCATCCCTCCAGCCAGCCATCCATCCATCCAGCCAGCCATCCAGCCATCCATCCATCAATCCATCCCTCCAGCCAGCCATGCATCCAGCCATCCTTCCATCCAGCCGTCCATCCGGCCAACCATCCATGACTCCATTCCTCCAGCCAGCCATCCATCCAACCATCCTTCGATCTAGCCATCCCTCCAGCCAGCCATCCATCCAGCCATCCTTCCATGCAGCCATCCATCCATCCATCCATCCCTCCAGCCAGTCATCCATCCAGCCATCCATCCATCCAGCCATCCATCCAGCCATCCATTCATCAATCCATCCCTCCAGCCAGCCATTCCTCCAGCCATCCATCCATTCAGCTATCCATCCAGCCATCCATCCATCCATCCATCCCTCCAGCCAGCCATCTATCCAGCCATCCCTTTTTCCAGCTATCCATCCAGCCATCCATCCATCCATCCATCCATCCCTCCAGCCAGCCATACATCCAGCCATCCATCGATCCAGCCATCCATCCAGCCCTCCATCCATCCATCCATCCCTCCAGCCAGCCAGTCATTAAGCCATCCATCCATCCAGCCATCCATCCAGCCATCCATTCATCCATCCATCCCTCCAGCCAGCCATCCATCCAGCCATCCCTCCATCCAGACATCCATCCAGCCATCCATCCATCCATCCATCCCTCCAGCCAGCCAACCATCCAGCTATCCCTCCATCCATCCATCCATCCATCCCTCCAGCCAGCCATCCATCCAGCCATCCATCCATCCAGCCATCCATCCAGCCATCCATCCATCAATCCATCCCTCCAGCCAGCCATCCATCCAGCCATCCATCCATCCAGCCTTCCATCCAGCCATCCCTCCATACAGCCATCCATCCAGCCATCCATCCATCCGTCACTCCAGCCAGTCATCGCTCCATCCAGCCATCCATCCAGCCATCCATCCATCCCTCCAGCCAGCCACCCATCCAGCCATCCCTCCATCCAGCCATCCATCCAGCCAATAATCCATCCATCCATCCCTCCAGCCAGCCATCCATTCAGCCATCCCTCCATCCAGCCATCCATCCATCCATCCATCCATCCCTCCAGCCAGCCATCCACCCAGCCATCCATCCATCCAGCCATCCTTCCAGCCATCCATCCATCCATCCATCCCTCCTGCCAGCCATCCATCCAGCCATCCATCCATCCAACCATCCATCCAGCCATCCATCCGTCCCTCCAGCCAGCCATCCATCCAGCCATCCATCCATCCAGCCATCCATCGAGCCATCCATCCATCCATCCTTCCCTCCAGCCAGCCATCCATCCAGCCATCCATCCATACAGCCACCCATCCAGCCATCCATCCATCCATCCATCCCTCCAGCCAGTCATCCATCCAGCCATCCCTCCATCCAACCATCCATCCAACCATTCATCCATCTCTCCAGCCAGCCATACATTCAGCCATCCATTCTTCCAGCCATCCATCCAGTCATCCATCCATCCATCCATCCCTCCAGCCAGCCAGTCATTAAGCCATCCATCCATCCATCCGTCCATCCAGCCATCCATCCAGCCATCCATCCCTCCAGCCAGCCATCCATCCAGCCATCCCTCCTTCCAGCCATCCATCCAGCCATCCATCCATCCATCGACCCCTCCAGCCAGCCAACCATCCAGCCATCCCTCCATCCAGCCATCCATCCATCCATCCCACCAGCCAGCCATCCATCCAGCCATCCATCCAGTTATCCATCCAGCCATCCATCCATCAATCCATCCCTTAAGCCAGCCATCCGTCCAGCCATCCCTCCTTCCAGCCATCCATCCAGCCATCCATCCATCCATCGATCCCTCCAGCCAGCCAACCATCCAGCCATCCCTCCATGCAGCCATCCATCCATCCATCCCACCAGCCAGCCATCCATCCAGCCATCCATCCAGCTTTCCATCCAGCCATCCATTCTTCAATCCATCCCTTAAGCCAGCCATCCGTCCAGCCATCCATCCATCCAGCCGTCCATCCAGCCATCCATTCATCCATCCATCCCTTCAGCCTGCCATCCATCCAGCCATCCATCCATCCAGCCATCCATCCAGCGATCCATCCATCAATCCATCCATCCAGCCAGCCATCCATCCAGCCATCCATCCATCCTGCCATCCATCCAGCCATCCATTCAGCCATCCATCCATCCATCCTTCACTCCAGCCAGCCAACCATTCGGCCATCCATCCATTCAGCCATCCATTCATCCATAGCACCAGCCAGCCATCCATCAAGCCGTCCATCCAGCCATCCATCCATCCAGCCATCCATCCATCCAGCCATCCATCCAGCGATCCATCCATCCATCCCTCCAGCCATCCATCCATCCAGGCATCCATCCATCCAGCTATCCATCCAGCCATCCATCCATCCATCCATCCCTCCAGCCAGCCATCCATCCAGCCATCCATCCATGCAGCCATCCATCCATCCATCCATCCCTCCAGCCAGTCATCCATCCAGCCATCCATCCATCCAGCCATCCATCCAGCCATCCATTCATCCATCCATCCCTCCAGCCAGCCATTCCTCCAGCCATCCATCCATTCAGCTATCCATCCAGCCATCCATCCATCCATCCATCCCTCCAGCCAGCCATCTATCCAGCCATCCCTTTTTCCAGCTATCCATCCAGCCATCCATCCATCCATCCATCCATCCCTCCAGCCAGCCATACATCCAGCCATCCATCGATCCAGCCATCCATCCAGCCCTCCATCCATCCATCCATCCCTCCAGCCAGCCAGTCATTAAGCCATCCATCCATCCAGCCATCCATCCAGCCATCCATTCATCCATCCATCCCTCCAGCCAGCCATCCATCCAGCCATCCCTCCATCCAGACATCCATCCAGCCATCCATCCATCCCTCCAGCCAGCCAACCATCCAGCTATCCCTCCATCCATCCATCCATCCATCCCTCCAGCCAGCCATCCATCCAGCCATCCATCCATCCAGCCATCCATCCAGCCATCCATCCATCAATCCATCCCTCCAGCCAGCCATCCATCCAGCCATCCATCCATCCAGCCTTCCATCCAGCCATCCCTCCATACAGCCATCCATCCAGCCATCCATCCATCCGTCACTCCAGCCAGTCATCGCTCCATCCAGCCATCCATCCAGCCATCCATCCATCCCTCCAGCCAGCCACCCATCCAGCCATCCCTCCATCCAGCCATCCATCCAGCCAATAATCCATCCATCCATCCCTCCAGCCAGCCATCCATTCAGCCATCCCTCCATCCAGCCATCCATCCAGCCATCCATCCATTCCTCCAGCCAGCCAACCATCCAGCCATCCCTCCATCCAGCCATCCATCCAGCCATCCATCCATCCATCCATCCATCCCTCCAGCCAGCCATCCATCGAGCCATCCATCCATCCAGCCAGCCATCCAGACAACCATCCATCAATCCATCTCTCCAGCCAGCCATGCATCCAGCCATCCTTCCATCCAGCCGTCCATCCGGCCATCCATCCATGACTCCATTCCTCCAGCAAGCCATCCATCCAGCCATCCATCGATCTAGCCATCCATTCAGCCAGCCATCCATCCATCCCTCCAGCCAGCCATCCATCCAGCCTTCCATCCATCCAGCCATCCGTCCAGCCATTCATTAATCCATCCATTCCTCCAGCCAGCAATCCATCCAGCCATCCATCCAGCCATCCATCCAGCCATCCATCCATCCATCCAACCCTCCAGCCAGCCATCCATCCAGCTATCCATCCATCCATCCATCCCTCCAGCCAGCCATCCATCCAGCCATCCATCCATCCAGACATCCATCCAGCCATCCATCCAACCATCTAACCCTCCAGCCAGCCATCCATCCGGACATCCATCCATCCAGCCATCCATTCAGCCACCCATCCATCCATCCATCTCTCCAGCCAGCCAGCCATCCAGCCATCCATTTATCCAGCCATCCATCCAGCCATCCATCCATCCATCCCTCCAGCCAGCCATCCATCCATCCATCCCTCCAGCCAGCCATCCATCCAGCCATCCATCCATCCCGCCATCCATCCAGCCATCCATCCATCCGTCCATCCATCCATCCAGCCATCCATCCAGCCATCCATCCAGCCATCCATCCATCCATCCATCCAGCCAGCCATTCATCCATGAATCCATCCATCCATCCATCCCTCCAGCCAGCCATCCATCCAGCCATCCATCCAGCCATCCATCCATCCAGCCATCCATCCAGCCATCCATCCATCCATCCATCCCTCCATCCATCCGTCCATCCATCCATCCATCCAGCCTTCCATCCATCCATCCAGCCAACCAGCCATCCATCCATCCAGCCAGCCATCCAGAGATCCAGCCATCCATCCAGCCGTCCATCCAGCCTTCCATCCATCCTTCCATCCCTCCAGCCAGCCATCCATCCAGCCATCCATTCGGCCATTCATCCATCCATGCATCCCTCCAGCCAGCCATCCATCCAGCCATCCCTCCATTCAGCCATCCATCCAGCCATCAATCCATCCATCCATCCCTCCAGCCAGCCATCCAGCCAGCCATCCCTCCATCCAGCCGTCCATCCAGCCATCCATCCATCCCTCCAGCCATCCACCCATACAGCCATCCCTCCATCCAGCCATCCATCCAGACAATAATCCATCCATCCATCCCTCCGGACAGCCATCCATTCAGCCACCCCACCATCCAGCCATCAATCCAGCCATCCATCCATTCCTCCAGCCAGCCAACCATCCAGCCATCCCTCCATCCAGCCATCCATCCAGCCATCCATCCATCCATCTCTCCAGCCAGCCATTCATCGAGCCATCCATCCATCCAGCCAGCCATCCAGCCATCCATCCATCAATCCATCCCTCCAGCCAGCCATGCATCCAGCCATCCTTCCATCCAGCCGTCCATCCGGCCAACCATCCATGACTCCATTCCTCCAGCCAGCCATCCATCCAACCATCCTTCGATCTAGCCATCCCTCCAGCCAGCCATCCATCCAGCCATCCTTCCATGCAGCCATCCATCCATCCATCCATCCCTCCAGCCAGTCATCCATCCAGCCATCCATCCATCCAGCCATCCATCCAGCCATCCATTCATCAATCCATCCCTCCAGCCAGCCATTCCTCCAGCCATCCATCCATTCAGCTATCCATCCAGCCATCCATCCATCCATCCATCCCTCCAGCCAGCCATCTATCCAGCCATCCCTTTTTCCAGCTATCCATCCAGCCATCCATCCATCCATCCATCCATCCCTCCAGCCAGCCATACATCCAGCCATCCATCGATCCAGCCATCCATCCAGCCCTCCATCCATCCATCCATCCCTCCAGCCAGCCAGTCATTAAGCCATCCATCCATCCAGCCATCCATCCAGCCATCCATTCATCCATCCATCCCTCCAGCCAGCCATCCATCCAGCCATCCCTCCATCCAGACATCCATCCAGCCATCCATCCATCCATCCATCCCTCCAGCCAGCCAACCATCCAGCTATCCCTCCATCCATCCATCCATCCATCCCTCCAGCCAGCCATCCATCCAGCCATCCATCCATCCAGCCATCCATCCAGCCATCCATCCATCAATCCATCCCTCCAGCCAGCCATCCATCCAGCCATCCATCCATCCAGCCTTCCATCCAGCCATCCCTCCATACAGCCATCCATCCAGCCATCCATCCATCCGTCACTCCAGCCAGTCATCGCTCCATCCAGCCATCCATCCAGCCATCCATCCATCCCTCCAGCCAGCCACCCATCCAGCCATCCCTCCATCCAGCCATCCATCCAGCCAATAATCCATCCATCCATCCCTCCAGCTAGCCATCCATTCAGCCATCCCTCCATCCAGCCATCCATCCAGCCATCCATCCATTCCTCCAGCCAGCCAACCATCCAGCCATCCCTCCATCCAGCCATCCATCCAGCCATCCATCCATCCATCCATCCATCCCTCCAGCCAGCCATCCATCGAGCCATCCATCCATCCAGCCAGCCATCCAGACAACCATCCATCAATCCATCCCTCCAGCCAGCCATGCATCCAGCCATCCTTCCATCCAGCCGTCCATCCGGCCATCCATCCATGACTCCATTCCTCCAGCAAGCCATCCATCCAGCCATCCATCGATCTAGCCATCCATTCAGCCAGCCATCCATCCATCCCTCCAGCCAGCCATCCATCCAGCCTTCCATCCATCCAGCCTTCCGTCCAGCCATTCATTAATCCATCCATTCCTCCAGCCAGCAATCCATCCAGCCATCCATCCAGCCATCCATCCAGCCATCCATCCATCCATCCATCCCTCCAGCCAGCCATCCATCCAGCTATCCATCCATCCATCCATCCCTCCAGCCAGCCATCCATCCAGCCATCCATCCATCCAGACATCCATACAGCCATCCATCCAACCATCTATCCCTCCAGCCCGCCATCCCTCCGGACATCCATCCATCCAGCCATCCATTCAGCCACCCATCCATCCATCCATCTCTCCAGCCAGCCAGCCATCCAGCCATCCATTTATCCAGCCATCCATCCAGCCATCCATCCATCCATCCCTCCAGCCAGCCATCCATCCATCCATCCCTCCAGCCAGCCATCCATCCAGCCATCCATCCATCCCGCCATCCATCCAGCCATCCATCCATCCGTCCATCCATCCATCCAGCCATCCATCCAGCCATCCATCCAGCCATCCATCCATCCATCCAGCCAGCCATTCATCCATGCATCCATCCATCCATCCATCCCTCCAGCCAGCCATCCATCCAGCCATCCATCCATCCAGCCATCCATCCATCCAGCCATCCATCCAGCCATCCATCCATCCATCCATCCCTCCATCCATCCGTCCATCCATCCATCTATCCAGCCTTCCATCCATCCATCCAGCTAACCAGCCATCCATCCATCCAGCCAGCCATCCAGACATCCAGCCATCCATCCAGCCGTCCATCCAGCCTTCCATCCATCCTTCCATCCCTCCAGCCAGCCATCCATCCAGCCATCCATTCGGCCATTCATCCATCCATCCATCCCTCCAGCCAGCCATCCATCCAGCCATCCCTCCATTCAGCCATCCATCCAGCCATCAATCCATCCATCCATCCCTCCAGCCAGCCATCCAGCCAGCCATCCCTCCATCCAGCCGTCCATCCAGCCATCCATCCATCCCTCCAGCCATCCACCCATACAGCCATCCCTCCATCCAGCCATCCATCCAGACAATAATCCATCCATCCATCCCTCCGGACAGCCATCCATTCAGCCACCCCACCATCCAGCCATCAATCCAGCCATCCATCCATCCCTCCAGCCAGCCAACCATCCAGCCATCCCTCCATCCAGCCATCCATCCAGCCATCCATCCATCTATCCCTCCAGCCAGCCATCCATCGAGCCATCAATCCATCCAGCCAGCCATCCAGCCATCCAGCCATCAATCCATCCCTCCAGCCAGCCATGCATCCAGCCATCCTTCCATCCAGCCGTCCATCCGGCCAACCATCCATGACTCCATTCCTCCAGCCAGCCATCCATCCAACCATCCTTCGATCTAGCCATCCATTCAGCCATCCATCCATCCATCCCTCCAGCCAGCCATCCATCCAGCCTTCCATCCATCCAGCCATCCGTCCAGCCATTCATTAATCCATCCATTCCTCCAGCAAACAATCCATCCAGCCATCCATCCAGCCATCCATCCAGCCATCCATCAATCCATCACTCCATCCATTCATCCATCCATCCCTCCAGCCAGCCATCCATCCAGCCATCCCTCCATCCAGACATCCATCCAGCCATCCATCCATCCATCCATCCCTCCAGCCAGCCAACCATCCAGCTATCCCTCCATCCATCCATCCATCCATCCCTCCAGCCAGCCATCCACCCAGCCATCCATCCATCCAGCCATCCTTCCAGCCATCCATCCATCAATCCATCCCTCCAGCCAGCCATCCATCCAGCCATCCATCCGTCCAGCCTTCCATCCAGCCATCCCTCCATACAGCCATCCATCCAGCCATCCATCCATCCGTCACTCCAGCCAATCATCGCTCCATCCAGCCATCCATCCAGCCATCCATCCATCCCTCCAGCCAGCCATCCATCCATCCAGCCAGCCATCCAGCCATCCATCCATCAGTCCATCCCTCCAGCCAGCCATGCATCCAGCCATCCTTCCATCCAGCCGTCCATCCGGCCAACCATCCATGACTCCATTCCTCCAGCCAGCCATCCATCCAACCATCCTTCGATCTAGCCATCCCTCCAGCCAGCCATCCATCCAGCCATCCTTCCATGCAGCCATCCATCCATCCATCCATCCCTCCAGCCAGTCATCCATCCAGCCATCCATCCATCCAGCCATCCATCCAGCCATCCATTCATCAATCCATCCCTCCAGCCAGCCATTCCTCCAGCCATCCATCCATTCAGCTATCCATCCAGCCATCCATCCATCCATCCATCCCTCCAGCCAGCCATCTATCCAGCCATCCCTTTTTCCAGCTATCCATCCAGCCATCCATCCATCCATCCATCCATCCCTCCAGCCAGCCATACATCCAGCCATCCATCGATCCAGCCATCCATCCAGCCCTCCATCCATCCATCCATCCCTCCAGCCAGCCAGTCATTAAGCCATCCATCCATCCAGCCATCCATCCAGCCATCCATTCATCCATCCATCCCTCCAGCCAGCCATCCATCCAGCCATCCCTCCATCCAGACATCCATCCAGCCATCCATCCATCCATCCATCCCTCCAGCCAGCCAACCATCCAGCTATCCCTCCATCCATCCATCCATCCATCCCTCCAGCCAGCCATCCATCCAGCCATCCATCCATCCAGCCATCCATCCAGCCATCCATCCATCAATCCATCCCTCCAGCCAGCCATCCATCCAGCCATCCATCCATCCAGCCTTCCATCCAGCCATCCCTCCATACAGCCATCCATCCAGCCATCCATCCATCCGTCACTCCAGCCAGTCATCGCTCCATCCAGCCATCCATCCAGCCATCCATCCATCCCTCCAGCCAGCCACCCATCCAGCCATCCCTCCATCCAGCCATCCATCCAGCCAATAATCCATCCATCCATCCCTCCAGCCAGCCATCCATTCAGCCATCCCTCCATCCAGCCATCCATCCAGCCATCCATCCATTCCTCCAGCCAGCCAACCATCCAGCCATCCCTCCATCCAGCCATCCATCCAGCCATCCATCCATCCATCCATCCATCCCTCCAGCCAGCCATCCATCGAGCCATCCATCCATCCAGCCAGCCATCCAGACAACCATCCATCAATCCATCCCTCCAGCCAGCCATGCATCCAGCCATCCTTCCATCCAGCCGTCCATCCGGCCATCCATCCATGACTCCATTCCTCCAGCAAGCCATCCATCCAGCCATCCATCGATCTAGCCATCCATTCAGCCAGCCATCCATCCATCCCTCCAGCCAGCCATCCATCCAGCCTTCCATCCATCCAGCCTTCCGTCCAGCCATTCATTAATCCATCCATTCCTCCAGCCAGCAATCCATCCAGCCATCCATCCAGCCATCCATCCAGCCATCCATCCATCCATCCATCCCTCCAGCCAGCCATCCATCCAGCTATCCATCCATCCATCCATCCCTCCAGCCAGCCATCCATCCAGCCATCCATCCATCCAGACATCCATACAACCATCCATCCAACCATCTATCCCTCCAGCACGCCATCCCTACGGACATCCATCCATCCAGCCATCCATTCAGCCACCCATCCATCCATCCATCTCTCCAGCCAGCCAGCCATCCAGCCATCCATTTATCCAGCCATCCATCCAGCCATCCATCCATCCATCCCTCCAGCCAGCCATCCATCCATCCATCCCTCCAGCCAGCCATCCATCCAGCCATCCATCCATCCCGCCATCCATCCAGCCATCCATCCATCCGTCCATCCATCCATCCAGCCATCCATCCAGCCATCCATCCAGCCATCCATGCATCCATCCAGCCAGCCATTCATCCATGCATCCATCCATCCATCCATCCCTCCAGCCAGCCATCCATCCAGCCATCCATCCATCCAGCCATCCATCCATCCAGCCATCCATCCAGCCATCCATCCATCCATCCATCCCTCCATCCATCCGTCCATCCATCCATCTATCCAGCCTTCCATCCATCCATCCAGCTAACCAGCCATCCATCCATCCAGCCAGCCATCCAGACATCCAGCCATCCATCCAGCCGTCCATCCAGCCTTCCATCCATCCTTCCATCCCTCCAGCCAGCCATCCATCCAGCCATCCATTCGGCCATTCATCCATCCATCCATCCCTCCAGCCAGCCATCCATCCAGCCATCCCTCCATTCAGCCATCCATCCAGCCATCAATCCATCCATCCATCCCTCCAGCCAGCCATCCAGCCAGCCATCCCTCCATCCAGCCGTCCATCCAGCCATCCATCCATCCCTCCAGCCATCCACCCATACAGCCATCCCTCCATCCAGCCATCCATCCAGACAATAATCCATCCATCCATCCCTCCGGACAGCCATCCATTCAGCCACCCCACCATCCAGCCATCAATCCAGCCATCCATCCATCCCTCCAGCCAGCCAACCATCCAGCCATCCCTCCATCCAGCCATCCATCCAGCCATCCATCCATCTATCCCTCCAGCCAGCCATCCATCGAGCCATCCATCCATCCAGCCAGCCATCCAGCCATCCAGCCATCAATCCATCCCTCCAGCCAGCCATGCATCCAGCCATCCTTCCATCCAGCCGTCCATCCGGCCAACCATCCATGACTCCATTCCTCCAGCCAGCCATCCATCCAACCATCCTTCGATCTAGCCATCCATTCAGCCATCCATCCATCCATCCCTCCAGCCAGCCATCCATCCAGCCTTCCATCCATCCAGCCATCCGTCCAGCCATTCATTAATCCATCCATTCCTCCAGCAAACAATCCATCCAGCCATCCATCCAGCCATCCATCCAGCCATCCATCAATCCATCCCTCCATCCATTCATCCATCCATCCCTCCAGCCAGCCATCCATCCAGCCATCCCTCCATCCAGACATCCATCCAGCCATCCATCCATCCATCCATCCCTCCAGCCAGCCAACCATCCAGCTATCCCTCCATCCATCCATCCATCCATCCCTCCAGCCAGCCATCCATCCAGCCATCCATCCATCCAGCCATCCATCCAGCCATCCATCCATCAATCCATCCCTCCAGCCAGCCATCCATCCAGCCATCCATCCATCCAGCCTTCCATCCAGCCATCCCTCCATACAGCCATCCATCCAGCCATCCATCCATCCGTCACTCCAGCCAGTCATCGCTCCATCCAGCCATCCATCCAGCCATCCATCCATCCCTCCAGCCAGCCACCCATCCAGCCATCCCTCCATCCAGCCATCCATCCAGCCAATAATCCATCCATCAATCCCTCCAGCCAGCCATCCATTCAGCCATCCCTCCATCCAGCCATCCATCCAGCCATCCATCCATCCATCCATCCCTCCAGCCAGCCAACCATCCAGCCATCCCTCCATCCAGCCATCCATCCAGCCATCCATCCATCTATCCCTCCAGCCAGCCATCCATCGAGCCATCCATCCATCCAGCCAGCCATCCAGCCATCCAGCCATCAATCCATCCCTCCAGCCAGCCATGCATCCAGCCATCCTTCCATCCAGCCGTCCATCCGGTCAACCATCCATGACTCCATTCCTCCAGCCAGCCATCCATCCAACCATCCTTCGATCTAGCCATCCATTCAGCCATCCATCCATCCATCCCTCCAGCCAGCCATCCATCCAGCCTTCCATCCATCCAGCCATCCGTCCAGCCATTCATTAATCCATCCATTCCTCCAGCAAACAATCCATCCAGCCATCCATCCAGCCATCCATCCAGCCATCCATCAATCCATCCCTCCATCCATTCATCCATCCATCCCTCCAGCCAGCCATCCATCCAGCCATCCCTCCATCCAGACATCCATCCAGCCATCCATCCATCCATCCATCCCTCCAGCCAGCCAACCATCCAGCTATCCCTCCATCCATCCATCCATCCATCCCTCCAGCCAGCCATCCATCCAGCCATCCATCCATCCAGCCATCCATCCAGCCATCCATCCATCAATCCATCCCTCCAGCCAGCCATCCATCCAGCCATCCATCCATCCAGCCTTCCATCCAGCCATCCCTCCATACAGCCATCCATCCAGCCATCCATCCATCCGTCACTCCAGCCAGTCATCGCTCCATCCAGCCATCCATCCAGCCATCCATCCATCCCTCCAGCCAGCCACCCATCCAGCCATCCCTCCATCCAGCCATCCATCCAGCCAATAATCCATCCATCCATCCCTCCAGCCAGCCATCCATTCAGCCATCCCTCCATCCAGCCATCCATCCAGCCATCCATCCATTCCTCCAGCCAGCCAACCATCCAGCCATCCCTCCATCCAGCCATCCATCCAGCCATCCATCCATCCATCCATCCATCCCTCCAGCCAGCCATCCATCGAGCCATCCATCCATCCAGCCAGCCATCCAGACAACCATCCATCAATCCATCCCTCCAGCCAGCCATGCATCCAGCCATCCTTCCATCCAGCCGTCCATCCGGCCATCCATCCATGACTCCATTCCTCCAGCAAGCCATCCATCCAGCCATCCATCGATCTAGCCATCCATTCAGCCAGCCATCCATTCATCCCTCCAGCCAGCCATCCATCCAGCCTTCCATCCATCCAGCCATCCGTCCAGCCATTCATTAATCCATCCATTCCTCCAGCCAGCAATCCATCCAGCCATCCATCCAGCCATCCATCCAGCCATCCATCCATCCATCCATCCCTCCAGCCAGCCATCCATCCAGCTATCCATCCATCCATCCATCCCTCCAGCCAGCCATCCATCCAGCCATCCATCCATCCAGACATCCATCCAGCCATCCATCCAACCATCTATCCCTCCAGCCAGCCATCCATCCGGACATCCATCCATCCAGCCATCCATTCAGCCACCCATCCATCCATCCATCTCTCCAGCCAGCCAGCCATCGAGCCATCCATTTATCCAGCCATCCATCCAGCCATCCATCCATCCATCCCTCCAGCCAGCCATCCATCCATCCATCCCTCCAGCCAGCCATCCATCCAGCCATCCATCCATCCCGCCATCCATCCAGCCATCCATCCATCCGTCCATCCATCCATCCAGCCATCCATCCAGCCATCCATCCAGCCATCCATCCATCCATCCAGCCAGCCATTCATCCATGAATCCATCCATCAATCCATCCCTCCAGCCAGCCATCCATCCAGCCATCCATCCATCCAGCCATCCATCCATCCAGCCATCCATCCAGCCATCCATCCATCCATCCATCCCTCCATCCATCCGTCCATCCATCCATCCATCCAGCCTTCCATCCATCCATCCAGCCAACCAGCCATCCATCCATCCAGCCAGCCATCCAGAGATCCAGCCATCCATCCAGCCGTCCATCCAGCCTTCCATCCATCCTTCCATCCCTCCAGCCAGCCATCCATCCAGCCATCCATTCGGCCATTCATCCATCCATCCATCCCTCCAGCCAGCCATCCATCCAGCCATCCCTCCATTCAGCCATCCATCCAGCCATCAATCCATCCATCCATCCCTCCAGCCAGCCATCCAGCCAGCCATCCCTCCATCCAGCCGTCCATCCAGCCATCCATCCATCCCTCCAGCCATCCACCCATACAGCCATCCCTCCATCCAGCCATCCATCCAGACAATAATCCATCCATCCATCCCTCCGGACAGCCATCCATTCAGCCACCCCACCATCCAGCCATCAATCCAGCCATCCATCCATCCCTCCAGCCAGCCAACCATCCAGCCATCCCTCCATCCAGCCATCCATCCAGCCATCCATCCATCCATCTCTCCAGCCAGCCATTCATCGAGCCATCCATCCATCCAGCCAGCCATCCAGCCATCCATCCATCAATCCATCCCTCCAGCCAGCCATGCATCCAGCCATCCTTCCATCCAGCCGTCCATCCGGCCAACCATCCATGACTCCATTCCTCCAGCCAGCCATCCATCCAACCATCCTTCGATCTAGCCATCCCTCCAGCCAGCCATCCATCCAGCCATCCTTCCATGCAGCCATCCATCCATCCATCCATCCCTCCAGCCAGTCATCCATCCAGCCATCCATCCATCCAGCCATCCATCCAGCCATCCATTCATCAATCCATCCCTCCAGCCAGCCATTCCTCCAGCCATCCATCCATTCAGCTATCCATCCAGCCATCCATCCATCCATCCATCCCTCCAGCCAGCCATCTATCCAGCCATCCCTTTTTCCAGCTATCCATCCAGCCATCCATCCATCCATCCATCCATCCCTCCAGCCAGCCATACATCCAGCCATCCATCGATCCAGCCATCCATCCAGCCCTCCATCCATCCATCCATCCCTCCAGCCAGCCAGTCATTAAGCCATCCATCCATCCAGCCATCCATCCAGCCATCCATTCATCCATCCATCCCTCCAGCCAGCCATCCATCCAGCCATCCCTCCATCCAGACATCCATCCAGCCATCCATCCATCCATCCATCCCTCCAGCCAGCCAACCATCCAGCTATCCCTCCATCCATCCATCCATCCATCCCTCCAGCCAGCCATCCATCCAGCCATCCATCCATCCAGCCATCCATCCAGCCATCCATCCATCAATCCATCCCTCCAGCCAGCCATCCATCCAGCCATCCATCCATCCAGCCTTCCATCCAGCCATCCCTCCATACAGCCATCCATCCAGCCATCCATCCATCCGTCACTCCAGCCAGTCATCGCTCCATCCAGCCATCCATCCAGCCATCCATCCATCCCTCCAGCCAGCCACCCATCCAGCCATCCCTCCATCCAGCCATCCATCCAGCCAATAATCCATCCATCCATCACTCCAGCCAGCCATCCATTCAGCCATCCCTCCATCCAGCCATGCATCCAGCCATCCATCCATTCCTCCAGCCAGCCAACCATCCAGCCATCCCTCCATCCAGCCATCCATCCAGCCATCCATCCATCCATCCATCCATCCCTACAGCCAGCCATCCATCGAGCCATCCATCCATCCAGCCAGCCATCCAGACAACCATCCATCAATCCATCCCTCCAGCCAGCCATGCATCCAGCCATCCTTCCATCCAGCCGTCCATCCGGCCATCCATCCATGACTCCATTCCTCCAGCAAGCCATCCATCCAGCCATCCATCGATCTAGCCATCCATTCAGCCAGCCATCCATCCATCCCTCCAGCCAGCCATCCATCCAGCCTTCCATCCATCCAGCCTTCCGTCCAGCCATTCATTAATCCATCCATTCCTCCAGCCAGCAATCCATCCAGCCATCCATCCAGCCATCCATCCAGCCATCCATCCATCCATCCATCCCTCCAGCCAGCCATCCATCCAGCTATCCATCCATCCATCCATCCCTCCAGCCTGCCATCCATCCAGCCATCCATCCATCCAGACATCCATACAGCCATCCATCCAACCATCTATCCCTCCAGCCAGCCATCCCTCCGGACATCCATCCATCCAGCCATCCATTCAGCCACCCATCCATCCATCCATCTCTCCAGCCAGCCAGCCATCCAGCCATCCATTTATCCAGCCATCCATCCAGCCATCCATCCATCCATCCCTCCAGCCAGCCATCCATCCATCCATCCCTCCAGCCAGCCATCCATCCAGCCATCCATCCATCCCGCCATCCATCCAGCCATCCATCCATCCGTCCATCCATCCATCCAGCCATCCATCCAGCCATCCATCCAGCCATCCATCCATCCATCCAGCCAGCCATTCATCCATGCATCCATCCATCCATCCATCCCTCCAGCCAGCCATCCATCCAGCCATCCATCCATCCAGCCATCCATCCATCCAGCCATCCATCCAGCCATCCATCCATCCATCCATCCCTCCATCCATCCGTCCATCCATCCATCCATCCAGCCTTCCATCCATCCATCCAGCTAACCAGCCATCCATCCATCCAGCCAGCCATCCAGACATCCAGCCATCCATCCAGCCGTCCATCCAGCCTTCCATCCATCCTTCCATCCCTCCAGCCAGCCATCCATCCAGCCATCCATTCGGCCATTCATCCATCCATCCATCCCTCCAGCCAGCCATCCATCCAGCCATCCCTCCATTCAGCCATCCATCCAGCCATCAATCCATCCATCCATCCCTCCAGCCAGCCATCCAGCCAGCCATCCCTCCATCCAGCCGTCCATCCAGCCATCCATCCATCCCTCCAGCCATCCACCCATACAGCCATCCCTCCATCCAGCCATCCATCCAGACAATAATCCATCCATTCATCCCTCCGGACAGCCATCCATTCAGCCACCCCACCATCCAGCCATCAATCCAGCCATCCATCCATCCCTCCAGCCAGCCAACCATCCAGCCATCCCTCCATCCAGCCATCCATCCAGCCATCCATCCATCTATCCCTCCAGCCAGCCATCCATCGAGCCATCCATCCATCCAGCCAGCCATCCAGCCATCCAGCCATCAATCCATCCCTCCAGCCAGCCATGCATCCAGCCATCCTTCCATCCAGCCGTCCATCCGGCCAACCATCCATGACTCCATTCCTCCAGCCAGCCATCCATCCAACCATCCTTCGATCTAGCCATCCATTCAGCCATCCATCCATCCATCCCTCCAGCCAGCCATCCATCCAGCCTTCCATCCATCCAGCCATCCGTCCAGCCATTCATTAATCCATCCATTCCTCCAGCAAACAATCCATCCAGCCATCCATCCAGCCATCCATCCAGCCATCCATCAATCCATCCCTCCAGCCAGTCATCCATCCAGCCATCCATCCATCCAGCCATCCATCCAGCCATCCATCCATCCATCCATCCATCCCTCCAGCCAGCCATCCATCCAGCCATCCATCCATCCTGACATCCGTCCAGCCATCCATCCATCCATCCCTCCAGCCAGCCAACCATCCGGACATCCATCCATCCAGCCATGCACCCAGCCACCCATCCATCCATCCATCTCTCAAGCCAGCCAGCCATCCAGCCATCCATCTATCCAACCATCCAACCAGCCATCCATCCAGCCATCCCTCCAGCTTGCCATCCATCCATCTATCACTCCAGCCAGCCATCCATAAAGCCATCCATCCATCCAGCCATCCATCCAGCCATCCATCAATCCATCCATCCATCCAGCCATCCATCCAGCCATCCATCCATCCCTCCGTCCATCCAGCCATCCATCCTGCCATCCATCCAGCCATCCATCCATCCTTCAATCCCTCCAGCCAGCCATCCATCCAGCCATCCATCCAACCAGCCATCCATCGAACCATCCACACATCCATCACTCCAGCCATCCATCCATCCAGCCATCCATCCATCCAGCCATCCATCCAGCCATCCATCCATCCATCCCTCCAGCCAGCCATCCATCCAGCCAGCCATCCATCCATCCCTCCAGCCAATCGCCCATCCAGCCGTCCATCCATCCAGCCCTCCATCCAGCCATCCATCCAGCCATCCATCCCTCCAGCAATTCATCCATCCAACCATTCCTCCATCCAGCCATCCATCCAGCCATCCATCCATCCATCCATCCCTCCAGCCAGATATCCATCCAGCCATCCCTCCATCCATCCGTCCATCCATCCATTCATCCAGCCATCCATCCATCCAGCCAGCCATCCATCCAGCCATCCCTCCATACAGCCATCCATCCAGCCATCCCTTCATCCAGCCATCCATCCAGCCAATAATCCATCCATCCATCCGTCCAGCCAGCCATCCATCCATCCCTCCAGCCAGCCAAACATCCAGCCATCCCTCCATCCAGCCATCCATCCAGCCATCCCTCCATCCAGACATCCATCCAGCCATCCATCCATCCATCCATCCCTCCAGCCAGCCAACCATCCAGCTATCCCTCCATCCATCCATCCATCCATCCCTCCAGCCAGCCATCCATCCAGCCATCCATCCATCCAGCCATCCATCCAGCCATCCATCCATCAATCCATCCCTCCAGCCAGCCATCCATCCAGCCATCCATCCATCCAGCCTTCCATCCAGCCATCCCTCCATACAGCCATCCATCCAGCCATCCATCCATCCGTCACTCCAGCCAGTCATCGCTCCATCCAGCCATCCATCCAGCCATCCATCCATCCCTCCAGCCAGCCACCCATCCAGCCATCCCTCCATCCAGCCATCCATCCAGCCAATAATCCATCCATCCATCCCTCCAGCCAGCCATCCATTCAGCCATCCCTCCATCCAGCCATCCATCCAGCCATCCATCCATTCCTCCAGCCAGCCAACCATCCAGCCATCCCTCCATCCAGCCATCCATCCAGCCATCCATCCATCCATCCATCCATCCCTCCAGCCAGCCATCCATCGAGCCATCCATCCATCCAGCCAGCCATCCAGACAACCATCCATCAATCCATCCCTCCAGCCAGCCATGCATCCAGCCATCCTTCCATCCAGCCGTCCATCCGGCCATCCATCCATGACTCCATTCCTCCAGCAAGCCATCCATCCAGCCATCCATCGATCTAGCCATCCATTCAGCCAGCCATCCATTCATCCCTCCAGCCAGCCATCCATCCAGCCTTCCATCCATCCAGCCATCCGTCCAGCCATTCATTAATCCATCCATTCCTCCAGCCAGCAATCCATCCAGCCATCCATCCAGCCATCCATCCAGCCATCCATCCATCCATCCATCCCTCCAGCCAGCCATCCATCCAGCTATCCATCCATCCATCCATCCCTCCAGCCAGCCATCCATCCAGCCATCCATCCATCCAGACATCCATCCAGCCATCCATCCAACCATCTATCCCTCCAGCCAGCCATCCATCCGGACATCCATCCATCCAGCCATCCATTCAGCCACCCATCCATCCATCCATCTCTCCAGCCAGCCAGCCATCGAGCCATCCATTTATCCAGCCATCCATCCAGCCATCCATCCATCCATCCCTCCAGCCAGCCATCCATCCATCCATCCCTCCAGCCAGCCATCCATCCAGCCATCCATCCATCCCGCCATCCATCCAGCCATCCATCCATCCGTCCATCCATCCATCCAGCCATCCATCCAGCCATCCATCCAGCCATCCATCCATCCATCCAGCCAGCCATTCATCCATGAATCCATCCATCAATCCATCCCTCCAGCCAGCCATCCATCCAGCCATCCATCCATCCAGCCATCCATCCATCCAGCCATCCATCCAGCCATCCATCCATCCATCCATCCCTCCATCCATCCGTCCATCCATCCATCCATCCAGCCTTCCATCCATCCATCCAGCCAACCAGCCATCCATCCATCCAGCCAGCCATCCAGAGATCCAGCCATCCATCCAGCCGTCCATCCAGCCTTCCATCCATCCTTCCATCCCTCCAGCCAGCCATCCATCCAGCCATCCATTCGGCCATTCATCCATCCATCCATCCCTCCAGCCAGCCATCCATCCAGCCATCCCTCCATTCAGCCATCCATCCAGCCATCAATCCATCCATCCATCCCTCCAGCCAGCCATCCAGCCAGCCATCCCTCCATCCAGCCGTCCATCCAGCCATCCATCCATCCCTCCAGCCATCCACCCATACAGCCATCCCTCCATCCAGCCATCCATCCAGACAATAATCCATCCATCCATCCCTCCGGACAGCCATCCATTCAGCCACCCCACCATCCAGCCATCAATCCAGCCATCCATCCATCCCTCCAGCCAGCCAACCATCCAGCCATCCCTCCATCCAGCCATCCATCCAGCCATCCATCCATCCATCTCTCCAGCCAGCCATTCATCGAGCCATCCATCCATCCAGCCAGCCATCCAGCCATCCATCCATCAATCCATCCCTCCAGCCAGCCATGCATCCAGCCATCCTTCCATCCAGCCGTCCATCCGGCCAACCATCCATGACTCCATTCCTCCAGCCAGCCATCCATCCAACCATCCTTCGATCTAGCCATCCCTCCAGCCAGCCATCCATCCAGCCATCCTTCCATGCAGCCATCCATCCATCCATCCATCCCTCCAGCCAGTCATCCATCCAGCCATCCATCCATCCAGCCATCCATCCAGCCATCCATTCATCAATCCATCCCTCCAGCCAGCCATTCCTCCAGCCATCCATCCATTCAGCTATCCATCCAGCCATCCATCCATCCATCCATCCCTCCAGCCAGCCATCTATCCAGCCATCCCTTTTTCCAGCTATCCATCCAGCCATCCATCCATCCATCCATCCATCCCTCCAGCCAGCCATACATCCAGCCATCCATCGATCCAGCCATCCATCCAGCCCTCCATCCATCCATCCATCCCTCCAGCCAGCCAGTCATTAAGCCATCCATCCATCCAGCCATCCATCCAGCCATCCATTCATCCATCCATCCCTCCAGCCAGCCATCCATCCAGCCATCCCTCCATCCAGACATCCATCCAGCCATCCATCCATCCATCCATCCCTCCAGCCAGCCAACCATCCAGCTATCCCTCCATCCATCCATCCATCCATCCCTCCAGCCAGCCATCCATCCAGCCATCCATCCATCCAGCCATCCATCCAGCCATCCATCCATCAATCCATCCCTCCAGCCAGCCATCCATCCAGCCATCCATCCATCCAGCCTTCCATCCAGCCATCCCTCCATACAGCCATCCATCCAGCCATCCATCCATCCGTCACTCCAGCCAGTCATCGCTCCATCCAGCCATCCATCCAGCCATCCATCCATCCCTCCAGCCAGCCACCCATCCAGCCATCCCTCCATCCAGCCATCCATCCAGCCAATAATCCATCCATCCATCACTCCAGCCAGCCATCCATTCAGCCATCCCTCCATCCAGCCATGCATCCAGCCATCCATCCATTCCTCCAGCCAGCCAACCATCCAGCCATCCCTCCATCCAGCCATCCATCCAGCCATCCATCCATCCATCCATCCATCCCTACAGCCAGCCATCCATCGAGCCATCCATCCATCCAGCCAGCCATCCAGACAACCATCCATCAATCCATCCCTCCAGCCAGCCATGCATCCAGCCATCCTTCCATCCAGCCGTCCATCCGGCCATCCATCCATGACTCCATTCCTCCAGCAAGCCATCCATCCAGCCATCCATCGATCTAGCCATCCATTCAGCCAGCCATCCATCCATCCCTCCAGCCAGCCATCCATCCAGCCTTCCATCCATCCAGCCTTCCGTCCAGCCATTCATTAATCCATCCATTCCTCCAGCCAGCAATCCATCCAGCCATCCATCCAGCCATCCATCCAGCCATCCATCCATCCATCCATCCCTCCAGCCAGCCATCCATCCAGCTATCCATCCATCCATCCATCCCTCCAGCCTGCCATCCATCCAGCCATCCATCCATCCAGACATCCATACAGCCATCCATCCAACCATCTATCCCTCCAGCCAGCCATCCCTCCGGACATCCATCCATCCAGCCATCCATTCAGCCACCCATCCATCCATCCATCTCTCCAGCCAGCCAGCCATCCAGCCATCCATTTATCCAGCCATCCATCCAGCCATCCATCCATCCATCCCTCCAGCCAGCCATCCATCCATCCATCCCTCCAGCCAGCCATCCATCCAGCCATCCATCCATCCCGCCATCCATCCAGCCATCCATCCATCCGTCCATCCATCCATCCAGCCATCCATCCAGCCATCCATCCAGCCATCCATCCATCCATCCAGCCAGCCATTCATCCATGCATCCATCCATCCATCCATCCCTCCAGCCAGCCATCCATCCAGCCATCCATCCATCCAGCCATCCATCCATCCAGCCATCCATCCAGCCATCCATCCATCCATCCATCCCTCCATCCATCCGTCCATCCATCCATCCATCCAGCCTTCCATCCATCCATCCAGCTAACCAGCCATCCATCCATCCAGCCAGCCATCCAGACATCCAGCCATCCATCCAGCCGTCCATCCAGCCTTCCATCCATCCTTCCATCCCTCCAGCCAGCCATCCATCCAGCCATCCATTCGGCCATTCATCCATCCATCCATCCCTCCAGCCAGCCATCCATCCAGCCATCCCTCCATTCAGCCATCCATCCAGCCATCAATCCATCCATCCATCCCTCCAGCCAGCCATCCAGCCAGCCATCCCTCCATCCAGCCGTCCATCCAGCCATCCATCCATCCCTCCAGCCATCCACCCATACAGCCATCCCTCCATCCAGCCATCCATCCAGACAATAATCCATCCATTCATCCCTCCGGACAGCCATCCATTCAGCCACCCCACCATCCAGCCATCAATCCAGCCATCCATCCATCCCTCCAGCCAGCCAACCATCCAGCCATCCCTCCATCCAGCCATCCATCCAGCCATCCATCCATCTATCCCTCCAGCCAGCCATCCATCGAGCCATCCATCCATCCAGCCAGCCATCCAGCCATCCAGCCATCAATCCATCCCTCCAGCCAGCCATGCATCCAGCCATCCTTCCATCCAGCCGTCCATCCGGCCAACCATCCATGACTCCATTCCTCCAGCCAGCCATCCATCCAACCATCCTTCGATCTAGCCATCCATTCAGCCATCCATCCATCCATCCCTCCAGCCAGCCATCCATCCAGCCTTCCATCCATCCAGCCATCCGTCCAGCCATTCATTAATCCATCCATTCCTCCAGCAAACAATCCATCCAGCCATCCATCCAGCCATCCATCCAGCCATCCATCAATCCATCCCTCCAGCCAGTCATCCATCCAGCCATCCATCCATCCAGCCATCCATCCAGCCATCCATCCATCCATCCATCCATCCCTCCAGCCAGCCATCCATCCAGCCATCCATCCATCCTGACATCCGTCCAGCCATCCATCCATCCATCCCTCCAGCCAGCCAACCATCCGGACATCCATCCATCCAGCCATGCACCCAGCCACCCATCCATCCATCCATCTCTCAAGCCAGCCAGCCATCCAGCCATCCATCTATCCAACCATCCAACCAGCCATCCATCCAGCCATCCCTCCAGCTTGCCATCCATCCATCTATCACTCCAGCCAGCCATCCATAAAGCCATCCATCCATCCAGCCATCCATCCAGCCATCCATCAATCCATCCATCCATCCAGCCATCCATCCAGCCATCCATCCATCCCTCCGTCCATCCAGCCATCCATCCTGCCATCCATCCAGCCATCCATCCATCCTTCAATCCCTCCAGCCAGCCATCCATCCAGCCATCCATCCAACCAGCCATCCATCGAACCATCCACACATCCATCACTCCAGCCATCCATCCATCCAGCCATCCATCCATCCAGCCATCCATCCAGCCATCCATCCATCCATCCCTCCAGCCAGCCATCCATCCAGCCAGCCATCCATCCATCCCTCCAGCCAATCGCCCATCCAGCCGTCCATCCATCCAGCCCTCCATCCAGCCATCCATCCAGCCATCCATCCCTCCAGCAATTCATCCATCCAACCATTCCTCCATCCAGCCATCCATCCAGCCATCCATCCATCCATCCATCCCTCCAGCCAGATATCCATCCAGCCATCCCTCCATCCATCCGTCCATCCATCCATTCATCCAGCCATCCATCCATCCAGCCAGCCATCCATCCAGCCATCCCTCCATACAGCCATCCATCCAGCCATCCCTTCATCCAGCCATCCATCCAGCCAATAATCCATCCATCCATCCGTCCAGCCAGCCATCCATCCATCCCTCCAGCCAGCCAAACATCCAGCCATCCCTCCATCCAGCCATCCATCCAGCCATCCATCCATCCATCCATCCATCCCTCCAGCCAGCCATCCATCGAGCCATCAATCCATCCAGCCAGACATCCAGCCAACCATCCATCAATCCATCCCTCCAGCCAGCCATGCATCCAGCCGTCCTTCCATCCAGCCGTCCATCCGGCCATCCATCCATGACTCCATTCCTCCAGCCAGCCATCCATCCAGCCATCCATCGATCTAGCCATCCATTCAGCCAGCCATCGATCCATCCCTCCAGCCAGCCATCCATCCAGCCTTCCATCCATCCAGCCATCCGTCCAGCCATTCATTAATCCATCCATTCCTCCAGCCAGCAATCCATCCAGCCATCCATCCAGCCATCCATCCAGCCATTCATCCATCGATCCATCCCTCCAGCCAGCCATCCATCCAGCCATCCATCCATCCATCCATCACTGCAGCCAGCCATCCATCCAGCCATCCATCCATCCAGACATCCATCCAGCCATCCATTCAACCATCTATCCCTCCAGCCAGCCATCCATCCGGACATCAATCCATCCAGCCATCCATTCAGCCACCCATCCATCCATCCATCTCTCCATTAAGCCATCCATCCAGCCATCCATCCAGCCATCCATCCATCCATCCAGCCAGCCATTCATCCATGCATCCATCCATCCAGCCATCAATCCAGCCATCCCTCCATCCATCCATCCCTCCAGCCAGCCATCCATCCAGCCATCCATCCATCCCGCCATCCATCCAGCCATCCATCCATCCGTCCATCCATCCATCCAGCCATCCATCCATCCATCCAGCCAGCCATTCATCCATGCATCCATCCATCCAGCCATCAATCCAGCCATCCCTCCATCCATCCATCCCTCCAGCCAGCCATCCATCCAGCCATCCATCCATCCAGCCATCCATCCAGCCATCCATCCATCCCTCCGTCCATCCAGCCATCCATCCTGCCATCCATCCAGCCATCCATCCATCCTTCAATCCCTCCAGCCAGCCATCCATCCAGCCATCCATCCAACCAGCCATCCATCGAACCATCCACACATCCATCACTCCAGCCATCCATCCATCCAGCCATCCATCCATCCAGCCATCCATCCAGCCATCCATCCATCCATCCCTCCAGCCAGCCATCCATCCAGCCAGCCATCCATCCATCCCTCCAGCCAATCGCCCATCCAGCCGTCCATCCATCCAGCCCTCCATCCAGCCATCCATCCAGCCATCCATCCCTCCAGCAATTCATCCATCCAACCATTCCTCCATCCAGCCATCCATCCAGCCATCCATCCATCCATCCATCCCTCCAGCCAGATATCCATCCAGCCATCCCTCCATCCATCCGTCCATCCATCCATTCATCCAGCCATCCATCCATCCAGCCAGCCATCCATCCAGCCATCCCTCCATACAGCCATCCATCCAGCCATCCCTTCATCCAGCCATCCATCCAGCCAATAATCCATCCATCCATCCGTCCAGCCAGCCATCCATCCATCCCTCCAGCCAGCCAAACATCCAGCCATCCCTCCATCCAGCCATCCATCCAGCCATCCATCCATCCATCCATCCATCCCTCCAGCCAGCCATCCATCGAGCCATCAATCCATCCAGCCAGACATCCAGCCAACCATCCATCAATCCATCCCTCCAGCCAGCCATGCATCCAGCCGTCCTTCCATCCAGCCGTCCATCCGGCCATCCATCCATGACTCCATTCCTCCAGCCAGCCATCCATCCAGCCATCCATCGATCTAGCCATCCATTCAGCCAGCCATCGATCCATCCCTCCAGCCAGCCATCCATCCAGCCTTCCATCCATCCAGCCATCCGTCCAGCCATTCATTAATCCATCCATTCCTCCAGCCAGCAATCCATCCAGCCATCCATCCAGCCATCCATCCAGCCATTCATCCATCGATCCATCCCTCCAGCCAGCCATCCATCCAGCCATCCATCCATCCATCCATCACTGCAGCCAGCCATCCATCCAGCCATCCATCCATCCAGACATCCATCCAGCCATCCATTCAACCATCTATCCCTCCAGCCAGCCATCCATCCGGACATCAATCCATCCAGCCATCCATTCAGCCACCCATCCATCCATCCATCTCTCCATTAAGCCATCCATCCAGCCATCCATCCAGCCATCCATCCATCCATCCAGCCAGCCATTCATCCATGCATCCATCCATCCAGCCATCAATCCAGCCATCCCTCCATCCATCCATCCCTCCAGCCAGCCATCCATCCAGCCATCCATCCATCCCGCCATCCATCCAGCCATCCATCCATCCGTCCATCCATCCATCCAGCCATCCATCCAGCCATCCATCCAGCCATCAATCCATCCATCCAGCCAGCCATTCATCCATGCATCCATCCATCCATCCATCCCTCCAGCCAGCCATTCATCCAGCCATCCATCCATCCAGCCATCCATCCATCCAGCCATCCATCCAGCCATCCCTCCATCCATCCATCCCTCCATCCATCCGTCCATCCATCCATCCATCCAGCCTTCCATCCATCCATCCAGCCAACCAGCCATCCATCCATCCAGCCAGCAATCCAGACATCCAGCCATCCATCCAGCCGCCCATCCAGCCTTCCATCCATCCTTCCATCCCTCCAGCCAGCCATCCATCCAGCCATCCATCCAACCATCCATCCATCGAACCATCCACCCATCCATCACTCCAGTCTTCCATCCATCCAGCCATCCATCCATCCAGCCATCCATCCAGCCATCCATCCAGCCCTCCATCCATCCATCCATCCCTCCAGCCAGCCAGTCATTAAGCCATCCATCCATCCAGCCATCCATCCAGCCATCCATTCATCCATCCATCCCTCCAGCCAGCCATCCATCCAGCCATCCCTCCATCCAGACATCCATCCAGCCATCCATCCATCCATCCATCCCTCCAGCCAGCCAACCATCCAGCTATCCCTCCATCCATCCATCCATCCATCCCTCCTGCCAGCCATCCATCCAGCCATCCATCCATCCAGCCATCCATCCAGCCATCCATCCATCAATCCATCCCTCCAGCCAGCCATCCATCCAGCCATCCATCCATCCAGCCTTCCATCCAGCCATCCCTCCATACAGCCATCCATCCAGCCATCCATCCATCCGTCACTCCAGCCAGTCATCGCTCCATCCAGCCATCCATCCAGCCATCCATCCATCCCTCCAGCCAGCCACCCATCCAGCCATCCCTCCATCCAGCCATCCATCCACCAATAATCCATCCATCCATCCCTCCAGCCAGCCATCCATTCAGCCATCCCTCCATCCAGCCATCCATCCAGCCATCCATCCATTCCTCCAGCCAGCCAACCATCCAGCCATCCCTCCATCCAGCCATCCATCCAGCCATCCATCCATCCATCCATCCATCCCTCCAGCCAGCCATCCATCGAGCCATCCATCCATCCAGCCAGCCATCCAGACAACAATCCATCAATCCATCCCTCCAGCCAGCCATGCATCCAGCCATCCTTCCATCCAGCCGTCCATCCGGCCATCCATCCATGACTCCATTCCTCCAGCAAGCCATCCATCCAGCCATCCATCGATCTAGCCATCCATTCAGCCAGCCATCCATCCATCCCTCCAGCCAGCCATCCATCCAGCCTTCCATCCATCCAGCTATCCGTCCAGCCATTCATTAATCCATCCATTCCTCCAGCCAGCAATCCATCCAGCCATCCATCCAGCCATCCATCCAGCCATCCATCCATCCATCCATCCCTCCAGCCAGCCATCCATCCAGCTATCCATCCATCCATCCATCCCTCCAGCCAGCCATCCATCCAGCCATCCATCCATCCAGACATCCATCCAGCCATCCATCCAACCATCTATCCCTCCAGCCAGCCATCCCTCCGGACATCCATCCATCCAGCCATCCATTCAGCCACCCATCCATCCATCCATCTCTCCAGCCAGCCAGCCATCCAGCCATCCATTTATCCAGCCATCCTTCCAGCCTTCCATCCATCCATCCCTCCAGCCAGCCATCCATCCATCCATCCCTCCAGCCAGCCATCCATCCAGCCATCCATCCATCCCGCCATCCATCCAGCCATCCATCCATCCGTCCATCCATCCATCCAGCCATACATCCAGCCATCCATCCAGCCATCCATCCATCCATCCAGCCATTCATCCATGCATCCATCCATCCATCCATCCCTCCAGCCAGCCATCCATCCAGCCATCCATCCATCCAGCCATCCATCCATCCAGCCATCCATCCAGCCATCCATCCATCCATCCATCCCTCCATCCATCCGTCCATCCATCCATCCATCCAGCCTTCCATCCATCCATCCAGCTAACCAGCCATCCATCCATCCAGCCAGCCATCCAGACATCCAGCCATCCATCCAGCCGTCCATCCAGCCTTCCATCCATCCTTCCATCCCTCCAGCCAGCCATCCATCAAGCCATCCATTCGGCCATTCATCCATCCATCCATCCCTCCAGCCAGCCATCCATCCAGCCATCCCTCCATTCAGCCATCCATCCAGCCATCAATCCATCCATCCATCCCTCCAGCCAGCCATCCAGCCAGCCATCCCTCCATCCAGCCGTCCATCCAGCCATCCATCCATCGCTCCAGCCATCCACCCATACAGCCATCCCTCCATCCAGCCATCCATCCAGACAATAATCCATCCATCCATCCCTCCGGACAGCCATCCATTCAGCCACCCCACCATCCAGCCATCAATCCAGCCATCCATCCATCCCTCCAGCCAGCCAACCATCCAGCCATCCCTCCATCCAGCCATCCATCCAGCCATCCATCCATCTATCCCTCCAGCCAGCCATCCATCGAGCCATCCATCCATCCAGCCAGCCATCCAGCCATCCAGCCATCAATCCATCCCTCCAGCCAGCCATGCATCCAGCCATCCTTCCATCCAGCCGTCCATCCGTCCAACCATCCATGACTCCATTCCTCCAGCCAGCCATCCATCCAACCATCCTTCGATCTAGCCATCCATTCAGCCATCCATCCATCCATCCCTCCAGCCAGCCGTCCATCCAGCCTTCCATCCATCCAGCCATCCGTCCAGCCATTCATTAATCCATCCATTCCTCCAGCAAACAATCCATCCAGCCATCCATCCAACCATCCATCCAGCCATCCATCAATCCATCCCTCCAGCCAGTCATCCATCCAGCCATCCATCCATCCAGCCATCCATCCAGCCATCCATCCATCCATCCATCCCTCCAGCCAGCCATCCATCCAGCCATCCATCCATCCTGACATCCGTCCAGCCATCCATCCATCCATCCCTCCAGCCAGCCAACCATCCGGACATCCATCCATCCAGCCATGCACCCAGCCACCCATCCATCCATCCATCTCTCAAGCCAGCCAGCCATTCAGCCATCCATCTATCCAACCATCCAACCAGCCATCCATCCAGCCATCCCTCCAGCCAGCCATCCATCCATCTATCACTCCAGCCAGCCATCCATCCAGCCATCCATCCATCCAGCCATCCATCCAGCCATCCATCCATCCATCCATCCATCCATCCAGCCATCCATCCAGCCATCCATCCATCCCTCCGTCCATCCAGCCATCCATCCTGCCATCCATCCAGCCATCCATCCATCCTTCAATCCCTCCAGCCAGCCATCCATCCAGCCATCCATCCAACCAGCCATCCATCGAACCATCCACACATCCATCACTCCAGCCATCCATCCATCCAGCCATCCATCCATCCAGCCATCCATCCAGCCATCCATCCATCCATCCCTCCAGCCAGCCATCCATCCAGCCAGCCATCCATCCATCCCTCCAGCCAATCGCCCATCCAGCCGTCCATCCATCCAGCCCTCCATCCAGCCATCCATCCAGCCATCCATCCCTCCAGCAATTCATCCATCCAACCATTCCTCCATCCAGCCATCCATCCAGCCATCCATCCATCCATCCATCCCTCCAGCCAGATATCCATCCAGCCATCCCTCCATCCATCCGTCCATCCATCCATTCATCCAGCCATCCATTCATCCAGCCAGCCATCCATCCAGCCATCCCTCCATACAGCCATCCATCCAGCCATCCCTCCATCCAGCCATCCATCCAGCCAATAATCCATCCATCCATCCGCCCAGCCAGCCATCCATCCAGCCATCCCTCCATCCAGCCATCCATCCATCCCTCCAGCCAGCCAAACATACAGCCATCCCTCCATCCAGCCATCCATCCAGCCATCCATCCATCCATCCATCCATCCCTCCAGCCAGCCATCCATCGAGCCATCAATCCATCCAGCCAATCATCCAGCCAACCATCCATCAATCCATCCCTCCAGCCAGCCATGCATCCAGCCGTCCTTCCATCCAGCCGTCCATCCGGCCATCCATCCATGACTCCATTCCTCCAGCCAGCCATCCATCCAGCCATCCATCGATCTAGCCATCCATTCAGCCAGCCATCGATCCATCCCTCCAGCCAGCCATCCATCCAGCCTTCCATCCATCCAGCCATCCGTCCAGCCATTAATTAATCCATCCATTCCTCCAGCCAGCAATCCATCCAGCCATCCATCCAGCCATCCATCCAGCCATTCATCCATCGATCCATCCCTCCAGCCAGCCATCCATCCAGCCATCCATCCATCCATCCATCACTGCAGCCAGCCATCCATCCAGCCATCCATCCATCCAGACATCCTTCCAGCCATCCATTCAACCATCTATCCCTCCAGCCAGCCATCCATCCGGACATCAATCCATCCAGCCATCCATTCAGCCACCCATCCATCCATCCATCTCTCCATTAAGCCATCCATCCAGCCATCCATCCAGCCATCCATCCATCCATCCAGCCAGCCATTCATCCATGCATCCATCCATCCAGCCATCAATCCAGCCATCCCTCCATCCATCCATCCCTCCAGCCAGCCATCCATCCAGCCATCCATCCATCCCGCCATCCATCCAGCCATCCATCCATCCGTCCATCCATCCATCCAGCCATCCATCCAGCCATCCATCCAGCCATCAATCCATCCATCCAGCCAGCCATTCATCCATGCATCCATCCATCCATCCATCCCTCCAGCCAGCCATCCATCCAGCCATCCATCCATCCAGCCATCCATCCATCCAGCCATCCATCCAGCCATCCCTCCATCCATCCATCCCTCCATCCATCCGTCCATCCATCCATCCATCCAGCCTTCCATCCATCCATCCAGCCAACCAGCCATCCATCCATCCAGCCAGCAATCCAGACATCCAGCCATCCATCCAGCCGCCCCTCCAGCCTTCCATCCATCCTTCCATCCCTCCAGCCAGCCATCCATCCAGCCATCCATCCAACCATCCATCCATCGAACCATCCACCCATCCATCACTCCAGTCTTCCATCCATCCAGCCATCCATCCATCCAGCCATCCATCCAGCCATCCATCCAACCATCCATCCATCCCTCCAGCCAGCCATCCATCCAGCCATCCATCCATCCATCCCTCCAGCCAATCGCCCATCCAGCCATCCAGCCATCCAGCCATCCATCCAGCCATCCATCCAGCCATCCATCCCTCCAGCAATCCATCCATGCAGCCATTCCTTCATCCAGCCATCCATCCAGCCATCCATCCATCCATCCATCCCTCCAGCCAGCCATCCATCCAGCCATCCCTCCATCCATCCGTCCATCCATCCATCCATCCAGCCATCCATCCATCCGGCCAGCCTTCCATCCAGCCATCCCGCCATATAGCCATCCATCCAGCCATCCATCCATTCGTCACTCCAGCCAGCCATCCTTCCAGCCATCCCTCCATCCAGCCATCCATCCAGCCATCCATCCATCCATCCATCCATCCATCCATCCATCCAGCAATCCATCCATCCAGACTTCCAGCCATCCAGCCATCCATCCATCCAGCCATCCATCCATCCAGCTATCCATCCTTCCATCCATCCAGCCATCCATCCAGCCACCCATCCATCCAGCCAGCCATCCAGCCATCCATCCATCCATCCATCCTTCCAGCCAGCCAATCATCCAGCCATCCATCCATCCAGCCATCCATCCAGCCATCCATCCATCCATCCATCCCTCCAGCAAGCCATTCATCCTGCCATCCATCCATCCAGCCATCCATCCAGCCATCCATCCATTCATCCCTCCAGCCAGCCATCAATCCAGCCATCCGTCCATCCAGCCATCCATCCAGCCATCCATGCATTCATCCATCTCTCCATCCAGCCATCCATCCAGCCATTCATCCATCCATCCATACCTCCAACCGGCCAGCCATCCATTCATCCATCCATCCAGCCATCCATTCAGCCATCCATCCATCAATCCATCCATCAATCCATCCGCCCAGCCAGCCACCCATCCAGCCAACCAGCCATCCCGCCATCCATCCAGCCATCTATCCATTCATCCATCCCTCCAGCGAACCATCCATCCAGCCATCCATCCATCCAGCCATCCATTTAGCCATCCATCCATCCCATCAGCCAGACATCCATTCGGCCATCCATCCATCCAGACATCCATTCATCCATCCCTCCAGCCAGCCATCCATCCAGCCATCCATCCATCCAGCCATCCATCCAGCCATCCATCCATCCATCCATCCCTCCTGCCAGCCATCCATCCAGCCATCCATCCATCCAACCATCCATCCAGCCATCCATCCGTCCCTCCAGCCAGCCATCCATCCAGCCAGCCATCCATCCATCCATCCATCCATACAGCCACCCATCCAGCCATCCATCCATCCATCCATCCCTCCAGCCAGTCATCCATCCAGCCATCCCTCCATCCAACCATCCATCCAGCCATCCAACCATTCATCCATCTCTCCAGCCAGCCATACATTCAGCCATTCATTCTTCCAGCCATTCATCCAGTCATCCATCCATCCATCCATCCCTCCAGCCAGCCAGTCATTAAGCCATCCATCCATACATCCATCCATCCAGCCATCCATCCAGCCATCCATCCCTCCAGCCAGCCATCCATCCAGCCATCCCTCCTTCCAGCCATCCATCCAGCCATCCATCCATCCATCGATCCCTCCAGCCAGCCAACCATCCAGCCATCCCTCCATCCAGCCATCCATCCATCCATCCCACCAGCCAGCCATCCATCCAGCCATCCATCCAGCTAACAATCCAGCCATCCATCCATCAATCCATCCCTTAAGCCAGCCATCCGTCCAGCCATCCCTCCTTCCAGCCATCCATCCAGCCATCCATCCATCCATCGATCCCTCCAGCCAGCCAACCATCCAGCCATCCCTCCATCCAGCCATCCATCCATCCATCCCACCAGCCATCCATCCAGCCATCCATCCAGCTCTCCATCCAGCCATCCATTCTTCAATCCATCCCTTAAGCCAGCCATCCGTCCAGCCATCCATCCATCCAGCCGTCCATCCAGCCATCCATTCATCCATCCATCCCTTCAGCCTGCCATCCATCCAGCCATCCATCCATCCAGCCATCCATCCAGCCATCCATCCATCAATCCATCCATCCAGCCAGCCATCCATCCAGCCATCTATCCATCCTGCCATCCATCCAGCCATCCATTCAGCCATCCATCCATCCATCCATCCTTCACTCCAGCCAGCCAACCATTCGGCCATCCATCCATTCAGCCATCCATTCATCCATCGCACCAGCCAGCCATCCATCAAGCCGTCCATCCAGCCATCCATCCATCCAGCCATCCATCCATCCAGCCATCCATCCAGCCATCCATCCATCCATCCCTCCAGCCATCCATCCATCCAGGCATCCATCCATCCAGCTATCCATCCAGCCATCCATCCATCCATCCATCCATCCCTCCAGCCAGCCATCCATCCAGCCATCCATCCATCCAGCCATCCATGCAGCCATCCATCCATCCATCCATCCCTCCAGCCAGTCATCCATCCAGCCCTCCATCCATCCATCCATCCCTCCAGCCAGCCAGTCATTCAGCCATCCATCCATCCAGCCATCCATCCAGCCATCCATTCATCCATCCATCCCTCCAGCCAGCCATCCATCCAGCCATCCCTCCATCCAGACATCCATCCAGCCATCCATCCATCCATCCATCCCTCCAGCCAGCCAACCATCCAGCTATCCCTCCATCCATCCATCCATCCATCCCTCCAGCCAGCCATCCATCCAGCCATCCATCCATCCAGCCATCCATTCATCAATCCATCCCTCCAGCCAGCCATCCATCCAGCCATCCATCCATCCAGCCTTCCATCCAGCCATCCCTCCATACAGCCATCCATCCAGCCATCCATCCATCCGTCACTCCAGCCAGTCATCCCTCCATCCAGCCATCCATCCAGCCATCCATCCATCCCTCCAGCCAGCCACCCATCCAGCCATCCCTCCATCCAGCCATCCATCCAGCCAATAATCCATCCATCCATCCCTCCAGCCAGCCATCCATCCAGCCATCCCTCCATCCAGCCATCCATCCAGCCATCCATCCATTTCTCCAGCCAACCAACCATCCAGCCATCCCTCCATCCAGCCATCCATCCAGCCATCCATCCATCCATCCATCCATCCCTCCAGCCAGCCATCCATCGAGCCATCCATCCATCCAGCCAGCCATCCAGACAACCATCCATCAATCCATCCCTCCAGCCAGCCATGCATCCAGCCATCCTTCCATCCAGCCGTCCATCCGGCCATCCATCCATGACTCCATTCCTCCAGCAAGCCATCCATCCAGCCATCCATCGATCTAGCCATCCATTCAGCCAGCCATCCATCCATCCCTCCAGCCAGCCATCCATCCAGCCTTCCATCCATCCAGCCATCTGTCCAGCCATTCATTAATCCATCCATTCCTCCAGCCAGCAATCCATCCAGCCATCCATCCAGCCATCCCTCCAGTCATCCATCCATCCATCCATCCCTCCAGCCAGCCATCCATCCATCCATCCATCCAGCTATCCATCCAGCCATCCATTCTTCAATCCATCCCTTAAGCCAGCCATCCGTCCAGCCATCCATCCATGCAGCCGTCCATCCAGCCATCCATTCATCCATCCATCCCTTCAGCCTGCCATCCATCCAGCCATCCATCCATCCAGCCATCCATCCAGCCATCCATCCATCAATCCATCCATCCAGCCAGCCATCCATCCAGCCATCCATCCATCCTGCCATCCATCCAGCCATCCATTCAGCCATCCATCCATCCATCCTTCACTCCAGCCAGCCAACCATTCGGCCATCCATCCATTCAGCCATCCATTCATCCATATCACCAGCCAGCCATCCATCAAGCCGTCCATCCAGCCATCCATCCATCCAGCCATACATCCATCCAGCCATCCATCCAGCCATCCATCCATCCATCCCTCCAGCCATCCATCCATCCAGGCATCCATCCATCCAGCTATCCATCCAGCCATCCATCCATCCATCCATCCCTCCAGCCAGCCATCCATCCAGCCATCCATCCATCCAGCCATCCATGCAGCCATCCATCCATCCATCCATCCCTCCAGCCAGTCATCCATCCAGCCATCCATCCATCCAGCCATCCATCCAGCCATCCATTCATCCATCCATCCCTCCAGCCAGCCATTCCTCCAGCCATCCATTCATTCAGCTATCCATCCAGCCATCCATCCATCCATCCATCTCTCCAGCCAGCCATCTATCCAGCCATCCCTCTATCCAGCTATCCATCCAGCCATCCATCCATCCATCCATCCATCCCTCCAGCCAGCCATACATCCAGCCATCCATCGATCCAGCCATCCATCCAGCCCTCCATCCATCCATCCATCCCTCCAGCCAGCCAGTCATTAAGCCATCCATCCATCCAGCCATCCATCCAGCCATCCATTCATCCATCCATCCCTCCAGCCAGCCATCCATCCAGCCATCCCTCCATCCAGACATCCATCCAGCCATCCATCCATCCATCCATCCCTCCAGCCAGCCAACCATCCAGCTATCCCTCCATCCATCCATCCATCCATCCCTCCAGCCAGCCATCCATCCAGCCATCCATCCATCCAGCCATCCATCCAGCCATCCATTCATCAATCCATCCCTCCAGCCAGCCATCCATCCAGCCATCCATCCATCCAGCCTTCCATCCAGCCATCCCTCCATACAGCCATCCATCCAGCCATCCATCCATCCGTCACTCCAGCCAGTCATCCCTCCATCCAGCCATCCATCCAGCCATCCATCCATCCCTCCAGCCAGCCACCCATCCAGCCATCCCTCCATCCAGCCATCCATCCAGCCAATAATCCATCCATCCATCCCTCCAGCCAGCCATCCATCCAGCCATCCCTCCATCCAGCCATCCATCCAGCCATCCATCCATTTCTCCAGCCAGCCAACCATCCAGCCATCCCTCCATCCAGCCATCCATCCAGCCATCCATCCATCCATCCATCCATCCCTCCAGCCAGCCATCCATCGAGCCATCCATCCATCCAGCCAGCCATCCAGACAACCATCCATCAATCCATCCCTCCAGCCAGCCATGCATCCAGCCATCCTTCCATCCAGCCGTCCATCCGGCCATCCATCCATGACTCCATTCCTCCTGCCAGCCATCCATCCAGCCATCCATCGATCTAGCCATCCATTCAGCCAGCCATCCATCCATCCCTCCAGCCAGCCATCCATCCAGCCTTCCATCCATCCAGCCATCCGTCCAGCCATTCATTAATCTATCCATTCCTCCAGCCAGCAATCCATCCAGCCATCCATCCAGCCATCCATCCATCCATCCATCCCTCCAGCGAGCCATCCATCCAGCCATCCATCCATCCATCCATCCCTCCAGCCAGCCATCCATCCAGCCATCCATCCATCCAGACATCCATCCAGCCATCCATCCAACCATCTATCCCTCCAGCCAGCCATCCATCCGGACATCCATCCATCCAGCCATCCATTCAGCCACCCATCCATCCATCCGTCTCTCCAGCCAGCCAGCCATCCAGCCATCCATTTATCCAGCCATCCATCCAGCCATCCATCCATCCATCCCTCCAGCCAGCCATCCATCCATCCATCCCTCCAGCCAGCCATCCATCCAGCCATCCATCCATCCCGCCATCCATCCAGCCATCCATCCATCCGTCCATCCATCCATCCAGCCATCCATCCAGCCATCCATCCAGCCATCCATCCATCCATCCAGCCAGCCATTCATCCATGCATCCATCCATCCATCCATCCCTCCAGCCAGCCATCCATCCAGCCATTCATCCATCCAGCCATCCATCCATCCAGCCATCCATCCAGCCATCCATCCATCCATCCATCCCTCCATCCATCCGTCCATCCATCCATCCATCCAGCCTTCCATCCATCCATCCAGCCAACCAGCCATCCATCCATCCAGCCAGCCATCCAGACATCCAGCCATCCATCCAGCCGTCCATCCAGCCTTCCATCCATCCTTCCATCCCTCCAGCCAGCCATCCATCCAGCCATCCATTCGGCCATTCATCCATCCATCCATCCCTCCAGCCAGCCATCCATCCAGCCATCCCTCTATCCAGCCATCCATCAAGCCATCAATCCATCCATCCATCCCTCCAGCCAGCCATCCAGCCAGCCATCCCTCCATCCAGCCGTCCATCCAGCCATCCATCCATCCCTCCAGCCATCCACCCATACAGCCATCCCTCCATCCAGCCATCCATCCAGCCAATAATCCATCCATCCATCCCTCCAGACAGCCATCCATCCAGCCACCCCACCATCCAGCCATCAATCCAGCCATCCATCCATCCCTCCAGCCAGCCAACCATCCAGCCATCCCTCCATCCAGCCATCCATCCAGCCATCCATCCATCCATCCCTCCAGCCAGCCATCCATCGAGCCATCCATCCATCCAGCCAGCCATCCAGCCATCCATCCATCAATCCATCCCTCCAGCCAGCCATGCATCCAGCCATCCTTCCATCCAGCCGTCCATCCGGCCAACCATCCATGACTCCATTCCTCCAGCCAGCCATCCATCCAACCATCCTTCGATCTAGCCATCCATTCAGCCATCCATCCATCCATCCCTCCAGCCAGCCATCCATCCAGCCTTCCATCCATCCAGCCATCCGTCCAGCCATTCATTAATCCATCCATTCCTCCAGCAAACAATCCATCCAGCCATCCATCCAGCCATCCATCCAGCCATCCATCAATCAATCCCTCCAGCCAGTCATCCATCCAGCCATCCATCAATCCAGCCATCCATCCAGCCATTCATCCATCCATCCATCCCTCCAGCCAGCCATCCATCCAGCCATCCATCCATCCTGACATCCGTCCAGCCATCCATCCATCCATCCATCCCTCCAGCCAGCCAACCATTCGGACATCCATCCATCCAGCCATCCACCCAGCCACCCATCCATCCATCCATCTCTCAAGCCAGCCAGCCATCCAGCCATCCATCTATCCAGCCATCCAACCAGCCATCCATCCAGCCATCCTTCCAGCCAGCCATCCATCCATCTATCCCTCCAGCCAGCCATCCATCCAGCCATCCATCCATCCAGCCACCCATCCAGCCATCCATCCATCCATCCATCCATCCAGCAATCCATCCAGCCATCCATCCATCCATCCGTCCATCCAGCCATCCATCCTGCCATCCATCCAGCCATCCATCCATTCTTCAATCCCTCCAGCCAGCCATCCATCCAGCCATCCATCCAACCAGCCATCCATCGAACCATCCACCCATCCATCACTCCAGCCATCCATCCATCCAGCCATCCATCCATCCAGCCATCCATCCTGCCATCCATCCATCCATCCCTCCAGCCAGCCATCCATCCAGCCAGCCAGCCATCCATCCATCCCTCCAGCCAATCGCCCATCCAGCCGTCCATCCATCCAGCCATCCATCCAGCCATCCATCCAGCCATCCATCCCTCCAGCAATTCATCCATCCAACCATTCCTCCATCCAGCCATCCATCCAGCCATCCATCCATCCATCCATCCCTTCAGCCAGATATCCATCCTGCCATCCCTCCATCCATCTGTCCATCCATCCATCCATCCAGCCATCCATCCATCCAGCCAGCCTTCCATCCAGCCATCCCTCCATACAGCCATCCATCCAGCCATCCCTCCATCCAGCCATCCATCCAGCCAATAATCCATCCATTCATCCGTCCAGCCAGCCATCCATCCAGCCATTCCTCCATCCAGCCATCCATCCATCCCTCCAGCCAGCCAAACATCCAGCCATCCCTCCATCCAGCCATCCATCCAGCCATCCATCCATCCATCCATCCATCCCTCCAGCCAGCCATCCATCGAGCCATTCATCCATCCAGCCAGCCATCCAGCCAACCATCCATCAATCCATCCCTCCAGCCAGCCATGCATCCAGCCGTCCTTCCATCCAGCCGTCCATCCGGCCATCCATCCATGACTCCATTCCTCCAGCCAGCCATGCATCCAGCCATCCATCGATCTAGCCATCCATTCAGCCAGCCATCCATCCATCCCTCCAGCCAGCCATCCATCCAGCCTTCCATCCATCCAGCCATCGGTCCAGCCATTCATTAATCCATCCATTCCTCCAGCCAGCAATCCATCCAGCCATCCATCCAGCCATCCATCCAGCCATCCATCCATCGATCCATCCCTCCAGCCAGCCATCCATCCAGCCATCCATCCATCCATCCATCACTGCAGCCAGCCATCCATCCAGCCATCCATCCATCCAGCCAGCCATCCATCCGGACATCCATCCATCCAGCCATCCATTCAGCCACCCATCCATCCATCCATCTCTCCATTAAGCCATCCATCCAGCCATCCATCCAGCCATCCATCCATCCATCCAGCCAGCCATTCATCCATGCATCCATCCATCCATCCATCCCTCCAGCCAGCCATCCATCCATCCATCCCTCCAGCCAGCCATCCATCCAGCCATCCATCCATCCCGCCATCCATCCAGCCATCCATCCATCCGTCCATCCATCCATCCAGCCATCCATCCAGCCATCCATCCAGCCATCAATCCATCCATCCAGCCAGCCATTCGTCCATGCATCCATCCATCCATCCATCCCTCCAGCCAGCCATCCATCCAGCCATCCATCCATCCAGCCATCCATCCATCCAGCCATCCATCCAGCCATCCCTCCATCCATCCATCCCTCCATCCATCCGTCCATCCATCCATCCATCCAGCCTTCCATCCATGCATCCAGCCAACCAGCCATCCATCCATCCAGCCAGCCATCCAGACATCCAGCCATCCATCCAGCCGCCCATCCAGCCTTCCATCCATCCTTCCATCCCTCCAGCCAGCCATCCATCCAGCCATCCATCCAACCATCCATCCATCGAAACATCCACCCATCCATCACTCCAGTCTTCCATCCATCCAGCCATCCATCCATCCAGCCATCCATCCAGCCATCCATCCAACCATCCATCCATCCCTCCAGCCAGCCATCCATCCAGCCATCCATCCATCCATCCCTCCAGCCAATCGCCCATCCAGCCATCCATCCATCCAGCCATCCATCCAGCCATCCATCCAGCCATCCATCCCTCCAGCAATCCATCCATCCAGCCATTCCTTCATCCAGCCATCCATCCAGCCATCCATCCATCCATCCATCCCTCCAGCCAGCCATCCATCCAGCCATCCCTCCATCCATCCGTCCATCCATCCATCCATCCAGCCATCCATCCATCAAGCCAGCCATCCAGCCATCCATCCATCAATCCATCCCTCCAGCCAGCCATGCATCCAGCCATCCTTCCATCCAGCCGTCCATCCGGCCAACCATCCATGACTCCATTCCTCCAGCCAGCCATCCATCCAACCATCCTTCGATCTAGCCATCCATTCAGCCATCCATCCATCCATCCCTCCAGCCAGCCATCCATCCAGCCTTCCATCCATCCAGCCATCCGTCCAGCCATTCATTAATTCATCCATTCCTCCAGCAATCAATCCATCCAGCCATCCATCCAGCCATCCATCCAGCCATCCATCAATCAATCCCTCCAGCCAGTCATCCACCCAGCCATCCATCCATCCAGCCATCCATCCAGCCATTCATCCATCCATCCATCCCTCTGACGAATGTGATATAAAATAGTTACTTTAGAGATACTAGTTAATGTAATGTAGAAATAAGCCACTTTGATTTTTGCAGTTAGGGACAAAGGAATTTGGGACCGCATGGAAAAAGCAGGAAGAGGTGTGTCTATAAGAGTGAGGATGCATTGATAGGGGCCAGAGAAAGGGATTGGAAGTGAGCCAATCAGAATGGATTAAACAGGTCAGGAGGGACCTAGGCTGACCTATGTCCGTCGAGTATGTGAAACTTGATACCATTTGAACTGATTTTGCAGAGATTCCTTTGTCTGTTAGTTCAGTCGTTTTCTGGAGTGTAAGAGGCAGGACGTCCTGTTACATTCTGTAAGATGATAAAGCTTGCAAGCTAAATAAATAACTTCTGTTTACGTGCGAATCCGTCTCAACTTTTATTGAGGCCAGACTGACAGAGAAAGAAAATAGGAGATCAACATTTGGTGCCGAAAACCGGGATTTCTCTGGGCGATCCTGTTCCAACTGCGAAATCAGAATTAGACTGATTATGAACAGGAGGACGGGAACAAAGGGCCCTCAATGTAGAAATGGAAAACGACCAGCATTGATTGTTCCCCTCTTCCTATTGTCTGATTAGTCTGGTCACTCGCGGTTGGCACAGAAAGACCGCCTCGACGAAATCACAGGTCAGTCTGGGGATTAGCACTTTAATTGATGGGATTTCATATTGTTGTTTCGGCTTGGGTTAGGGTTTTGGGCTGATGTGACTTTAAATAATAAAGGTTCAGTCTATTATTGGGGTTCAGAGGCTGATGTGACTTTAAATAATAAAGGTTCAGTCTATTATTGGGGTTCAGAGGCTGATGTGACTTTAAATAATAAAGGTTCAGTCTATTATTGGGGTTCAGAGGCTGATGTGACTTTAAATAATAAAGGTTCAGTCTATTATTGGGGTTCAGGGGCTGATGTGACTTTAAATAATAAAGGTTCAGTCTATTATCGGGGTTCAGAGGCTGATGTGACTTAAATAAATGGGGGTTCAGTCCAGTATAACTGTTTTTAAATCTGAAGATGGTTCAACTCTATGTGTGAGTGTTTTAAATATATAGTTGATTAAGCTAAAATTGTCTCCTTGGACTGTAAAGTTCCGAGGTCTAGTTGAGATTGTGAGGTTGAAGCAGAAGTCTCTCAAAGGGTTAACAGCAGCAGGCGGAGTTGAAAACAGACAGTGCTTCTCACTCAGGCCTTGAGATAACAGTCTGCAGTGTAATCGGATACCTTTCCTTTGAGTCAGTGAACTCCAGCAAAGTTACGTTTTGAATTAATTAAAGGAAACCAGTGGGTTTCTCCACCTCTTTGATAAAAGTTATTATTTTCGAAAGCAATTGATTGAAATTGCCAGAATCTTAAGTTTTACTTACTTGAAATAAGGTTTATCTCATTTTATCTGGAGATTAATAGAAACTTAAAGAAGATCATGGACACCATTTTAAAAAGTGTAAATCTGGAAATTATAGTTGATTTTGCTAATACTTATGTGTATGTAAAAGAAAAAAACTTGTTAAAAGAAAAATTGTTAAGATAAAGAAATAATTAAGTTGTAAATGTTGTACAAGTTTGTGTTAAGCAAATTGTAAATTTAGTTCTGAGTTGAGATCAGAGCTGAGCTTGCAAGTTGCAGTAATCCAATTTGAATTTTCAAACATTTTTAAGTTTTTTAAAAAAGCGCAAGTAGAGGAAGGACACGGGTCACACAAGAGATGAGCTACGTAGTTTAATGGCTGGCCTTGAATTGACAGAAGAAGAAAAATTCAATAATTTGGAAAAGTCAGTAAAAGTTCCGTCTGCACCCATAGCATGGTCTGCGCTCATTCCAGAACCACCAGAGTACAATAATATACCCAGTCATTGCTCCCCAAATTTCAAATATGCCAGAAACTCAAGCCCTTTTGGGTGATAGTGTGGGTCCTGTTTTACCAACTTCACAACCGAAAGAGCAAAAGGAACTTTGTCCCACAAGCCCAGTTAGCTCTAGGACAAGATCTCGGACAGCAAGAGAGGGGCTTGAAGCTCACCAGAAACAATTAAGCATATCACCTCAGTCTCCCCAAACTAAGGAGAAATCACAAGAGTTGGGAACAAAGAAAGCTGAAACAACTTCGGTTGAAGAGAAAGAACTCCCCCTAGTGACAGGGAGAGACGTTGAAGTCTTGGAACAACCAGGGGAAATACCTAGAGTGCCCCCTGGTGACATTCGGAGACAGTTACCGATTAGGAAGATGAGAAACCCCGATCCAGGGACGGCGGCTGCAAACCCCACAATAGACGTTTACTTCCCATGGACACCCAGTGAGATGATGGCTATTATGACTACAATGCCAGATAGAAAAAAATCTCCTGCTGCCTTTGTGGATTCATTGAGAACTACTATCTCAATTTATTAAGCTGATTCAAGGGACCTCTGGGCCCTAGTTCAGCAGATTTTAACCCCAGCAGAGTACCGCACTTGTCTTAACCACCTGAATTATGCTAGTCATGCCGCACTCCAGCAGGCCTATGCGTTAGACGACGATAGAAGGACACAGATCTTAAATGCATTGAATAGCACATTTCAAAGGCCCATAAATCTTTCTGTTATCTTAGACCTAAAACCTAAGAAGAATGAAGACCCAGAGGAATTTCTGGGGCGTTTTAATGAAATCTACCGGGGGCAGTCAGGCGATTTGTTGTATCAAAATGGTCAGAATTCCCCTCAATACTGTGCTATGTTAATGCATTGCCTACCACCTTCTGTGGTTACTGCTGTGAAATGTAATAACATGAATTGGACGGAGAACGACCCTTCCCAGATGGCAAGGGCAGTCAGATTTTACTGGAAGGAGGGTGTAGGCCCAGAAGGAGGCTCAGTTACAAAGGTTAAGACTGAGTATGTAATGAAAAAGGATGATCTACGACCCCAACAAGCGGCAGAAATGGTAGTTTACCAGCAGGAGCCCCAATATAGTGACTTTGGGTGGGTGGATCAGCGAAGAGGAGGATACCAAACCCACCCAAAGGGACCCTCACCCCCTTTTTATGGCCCACCGAACGAATCAACAGCTCTACAACCGCAGCCCCCTCTGAGGGGCCATTGGTCTACTGGAAGAAGAGGACGGGGCAGCCATGTCTTCTGTGCAATCAGCACTTAAATTACCATTATCCGACCACACGCAGCAATTGTCAGGGTTCCAAGGACAGGTGTGTGAGTATCCTATTTCTGAACCTGTGACAGTCACTTACGAGAATAAGTCTGCAGAGCATCAGGTTGTAGTGACTACTGGATTGGACTGTAATTTGTTGGCCCGAGATTTACTGTGTATCTTCCAGCTACAGCTAGAATGCGGAGATGAGGGGGTAACGGTTACATCATGGAGGATGAGACAACAGTGCTATATTTCTATCACCCCCCAGTGGTGGACGTTAGACATTGAACAGCCACTATCACTGCATCACGTTACCCTGGCCTATGACAGAACTGGACGAAACAGGGAGTTGGAGGACAAATACTGGCCATTACTTGAGACCGAATGGCCAGTCAAGGTTACAGCCACAGTCACGGGAAAAGAAGGTACAGCCGATTTTGTTACAATATCACCACATTTATGGCCACAGTCAGCTTCGGTAAGCCCTCATATTACACGTCAGGTCCATGACCGGTACCATGCCAGGGATATGGGGCGAATGGTCAGCATCTTACCGCAGCTCGTCAGAATAGGTATGAGATATACCTTTTGAACAATCCACGTCTGACATTTAAATACTGTACCACTATCAATCCAGCCTGTTTTCTTAGTGGTCCCCCTGTCCATGAAGACGCACCTGGCCACGACTGGTTAGCCTTGATTCAGGAAACTACCACAATAAGGGGCGATTTGAGTGACATTTCGTCAGAACAACCTGACATGATTATGTGTGGTCAAATATCCCACCGGGGTTTAGTTAATGACCTACTGCAGGCCCTCCTTCTGCCAGCGCAGATTTCCGTTATTAAATGCGCTGCCCACACGAATGGTACAACCCCAGTTGACGTTGGTAATGAACGAGCAGATCGTGCAGCGCGCACAGCCGCACAAATTCAGCAAGTGATGGTGCCTAAAATGTTAAGTCAGACTAAACGATCTACTATGAATGTGTCTGCTTCTGACAAGCCAATGCCAACCATCCAAGACGTCATAAGGTTACAGGAGGACGCTCCTGAGAGTGATAAACAAATGTGGAAACGGTTAGGTTGTACATATGATTCTGTTTCCTCTTTATGGACCACGCCTGCACATCAGACTTGTATGTCTGATGTGCTGGCTTTATGGGTCATCGAATGTGTACACTTTGCAACTCATTGTGGGGCTCGGGGGACTAGTGATTTGTTGCTGGACACTTGGTGGCACCCTAAAATGCAGGGGTTGGCCCAAAGTATCAGTAATCGGTGTTTGATTTGTCAGCAATATAACACCGGAAAAGGTATCCCTTGTGGGAAGGGGCAAACCCCGTTGCCCAGTGGTCCCTTTGAGACGCTCCAAATGGATTACATTGAGTTGGAAAGGTGTCAATGTTATAAATATGTTTTGGTCATTGTGGATGTGTTCAGCAGATGGGTTGAGGCGTATCCGACTATCTATAGTAAAGCTGCTACTGTGGTTAAAGTCTTGATGCGGGAAATCATTCCCCGGTACGGTATACCAGCTCAGTTAAGTTCTGATAATGGGCCTCATTTTATTGGACAAATTAACAAGGAGTTTTGCTCCCAGTTGGGCATACGCCAGCAGTTACACTGTGCTTACAGACCGCAGGCAGCCGGGTTGGTTGAAAGACACAATCAGACCCTCAAAACTAAATTGGCTAAATTAAGAGCAGACACGGGACTGACATGGCTTAAGTTGCTCCCCGTTGCCCTCTTCCAGCTGCGGGTTACACCTGCGGGACCGGTCCGGCTTTCTCCCGCCGAGATTCTTTATGGCAGGCCTCTTAGAACTCCTTGGAGCCTGCAGGTTCCCAGACGGGTTCAGTTTCATCAGATGACTGAGGAAATGACCACCTATGTTCTGGCCCTTACGCAAGTGCTCAAGGAACTCCATGGCCAGGTCCGCGCGGCTCACCAGCCATTGCCCCAGTACCTAGCTCACTTTCAGTCCAGCCCGGTAGTTATGTAATGGTCAAAAATTGGACTAGGAAGGGGTCGGAGCCGCGATGGGACGGGCCCTTCCAAGTTCTCCTTGCCACCCCCACAGCAGTTAAAGTGGAGGGGCGAAGTGCTTGGGTGCACCTACATCACTGTACATTGAGTCCATCTCCACTACTGTAAAAGGTCGGATACTAACCTGCCTCCCTTCTCCAGTGCTATTTTACAGGTGTGGAGCATGATGGAGTGGCTACGCATCGTCTGTCTGATATTTGGCCTCACTTCGCTTGGCGTGTTATTGGCGATGGACATGGAAAAGGGGAATATTATGTATCTGTGTAGCCCCAACCAATCTACAAGGATACATCACCTATGCACAGGTGATGTTCTTCACTGCCCCCATATACGAGGACATGGTATCAACTCATGGAAGGTCATCAAAGTTAAGGAGAATGCGGGAGTCATGAAGCAGCTGCACCGGTCCCGGCGATGGGAAGGGAACATTATATGGACATTGCCTTGTTTTTGGAATACATGTAAATTCGATTTTGGATGTGTTAAGAGTGGTGCAAGAAAGGTAATATCAGGCTGTCAGAAGAGCGTAGGAAGAGGCTATGAGGAAGTGAAAGGGACTAGAGAGAGGATGGGGCGTATGAGAAGGGAAGTACAGCTAGAACGTAGGTTACCGGGAGATACACTTAAATTAGTTAAAGGCCAAACTGAGGAAAACACGGGTAGTAAACCTTGGGAGCCCTCGGGGCAATAACTAAGGAGTTGTCTCAGCTACGGTTGTTTGCAATGCAGAACCGGTATGCTCTTGACTATCTTCTGGCCCGTGAGGGTGGGGTATGCGCCATAGTACAGGGCAAGTGTATTATGGGTGTTCAAGACTTGACCGCTAACATCACTAAATTTATGGATCGCATACGGGATCACTTGGACGGGATGCAGGATCCTGGCTCTTGGGGTAACTGGGGATTTGGGGGATGGAAGGACTGGTTGATAAATATGGCCATGTATCTAGTGGTAGCTATCGGCTGCATCTTTGTGGGCCTGGCCATCCTTAAATGTGTGATGGGTAGAATGCGGGGTGCACTGGATCAGATCACCACCCCAATCACCGGCCAAAAAAATTTAACTGTTAAAATCCATGAGGGTGAAGCAGATGAAGGGGGGCTAAGACAGGAATTGGAAATGCAGCGACGAATCTTTTTAGATGAGGAACCGTAGCTATAGATTGGATAGTTCGGTTATCATGGAATGATAAAAGGAGGGAATGACGAATGTGATATAAAATAGTTACTTTAGAGATACTAGTTAATGTAATGTAGAAATAAGCCACTTTGATTTTTGCAGTTAGGGACAAAGGAATTTGGGACCGCATGGAAAAAGCAGGAAGAGGTGTGTCTATAAGAGTGAGGATGCATTGATAGGGGCCAGAGAAAGGGATTGGAAGTGAGCCAATCAGAATGGATTAAACAGGTCAGGAGGGACCTAGGCTGACCTATGTCCGTCGAGTATGTGAAACTTGATACCATTTGAACTGATTTTGCAGAGATTCCTTTGTCTGTTAGTTCAGTCGTTTTCTGGAGTGTAAGAGGCAGGACGTCCTGTTACATTCTGTAAGATGATAAAGCTTGCAAGCTAAATAAATAACTTCTGTTTACGTGCGAATCCGTCTCAACTTTTATTGAGGCCAGACTGACAGAGAAAGAAAATAGGAGATCAACACCTCCAGCCAGCCATCCATCCAGCCATCCATCCATCCTGACATCCGTCCAGCCATCCATCCATCCATCCATCCCTCCAGCCAGCCAACCATTCGGACATCCATCCATCCAGCCATCCACCCAGCCACCCATCCATCCATCCATCTCTCAAGCCAGCCAGCCATCCAGCCATCCATCTATCCAGCCATCCAACCAGCCATCCATCCAGCCATCCTTCCAGCCAGCCATCCATCCATCTATCCCTCCAGCCAGCCATCCATCCAGCCATCCATCCATCCAGCCATCCATCCAGCCATCCATCCATCCATCCATCCATCCAGCAATCCATCCAGCCATCCATCCATCCATCCGTCCATCCAGCCATCCATCCTGCCATCCATCCAGCCATCCATCCATTCTTCAATCCCTCCAGCCAGCCATCCATCCAGCCATCCATCCAACCAGCCATCCATCGAACCATCCACCCATCCATCACTCCAGCCATCCATCCATCCAGCCATCCATCCATCCAGCCATCCATCCTGCCATCCATCCATCCATCCCTCCAGCCAGCCATCCATCCAGCCAGCCAGCCATCCATCCATCCCTCCAGCCAATCGCCCATCCAGCCGTCCATCCATCCAGCCATCCATCCAGCCATCCATCCAGCCATCCATCCCTCCAGCAATTCATCCATCCAACCATTCCTCCATCCAGCCATCCATCCAGCCATCCATCCATCCATCCATCCCTCCAGCCAGATATCCATCCAGCCATCCCTCCATCCATCCGTCCATCCATCCATCCATCCAGCCATCCATCCATCCAGCCAGCCTTCCATCCAGCCATCCCTCCATACAGCCATCCATCCAGCCATCCCTCCATCCAGCCATCCATCCAGCCAATAATCCATCCATTCATCCGTCCAGCCAGCCATCCATCCAGCCATCCCTCCATCCAGCCATCCACCCATCCCTCCAGCCAGCCAAACATCCAGCCATCCCTCCCTCCAGCAATCCATCCATCCAGCCATTCCTTCATCCAGCCATCCATCCAGCCATCCATCCATCCATCCATCCCTCCAGCCAGCCATCCATCCAGCCATCCCTCCATCCATGCATCCATCCATCCATCCATCCCTCCAGCCAGCCATCCATCCAGCCATCCATCCATCCAGCCATCCCAGTCAAAGAGATCTAGGAGTACAGGTCCACAGATCACTGAAAGGGGCTACACAGGTGGAGAAGGTAGTCAAGAAGGCATACGGCATGCTTGCCTTCATTGGCCGGGGCATTGAGTATAAGAATTGGCAAATCATGTTGCAGCTGTATAGAACCTTAGTTAGGCCACACTTGGAGTATAGTGTTCAATTCTGGTCGCCACACTACCAGAAGGATGTGGAGGCTTTAGAGAGGGTGCAGAAGAGATTTACCAGAATGTTGCCTGGTATGGAGGGCATAAGCTATGAGGAGCGATTGAATAAACTCGGTTTGTTCTCACTGGAACGAAGGAGGTTGAGGGGCGACCTGATAGAGGTATACAAAATTATGAGGGGCATAGACAGAGTGGATAGTCAGAGGCTTTTCCCCAGGGTAGAGGGGTCAATTACTAGGGGGCATAGGTTTAAGGTGAGAGTGGCAAAGTTTAGAGTAGATGTACGAGGCAAGTTTTTTACGCAGAGGGCAGTGGGTGCCTGGAACTCACTACCGGAGGAGGTAGTGGAGGCAGGGACGATAGGGACATTTAAGGGGCATCTTGACAAATATATGAATAGGATGGGAATAGAAGGATACGGACCCAGGAAGTGTAGAAGATTGTAGTTTAGTCGGGCAGTATGGTCGGCACGGGCTTGGAGGGCCGAAGGGCCTGTTCCTGTGCTGTACATTTCTTTGTTCTTTGTTCTTTGTTCCATCCAGCCATCCATCCAGCCATCCATCCATCCATCCATCCATCCCTCCAGCCAGCCATCCATCGAGCCATCCATCCATCCAGCCAGCCATCCAGCCAACCATCCATCAATCCATCCCTCCAGCCAGCCATGCATCCAGCCGTCCTTCCATCCAGCCGTCCATCCGGCCATCCATCCATGACTCCATTCCTCCAGCCAGCCATCCATGCAGCCATCCATCGATCTAGCCATCCATTCTGCCAGCCATCCATCCATCCCTCCAGCCAGCCATCCATCCAGCCTTCCATCCATCCAGCCATCCGTCCAGCCATTCATTAATCCATCCATTCCTCCAGCCAGCAATCCATCCAGCCATCCATCCAGCCATCCATCCAGCCATCCATCCATCGATCCATCCCTCCAGCCAGCCATCCATCCAGCCATCCATCCATCCATCGATCACTGCAGCCAGCCATCCATCCAGCCATCCATCCATCCAGCCAGCCATCCATCCGGACATCCATCCATCCAGCCATCCATTCAGCCACCCATCCATCCATCCATCTCTCCATTAAGCCATCCATCCAGCCATCCATCCAGCCATCCATCCATCCATCCAGCCAGCCATTCATCCATGCATCCATCCATCCATCCATCCCTCCAGCCAGCCATCCATCCATCCATCCCTCCAGCCAGCCATCCATCCAGCCATCCATCCATCCCGCCATCCATCCAGCCATCCATCCATCCGTCCATCCATCCATCCAGCCATCCATCCAGCCATCCATCCAGCCATCAATCCATCCATCCAGCCAGCCATTCATCCATGCATCCATCCATCCATCCATCCCTCCAGCCAGCCATCCATCCAGCCATCCATCCATCCAGCCATCCATCCATCCAGCCATCCATCCAGCCATCCCTCCATCCATCCATCCCTCCATCCATCCGTCCATCCATCCATCCATCCAGCCTTCCATCCATCCATCCAGCCAACCAGCCATCCATCCATCCAGCCAGCCATCCAGACATCCAGCCATCCATCCAGCCGCCCATCCAGCCTTCCATCCATCCTTCCATCCCTCCAGCCAGCCATCCATCCAGCCATCCATCCAACCATCCATCCATCGAACCATCCACCCATCCATCACTCCAGTCTTCCATCCATCCAGCCATCCATCCATCCAGCCATCCATCCAGCCATCCATCCAACCATCCATCCATCCCTCCAGCCAGCCATCCATCCAGCCATCCATCCATCCATCCCTCCAGCCAATCGCCCATCCAGCCATCCATCCATCCAGCCATCCATCCAGCCATCCATCCAGCCATCCATCCCTCCAGCAATCCATCCATCCAGCCATTCCTTCATCCAGCCATCCATCCAGCCATCCATCCATCCATCCATCCCTCCAGCCAGCCATCCATCCAGCCATCCCTCTGACGAATGTGATATAAAATAGTTACTTTAGAGATACTAGTTAATGTAATGTAGAAATAAGCCACTTTGATTCTTTTAGTTAGGGACAAAGGAATTTGGGACCGCATGGAAAAAGCAGGAAGAGGTGTGTCTATAAGAGTGAGGATGCATTGATAAGGGCCAGAGAAAGGGATTGGAAGTGAGCCAATCAGAATGGATTAAACAGGTCAGGAGGGACCTAGGCTGACCTATGTCCGTCGAGTATGTGAAACTTGATACCATTTGAACTGATTTTGCAGAGATTCCTTTGTCTGTTAGTTCAGTCGTTTTCTGGAGTGTAAGAGGCAGGACGTCCTGTTACATTCTGATAAGATGATTAAGCTTGCAAGCTAAATAAATAACTTCTGTTTACGTGCGAATCCGTCTCAACTTTTATTGAGGCCAGACTGACAGAGAAAGAAAATAGGAGATCAACATTTGGTGCCGAAACCCGGGATTTCTCAGGGCGATCCTGTTCCAACTGCGAAATCAGAATTAGACTGATTATGAACAGGAGGACGGGGAACAAAGGGCCCTCAATGTAGAAATGGAAAACGACCAGCATTGATTGTTCCCCTCTTCTCATCGTCTGATTAGTCTGGTCACTCGCGGTTGGCACAGAAAGACCGCCTCGACGAAATCACAGGTCAGTCTGGGGATAAGCACTTTAATTGTGAGTTAATTCGGCTGGGGAAGGCTATATTGTTGATGTAACATTTAAGATAAATGGTTCAACTTTAATTGTGAGTTAATTCGGCTGGGGAAGGCTATATTGTTGATGTAACATTTAAGATAAATGGTTCAACTTTAATTGTGAGTTAATTCGGCTGGGGAAGGCTATATTGTTGATGTAACATTTAAGATAAATGGTTCAACTTTAATTGAGAGTTAATTTGGCTGGGTCATGTTATGAGGGGTAGATGTAACATTTGAAATTGAAACAAATGGTTCACCTCTATATGTCTGTGTGTTAAAAATATAGTTGATTAAGTTAAAGAATTTTCCTTGGACTGTAGTGGCGAAAAAACGCAGTTCCAAGGACTAGTTGAGATTATGGGAAATTCCTTGGATAGCACAAATGATCCAGGCATGCCACTGCAAATATTATGTGATAAGTATCCGGACAAAGCTAAAGACTTTAGAAAATTGTCAGCACAGTTAAGAACTAAAATGGGAGATGAATGGCCACTAGGGGGAACCAAAGACCTAGAAATGGTTAAGAAAATCCAGGGACTGATATGGAAAAAAAATCAAAGTATGAAAACTAAAGAATTAATTGGATTATGGAGGCAATATTGTCAAGAGGAAAAAGATAAGATTATGTTGTCCAGCTGGCAGGATAATGCACTTAAAATGGGGATTTCAATTAGTGAACAGGGTAACCTAAAAACATTACAAATCTTGAAAAAGGAATGTGCATTTAAAAAAAGAGCAAATAGAGACAAGAAGGACCCGGGTCACACAAGAGGTGAACTACGTAGTTCAATGGCTGGCCTTGAATTGTCGGAAGAAGAAAAATTCAATAAGTCGGAAAAGTCAGTAGAAATTCCGTCTGCACCCATAGTATGGTCTGCGCTCATTCCAGAACCACCAGAGTACTATAATATATACCCAGCCATTGCTCCCCAGATTTCAAATATGCCAGAAACTCAAGCCCTTTTGGGTGATAGTGTGGGTCCTGTTTTACCAACTTCACAACCGAAAGAGCAAAAGGAACTTTGTCCCACAAGCCCAGTTAGCTCTAGGACAAGATCTCGGACAGCAAGAGAGGGGCTTGAAGCTCACCAGAAACAATTAAGCATATCACCTCAGTCTCCCCAAACTAAGGAGAAATCACAAGAGTTGGGAACAAAGAAAGCTGAAACAACTTCGGTTGAAGAGAAAGAACTCCCCCTAGTGACAGGGAGAGACGTTGAAGTCTTGGAACAACCAGGGGAAATACCTAGAGTGCCCCCTGGTGACATTCGGAGACAGTTACCGATTAGGAAGATGAGAAACCCCGATCCAGGGACGGCGGCTGCAAACCCCACAATAGACGTTTACTTCCCATGGACACCCAGTGAGATGATGGCTATTATGACTACAATGCCAGATAGAAAAAAATCTCCTGCTGCCTTTGTGGATTCATTGAGAACTACTATCTCAATTTATCAAGCTGATTCAAGGGACCTCTGGGCCCTAGTTCAGCAGATTTTAACCCCAGCAGAGTACCGCACTTGTCTTAACCACCTGAATTATGCTAGTCATGCCGCACTCCAGCAGGCCTATGCGTTAGACGACGATAGAAGGACACAGATCTTAAATGCATTGAATAGCACATTTCAAAGGCCCATAAATCTTTCTGTTATCTTAGACCTAAAACCTAAGAAGAATGAAGACCCAGAGGAATTTCTGGGGCGTTTTAATGAAATCTACCGGGGGCAGTCAGGCGATTTGCTGTATCAAAATGGTCAGAATTCCCCTCAATACTGTGCTATGTTAATGCATTGCCTACCACCTTCTGTGGTTACTGCTGTGAAATGTAATAACATGAATTGGACGGAGAACGACCCTTCCCAGATGGCAAGGGCAGTCAGATTTTACTGGAAGGAGGGTGTAGGCCCAGAAGGAGGCTCAGTTACAAAGGTTAAGACTGAGTATGTAATGAAAAAGGATGATCTGCGACCCCAACAAGGGGCAGAAATGGTAGTTTACCAGCAGGAGCCCCAATATAGTGACTTTGGGCGGGCGGATCAGCGAAGAGGGGGATACCAAACCCACCCAAAAGGACCCTCACCCCATTTTTATGGTCCACTGAATGAATCAACAGCTCTACAACCGCAGCCCCCTCTGAGGGGCCATTGGTCTACTGGAAGACGAGGCCGGGGCAGATATAGAGGGAACAATGGATGTTTTAATTGCGGCCGTATAGATCACTGGCAACAGGAATGCCCCTTTAAAAGACAGACAGTAGAAGGAGATTATCCGACCCAAAGGAGAGGGTACCCACAAAGGGGAGGACAGATGAGATACACTGACTTCTCCCAGGAAAACCCTTTCCCAACACAGGATTGACTAGCTAATTTAGCCATCAGGACTCTCCAATCCGACAGGGAACCTATTATCTCTCTGCAGATAGGAGATCAACATCACTCATTTGTCATCGACACAGGGGCAGCGATGTCTTCTGTGCAATCAACACTTAAATTACCAATATCCGGCCACACGCAGCAATTATCAGGGTTCCAAGGACAGGTGTGTGAGTATCCTATTTCTGAACCTGTGACAGTCACTTATGAGAATACGTCTGCAGAACATCAGTTTGTAGTGACTACTGGATTGGACTGTAACTTGTTGGCCCGAGATTTACTGTGTATCTTCCAGCTACAGCTAGAATGCGGAGATGAGTGGGTAACAGTTACATCATGGAGGATGAGACAACAGTGCTATATTTCTATCACCCCCCAGTGGTGGACGTTAGACATTGAACAGTCACTGCATCACGTTACCCTGGCCTATGACAGAACTGGACGAAACAGGGAGTTGGAGGACAAATACCGGCCATTACTTGAGACCGAATGGCCAGTCAAGGTTACAGCCACAGTCACGGGAAAAGAAGGTACAGCCGATTTTGTTACAATATCACCACATTTATGGCCACAGTCAGCTTCGGTAAGCCCTCACATTACACGTCAGGTCTATGACCCGTACCATGCCAGGGATATGGGACGAATGGTCAGGAGGGCAGTGGATCATTCAGATCCAACAGACTACGCACTTCAAGCCATGCCAGACGGCACTACCATAAAATATTTTGAGGTCCCTGAAACGATTAACACTCGACTGCAGCATCACAGGGGACATGATGTGTTGGAATATGTCAATCCACAGGTCTGGGCGGAATACCCATCACAAGTGGGAAAGACAAATGTTACACCTATCAAGGTAATGATTAAGGATCATGCAAAGCTACCTTCCATTCGGCAATACCCCCTCAAATCTCAAGCTGCTCCATCAACAGATAAATTAATTCAAGAACTATTGAAACAGGGTATTTTGGTCCCTTGCCAATCAGAATGTAACACCCCCATACTTGCTGTGCCTAAACCAGCCAAACCAGACCAGTACCGATTAGTACAGGATTTACGTTCAATCAATGCCATCGCACAGCCGTTACATGCTCTCGTCCCTAACCCTGCCCACATCCTGGCTCAAATTCCAGCACAAGCCCGGGTCTTCGCCGTAATTGACCTTCAGCACGCCTTCTTTGCCCTCCCACTTGCGACTGAAAGTCAATATTTGTTTGCCTTCACTTACAATGGGCAGCAGTATACCTGGACCCGACTGCCACAGGGGTTTGTCAATTCCCCTACACTCTTCTCCAGATGTTTGCAGACCCAACTCCAGGCCTTGACATTGGAGCATGGTTCCACTCTAGTGCAGTATGTAGATGACATATTGGTGGCAAGTCCTGACGAGCCCAGTAACAGGGATGATGTGATCCAATTACTGAACCACCTATCCTCGTTGGGTTATGTTGTTTCACAAGCAAAGGTCTTGGTGGCTCAGAGAAAAGTTAAGTTCTTAGGAGTTTTACTTACAGCCACAGAAAGAAGTCTCGACCCCAGTAGGATTGAACCAATATGCCAATTCCCTGCCCCTACAATAGCCAAAGAGGTTCGTCATTGGCTGGGTATGGTGAATTATTGTCGGCAGTGGATACCAAACATCGCTGTCTATACAAAGCTGCTGACACCTTATACGAGTAAAGAGGGAAACTTTACTCTCACCACCGAGGCAGTCGAGGCCTTCCGTTGCCTGAAGCAGGCCTTGCTACAAGCACCGGCCCTCGGTAGGCCCCTATACGACCGACCATTCCAGATATACTGTACCGTTCTGGAAGGATGTTCAACAGCGGTACTCACTCAGAAACATGGGGACAAGCACCGGCCCGTAGCATATTACTCTTCCAAACTCGACCCAGTGGCGTTGGGTCACCCTGTTTGCACCCAGATCCTGGCAGCGATATACAATAGTTTGCAAGCTGCTGCCAACATCACTCTACAACAGGATATTATGGTGTATAGCTCCCACTCGGTAATCGCACTATTGGGGCAACTGCAGACTCAGCATCTTACCGCAGCTCGTCAGAATAGGTATGAAATATACCTTTTGAACAATCCACGTCTGACATTTAAATATTGTACCACTATCAATCCAGCCTGTTTTCTTAGCGGTCCCCCGGTCCATGAGGATGCGCCTGGTCACGACTGTTTAGCCTTGATTCAGGAAACTACAACAATAAGGGACGATCTGAGTGATATTCCGTTAGAACAACCTGACATGATTATGTATGTTGATGGCAGTGCATTAGTAAGCCCCACTGGCCGGAGACTGTCCGGTTATGCAATCATAGATCAGGATGGTCTGATTTTAGAAGCAGCAGCTTTCCAGACCCCTTACTCAGCACAACAAGCTGAACTTTTTGCCCTCACCCGTGCATGTATACTTGGGGGAGATCGCCGGGTAAATATCTACACTGACTCCCGATATGCTTTCGGGGTAGTTCATGACTTCGGACAACTCTGGAAGAATAGGGGATTCCTTACCTCGGCTGGTACAGAAATATCCAACCGGGGTTTAGTTAATGACCTACTGCAGGCCCTCCTTCTGCCAGCGCAGATTTCCGTTATTAAATGCGCTGCCCACACGAATGGTACAACCCCAGTTGACGTTGGTAATGAACGAGCAGATCGTGCAGCGCGCACAGCCGCACAAATTCAGCAAGTGATGGTGCCTAAAATGTTAAGTCAGACTAAACGATCTACTATGAATGTGTCTGCTTCTGACAAGCCAATGCCAACCATCCAAGACGTCATAAGGTTACAGGAGGACGCTCCTGAGAGTGATAAACAAATGTGGAAACGGTTAGGTTGTACATATGATTCTGTTTCCTCTTTATGGACCACGCCTGCACATCAGACTTGTATGTCTGATGTGCTGGCTTTATGGGTCATCGAATGTGTACACTTTGCAACTCATTGTGGGGCTCGGGGGACTAGTGATTTGTTGCTGGACACTTGGTGGCACCCTAAAATGCAGGGGTTGGCCCAAAGTATCAGTAATCGGTGTTTGATTTGTCAGCAATATAACACCGGAAAAGGTATCCCTTGTGGGAAGGGGCAAACCCCGTTGCCTAGTGGTCCCTTTGAGACGCTCCAAATGGATTACATTGAGTTGGAAAGGTGTCAATGTTACAAATATGTTTTGGTCATTGTGGATGTGTTCAGCAGATGGGTCGAGGCGTATCCGACTATCGATAATAAAGCTGCTACTGTGGTTAAAGTCTTGATGAGGGAAATCATTCCCCGGTACGGTATACCAGCTCAGTTAAGTTCTGATAATGGGCCTCATTTTATTGGACAAATTAACAAGGAGTTTTGCTCCCAGTTGGGCATACGCCAGCAGTTACACTGTGCTTACAGACCGCAGGCAGCCGGGTTGGTTGAAAGACACAATCAGACCCTCAAAACTAAATTGGCTAAATTAAGAGCAGACACGGGACTGACATGGCTTAAGTTGCTCCCCGTTGCCCTCTTCCAGCTGCGGGTTACACCTGCGGGACCAGCCCGGCTCTCTCCCGCCGAGATTCTTTATGGCAGGCCTCTTAGAACTCCTTGGAGCCTGCAGGTTCCCAGACGGGTTCAGTTTCATCAGATGACTGAGGAAATGACCACCTATGTTCTGGCCCTTACGCAAGTGCTCAAGGAACTCCATGGCCAGGTCCGCGCGGCTCACCAGCCATTGCCCCCAGTACCTAGCTCACTTTCAGTCCAGCCCGGTAGTTATGTAATGGTCAAAAATTGGACTAGGAAGGGGTCGGAGCCGCGATGGGACGGGCCCTTCCAAGTTCTCCTTGCCACCCCCACAGCAGTTAAAGTGGAGGGGCGAAGTGCTTGGGTCCACCTACATCACTGTAAATTGAGCCCATCTCCACTACTGTAAAAGGTCGGATACTAACCTGCCTCCCTTCTCCAGTGCTATTTTACAGGTGTGGAGCATGATGGAGTGGCTACGCATCGTCTGTCTGATATTTGGCCTCACTTCGCTTGGCGTGTTATTGGCGATGGACATGGAAAAGGGGAATATTATGTATCTGTGTAGCCCCAACCAATCTACAAGGATACATCACCTATGCACAGGTGATGTTCTTCACTGCCCCCATATACGAGGACATGGTATCGACTCATGGAAGGTCATCAAAGTTAAGGAGAATGCGGGAGTCATGAAGCAGCTGCACCGGTCCCGGCGATGGGAAGGGAACATTATATGGACATTGCCTTGTTTTTGGAATACATGTAAATTTGATTTTGGATGTGTTAAAAGTGGTACAATAAAGGTAACATCAAGCTGTCAGAAGAGTGTAGGAAGAGATCATGAGAAAGAGAAAGGGACTAGAGAGAGGGCGGGGCGTGTGAGAAGGGAAGTACAGCTAGAACGTAGGTTACCGGGAGATACACTTAAGTTAATTAAAGGCCAAACTGAGGAAAACCCGGGTAGTATGAATCTCTTCTACCAGATTTACCACCGTGTGTATGGCCAGGGACGGGTTGTCTGCTACCCAAACCCCGCAGCGGTGTCTCGGTTATTTTCTGTTTCACCGCTTTGGGGCACTCCCCAAACGGTGGTTCATTGTCAGCGTTCCGAGCCATTGCCCGAGCACGTCACTCTTCCTTACGATCCGGATTCAGCACCACCGGCTATTTGCCTTCCCCTCCCTCGGGATAATTCCCATTCACAGTACGATAGGCTGCGACGGTGGAGGGCGTACATACCTAGCCACTTCACTCCCAATAGGGATTCCCGGTCGTACGAGAATTGCTTCAGCAGTGAAGGATATGGCTTTTTGCTGGTAGAGGTGGACACAAATATAACATGTCTGTTTCCCACCTGTACGGACAGGAGGTGCCATATCACCCAGGCGTCTGGCCAATGCGTTTGTTATAGCACCACTTGCGTTCCATTGAACGCTGGCCTCCAGCTCCTTTGTGGCTGGGCGAATGTCTCTCATATCACTGTCGGGAATAGGGCTTTCCGCATTGCTGGGCGGCCCGAATGGGCATTTCAAAATTGGATAAACTGGGCTACTGGGAGGTCCTTACGCAACCGATATACTGATTGTGATGCTAGTCTCCACACGGAACAAGGATACTACTTTTTATTTAATGGTACGGCGACCAACGTTTTGTCACCCCCATTTCCCCGCCGAATTGCTATAGGGACTCTAGTCCCTACCACAGTCCCCTGCCCTTCGGCGTGGAACCTGCATAATCAGTTAGCATGCCGGGCAGTCTCTGCTGAATTTTGCGAGAACTGGAAAAAACCTCAGGTTCTTGCACCCAACCGGGGCCACTCAGCCGGGTGGGGCATTCTGAGCATATTGACACTGGGAGGTGTGGGGGGTTCCTTGGCTGTTAGTGATCGGAATTATTTTATTTGCGGCCTTACCCTTTTGGGAAATGAAACCTTGGGAGCCCTCGGGGCAATAACTAAGGAGTTGTCTCAGCTACGGTTGTTTGCAATGCAGAACCGGTATGCTCTTGACTATCTTCTGGCCCGTGAGGGTGGGGTATGCGCCATAGTACAGGGCAAGTGTATTATGGGTGTTCAAGACTTGACCGCTAACATCACTAAATTTATGGATCGCATACGGGATCACTTGGACGGGATGCAGGATCCTGGCTCTTGGGGTAACTGGGGATTTGGGGGATGGAAGGACTGGTTGATAAATATGGCCATGTATCTAATGGTAGCTATCGGCTGCATCTTTGTGGGCCTGGCCATCCTTAAATGTGTGATGGGTAAAATGCGGGGTGCACTGGATCAGATCACCGCCCCAATCACCGAGAAAAAGATTTTAACTGTTAAAATCCATGAGGGTGAAGCAGATGAAGGGGGGCTAAGACAGGAATTGGAAATGCAGCGACGAATCTTTTTAGATGAGGAACCGTAGCTATAGATTGGATAGTTCGGTTATCATGGAATGATAAAAGGAGGGAATGACGAATGTGATATAAAATAGTTACTTTAGAGATACTAGTTAATGTAATGTAGAAATAAGCCACTTTGATTCTTTTAGTTAGGGACAAAGGAATTTGGGACCGCATGGAAAAAGCAGGAAGAGGTGTGTCTATAAGAGTGAGGATGCATTGATAAGGGCCAGAGAAAGGGATTGGAAGTGAGCCAATCAGAATGGATTAAACAGGTCAGGAGGGACCTAGGCTGACCTATGTCCGTCGAGTATGTGAAACTTGATACCATTTGAACTGATTTTGCAGAGATTCCTTTGTCTGTTAGTTCAGTCGTTTTCTGGAGTGTAAGAGGCAGGACGTCCTGTTACATTCTGATAAGATGATTAAGCTTGCAAGCTAAATAAATAACTTCTGTTTACGTGCGAATCCGTCTCAACTTTTATTGAGGCCAGACTGACAGAGAAAGAAAATAGGAGATCAACACCTCCATCCATCCGTCCATCCATCCATCCATCCAGCCATCCATCCATCCCGCCAGCCTTCCATCCAGCCATCCCGCCATATAGCCATCCATCCAGCCATCCATCCATTCGTCACTCCAGCCAGCCATCCTTCCAGCCAACCCTCCATCCAGCCATCCATCCAGCCATCCATCCATCCATCCATCCATCCATCCAGCCATCCATCCAGCAATCCATCCATCCAGACTTCCAGCCATCCAGCCATCCATCCATCCAGCCATCCATCCATCCAGCTATCCATCCATCCATCCATCCAGACATCCATCCAGCCATCCATCCATCCAGCCAGCCATCCAGCCATCCATCCATCCATCCCTCCAGCCAGCCAATCATCCAGCCATTCATCCAGCCATCCATCCATTCATCCCTCCAGCCAGCCATCAATCCAGCCATTCGTCCATCCAGCCATCCATCCAGCCATCCATGCATTCATCCATCTCTCCATCCAGCCATCCATCCAGCCATTCATCCATCCATCCATACCTCCAGCCGGCCAGCCATCCATTCATCCATCCATCCAGCCATCCATTCAGCCATCCATCCATCAATCCATCTGCCCAGCCAGAAACCCATTCAGCCAACCAGCCATCCCGCCATCCATCCAGCCATCTATCCATTCATCCATCCCTCCAGCGAACCATCCATCCAGCCATCCATCCATCCAGCCATCCATTTAGCCATCCATCCATCCATCCATCCCATCAGCCAGACATCCATTCGGCCATCCATCCATCCAGACATCCATTCATCCATCCCTCCAGCCAGCCATCCATCCAGCCATCCATCCATCCAGCCATCCATCCAGCCATCCATCCATCCATCCATCCCTCCTGCCAGCCATCCATCCAGCCATCCATCCATCCAACCATCCATCCAGCCATCCATCCGTCCCTCCAGCCAGCCATCCATCCAGCCATCCATCCATCCAGCCATCCATCGAGCCATCCATCCATCCATCCTTCCCTCCAGCCAGCCATCCATCCAGCCATCCATCCATACAGCCACCCATCCAGCCATCCATCAATCCATCCATCCCTCCAGCCAGTCATCCATCCAGCCATCCCTCCATCCAACCATCCATCCAGCCATCCAACCATTCATCCATCTCTCCAGCCAGCCATACATTCAGCCATTCATTCTTCCAGCCATCCATCCAGTCATCCATCCATCCATCCATCCCTCCAGCCAGCCAGTCATTAAGCCGTCCATCCTTCCATCCATCCATCCAGCCATCCATCCAGCCATCCATCCCTCCAGCCAGCCATCCATCCAGCCATCCCTCCTTCCAGCCATCCATCCAGCCATCCATCCATCCATCGATCCCTCCAGCCAGCCAACCATCCAGCCATCCCTCCATCCAGCCATCCATCCATCCATCCCACAAGCCAGCCATCCATCCAGCCATCCATCCAGCTAACAATCCAGCCATCCATCCATCAATCCATCCCTTAAGCCAGCCATCCGTCCAGCCATCCCTCCTTCCAGCCATCCATCCAGCCATCCATCCATCCATCGATCCCTCCAGCCAGCCAACCATCCAGCCATCCCTCCATCCAGCCATCCATCCATCCATCCCACCAGCCAGCCATCCATCCAGCCATCCATCCAGCTATCCATCCAGCCATCCATTCTTCAATCCATCCCTTAAGCCAGCCATCCGTCCAGCCATCCATCCATCCAGCCGTCCATCCAGCCATCCATTCATCCATCCATCCCTTCAGCCTGCCATCCATCCAGCCATCCATCCATCCAGCCATCCATCCAGCCATCCATCCATCAATCCATCCATCCAGCCAGCCATCCATCCAGCCATCCATCCATCCTGCCATCCATCCAGCCATCCATTCAGCCATCCATCCATCCATCCTTCACTCCAGCCAGCCAACCATTCGGCCATCCATCCATTCAGCCATCCATTCATCCATCGCACCAGCCAGCCATCCATCAAGCCGTCCATCCAGCCATCCAACCATCCAGCCATCCATCCATCCAGCCATCCATCCAGCCATCCATCCATCCATCCATCCCTCCAGCCATCCATCCATCCAGGCATCCATCCATCCAGCTATCCATCCAGCCATCCATCCATCCATCCATCCCTCCAGCCAGCCATCCATCCAGCCATCCATCCATCCAGCCATCCATGCAGCCATCCATCCATCCATCCATCCCTCCAGCCAGTCATCCATCCAGCCATCCATCCATCCAGCCATCCATCCAGCCATCCATTCATCCATCCATCCCTCCAGCCAGCCATTCCTCCAGCCATCCATCCATTCAGCTATCCATCCAGCCATCCATCCATCCATCCATCCCTCCAGCCAGCCATCTATCCAGCCATCCCTCTATCCAGCTATCCATCCAGCCATCCATCCATCCATCCATCCATCCCTCCAACCAGCCATACATCCAGCCATCCATCGATCCAGCCATCCATCCAGCCCTCCATCCATCCATCCATCCCTCCAGCCAGCCAGTCATTAAGCCATCCATCCATCCAGCCATCCATCCAGCCATCCATTATTCCATCCATCCCTCCAGCCAGCCATCCATCCAGCCATCCCTCCATCCAGACATCCATCCAGCCATCCATCCATCCATCCATCCCTCCAGCCAGCCAACCATCCAGCTATCCCTCCATCCATCCATCCCTCCAGCCAGCCATCCATCCAGCCATCCATCCATCCAGCCATCCATCCAGCCATCCATCCATCAATCCATCCCTCCAGCCAGCCATCCATCCAGCCCTCCATCCATCCAGCCGTCCATCCAGCCATCCATCCATCCATCCCTCCAGCCAGCCATCCATCCAGACATCCATCCATCCAGCCATCCATTCAGCCATCCATCCATCCATCCATCCGTCCAGCCAGCCAGCCATGCAGCCATGAATCCATCCTGCCATCCATCCAGCCATCCATCCATCCATCCATTCCTCCAGCCAGCAATCCATCCAGCCATCCATCCATCCAGCCATCCATCCAACCATCCATCCATCCAGCCATCCATCCAACCATCCATCCACCCAGCCTTCCGGCCACCCAGCCATCCGTCCATCCAGCCATCCGTCCATCCAGCCATCCATCCATCCATCCAGCCATCCATCCAGCCATCCATCCATTCAGCCATCCATCCAGACATCCATCCATCCATCCATCCCGCCAGCGAGTCATCCATCCAGCCATCCATCCATCCAGCCATCCATCCAGCCATCCATCCATCCATCCATCCCTCCAGCCAGCCATTCATCCAGCCATCCATTCATCCAGCCATCCATCCAGCCATCCATCCATCCATCCATCCCTCCAGCAAGCCATCCATCCAGCCATCCATCCATCCAGCCATCCATCCAGCCATCCGTCCATCCATCCATCACTCCAGCCAGCCATCCATCCAGCCATCCCTCCATCCAGTCATCCATCCAGCCATCCATGCATTCATCCATCTCTCCATCCAGCCATCCATCCAGCCATTCATCCCTCCATCCATACCTCCAGCCAGCCATCCATCCATACCTCCATCCAGCCAGCCATCCATCCATCCATCCATCCAGCCATCCATCCAGCCATCCATCTAGCAATCCACAAGCCCAGCCAGCCATCCATCCAGCCATCCAGTCATCCAGACATCCATCCAGCCATCCATTCATTCATCCATCCCTCCTGCCAGCCATCCATCCAGCCATCCATCCATCCAGCCATCCTTTTAGCCATCCATCCATCCCTTCAGCCAGCCAGCCAACCATCCAGCTATCCCTCCATCCATCCATCCATCCATCCCTCCAGCCAGCCATCCATCCAGCCATCCATCCATCCAGCCATCCATCCAGCCATCCATCCATCAATCCATCCCTCCAGCCAGCCATCCATCCAGCCCTCCATCCATCCAGCCGTCCATCCAGCCATCCATCCATCCATCCCTCCAGCCAGCCATCCATCCAGCCATCCATCCATCCAGCCATCCATTCAGCCATCCATCCATCCATCCATCCGTCCAGCCAGCCAGCCATGCAGCCATGAATCCATCCTGCCATCCATCCAGCCATCCATCCATCCATCCATTCCTCCAGCCAGCAATCCATCCAGCCATCCATCCATACAGCCATCCATCCAACCATCCATCCATCCAGCCATCCATCCAACCATCCATCCACCCAGCCTTCTGGCCACCCAGCCATCCGTCCATCCACCCATCCATCCATCCAGCCATCCATCCATCCATGCAGCCATCCATCCAGCCATCCATCCATTCAGCCATCCATCCAGACATCCATCCATCCATCCATCCCGCCAGCGAGTCATCCATCCAGCCATCCATCCATCCAGCCATCCATCCAGCCATCCATCCATCCATCCATCCCTCCAGCCAGCCATTCATCCAGCCATCCATTCATCCAGCCATCCATCCAGCCATCCATCCATCCATCCATCCCTCCAGCAAGCCATCCATCCAGCCATCCATCCATCCAGCCATCCATCCAGCCATCCGTCCATCCATCCATCACTCCAGCCAGCCATCCATCCAGCCATCCCTCCATCCAGTCATCCATCCAGCCATCCATGCATTCATCCATCTCTCCATCCAGCCATCCATCCAGCCATTCATCCCTCCATCCATACCTCCAGCCAGCCATCCATCCATACCTCCATCCAGCCAGCCATCCATCCATCCATCCATCCAGCCATCCATCCAGCCATCCATCTAGCAATCCACAAGCCCAGCCAGCCATCCATCCAGCCATCCAGTCATCCAGACATCCATCCAGCCATCCATTCATTCATCCATCCCTCCTGCCAGCCATCCATCCAGCCATCCATCCATCCAGCCATCCTTTTAGCCATCCATCCATCCCTTCAGCCAACCATCCATTCGGCCATCCATCCATTAAGCCATCCATCCTTCCATCCCTCCAGCCAGCCATCCATCCAGACATCCACCCATCCAGCCATCCATCCAGCCATCCATCCATCCAACCATCCATCCAGCCATCCATCCATCCATCCGACCCTACAGCCAGCCATCCATCCAGCCATCCATCCATCCAGCCATCCATCCAGCCATCCATCCATCCACCCTTCCTTCCAGCCAGCCATCCATCCAGCCATCCATCCATTCAGCCTCCCATCCAGCCATCCATCCATCCATCCATCCCTCCAGCCAGTCATACATCCAGCCATCCATCCATCCAGCCATCCATCCAGCCATCCATCCCTCCAGCCAGCCATTCATCCAGCCATCCATCCATCCAGCCATCCATCCAGCCATTCATCCATCCATCCCTCCAGCAAGCCATCCATCAAGCCATCCATCCATCCAGCCATCCATCCAGCCTTCCATCCATCCATCCATCCCTCCAGCCAGCCATCCATGCAGCCATCCCTACATCCAGCCATCCATCCAGCCATCCAACCATTCCTCCATCTCTCCAGCCAGCCATACATCCATCCATCCATCCATCCAGCCATCCATCCAGCCATTCATCCATCCATCCATCCCTCCCGCCAGCCAGTCATTAAGCCATCCAACCATCCAGCCATCCATCCAGCCATCCATCCAGCCATCCATCCTCCAGCCAGCCATCCATCCAGCCATCCATCCATCCAGCCATCCAGCCATCCATCAATCCATCCATCCATCCCTCCAGCCAGCCAACCATCCAGCCATCCCTCCATCCAGCCATCCGTCCATCCATCCATCCCACCAGCCAGCCATCCATCCAGCCATCCATCCAGCTATACATCCAGCCATCCATCCATCAATCCATCCCTCCAGCCAGCCATCCATCCAGCCATCCATCCATCCAGCCGTCCATCCAGCCATCCATCCATCCATCCATCCCTTCAACCTGCCAACCATCCAGCCATCCATCCATCCAGTCATCCATCCAGCCATCTATCCATCAATCCATCCAGCCAGCCAGCCATCCATCCAGCCATCCATCCATCCTGCCATCCATCCAGCCATCCATTCAGCCATCCATCCATCCCTCCAGCCAGCCAACCATTCGGCCATCCATCCATCCAGCCATCCATTCATCCATCCCTCCAGCCAGCCATCCATCCAGCCATCCATCCAGCCATCCATCCATCCATCCATCCCTCCTGCCAGCCATCCATCCAGCCATCCATCCATCCAGCCATCCATCAAGCCTTCCATCCATCCATCCATCCCTAAAGCCAGCCATCCATCCAGGCATCCATCCATCCAGCCATCCATCCAGCCAGCCATCCATCCATCCATCCCTCCAGCCAGCCATCCATCCAGACATCCATTCCTCCAGCCATCCATCCAGCCATCCATCCATCCATCCATCCCTCCAGCCAGTCATCCATCCAGCCATCCATCCATCCATCCATCCAGCCATCCATCCATCCATCCATCCCTCCAGCCAGCCATCCATCGAGCCATCCCTCCATCCAGCCATCCATCCAGACATCCAAACATTCATCCATCTCTCCAGCCAGCCATACATGCAGCCAGCCATCCATCCAGCCATCCATCCATCCATCCATCCATCCCTCCAGATAGCCAACCATGCAGCCATCCCTCCATCCAGCCATCCATCCATCCATCCATCCCTCCAGCCAGCCATCCATCCAGCCATCGATCCAGCTATCCATCCAGCCATCCATCCATCAATCCATCCCTCCAGCCAGCCAATCACCCAGCCATCCATCCATCCAGCCGTCCATCCAGCCTTCCATCCATCCATCCATCCCTTCAGCCTGCCATCCATCCAGCCATCCATCCATCCAGCCATCCATCCAGCCATCCATCCATCAATCGATCCATCCAGCCAGCCATCCATCCAGCCATCCATCCATCCTGCCATCCATCCATCCATCCCTCCAGCCAGCCAACCATTCGGCCATCCATCCATCCAGCCATCCATTCATCCATCCCTCCAGCCAGCCATCCTTTTAGCCATCCATCCAGCCATCCATCCATCCATCCATCCCTCCTGCCAGCCATCCATCCAGCCATCCATCCATCCAGCCATCCATCCAGCCATCCATCCTTCCATCCATCCCTTCAGCCAGCCATCCATCCAGCCATCCATCCATCCAGCCATCCATCCAGCCATCGATCCATCCATCCATCCCTCCAGCCAGTCATCCATCCAGCCATCCATCCAGCCATCCATCCAGCCATCCATCCATCCATCCCTCCAGCCAGCCATTCATCCAGCCATCCATCCATTCAGCCATCCATCCAGCCATGCATCCATCCATCCATCCCTCAAGCCAGCCATCCATCCAGGCATCCAACCATCCAGCCATCCACCCAGCCATCCATCCATCCATCCATCCCTCCAGCCAGCCATCCATCCAGCCATCCCTCCATCCAGACATCCATCCAGCCATCCATCCATCCATCCATCCATCCAGCCAGCCAATCATACAGCCATCCCTCCATCCAGCCATCCATCCATCCATCCATCCCTCCAGCCAGCCATCCAGCCAGCCATCCATCCATCCAGCCATCCATCCAGCCATCCATCCATCAATCCATCCCTCCAGCCAGCCATCCATCCATCCATCCAGCCGTCCATCCAGCCATCCATCCATCCATACAACACTCCAGCCAGCCATCCATCCAGTCATCCATCATTCCAGCCATCCATTCAGCCATCCATCCATCCATCCATCCCTCCAGCCATCCATCCATCCAGCCATCCATCCATCCAGCCATCCATCCAGCCATCCATCCATCCATTCCTCCAGCCAGCCATCCATCCAGCCATCCATTCCTCCAGCCATCAATCCAGCCATCCATCCATCCCTCCAGCAAGCCATCCAACCAGCAATCCATCCGTCCAGCCAGCCATCCAGCCATCCATCCATCCCTCAAGCCAGCCATCCATCCAGCCATCCATCCATCCAGCCAGCCATCCAGCCATCCATCCATCCCTCCAGCCAGCAATTCGATCCAGCCATCCGTCCATCCATCCATCCATCCAGCAATCCATACAGCCACCGATCCATCCATCCATCCCTCCAGCCAGTCATCCATCCAGCCATCCATCCATCCAACCATCCATCCAGCCATCCATCCATCAATCCATCCATCCAGCCAGCCATCCATCCAGCCATCCATCCATCCAGCCGTCCATCCAGCCATCCATCCATCCATCCATCCCTTCAACCTGCCAACCAACCAGCCATCCATCCATCCAGCCATCCATCCAGCCGTCCATCCATCAATCCATCCATCCAGCCAGCCATCCATCCAGTCATCCATCCATCCTGCCATCCATCCAGCCATCCATTCAGCCATCCATCCATCCCTCCAGCCAGCCAACCATTCGGCCATCCATCCATCCAGACATCCATTCATCCATCCCTCCAGCCAGCCATCCATCCATCCATCCATCCAGCCATCCATCCATCCATCCATCCCTCCTGCCAGCCATCCATCCAGCCATCCATCCATCCAGCCATCCATCAAGCAATCCATCCATCCATCCATCCCTAAAGCCAGCAATCCATCCAGGCATCCATCCATCCAGCCATCCATCCAGCCAGCCATCCATCCATCCATCCCTCCAGCCAGCCATCCATCCAGACATCCATTCATCCAGCCATCCATCCAGCCATCCATCCATCCATCCATCCCTCCAGCCAGTCATCCATCCAGCCATCCATCCATCCATCCATCCCTCCAGCCAGCCATCCATCCAGCCATCCCTCCATCCAGCCATCCATCCAGACATCCAACCATTCCTCCATCTCTCCAGCCAGCCATACATCCAGCCATCCATCCATCCAGCCATCCATCCAGCCATCCATTCATCCCTCCAGCCAGCCAGTCATTAAGCCATCCAACCACTCATCCATCCATCCAGCCATCCATCTCTCCAGCCACCCATCCATCCAGCCATCCCTCCATCCAGCCATCCATCCAGCCATCCATCCATCCATCCCTCCAGATAGCCAACCATGCAGCCATCCCTCCATCCAGCCATCCATCCATCCATCCCTCCAGCCAGCCATCCATCCAGCCATCGATCCAGCTATCCATCCAGCCATCCATCCATCAAACCATCCCTCCAGCCAGCCAATCACCCAGCCATCCATCCATCACGGCGTCCATCCAGCCATCCATCCATCCATCCATCCCTTCAGCCTGCCATCCATCCAGCCATCCATCCATCCAGCCATCAATCCAGCCATCCATCCATCAATCGATCCATCCAGCCAGCCATCCATCCAGCCATCCATCCATCCTGCCATCCATCCAGCCATCCATTCAGCCATCTATCCATCCATCCATCCCTCCAGCCAGCCAACCATTCGGCCATCCATCCATCCAGCCATCCATTCATCCATCCCTCCAGCCAGCCATCCTTTTAGCCATCCATCCAGCCATCCATCCATCCATCCATCCCTCCTGCCAGCCATCCATCCAGCCATCCATCCAGCCATCCATCCTTCCATCCATCCCTTCAGCCAGCCATCCATCCAGGCATCCAACCATCCAGCCATCCATCCAGCCATCCATCCATCCATCCATCCCTCCAGCCAGCCATCCATCCAGCCATCCATCCATCCAGCCATCCATCCAGCCATCCATCCATCCATCCATCCCTCCAGCCAGTCATCCATCCAGCCATCCATCCAGCCATCCATCCAGCCATCCATCCATCCATCCCTCCAGCCAGCCATTCATCCAGCCATCCATCCATTCAGCCATCCATCCAGCCATGCATCCATCCATCCATCCCTCCAGCCAGCCATCCATCCAGGCATCCAACCATCCAGCCATCCACCCAGCCATCCATCCATCCATCCATCCCTCAAGCCAGCCATCCATCCAGACATCCCTCCATCCAGACATCCATCCAGCCATCCATCCATCCATCCAGCCAGCCAATCATCCATGCATCCCTCCATCCAGCCATCCATCCATCCATCCATCCCTCCAGCCAGCCAGCCAACCAGCCATCCATCCATCCTGCCATCCATCCAGCCATCCATCCATCAATCCATCCCTCCAGCCAGCCATCCATCCAGCCATCCATCCATCCAGCCGTCCATCCAGCCATCCATCCATCCATACAACACTCCAGCCAGCCATCCATCCAGTCATCCATCCATCCAGCCATCCATTCAGCCATCCATCAATCCATCCCTCCAGCCATCCATCCATCCAGCCATCCATCCATCCAGCCATCCATCCAGCCATCCATTCATCCATTCCTCCAGCCAGCCATCCATCCAGCCATCCATTCATCCAGCCATCAATCCAGCCATCCATCCATCCCTCCAGCAAGCCATCCAACCAGCAATCCATCCGTCCAGCCAGCCATCCAGCCATCCATCCATCCCTCAAGCCAGCCATCCATCCAGCCATCCATCCATCCAGCCAGCCATCCAGCCATCCATCCATCCCTCCAGCCAGCAATTCCATCCAGCCATCCGTCCATCCATCCATCCATCCAGCAATCCATACAGCCACCGATCCATCCATCCATCCCTCCAGCCAGTCATCCATCCAGCCATCCATCCATCCAACCATCCATCCAGCCATCCATCCATCCATTCCTCCAGCCAGCCATTTATCCAGCCATCCATCCATTAAGCCATCCATCCAGCCATCCATCCATCCATCCAACCCTCCAGACAGCCATCCATATATCCAGCCATCCATCCAGCCATCCATCCATCCATCCATCCCACTAGCCAGCCAGCCATCCAGCCATTCCTCCATCCAGCCATCCATCCAGCCATCCATCCATCCATCCATCTCTCCAGCCAGCCATACATCCAGCCATCCATCCATTCAGCCATTCATCCAGCCATCCATCCATCCATCCATCCCCCCAGCCAGCCATTAAGCCATCCATCCATCCAGCAATCCATCCAGCCATCCATCCATCCCTCCAGCCAGCCATCCATCCAGCCATCCCTCCATCCAGCCATCCATCCATCCATCCATCCATCCATCCATCCAGGCAGCCAACCATCCAGCCATCCCTCCATCCAGCCATCCATCCATCCATGCATCCTTCCAGCCACCCATCCATCCAGCCATCCATCCATCCATCCATCCCTCCAGCCAGCCAACCATCCAGCCATCCCTCCATCCAGCCATCCATCCATCCATCCCTCCAGCCAGCCATCCATCCAGCCATCCATCCATCCAGCCATCCATCCAGCCATCCATCCATCAATCCATCCCTCCAGCCAGCCATCCATCCAGCCATCCATCCATCCAGCCGTCCATCCAGCCATCCATCCATCGCTCCAGCCAGCCATCCATCCAGCCATCCATCCATCCACCCATCCCGCCAGCCAGCCAACCATCCAGCCAACCCTACATCCAGACATCCCTCCATCCAGCCATCCATCCATCCTTCCATCCCTCCAGCCAGCCATCCATCCAGCCATCCATCCATCCAGCCATCCATCCAGCCATCCATCCATCAGTGCCCGGGACATCGTCGGGGGTAAAGCTCCCTCCCTTGCCTCATTGAAGGTCCTAACTAACAGCGGGCCCAACAGGTCCATATATTTTTCGTAGGACTCGACCGGGAAACCGTCCGGCCCCGGTGCCTTCCCCGCCTGCATGCTTCCTATCCCTTTGATCAGCTCCTCCAGCCCAATCGGGGCCCCCAGTCCCTCTTCCACCTTTGGAAACCTCAATTGGTCCAGGAAACGGCCCATCCCTCCCTCCTCCCGTGGGGGCTCAGATCGGTACAATTTCTCGTAGAAGTCCCCCCGCATTTAAAAGTTTATTGGATAAACATATGGATGATAATGGCATAGTGTAGGTTAGATGGCTTTTGTTTCGGTGCAACATCGTGGGCCGAAGGGCCTGTACTGCGCTGTATCGTTCTATGTTCGAAGTCCCTGAAGACCCCATTGATGCCAACTCCACTCTGCACCCTGTCCTTAACTCCCCCGATCTCCCGAGCTGCGTCCCGCTTCCGAAGCTGATGCGCCAGCATCCGTCTTGCCTTTTCCCCATACTCGTAGACCGCCCCCTGGGCCTTCCTCCACTGCACCTCCGCCTTCCTGGTGGTCACCAGGTCGAATTCGGCCTGGAGGCTGCGCCTCTTCCTCAACAATCCTTCCTCAGGTTCTTCCGCATACCTCCTGTCTACCCTCACCATCTCCCCCACCAGCCTCTCCCTCTCCCCCCGCTCCCTCCGCCTTGTGGGCCCTGATGGAGATCAGCTCTCTCCTCACCACCGCCTTCAGTGCCTCCCATACCATCCCCACTCGGACCTCCCCGTTGTCATGGTCTCCAAGTACCTCCCTATACTTCCTCGGACCCGCTCGCTCACCTCCTCGTCCGCCAACAGCGCCACCTCCAAGCGCCACAGCGGGCGCTGGTCCCTCTCCTCCCCCATCTCCAAGTCCACCCAATGCGGGGCGTGGTCCGAAATGGCTATTGCCGAATACTCGGTATCCTCTACTCTCGCTATCAGCGCCCTACTCAAAATGAAAAAGTCGATTCGAGAATAAGCCTTATGGACATGAGAAGAATGAAAATTCCCTAGCCCCCGGCCTTGCAAATCTCCAAGGTTCTACCCCTCCCATTTGGTCCATAAATCCCCTCAACACTCTAGCCCCCGCCGGCTTCCTACCCGTCCTAGACCTGGAGCGATCCAGTGCCGGATCCAACACCGTGTTAAAGTCTCCCCCCATTATCAGGCCCCCCACTTCCAAATCTGGGATCCGACCCAACATACACCGCACAAAACCCGCATCGTCCCAGTTCGGAGCATACACATTGACCAGTACCACCCTCTCTCATGCAGCTTACCACTTACCATTATGTACCTACCGCCATTATCTGCCACAATGCTCGACGCCTCGAATAACACCTTCTTTCCCACCAAGATCGCCACCCCTCGATTTTTGGCATCTAGCCCCGAGTGAAACACCTGACCTACCCACCCGTTCCTCAGTCTTACCTGGTCTGCCACCTTCAGGTGTGTCAACTAGAGCATAACAACATCCGCCTTGAGCCCCTTCAGGTGCGCGAATACGCGGGCCCGCTTAACCAGCCCATGCAGTCTCCTTACATTCCAGGTTATCAGCCGGATCAGGGGGCTACCCGCCCATCTCCCCCGCCGACTAGCCATGATCCTTCCTCGGCCAGCCACGTGCCCGCACCCCACACCCGGCCCGTTCCCCACAGCGGCATACCCCCGTCTTGACCCACCCCACTCGCTCCAGCTCCTCCTTGATCTTAGCAGCAGCAACTCGATTCCCCCTCACCCCCCACCGGCTAGAACTCATCCTAGCTGGTTTACTCCCCCCATTGCACTTCCGCAAGTCAGCTGACCCCGGCCACTCCCACCTCCCCTTCGACTCCTCCCATTGTGTGGCACACCCTCCTCTCCCGCTCCCCATTCACAGGCTCTCCCCCTCCGTTCTAAGCGCGGGAAACTATCCTCGCTTCCCCGCCCCGGTCTCGCCCCCCCCCCCACAGTCTTCGGCGCGGGAAAAAATCCCGCGCTCTCCACCTATCAGGCCCCGCCACCAACCAAAACAGTGCCCAACCCGTCCCATCCACCCTCCCCAACCCGAAAGAGAAAAACACAGAGAAAAACAAACCCAAAATAATGCAAAGGCCCCCCCACCCGCCCCGAACCAAAAATAGGCATAACATATCAACCGCAGTCCCAAATCGCCCATCCCGACCCTCAGTCTGTGACCCTCAGTCTGTGTCCAGCTTCTCGGCCTGAACAAAGGCCCACGCCTCCTCCTCCAGCCAGCCAGTCATTAAGCCATCCATACAACCAGCCATCCATTCAGCCATCCATCCAGCCATCCATCCCTCCAGCCAGCCATCCATCCAGCCATCCCTCCATCCAGCCATCCATCCAGTTATCCATCCATCCATCCATCCCTCCAGCCAACCAACCATCCAGCCATCACTCCATCTAGCCATCCATTCATCCCACCAGCCAGCCATCAATCCAGCCATCCATCCATCAATCCATCCCTCCAGCCAGCCATCCATCCAGCCATCCATCCATCCAGCCGTCGATCCAGCCATCCATCCATCCATCCATCCCTTCAGCCTGCCATCCATCCATCCATCCATTCATCCAGCCAGCCATCGATCCAGCCATCCATCCATCCTGCCAGCCATCCAGCCATCCATTCAGCCATCCATCCATCCATCCATCAATCCATCCATCCAGCCAGCCATCGATTCAGCCATCCATCCATCCTGCCAGCCATCCAGCCATCCATTCTGCCATCCATCCATCCATCCATCCCTCCAGCCAGCCAACCATTCGGCCATCCATCCATCCAGCCATCCATTCATCCATCCCTCCAGCCAACCATCCATCCAGCCATCCATCCAGCCATCCATCCATCCATCCATCCCTCCTGCCAGCCATCCATCCAGCCATCCATCCATTCAGCCATCCATCCAGCCATCCATCCATCCATCCATCCCTCCAGCCAGCCATCCATCCAGGCTTCCATCCATCCAGCCATCCATCCATCCATCCATCCCTCCAGCCAGCCATCCATCGAGCCATCCATCCATCCAGCCATCCATCCAGCCATCCATCCATCCATCCATCCCTCCAGCCAGTCATCCTTCCAGCCATCCATCCATCCAGCCATCCATCCAGCCATCCATCCATCCATCCATCCCTCCAGCCAGCCATTCATCCAGCCATCCATCCATTCAGCCATCCATCCATCCATTCATCCATCCATCCATCCATCCATCCATCCCACCAGCCAGCCATCCATCCAGCCATCCATCCATTCAGCCATGCATCCAGCCATCCATTCATCCATCCATCCATCCAGCCAGCCATCCATCCAGCCATCCCTCTATCCAGCCATCCAACCAGCTATCCATCCATCCATCCATCCCTCCAGCCAGCCATACATGCAGACATCCATCCATCCAGCCATCCATTCAGCCATCCATCCATCCATCCATCCATTCAGCCAGCCAGTCATTAAGCCATCCATCCATCCAGCCATCCATCCAGCCATCCATCCATCCATCCATCCCTCCAGCCATCCATCCATCCAGCCATCCCTCCATCCAGACATCCATCCAGCCATCCATCCATCCATCCATCCCTCCACCCAGCCATCCATCCAGCCATCCATCCATCCAGCCATCCATTCAGCCATCCATCCATCCATCCATCCCTCCAGCCAGCCATCAATTCAGCCATCCATCCATCCATCCATCCCTCCAGCCAGCCATCCATCCACCATCCATCCATCCAGCCATCCATCCATCCAGCCATCCATCCAGCCATCCATCCATCCCTCCAGACAGCCATCCATCCAGCAATCCATCGTCCAGCCATCCATCCATCCATCCAGCCAGCCAACCATCCAGCCATCCCCCCATACAGCCATCCATCCATCCCTCCAGCCATTCATCCATCCAGCCATCTATCCTTCCAGCCATCCATCCAGCCATCCATCCATCAATCCATCCCTCCAGCCAGCCATCCATCAAGCCATCCATCCAAACCAGCCGTCCATCCAGCCATCCATCCATCCATGCATCCCTCCAGCCAGCCATCCATCCAGTCATCCATCCATCCATCCATCACTCCAGCCAGCCAACCATCCAGCCATCCCTCCATCCAGCCATCCATCCATCCATCCCTCCAGCCAGCCATCCATCCAGCCATAGATCCATCCAGCCATCGATCCAGCCATCCATCCATCAATCCATCACTCCAGCCTGCCATCCATCCAGCCATCCATCCATCCAGCAGTCCATCCAGCCATCCATCCATCCCTCCAGCCAGCCATCCATCCAGCCATCCATCCATCCATCCATCCATCCCTCCAGCCAGCCAACCATCCAGCCAACCCTCCATCCAGCCATCCGTCCAACCAGCCATCCATCCATCCATCCATCCATCCCTCCAGCCATCCATCCAGCCACCCATCCTTCCAGCCGTCCATCCAACCATCCATCCATCCATCCATCCCTCCAGCCAGCTATCCATCCAGCCATCCATCCATCCAGCCATCCTTTCAGCCATCCATCCAGCCATCCATCCATCCAGCCATCAATCCAGCCATCCATCCATCCATCCATTCCTCCAGACAGCCATCCATCCAGATATCCATCCATCCAACCCTCCAGCCAGCCATCCATCCAGCCATCCATCCATCCTGCCGTCCATCCAACCATCCAACCATCCATCCATCCCTCCAGCCAGCTATCCATCCAACCATCCATCCATCCAGCCATCCATTCAGCCATCCATCCAGCCATCCAGCCATCCAGCCATCAATCCAGCCATCCATCCATCCATCCATTCGTCCAGCCAGCCATCCATCCAGCCATCCATCTATCCAGCCATCCATCCAGCCATCCATCCATCCATCCCTCCAGCCATCCATCCATCCAGCCATCCATCCGTCCAGCCATCCAGCCAGCCAACCATTCAGTCATCGCTCCATCCAGCCATCCATCCATCCACCCATCCCTCCAGCCATCCATCCATCCAGCCATCCATCCAGCCATCGATCCATCCATCCATCCCTCCAGCCAGATATCATTCCAGCCATCCATCCATCCAGCCATCCATTCAGCCACCCATCCAGACATCCATCCATCCAGCCATCCATCCAGCCATCCATCCATCCATCCATCCATTCCTTCAGCCAGCCATCCATCCAGCCATCCATCCATCCATCCAACCTTTCAGCCCGCCATCCATCCAGCCGTCCATCCATCCAGCCATCCATCCAGCCATCCATCCATCCATCCACCCTTCTAGCCAGCCATCCATCCATCCATTCCTCCATCTAGCCATCCATCCAGCCATCCATCCATCCATCCATCTCTCCAGCCAGCCATACATCCAGCCATCCATCCATTCAGCCATTCATCCAGCCATCCATCCATCCATCCATCCCTCCAGCCAGCCAGCCATTAAGCCATCCATCCATTCAGCCATCCATCCAGCCATCCATCCATCACTCCAGCCAGCCATCCATCCAGCCATCCCTCCATCCAGCCATCCATCCAGCGATCCATCCATCCATCCATCCATCCAGCCAGCCAACCGTCAAGCCATCCCCCCATACAGCCATCCATCCATCCATCCATCCCTCCAGCCATTCATCCATCCTGCCATCTATCCATCCAGCCATCCATCCAGCCATCCATCCATCAATCCATCCCTCCAGCCAGCCATCCATCAAGCCATCCATCCAAACCAGCCGTCCATCCAGCCATCCATCCATCCATGCATCCCTCCAGCCAGCCATCCATCCAGTCATCCATCCATCCATCCATCACTCCAGCCAGCCAACCATCCATCCATTCCTTCAGACAGCCATCCATCCAGCCATCCATCCATCCAGCCATCCATCCAGCCATCCATCCATCCATCCATCCCTCCAGCCAGCCATCCATCCAGCCATCCATCCGTCCAGCCATCCATCCAGCCATCCATCCATCCATCCATCCCTCCAGCCAGCCATCCATCCAGCCATCCATCCTTCCACCCATCCATCCAGCCATCCGTCCATCCATCCATCCCTCCAACCAGCCACCTATCCAGCCAGCCATCCAGCCATCCATCCATCAATCCATCCCTCCAGCCAGCCATGCATCCAGCCATCCTTCCATTAAGCCATCCATCCATGACTCCATCCCTCCAGCCAGCCATCCATCCATCCATCGATCTAGCCATCCATTCAGCCATTCATCCATCCATCCATCCCTGCAGCCAGCCATCCATCCAGCCTTCCATCCATCCAGCCATCCGTCCAGCCATCCAGTAATCCATCCATTCCTCCAGCCAGCAATCCATCCAGCCATCCATCCAGCCATCCATCCAGCCATCCATCCATCCATCCATCACTTCATCCAGCCATCCATCCAGCCATCCATCCATCCAGCCATCCATCGAGCCATCCATCCATCCATCCATCCCTCCAGCCAGCCATCCATCCAGCCATCCATCCATCCAACCACCCATCCATCCATCCATCCATCCATCCCTGCAGCCAGCCATCCATCCAGCCTTCCATCCATCCAGCCATCCGTCCAGCCATCCAGTAATCCATCCATTCCTCCAGCCAGCAATCCATCCAGCCATCCATCCAGCCATCCATCCAGCCATCCATCCATCCATCCATCACTTCATCCAGCCATCCATCCAGCCATCCATCCATCCAGCCATCCATCGAGCCATCCATCCATCCATCCATCCCTCCAGCCAGCCATCCATCCAGCCATCCATCCATCCAACCACCCATCCATCCACCCATCCATCCATCCCTCCAGCCAGCCATCCATCCGGACATCCATCCATCCAGCTATCCATCCAGCCACCCATCCATCCCTCCAGCCAGCCATCCATCCAGCCATCCATCTATCCAGCGTTCAAACCGCCAACCATCCATCCATCCCTCCAGCCAGCCATCCAACCAACCATCCCTCCAGCCAGCCATCCATCCAGCCATCCATCCATCCAGCAATCCATCCAGCCATCCATCCATCAATCCATCCATCCAGCCATCCATCCAGCCATCCATTCAGCCATCCATTCAGCCATCCATTCATCCATCCATCCAGCCATCTATCAATCCATCCATCCATCCAGCCATTCTACCAGCCACCCATCCATCCATCCAGCCAACCAGCCATCCATCCATCCATCCAGCCAGCCAGCCATCCAGACATCTAGCCATCCATCCAGCCATCCATCCAGCCATCCACCATCCTTCCATCCCTCCAGCCAGCCATCCATCCAGCCATCCATCCAACCAGCCTTCCATCCAACCATCCACCCATCCATCACTCCAGCCAGCCATCCATCCAGCCATCCGTCCAGCCAGCCATCCATCCAGCCACCCATCCATCCATCCATCCCTCCAGCCTGCCATCCATCCAGCCATCCATCCATCCATCCCTCCAGCCAATCGTCCATCCAGCCATCCATCCATCCATCCATCCCTCCAGCCAATCGTCCATCCATCCAGCAATCCATCCAGCCATCCATCCATCAATGGGATCTGCCCCATTTATGGGATCTACCCCAGAATACTGAAGGAGGCTGGAGAGGAAATTGCTGAGGCCTTGACAGAAATCTTTGGCTCCTCGCTGTCTTCAGGGGATGTCCCGGAGGACTGGAGAATAGCCAATGTTGTTCATCTGTTTAAGAAGGGTAGCAAGGATAATCCCGGGAACTACAGGTCGGTGAGCCTGACTTCAGTGGTAGGGAAATTACTGGTGAGAATTCTTCGAGACAGGATCTACTCCCATTTGGAAGCAAATGGACGTATTAGTGAGAGGCAGCACGGTTTTGTGAAGGGAAGGTCGTGTCTCACTAACTTGATAGAGTTTTTCGAGGAGGTCACTAAGATGATTGATGCAGGTAGGGCAGTAGATGTTGTCTATATGGACTTCAGTAAGGCCTTTGACAAGGTCCCTCATGGTAGACTAGTACAAAAGGTGAAGTCACACGGGATCAGGGGTGAACTGGCAAGGTGGATACAGAACTGGCTAGGCCATAGAAGGCAGAGGGTAGCAATGGAGGGATGCTTTTCTCATTGGAGGGCTGTGACCAGTGGTGTTCCACAGGGATCAGTGCTGGGACCTTTGCTCTTTGTAGTATATATAAATGATTTGGAGGAAAATGTAACTGGTCTGATTAGTAAGTTTGAAGACGACACAAAGGTTGGTGGAATTGCGGATAGCGATGAGGACTGTCTGAGGATACAGCAGGATTTAGATTGTCTGGAGACTTGGGCGGAGAGATGGCAGATGGAGTTTAATCCGGACAAATGTGTGGTAATGCATTTTGGAAGGGCTAATGCAGGTAGGGAATATACAGTGAATGGTAGAACCCTCAAGAGTATTGAAAGTCAAAGAGATCTAGGAGTACAGGTCTACAGGTCATTGAAAGGGGCAACACAGGTGGAGAAGGTAGTCAAGAAGGCATACGGCATGCTTGCCTTCATTGGCCGGGGCATTGAGTATAAGAATTGGCAAGTCATGTTGCAGCTGTATAGAACCTTAGTTAGGCCACACTTGGAGTATAGTGTTCAATTCTGGTCGCCACACTACCAGAAGGATGTGGAGGCTTTAGAGAGGGTGCAGAAGAGATTTACCAGAATGTTGCCTGGTATGGAGGGCATAAGCTATGAGGAGCGATTGAATAAACTCGGTTTGTTCTCACTGGAACGAAGGAGGTTGAGGGGCGACCTGATAGAGGTATACAAAATTATGAGGGGCATAGACAGAGTGGATAGTCAGAGGCTTTTCCCCAGGGTAGAGGGGTCAATTACTAGGGGGCATAGGTTTAAGGTGAGAGGGGCAAAGTTTAGAGTAGATGTACGAGGCAAGTTTTTTACGCAGAGGGTAGTGGGTGCCTGGAACTCACTACCGGAGGAGGTAGTGGAAGCAGGGACGATAGGGACATTTAAGGGGCATCTTGACAAATATATCATTAGGATGGGAATAGAAGGATACGGACCCAGGAAGTGTAGAAGATTGTAGTTTAGTCGGGCAGTATGGTCGGCACGGGCTTGGAGGGCCGAAGGGCCTGTTCCTGTGCTGTACACTTCTTTGTTCTTTGTTCTTTGTTTGTTCAATCCATCCAACCAGCCATCCATTCATCCATCCATCCAGCCATCCATCAATCCATCCATCCATCCAGCCATTCTACCAGCCACCCATCCATCCATCCAGCCAACCAGCCATCCATCCATTCATCCATCCAGCCAGCCAACCAGACATCTAGCCATCCATCCAGCCATCCATCCAGCCATCCACCATCCTTCCATCCCTCCAGCCAGCCATCCATCCAGCCATCCATCCAACCAGCCATCCATCCAACCATCCACCCATCCATCACTCCAGCCAGCCATCCATCCAGCCATCCATCCAGCCAGCCATCCATCCAGCCACCCATCCATCCATCCATCCCTCCAGCCTGCCATCCATCCAGCCATCCATCCATCCATCCCTCGAGCCAATCGTCCATCCAGCCATCCATCCATCCAGCCATCCAACCAGCCATCCATCCATCCATCCCTCCCTCCAGCCAGCCATCCACCCAGCCATCCCTCCATCCATCCGTCCATCCATCCATCCATCCAGCCATCCAACCATCTCGCCAGCCGTCCATCCAGCCATCCCTCCATACAGCCATTCATCCAGCCATCCAGCTATCCGTCACCCCCGCCAGCCATCCATACAGCCATCCCTCCATCCAGCCATGCATCCAGCCATCCATCCATCCATCCATTCATCCATCCATCCAGCCATCCATCCAGCCATCCATCCATCCAGCATTCCAGCCATCCAGCCATCCATCCATCCAACCATCAATCCATCCAGCCATCCATCCATCCATCCATCCAGCCATCCATCAAGCCATCCATCCATCCAGCCATCCATCCAGCCATCCATCCATCCATCCATCCCGCCAACGAGTCATCCATCCAGCCATCCATCCATCCAGCCATCCATCCTGCCATCCATCCATCCATCCATCCCTCCAGCCAGCCATTCATCCAGCCATCCATCCATCCAGCCATCCGTCCAGATAGCCATCCATCCATCCATCCATCCCTCCAGCCAGCCATCCATCCAGCCATCCCTCCATCCAGCTATCCATCCAGCCATCCATGCATTCATCCATCTCTCCATCCAGCCATCCATGCAGCCATTCATCCATCCATCCATACCTCCAGCCAGCCAGCCATCCATCCATCCATCCATCCAGTCATCCATCCAGCCATCTATCCATCAATCCATCCAGCCAGCTAGCCATCCATCCAGCCATCCATCCATCCTGCCATCCATCCAGCCATCCATTCAGCCATCCATCCATCCCTCCAGCCAGCCAACCATTCGGCCATCCATCCATCCAGCCATCCATTCATCCATCCCTCCAGCCAGCCATCCATCCAGCCATCCATCCAGCCATCCATCCATCCATCCATCCCTCCTGCCAGCCATCCATGCAGCCATCCATCCTTCCAGCCATCCATCAAGCCTTCCATCCATCCATCCATCCCTAAAGCCAGCCATCCATCCAGGCATCCATCCATCCAGCCATCCATCCAGCCAGCCATCCATCCATCCATCCCTCCAGCCAGCCATCCATCCAGACATCCATTCATCCAGCCATCCATCCAGCCATCCATCCATCCATCCATCCCTCCAGCCAGTCATCCATCCAGCCATCCATCCATCCATCCATCCAGCCATCCATCCATCCATCCATCCCTCCAGCCAGCCATCCATCCAGCCATCCCTCCATCCAGCCATCCATCCAGACATCCAACCATTCATCCATCTCTCCAGCCAGCCATACATCCAGCCAGCCATCCATTCAGCCATCCATCCATCCATCCATCCATCCCTCCAGATAGCCAACCATGCAGCCATCCCTCCATCCAGCCATCCATCCATCCATCTATCCCTCCAGCCAGCCATCCATCCAGCCATCGATCCAGCTATCCATCCAGCCATCCATCCATCAATCCATCCCTCCAGCCAGCCAATCACCCAGCCATCCATCCATCCAGCCGTCCATCCAGCCATCCATCCATCCATCCATCCCTTCAGCCTGCCATCCATCCAGCCATCCATCCATCCAGCCATCCATCCAGCCATCCATCCATCAATCGATCCATCCAGCCAGCCATCCATCCAGCCATCCATCCATCCTGCCATCCATCCATCCATCCCTCCAGCCAGCCAACCATTCGGCCATCCATCCATCCAGCCATCCATTCATCCATCCCTCCAACCAGCCATCCTTTTAGCCATCCATCCAGCCATCCATCCATCCATCCATCCCTCCTGCCAGCCATCCATCCAGCCATCCATCCATCCAGCCATCCATCCAGCCATCCATCCTTCCATCCATCCCTTCAGCCAGCCATCCATCCAGCCATCCATCCATCCAGCCATCCATCCAGCCATCGATCCATCCATCCATCCCTCCAGCCAGTCATCCATCCAGCCATCCATCCAGCCATCCATCCATCCATCTCTCCAGCCAGCCATTCATCCAGCCATCCATCCATTCAGCCATCCATCCAGCCATGCATCCATCCATCCATCCCTCCAGCCAGCCATCCATCCAGGCATCCAACCATCCAGCCATCCACCCAGCCATCCATTCATCCATCCATCCCTCCAGCCAGCCATCCATCCAGCCATCCCTCCATCCAGACATCCATCCAGCCATCCATCCATCCATCCATCCATCCAGCCAGCCAATCATCCAGCCATCCCTCCATCCAGCCATGCATCCATCCATCCATCCCTCCAGCCAGCCAGCCATCCAGCCATCCATCCATCCAGCCATCCATCCAACCATCCATCCATCAATCCATCCCTCCAGCCAGCCATCCATCCATCCATCCAGCCGTCCATCCAGCCATCCATCCATCCATACAACACTCCAGCCAGCCATCCATCCAGTCATCCATCATTCCAGCCATCCATTCAGCCATCCATCCATCCATCCATCCCTCCAGCCATCCATCCATCCAGCCATCCATCCATCCAGCCATCCATCCAGCCATCCATCCATCCATTCCTCCAGCCAGCCATCCATCCAGCCATCCATTTAACCAGCCATCAATCCAGCCATCCATCCATCCCTCCAGCAAGCCATCCAACCAGCAATCCATCCGTCCAGCCAGCCATCCAGCCAACCATCCATCCCTCAAGCCAGCCATCCATCCAGCCATCCATCCATCCAGCCAGCCATCCAGCCATCCATCCATCCCTCCAGCCAGCAATTCCATCCAGCCATCCGTCCATCCATCCATCCATCCAGCAATCCATACAGCCACCGATCCATCCATACATCCCTCCAGCCAGTCATCCATCCAGCCATCCATCCATCCAACCATCCATCCAGCCATCCATCCATCAATCCATCCATCCAGCCAGCCATCCATCCAGCCATCCATCCATCCAGCCGTCCATCCAGCCATCCATCCATCCATCCATCCCTTCAACCTGCCAACCATCCAACCATCCATCCATCCAGCCATCCATCCAGCCGTCCATCCATCAATCCATCCATCCAGCCAGCCATCCATCCAGTCATCCATCCATCCTGCCATCCATCCAGCCATCCATTCAGCCATCCATCCATCCCTCCAGCCAGCCAACCATTCGGCCATCCATCCATCCAGTCATCCATTCATCCATCCCTCCAGCCAGCCATCCATCCATACATCCATCCAGCCATCCATCCATCCATCCATCCCTCCTGCCAGCCATCCATCCAGCCATCCATCCATCCAGCCATCCATCAAGCCATCCATCCATCCATCCATCCCTAAAGCCAGCAATCCATCCAGGCATCCATCCATCCAGCCATCCATCCAGCCAGCGATCCATCCATCCATCCCTCCAGCCAGCCATCCATCCAGACATCCATTCATCCAGCCATCCATCCAGCCATCCATCCATCCATCCATCCCTCCAGCCAGTCATCCATCCAGCCATCCATCCATCCATCCATCCAGCCATCCATCCATCCATCCATCCATCCCTCCAGCCAGCCATCCATCTAGCCATCCCTCCATCCAGCCATCCATCCAGACATCCAACCATTCATCCATCTCTCCAGCCAGCCATACATCCAGCCATCCATCCATCCAGCCATCCATCCAGCCATCCATTCATCCCTCCAGCCAGCCAGTCATTAAGCCATCCAACCACTCATCCATCCATCCAGCCATCCATCTCTCCAGCCACCCATCCATCCAGCCATCCCTCCATCCAGCCATCCATCCAGCCATCCATCCATCCATCCATCCATCCCTCCAGATAGCCAACCATGCAGCCATCCCTCCATCCAGCCATCCATCCATCCATCCATCCCTCCATCCAGCCATCCATCCAGCCATCGATCCAGCTATCCATCCAGCCATCCATCCATCAAACCATCCCTCCAGCCAGCCAATCACCCAGCCATCCATCCATCACGGCGTCCATCCAGCCATCCATCCATCCATCCATCCCTTCAGCCTGCCATCCATCCAGCCATCCATCCATCCAGCCATCAATCCAGCCATCCATCCATCAATCGATCCATCCAGCCAGCCATCCATCCAGCCATCCATCCATCCTGCCATCCATCCAGCCATCCATTCAGCCATCTATCCATCCATCCAACCCTCCAGCCAGCCAACCATTCGGCCATCCATCCATCCAGCCATCCATTCATCCATCCCTCCAGCCAGCCATCCTTTTAGCCATCCATCCAGCCATCCATCCATCCATCCATCCCTCCTGCCAGCCATCCATCCAGCCATCCATCCAGCCATCCATCCTTCCATCCATCCCTTCAGCCAGCCATCCATCCAGGCATCCAACCATCCAGCCATCCATCCAGCCATCCATCCATCCATCCATCCCTCCAGCCAGCCATACATCCAGCCATCCATCCATCCAGCCATCCATTCAGCCATCCATCCATCCATCCATCCCTCCAGCCAGTCATCCATCCAGCCATCCATCCAGCCATCCATCCAGCCATCCATCCATCCATCCCTCCAGCCAGCCATTCATCCAGCCATCCATCCATTCAGCCATCCATCCAGCCATGCATCCATCCATCCATCCCTCCAGCCAGCCATCCATCCAGGCATCCAACCATCCAGCCATCCACCCAGCCATCCATCCATCCATCCATCCCTCAAGCCAGCCATCCATCCAGCCATCCCTCCATCCAGACATCCATCCAGCCATCCATCCATCCATCCAGCCAGCCAATCATCCATGCATCCCTCCATCCAGCCATCCATCCATCCATCCATCCCTCCAGCCAGCCAGCCAACCAGCCATCCATCCATCCTGCCATCCATCCAGCCATCCATCCATCAATCCATCCCTCCAGCCAGCCATCCATCCAGCCATCCATCCATCCAGCCGTCCATCCAGCCATCCATCCATCCATACAACACTCCAGCCAGCCATCCATCCAGTCATCCATCCATCCAGCCATCCATTCAGCCATCCATCCATCCATCCCTCCAGCCATCCATCCATCCAGCCATCCATCCATCCAGCCATCCATCCAGCCATCCATTCATCCATTCCTCCAGCCAGCCATCCATCCAGCCATCCATTCATCCAGCCATCAATCCAGCCATCCATCCATCCATCCATCACTTCATCCAGCCATCCATCCAGCCATCCATCCATCCAGCCATCCATCGAGCCATCCATCCATCCATCCATCCCTCCAGCCAGCCATCCATCCAGCCATCCATCCATCAAGCCACCCATCCATCCACCCATCCATCCATCCCTCCAGCCAGCCATCCATCCGGACATCCATCCATCCAGCTATCCATCCAGCCACCCATCCATCCCTCCAGCCAGCCATCCATCCAGCCATCCATCTATCCAGCGTTCAAACCGCCAACCATCCATCCATCCCTCCAGCCAGCCATCCAACCAACCATCCCTCCAGCCAGCCATCCATCCAGCCATCCATCCATCCAGCAATCCATCCAGCCATCCATCCATCAATCCATCCATCCAGCCATCCATCCAGCCATCCATTCAGCCATCCATTCAGCCATCCATTCATCCATCCATCCAGCCATCTATCAATCCATCCATCCATCCAGCCATTCTACCAGCCACCCATCCATCCATCCAGCCAACCAGCCATCCATCCATCCATCCAGCCAGCCAGCCATCCAGACATCTAGCCATCCATCCAGCCATCCATCCAGCCATCCACCATCCTTCCATCCCTCCAGCCAGCCATCCATCCAGCCATCCATCCAACCAGCCTTCCATCCAACCATCCACCCATCCATCACTCCAGCCAGCCATCCATCCAGCCATCCGTCCAGCCAGCCATCCATCCAGCCACCCATCCATCCATCCATCCCTCCAGCCTGCCATCCATCCAGCCATCCATCCATCCATCCCTCCAGCCAATCGTCCATCCAGCCATCCATCCATCCATCCATCCCTCCAGCCAATCGTCCATCCATCCAGCAATCCATCCAGCCATCCATCCATCAATGGGATCTGCCCCATTTATGGGATCTACCCCAGAATACTGAAGGAGGCTGGAGAGGAAATTGCTGAGGCCTTGACAGAAATCTTTGGCTCCTCGCTGTCTTCAGGGGATGTCCCGGAGGACTGGAGAATAGCCAATGTTGTTCATCTGTTTAAGAAGGGTAGCAAGGATAATCCCGGGAACTACAGGTCGGTGAGCCTGACTTCAGTGGTAGGGAAATTACTGGTGAGAATTCTTCGAGACAGGATCTACTCCCATTTGGAAGCAAATGGACGTATTAGTGAGAGGCAGCACGGTTTTGTGAAGGGAAGGTCGTGTCTCACTAACTTGATAGAGTTTTTCGAGGAGGTCACTAAGATGATTGATGCAGGTAGGGCAGTAGATGTTGTCTATATGGACTTCAGTAAGGCCTTTGACAAGGTCCCTCATGGTAGACTAGTACAAAAGGTGAAGTCACACGGGATCAGGGGTGAACTGGCAAGGTGGATACAGAACTGGCTAGGCCATAGAAGGCAGAGGGTAGCAATGGAGGGATGCTTTTCTCATTGGAGGGCTGTGACCAGTGGTGTTCCACAGGGATCAGTGCTGGGACCTTTGCTCTTTGTAGTATATATAAATGATTTGGAGGAAAATGTAACTGGTCTGATTAGTAAGTTTGCAGACGACACAAAGGTTGGTGGAATTGCGGATAGCGATGAGGACTGTCTGAGGATACAGCAGGATTTAGATTGTCTGGAGACTTGGGCGGAGAGATGGCAGATGGAGTTTAATCCGGACAAATGTGTGGTAATGCATTTTGGAAGGGCTAATGCAGGTAGGGAATATACAGTGAATGGTAGAACCCTCAAGAGTATTGAAAGTCAAAGAGATCTAGGAGTACAGGTCTACAGGTCATTGAAAGGGGCAACACAGGTGGAGAAGGTAGTCAAGAAGGCATACGGCATGCTTGCCTTCATTGGCCGGGGCATTGAGTATAAGAATTGGCAAGTCATGTTGCAGCTGTATAGAACCTTAGTTAGGCCACACTTGGAGTATAGTGTTCAATTCTGGTCGCCACACTACCAGAAGGATGTGGAGGCTTTAGAGAGGGTGCAGAAGAGATTTACCAGAATGTTGCCTGGTATGGAGGGCATAAGCTATGAGGAGCGATTGAATAAACTCGGTTTGTTCTCACTGGAACGAAGGAGGTTGAGGGGCGACCTGATAGAGGTATACAAAATTATGAGGGGCATAGACAGAGTGGATAGTCAGAGGCTTTTCCCCAGGGTAGAGGGGTCAATTACTAGGGGGCATAGGTTTAAGGTGAGAGGGGCAAAGTTTAGAGTAGATGTACGAGGCAAGTTTTTTACGCAGAGGGTAGTGGGTGCCTGGAACTCACTACCGGAGGAGGTAGTGGAAGCAGGGACGATAGGGACATTTAAGGGGCATCTTGACAAATATATCATTAGGATGGGAATAGAAGGATACGGACCCAGGAAGTGTAGAAGATTGTAGTTTAGTCGGGCAGTATGGTCGGCACGGGCTTGGAGGGCCGAAGGGCCTGTTCCTGTGCTGTACACTTCTTTGTTCTTTGTTCTTTGTTTGTTCAATCCATCCAACCAGCCATCCATTCATCCATCCATCCAGCCATCCATCAATCCATCCATCCATCCAGCCATTCTACCAGCCACCCATCCATCCATCCAGCCAACCAGCCATCCATCCATCCATCCATCCAGCCAGCCAACCAGACATCTAGCCATCCATCCAGCCATCCATCCAGCCATCCACCATCCTTCCATCCCTCCAGCCAGCCATCCATCCAGCCATCCATCCAACCAGCCATCCATCCAACCATCCACCCATCCATCACTCCAGCCAGCCATCCATCCAGCCATCCATCCAGCCAGCTATCCATCCAGCCACCCATCCATCCATCCAACCCTCCAGCCTGCCATCCATCCAGCCATCCATCCATCCATCCCTCCAGCCAATCGTCCATCCAGCCATCCATCCATCCAGCCATCCAACTAGCCATCCATCCATCCATCCCTCCCTCCAGCCAGCCATCCACCCAGCCATCCCTCCATCCATCCGTCCATCCATCCATCCATCCAGCCATCCAACCATCTCGCCAGCCGTCCATCCAGCCATCCCTCCATACAGCCATTCATCCAGCTATCCGTCACCCCCGCCAGCCATCCATACAGCCATCCCTCCATCCAGCCATGCATCCAGCCATCCATCCATCCATCCATTCATCCATCCATCCAGCCATCCATCCAGCCATCCATCCATCCAGCAATCCAGCCATCCAGCCATCCATCCATCCAACCATCCATCCATCCAGCCATCCATCCATCCATCCATCCAGCCATCCATCAAGCCATCCATCCATCCAGCCATCCATCCAGCCATCCATCCATCCATCCATCCCGCCAACGAGTCATCCATCCAGCCATCCATCCATCCAGCCATCCATCCTGCCATCCATCCATCCATCCATCCCTCCAGCCAGCCATTCATCCAGCCATCCATCCATCCAGTCATCCGTCCAGATATCCATCCATCCATCCTTCCATCCCTCCAGCAAGCCATCCATCCAGCCATCCATCCAGCCATCCATCCATCCATCCATCCCTCCAGTCAGCCATCCATCCAGCCATCCCTCCATCCAGCTATCCATCCAGCCATCCATGCATTCATCCATCTCTCCATCCAGCCATCCATGCAGCCATTCATCCATCCATCCATACCTCCAGCCAGCCAGCCATCCATCCATCCATCCATCCAGTCATCCATCCAGCCATCTATCCATCAATCCATCCAGCCAGCTAGCCATCCATCCAGCCATCCATCCATCCTGCCATCCATCCAGCCATCCATTCAGCCATCCATCCATCCCTCCAGCCAGCCAACCATTCGGCCATCCATCCATCCAGCCATCCATTCATCCATCCCTCCAGCCAGCCATCCATCCAGCCATCCATCCAGCCATCCATCCATCCATCCATCCCTCCTGCCAGCCATCCATCCAGCCATCCATCCATCCAGCCATCCATCAAGCCTTCCATCCATCCATCCATCCCTAAAGCCAGCCATCCATCCAGGCATCCATCCATCCAGCCATCCATCCAGCCAGCCATCCATCCATCCATCCCTCCAGCCAGCCATCCATCCAGTCATCCATTCATCCAGCCATCCATCCAGCCATCCATCCATCCATCCATCCCTCCAGCCAGTCATCCATCCAGCCATCCATCCATCCATCCATCCAGCCATCCATCCATCCCTCCAGCCAGCCATCCATCCAGCCATCCCTCCATCCAGCCATCCATCCAGACATCCAACCATTCATCCATCTCTCCAGCCAGCCATACATCCAGCCAGCCATCCATCCAGCCACCCATCCATCCATCCATCCATCCCTCCAGATAGCCAACCATGCAGCCATCCCTCCATCCAGCCATCCATCCATCCATCCATCCCTCCAGCCAGCCATCCATCCAGCCATCGATCCAGCTATCCATCCAGCCATCCATCCATCAATCCATCCCTCCAGCCAGCCAATCACCCAGCCATCCATCCATCCAGCCGTCCATCCAGCCATCCATCCATCCATCCATCCCTTCAGCCTGCCATCCATCCAGCCATCCATCCATCCAGCCATCCATCCAGCCATCCATCCATCAATCGATCCATCCAGCCAGCCATCCATCCAGCCATCCATCCATCCTGCCATCCATCCATCCATCCCTCCAGCCAGCCAACCATTCGGCCATCCATCCATCCAGCCATCCATTCATCCATCCCTCCAGCCAGCCATCCTTTTAGCCATCCATCCAGCCATCCATCCATCCATCCATCCCTCCTGCCAGCCATCCATCCAGCCATCCATCCATCCAGCCATCCATCCAGCCATCCATCCTTCCATCCATCCCTTCAGCCAGCCATCCATCCAGCCATCCATCCATCCAGCCATCCATCCAGCCATCGATCCATCCATCCATCCCTCCAGCCAGTCATCCCTCCAGCCATCCATCCAGCCATCCATCCAGCCATCCATCCATCCATCCCTCCAGCCAGCCATTCATCCAGCCATCCATCCATTCAGCAATCCATCCAGCCATGCATCCATCCATCCATCCCTCCAGCCAGCCATCCATCCAGGCATCCAACCATCCAGCCATCCACCCAGCCATCCATTCATCCATCCATCCCTCCAGCCAGCCATCCATCCAGCCATCCCTCCATCCAGACATCCATCCAGACATCCATCCATCCATCCATCCATCCAGCCAGCCAATCATCCAGCCATCCCTCCATCCAGCCATCCATCCATCCATCCATCCCTCCAGCCAGCCAGCCATCCAGCCATCCATCCATCCAGCCATCCATCCAACCATCCATCCATCAATCCATCCCTCCAGCCAGCCATCCATCCATCCATCCAGCCGTCCATCCAGCCATCCATCCATCCATACAACACTCCAGCCAGCCATCCATCCAGTCATCCATCATTCCAGCCATCCATTCAGCCATCCATCCATCCATCCATCCCTCCAGCCATCCATCCATCCAGCCATCCATCCATCCAGCCATCCATCCAGCCAGCCATCCATCCATCCATCCCTCCAGCCAGCCATCCATCCAGCCATCCATTCATCCAGCCATCAATCCAGCCATCCATCCATCCCTCCAGCAAGCCATCCAACCAGCAATCCATCCGTCCAGCCAGCCATCCAGCCATCCATCCATCCCTCAAGCCAGCCATCCATCCAGCCATCCATCCATCCAGCCAGCCATCCAGCCATCCATCCATCCCTCCAGCCAGCAATTCCATCCAGCCATCCGTCCATCCATCCATCCATCCAGCAATCCATACAGCCACCGATCCATCCATACATCCCTCCAGCCAGTCATCCATCCAGCCATCCATCCATCCAACCATCCATCCAGCCATCCATCCATCAATCCATCCATCCAGCCAGCCATCCATCCAGCCATCCATCCATCCAGCCGTCCATCCAGCCATCCATCCATCCCTTCAACCTGCCAACCATCCAGCCATCCATCCATCCAGCCATCCATCCAGCCGTCCATCCATCAATCCATCCATCCAGCCAGCCATCCATCCAGTCATCCATCCATCCTGCCATCCATCCAGCCATCCATTCAGCCATCCATCCATCCCTCCAGCCAGCCAACCATTCGGCCATCCATCCATCCAGCCATCCATTCATCCATCCCTCCAGCCAGCCATCCATCCATCCATCCATCCAGCCATCCATCCATCCATCCATCCCTCCTGCCAGCCATCCATCCAGCCATCCATCCATCCAGCCATCCATCAAGCCATCCATCCATCCATCCATCCCTGAAGCCAGCAATCCATCCAGGCATCCATCCATCCAGCCATCCATCCAGCCAGCCATCCATCCATCCATCCCTCCAGCCAGCCATCCATCCAGACATCCATTCATCCAGCCATCCATCCAGCCATCCATCCATCCATCCATCCCTCCAGCCAGTCATCCATCCAGCCATCCATCCATCCATCCATCCAGCCATCCATCCATCCATCCATCCCTCCAGCCAGCCATCCATCTAGCCATCCCTCCATCCAGCCATCCATCCAGACATCCAACCATTCATCCATCTCTCCAGCCAGCCATACATCCAGCCATCCATCCATCCAGCCATCCATCCAGCCATCCATTCATCCCTCCAGCCAGCCAGTCATTAAGCCATCCAACCACTCATCCATCCATCCAGCCATCCATCTCTCCAGCCACCCATCCATCCAGCCATCCCTCCATCCAGCCATCCATCCAGCCATCCATCCATCCATCCATCCATCCCTCCAGATAGCCAACCATGCAGCCATCCCTCCATCCAGCCATCCATCCATCCATCCATCCCTCCAGCCAGCCATCCATCCAGCCATCGATCCAGCTATCCATCCAGCCATCCATCCATCAAACCATCCCTCCAGCCAGCCAATCACCCAGCCATCCATCCATCACGGCGTCCATCCAGCCATCCATCCATCCATCCATCCCTTCAGCCTGCCATCCATCCAGCCATCCATCCATCCAGCCATCAATCCAGCCATCCATCCATCAATCGATCCATCCAGCCAGCCATCCATCCAGCCATCCATCCATCCTGCCATCCATCCAGCCATCCATTCAGCCATCTATCCATCCATCCATCCCTCCAGCCAGCCAACCATTCGGCCATCCATCCATCCAGCCATCCATTCATCCATCCCTCCAGCCAGCCATCCTTTTAGCCATCCATCCAGCCATCCATCCATCCATCCATCCCTCCTGCCAGCCATCCATCCAGCCATCCATCCAGCCATCCATCCTTCCATCCATCCCTTCAGCCAGCCATCCATCCAGGCATCCAACCATCCAGCCATCCATCCAGCCATCCATCCATCCATCCATCCCTCCAGCCAGCCATCCATCCAGCCATCCATCCATCCAGCCATCCATCCAGCCATCCATCCATCCATCCATCCCTCCAGCCAGTCATCCATCCAGCCATCCATCCAGCCATCCATCCAGCCCTCCATCCATCCATCCCTCCAGCCAGCCATTCATCCAGCCATCCATCCATTCAGCCATCCATCCAGCCATGCATCCATCCATCCATCCCTCCAGCCAGCCATCCATCCAGGCATCCAACCATCCAGCCATCCACCCAGCCATCCATCCATCCATCCATCCCTCAAGCCAGCCATCCATCCAGCCATCCCTCCATCCAGACATCCATCCAGCCATCCATCCATCCATCCAGCCAGCCAATCATCCATGCATCCCTCCATCCAGCCATCCATCCATCCATCCATCCCTCCAGCTAGCCAGCCATCCAGCCATCCATCCATCCTGCCATCCATCCAGCCATCCATCCATCAATCCATCCCTCCAGCCAGCCATCCATCCAGCCATCCATCCATCCAGCCGTCCATCCAGCCATCCATCCATCCATACAACACTCCAGCCAGCCATCCATCCAGTCATCCATCCATCCAGCCATCCATTCAGCCATCCATCCATCCATCCCTCCAGCCATCCATCCATCCAGCCATCCATCCATCCAGCCATCCATCCAGCCATCCATTCATCCATTCCTCCAGCCAGCCATCCATCCAGCCATCCATTCATCCAGCCATCAATCCAGCCATCCATCCATCCCTCCAGCAAGCCATCCAACCAGCAATCCATCCGTCCAGCCAGCCATCCAGCCATCCATCCATCCCTCAAGCCAGCCATCCATCCAGCCATCCATCCATCCAGCCAGCCATCCAGCCATCCATCCATCCCTCCAGCCAGCAATTCCATCCAGCCATCCGTCCATCCATCCATCCATCCAGCAATCCATACAGCCACCGATCCATCCATCCATCCCTCCAGCCAGTCATCCATCCAGCCATCCATCCATCCAACCATCCATCCAGCCATCCATCCATCCATTCCTCCAGCCAGCCATTTATCCAGCCATCCATCCATTAAGCCATCCATCCAGCCATCCATCCATCCATCCAACCCTCCAGACAGCCATCCATATATCCAGCCATCCATCCAGCCATCCATCCATCCATCCATCCCAATAGCCAGCCAGCCATCCAGCCATTCCTCCATCCAGCCATCCATCCAGCCATCCATCCATCCATCCATCTCTCCAGCCAGCCATCCATCCAGCCATCCATCCATTCAGCCATTCATCCAGCCATCCATCCATCCATCCAACCCCCAGCCAGCCATTAAGCCATCCATCCATCTAGCAATCCATCCAGCCATCCATCCATCCCTCCAGCCAGCCATCCATCCTGCCATCCCTCCATCCAGCCATCCATCCCTCCATCCATCCATCCATCCATCCAGGCAGCCAACCATCCAGCCATCCCTCCATCCAGCCATCCATCCATCCATGCATCCTTCCAGCCACCCATCCATCCAGCCATCCATCCATCCATCCATCCCTCCAGCCAGCCAACCATCCAGCCATCCCTCCATCCAGCCATCCATCCATCCATCCCTCCAGCCAGCCATCCATCCAGCCATCCATCCATCCAGCCATCCATCCAGCCATCCATCCATCAATCCATCCCTCCAGCCAGCCATCCATCCAGCCATCCATCCATCCAGCCGTCCAACCAGCCATCCATCCATCGCTCCAGCCAGCCATCCATCCAGCCATCCATCCATCCACCCATCCCGCCAGCCAGCCAACCATCCAGCCAACCCTACATCCAGACATCCCTCCATCCAGCCATCCATCCATCCTTCCATCCCTCCAGCCACCCATCCATCCAGCCATCCATCCATCCAGCCATCCATCCAGCCATCCATCCATCAGTGCCCGGGACATCGTCGGGGGTAAAGCTCCCTCCCTTGCCTCATTGAAGGTCCTAACTAACAGCGGGCCCAACAGGTCCATATATTTTTCGTAGGACTCGACCGGGAAACCGTCCGGCCCCGGTGCCTTCCCCGCCTGCATGCTTCCTATCCCTTTGATCAGCTCCTCCAGCCCAATCGGGGCCCCCAGTCCCTCTTCCACCTTTGGAAACCTCAATTGGTCCAGGAAACGGCCCATCCCTCCCTCCTCCCGTGGGGGCTCAGATCGGTACAATTTCTCGTAGAAGTCCCCCCGCATTTAAAAGTTTATTGGATAAACATATGGATGATAATGGCATAGTGTAGGTTAGATGGCTTTTGTTTCGGTGCAACATCGTGGGCCGAAGGGCCTGTACTGCGCTGTATCGTTCTATGTTCGAAGTCCCTGAAGACCCCATTGATGCCAACTCCACTCTGCACCCTGTCCTTAACTCCCCCGATCTCCCTAGCTGCGTCCCGCTTCCGAAGCTGATGCGCCAGCACCCGGCTTGCCTTTTCCCCATACTCGTAGACCGCCCCCTGGGCCTTCCTCCACTGCACCTCCGCCTTCCTGGTGGTCACCAGGTCGAATTCGGCCTGGAGGCTGCGCCTCTTCCTCAACAATCCTTCCTCAGGTTCTTCCGCATACCTCCTGTCTACCCTCACCATCTCCCCCACCAGCCTCTCCCTCTCCCCCCGCTCCCTCCGCCTTGTGGGCCCTGATGGAGATCAGCTCTCTCCTCACCACCGCCTTCAGTGCCTCCCATACCATCCCCACTCGGACCTCCCCGTTGTCATGGTCTCCAAGTACCTCCCTATACTTCCTCGGACCCGCTCGCTCACCTCCTCGTCCGCCAACAGCGCCACCTCCAAGCGCCACAGCGGGCGCTGGTCCCTCTCCTCCCCCATCTCCAAGTCCACCCAATGCGGGGTGTGGTCCGAAATGGCTATTGCCGAATACTCGGTATCCTCTACTCTCGCTATCAGCGCCCTACTCAAAATGAAAAAGTCGATTCGAGAATAAGCCTTATGGACATGAGAAGAATGAAAATTCCCTAGCCCCCGGCCTTGCAAATCTCCAAGGTTCTACCCCTCCCATTTGGTCCATAAATCCCCTCAACACTCTAGCCCCCGCCGGCTTCCTACCCGTCCTAGACCTGGAGCGATCCAGTGCCGGATCCAACACCGTGTTAAAGTCTCCCCCCATTATCAGGCCCCCCACTTCCAAATCTGGGATCCGACCCAACATACACCGCACAAAACCCGCATCGTCCCAGTTCGGAGCATACACATTGACCAGTACCACCCTCTCTCCCTGCAACTTACCACTTACCATTATGTACCTACCGCCATTATCTGCCACAATGCTCGACGCCTCGAATAACACCTTCTTTCCCACCAAGATCGCCACCCCTCGATTTTTGGCATCTAGCCCCGAGTGAAACACCTGACCTACCCACCCGTTCCTCAGTCTTACCTGGTCTGCCACCTTCAGGTGTGTCAACTAGAGCATAACAACATCCGCCTTGAGCCCCTTCAGGTGCGCGAATACGCGGGCCCGCTTAACCAGCCCATGCAGTCTCCTTACATTCCAGGTTATCAGCCGGATCAGGGGGCTACCCGCCCATCTCCCCCGCCGACTAGCCATGACCCTTCCTCGGCCAGCCACGTGCCCGCACCCCACACCCGGCCCGTTCCCCACAGCGGCATACCCCCGTCTTGACCCACCCCACTCGCTCCAGCTCCTCCTTGATCTTAGCAGCAGCAACTCGATTCCCCCTCACCCCCCACCGGCTAGAACCCATCCTAGCTGGTTTACTCCCCCCATTGCACTTCCGCAAGTCAGCTGACCCCGGCCACTCCCACCTCCCCTTCGACTCCTCCCATTGTGTGGCACACCCTCCTCTCCCGCTCCCCATTCACAGGCTCTCCCCCTCCGTTCTAAGCGCGGGAAACAATCCTCGCTTCCCCGCCCCGGTCTCGCCCCCCCCCCCCCCACAGTCTTCGGCGCGTGAAAAAATCCCGCGCTCTCCACCTATCAGGCCCCGCCACCAACCAAAACATTGCCCAACCCGCCCCATCCACCCTCCCCAACCCGAAAGAGAAAAACACAGAGAAAAACAAACCCAAAATAATGCAAAGGCCCCCCCACCCGCCCCGAACCAAAAATAGGCATAACATATCCACCGCAGTCCCAAATCGCCCATCCCGACCCTCAGTCTGTGACCCTCAGTCTGTGTCCAGCTTCTCGGCCTGAACAAAGGCCCACGCCTCCTCCTCCAGCCAGCCAGTCATTAAGCCATCCATACAACCAGCCATCCATTCAGCCATCCATCCAGCCATCCATCCCTCCAGCCAGCCATCCATCCAGCCATCCATCCAGTCATCCATCCATCCATCCATCCCTCCAGCCAACCAACCATCCAGCCATCACTCCATCTAGCCATCCATTCATCCCACCAGCCAGCCATCAATCCAGCCATCCATCCATCAATCCATCCCTCCAGCCAGCCATCCATCCAGCCATCCATCCATCCATCCGTCCATCCAGCCATCCATCCATCCATCCATCCCTTCAGCCTGCCATCCATCCAGCCATCCATCCATCCAGCCATCCATCCAGCCATCCATCCATCAATCCATCCATCCAGCCAGCCATCGATCCAGCCATCCATCCATCCTGCCAGCCATCCAGCCATCCATTCAGCCATCCATCCATCCATCCATCCCTCCAGCCAGCCAACCATTCGGCCATCCATCCATCCAGGCATCCATTCATCCATCCATCCAGCCAACCATCCATCCAGCCATCCATCCAGCCATCCATCCATCCATCCATCCCTCCTGCCAGCCATCCATCCAGCCATCCATCCATTCAGCCATCCATCCAGCCATCCATCCATCCATCCATCCCTCCAGCCAGCCATCCATCCAGGCTTCCATCCATCCAGCCATCCATCCATCCATCCATCCCTCCAGCCAGCCATCCATCGAGCCATCCATCCATCCAGCCATCCATCCAGCCATCCATCCATCCATCCATCCCTCCAGCCAGTCATCCTTCCAGCCATCCATCCATCCAGCCATCCATCCAGCCATCCATCCATCCATCCATCCCTCCAGCCAGCCATTCATCCAGCCATCCATCCATTCAGCCATCCATCCATCCATTCATCCATCCATCCATCCATCCATCCCACCAGCCAGCCATCCATCCAGCCATCCATCCATTCAGCCATGCATCCAGCCATCCATTCATCCATCCATCCCTCCAGCCAGCCATCCATCCAGCCATCCCTCTATCCAGCCATCCAACCAGCCATCCATCCATCCATCCATCCCTCCAGCCAGCCATACATGCAGACATCCATCCATCCAGCCATCCATTCAGCCATCCATCCATCCATCCATCCATCCATTCAGCCAGCCAGTCATTAAGCCATCCATCCATCCAGCCATCCATCCAGCCATCCATCCATCCATCCATCCCTCCAGCCATCCATCCATCCAGCCATCCCTCCATCCAGACATCCATCCAGCCATCCATCCATCCATCCATCCCTCCACCCAGCCATCCATCCAGCCATCCATTCAGCCATCCATCCATCCATCCATCCCTCCAGCCAGCCATCCATTCAGCCATCCATCCATCCATCCATCCCTCCAGCCAGCCATCCATCCACCATCCATCCATCCAGCCATCCATCCATCCAGCCATCCATCCAGCCATCCATCCATCCCTCCAGACAGCCATCCATCCAGCAATCCATCGTCCAGCCATCCATCCATCCATCCAGCCAGCCAACCATCCAGCCATCCCCCCATACAGCCATCCATCCATCCCTCCAGCCAATTATCCATCCAGCCATCTATCCTTCCAGCCATCCATCCAGCCATCCATCCATCAATCCATCCCTCCAGCCAGCCATCCATCAAGCCATCCATCCAAACCAGCCGTCCATCCAGCCATCCATCCATCCATGCATCCCTCCAGCCAGCCATCCATCCAGTCATCCATCCATCCATCCATCACTCCAGCCAGCCAACCATCCAGCCATCCCTCCATCCAGCCATCCATCCATCCATCCCTCCAGCCAGCCATCCATCCAGCCATAGATCCATCCAGCCATCGATCCAGCCATCCATCCATCAATCCATCCCTCCAGCCTGCCATCCATCCAGCCATCCATCCATCCAGCAGTCCATCCAGCCATCCATCCATCCCTCCAGCCAGCCATCCATCCAGCCATCCATCCATCCATCCATCCATCCCTCCAGCCAGCCAGCCATCCAGCCAACCCTCCATCCAGCCATCCGTCCAACCAGCCATCCATCCATCCATCCCTCCAGCCAGCCATCCATCCAGCCATCCATCCATCCAGCCATCCAACCAGCCATCCATTCATCAATCCATCCCTCCAGCCAGCCATCCATCCAGCCACCCATCCATCCAGCCGTCCATCCAACCATCCATCCATCCATCCATCCCTCCAGCCAGCTATCCATCCAGCCATCCATCCATCCAGCCATCCTTTCAGCCATCCATCCAGCCATCCATCCATCCAGCCATCAATCCAGCCATCCATCCATCCATCCATTCCTCCAGACAGCCATCCATCCAGCCATCCATCCATCCAACCCTCCAGCCAGCCATCCATCCAGCCATCCACCATCCTGCCGTCCATCCAACCATCCAACCATCCATCCATCCCTCCAGCCAGCTATCCATCCAACCATCCATCCATCCAGCCATCCATTCAGCCATCCATCCAGCCATCCATCCATCCAGCCATCAATCCAGCCATCCATCCATCCATCCATTCGTCCAGCCAGCCATCCATCCAGCCATCCATCTATCCAGCCATCCATCCAGCCATCCATCCATCCATCCCTCCAGCCATCCATCCATCCAGCCATCCATCCGTCCAGCCATCCAGCCAGCCAACCATTCAGTCATCGCTCCATCCAGCCATCCATCCATCCACCCATCCCTCCAGCCATCCATCCATCCAGCCATCCATCCAGCCATCGATCCATCCATCCATCCCTCCAGCCAGATATCATTCCAGCCATCCATCCATCCAGCCATCCATCCAGCCATCCATCCATCCATCCATCCATTCCTTCAGCCAGCCATCCATCCAGCCTTCCATCCATCCAGCCACCCATCCAGCCATCCATCCATCCATCCAACCTTTCAGCCAGCCATCCATCCAGCCGTCCATCCATCCAGCCATCCATCCAGCCATCCATCCATCCATCCACCCTTCTAGCCAGCCATCCATCCATCCATTCCTCCATCCAGCCATCCATCCAGCCATCCATCCATCCATCCATCTCTCCAGCCAGCCATACATCCAGCCATCCATCCATTCAGCCATTCATCCAGCCATCCATCCATCCATCCATCCCTCCAGCCAGCCAGCCATTAAGCCATCCATCCATTCAGCCATCCATCCAGCCATCCATCCATCACTCCAGCCATCCATCCAGCCATCCCTCCATCCAGCCATCCATCCAGCGATCCATCCATCCATCCATCCATCCATCCAGCCAGCCAACCATCAAGCCATCCCCCATACAGCCATCCATCCATCCATCCATCCCTCCAGCCATTCATCCATCCTGCCATCTATCCATCCAGCCATCCATCCAGCCATCCATCCATCAATCCATCCCTCCAGCCAGCCATCCATCAAGCCATCCATCCAAACCAGCCGTCCATCCAGCCATCCATCCATCCATGCATCCCTCCAGCCAGCCATCCATCCAGTCATCCATCCATCCATCCATCACTCCAGCCAGCCAACCATCCATCCATTCCTTCAGACAGCCATCCATCCAGCCATCCATCCATCCAGCCATCCATCCAGCCATCCATCCATCCATCCATCCCTCCAGCCAGCCATCCAGCCATCCATCCATCCATCCATCCCTCCAGCCAGCCATCCATCCAGCCATCCATCCTTCCAGCCATCCATCCAGCCATCCATCCATCCATCCATCCCTCCAGCCAGCCACCCATCCAGCCAGCCATCCAGCCATCCATCCATCAATCCATCCCTCCAGCCAGCCATGCATCCAGCCATCCTTCCATCAAGCCATCCATCCAGACATCCATCCATGACTCCATCCCTCCAGCCAGCCATCCATCCATCCATCGATCTAGCCATCCATTCAGCCATCCATCCATCCATCCATCCCTGCAGCCAGCCATCCATCCAGCCTTCCATCCATCCAGCCATCCGTCCAGCCATCCAGTAATCCATCCATTCCTCCAGCCAGCTATCCATCCAGCCATCCATCCAGCCATCCATCCAGCCATCCATCCATCCATCCATCACTTCATCCAGCCATCCATCCAGTCATCCATCCATCCAGCCATCCATCGAGCCATCCATCCGTCCATCCATCCCTACAGCCAGCCATCCATCCAGCCATCCATCCATCCAGCCACCCATCCATCCACCCATCCATCCATCCCTCCAGCCAGCCATCCATCCGGACATCCATCCATCCAGCTATCCATCCAGCCACCCATCCATCCCTCCAGCCAGCCATCCATCCAGCCATCCATCTATCCAGCGTTCAAACCGCCAACCATCCATCCATCCCTCCAGCCAGCCATCCAACCAACCATCCCTCCAGCCAGCCATCCATCCAGCCATCCATCTATCCAGCAATCCATCCAGCCATCCATCCATCAATCCATCCATCCAGCCATCCATCCAGCCATCCATTCAGCCATCCATTCAGCCATCCATTCATCCATCCATCCAGCCATCTATCAATCCATCCATCCATCCAGCCATTCTACCAGCCACCCATCCATCCATCCAGCCAACCAGCCATCCATCCATCCATCCAGCCAGCCAGCCATCCAGACATCTAGCCATCCATCCAGCCATCCACCATCCTTCCATCCCTCCAGCCAGCCATCCATCCAGCCATCCATCCAACCAGCCTTCCATCCAACCATCCACCCATCCATCACTCCAGCCAGCCATCCATCCAGCCATCCGTCCAGCCAGCCATCCATCCAGCCACCCATCCATCCATCCATCCCTCCAGCCTGCCATCCATCCAGCCATCCATCCATCCATCCCTCCAGCCAATCGTCCATCCAGCCATCCATCCATCCATCCATCCCTCCAGCCAATCGTCCATCCATCCAGCAATCCATCCAGCCATCCATCCATCAATGGGATCTGCCCCATTTATGGGATCTACCCCAGAATACTGAAGGAGGCTGGAGAGGAAATTGCTGAGGCCTTGACAGAAATCTTTGGCTCCTCGCTGTCTTCAGGGGATGTCCCGGAGGACTGGAGAATAGCCAATGTTGTTCATCTGTTTAAGAAGGGTAGCAAGGATAATCCCGGGAACTACAGGTCGGTGAGCCTGACTTCAGTGGTAGGGAAATTACTGGTGAGAATTCTTCGAGACAGGATCTACTCCCATTTGGAAGCAAATGGACGTATTAGTGAGAGGCAGCACGGTTTTGTGAAGGTAAGGTCGTGTCTCACTAACTTGATAGAGTTTTTCGAGGAGGTCACTAAGATGATTGATGCAGGTAGGGCAGTAGATGTTGTCTATATGGACTTCAGTAAGGCCTTTGACAAGGTCCCTCATGGTAGACTAGTACAAAAGGTGAAGTCACACGGGATCAGGGGTGAACTGGCAAGGTGGATACAGAACTGGCTAGGCCATAGAAGGCAGAGGGTAGCAATGGAGGGATGCTTTTCTCATTGGAGGGCTGTGACCAGTGGTGTTCCACAGGGATCAGTGCTGGGACCTTTGCTCTTTGTAGTATATATAAATGATTTGGAGGAAAATGTAACTGGTCTGATTAGTAAGTTTGCAGACGACACAAAGGTTGGTGGAATTGCGGATAGCGATGAGGACTGTCTGAGGATACAGCAGGATTTAGATTGTCTGGAGACTTGGGCGGAGAGATGGCAGATGGAGTTTAATCCGGACAAATGTGTGGTAATGCATTTTGGAAGGGCTAATGCAGGTAGGGAATATACAGTGAATGGTAGAACCCTCAAGAGTATTGAAAGTCAAAGAGATCTAGGAGTACAGGTCTACAGGTCATTGAAAGGGGCAACACAGGTGGAGAAGGTAGTCAAGAAGGCATACGGCATGCTTGCCTTCATTGGCCGGGGCATTGAGTATAAGAATTGGCAAGTCATGTTGCAGCTGTATAGAACCTTAGTTAGGCCACACTTGGAGTATAGTGTTCAATTCTGGTCGCCACACTACCAGAAGGATGTGGAGGCTTTAGAGAGGGTGCAGAAGAGATTTACCAGAATGTTGCCTGGTATGGAGGGCATAAGCTATGAGGAGCGATTGAATAAACTCGGTTTGTTCTCACTGGAACGAAGGAGGTTGAGGGGCGACCTGATAGAGGTATACAAAATTATGAGGGGCATAGACAGAGTGGATAGTCAGAGGCTTTTCCCCAGGGTAGAGGGGTCAATTACTAGGGGGCATAGGTTTAAGGTGAGAGGGGCAAAGTTTAGAGTAGATGTACGAGGCAAGTTTTTTACGCAGAGGGTAGTGGGTGCCTGGAACTCACTACCGGAGGAGGTAGTGGAAGCAGGGACGATAGGGACATTTAAGGGGCATCTTGACAAATATATCATTAGGATGGGAATAGAAGGATACGGACCCAGGAAGTGTAGAAGATTGTAGTTTAGTCGGGCAGTATGGTCGGCACGGGCTTGGAGGGCCGAAGGGCCTGTTCCTGTGCTGTACACTTCTTTGTTCTTTGTTCTTTGTTTGTTCAATCCATCCAACCAGCCATCCATTCATCCATCCATCCAGCCATCCATCAATCCATCCATCCATCCAGCCATTCTACCAGCCACCCATCCATCCATCCAGCCAACCAGCCATCCATCCATCCATCCATCCAGCCAGCCAACCAGACATCTAGCCATCCATCCAGCCATCCATCCAGCCATCCACCATCCTTCCAGCCCTCCAGCCAGCCATCCATCCAGCCATCCATCCAACCAGCCATCCATCCAACCATCCACCCATCCATCACTCCAGCCAGCCATCCATCCAGCCATCCATCCAGCCAGCCATCCATCCAGCCACCCATCCATCCATCCATCCCTCCAGCCTGCCATCCATCCAGCCATCCATCCATCCATCCTTCCAGCCAATCGTCCATCCAGCCATCCATCCATCCAGCCATCCAACCAGCCATCCATCCATCCATCCCTCCCTCCAGCCAGCCATCCACCCAGCCATCCCTCCATCCATCCGTCCATCCATCCATCCATCCAGCCATCCAACCATCTCGCCAGCCGTCCATCCAGCCATCCCTCCATACAGCCATTCATCCAGCCATCCATCTATCCGTCACCCCCGCCAGCCATCCATACAGCCATCCCTCCATCCAGCCATGCATCCAGCCATCCATCCATCCATCCATTCATCCATCCATCCAGCCATCCATCCAGCCATCCATCCATCCAGCCTTCCAGCCATCCAGCCATCCATCCATCCAACCATCCATCCATCCAGCCATCCATCCATCCATCCATCCAGCCATCCATCAAGCCATCCATCCATCCATCCATCCATCCATCCCGCCAACGAGTCATCCATCCAGCCATCCATCCATCCAGCCATCAATCCTGCCATCCATCCATCCATCCCTCCAGCCAGCCATTCAGCCAGCCATCCATCCATCCAGCCATCCGTCCAGATATCCATCCATCCATCGTTCCATCCCTCCAGCAAGCCATCCATCCAGCCATCCAGCCATCCATCCAGCCATCCATCCATCCATCCATCCCTCCAGCCAGCCATCCATCCAGCCATCCCTCCATCCAGCTATCCATCCAGCCATCCATGCATTCATCCATCTCTCCATCCAGCCATCCATGCAGCCATTCATCCATCCAGCCATCCATCCAGCCATCCATCCATCAATCCATCCGCCCAGCCAGACATCCATCCAGCCATCCAGCCATCCAGCCATCCATCCATCCATCCATCCATTAATCCATCCCTCCAGCCAGCCATCCATCCAGCCATCCATCCATCCAGCCATCCATTCAGCAAACCATCCATCCATCCATCCCTTCAGCCAGCCATCCATTCGGCCATCCATCCATCCAGCCATCCATCCATCCATCCCTCCAGCCAGCCATCCATTCAGCCATCCATCCATCCAGCCATCCATCCAGCCATCCATCCTTCCGTCCCTCCAGCCAGCCATCCATCCAGCCATCCATCCATCCAGCCATCCATCCATCCATCCAGCCATCCATCCAGCCATCCATCCATCCAGCCTTCCAGCCATCCAGCCATCCATCCATCCAACCATCCCTCCAGCCAGCCATCCACCCAGCCATCCCTCCATCCATCCGTCCATCCATCCATCCATCCAGCCATCCAACCATCCAGCCAGCCGTCCAGCCATCCATCCTCCATACAGCCATTCATCCAGCCATCCATCCATCCGTCACCCCCGCCAGCCATCCATCCAGCCATCCCTCCATCCAGCCATGCATCCAGCCATCCATCCATCCATCCATCCATCCATCCATCCAGCCATCCATCCAGCCATCCATCCATCCAGCCTTCCAGCCATCCAGCCATCCATCCATCCAACCATCCATCCATCCAGCCATCCATCCATCCATCCGTCCAGCCATCCATCAAGCCATCCATCCATCCAGCCATCCATCCAGCCATCCATCCATCCATCCATCCATCCCGCCAGCGAGTCATCCATCCAGCCATCCATCCATCCATCCATCGATCCGTCCCTCCAGCCAGCCATCCATCCAGCCATCCATCCATCCAGCCTTCCATCCAGCCATCCATCCAGCAATACATCCATCCATCCATCCCTCCAGCCAGCCATCCATCCAGCCATCCCTCCATCCAGCCATCCATCCAGCCATCCATGCATTCATCCATCTCTCCATCCAGCCATCCATCCAGCCATTCATCCATCCATCCATACCTCCAGCCAGCCAGCCATCCATCCATCCATCCATCCAGCCATCCATCCAGCCATCCATCCATCAATCCATCCGCCCAGCCAGACATCCATCCAGCCATCCAGCCATCCAGCCATCCATCCATCCAACCATCCATTAATCCATCCCTCCAGCCAGCCATCCATCCAGCCATCCATCCATCCAGCCATCCATTCAGCAATCCATCCATCCATCCATCCATTCAGCCAGCCATCCATTCGGCCATCCATCCATCCAGCCATCCATCCATCCATCCTTCCAGCCAGCCATCCATCCAGCCATCCATCCATCCAGCCATCCATCCAGCCATCCATCCATCCATCCATCCATCCAGCCATCCATGCAGCCATCCATCCATCCGTCCATCCAGCCATCCATCCTGCCATCCATCCAGCCATCCATCCATCCTTCAATCCCTCCAGCCAGGCATCCATCCAGCCATTCATCCAACCAGCCATCCATCGAACCATCCACCCATCCATCACTCCAGCCATCCATCCATCCAGCCATCCATCCATCCAGCCATCCATCCAGCCATCCATCCATCCATCCCTCCAGCCAGCCATCCATCCAGCCAGCCATCCATCCATCCCTCCAGCCAATCGCCCATCCAGCCGTCCATCCATCCAGCCATCCATCCAGCCATCCATCCCTCCAGCAATTCATCCATCCAACCATTCCTCCATCCAGCCATCCATCCAGCCATCCATCCATCCATCCATCCCTCCAGCCAGATATCCATCCAGCCATCCCTCGATCCATCCGTCCATCCATCCATCCATCCAGCCATCCATCCATCCAGCCAGCCTTCCATCCAGCCATCCCTCCATACAGCCATCCATCCAGCCATCCCTGCATCCAGCCATCCATCCAGCCAATAATCCATCCATCCATCCGTCCAGCCAGCCATCCATCCAGCCATCCCTCCATCCAGCAATCCATCCATCCCTCCAGCCAGCCAAACATCCAGCCATCCCTCCATCCAGCCATCCATCCAGCCATCCATCCATCCATCCATCCATCCCTCCAGCCAGCCATCCATCGAGCCATCCATCCATCCAGCCAGCCATCCAGCCAACCATCCATCAATCCATCCATCCAGCCAGCCATGCATCCAGCCGTCCTTCCATCCAGCCGTCCATCCGGCCATCCATCCATGACTCCATTCCTCAAGCCAGCCATCCATCCAGCCATCCATCGATCTAGCCATCCATTCAGCCAGCCATCCATCCATCCCTCCAGCCAGCCATCCATCCAGCCTTCCATCCATCCAGCCATCCGTCCAGCCATTCATTAATCCATCCATTCCTCCAGCCAGCAATCCATCCAGCCATCCATCCAGCCATCCATCCAGCCATCCATCCATCGATCCATCCCTCCAGCCAGCCATCCATCCAGCCATCCATCCATCCATCCATCACTGCAGCCAGCCATCCATCCAGCCATCCATCCATCCAGACATCCATCCAGCCATCCATCCAACCATCTATCCCTCCAGCCAGCCATCCATCCGGACATCCATCCATCCAGCCATCCATTCAGCCACCCATCCATCCATCCATCTCTCCATTAAGCCATCCATCCAGCCATCCATCCAGCCATCCATCCATCCATCCAGCCAGCCATTCATCCATGCATCCACCCGTCCATCCATCCCTCCAGCCAGCCATCCATCCATCCATCCCTCCAGCCAGCCATCCATCCAGCCATCCATCCATCCCGCCATCCATCCAGCCATCCATCCATCCGTCCATCCATCCATCCAGCCATCCATCCAGCCATCCATCCAGCCATCAATCCATCCATCCAGCCAGCCATTCATCCATGCATCCATCCATCCATCCATCCCTCCAGCCAGCCATCCATCCAGCCATCCATCCATCCAGCCATCCATCCATCCAGCCATCCATCCAGCCATCCCTCCATCCATCCATCCCTCCATCCATCCGTCCATCCATCCATCCATCCAGCCTTCCATCCATCCATCCAGCCAACCAGCCATCCATCCATCCAGCCAGCCATCCAGACATCCAGCCATCCATCCAGCCGCCCATCCAGCCTTCCATCCATCCTTCCATCCCTCCAGCCAGCCATCCATCCAGACATCCATCCAACCATCCATCCATCGAACCATCCACCCATCCATCACTCCAGTCTTCCATCCATCCAGCCATCCATCCAGCCATCCATCCAACCATCCATCCATCCCTCCAGCCAGCCATCCATCCAGCCATCCATCCATCCAGCCATCCAATCAGCAATCCATCCATCCATCCATCCCTTCAGCCAGCCATCCATTCGGCCATCCATCCATCCAGCCATCCATCCATCCATCCCTCCAGCCAGCCATCCATTCAGCCATCCATCCATCCAGCCATCCATCCAGCCATCCATCCTTCCGTCCCTCCAGCCAGCCATCCATCCAGCCATCCATCCATCCAGCCATCCATCCATCCATCCAGCCATCCATCCAGCCATCCATCCATCCAGCCTTCCAACCATCCAGCCATCCATCCATCCAACCATCCCTCCAGCCAGCCATCCACCCAGCCATCCCTCCATCCATCCGTCCATCCATCCATCCATCCAGCCATCCAACCATCCAGCCAGCCGTCCAGCCAGCCATCCCTCCATACAGCCATTCATCCAGCCATCCATCCATCCGTCATCCCCGCCAGCCATCCATCCAGCCATCCCTCCATCCAGCCATGCATCCAGCCATCCATCCATCCATCCATCCATCCATCCATCCATCCAGCCATCCATCCATCCATCCATCCATCCAGCCTTCCAGCCATCCAGCCATCCATCCATCCAACCATCCATCCATCCAGCCATCCATCCATCCATCCGTCCAGCCATCCATCAAGCCATCAATCCATCCAGCCATCCATCCAGCCATCCATCCATCCATCCATCCCGCCAGCGAGTCATCCATCCAGCCATCCATCCATCCATCCATCGATCCGTCCCTCCAGCCAGCCATCCATCCAGCCATCCATCCATCCAGCCTTCCATCCAGCCATCCATCCAGCCATACATCCATCCATCCATCCCTCCAGCCAGCCATCCAACCAGCCATCCCTCCATCCAGCCATCCATCCAGCCATCCATGCATTCATCCATCTCTCCATCCAGCCATCCATCCAGCCATTCATCCATCCATCCATACCTCCAGCCAGCCAGCCATCCATCCATCCATCCATCCAGCCATCCATCCAGCCATCCATCCATCAATCCATCCGCCCAGCCAGACATACATCCAGCCATCCAGCCATCCAGCCATCCATCCATCCAACCATCCATTAATCCATCCCTCCAGCCAGCCATCCATCCAGCCATCCATCCATCCAGCCATCCATTCAGCAATCCATCCATCCATCCATCCGTTCAGCCAGCCATCCATTCGGCCATCCATCCATCCAGCCATCCATCCATCCATCCCTCCAGCCAGCCATCCATCCAGCCATCCATCCATCCATCCATCCATCCAGCCATCCATCCATCCATCCATCCCTCCCGCCAGCCATCCATTCAGCCATCCATCCATCCAGCCATCCATCCAGCCATCCATCCATCCGTCCCTCCAGCCAGCCATCCATCCAGCCATCCATCCATCCAGCCTTCCAGCCATCCAGCCATCCATCCATCCAACCATCCCTCCAGCCAGCCATCCACCCAGCCATCCCTCCATCCATCCGTCCATCCATCCATCCATCCAGCCAGCCGTCCAGCCAGCCATCCCTCCATACAGCCATTCATCCAGCCATCCATCCATCCGTCACCCCCGCCAGCCATCCATCCAGCCATCCCTCCATCCAGCCATGCATCCAGCCATCCATCCATCCATCCATCCAGCCATCCATCCAGCCAGCCATCCATCCATCCAGCCTTCCAGCCATCCAGCCATCCATCCATCCAACCATCCATCCATCCAGCCATCCATCCATCCATCCGTCCAGCCATCCATCAAGCCATCCATCCATCCAGCCATCCATCCATCCATCCATCCATCGATCCGTCCCTCCAGCCCGCCATCCATCCAGCCATCCATCCATCCAGCCTTTCATCCAGCCATCCATCCAGCCATACATCCATCCATCCATCCCTCCAGCCAGCCATCCATCCAGCCATCCCTCCATCCAGCCATCCATCCAGCCATCCATGCATTCATCCATCTCTCCATCCAGCCATCCATCCAGCCATTCATCCATCCATCCATACCTCCAGCCAGCCAGCCATCCATCCATCCATCCATCCAGCCATCCATCCAGCCATCCATCCATCAATCCATCCGCCCAGCCAGACATCCATCCAGCCATCCAGCCATCCAGCCATCCATCCATCCAACCATCCATTAATCCATCCCTCCAGCCAGCCATCCATCCAGCCATCCATCCATCCAGCCATCCATTCAGCCAGCCATCCATTCGGCCATCCATCCATCCAGCTATCCATCCATCCATCCCTCCAGCCAGCCATCCATCCAGCCATCCATCCATCCAGCCATCCATCCAGCCATCCATCCATCCATCCATCCCTCCCGCCAGCCATCCATTCAGCCATCCATCCATCCAGCCACCCATCCAGCCATCCATCCATCCGTCCCTCCAGCCAGCCATCCATCCAGCCATCCATCCATCCAGCCTTCCCTCCAGCCAGCCATCCATCCAGCCATCCATCCATCCAGCCGCCCATCCAGCCATCCATACATCCATCCATCCCTCCAGTCAGTCAACCAACCAGCCATCCATCCATCCAGCCATCCATCCAGCCATCCATCCATCCGTCCATCCAGCCAGCCATTCATCCAGCCATCCATCCATCCAGCCATCCATCGAGCCATCCATTCATCCATCCACCTATCCAGCCAGCCATCCATCCAGCCATCCATCCATCCCTCCAGCCAGCCATCCATCCATCCATCCATCTCTCAAGCCAGCCAGCCATCCAGCCATCCATCTATCCAGCCATCCAACCAGCCATTCATCCAGCCATCCCTCCAGCCAGCCATCCATCCATCTATCCCTCCAGCCAGCCATCCATCCAGCCATCCATCCATCCAGCCATCCATCCAGCCATCCATCCATCCATCCATCCATCCAGCCATCCATCCAGACATCCATCCATCCGTCCATCCAGCCATCCATCCTGCCATCCATCCAGCCATCCATCCATCCTTCAATCCCTCCAGCCAGCCATCCATCCAGCCATCCATCCAACCAGCCATCCATCGAACCATCCACCCATTCATCACTCCAGCCATCCATCCATCCAGCCATCCATCCATCCAGCCATCCATCCAGCCATCCATCCATCCATCCCTCCAGCCAGCCATCCATCCAGCCAGCCATCCATCCATCCCTCCAGCCAATCGCCCATCCAGCCGTCCATCCATCCAGCCATCCATCCAGCCATCCATCCCTCCAGCAATTCATCCATCCAACCATTCCTCCATCCAGCCATCCATCCAGCCATCCATCCATCCATCCATCCCTCCAGCCAGATATCCATCCAGCCATCCCTCCATCCATCCGTCCATCCATCCATCCATCCAGCCATCCATCCATCCAGCCAGCCTTCCTTCCAGCCATCCCTCCATACAGCCATCCATCCAGCCATCCCTCCATCCAGCCATCCATCCAGCCAATAATCCATCCATCCATCCGTCCAGCCAGCCATCCATCCAGCCATCCCTCCATCCAGCCATCCATCCATCCCTCCAGCCAGCCAAACATCCAGCCATCCCTCCATCCAGCCATCCATCCAGCCATCCATCCATCCATCCATCCATCCATCCCTCCAGCCAGCCATCCATCGAGCCATCCATCCATCCAGCCAGCCATCCATCCATCCAGCCATCCATCCATCCCTCCAGCCAGCCATCCATCCATCCATCCATCTCTCAAGCCAGCCAGCCATCCAGCCATCCATCTATCCAGCCATCCAACCAGCCATCCATCCAGCCATCCCTCCAGCCAGCCATCCATCCATCTATCACTCCAGCCAGCCATCCATCCAGCCATCCATCCATCCAGCCATCCATCCAGCCATCCATCCATCCATCCATCCAGCCATCCATCCAGCCATCCATCCATCCGTCGATCCAGCCATCCATCATGCCATCCATCCAGCCATCCATCCATCCTTCAATCCCTCCAGCCAGCCATCCATCCAGCCATCCATCCAACCAGCCATCCATCGAACCATCCACCCATCCATCACTCCAGCCATCCATCCATCCAGCCATCCATCCATCCAGCCATCCATCCAGCCATCCATCCATCCATCCCTCCAGCCAGCCATCCATCCAGCCAGCCATCCATCCATCCCTCCAGCCAATCGCCCATCCAGCCGTCCATCCATCCAGCCATCCATCCAGCCATCCATCCAGCCATCCATCCCTCCAGCAATTCATCCATCCAACCATTCCTCCATCCAGCCATCCATCCAGCCATCCATCCATCCATCCATCCCTCCAGCCAGATATCCATCCAGCCATCCCTCCATCCATCCGTCCATCCATCCATCCATCCAGCCATCCATCCATCCAGCCAGCCTTCCATCCAGCCATCCCTCCATACAGCCATCCATCCAGCCATCCCTCCATCCAGCCATCCATCCAGCCAATAATCCATCCATCCATCCTTCCAGCCAGCCATCCATCCAGCCATCCCTCCATCCAGCCATCCATCCATCCCTCCAGCCAGCCAAACATCCAGCCATCCCTCCATCCAGCCATCCATCCAGCCATCCATCCATCCATCCATCCATCCCTCCAGCCAGCCATCCATCGAGCCATCCATCCATCCAGCCAGCCATCCAGCCAACCATCCATCAATCCATCCCTCCAGCCAGCCATGCATCCAGCCGTCCTTCCATCCAGCCGTCCATCCGGCCATCCATCCATGACTCCATTCCTCCAGCCAGCCATCCATCCAGCCATCCATCGATCTAGCCATCCATTCAGCCAGCCATCCATCCATCCCTCCAGCCAGCCATCCATCCAGCCTTCCATCCATCCAGCCATCCGTCCAGCCATTCATTAATCTATCCATTCCTCCAGCCAGCAATCCATCCAGCCATCCATCCAGCCATCCATCCAGCCATCCATCCATCGATCCATCCCTCCAGCCAGCCCTCCATCCAGCCATCCATCCATCCATCCATCATTGCAGCCAGCAATCCATCCAGCCATCCATCCATCCAGACATCCATCCAGCCATCCATCCAACCATCTATCCCTCCAGCCAGCCATCCATCCGGACATCCATCCATCCAGCCATCCATTCAGCCACCCATCCATCCATCCATCCATCTCTCCATTAAGCCATCCATCCAGCCATCCATCCAGCCATCCATCCATCCATCCAGCCAGCCATTCATCCATGCATCCATCCATCCATCCATCCCTCCAGCCAGCCATCCATCCATCCATCCCTCCAGCCAGCCATCCATCCAGCCAACCATCCATCCCGCCATCCATCCAGCCATCCATCCATCCGTCCATCCATCCATCCAGCCATCCATCCAGCCATCCATCCAGCCATCAATCCATCCATCCAGCCAGCCATTCATCCATGCATCCATCCATCCATCCATCCCTCCAGCCAGCCATCCATCCAGCCATCCATCCATCCAGCCATCCATCCATCCAGCCATCCATCCAGCCATCCCTCCATCCATCCATCCCTCCATCCATCCGTCCATCCATCCATCCATCCAGCCTTCCATCCATCCATCCAGCCAACCAGCCATCCATCCATCCAGCCAGCCATCCAGACATCCAGCCATCCCTCCAGCCAGCCATCCATCCAGCCATCCATCCATCCAGCCATCCATTCAGCAATCCATCCATCCATCCATCCCTTCAGCCAGCCATCCATTCGGCCATCCATCCATCCAGCCATCCATCCATCCATCCCTCCAGCCAGCCATCCATTCAGCCATCCATCCATCCAGCCATCCATCCAGCCATCCATCCTTCCGTCCCTCCAGCCAGCCATCCATCCAGCCATCCATCCATCCAGCCATCCATCCATCCATCCAGCCATCCATCCAGCCATCCATCCATCCAGCCTTCCAACCATCCAGCCATCCATCCATCCAACCATCCCTCCAGCCAGCCATCCACCCAGCCATCCCTCCATCCATCCGTCCATCCATCCATCCATCCAGCCATCCAACCATCCAGCCAGCCGTCCAGCCAGCCATCCCTCCATACAGCCATTCATCCAGCCATCCATCCATCCGTCATCCCCGCCAGCCATCCATCCAGCCATCCCTCCATCCAGCCATGCATCCAGCCATCCATCCATCCATCCATCCATCCATCCATCCATCCATCCATCCATCCATCCATCTAGCCTTCCAGCCATCCAGCCATCCATCCATCCAACCATCCATCCATCCAGCCATCCATCCATCCATCCGTCCAGCCATCCATCAAGCCATCAATCCATCCAGCCATCCATCCAGCCATCCATCCATCCATCCATCCCGCCAGCGAGTCATCCATCCAGCCATCCATCCATCCATCCATCGATCCGTCCCTCCAGCCAGCCATCCATCCAGCCATCCATCCATCCAGCCTTCCATCCAGCCATCCATCCAGCCATACATCCATCCATCCATCCCTCCAGCCAGCCATCCAACCAGCCATCCCTCCATCCAGCCATCCATCCAGCCATCCATGCATTCATCCATCTCTCCATCCAGCCATCCATCCTGCCATTCATCCATCCATCCATACCTCCAGCCAGCCAGCCATCCATCCATCCATCCATCCAGCCATCCATCCAGCCATCCATCCATCAATCCATCCGCCCAGCCAGACATCCATCCAGCCATCCAGCCATCCAGCCATCCATCCATCCAACCATCCATTAATCCATCCCTCCAGCCAGCCATCCATCCAGCCATCCATCCATCCAGCCATCCAATCAGCAATCCATCCATCCATCCATCCGTTCAGCCAGCCATCCATTCGGCCATCCATCCATCCAGCCATCCATCCAACCATCCCTCCAGCCAGCCATCCATCCAGCCATCCATCCATCCATCCATCCATCCAGCCATCCATCCATCCATCCATCCCTCCCGCCAGCCATCCATTCAGCCATCCATCCATCCAGCCATCCATCCAGCCATCCATCCATCCGTCCCTCCAGCCAGCCATCCATCCAGCCATCCATCCATCCAGCCTTCCAGCCATCCAGCCATCCATCCATCCAACCATCCCTCCAGCCAGCCATCCACCCAGCCATCCCTCCATCCATCCGTCCATCCATCCATCCATCCAGCCAGCCGTCCAGCCAGCCATCCCTCCATACAGCCATTCATCCAGCCATCCATCCATCCGTCACCCCCGCCAGCCATCCATCCAGCCATCCCTCCATCCAGCCATGCATCCAGCCATCCATCCATCCATCCATCCAGCCATCCATCCAGCCAGCCATCCATCCATCCAGCCTTCCAGCCATCCAGCCATCCATCCATCCAACCATCCATCCATCCAGCCATCCATCCATCCATCCGTCCAGCCATCCATCAAGCCATCCATCCATCCAGCCATCCATCCAGCCATCCATCCATCCATCCATCCCGCCAGCGAGTCATCCATCCAGCCATCCATCCATCCATCCATCGATCCGTCCCTCCAGCCAGCCATCCATCCAGCCATCCATCCATCCAGCCTTTCATCCAGCCATCCATCCAGCCATACATCCATCCATCCATCCCTCCAGCCAGCCATCCATCCAGCCATCCCTCCATCCAGCCATCCATCCAGCCATCCATGCATTCATCCATCTCTCCATCCAGCCATCCATCCAGCCATTCATCCATCCATCCATACCTCCAGCCAGCCAGCCATCCATCCATCCATCCATCCAGCCATCCATCCAGCCATCCATCCATCAATCCATCCGCCCAGCCAGACATCCATCCAGCCATCCAGCCATCCAGCCATCCATCCATCCAACCATCCATTAATCCATCCCTCCAGCCAGCCATCCATCCAGCCATCCATCCATCCAGCCATCCATTCAGCCAGCCATCCATTCGGCCATCCATCCATCCAGCCATCCATCCATCCATCCCTCCAGCCAGCCATCCATCCAGCCATCCATCCATCCAGCCATCCATCCAGCCATCCATCCATCCATCCATCCCTCCCGCCAGCCATCCATTCAGCCATCCATCCATCCAGCCACCCATCCAGCCATCCATCCATCCGTCCCTCCAGCCAGCCATCCATCCAGCCATCCATCCATCCAGCCTTCCCTCCAGCCAGCCATCCATCCAGCCATCCATCCATCCAGCCGCCCATCCAGCCATCCATACATCCATCCATCCCTCCAGTCAGTCAACCAACCAGCCATCCATCCATCCAGCCATCCATCCAGCCATCCATCCATCCGTCCATCCAGCCAGCCATTCATCCAGCCATCCATCCATCCAGCCATCCATCGAGCCATCCATTCATCCATCCACCTATCCAGCCAGCCATCCATCCAGCCATCCATCCATCCCTCCAGCCAGATATCCATCCAGCCATCCCTCCATCCATCCGTCCATCCATCCATCCATCCAACCAGCCATTCATCCAGCCAGCCTTCCATCCAGCCATCCCTCCATACAGCCATCCATCCAGCCATCCCTCCATCCAGCCATCCATCCAGCCAATAATCCATCCATCCATCCGTCCAGCCAGCCATCCATCCAGCCATCCATCCATCCATCCATCCATCCATCCCTCCAGCCAGCCATCCATCGAGCCATCCATCCATCCAGCCAGCCATCCATCCATCCAGCCATCCATCCATCCCTCCAGCCAGCCATCCATCCATCCATCCATCTCTCAAGCCAGCCAGTCATCCAGCCATCCATCTATCCAGCCATCCAACCAGCCATCCATCCAGCCATCCCTCCAGCCAGCCATCCATCCATCTATCACTCCAGCCAGCCATCCATCCAGCCATCCATCCATCCAGCCATCCATCCAGCCATCCATCCATCCATCCATCCAGCCATCCATCCAGCCATCCATCCATCCGTCGATCCAGCCATCCATCATGCCATCCATCCAGCCATCCATCCATCCTTCAATCCCTCCAGCCAGCCATCCATCCAGCCATCCATCCAACCAGCCATCCATCGAACCATCCACCCATCCATCACTCCAGCCATCCATCCATCCAGCCATCCATCCATCCAGCCATCCATCCAGCCATCCATCCATCCATCCCTCCAGCCAGCCATCCATCCAGCCAGCCATCCATCCATCCCTCCAGCCAATCGCCCATCCAGCCGTCCATCCATCCAGCCATCCATCCAGCCATCCAACCAGCCATCCATCCCTCCAGCAATTCATCCATCCAACCATTCCTCCATCCAGCCATCCATCCAGCCATCCATCCATCCATCCATCCCTCCAGCCAGATATCCATCCAGCCATCCCTCCATCCATCCGTCCATCCATCCATCCATCCAGCCATCCATCCATCCAGCCAGCCTTCCATCCAGCCATCCCTCCATACAGCCATCCATCCAGCCATCCCTCCATCCAGCCATCCATCCAGCCAATAATCCATCCATCCATCCTTCCAGCCAGCCATCCATCCAGCCATCCCTCCATCCAGCCATCCATCCATCCCTCCAGCCAGCCAAACATCCAGCCGTCCCTCCATCCAGCCATCCATCCAGCCATCCATCCATCCATCCATCCATCCCTCCAGCCAGCCATCCATCGAGCCATCCATCCATCCAGCCAGCCATCCAGCCAACCATCCATCAATCCATCCCTCCAGCCAGCCATGCATCCAGCCGTCCTTCCATCCAGCCGTCCATCCGGCCATCCATCCATGACTCCATTCCTCCAGCCAGCCATCCATCCAGCCATCCATCGATCTAGCCATCCATTCAGCCAGCCATCCATCCATCCCTCCAGCCAGCCATCCATCCAGCCTTCCATCCATCCAGCCATCCGTCCAGCCATTCATTAATCTATCCATTCCTCCAGCCAGCAATCCATCCAGCCATCCATCCAGCCATCCATCCAGCCATCCATCCATCGATCCATCCCTCCAGCCAGCCCTCCATCCAGCCATCCATCCATCCATCCATCACTGCAGCCAGTAATCCATCCAGCCATCCATCCATCCAGACATCCATCCAGCCATACATCCAACCATCTATCCCTCCAGCCAGCCATCCATCCGGACATCCATCCATCCAGCCATCCATTCAGCCACCCATCCATCCATCCATCCATCTCTCCATTAAGCCATCCATCCAGCCATCCATCCAGCCATCCATCCATCCATCCAGCCAGCCATTCATCCATGCATCCATCCATCCATCCATCCCTCCAGCCAGCCATCCATCCATCCATCCCTCCAGCCAGCCATCCATCCAGCCAACCATCCATCCCGCCATCCATCCAGCCATCCATCCATCCGTCCATCCATCCATCCAGCCATCCATCCAGCCATCCATCCAGCCATCAATCCATCCATCCAGCCAGCCATTCATCCATGCATCCATCCATCCATCCATCCCTCCAGCCAGCCATCCATCCAGCCATCCATCCATCCAGCCATCCATCCATCCAGCCATCCATCCAGCCATCCCTCCATCCATCCATCCCTCCATCCATCCGTCCATCCATCCATCCATCCAGCCTTCCATCCATCCATCCAGCCAACCAGCCATCCATCCATCCAGCCAGCCATCCAGACATCCAGCCATCCATCCAGCCGCCCATCCAGCCTTCCATCCATCCTTCCATCCCTCCAGCCAGCCATCCATCCAGCCATCCATCCAACCATCCATCCATCGAACCATCCACCCATCCATCACTCCAGTCTTCCATCCATCCAGCCATCCATCCATCCAGCCATCCATCCAGCCATCCATCCAACCATCCATCCATCCCTCCAGCCAGCCATCCATCCAGCCATCCATCCATCCATCCCTCCAGCCAATCGCCCATCCAGCCATCCATCCATCCAGCCATCCATCCAGCCATCCATCCAGCCATCCATCCCTACAGCAATCCATCCATCCAGCCATTCCTTCATCCAGCCATCCATCCAGCCATCCATCCATCCATCCATCCCTCCAGCCAGCCATCCATCCAGCCATCCCTCCATCCATCCGTCCATCCATCCATCCATCCAGCCATCCATCCATCCGGCCAGCCTTCCATCCAGCCATCCCGCCATATAGCCATCCATCCAGCCATCCATCCATTCGTCACTCCAGCCAGCCATCCTTCCAGCCATCCCTCCATCCAGCCATCCATCCAGCCATCCATCCATCCATCCATCCATCCAGCCATCCATCCAGCAATCCATCCATCCAGACTACCAGCCATCCAGCCATCCATCCATCCAGCCATCCATCCATCCAGCTATCCATCCATCCATCCATCCAGCCATCCATCCAGCCATCCATCCATCCAGCCAGCCATCCAGCCATCCATCCATCCATCCATCCCTCCAGCCAGCCAATCATCCAGCCATCCATCCATCCAGCCATCCATCCAGCCATCCATCCATCCATCCATCCCTCCAGCAAGCCATTCATCCAGCCATCCATCCATCCAGCCATCCATCCAGCCATCCATCCATTCATCCCTCCAGCCAGCCATCAATCCAGCCATCCGTCCATCCAGCCATCCATCCAGCCATCCATGCATTCATCCATCTCTCCATCCAGCCATCCATCCAGCCATTCATCCATCCATCCATACCTCCAGCCGGCCAGCCATCCATTCATCCATCCATCCAGCCATCCATTCAGCCATCCATCCATCAATCCATCCGCCCAGCCAGCCACCCATCCAGCCAACCAGCCGTCCCGCCATCCATCCAGCCATCTATCCATTCATCCATCCCACCAGCGAACCATCCATCCAGCCATCCATCCATCCAGCCATCCATTTAGCCATCCATCCATCCATCCATCCCATCAGCCAGACATCCATTCGGCCATCCATCCATCCAGACATCCATTCATCCATCCCCCCAGCCAGCCATCCATCCAGCCATCCATCCATCCAGCCATCCATCCAGCCATCCATCCATCCATCCATCCCTCCTGCCAGCCATCCATCCAGCCATCCATCCATCCAACCATCCATCCAGCCATCCATCCGTCCCTCCAGCCAGCCATCCATCCAGCCATCCATCCATCCAGCCATCCATCGAGCCATCCATCCATCCATTCTTCCCTCCAGCCAGCCATCCATCCAGCCATCCATCCATACAGCCACCCATCCAGCCATCCATCCATCCATCCATCCCTCCAGCCAGTCATCCATCCAGCCATCCCTCCATCCAACCATCCGTCCAGCCATCCAACCATTCATCCATCTCTCCAGCCAGCCATACATTCAGCCATTCATTCTTCCAGCCATCCATCCAGTCGTCTATCCATCCATCCATCCCTCCAGCCAGCCAATCATTAAGCCATCCATCCATCCATCCAGCCATCCATCCAGCCATCCATCCCTCCAGCCAGCCATCCATCCAGCCATCCCTCCTTCCAGCCATCCATCCAGCCATCCATCCATCCATCGATCCCTCCAGCCAGCCAACCATCCAGCCATCCCTCCATCCAGCCATCCATCCATCCATCCCACCAGTCAGCCATCCATCCAGCCATCCATCCAGCTAACAATCCAGCCATCCATCCATCAATCCATCCCTTAAGCCAGCCATCCGTCCAGCCATCCCTCCTTCCAGCCATCCATCCAGCCATCCATCCATCCATCGATCCCTCCAGCCAGCCAACCATCCAGCCATCCCTCCATCCAGCCATCCATCCATCCATCCCACCAGCCAGCCATCCATCCAGCCATCCATCCAGCTATCCATCCAGCCATCCATTCTTCAATCCATCCCTTAAGCCACCCATCCGTCCAGCCATCCATCCATCCAGCCGTCCATCCAGCCATCCATTCATCCATCCATCCCTTCAGCCTGCCATCCATCCAGCCATCCATCCATCCAGCCATCCATCCAGCCATCCATCCATCAATCCATCCATCCAGCCAGCCATCCATCCAGCCATCCATCCATCCTGCCATCCATCCAGCCATCCATTCAGCCATCCATCCATCCATCCTTCACTCCAGCCAGCCAACCATTCGGCCATCCATCCATTCAGCCATCCATTCATCCATCGCACCAGCCAGCCATCCATCAAGCCGTCCATCCAGCCATCCATCCATCCAGCCATCCATCCATCCAGCCATCCATCCAGCCATCCATCCATCCATCCCTCCAGCCATCCATCCATCCAGGCATCCATCCATCCAGCTATCCATCCAGCCATCCATCCATCCATCCATCCCTCCAGCCAGCCATCCATCCAGCCATTCATCCATCCAGCCATCCATGCAGCCATCCATCCATCCATCCATCCCTCCAGCCAGTCATCCATCCAGCCATCCATCCATCCAGCCATCCATCCAGCCATCCATTCATCCATCCATCCCTCCAGCCAGCCATTCCTCCAGCCATCTATCCATTCAGCTATCCATCCAGCCATCCATCCATCCATCCATCCCTCCAGCCAGCCATCTATCCAGCCATCCCTCTATCCAGCTATCCATCCAGCCATCCATCCATCCATCCATCCATCCCTCCAACCAGCCATACATCCAGCCATCCATCGATCCAGCCATCCATCCAGCCCTCCATCCATCCATCCATCCCTCCAGCCAGCCAGTCATTAAGCCATCCATCTATCCAGCCATCCATCCAGCCATACATTCAGCCATCCATCCCTCCAACCAGCCATCCATCCAGCCATCCCTCCATCCAGACATCCATCCAGCCATCCATCCATCCATCCATCCCTCCAGCCAGCCAACCATCCAGCTATCCCTCCATCCATCCATCCATTCATCCCTCCAGCCAGCCATCCATCCAGCCATCCATCCATCCAGCCATCCATCCAGCCATCCATCCATCAATCCATCCCTCCAGCCAGCCATCCATCCAGCCCTCCATCCATCCAGCCGTCCATCCAGCCATCCATCCATCCATCCCTCCAGCCAGCCATCCATCCAGCCATCCATCCATCCAGCCATCCATTCAGCCATCCATCCATTCATCCATCCGTCCAGCCAGCCAGCCATCCTGCCATGAATCCATCCTGCCATCCATCCAGCCATCCATCCATCCATCCATTCCTCCAGCCAGCAATCCATCCAGCCATCCATCCATCCAGCCATCCATCCAACCATCCATCCATCCAGCCATCCATCCAGCCATCCATCCATCCAGCCTTCCGGCCACCCAGCCATCCGTCCATCCAGCCATCCATCCATCCAGCCATCCATCCATCCATCCAGCCATCTATCCAGCCATCCATCCATTCAGCCATCCATCCAGACATCCATCCATCCATCCATCCCGCCAGCGAGTCATCCATCCAGCCATCCATCCATCCAGCCATCCATCCAGCCATCCATCCAGCCATCCATCCATCCATCCATCCTTCCAGCCAGCCATTCATCCAGCCATCCATCCATCCATCCAACCAGCCATCCATCCATCCATCCATCCCTCCAGCAAGCCATCCATCCAGCCATCCATCAATCCAGCCATCCATCCAGCCATCCGTCCATCCATCCATCACTCCAGCCAGCCATCCATCCAGCCATCCCTCCATCCAGTCATCCATCCAGCCATCCATGCATTCATCCATCTCTCCATCCAGCCATCCATCCAGCCATTCATCCCTCCATCCATACCTCCAGCCAGCCATCCATCCATACCTCCATCCAGCCAGCCATCCATCCATCCATCCATCCAGCCATCCATCCAGCCATCCATCTAGCAATCCACAAGCCCAGCCAGCCATCCATCCAGCCATCCAGTCATCCAGACATCCATCCAGCCATCCATTCATTCATCCATCCCTCCTGCAAGCCATCCATCCAGCCATCCATCCATCCAGCCATCCTTTTAGCCATCCATCCATCCATCCATCCCTTCAGCCAACCATCCATTCGGCCATCCATCCATTAAGCCATCCATCCATCCATCCCTCCAGCCAGCCATCCATCCAGGCATCCATCCATCCAGCCATCCATCCAGCCATCCATCCATCCAACCATCCATCCAGCCATCCATCCATCCATCCGACCCTACAGCCAGCCATCCATCCAGCCATCCATCCATCCAGCCATCCATCCAGCCATCCATCCATCAACCCTTCCTTCCAGCCAGCCATCCATCCAGCCATCCAACAATTCAGCCTCCCATCCAGCCATCCATCCATCCATCCATCCCTCCAGCCAGTCATACATCCAGCCATCCATCCATCCAGCCATCGTCCAGCCATCCATCCATCCATCCCTCCAGCCAGCCATTCATCCAGCCATCCATCCATTCAGCCATCCATCCAGCCATCCATCCATCCATCCCTCCAGCAAGCCATCCATCAAGCCATCCATCCATCCAGCCATCCATCCCGCCTTCCATCCATCCATCCATCCCTCCAGCCAGCCATCCATGCAGCCATCCCTCCATCCAGCCATCCATCCAGCCATCCAACCATTCCTCCATCTCTCCAGCCAGCCATACATCCAACCATCCAGCCATCCATCCAGCCATCCATCCAGCCATCCATCCTCCAGCCAGCCATCCATCCAGCCATCCCTCCATCCAGCCATCCAGCCATCCATCAATCCATCCACCCATCCCTCCAGCCAGCCAACCATCCAGCCATCCCTCCATCCAGCCATCCATCCATCCATCCATCCCACCAGTCAGCCATCCATCCAGCCATCCATCCAGCTATACATCCAGCCATCCATCCATCAATCCATCCCTCCAGCCAGCCATCCATCCAGTCATCCATCCATCCAGCCGTCCATCCAGCCATCCATCCATCCATCCATCCATCCCTTCAACCTGCCAACCATCCAGCCATCCATCCATCCAGTCATCCATCCAGCCATCCATCCATCAATCCATCCAGCCAGCCAGCCATCCATCCAGCCATCCATCCATCCTGCCATCCATCCAGCCATCCATTCAGCCATCCATCCATCCCTCCAGCCAGCCAACCATTCGGCCATCCTTCCATCCAGCCATCCATTCATCCATCCCTCCAGCCAGCCATCCATCCAGCCATCCATCCAGCCATCCATCCATCCATCCATCCCTCCTGCCAGCCATCCATCCAGCCATCCATCCATCCAGCCATCCATCAAGCCATCCATCCATCCATCCATCCCTAAAGCCAGCCATCCATCCAGGCATCCATCCATCCAGCCATCCATCCAGCCAGCCATCCATCCATCCATCCCTCCAGCCAGCCATCCATCCAGACATCCATTCATCCAGCCATCCATCCAGCCATCCATCCATCCATCCATCCCTCCAGCCAATCATCCATCCAGCCATCCATCCATCCATCCATCCAGCCATCCATCCATCCATCCATCCCTCCAGCCAGCCATCCATCCAGCCATCCCTCCATCCATCCATCCATCCAGACATCCAACCATTCATCCATCTCTCCAGCCAGCCATACATCCAGCCATCCATCCATCCAGCCATCCATCCAGCCATCCATCCATCCCTCCAGCCAGCCAGTCATTAAGCCATCCAACCACTCATCCATCCATCCAGCCATCCATCTCGCCAGCCACCCATCCATCCAGCCATCCCTCCATCCAGCCATCCATCCAGCCATCCATCCATCCATCCATCCATCCCTCCAGATAGCCAACCATGCAGCCATCCCTCCATCCAGCCATCCAACCATCCATCCATACCTCCAGCCAGCCATCCATCCAGCCATCGATCCAGCTATCCATCCAGCCATCCATCCATCAATCCATCCCTCCAGCCAGCCAATCACCCAGCCATCCATCCATCCAGCCGTCCATCCAGCCATCCATCCATCCACCCATCCCTTCAGCCTGCCATCCATCCAGCCATCCATCCATCCAGCCATCCATCCAGCCATCCATCCATCAATCGATCCATCCAGCCAGCCATCCATCCAGCCATCCATCCATCCTGCCATCCATCCATCCATCCCTCCAGCCAGCCAACCATTCGGCCATCCATCCATCCAGCCATCCATCCAGCCATCCATCCTTCCACCCATCCCTTCAGCCTGCCATCCATCCAGCCATCCATCCATCCAGCCATCCATCCAGCCATCCATCCATTCATCCATCCCTCCAGCCAGCCATCCTTTTAGCCATCCATCCAGCCATCCATCCATCCATCCATCCCTCCTGCCAGCCATCCATCCAGCCATCCATCCATCCAGCCATCCATCCAGCCATCCATCCTTCCATCCATCCCTTCAGCCAGCCATCTATCCAGCCATCCATCCATCCAGCCTTCCATCCAGCCATCGATCCATCCATCCATCCCTCCAGCCGGTCATCCATCCAGCCATCCATCCAGCCATCCATCCAGCCATCCATCCATCCATCCCTCCAGCCAGCCATTCATCCAGCCATCCATCCATTCAGCCATCCATCCAGCCATGCATCCATCCATCCATCCCTCCAGCCAGCCATCCATCCAGGCATCCAACCATCCAGCCATCCACCCAGCCATCCATCCATCCATCCATCCCTCCAGCCAGCCATCCATCCAGCCATCCCTCCATCCAGACATCCATCCAGCCATCCATCCATCCATCCATCCATCCAGCCAACCAATCATCCAGCCATCCCTCCATCCAGCCATCCATCCATCCATCCATCCCTCCAGCCAGCCAGCCATCCAGCCATCCATCCATCCAGCCATCCATCCAGCCATCCATCCATCAATCCATCCCACCAGCCAGCCATCCATCCAGCCATCCATCCATCCAGCCGTCCATCCAGCCATCCATCCATCCATACAACACTCCAGCCAGCCATCCATCCAGTCATCCATCATTCCAGCCATCCATTCAGCCATCCATCCATCCATCCATCCCTCCAGCCATCCATCCATCCAGCCATCCATCCATCCAGCCATCCATCCAGCCATCCATCCATCCATTCCTCCAGCGAGCCATCCATCCAGCCATCCATTCATCCAGCCATCAATCCAGCCATCCATCCATCCCTCCAGCAAGCCATCCAACCAGCAATCCATCCGTCCAGCCAGCCATCCAGCCATCCATCCATCCCTCAAGCCAGCCATCCATCCAGCCATCCATCCATCCAGCCAGCCATCCAGCCATCCATCCATCCCTCCAGCCAACAATTCCATCCAGCCATCCGTCCATCCAGGCATCCATCCAGCAATCCATACAGCCACCGATCCATCCATCCATCCCTCCAGCCAGTCATCCATCCAGCCATCCATCCATCCAACCATCCATCCAGCCATCCATCCATCAATCCATCCATCCAGCCAGCCATCCATCCAGCCATCCATCCATCCAGCCGTCCATCCAGCCATCCATCCATCCATCCATCCCTTCAACCTGCCAACCATCCAGCCATCCATCCATCCAGCCATCCATCCAGCCGTCCATCCATCAATCCATCCATCCAGCCAGCCATCCATCCAGTCATCGATCCATCCTGCCATCCATCCAGCCATCCATTCAGCCATCCATCCATCCCTCCAGCCAGCCAACCATTCGGCCATCCATCCATCCAGCCATCCATTCATCCATCCCTCCAGCCAGCCATCCATCCATCCATCCATCCACCCAGCCATCCATCCATCCATCCATCCCTCCTGCCAGCCATCCATCCAGCCATCCATCCATCCAGCCATCCATCAAGCCATTCATCCATCCATCCATCCCTAAAGCCAGCAATCCATCCAGGCATCCATCCATCCAGCCATCCATCCAGCCAGCCATCCATCCGTCCATCCCTCCAGCCAGCCATCCATCCAGACATCCATTCATCCAGCCATTCATCCAGCCATCCATCCATCCATCCATCCCTCCAGCCAGTCATCCATCCAGCCATCCATCCATCCATCCATCCAGCCATCCATCCATCCATCCATCCCTCCAGCCAGCCATCCATCCAGCCATCCCTCCATCCAGCCTTCCATCCAGACATCCAACCATTCATCCATCTCTCCAGCCAGCCATACATCCAGCCATCCATCCATCCAGCCATCCATCCAGCCATCCATCCATCCCTCCAGCCAGCCAGTCATTAAGCCATCCAACCACTCATCCATCCATCCAGCCATCCATCTCTCCAGCCACCCATCCATCCAGCCATCCCTCCATCCATCCATCCATCCAGCCATCCATCCATCCATCCATCCATCCCTCCAGATAGCCAACCATGCAGCCATCCCTCCATCCAGCCATCCATCCATCCATCCATCCCTCCAGCCAGCCATCCATCCAGCCATCGATCCAGCTATCCATCCAGCCATCCATCCATCAAACCATCCCTCCAGCCAGCCAATCACCCAGCCATCCATCCATCACGGCGTCCATCCAGCCATCCATCCATCCATCCATCCCTTCAGCCTGCCATCCATCCAGCCATCCATCCATCCAGCCATCAATCCAGCCTTCCATCCATCAATCGATCCATCCAGCCAGCCATCCATCCAGCCATCCATCCATCCTGCCATCCATCCAGCCATCCATTCAGCCATCTATCCATCCATCCATCCCTCCAGCCATCCAAACATTCGGCCATCCATCCATCCAGCCATCCATTCATCCATCCCTCCAGCTAGCCATCCTTTTAGCCATCCATCCAGCCATCCATCCATCCATCCATCCCTCCTGCCAGCCATCCATCCAGCCATCCATCCATCCAGCCATCCATCCAGCCATCCATCCTTCCATCCATCCCTTCAGCCAGCCATCCATCCAGGCATCCAACCATCCAGCCATCCATCCAGCCATCCATCCATCCATCCATCCCTCCAGCCAGCCATCCATCCAGCCATCCATCCATCCAGCCATCCATCCAGCCATCCATCCATCCATCCATCCCTCCAGCCAGTCATCCATCCAGCCATCCATCCAGCCATCCATCCAGCCATCCATCCATCCATCCCTCCAGCCAGCCATTCATCCAGCCATCCATCCATTCAGCCATCCATCCAGCCATGCATCCATCCATCCATCCCTCGAGCCATCCATCCATCCAGGCATCCAACCATCCAGCCATCCACCCAGCCATCCATCCATCCATCCATCCCTCAAGCCAGCCATCCATCCAGCCATCCCTCCATCCAGACATCCATCCAGCCATCCATCCATCCATCCAGCCAGCCAATCATCCATCCATCCCTCCATCCAGCCATCCATCCATCCATCCATCCCTCCAGCCAGCCAGCCAACCAGCCATCCATCCATCCAGCCATCCATCCAGCCATCCATCCATCAATCCATCCCTCCAGCCAGCCATCCATCCAGCCATCCATCCATCCAGCCGTCCATCCAGCCATCCATCCATCCATACAACACTCCAGCCAGCCATCCATCCATTCCTCCAGCCAGCCATCCATCCAGCCATCCATTCATCCAGCCATCAATCCAGCCATCCATCCATCCCTCCAGCAAGCCATCCAACCAGCAATCCATCCGTCCAGCCAGCCATCCAGCCATCCATCCATCCCTCAAGCCAGCCATCCATCCAGCCATCCATCCATCCAGCCAGCCATCCAGCCACCCATCCATCCCTCCAGCCAGCAATTCCATCCAGCCATCCGTCCATCCATCCATCCATCCAGCAATCCATACAGCCACCGATCCATCCATCCATCCCTCCAGCCAGTCATCCATCCAGCCATCCATCCATCCAACCATCCATCCAGCCATCCATCCATCCATTCCTCCAGCCAGCCATTTATCCAGCCATCCATCCATTAAGCCATCCATCCAGCCATCCATCCATCCATCCAACCCTCCAGCCAGCCATCCATCCATCCAGCCATCCATCCAGCCATCCATCCATCCATCCATCCCTCTAGCCAGCCAGCCATCCAGCCATTCCTCCATCCAGCCATCCATCCAGCCATCCATCCATCCATCCATCTCTCCAGCCAGCCATACATCCAGCCATCCATCCATTCAGCCATTCATCCAGCCATCCATCCATCCATCCATCCCCTCAGCCAGCCATTAAGCCATCCATCCATCCAGCAATCCATCCAGCCATCCATCCATCCCTCCAGCCAGCCATCCATCCAGCCATCCCTCCATCCAGCCATCCATCCATCCATCCATCCATCCATCCATTCAGGCAGCCAACCATCCAGCCATCCCTCCATCCAGCCATCCATCCATCCATGCATCCTTCCAGCCACCCATCCATCCAGCCATCCATCCATCCATCCATCCCTCCAGCCAGCCAACCATCCAGCCATCCCTCCATCCAGCCATCCATCCATCCATCCCTCCAGCCAGCCATCCATCCAGCCATCCATCCATCCAGCCATCCATCCAGCCATCCATCCATCAATCCATCCCTCCAGCCAGCCATCCATCCAGCCATCCATCCATCCAGCCGTCCATCCAGCCATCCATCCATCGCTCCAGCCAGCCATCCATCCAGCCATCCATCCATCCACCCATCCCGCCAGCCAGCCAACCATCCAGCCAACCCTACATCCAGACATCCCTCCATCCAGCCATTCATCCATCCTTCCATCCCTCCAGCCAGCCATCCATCCAGCCATCCATCCATCCAGCCATCCATCCAGCCATCCATCCATCAGTGCCCGGGACATCGTCGGGGGTAAAGCTCCCTCCCTTGCCTCATTGAAGGTCCTAACTAACAGCGGGCCCAACAGGTCCATATATTTTTCGTAGGACTCGACCGTGAAACCGTCCGGCCCCGGTGCCTTCCCCGCCTGCATGCTTCCTATCCCTTTGATCAGCTCCTCCAGCCCAATCGGGGCCCCCAGTCCCTCTTCCACCTTTGGAAACCTCAATTGGTCCAGGAAACGGCCCATCCCTCCCTCCTCCCGTGGGGGCTCAGATCGGTACAATTTCTCGTAGAAGTCCCCCCGCATTTAAAAGTTTATTGGATAAACATATGGATGATAATGGCATAGTGTAGGTTAGATGGCTTTTGTTTCGGTGCAACATCGTGGGCCGAAGGGCCTGTACTGCGCTGTATCGTTCTGTGTTCTATGTTCGAAGTCCCTGAAGACCCCATTGATGCCAACTCCACTCTGCACCCTGTCCTTAACTCCCCCGATCTACCTAGCTGCGTCCCGCTTCCGAAGCTGATGCGCCAGCATCCGGCTTGCCTTTTCCCCATACTCGTAGACCGCCCCCTGGGCCTTCCTCCACTGCACCACCGCCTTCCTGGTGGTCACCAGGTCGAATTCGGCCTGGAGGCTGCGCCTCTTCCTCAACAATCCTTCCTCAGGTTCTTCCGCATACCTCCTGTCTACCCTCACCATCTCCCCCACCAGCCTCTCCCTCTCCCCCCGCTCCCTCCGCCTTGTGGGCCCTGATGGAGATCAGCTCTCTCCTCCCCACCGCCTTCAGTGCCTCCCATACCATCCCCACTCGGACCTCCCCGTTGTCATGGTCTCCAAGTACCTCCCTATACTTCCTCGGACCCGCTCGCTCACTTCCTCGTCCGCCAACAGCGCCACCTCCAAGCGCCACAGTGGGCGCTGGTCCCTCTCCTCCCCCATCTCCAAGTCCACCCAATGCGGGGCGTGGTCCGAAATGGCTATTGCCGAATACTCGGTATCCTCTACTCTCGCTATCAGCGCCCTACTCAAAATGAAAAAGTCGATTCGAGAATAAGCCTTATGGACATGAGAAGAATGAAAATTCCCTAGCCCCCGGCCTTGCAAATCTCCAAGGTTCTACCCCTCCCATTTGGTCCATAATCCCCTCAACACTCTAGCCCCCGCCGGCTTCCTACCCGTCCTAGACCTGGAGCGATCCAGTGCCGGATCCAACACCGTGTTAAAGTCTCCCCCCATTATCAGGCCCCCCACTTCCAAATCTGGGATCCGACCCAACATACACCGCACAAAACCCGCATCGTCCCAGTTCGGAGCATACACATTGACCAGTACCACCCTCTCTCCCTGCAACTTACCACTTACCATTATGTACCTACCGCCATTATCTGCCACAATGCTCGACGCCTCGAATAACACCTTCTTTCCCACCAAGATCGCCACCCCTCGATTTTTGGCATCTAGACCCGAGTGAAACACCTGACCTACCCACCCGTTCCTCAGTCTTACCTGGTCTGCCACCTTCAGGTGTGTCAACTAGAGCATAACAACATCCGCCTTGAGCCCCTTCAGGTGCGCGAATACGCGGGCCCGCTTAACCAGCCCATGCAGTCTCCTTACATTCCAGGTTATCAGCCGGATCAGGGGGCTACCCGCCCATCTCCCCCGCCGACTAGCCATGACCCTTCCTCGGCCAGCCACGTGCCCGCACCCCACACCCGGCCCGTTCCTCACAGCGGCATACCCCCGTCTTGACCCACCCCACTCGCTCCAGCTCCTCCTTGATCTTAGCAGCAGCAACTCGATTCCCCCTCACCCCCCCACCGGCTAGAACCCATCCTAGCTGGTTTACTCCCCCCATTGCACTTCCGCAAGTCAGCTGACCTCGGCCACTCCCACCTCCCCTTCGACTCCTCCCATTGTGTGGCACACCCTCCTCTCCCGCTCCCCATTCACAGGCTCTCCCCCTCCGTTCTAAGCGCGGGAAACAATCCTCGCTTCCCCGCCCCGGTCTCGCCCCCCCCCCACAGTCTTCGGAGCGGGAATAAATCCCGCGCTCTCCACCTATCAGGCCCCGCCACCAACCAAAACAGTGCCCAACCCGCCCCATCCTCCCTCCCCAACCCGAAAGAGAAAAACACAGAGAAAAACAAACCCAAAATAATGCAAAGGCCCCCCCACCCGCCCCGAACCAAAAATAGGCATAACATATCCACCGCAGTCCCCAATCGCCCATCCCGACCCTCAGTCTGTGACCCTCAGTCTGTGTCCAGCTTCTCGGCCTGAACAAAGGCCCACGCCTCCTCCTCCAGCCAGCCAGTCATTAAGCCATCCATATAACCAGCCATCCATTCAGCCATCCATCCAGCCATCCATCCCTCCAGCCAGCCATCCATCCAGCCATCCCTCCATCCAGCCATCCATCCAGTCATCCATCCATCCATCCATCCCTCCAGCCAACCAACCATCCAGCCATCACTCCATCTAGCCATCCATTCATCCCACCAGCCAGCCATCAATCCAGCCATCCATCCATCAATCCATCCCTCCAGCCAGCCAACCATCCAGCCATCCATCCATCCAGCCGTCCATCCAGCCATCCATCCATCCATCCATCCCTTCAGCCTGCCATCCATCCAGCCATCCATCCATCCAGCCATCCATCCAGCCATCCATCCATCAATCCATCCATCCAGCCAGCCATCGATCCAGCCATCCATCCATCCTGCCAGCCAACCAGCCATCCATTCAGCCATCCATCCATCCATCCATCCCTCCAGCCAGCCAACCATTCGGCCATCCATCCATCCAGCCATCCATTCATCCATCCCTCCAGCCAACCATCCATCCAGCCATCCATCCAGCCATCCATCCATCCATCCATCCCTCCTGCCAGCCATCCATCCAGCCATCCATCCATTCAGCCATCCATCCAGCCATCCATCCATCCATCCATCCCTCCAGCCAGCCATCCATCCAGGCTTCCATCCATCCAGCCATCCATCCAGCCATCCATCCATCCCTCCAGCCAGCCATCCATCGAGCCATCCATCCATCCAGCCATCCATCCAGCCATCCATCCATTCATCCATCCCTCCAGCCAGTCATCCTTCCAGCCATCCATCCATCCAGACATCCATCCAGCCATCCATCCATCCATCCATCCCTCCAGCCAGCCATTCATCCAGCCATCCATCCATTCAGCCATCCATCCATCCATCCATCCATCCATCCATCCATCCATCCATCCATCCATCCATCCATCCATCCATCCCACCAGCCAGCCATCCATCCAGCCATCCATCCATTCAGCCATCCATCCAGCCATCCATTCATCCATCCATCCCTCCAGCCAGCCATCCATCCAGCCATCCCTCTTTCCAGCCATCCAACCAGCCATCCATCCATCCATCCATCCCTCCAGCCAGCCATACATGCAGACATCCATCCATCCAGCCATCCATTCAGCCATCCATCCATCCATCCATCCATTCAGCCAGCCAGTCATTAAGCCATTCATCCATCCAGCCATCCATCCAGCCATCCATCCATCCATCCATTCCTCCAGCCATCCATCCATCCAGCCATCCCTCCATCCAGACATCCATCCAGCCAGCCAACCATCCAGCCATCCCTCCATCCAGCCATCCATTCATCCATCCATCCCTCCAGCCAGCCATCCATTCAGCCATCCATCCATCCAGCCATCCATCCAGCCATCCATCCATCAATCCATCCCTCCAGCCAGCCATCCATCCAGCCATCCGTCCATCCATCCGTCCATCCAGCCATCCATCCATCCATCCATCCCTCCACCCAGCCATCCATCCAGCCATCCATCCATCCAGCCATCCATTCAGCCATCCATCCATCCATCCATCCCTCCAGCCAGCCATCCATTCAGCCATCCATCCATCCATCCATCCCTCCAGCCAGCCATCCATCCACCATCCATCCATCCAGCCATCCATCCATCCAGCCATCCATCCAGCCATCCATCCATCCCTCCAGACAGCCATCCATCCAGCAATCCATCGTTCAGCCATCCATCCATCCATCCAGCCAGCCAACCATCCAGCCATCCCCCCATACAGCCATCCATCCATCCATCCATCCCTCCAGCCATTCATCCATCCAGCCATCTATCCATCCAGCCATCCATCCAGCCATCCAACCATCAATACATCCCTCCAGCCAGCCATCCATCAAGCCATCCATCCAAACCAGCCGTCCATCCAGCCATCCATCCATCCATGCATCCCTCCAGCCAGCCATCCATCCAGTCATCCATCCATCCATCCATCACTCCAGCCAGCCAACCATCCAGCCATCCCTCCATCCAGCCATCCATCCATCCATCCCTCCAGCCAGCCATCCATCCAGCCATAGATCCATCCAGCCATCGATCCAGCCATCCATCCATCAATCCATCCCTCCAGCCTGCCATCCATCCAGCCATCCATCCATCCAGCAGTCCATCCAGCCATCCATCCATCCCTCCAGCCAGCCATCCATCCAGCCATCCATCCATCCATCCATCCATCCATCCATCCCTCCAGTCAGCCAACCATCCAGCCAACCCTCCATCCAGCCATCCGTCCAACCAGCCATCCATCCATCCATCCCTCCAGCCAGCCATCCATCCAGCCATCCATCCATCCAGCCATCCAACCAGCCATCCATTCATCAATCCATCCCTCCAGCCAGCCATCCATCCAGCCACCCATCCATCCAGCCGTCCATCCAACCATCCATCCATCCATCCATCCCTCCAGCAAGCTATCCATCGAGCCATCCATCCATCCAGCCATCCATACAGCCATCCATCCAGCCATCCATCCATCCAGCCATCAATCCAGCCATCCATCCATCCATCCATTCCTCCAGACAGCCATCCATCCAGCCATCCATCCATCCAACCCTCCAGCCAGCCACCCATCCAGCCATCCATCCATCCTGCCGTCCATCCAACCATCCATCCATCCATCCATCCCTCCAGCCAGCTATCCACCCAACCATCCATCCATCCAGCCATCCATTCAGCCATCCATCCAGCCATCCATCCATCCAGCCATCAATCCAGCCATCCATCCATCCATCCATTCGTCCAGCCAGCCATCCATCCAGCCATCCATCTATCCAGCCATCCATCCAGCCATCCATCCATCCATCCCTCCAGCCAGCCATTCATCCAGCCATCCATCCGTCCAGCCATCCAGCCAGCCAACCATTCAGTCATCGCTCCATCCAGCCATCCATCCATCCACCTATCCCTCCAGCCATCCATCCATCCAGCCATCCATCCAGCCATCGATCCATCCATCCATCCCTCCAGCCAGATATCATTCCAGCCATCCGTCCATCCAGCCATCCATTACGCCACCCATCCAGACATCCATCCATCCAGCCATCCATCCAGCCATCCATCCATCCATCCATCCATTCCTTCAGCCAGCCATCCATCCAGCCTTCCATCCATCCAGCCATCCATCCAGCCATCCATCCATCCATCCAACCTTTCAGCCAGCCATCCATCCAGCCGTCCATCCATCCAGCCATCCATCCAGCCATCCATCCATCCATCCACCCTTCTAGCCAGCCATCCATCCATCCATTCCTCCATCCAGCCATCCATCCAGCCATCCATCCATCCATCCATCTCTCCAGCCAGCCATACATCCAGCCATCCATCCATTCAGCCATTCATCCAGCCATCCATCCATCCATCCATCCCTCCAGCCAGCCAGCCATTAAGCCATCCATCCATTCAGCCATCCATCCAGCCATCCATCCATCACTCCAGCCAGCCAACCATCCATCCATTCCTTCAGCCAGCCATCCATCCAGCCATCCATCCATCCAGCCATCCATCCAGCCATCCATCCATCCATCCATCCCTCCAGCCAGCCATCCATCCAGCCATCCATCCGTCCAGCCATCCATCCAGCCATCCATCCATCCATCCATCCCTCCAGCCAGCCATCCATCCAGCCATCCATCCTTCCAGCCATCCATCCAGCCATCCATCCATCCATCCATCCCTCCAGCCAGCCACCCATCCAGCCAGCCATCCAGCCATCCATCCATCAATCCATCCCTCCAGCCAGCCATGCTTCCAGCCATCCTTCCATCAAGCCATCCATCCAGACATCCATCCATGACTCCATCCCTCCAGCCATCCATCCATCCATCCATCGATCTAGCCATCCATTCAGCCATCCATCCATCCATCCATCCCTGCAGCCAGCCATCCATCCAGCCTTCCATCCATCCAGCCATCCGTCCAGCCATCCATTAATCCATCCATTCCTCCAGCCAGCAATCCATCCAGCCATCCATCCAGCCATCCATCCAGCCATCCATCCATCCATCCATCACTTCATCCAACCATCCATCCAGCCATCCATCCATCCAGCCATCCATCGAGCCATCCATCCATCCCTCCAGCCAGCCAACCATTCGGCCATCCATCCATCCAGCCATCCATTCATCCATCCCTCCAGCCAACCATCCATCCAGCCATCCATCCAGCCATCCATCCATCCATCCATCCCTCCTGCCAGCCATCCATCCAGCCATCCATCCATTCAGCCATCCATCCAGCCATCCATCCATCCATCCATCCCTCCAGCCAGCCATCCATCCAGGCTTCCATCCATCCAGCCATCCATCCAGCCATCCATCCATCCCTCCAGCCAGCCATCCATCGAGCCATCCATCCATCCAGCCATCCATCCAGCCATCCATCCATTCATCCATCCCTCCAGCCAGTCATCCTTCCAGCCATCCATCCATCCAGACATCCATCCAGCCATCCATCCATCCATCCATCCCTCCAGCCAGCCATTCATCCAGCCATCCATCCATTCAGCCATCCATCCATCCATCCATCCATCCATCCATCCATCCATCCATCCATCCATCCATCCATCCATCCATCCCACCAGCCAGCCATCCATCCAGCCATCCATCCATTCAGCCATCCATCCAGCCATCCATTCATCCATCCATCCCTCCAGCCAGCCATCCATCCAGCCATCCCTCTTTCCAGCCATCCAACCAGCCATCCATCCATCCATCCATCCCTCCAGCCAGCCATACATGCAGACATCCATCCATCCAGCCATCCATTCAGCCATCCATCCATCCATCCATCCATTCAGCCAGCCAGTCATTAAGCCATCCATCCATCCAGCCATCCATCCAGCCATCCATCCATCCATCCATTCCTCCAGCCATCCATCCATCCAGCCATCCCTCCATCCAGACATCCATCCAGCCAGCCAACCATCCAGCCATCCCTCCATCCAGCCATCCATTCATCCATCCATCCCTCCAGCCAGCCATCCATTCAGCCATCCATCCATCCAGCCATCCATCCAGCCATCCATCCATCAATCCATCCCTCCAGCCAGCCATCCATCCAGCCATCCGTCCATCCATCCGTCCATCCAGCCATCCATCCATCCATCCATCCCTCCACCCAGCCATCCATCCAGCCATCCATCCATCCAGCCATCCATTCAGCCATCCATCCATCCATCCATCCCTCCAGCCAGCCATCCATTCAGCCATCCATCCATCCATCCATCCCTCCAGCCAGCCATCCATCCACCATCCATCCATCCAGCCATCCATCCATCCAGCCATCCATCCAGCCATCCATCCATCCCTCCAGACAGCCATCCATCCAGCAATCCATCGTTCAGCCATCCATCCATCCATCCAGCCAGCCAACCATCCAGCCATCCCCCCATACAGCCATCCATCCATCCATCCATCCCTCCAGCCATTCATCCATCCAGCCATCTATCCATCCAGCCATCCATCCAGCCATCCAACCATCAATACATCCCTCCAGCCAGCCATCCATCAAGCCATCCATCCAAACCAGCCGTCCATCCAGCCATCCATCCATCCATGCATCCCTCCAGCCAGCCATCCATCCAGTCATCCATCCATCCATCCATCACTCCAGCCAGCCAACCATCCAGCCATCCCTCCATCCAGCCATCCATCCATCCATCCCTCCAGCCAGCCATCCATCCAGCCATAGATCCATCCAGCCATCGATCCAGCCATCCATCCATCAATCCATCCCTCCAGCCTGCCATCCATCCAGCCATCCATCCATCCAGCAGTCCATCCAGCCATCCATCCATCCCTCCAGCCAGCCATCCATCCAGCCATCCATCCATCCATCCATCCATCCATCCATCCCTCCAGTCAGCCAACCATCCAGCCAACCCTCCATCCAGCCATCCGTCCAACCAGCCATCCATCCATCCATCCCTCCAGCCAGCCATCCATCCAGCCATCCATCCATCCAGCCATCCAACCAGCCATCCATTCATCAATCCATCCCTCCAGCCAGCCATCCATCCAGCCACCCATCCATCCAGCCGTCCATCCAACCATCCATCCATCCATCCATCCCTCCAGCAAGCTATCCATCGAGCCATCCATCCATCCAGCCATCCATCCAGCCATCCATCCAGCCATCCATCCATCCAGCCATCAATCCAGCCATCCATCCATCCATCCATTCCTCCAGACAGCCATCCATCCAGCCATCCATCCATCCAACCCTCCAGCCAGCCACCCATCCAGCCATCCATCCATCCTGCCGTCCATCCAACCATCCATCCATCCATCCATCCCTCCAGCCAGCTATCCACCCAACCATCCATCCATCCAGCCATCCATTCAGCCATCCATCCAGCCATCCATCCATCCAGCCATCAATCCAGCCATCCATCCATCCATCCATTCGTCCAGCCAGCCATCCATCCAGCCATCCATCTATCCAGCCATCCATCCAGCCATCCATCCATCCATCCCTCCAGCCAGCCATTCATCCAGCCATCCATCCGTCCAGCCATCCAGCCAGCCAACCATTCAGTCATCGCTCCATCCAGCCATCCATCCATCCACCTATCCCTCCAGCCATCCATCCATCCAGCCATCCATCCAGCCATCGATCCATCCATCCATCCCTCCAGCCAGATATCATTCCAGCCATCCATCCATCCAGCCATCCATTACGCCACCCATCCAGACATCCATCCATCCAGCCATCCATCCAGCCATCCATCCATCCATCCATCCATTCCTTCAGCCAGCCATCCATCCAGCCTTCCATCCATCCAGCCATCCATCCAGCCATCCATCCATCCATCCAACCTTTCAGCCAGCCATCCATCCAGCCGTCCATCCATCCAGCCATCCATCCAGCCATCCATCCATCCATCCACCCTTCTAGCCAGCCATCCATCCATCCATTCCTCCATCCAGCCATCCATCCAGCCATCCATCCATCCATCCATCTCTCCAGCCAGCCATACATCCAGCCATCCATCCATTCAGCCATTCATCCAGCCATCCATCCATCCATCCATCCCTCCAGCCAGCCAGCCATTAAGCCATCCATCCATTCAGCCATCCATCCAGCCATCCATCCATCACTCCAGCCAGCCAACCATCCATCCATTCCTTCAGCCAGCCATCCATCCAGCCATCCATCCATCCAGCCATCCATCCAGCCATCCATCCATCCATCCATCCCTCCAGCCAGCCATCCATCCAGCCATCCATCCGTCCAGCCATCCATCCAGCCATCCATCCATCCATCCATCCCTCCAGCCAGCCATCCATCCAGCCATCCATCCTTCCAGCCATCCATCCAGCCATCCATCCATCCATCCATCCCTCCAGCCAGCCACCCATCCAGCCAGCCATCCAGCCATCCATCCATCAATCCATCCCTCCAGCCAGCCATGCTTCCAGCCATCCTTCCATCAAGCCATCCATCCAGACATCCATCCATGACTCCATCCCTCCAGCCATCCATCCATCCATCCATCGATCTAGCCATCCATTCAGCCATCCATCCATCCATCCATCCCTGCAGCCAGCCATCCATCCAGCCTTCCATCCATCCAGCCATCCGTCCAGCCATCCATTAATCCATCCATTCCTCCAGCCAGCAATCCATCCAGCCATCCATCCAGCCATCCATCCAGCCATCCATCCATCCATCCATCACTTCATCCAACCATCCATCCAGCCATCCATCCATCCAGCCATCCATCGAGCCATCCATCCATCCATCCATCCCTCCAGCCAGCCATCCATCCAGCCATCCATCCATCCAGCCACCCATCCATCCACCCATCCATCCATCCCTCCAGCCAGCCATCCATCCGGACATCCATCCATCCAGCCATCCATCCAGCCACCCATCCATCCATCCATCCCTCCAGCCAGCCATCCATCCAGCCATCCATCTATCCAGCGTTCAAACCGCCAACCATCCATCCATCCCTCCAGCCAGCCATCCAACCAACCATCCCTCCAGCCAGCCATCCATTCAGCCATCCATCCATCCAGCCATCCATCCAGCCATCCATCCATCAATCCATCCATCCAGCCAGCCATCCACCCAGCCATCCGTCCATCCATCCGTCCATCCAGCCATCCATCCATCCATCCATCCCTCCACCCAGCCATCCATCCAGCCATCCATCCATCCAGCCATCCATTCAGCCATCCATCCATCCATCCATTCCTCCAGCCAGCCATCCATTCAGCCATCCATCCATCCATCCATCCCTCCAGCCAGCCATCCATCCACCATCCATACATCCAGCCATCCATCCATCCAGCCATCCATCCAGCCATCCATCCATCCCTCCAGACAGCCATCCATCCAGCAATCCATCGTCCAGCCATCCATCCATCCATCCAGCCAGCCAACCATCCAGACATCCCCCCATACAGCCATCCATCCATCCCTCCAGCCATTCATCCATCCAGCCATCTATCCATCCAGCCATCCATCCAGCCATCCAACCATCAATACATCCCTCCAGCCAGCCATCCATCAAGCCATCCATCCAAACCAGCCGTCCATCCAGCCATCCATCCATCCATGCATCCCTCCAGCCAGCCATCCATCCAGTCATCCATCCATCCATCCATCACTCCAGCCAGCCAACCATCCAGCCATCCCTCCATCCAGCCATCCATCCATCCATCCCTCCAGCCAGCCATCCATCCAGCCATAGATCCATCCAGCCATCGATCCAGCCATCCATCCATCAATCCATCCCTCCAGCCTGCCATCCATCCAGCCATCCATCCATCCAGCAGTCCATCCAGCCATCCATCCATCCCTCTAGCCAGCCATCCATCCAGCCATCCATCCATCCATCCATCCATCCATCCATCCATCCTTCCAGCCAGCCAACCATCCAGCCAACCCTCCATCCAGCCATCCGTCCAACCAGCCATCCATCCATCCATCCATCCCTCCAGCCAGCCATCCATCCAGCCATCCATCCATCCAGCCATCCAACCAGCCATACATTCATCAATCCATCCCTCCAGCCAGCCATCCATCCAGCCACCCATCCATCCAGCCGTCCATCCAACCATCCATCCATCCCTCCAGCCAGCTATCCATCGAGCCATCCATCCATCCAGCCATCCATACAGCCATCCATCCAGCCTTCCATCCATCCAGCCATCAATCCAGCCATCCATCCATCCATCCATTCCTCCAGACAGCCATCCATCCAGCCATCCATCCATCCAACCCTCCAGCCAGACACCCATCCAGCCATCCATCCATCCTGCCGTCCATCCAACCATCCATCCATCCATCCATCCCTCCAGCCAGCTATCCATCCAACCATCCATCCATCCAGCCATCCATTCAGCCATCCATCCAGCCATCCATCCATCCAGCCATCAATCCAGCCATCCATCCATCCATCCATTCGTCCAGCCAGCCATCCATCCAGCCATCCATCTATCCAGCCATCCATCCAGCCATCCATCCATCCATCCCTCCAGCCAGCCATCCATCCAGCCATCCATCCGTCCAGCCATCCAGCCAGCCAACCATTCAGTCATCGCTCCATCCAGCCATCCATCCATCCACCTATCCCTCCAGCCATCCATCCATCCAGCCATCCATCCAGCCATCGATCCATCCATCCATCCCTCCAGCCAGATATCATTCCAGCCATCCATCCATCCAGCCATCCATTACGCCACCCATCCAGACATCCATCCATCCAGCCATCCATCCAGCCATCCATCCATCCATCCATCCATTCCTTCAGCCAGCCATCCATCCAGCCTTCCATCCATCCAGCCATCCATCCAGCCATCCATCCATCCATCCAACCTTTCAGCCAGCCATCCATCCAGCCGTCCATCCATCCAGCCATCCATCCAGCCATCCATCCATCCATCCACCCTTCTAGCCAGCCATCCATCCATCCATTCCTCCATCCAGCCATCCATCCAGCCATCCATCCATCCATCCATCTCTCCAGCCAGCCATACATCCAGCCATCCATCCATTCAGCCATTCATCCAGCCATCCATCCATCCATCCATCCCTCCAGCCAGCCAGCCATTAAGCCATCCATCCATTCAGCCATCCATCCAGCCATCCATCCATCACTCCAGCCAGCCATCCATCCAGCCATCCCTCCATCCAGCCATCCATCCAGCGATCCATCCATCCATCCAGCCAGCCAACCATCAAGCCATCCCCCCATACAGCCATCCAGCCATCCCTCCAGCCATTCATCCATCCTGCCATCTATCCATCCAGCCATCCATCCAGCCATCCATCCATCAATCCATCCCTCCAGCCAGCCATCCATCAAGCCATCCATCCAAACCAGCCGTCCATCCAGCCATCCATCCATCCATGCATCCCTCCAGCCAGCCATCCATCCAGTCATCCATCCATCCATCCATCACTCCAGCCAGCCAACCATCCATCCATTCCTTCAGCCAGCCATCCATCCAGCCATCCATCCATCCAGCCATCCATCCAGCCATCCATCCATCCATCCATCCCTCCAGCCAGCCATCCATCCAGCCATCCATCCGTCCAGCCATCCATCCAGCCATCCATCCATCCATCCATCCCTCCAGCCAGCCATCCATTCAGCCATCCATCCTTCCAGCCATCCATCCAGCCATCCATCCATCCATCCATCCCTCCAGCCAGCCACCCATCCAGCCAGCCATCCAGCCATCCATCCATCAATCCATCCCTCCAGCCAGCCATGCATCCAGCCATCCTTCCATCAAGCCATCCATCCAGACATCCATCCATGACTCCATCCCTCCAGCCATCCATCCATCCATCCATCGATCTAGCCATCCATTCAGCCATCCATCCATCCATCCATCCCTGCAGCCAGCCATCCATCCAGCCTTCCATCCATCCAGCCATCCGTCCAGCCATCCATTAATCCATCCATTCCTCCAGCCAGCAATCCATCCAGCCATCCATCCAGCCATCCATCCAGCCATCCATCCATCCATCCATCACTTCATCCAACCATCCATCCAGCCATCCATCCATCCAGCCATCCATCGAGCCATCCATCCATCCATCCATCCCTCCAGCCAGCCACCCATCCAGCCATCCATCCATCCAGCCACCCATCCATCCACCCATCCATCCATCCCTCCAGCCAGCCATCCATCCGGACATCCATCCATCCAGGCATCCATCCAGCCACCCATCCATCCATCCATCCCTCCAGCCAGCCATCCATCCAGCCATCCATCTATCCAGCGTTCAAACCGCCAACCATCCATCCATCCCTCCAGCCAGCCATCCAACCAACCATCCCTCCAGCCAGCCATCCATCCAGCCATCCATCCATCCAGCAATCCATCCAGCCATCCATCCATCAATCCATCCATCCAGCCATCCATCCAGCCATCCATTCAGCCATCCATTCAGCCATCCATTCATCCATCCATCCAGCCATCTATCAATCCATCCATCCATCCAGCCAACCAGCCATCCATCCATCCATCCAGCCAGCCAGCCATCCAGACATCTAGCCATCCATCCAGCCATCCATCCAGCCATCCACCATCCTTCCATCCCTCCAGCCAGCCATCCATCCAGCCATCCATCCAACCAGCCTTCCATCCAACCATCCACCCATCCATCACTCCAGCCAGCCATCCATCCAGCCATCCGTCCAGCCAGCCATCCATCCTGCCACCCATCCATCCATCCATCCCTGCAGCCTGCCATCCATCCAGCCATCCATCCATCCATCCCTCCAGCCAATCGTCCATCCAGCCAACCATCCATCCATCCATCCCTCCAGCCAATCGTCCATCCATCCAGCAATCCATCCAGCCATCCATCCATCAATGGGATCTGCCCCATTTATGGGATCTACCCCAGAATACTGAAGGAGGCTGGAGAGGAAATTGCTGAGGCCTTGACAGAAATCTTTGGCTCCTCGCTGTCTTCAGGGGATGTCCCGGAGGACTGGAGAATAGCCAATGTTGTTCCTCTGTTTAAGAAGGGTAGCAAGGATAATCCCGGGAACTACAGGCCGGTGAGCCTGACTTCAGTGGTAGGGCAATTACTGGTGAGAATTCTTCGAGACAGGATCTACTCCCATTTGGAAGCAAATGGACGTATTAGTGAGAGGCAGCACGGTTTTGTGAAGGGAAGGTCGTGTCTCACTAACTTGATAGAGTTTTTCGAGGAGGTCACTAAGATGATTGATGCAGGTAGGGCAGTAGATGTTGTCTATATGGACTTCAGTAAGGCCTTTGACAAGGTCCCTCATGGTAGACTAGTACAAAAGGTGAAGTCACTCGGGATCAGGGGTGAACTGGCAAGGTGGATACAGAACTGGCTAGGCCATAGAAGGCAGAGGGTAGCAATGGAGGGATGCTTTTCTCATTGGAGGGCTGTGACCAGTGGTGTTCCACAGGGATCAGTGCTGGGACCTTTGCTCTTTGTAGTATATATAAATGATTTGGAGGAAAATGTAACTGGTCTGATTAGTAAGTTTGCAGACGACACAAAGGTTGGTGGAATTGCGGATAGCGATGAGGACTGTCTGAGGATACAGCAGGATTTAGATTGCCTGGAGACTTGGGCGGAGAGATGGCAGATGGAGTTTAATCCGGACAAATGTGTGGTAATGCATTTTGGAAGGGCTAATGCAGGTAGGGAATATACAGTGAATGGTAGAACCCTCAAGAGTATTGAAAGTCAAAGAGATCTAGGAGAACAGGTCTACAGGTCATTGAAAGGGGCAACACAGGTGGAGAAGGTAGTCAAGAAGGCATACGGCATGCTTGCCTTCATTGGCCGGGGCATTGAGTATAAGAATTGGCAAGTCATGTTGCAGCTGTATAGAACCTTAGTTAGGCCACACTTGGAGTATAGTGTTCAATTCTGGTCGCAACACTACCAGAAGGATGTGGAGGCTTTAGAGAGGGTGCAGAAGAGATTTACCAGAATGTTGCCTGGTATGGAGGGCATAAGCTATGAGGAGCGATTGAATAAACTCGGTTTGTTCTCACTGGAACGAAGGAGGTTGAGGGGCGACCTGATAGAGGTATACAAAATTATGAGGGGCATAGACAGAGTGGATAGTCAGAGGCTTTTCCCCAGGGTAGAGGGGTCAATTACTAGGGGGCATAGGTTTAAGGTGAGAGGGGCAAAGTTTAGAGTA